>NC_083321.1:10095072-11315632 GCF_963455315.2 Globicephala melas
GAGAAATGCTGTTCATAGGACCACACTTACAGTTGCACAGGTTGTGCACTGAGCAATCCCAAGGAGTGCCATTTTCACATAGGTCATGATGTGACGGTACCCCAAGAGTTGTGCAGCCCTGCAGGCCTACCCCAAGACCCTTGGGCCCCATGTTGCCCATGGCAAGGTACTCATCAATAAGTGAGAGTTGAACTTTAAGACTGTCAGGGAATGATTACATTCCCTTCTAACCCTGATGGGTGGAAGAATAAGAGGACAAGGAAGACCCCAGAAAGAGAGATGATGCCACTTACAGTCCCCGCACTTACATGACTAGGCACTCTGAGAGTGCCACCAGCCCAAGGATCCCAAGCCACTTCATGCTTCTTTTCTGGGTCCAAGTACTCAGGAAAGAGTGAGTTCTGAGCATGCAGTGCTGGCCAAGAGCTCCTAGTTATATATGCTCTGACATGCCCTAATTGTCCCCCTTAGGCCATTAATGGATCTGATCAGAAATACGAAGCTCTCGATACAATCTTTACCTCCATCAGTGTCTGTGGGGAGTGGACTTGGAAAATTCTCAGAATACAGAGATTTCTACTGTAATCTCTTCTTTGGGGCTTGGCTGAAAAACCAAACTGAACCGCATGGACTAAGAGTGGGGAGACTGTTGCCAACTTGGAGATAAAACACTGCTAACAACGTGATAAAGTAAATACTACTAGAGAAATGCTTGACATTCGTGATCTAATGTGGTCATGAAGCGTGTGTTTTTGTCCTCATCTGGAGAGGAGATCGCTCGGAGGAAAAGAGTTCAAATGGCAAAGTGAAGACTTTAGGGGCAGCCCAGTGACATGCGAGTGGCTTTACGTAGTGGGACAGATGGCACAGTTCAGGGGCACCTGTGATGCCAATATGCATCAAAGGTCTGGGCTAGAGTAGTAGTACAATTACACAGCTTCACTATTGGGAGAAATGTGATGCATGCATCCACAAGATACTTTATATCGTCCAACAAACATACACGGAGGACCCTGTGTGCTAGGGTCCGGGGTAGATGCTGTAAAGTCAAAGTCAAGTAAGACACAGGAGGTCCTTATCTTCAGGGAGCTAGCAGTCTAAGGAAGCTCTCCCAAACTCATGACTCAGGAGGCAAGAGAAATGAATGGAAGGGCTGGGCGGGCACCAGGGACACAGGGCAGCACATGCCCTACCACTGGGGGCAGTCGCTCCTCAGCTCCCACCAGCGGCTGGTTGGCAAGTTTTCAAGAGAAGTTAGAAGTCTGGATATTTATGTAAAATCCCCTGATTTTAAATGTTAGCGACTAATTTTGTTTGTTTTTTTCAAAAAACATAGTGTGAGCCAAACCTCAAACAACTAACTGTGTGCTGGATTCAGCCTGCAGGCTGTGCAGGTTTTTGTTTCTGGCCTAGAGGTGGGAGTAGAGAGGGGACAGAGAGGGGGTTCAATTCATGTTGGTCGAATGAGTAAGAGACCGAATGCATCTGAACCATGTTAATTTTCCTTCCTTTTGTAAAGAAAGATTACCAGGGTCATATAAACCAATGAATTTAATAATGTCCACTTGCTGAGCATCTGGTATAATTCCCCACTAGGGTCCATGCCTTGAAACATTTTCTCTACCAAACCAAGCATGCAAAGAAATAACTTCTAAGTGTCTTATCAGTCAAAGAAGACAAAAGAGACCACTCAGAGCTCCTGCTCAGCCTGAGGTGAACAGGGCTACCGGTTAAACTGTTATTCCAGCCAAAGTAAAGATGATGGAGTTTTATGGTTCCTTCCAGGCTTCCCAGGACGTGGGTGTTCCTGCTTGAGATCTATCCAGGCCTGTCCCTTGGGTAGAACAACGGGAGGCTGGCCTGGTCACCAGGCGGGTGATAGATTGGGAGCTGCGTCTTCCTACTCATTTTTGAATGTTGTTAAAATTCAGTTTTGGTGTTTCAGTCCCTACGCAGGGTATCTGACGGCAACTAGCAAGTGACACACACTATACCATTTAGCTCAGCAATTCTACTTTTAGGGAACTATCCCAAAGATACACTGGTGGGCTTCCCTGGTCACGCAGCGGTTGAGAGTCCACCTGCTGATGCAGGGGACACAGGTTCTGTCCCGGTCCGGGAAGATCCCACATGCCGCGGAGCGGCTGGGCCCGTGAGCCACGGCCGCTGAGCCTACGCGTCTGGAGCCTGTGCTCCACAATGGGAGAGGCCACAGCAGTTAGAGGCCCGCGAACCGCAAAAAAAAAAAAAAAAAAAAAGATACACTGGCAAAAATACAAAAAGACATATGTACAAGCCATTCACTGCAACACTGTTTGTAAAATGAAAAGATTAGAAACTTACCTGTAGTGACCATCCACGAGGGAGTGTTCAATAAGGCACAGGGCATCCGAACAACTAGAGAGAGGCGTGAAATGCGTGAGGTCTTCAGGGTGTACTGTTTAGTTTTTAAAAAAGAGGGACCACAAAAGTGCTTGTAGTTCGTTACTTTTACATACACATATATGTCTGTTTTCAATAAAACTAAAAACACTTGTAATTTATGGGGGAGGGGCAGGGACGGAAGTGAGATTTTTCTTGTTTTATAATTTGACTTTGCAACCATGTAAATGTGTTCCAGAATTTAAAAATACATAAATAAACACATCTGTCCAAATTGAGAACTAAGACAAATGAGCCTAATTCTATCAAGTTGGTGACCCAGCCGCACACAACAAAACATTACTTAAGTGGCTTTAAAATGCAGAATTTTGACCTACATTCAGAGTGGGATATCTTCTAAGAACAAAGACAAACACACAAACACATCCTCCCTCCAAAACCAAACCCAAAACAAAAAACCAAAGAAATCTGAAACTATATCCGGCACCTTATTGTTGGTGATGTTGCTACTGTTATTTTGAGAGTATCTTATGTATGTTACAGGTTAAAGCAAGTAAGTAACTAATGCTAATGTGGTCTTGAAGCAAGACTTCCAGTGGAAGAGAGAAAAGATGTTTACGTATAAAACAAAAAGCTTCAGTAAAACCCTGAGGTCTGAAAACTTGAATTGGAAGTATATGTTTGTACCAATTAATTATTTTCCTTTCTTTTTTTAAATAAAATCTCGACTTTCTGGGTCTGACCACTGAAAAGCCTAGAAGCAATGGCAACTTGATAACAGGGACTTAGTGACTATCCTGAGGCCTAGCCTGTGGCCTCTGAACACCCTTTCCCACCAGAAGATACAGAGATTCTTGAAGAGATGGTTGATTTCAGAACTGGGCCAAGAAATGCACAAGGTAAGCCTGGGAATCTTGAAGGACCAGAAAGTTGAGGGCCTTCAAAGACCACCAGGGGCCGGGCAAAAGTTTAGGAATCCATATGAAGAGGCCAAAAGTGGGATAATTTTAACATCACATCAAATTGATTGAAACAAATTAAATATATAAAAAGCCATGACTAGTGGCGCAGTGGATAAGACTCCGTGCTCCCAATGCAGGGGGCCTGGGTTCGATTCCTGATCAGGGAACTGGAGCCCACATGCATGTCACAACTAAGGAGCCCACATGCCACAACTGAGGATCCTGCCTCACACAACTAAGACCCTGTGCCACCAAATAAATAATAATAAAGATTTAAAAAAAAATAGCCATGAGTTCCAAGTGGTAATATACAACACCTAATTTGTCACTGTGACAGATTGCCAATGCACCAACTCACTATTCTGAACACTGCAAGGGGGAAATAATCATTAATATGTATGCTATTTTTGTAAGTAACTACAAATAGTCGATGAAGGACTATTCATTTTAATCGAAGAATTCCAGTAATTAAATTCAGAAGAAATGGTAGAACCGGGAAACCACTGTTTTGCAACATCCCAATGAAAAAATGGATCTAGGCAAAGATCATCAATGGATGCTAAAACCATAAGGTGAAAGGTCGAAGGGGAAGTTTATAACGGATGGATGAGTTTGGCAACATCAGGACCCACTGATCAATCTCAACGTCTATCAAAGTGGGGCAACTAGAAATTATGAGCCTCTTGATGTGATGCCATAAGAAATATATGGAATTACATAAGAAATATTCGAATAAAAAGTTTTGAACTCAAGTCTAGATTTAACTACCAGTTTTCAGGGAAATACATAGATAAAGGAACAGAGAAGCAATGCTCTAAACCCAATACTTGGGAATTCTATAGGACAAACAACCCCACTTCCTCCTGCTTTTTAAACAAATAAATGGCATAAAAATGGGGGGGGAGAGACTGTTATTTATTAAAAGACTTAAAAGACAACAACCAAATGCAACATGTGTGTACATTCTCTAGATCCTGATTTGATAAATAAACTGTTAAAAGGCATTTTTTTGAGAGGATCGGGGAAATTTTAATATGGACTGATTATTAGACGTTACTTTTGTTTGGAACAAAATAGCATTGTGGTTATATATATTTTGTGACACGGTAATCTCTTCCTTAAAATACTTCAGCAAAAATGAATAAATAGTAAAAAAAAAAATGTTAAAGTGAAGGTTTAGATAAAAAAAAAAAAAAGATTTGTGTAGTTGCTATGGATTGAATTGTGTCCACCCCCAAATTCATAAGTTGAATCCCTAACTCCCAATGTGATGGAATTAGAAGGTAGGGCCTTTGGGAGGTACTTAGGTTGAGATGGGGTCTTGAGGGTTCGGCCCTCGTGATGGGATTAGCGCCTTTATAAGAAGAACGTAAGGTAGATAGCTAGTGGGAAGCAGCCGCATAGCACAGGGAGATCATCTGGGTGCTTTGTGACCACCTAGAGGGGTGGGATAGGGAGGGTGGGAGGGAGGGAGACGCAACAGGGAAGAGATATGGGAACATATGTATATGTATAACTGTTTCACTTTGTTATAAAGCAGAAACTAACACACCATTGTAAAGCAATTATACTCCAATAAAGATGTAAAAAAAAAAAAAAAAAAGCTTCCTCTCTCTCTTTCTCTCTCTCATTCTTCCTCCCCCTCCCCTACCACATGTGAGGACGCAGCAAGAAGAGAGCTGTCTGCTAGCCAAGAAGAGGGTCCTCACCAGGAACCCAACTGGCTGGCACCTTGATCTGGACTTCTAGCCTCCAGTCCGTGACAGCCTGGGCCAACTAAGACAGTAATGTAATTCTTGATATCGAGGGATGAAACACAGGGTTCATGATGCTATTCTTTTTTATTTTTATGTTTGAAATCTTTTTGTAATAAGTTTAAAAAACTTCCATTTGGAAGTTTCTGTCTTTAGTGATACCCTGAGGGGCCCAAGAAAAGCAGACTTGGACAGGCCCCCAGTGGCTGAGCGGTGGAAGTCCCACCTGCTCATTACTCCAGCTCTTCTCGTGTGATCTGACCATCGCCAGCCCCCTGCCCCACACTCTGGGCTGCTTGGTCATCCAGCTGGACACTTTGATGAGCCAGGTCAGGACCTGGAGGTAGAAGGAATGAAGACATTTTTAGAAGAAATGGACTGGTCATCTCCCTCCCCGGGGCGGGGGCTGCCATCTGCAGGTGAAGGATAGGGCTTAGGTAAGGAGGGAGGCAAGGAGCGAGGCTGTGGGGTTATTTGGAAGGGAAGGAAGGAGGGATTCACAACCAAGTAACCAAGAGGAAGACAGCTTGCTTAGGACCCAGGAAGGAAGAAGCACTGAGAAAAGAATGGTACCTAGCAGAGGTCCAGATCCACCTGGGTCTTCCGGTAAAACTTGTTGGAGGTCACGATCTTCCTGCTGGAATTCCTGCTGTGGACATGGAGGTGATAGAGCCATACTCCCTGCTGGTGAGCCCCGGGAAGAGGGGCAGCCACACCCAGGGGCCCTTTGATTACACTCTAGCTGTTGGCTGGACAGCAAAACGGAAGCTCATGCAAAGCGTTTAAAATGATGTCTAATTTATCTAACCTTCCTGGCATGTCTTGTACCCAGAGTTCCTTTAGGAGAGGTGATTCACCAGCCTAACTTGGGTTTCTACTGAAGTCTACAACCTTCTCATCCCACAGAACCTGAGTGGCAGAATGTTCCAGTGGGCCTGGCCCCTAAGGTCCTCCGGCTCACAGCAGCTGTGTGCCAACTGGTCTGCCACTCCCCGTTCTGAGTCCAGCATTGCCGGACATCGTCAGGCAATCACGGAACCCTGACTACCAGCTGTGGCCTCAGCATCCTCGGAAATGGGCACCTCTCAGTCACTCGTCCACTACTTGGCATTGACCTTCAGTCTGGGACAGCTGCTCTAGAGCAAGTCCAGTCTCCCCAATCCCAGAGAGGAGGAAACTGAAGCCAGGGGTGTATGACTTACCCAAAGGCTGCAGGCAAGTTAGTGAATCGCTGGGACCCAGGGCCTCTGGTTCTCAGGCTGGGAGAGCTCCGAGCAGGGAAAGATCAGAGACAGCTCAGCTGCAACCCACTGCTGGGAAGCTCTCAGTAGTCTGCAGGTGCCAGAGAGGAAGCCCTTTCCCCTGCTTCCTCAAGTCTGGCTCCGCTTCTATCACCAGGCCTGCCATTGTAGCAGGAGGAAAGCAATGCTGGGAGCTGGCTCTGCTGGGTGCCAGGCAGAGTGGGGGCGCTCCCAGCTGGAGTGGCACCGGCAGGCAGTCGTACAAATAACGCCCAACTCACGCCCCGCTCAGCGGCCCTCGGGCTCCCGCTTCTTGTTCACACAACACAGACCCTCGTGAGATTGGATAACATTGAACTGCGTTCACAGCGAGGAGCATTTTCTGCTCAGCCCTTTGGCAACTTAGATGCAATGTCTTACTCTTTCTTCAGGGAACACCTGGCTGAGCGAGGCTGGGCGTGCTCAGGCAAGCTCGGATTCAAGGGATTTGTTCCCTCTTTGATGCTCAGAAAGACCTTGGAGCTTCGAAGGCCTTGACAGGGGATGAAACCACTCCTGTTCTATGCGGACTTTGCTATATGGATCTGGTTGGAGAAAAAGGACAGATGCACGGGGCAAGGCTAGGCATCCCTGGGTACCAACTGACTGTGAGTTGAGTTCCAGCCACAAGGCTTCAGGGTCAGGTGCTGATTCTGGTCCCCGTGGCCACCTCTCGAGAAGGAATGGAGGAAACAGATTTTGCCCAGAGAGCAGTGTGGTCTGGGGACACCGTGATCACACAGGGGAAGGTTAGACAAGAGCGTTTACTTGCCTCTTGGCTCTCTCAGTGCCCTGGGGATTCCACCAAGGAGGACGAGCAAACGGAGGGGGTCAGAGTCACTGCTGGTACCCCTGGCATCTGATGCCCCTGGTGATAACCATCTCGTCTACACAGCCCCCAGCCCCAGAGCTGACTCAGCCCCACGACAGCTCTGGGGTTTCCCTTCTGGAGAGGAGGGAGAAGGCTTGCTGCTGGTAACTCACAAGTGAAGTGTGTGATGAGGTCATGGTTGGTGACCTGTGGCCTAGGTCCAACCGTGAAGGAAGATTGAAGGTGGAAAAGTAACCATTAATTGAGCTTGGTTACCTTGGGCCTTTGCAGTGACTATTTCCCCCATCTGGAATGTTCTTCTCCCAGCTCTTTTCATGGCTGGCTCCTTCTCAACATCTAGTGTCATTTCATATGTCCCCCCACCACCCCCTCCCGCAGAGAGGCCTTCCCTGGCCACTCCATTCTCCCGGGCACAGAGCCTGATCCGTTCGAGGAGCCCATAGACACTGACTGCATTTCCCGTGTGCTTTACGTGGGCACCTGAGAGCTTGATAGTGTCCCCAATTTACAGATGAGGAAACTGAGGTTGGGAGCGGTTAAGCATCTCCCTGGGGCACACAGGGCCTGTGAGGGGTAGAGCCAAGATTTGAATCCAGGTCTGTCTGACTGCAAATTCCAGCCGCTCTTTAGTCCTGGGCTTGGGGGACCAGGAAGCGATGCAGAGGAGACGAGAGTGTTGGGGATGGAGGGGGTAACTGGGAAAGGATCTCATCTATTGGGAAATATTCATTCTTTCAGTGAACCCTTCTTCACAGTGCTCTGAGCCAAATCCAGAAAATCCTCGCTGCGTAGGTGCAGCCTGGAGGGCAGGGAGAGCGTGTGGACTGTGCCGAGAACACAGATGCTGGGCCCAGGGGGAAGGTAGCCTGAAGCCTAGTTCGTGATCTTTTGCCACGAGCCAGTCCCCTTGGGAGCTTGTCCATCTGGAGGGCCAGCTTTTTCTGAATGGGCTCGCAGGGGCCTTGTGGTTTAGGAAACAAAACTTCAGAAAAGAAATGTGACCAGGCTGTAACGGAGACATGCTCCTGGCGTCCTGGGAAGCGGATGCCTAATGTTGCCTTGGGTGGAAAGTTAGGAAGGCTTCCTGGTGGAGGTGGCAACTGAGCTGTGTCTCGATGGATAAAAGGACTTTGCTGAGTGGGTGTGGGGAGGAGGGAATGCCCATCAAAGAGGGCGGCACTGGCATTGTACTGGACTCCAGGGATTGTCAGTCACCTGGCAAGCTTAGCCCTATGGGATACATTATATTAGTCTGGGCAATATGAGCAGTAGCAAGCGATGCCCAATTTAAAAATAATAACTTTTTCTCTTACTCTCTCTGTCTGTCCATCATAAGTTGTCTGGGGCTCTGATTGGAGACATCTTCTCTCGGGGATGCAGACCGATGGAGACGTCACTGTTTGCTGTGGCAGGAGGAAGGGCGTGTGCCAATTCATGTGCTGACTATCACGAATGAAAAGTGTTGCCTGCCATATCAGCAAACAAAGGATGCTGCAGCCATCCAGCCATCACATTCCAGCTGCCCCCAGTGGTGAGTCTTGAGGGAACTCAGGATGGAAATAGGTTGCCACCATAGAGCCCTCAGCTACCGCAGCCAGCCCCCAGTGGTGCACCTAGAGGGGACTCAGGAGGTGAAAAAACAGCATACTTGCCCTAGATAGCTAAGACGCAGATCAAAGGAATGAATTCAATGAGTCCAGACTCTTGCATCTTCCCGGACATCAAAAAGCACAAAATTCCTTAACTTGAGATGTTTGGCTTCCTTTCATTAACAGTAATCCTTTGATGTTCCAACTACCTGGCTTTTGTTGCAAAAACTCCTGTATGTCCTGGCTCCTCCCGTACCTCTCCAGAGTGGTCCCCCTGAGCCATCTGAGAGGCTGCCTCCTGGGTGTGAAGTCCTCAGAAAGTCTGCCAAATAAAACAGAATTCTCAACTTTTAGGCTGTGCTTTTTTTTTTCAGTTGACATAAGCAAAGCATTTGCCAGGAGTGACCTGTGTCACTGCTACCTACATTTCACCGGTGTGAACAAGCCACATGGCCACACTGAATTTTGAGGGAGTATGGAAGTGTAATCCAGCATGAGTTTAGGACAAAGACTTGGAAATCTGGACACCGGCACTAATAATGCACTAATAATGCCCAGAAAAGGAGAACAAAGAGCAGGTCCCAGGGTCGGGTGGGGGCTTGGATACCATTGTCGAGAGCATGGGATTTATCCTGTGGACGACGGGGACCTTTGAGTAGGTGGGTGAAATGTTAGACTGCGGAGAATGGAGGAGAAAAAAGGAAAGAGAGGCTAAAACATCAGAAGGATACAAGAGATGAAAGACGTTAAGAGAAAGGAAGTACATTAAAAAAAAAACCCCAGAAGCTGTAGAAATGGGGTAGGGGGAGCATTTGGACACTGAGTGAAGGTCACGGCTGCTGGCTTCCAACCCTCCATTTTGGTGGGAAGAAGGGGTGTAGACAGATACTTCGGAGGGTTGTTTGTGCTGGAGAGTCAAGACTTTGGCGGGGGCATAAGGAACCACCTCAAGACTCTTTAGTGTTTCATGAAAACAAAGGACTAGACTCACTCTATGGTGAACTTTCAGAGTAGAACAAGGACAGAGGTTAAATGGGAAGAAGGCAGATTTAACTTCAATTTGATAACAACTTCTGTCTTTAAGTTACCATTGTTATTCCAACTGTTTGCCAAGCACCTTGCAGAGATAGGCGTGTGTGTGTGTGTGTGTGTGTGTGTGTGTGTGTGTGTGTGTGTGTGTGTGTGTGATGTTTGGAAATGTTAATTTCCTTCCTGTTCTCACAGGGCAGGAAAGAAGGAATGGAAAGGTAATACTCTAGGCCAGGAGGAGGGTGCTGGTTAAAAGCTTTGTGGTGTTCTAGAACTACACTGAAGGAAGCTCCCACCCCTGCTGGTGTTTGGAAGGCGAAGTTAAATGAAGTTAAAAGGGGAGATAGGCAGAAAGAGTAAGTAGCAGGGTGGAAGGGAGGAGGAAGCTCTCTCTGGGGAAAGAGGGGTGGTCCACCCTGAGGCTCGTTCTCCTCCTGTCACGTCTGCAGGATGGGGCAGAACTTCTGACCAGAGGTCGGTGGGTACTGTAGTCTGATCACTGAGCATGTGGCCTTCAGAGGAGCTGGTGTGATCCCCTAGGACTGGTCCTTGCTCCGGCCCAGGCCTTGGGAGGGGCACCTCTGTGACCTGCCCAGAGACAGAGGGCACTGGTGTGTCATCTTGCGTCTGGGGGATCTGATGGTGACACCACAGTGCCTGCACAAACACACACCCCCTTCATTTTTTCTTCTGACACCACAATAGTCTGGAAATCTCAAAGGATTCTATGGAGGAGTGAAAAGAGTGGGATATAAGTTCTCTCTGGCCTGGAGGGGAGAGAAAATTGAACTTGAGTTAAAGATAAAGGTATATGACATGGCTTACAAAATGAAAATGAGCAGAACATAGCACTTAAGAATGCAGTGCTGGAGCCCGATGGCCTGGGTTTAAGCCCCAGCTTGGCCATCTACTAGCTGTGTGACCTTGACAAGTTACTTACTCTGTCTGTGCCTTACTTTCCCCATATTTAAATAGGGGATAATAACAGAACCAAATGAGTTAATATGTGTAGGGTGCTTCGGTTCATGGTAAGTGCTATATGAGTTTTATATAAAGTTGTCGACTGAAGAAAAGCACGATGTGAGAGCTGTGAGTTAAGTTTTATTGGGGGCGAAGTGAGGGCTACAGCCTGGGAGACAGCCTCTCAGAGAGCTCTGAGGAATTTTGCTGAAGAGGCGTGTGGGGGGAGGAGGTCAACATATACGTGATTTTGGTGAAGGGGGTACGTGCAGTCAAGCACCCATTTTGGCAGAGACTTGCTGCTTGTCACGAGGAGCAGGTGTCTCCGTGAATGATTTTAGTGCTTTTCTAGACATGAGAAGATGCAAGAAATAGGGCTCATAAAATCTTTCCCGAAAAATATTTATCTGAAGGCTTGTTCTGTCAATTTTCCCAGAGCACAGAGCGCCTCATTCCTGAGCTCCACCCTGAACTCCTTTCAGGGTGTGTTGAAGGTCAGCGACTTCAGTGGCTAGTGACGTCATCCTTGTAGTGCCAGATGGCGAGTGACAGTCTTTAGTTGGCAAAGGTAAGCATGTATTTTGGACTCAAATTCGTACCTGTTACACCTGCTTTATGTGGGGAGCTTGTCCGGGAGTTAGCAGCTGCCTCAGTGTCATGTAATGATTTCATGTAATGACTTGGAACATCTGGTTCCATCTCTGGCTTTGCAGATGAGGAATCAAGGCCTAGAGAGCAGAAGGAACTTGGCCAAAGTCACTCTAGGCCAAGGAATGTAGTGACAAAACGGGGACTGGAACTCAGGCAAGTTGGAGTCGTGAGTCAGCCTCTTGCCGGCTGTGAGATCGCTGTGCGGGGCGGTCCAGCTATGGGATGAATGGGCTGCTCTGTGGGCCTCCAGGCCTGAGTGGGAGCCGGCGGAGGCTGTCTGACCTCCATCTGGTCTGGAGGCTGCTTGGAGGAAAGGCCGTTTTTTCCTTCTTACGTCTAGCTGGCCTGAGGGGTTGGGGAGCTTTGTCTGTCCTCCTGGAGGCTTATCACAGCTGATGCCAAGGTCAGTGGGGATGAAAGTGGGGGGCAGCTGTGGTGTGGCACGAAAGGGGACCCAAACTAGAGATGGAGCCTGGCCTGTCTTGACTCAGCGCTTTATCAACGATCACACCAGTTCCTGCATCTCGCTCTTAAAAACCTTGTGCGCGTGTGTGTGTTGGGATGGGGTGGGGTGGGCAGGGATTTAAATGCCATGGTGAGATGCTCTCCACTGGGGTGAAATGCACCACTGCTCCAGCTGGTGGCTCACCCTGGTTCATCAGAAATGGTTTCCTCGAAACAGAAACAGATTCACAGTCTTCGAAAACAAATTTATGGTTACCAAAGAGGAAAGGTGGTGGCGGGGGGGGGGGGGGGGATAAATTGAGAGTTTGGGATTAACATATACACACGACTATATATAAAATAGATAATCAACAATGACCTACTGTATAGCACAGGGAACTCTACTCAATATTCTGTAATAACCTATACAGGAAAAGAATCTAAAAAAGAATGGGTACATGTATATGTATAACTGAATCACTTTGCTGTACATCTGAAACTAACACAATATTGTAACTCAACTATACTCCAATATAAAATAAAAATTCAATTTAAGAAAAAGAAAAGGCTTCCCTGGTGGCGCAGTGGTTAAGAATCCGCCTGCCAATGCAGGGGACACGGGTTCAAGCCCTGGTCCGGGAAGATCCCCCATGCCGCGGAGCAACTAACCCCGTGTGCCACAACTACTGAGCCTGCGCTCTAGAGCCCGTGAGCCACAACTACTGAGCCTGTGTGCCACAACTACTGAAGCCCACACGCCCTAGAGCCCGTGCTCTACAACAAGAGAAGCCACCGCAATGAGAAGCCCACGCACTGCAACGAAGAGTAGCCCCCGCTCACTGCAACTAGAGAAAGCCCGCACGCAGCAACGAAGACCCAACGCAGCCAAAAATAAATAAAATTAATTAATTAATTAAAGAAATAAAAAAGTAAAGATTTCCTCTAGCGACCTGAAGGGGCTCTTTCCCCTCGAGGGATTCCTGATGTGATGCTGGAGAGGGCAGAGCGGGTGCAGAACACCTTGACATTATCTGAGATTGCGTTTTCCCCAGCTTTGGTGTGTTTTGCTTCTAGTGGCCCCTTTGACTTGTCTTTGGAGGATCTAATACAAGGGCCGCTAGACACTGCGTGGCCATTAGTTGAAGGCTGAGAGGTAGGGGCCTGTGGGAGTGGGAGAGCCTTGGGTTAGGGCATTTTGAAGGCACAACTTACATTCTAGAGTTTGCTGGGGGAGCAGGCTGGAGCTTCCCTCTCCAAGACTTGCATGAAATCATATCCAGGCTTGGTTTCATCCCTTTTCCTATTCTTGCCTCCTCTGCGCCCTCACTGGTTTCTCTGGGAGCAACTTTGAAATAAATCACTTGTACGTGAAACCTCGCATCATGCGCTACTTCTGGGGAGGCTGACCTAAGATGGTCCCTTCTTCAGGCAACCCACTGAGACCCCAACTGATATAGGTTCCCCGCCCAACTGTTCCTAGAGCATCTTGAAGCTGTCCCTACCATGTGGCTTTGCCCTTGCTTGATTTTGAAACCCACACTGGACCACGTGTTTCAGAGGGCAGGAATCTCACTTGACTCACTTGTAAGTCCATGTAAGTAGATCTTGTCTCTATCCACCAGACTCCAATTGTCAAAACAAGGCTAACACACAGGGTAGTTATTAGGTTATGGGTGTTAGGTTACAGGTTCAACTGCTGTAATCAAAGTCTAAATAACACTGTCTTAAATATAATTTCATTTCTCCTTCATGTAATAATAGTACAGGTAGCTCCACAGTGATGGGGACCTGGTTCTTTCCTGTTGCTTTGCCATCTTCAACATGTGATGTTCACCTCTGGTCTAATATGGCTGCTCCAACTCCTGTCATTACATCTGCATTCCAGCTAGCAGGACAGAGAAGGGGAAGCAGGATGTGCCCCTTTCCTTAAACGGCATAACCAGAGGTTATAAAATTACTTCCGCTCATTTGTCTTTGGCTACAATGAAGTCACAGTGGCACTTTTAGGTGAAAGAGAGGCTAGTAAATGGACTTTTTAGCTGGGTGGCCCTAGACTAGGGGTTTAATTACCAAATGAAGAAGGAGACAATTAGGAGTGCCTGTTATACCCTCCCGTTTCAGTGAAGATAAGCTGAGTTACACTATGAAGACATAAAACCCCCAAATCTCAATGGCTCAACATAACTAAGGTTTGTTTCTCACTCACATCTCGGGTGGGTGGGCAGAGAATCCTGCTCATCGCAGTCTCTTGGGGAGGAAAGCAGATGGAGACTCCCTCTGGATGCAGGGGAAGGGAGTGTGTGGCAAATTGGACTCTGGTTCTTAAAGGCTTCCACTTGGAAGTGACATATCACCTCTACTCACATTCCATTGGCCAAAGTAAATTCCATGGTCATGGTAAAGCTGGGGGTGGTGGGTACATAGAAGGGCAGGGGCAGTGTGATCAGAATATTTATGATAAGTAACAATGGCCACCACCCTTCATTCTTGTGCCTATATTTTGTTCTTCTTTGCTTCTCCCCACCCTGCTCCTCAGCCTCTTTTGGTCTGTAGATACGGATTTGGATGAGATTATATGAGAGGACATATACTAGGCTGTTAATTAGTGGGAAAACCAAGCCAAGAAAGAAAGAAAGAAAAAGGTCCAAAAACTATAAGAAAGCATGTTTGTAATCACAATTCTGCATTTATACAAGATTAGATGTATGTGTGGTTTATGCATAAATTTAATAAAATAATAAAGGAAAGAAAAATTTAAAATATAAATTCATTTATCAAACCCAACAAAATAATAATAATAAAACTGTACCAGAGTAACCACATAGTAGTATCAGGTTTAAGTTTGGATGCACGTTACAAAAAACCTAAAAGAACCATAACTTTAACAAGATAAAACTTGATTTTTTTTTCTCCCACTTAAACAAATCTGGAGGTGGGCCATCCAGAACTTGACTGGTTTCCACCTCCAAGGTCACTTCATGGTCCAACACAACTGCAGGGGTTCCAGCCATCGCATCTGAAATCCAGACAGCTGTTTAAGAAGAAGGCGGGGAAGTCAAAGAGACTCATCTCCCAGCTGAATCAGCTCCTTTAAAGCAGCCTTCCAAGAAATCCCTCTTATACATCTGCTAATATCACAAAGTCACTAGTCATGACTAACAGCAAAGGAGATTGGGAAGTGCAGTCTTTAAGCTACTGGACACATTGCTATATAACAAAATACATTCGACTCTTGAGGAAAACCAAAAAATGGCTAATTCTGTAAGCAGCTACCAGCCTCTGCCTCAGAGACACAAAACCTTTCTGGATTGATCAGGCCAAACTACTGGGCATAGTGTGGGAGCCAGGAGGAAGGAGTAGGAGTGAGAAGCCAGCCACATGGATCTGACTTGTGGTCAAAAAAAAAAAAAAAAAAAAGTCTTCACTGGAGATCTCCTGAAGACTGAATTGGGGGTTATACATACCACATGGCCAAACTTCTTTCGAAAACTGCTTTTCCAACTCAGTTCCCAAATCTCTCTCAATATCTTAGCTTCTTAAATATCTTGTTTTTGTTACCTCACATTCTGACCTACCTGTCTGCCATCCTTACTTTTGTTCACATCACTTCTCCATCCAGTCCACCAGCATAACAAAATCCAGTACTGTGGAGCTAAACAAACACTTTTTAGAAGTGGGTAGAAACACAATGACCATTTCTACTTTAACATTTTGTGTTCCTGATCAAGGTCATCTGAAGGACTGAGATGCCTTGGAATAGTGAGATCCCTTGTTTCCTCTAAAATCCCAACCAAGAATGTAACTTCCTTGATGCTGGAGGTGGTGTGTTTACTTTTGTATCCACAGGTCTCAGCAGTACAGGTATTCAGTGAATGTATGTGGAATGAATGAACAAGAGAAGAGAGTAAGGAGCTGCCTTCTCTTTCTCTCTCTCTCGTTTATTGCATGTATGAGGGCCACTCTGAATTATGAATGACATTGGGTATAATCGAGGCATGGTATATGGGGACATAGGTGCAAGTGATAGGGGACCAGGATCAAAGGGGGTGGGGCTAGAGCCATGGGAAGCTGAAAAGAGCCAGAAGTGGAAAATAGGAAGAAACAAGGTAGGAAAAGCAACTTTTTCTAATGCCACCTGCCTCAGATGACTTGAATCTCCTGGCACATTCCCCCCATCCCCCTCCTTTGCCCTAATTCTCTATCTTTAGTTATTCAGAAGGGCCAGCAACACCCTCCCCCTGCCCCACCCTAAGATGACTTGGCAGTGACCCAGTTGATTCAGAGAGCAGTTTGTCATTTCCTCTCAACACCCTCAGTGGAATCACTGTGTCTATCACATTCACAAGTTATTATTGTCATTGTTTTAGGAGTTTCTAGGATCTGCATAAAGAGGTGTATAAAATAGTCTTTGCCTGTCCTTATAGAAGTTGCTATCTAGAGGGAGTGAATGTTCAATTACAGAAAAATGTAGTAAATACTAAGAGAGGAAAAAAATGTTGGGTGTTTGAAGAACATACAAGGGCGGACACTTACCCAGTCTCGGGGGTACAAGAGAGGGTTTCCAAAAGTGGAGTCTAAGACCTAAAGGATGTGAGTGATAGGAAACCTAAAACAACAGTGGCTTACAAAGGTGGTTTATTTCCCTTTCCTATACAAATCCAGAGGTGGGCATCCAGCAGTGTCATGGGGCATGGGGTTCCATGGTGTCAGGACTCAAGCTCCTTCTATTTTGTTGTGTGGTCAGGTATGGCCTCTCGTCTCATGGTTGCCTCATGGTTCAAGATGACTACTCTAGCTCCAGCCATTGCACCCACATTCCATGGTCCAACATAGTACCAGTAAGTGAAAGGACTGCTGAATATAAACTCAAGCTAATCCATCAGCAGGGTCTTCTAATTTTTTACACACAAAGTAATACAAATACAGGATTAAAAATTATATAGCACAAAAGGGTTTATAACAAAAGGTTAAGGTCATCTGCCCTGGCCCTCCCCATCCTCTAGAAACAGTTTCAGCCCAGCTTTCTGGCAGCTGCTCTCAATGGGAGCCACTCTGACATTATGTTCAAAGTGAAATGTTTGTAAAACCAGCCATGGCATCCCTCAAAAGAGTTATTGGTGTCTCAGAAGGGTTAGTACCTTGAGACTGCTTTCCCCACTGATCCCTTCCGTGGTCTAACAGGTGACCTCTCGTTGGAGAAGGGTGATCACCTGACCCAATGGCCGTTAATTCTTAGCAGGCCTGGTAGCCTATGAAGAGGCAAGAAAGAGTAAACTCTGCCCAATAGGGGCAACGGTGATTATCTTAGCCAATCAGATCCACTCTCTCTAGAATTTGAAATAGAAATTTGAGACTACTCTGAAAGAGTGTTAACACAAAGAATAAAGAACAGAGTCAAGTAAGAAGAATGAGACCTAGAATATTGCTGTTCCTGGCACTATCACCACCCGTGGATTTTATTGTTATGTGACCCAGTAATTTTCATTTTGCAGAAGCTGTTTGAGTTGGGTTTCTGTTACTAGAGACGATGGTCTTAATTCAACATCCAAATAAGGTTTTGAATTTGGGTGGCACGGTTTCCTTGGTCTAAGAAGCTCTCGTTCTGGGGTCCCATTTTTACAAAGCTGCAATTTATGGACGCTGCTGAGAGGCAAACAGGGAATGGGCTTCATCTCTAGGCCTGGTTGTCCAGTACAAACTGCCTAGAGAAGAGAGCGCTGGCATCAGGGCCTTGCTTCAAGGCGCCACCCTCATGATTCTGCGCAAGTGAGGATGTTTAAGGCCATCTGTTATTTTTAAGGCACTACCCGTACAGAATGGACTAAATGTAACCTAGGGCCTCGGGAAACGGCTTACTTTTCGGGAAGCTACTCAAGTGTTGTTTTGAGGAGCCCACCAGTCAGTTCCAGACTGACAGCCACTGCTGTTTGCCAGGGGACACTTAGGACTGTGATCACTCCAGTCCCGGCGTGGGGGTTCCGCAGTCTGAGCTCACACCATGTAGGGAGTCCCTCGGTGCTGAGATTCCATTTGTTTCCTTTCGGCTCTCCTTTGGGTCACTTTGAGCAGACCCCCACAAGGCCGAGCTCTGTTAAGAAAGGTGACCCTCTCCCGCCTTCCAGAGGATCAGCAGACGCTTGCGCAGGCGCACTCGCACAGGAGCCTTAGGTTCCGCCCAATGGGCGGTGTCCCTTCTGGGGGCGGGGCAATGGCCTGCGGGGGGCGGGCGTCCACCATGAGCTAGAGGGATCTCGTGGGCCTTCCCGTGGGTGTGGTCCCGGGTGGCAGCTAGAGTGTGTGTGGCGGGGACGGGAGGACGGTGTCGGGGTGAATCAGAGGCCCTCGGCGCGCACAACGTGCTGCGGGACGAGTGGCGTGGGCCCCAGCTCCCAGCGCCCGGACGTTGAAGGGGGGGTCACATCCGGCGGGAGGGGGCGGGCCTCGTGGACCCCGGAAGTGTGGGCTCCGGCTCCGATTTAACCCGCGACAGCTGTGGCGGCGACTGCGGCGGCAGGGGTAGGTGAGAGGGGCCCGGGGAGGGGCAAGGACGGGGATGGGGGCGGCGCTGGCAGTTGCTCCCGGCGCGCCTCCGCCTGCCCGCCTCACCTTGGCAGAGGCTGGTGATTGGGCGCGAGGGGCGCGTGACTCCGGCGGAGGGCCGGCGCCCCTGCCCCTCGCAGTGGGAGGGCGGGAAGGAGGGAGGCATCGCCCGAGCTCCCTGCGCAGGTCGCGCCTCCAGCACCCCACCCCCTCACCGCCACCTTTCACCCTCCACCCCCTACTTGAGCGTCCTGCTGGTCACACATTTGGTGACGTTAGAGCCAGTTTGCCCATTGTATAGGCGGGGAAAAGAAGCCTAAGAATGGGGTTTGACTTGCCAGAGGAAGTCCAGCGGCAGAACGGGGTGTGAGGGACGCTCTCAGGGCTATGCCCTTTCTCCAGGGCAGTGAGGTTGTGGCTTTTCAGCCTAGATTCTGTTCTTATCCTTTATTCCGGACCCGGACTTGGGCTGCCCAGCATCACTGACCACTCCCTATTTATGGGCCTGCTGGGTACAAAGGTCATTGGTGTTTGTGAATCTCCAGTGTGTGCCTGGTTCCTCCTGAATTTAGAGAGCAGTGGTGTGTGTGTGTGTGAGTGTGACTGGCAGAGTTGACTCCACACCTCAGGGTTTCAGTCCCTGAGACTAGTCAGTGCTCTCTCAGCCACACAATGTCTGGGCTCACTCACCCTTGGGAATGTCCACTCTTAGCTCTGGAAACTTCAAAAACTCACTTCCCTTCACTTCAGCAATATCCCAGTAGTACTGTTGCTGACTCAGGCCTTTTCCACCCTCTTCATTGGCTCCCTTCCTCTTACCCAGGAGTCCCATTTCCTACTGCTGTACCCAAGATGCTGCCACCTGACTGTCAGGCTGTGACTGGCAGCCCTAGAGCTGGAAGTGGTGGTGACCAAGGGATTTGGAAAGGAAGGACTTTCTTTGGCTATTGTCCAAAGCTGCGACCCTGGACAGGCCTGAACTCTGGTTCTGGATGGGAGTGAGGACTTGGAGTGAAATACTGGACCCTGAAGTGAGAGTTCTTGGCAGTCATAATGTCCAGAAAAGTTTTTTTCCTAGATATCTGAGAAATCTGGCTTGGTGCCTTTGTAGTTTCCGTTAGGTAGAAATTTTTCTTTGTAGATTTCATCTGGGCAGCTTCTGATGGCTGTGTTTTGTTGTTGTTTGTTTGTTTTTAAGGTAGCAAAAGCTCTGATTTCTTGCTTGGCTGCCATGTGCTATTGGCAGTGTTCTGGGGGCTTTGTGAACATACTGGATTCTGGGAACACTCAAGGTAGGTGATGAGCCCATTTTGCAGATGAAGTAAGTGGATAGTAGAGATGTTAGGTAGGGTGCTACAGCCAGTAAATGGCCAAGTTGGGATTTAACCCATCAGTCTTATTTCCAAGCTAATGTATTTGCTGGATGTTAAGAATCATCTGTGATGCTTGTTAGAGATACAGAGCCTCACCTCTGGATATTCTTGCTTAGATTCTGGAGAGAGACCCAGGAGTTTGTGTGGTTTTTTTTGTTGTTTGTTTTTTCAGTACGCGGGCCTCTCACCGCTGTGGCCTCTCCCGCCGCGGAGCACAGGCTTCGGACGCACAGGCCCAGCGGCCATGGCCCACGGGCCCAGCTGCTCCGCGGCACGTGAGATCCTCCCGGACCGGGGCACGAACCCGCGTCTCCTGCATCGGCAGGCGGACTCCCAACCATTGCGCCACCAGGGAAGCCCAGGAGTTTGTATTTTTAACACTTGCACTGGGTGATTCTTACTGTAAGGCAAGTTTGGGAAGCACTGCCTTAAGGAGTTTGTAGATTTGCTGAGCTTGGAAGTGAAATTATTTCTAAGGCTTCTTGTTATTTTTTTGCTTATTGCTGTGTAATTTGCTAATCTGCCGTTAAAAGGGCATTGGGGTAGCTAGCTGTATGAATCATCTCTTGAACACTGTTGGCCAGTCCTAGTAGGGTTTTTCCAGACTGACCTAATCAGATCAGCAAAGACCTTGTTTTAATCCAATTGGATCTCTGTTCGGAAATTCTTTTAGTTTCTCCTCAGAGTCTGGAGTTTTCAGAAGGTTCCAGTTCATTCCTGGATAGTTGCTCCTTGACAGAGAGATCTCTGTAAAGGCAAAGGTCTGTGAGCTTTTGGGAGCTTTAAAGGCATGTTTATTTAGCAGGTGTTTCCTCCACTGCATTTCTCTTCCCTTCACTGGTTTATGTCAAAGGCTTGAGCAAATACCAAACAGCTTTGTTTATTGTGATTTAGCTGGGGCTGACAAGTGGAGTCCCTGGGGCTTAGGATGGGCCAGACAGGGGAGGAGAGGGGACACTGAACCATGGAAGTCAAACGGATAACCCAGGTCAGTTATGCCTAGCCTTGAAGACATGTTAAGTACTGCTAATTTATCTGCTCCCTCCTGGGCAGAATTAGAAGTAGTGAAAGAGGCAAAGTCAGCATTATGCTGTTACTTTATTCTTCCTCTGTCCAGTGAACACTGATTTCTAATTTAATTTCTTTGTAAACAGAGGATGTACTTTGTATGCTTTGAACCGTTTTAATTTACTGTTCCATATATAAACATTTTGGGGTGTTATGTTCTTTTGATGAATTGGCCTCCTTTATCATGAAATGATCCTTTTAATCCCTGATAGTGTTCTTTGCTCTGAAATCTACTTTGTCTTGTTTTAATATAGCCAATCCAACTTAAAAAAAATTTAGTGCTAATGGATTGATATCCAGAATATTTGAAGAATTCCTACAACAGTGAAAATACAAACAACCTGATTAAAGTGGGCAAAGGACTTGAATAGACATTTCTCCAAAGAAGGTATACAGATGGCCAGTAAGTACACGAAGATACTCAACATCACTAGTCATTAGGGAAATGTGAGCCAAAATGACAATGAAATACCACTTCACACCCATTAGAATAACTCTTGTTAAAAAAACCCAAAAAACACCAGAGGTATTGGCAAAGATGTGGAGAAATTGGAACCCTTATTTATATTACTGGTGGGAATGTAAAGTGTGCAGCTGCTGTGGAAAACAGTATGGCAATTCCTCAAAAAATTAAAGATAGAATTACCGTATGATCTAGCAATTCCAGTTCTGGGTATATACCCTAAAGAAGTATAAGCAGAGACTCAAACATATATTTGTGCACCAATGTTTCTGGCAGCATTATTCACGATAACCAAAAGGTAGAAGCAACCCAAGGGTCCACTGACAGATGAATGGATAAACAAAATGTGATACATGCATACAATAGAATATTATTCAGCTTTAAAAAGGAAGGAAATTTTTGACAACATGGATGGATGAAAATTGAAGAAATAATGCTAAGTGAAACAAGTCAGTCACAAAAGCATAAATATTGCATGATTCCTCTTATATAAGGTTCCTAGAGTAGTTAAATTTATAGAGACAGGAAGAGTGATGGTTGCCCAAGGCTGGTGGAAGGGAGGAACGGAAGTTAATGTTTAATGGGTACAAAGTTTCAGTCTGGGATAATGAAAAAGTTCTGGAGGTGGATGGTGGTGATGGTTGTATAACAGTGTGAAAGTATTTAATGTCACAAAACTGTACACTTAAAATGTTTAAAATGGTAAATTTTATGTATGTTTTACCACAATTAAATTGATAGGGATTTAAAAAAATTAGTGCGGTGTATCTCTTTACATCTATTTACTTTTGGACTATTTGTGTCTTTATTTTTAAAGTGGGTTTCTTGTAGGCAGCATATAGATGAGTTTTGCATTTTGTGAAATCCAGTCTTAAAAATTCTGCCTTTTAATTGGGATGTTTAGACCATTTACATTTAATGTGATTATTAGTGTAGTTGGGTTTAACTCTCAAGGTCCTTCTACTCCACCGTCTTGCTCCAGGTAATATGTTTTAATTTAACATGAGCGTGTCACTTGGGCTGTTTCCTTTACAATTCCCTCTGACAGCTGTGCTCTGAGTCCAAGATGTGCTCTGAGTCTACTTGTTGGGTAGACATCCTGTCAGAGGTTCCTCGGTGGGGTGCAGTGCCTGAGGGGCAGGCCTTGAATCTGAGACACATGGGATGCTGGGCGCTGGGCCCTGGTGGGCTCCATCTCTGCTCTAGAGCGCAGTGTATGGGGGATCTGCTTGCATCCGGGGCCCAGGTTACGTCTCCTACCCAGGTTTGCATCTGAAGGGTTAACGACTCTAGCTGGGTTTAACTTTATCATCTTGCTGCTTGTTTTCAATCTGTTCCATGTTCTTTCTTCCCATGTCCCTTTTTTCCTGACCTCCCTGGGACTGAGCTGTTTTTATGATTCCATTTTATTTCCTTTGTTAGTTTATTAGCTGTAACTGTAACTGTTTTTTTTTTTTTTTTTAAGTGGTTGCTTGGGAATTCCCTGGCGGTCCAGTGGTTAGGACTCGGCACTTTCACTGCTGTGACTCGGGTTCAATCCCTGGACGGGGAACTAAGATCTGGCAAGCTGTGTGGTGCAGCCAAAAAAATAAATAAATAAAAAGAAAAGAAAAAGAGTGGTTGCTTTAAGATTTGTAGTGCACATCTTTTTTTTCCTTCACTTTATTGCGCTTCACTTTATTGCGCTTTGCAGATACTGTGTTGTTTTTTTTTTTTTCCCATAAATTAGAGGTCTGTGGCAATCCCACATCAAACAAATCTGTTGGCACCATTTTTCCAACAGCATTTGCTCACTCATTTCATGTCTCTGTGTCACATTTCGGTAGTTCTCGCAATATTTCAAAGTTTTCCATTTTTATTATATTTGTCATGGTGATCTGTGGTCAGTGATTTTTGATGTTACTACTGCAAAAGATTATGACTCACTGAAGGCTCAGATGATGGTTAGCATTTTTTTAGCAATAAAGCATTTTTAATTAAAATTATCTATTTGTTATATAATATCGGCCGCTATTCTTGATCACTTCAGGCAGGAGAGGAATTCTTTTTCTTTTAACGTCTTTATTGGAGTATAATTGCTTTACAATGGTGTGTTAGTTTCTGCTGTATAACAAAGTGAATCTGCTATATGTGTACATATATCCCCATATCTCTTCCCTCTTGCATCTCCCTCCCACATAGTATGCATCTTTAACCTGTCACAGTCTATCCTCAAGTGATCTTATACAGCACTTTACACTAACAATAGTATACTCTCATTTCCTCCCTCCTGGCCTTTATGCTGTTGTTGTCACACGTTTCACTTCTATGTGTGTTATAAATCCTGCAATACATTATTACTGTTTTTGCTTTAAACAGTAAATTATTTTGTAAAGAGATTAAAAAGAAAGGAAAAGCTCTTTTATATTTACTTTTTAATATGTATTACAGTTTATCATTTCCAGTGCTCTTTATTCCTCTATGTAGATCCAGATTTCCACTTCGTTTTACATTCCTTCTGAATTGAGGACTTTTAAAAAACATTTCTTATTCTGCTGGTCTGTTGGTAATGAATTCTTTTAGCTTTTGGATGTCTGAGAAAGTCTTTATTTTGTCTTTGTTTTTGAAAGATATTTTTCCTGAATATAGAATTCTAAGTCAGTTATTTTTCTTTCAGCATTCTAAGATGTGGTTCCAGTGTCTTCTGTCTTACATTGTTCTATGAGTAATCTGCTGTTGTTCTTATTTTTTTTTTCTTCTATTCTTATGTGTCTTTTTTCCTTATGGCTACTTTTCTTTTATTACTGGTTTTAAACAATTTAATTATGATGTGCCCTGGTGTAGTTTTCATATTTCTTGTGCTTGGGTTAATTGAGTTTTTGGATCTGTGGGTTTAAAACTTTCATCAAATTTGGAAACTTTTCAGCTAGTAATTTGTCAGGTATTTTCTCTATTCTCCTCTCTCTCTTCTTTGGGGACTCCAGTTACATGTATTTTAGGATGCTTAAAGTTGCTCCACAGCTCTCTGATTCTCAATTTATTTTTTCCCCCATCTTTTTTTTTTTTTTTTTAAATTTGTGGTTTGTTTTGCGTAGTTTCTATTGCTCTGTATTTAAGTTCAATGATCTTTTCTTCTTTAGTGTCTAATCTGTGGTTATTTCCATCTGGTATACTTTTTATCTCAGACATTTGTAGTTTCCATTTCTAGAAGTTTGATTTGGGTCTTTTTTATATTTTCTATGTCTCAACATTCTCAATCTTCTTTAGCATCTTGAATATATGGAATATGGTTGTAGTAACCATTTTAGTGTCCTTGTCTCCTAATTTTCTTATCTGTATTTTTGAGTTTGTTTTACTGATTGATTTTTTTCCTCATTATGGATCATATTTTCTTGCTTCTTCGTATGTCTGGTAATTTTTGATTGGATGTCAGATGTTGCGAATTTTACCCTGTTGGGTGCTGAATATTTTTGCCTTTTTATAAATATTCTTGGCATTGTTTTGGGACACTGTTAAGTTACTTGGAAACAGTTTGATCCTTTGATGCCTCACTGTTAAGCTTTGTTAGCTGGGACCAGACCAGCCTTTAGACCAGGGTTAATTTTACCCACTACCAAGGCACTAACCTTTTCAGTGCTCTACTGATGTCCTGTGAGTTAGGAAGTATTTCCACTCTGGTGAGTGGGGACACAGATTAGTCTTGGCTCAGTTTGAGGCCCAAGGATTGTTCCCTCTAATCCTGACCAGTACTGTAAACACTCAGAAGAAAACTGGAGGGGGACTCCCTGCAGATTTCCAGAGTTCACGGTGTAGCTCTCTCCTCTCTGGTATTTGACCCTGTGAACTCTGGCTACCTTGGCCTCCCTAGATTCCCAACTCTCTCTTCCCAACTTGGGGAGACTGTCAGGCTCTGCCTTGGGTACCCCCTCCTTGTGCCATGGCCTGAAAACTCTCTCTAGACAGTAAGTTGGGGCAATTGTAGAGCTCACCTCATTTGCTCCCTGCTCCCGTCCCCCGCTCCCACCCAGGAATCCATCCTCTGCTGCTAGATATCCAATGTCTGAAAACTGTTGTTTCATTTATCTTTTCTCGTTTGTAGTTGTTTGAGGCAGGAGAGTAAATCTGGTCCCTGTTGCTCTAAGTTTGCCAAAAAGTGGAGGTTCCCGTGCAGTTAGCACTTGCTGAGCACCTTGTGTGTGCTAGGCATTGACCTCGGTGCTGGGATGCAGACATGAGTGAGACGTGCACTGGGCCCTTGGGGAGCTCCCAGTCTTGCTGGAGAAACATGCTGATTCCTAGGTAGTAATTGCTGTGTGGTACTTACAGGGCACAATGGGAGGGCAGGACGAAGTCTTTGGGAGAAGGAGCAAGGAATGCTTCCCAGAGAGCTGATGGTGAAGGATCAGCAGGCATTTTCAAATTAGAGAAGGTGTAGGAAAGAAATTTTAGGCAGAGGGAATTGTAAGAGCAAAGGCAGGGCAGCAGAGCTGGGAACTCCCAGAGGGCAGGATCCTTGTTGTATTGATCTTTATAGATGTGGAATACTTGTCAGGTGATTGGAAGCATGTTGTTCGTTCTGGGAATAGGTAGAACAGAGAGTCAGGATGAAGTCTGCAGCCTGTGGGGGAGAGGAGGGAGGTCTAGCTGGAAGGAGAGGCTCGGGGTCTGCTGGTGCAGGGCCTTGTAGGCCAAGCCAAGGAGCACAAGATTTTGAACATGATCCTAAACACTGGTTTTTTTTTGTTTGTTTGTTTTTTGGCTTCACCAGGTCTTAGTTGCAGCACGCGGGATCTTTCGTTGCAGCATGGGCTCTTCGTTGGGGCGCGCGGGCTCCTCTTTGGTTGTGGTGCGTGGGCTCCAGAGCACATAGGCTCTGTAGTTGAGGCATGTGAGCTCAGTTGCGGTGCGTGGGCTTGGTTGCCCAGTGGCATGTGGGATCTTAGTTCCCTGACCAGGAATTGGACCCGTGTCCCCTGCATTGGAAGGTGGATTCTTAACCACTGGACCGCCAGTGAAGTCCCAAACACTGGGCTTTTTTTAAAAAAAGTTTTCAGCAGGGTGCAAGAGCTCTGATCGACTGCATTCTCTGGAGGTTACTGGGGGATGTGGAAGAGGGCTGGAGAGGGCTGAGTCTGCTAGA
Organism: Globicephala melas; assembly: GCF_963455315.2. NCBI lineage: Eukaryota > Metazoa > Chordata > Mammalia > Artiodactyla > Delphinidae > Globicephala > Globicephala melas. The sequence goes on from NC_083321.1 coordinate 10,121,519, forward strand.
ACCAGGCAGGCAGCTGCTGGGGAGGCTGGCTTGTGGTGGACGTTCTGCACCAGGATGGAAACGAGTCCAGAGCTGAGTGCGGCCGCTGGTACGGCATTGCCACCTCTAGCCTGTTTGACGATAGCCTTTGTATAGATTCCTGCCTGAGTCCAGAGTAGATCTGAGGAGGCTCAGGCCTGGTTTCTCTTTTTCTGTGGCTACACTGTTGCCCCCAACACACCTGCCTGCCTCTGCTGGAGCCAGAAGTTCGTAGGGTCAGGCATCGCTGGCAGGGGTAGGGTCCGGAGCTGCCCCACTTTATACTAGCCCAGGATGGCCCCAGATCAGCAAGAAAACAGAGTCTCATCATCTCGGACTTTGAACAGACACGCTTGAGTGACCCCGTACAGACTCCTGTTATTTGTCCTGAGTGTGTCTTTGGCTTGACCTTAATCTTGATCCTTCCTTAAGGATGGTTGAACCTATGTGGTCAGCTTGATCTGCAGATTAGAAAGCGTGGGGTGGGGTGGAGGACTGACAGCTGCAGTGTGAGATCCCTTCTGAGTCACCTCAACAGTTGGGATGGAGGAGAAACAGATGGAAGTTCAGTGGGAAGAAGCTGAGGATGGTTTTCTTCACAGCCAGGGACCAGACAACGAGGACGCTTCTCTGAGTGGCCGGGTTGTGCTTTACTGTCAGGAAGTTTCAGGAACAGGCTGCTTGTTAGATGACCTGTTTCTTGGCCATCGTCTTGATTGAAGCTGAATGCTGTTGATCAGAGTTACATCCAGCCATCTGAGTTCCGTCGCTCTGTTGACTGATGTGGTCTCTGGAGGAATCTTAAGTTTTCTGTCCTTAGTGTCCACGTGGGAGGGGCTTGAGTTGCAGAGGTAGGAATGGGCTGAGTGTGTGAGCTTAGCCATGGTGATGAGAATCATGACCCTTTATTGAGCCCAGCCTGAGAGCCGGGCATTAGACTTCCTGGGCACTAACTCATTTCATCCTTATAAAAGTCCTCTGTTACTGACGAGACCGACGTATGGAGAGATTAAGTAAGCTGCCTTTGCCCTTTCTTGCTTGTCTCCCAAAGACTCGTCCTGCCCTGTGCTCTGTGAGTCCACGTAGCATTTACTACGCAGAGCCCTCCTTTCCTCCCCCTTCGCCCTGCTGGTGAGGCATCACTGCTGGAGGAGGGGGGCTTGGGCAGGGTGTGGGGCGGGGAGTGTTGGGATTAGCAGGGGTGAGGGGTTAGGGCAGTGATTTTCCAGCTGCCTTCTGGCAAGGTGCCTCGGGGGCCCCCTTGAGGTCAAGGGGAAGACTGAGCTGGGAGAGTAGGGCTCTCCCCCTGCCCCTTCGCCCAGAGCATGGTCTCTGTGATCTGTTCCGTGCGCTGGGGGTTTGAAAAAGTTTCGGAAAGCAACAGGAGTGGGCACACCAGGCAAGTGGGAAAAGAGGATGGCGGTGGCACGTCCTGACAGCATGGCAGGCTGTGCTTAGATGGCTCCCAGCTGGAGGGTCAGGGTGGGGGGAGATAAGCAGAAGAGGGAGGGAGGGAAGGAGGGAAGAGATGGCTAGCTTCAGGGAAGGTTGGAGGGAGGTGGAAGCAGTGTTTTAAAAACAATGAATCCAGAGGTGCCTGGCATATTAGAGGTGGGGAGACCCACTTGGAGTTTGTGGAAGGGCCGGGATGGAGGCACCTAAAAGACATTGGAACAGCGACTAGATAAAACCTGGTGGTGGACGTCAGAGGTGAGGAAGACGGCCTGGAGAGTTAGAAGTTAGGGTGAGAAGCTGGAGGATGCTGATGGAAGTGGAGGTTGGGAGGGGAGTCTAGTTTGAGGAGAAAAAAGTGCCCCCTGCACTTGGCCCAGTAAACAGCTCATCATTCCTGGGTCTTCTCACTTGGGGGCCTGCCTCTGGGAAAAGAGGTGTCAGATGGAGTTATTCAGTGAACGCAAGGAGGATTCGCTCATGTAAATATCAATGTAAAGATGATACTTTCCTTCCAAAAACCTTGTCCTGAGAGATTGTACATCCCTCCTGTAGATGGGCCCCCTTTATATTCGTGGACCTTCGTTCAGATTGGTGTGGAGCCCGTTTCAGAAAGCCACACCCTCTGCTTCCCTCTGGGACCTGTTCTTTCAGAGTCCTCCCCCACGAGCCTAACTGGGTGCCTGGCAGGGTTGTCAGGCAGCATTTTACAACAATAAGTTTTGTAAAGGTGTGAGAATGTATGAATTGATGCTACCTAGCGCTTGCTTGGTGGTTTTCCTAGCACCTCCAGAAGGTTTCATGTTTATTTCTTGTTAAGTCCTCATAACCAGCCCATGAGGTTGGTAGAGATAGTCCCATTCTACCAATCAGAAGCAGAATTAGGAGGCTGAATAACTTGCCCAAGGTCACGTATCTAGTAAAAGGTCAAGCTGGGGTTTGAATCCAGAATATTGGACTCTCAAGCCCTGAACTCTTTCCACTGCTTTTCACACTGTCTTAACTGTTCAGCATTGGGGGCTATGGAGGGAGCTCTGACTCCCAACCCCAGAAATTCCTTAGAAAGAATGAAAACTAAAGAAGTCTCCCTCCTGGAGCATACACACCAACTTTTCAGATTGTTGCGGCAGGTTAATTCGACGGTGCTTTGGGCCAGGTGAGAAGCGCATGCTGGTTGGTTTGCTTTTATCAACTCCTGTGGGAAGTTAGGTGACTGAAGGCCTGGTTACTTGATCGCGTGGCTGGAATCATCCTGGGAAAAGAAAAATAGATCAGGTCAACACGTATTTCCTCATTACGCAGCAGGCTTAGAAAGGGTTCTGAGGCAACCACAGGTGTTTCTGACGAGAGGGGTGGGATGGGGCCAGTTCCCTATAACATGTGCAGATTGAACTGTGCAGGTTGCTATGGTAACAGCTTCTTATGCTACCATAGGGAGACGTGGGAAACTTACAAGAAACCAAAGGCCTTTGCAACTCTCCTTGCAGTGTGATTTCAGGCTTGAAGTAGCCGGCAAGGAGAGGTTGGCTGGTAACTGAGAGGAAGGGAGTAATTGGAGCCAGTGCTTTAGCTCCTGGTGGAGTCAGGAAAATGGAAGCGCCTGGCTCAGTCACAGTTCTGTGTCATGGTTCAGAGGTAGCGGTCATTTTGCTTGACTCAATATTGAGCCCCGGGGGTGTCAGGAGTCGCCTCTAATCATCGGATTGCCCCCCCTCCAGGAGGCAGAATAATTAATACTTGTTTAGGGCGCAGGAGCTTGCAAAGCTCTCTCAGGGCCGTTTGCTCGTCCCAGGCACACACGCGATCCCCAAGGTGGGATTATCATCATGGTGCCCATTTTCCCGATGAGGAAACTGAAGTTAAGGGACTTGATCAAGGTCACACAGCTAAAAAGCTGAGGAGCCAAAACGCAAACCCAGGGCGTCAGTCCTCAAATTCTGTGCGTTTCTACTCTGCACCCAGCCAGGAGAGAGCTGGCACTAATTGTTTAGGCAGAATCAAGGGACAAGGGGCGCTGCAAGGCATCTCTAGGACTGGCACACCTTAACTCTGATCTGAGCACCCTCACACTTAGAAAATGCTGCGTTTTGCTTTCAGTCTTTACTTTCTTTCTTTTTTTTTCTTTCTGAGTTTATCCTTGCATAGGATCTGATATCAGTTGAAACTATTTGTTGTTGAGCTGAACAGTCCGGGATAGATCCCTGTTGAGCAAGAGCCGTCAGTACCTTGCTTTCTTTTCCACCTGTTGAGGTCAGATCTGGGGGGCTATCCTGAGGTGAGCGCTCGCCAGCATCCTCTCCCCACCGGGACATTGTGCAGCCTCCCCCTCGGGGAGTGGTGAGGAATGGCACGGCTCTGGCCTGGATCCACTAGGGGTAGTGTAGTCGCCTCTGGGCCTCACTATCTTCCACTAGATCGTGTTCGCCGTGTCCGAGGTATGTGGAGCTCGATTTCGTCAAGATAGGGTAGTGGAAAGAAGTCGAGGCCAAGAGACGCGAGCAGCAGGGGCCGGTGGCTGGAGACTTCGCGTCCCCTCCCAGCGGCGTGTGGCTTCCCAAGGCCCAGGGGCTGCACCTGGAAGCTGCCTCCTTGGTTCTGGCTGGCGCTGCTCTAGCTATGTCAGGCCCTGCACAGTGCTCTGTGACAGAAGGTGGGCTCCAGGACACCTGCGAAATGTCTGTCACCTCCCCCCACCCCTCCTGTAGAATCTCTCCTCCTCGCATGTGTCTCTCATGGAGGGTATGGTGTTGATTTCAGGTGACAAACCACAGCCCACCCTGTGTTTGTTACAACTTTGAATTGGTGACTGAAATTTAAAGGTGGGGCGATGTCGCAGTGATCTGGATTTCTAGCCTCCCTTGGAGACCCGGCAGGTCTGGCAACGCTGGACCCCCCCTCCTACCTGCAGGAGGTGCCCGTGCTTTCAGGAGACACGGTGTCTGACATGCCTCCCTGGCCTGTGTGGGCATCTGGGTTTGTGACCTCTGTGGAGGTGAAAGCTGCAGAGGAGACAAAAGAAAGGTAGGAAGGAAGGAAGAAAAGAAAGAAGAAGAGAAAGAAGGAAAGAAAGAAGGAAAGGAAAAGAAAAAGAAATGGGAAGGAAATCTCAAAAAGAGGGGATATGTGTCTACGTATAACTGATTCGCTTTGCTGTACAGCAGAAACTAACAACATTGTAAAGCAACTATACGCCAGTAAAAATTAATAAATAAAAAAAAAGAAAAGCAAGTTTTTTTCCCAGGGGTTGTTAGGAAACGGTGATGCATTTTCTCTTCTTGGTGGAGGGAATGCAGATTAACACCTGCTCGTTTCCCACCTCGTCCCGGTCTCATCTCCTTAGAGTGGGTGGTGTCGCCCCGCAAAGAGCTGTCGTCGCTATACCTGTGCATGCCGTGCAGCTGCCTCCCCTTCTCAGCTGTCCTCACCCCGTCTCCGGCCTTGAGCATCTGCAGTAGCTCCCACGACGGCCCGGCTGTCACCTGCCCCCGACCTTCTGATTCCTGTCCCAGCACGAATGGCTCCAGCGATGAGGACCTGTGGGCTTCTCACGCCCCCAGCCCTCCGAGCTGACCCCCTTCCCACTTCTCACTCTGCTCTCACCTGGATTCACCATGATTTGTTGTGAAGTGTTTCATTTTTTGAAACCAAACTGAGTTCCTAGAGAGCTAGCATCAGTTTTTACATAAGACTGTGTCTGGCACATAGTCAGAAGTCAGTAAATATTTATTTCCATCCCTCTGCTCCTATTTACCCTTCCTCCCTTTATCTGGGGCCTTGTCCTGTTCTTGGTATATAGTAATTGCTCATTAAATGTTCATTCAGTGAAGCAGGAAGAAATGAATGAAGGCTGAAACAGTAGAAGCAGCCCTGTCCTCAAGTCCCTGTGTCTTGCCCACCAACTGACTGCCTCGTTCTCTCCCTGCCTCTGGCTGTTTTTCTGTAAGCATTTCCCTGCGCTGTCTGTGTGCCGGTCTCTGCCGGGCCCTGGAAATACAAAGGTGAACGAGAATTCTCCTTGCCTTCAAGGGGCTTGCCTCTCCTCACTTCAACTCTTCTCCCCTGGGACAGACCTCGGGTACCACCCGAGAAGTACCCATCATCCTCCTGGGCACCGTGGTAACTGGGAGGGGATCTAGCTCAGGGCCTGAGTGCCCAGGGCTGAGGTCGTTGGACTTGTCAGGCCTCCAGAAACAAAAGTGTATGGACTCTGCGTCCCTAAATAGCTTCGCAGTAACCCCCCAGTTCTCTATACTTGGTGGCATCCCTGGTGGTCGTGGCCACTTTTAGAAGCTCTGGTTTGGATTTTTTCTGCCACCTTGGATGATCCAGAAGCAGAACACTGATGGCAACAGATGCCCAGACTTTGGGGGCACCTCCTTTATGGGCCTTGGGCAGAATATTGTCCTGTTCTCACCGCCCCCAGCCCCCCAACCTGTTTTTCAAATTATGAGAAGTGCTTGTTGCTGTCAGCCTCGGGCCTCATCCTTGGGTGACGCAGGATCAGGCGATGTCTGTGAACTTCTGAAAGAAAGGCACCGATAACGTCCAGGGGTGGACAGTGCTGTGATAAATCTTGTAAGATGGAACTTGCCCGCTCCTCGGGCCTGAGATGTTGTCAGCGGGCACAGATGTGAGCCACCTCCACCCGGGAGGCAGGCGCCGAGGAGGGCCCAGGCGATCCGTGACTTGCACGGGTTTGTAATCTCTGCATCTTGGATGACCTTATAACGAAATTCTACCCTCATCGCTCCCCTGTGTCGTTTGTGAAATCAAAATACCGGAGATGGGAAGGGACGCTGGCCTCCGGTCGTTCGACCCCAGCAGTTTGTAGGACCTTGGGCAATACAGCCGTTTATAGGACCTTGGGCAATACCCTTACTGTTTCTCTCTGGCTTTCATTTCATCGCTGAAGTAGGGGTGATTATGCCCTGTGTTCACTTTACTTACTAGGCTGATTATATAAATTAATGGGAGAGTTTGCAAAGAGGGCTTTGAGCTGTGGGACCATCAGGGTCCCATTTGACAAGTAAGGAAAATTGAGTGGGGCCCATTTGGGTGCGGGATCCTGAGCACACCTATTCCAGAAGAAATGGGGACGGGTGGCTCTTCCACATGCCAGCAGCCTCTTGTGGAGCGGTGTGAGTGGAGGTGGCTGGGTGGGCAGAGCCTGGCGGAAGGAGCAGTGGCCGGGTCAGGGCTCCTAGCTCTGGTGTTCCCTCTCTTGTCTCCATAGGCAAGTTACATGCCACTCTACCTTAATTTCACCAACTGTGAAATGGGCATCGTAGAATTGAGAGGGATGTTGAGTTAGAAACCAGAAAAGGTGGAATAAGAAGAAAAGCACTACAGCCCACAGCCCACTATGGCCGAGTACATTTCACCTGAAAACTCGCTATATGGAAAGAGGTCCGCTTCCAGTAGTATCGAGGACTTCGGAATATGCAGGCTGACCTCGAGAGTTCATTCTAATGACCTGCATGAAATGAAGGTATTTCATACCTGAAGTTCTTGAGGCATTTCAAACATGCATGGCCTGCTTTGAAGTCTGCAATGAAAGGGAATTGACACAGGAGAGAGGCTTTTTATGACCACAGGGCTGAGATGGTCTTTCTTCTTTCTGTATTTGAGAGTAGCGCTCTTTCCCAATCAGGGAATGGCAGAGATAGTCATCCCCGAAGGGTGAGGAATGCCAGGTTCAAGGCTTTGGCGCATACCAGCAGAATGGAATCCTCTTCCCTGGCCAGGGGGCCTGATCCAGGGAGATCGTGGTCTAATTAGGGGAGCTGTGGGTTTCATTCCTTGCCCTTTTGGGGTGAGTTCTTGCTGTCTAAAAGACACATGATTGTCCAGATCACCAGGTAGATAGATGTTTCAGGGATTTTTGCCGCGAGGAGTTTATTTTTTTCTAAGCAACAGTTTGTTTCTTTTCTTTCTTTTTTAAAAAAAAATATTTATGTATTTATTTATTTTTTGGCTGTGTCTGGTCTTCGTTGCGGCTTGTGGGATCTTTCATTGTGGTGCACGGGCTTAGTTGCCCCGCAGCATGTGGGATCTTAGTTTCCGGACCAGGGATCAAACTGTCATCCCCTGCATTGCAAGACCGATTCTTAACCACTGGACCACCAGGGAAGTCCCACCACGAGAAGTTTAAAGCCATCAAACAGAACCAGGTGTGGGGCTTCAGCTGGCAGAGGAACGTTATCATTTGGGCCGGTGGTTGGAGGGGAAGGCATCTCAGGGGGCCGTGTGTAGTGGTACAGGGGGTCACACACTTCAGGACACCCTGGAATCACCTGGGGTGCTCCCTTGCTTATTTATTTCTTGATTGGCCACCATTCTTTATTGAACACAGGAAAGTCTCCTTTCTTGCTAAATATCTACAGTGACTTATTACCAGACTTTGATGAGTTACATCCTTGCCTCTGCTCCTGTCCTTGTGGAAGCAGCAGCCTCACACAGGTTTCAGCAACATCAGGGACTTTGTGTGACCTGGGACTCTCAGGCCCAGGGGGAAGGCTGGGCGGCTTTGTCTTCTCAGACTCACCTGCGGACGCCCACGTGCACTACAAGTTCAAGAAGGATGGACGTGCACACGGGACACATAGAGGCATCAGTACTACCCTTTGGTCAGCCCCATTAGTACAACAATTCAGTATGTTGTAAAATACTTGAAAGTTTTATAAAGATTTTTTTTTGGTGACTTTAATCAAAACATTTCCCTTTTGCGGGGGCGGGGGGGAAGTGGCTAGTGAAGGCAAGCCCGTCTGGAAGCCAGGCCCCTCGGGGCTGCAGGGTGGGTCCTACATCAGCACCTCCTGTGCAGTCAGATGAGCTCCCTGGGCCTTCTGGGCTGAGAGGCCCAGCGTAGACCCCCTCGGCCTCTCCCTGCCTCGGCCTCTCCCTGCCACGGCCGGCGTGCAGCGCGGCTCTCCTGGTCTGCTCGGAGCCTGACGTGGCGGGTGTGCTCGTCGTACGGATCTCCCTGTGCAGGGGGCAGAGCTTGGGCTGTCCTCTCCAGACCGTAGCCCCCACGTTCTGCTGGTCAGTCTGGACACTGTGGTGGCCTCACGTGGTGGCGCTCAATGTCAGGCCGTAGGCATCTGAACGGTAGTGCATGTGGGGTCCTGGCGGAGACTTGGTAGAAACGGCACAGGGGGATTGAGCCCCCGATTCTCATCCTGCCTCTGCAGGGACTCGTTGACAAATCCCTTCCTCTCTGGGGTCTCTGCTTTTCCTCTGTCAGATGAGGCTACACCCGCCTGAGTGCCCTCAGAGAGGAAGGGGCAAGAGGACAACAGATGCTAAGCTAGCTGGACACAGGTAGCTCAGTAAAAAGGAAAACTTCATTAAAAATTAAATTAGTTAAATTATTATGCGGAGTGAAATAAGTCAGGCAGAGAAAGACAAATACTGTATGATTTCACTTATGTGTGGAATCTAAAAAACAAATGAACAGGCATAGCAAAACATAAACAGAGACATAGATACGGAGAACAAACAGGTGGTTACCAGAGGCGGGGATGTGTTGTGGGGAGGAGAGAAATAGGTGAGGGAGACTAAGAGGTACAGACTTGCAGTTGCAAAATAAATGAGTCAACGAGTATCAGATGTACAGTGTGGGGAATATAGTCAATAACTAAGTAATATCTTTGTATGGTGACTGAGTGTAACTAGACTTACCCTGTTGATCTTTTTGAAATGCACGGAAATGAATTACTGTGTTGTGTAATAGGACTAACAGTGTTGTAGGTCAGTTATATTCAAAAACAAACAAACATACAAATAAACTCATAGAAAAAGAGATTCGTGGTTACTAGAGGCAGGGGGTGGGGGAGGGGGAATTGAATGAAGGCAGACACAAAGCACAGACTTCCCATTGTAAGATAAGTAAGTACTAGGGATGATAAATAGATCATGATAAATATAATTTATAACAATTTTATAGATTTTCACTTATAAAAATGTAATTTATAATAGAGGCAACATAAGTATAATTAGCACTGTATGTTATATATGAAAGTTGTTGAGAGAAAATCCTAAGAGTTCTCATCACACACACAAATTTTTTTCCTATTTTTAAAATTTTATATCTGTAGGAGGTAATGGATGGTCATCGTTTCATGATGTATGCAAGTCAAATCATTATGCTGTACACCTTAAACTCATACAGTGCCGTGTGTCAATTATATCTCAATAAAACTGGAAAGGAAGGAAGGAAGGAAGGAAGCTGAGAAGCTTCCTGGACTAGTTAAGGCACTGCCAATTCCTGGCCTGGTGACCTTGGGCACCTCTCAGGGCCTCGTCTGTGAGGTTGGATAATAGCGAGACTCACTGTGTAACGTGGGTTTGAGGGTCCTGGTAATGGCAAAGACCTACGTAGTGCTCACTGCGTTCCAGGTACTGCCATTTTACAGGTGGAGAAACTGAGGCACAAACAGATTAAATAACACAGTTGTAAGTGGCAGAACCAGGCTTCAAATCCAGGCAGTCTGGCTCCAGAGTCCATTCTCCTAACATCTAGGCCAGTGGTTCTCAAAGTGTGTTCCAGGGACCCCTGGGGGTGTATCTCTGAGACCCTGTCTGGCCACCTATGAGGTCAGAACAGTTTCCACAACCTAAGATGTTATTTTCCTTTTTACTCTCTTTCTCAAATGAGTACAAGGGGAGTTTTCAGAGGGTTCACGACACGACATCCTTCTGATGGCTGGTGTGTGTGCTTTCATACTGTGTTTTAAAAATCTCTCACTTTTAATTTCGATACATATATCAATAGCTAAAATCCACAGAAATGAAAACTCTTTGGGGTCCTCCGTAATGTTAGGAATGACAGGTGTCCTAAGACCAAAAGGTGTGCCTTTGGCTCTCGAGGTTGCGCTGCCTTAAAGGTGGTCTCATCCAGCATGGATGTGGTAAATGGTTGGGGAGAGTTGGGGCCCGTCCTGGGGAACTGCGGCTCTATGTGGGGCTCTCCCACTGGGTGTGTGGTGGGCACGTCTGGACCTCCTGGGGCCCTCGCGGATGGCACTGCTGATGGTGCCGTTTGTGTGCGGCCAGCCAGCTGCCCACCCTGGAGCTTCCATCCTCAGTCCAGGGGTGTCTCTGTGCTCAGCCCTGACTGTGGGAAGGAGCAGACACCCTTCTGTGGCAGATCCCACTCTGGGTGGAGCCAGGATGGGTGCCGTTGAGGCCCAGCAAGTTTGGGCTGTGTTGGAGGCCTCAGTAACAAATCAGTGACTTCTGTGGTGTTGGATCCTTTTGCCAGCATTGTTCTAGGCCAGGCCTCACGCTGGCCAGAGCTTTGCCTGTGTCGACTGTGGCACGAACCCATTTTACAGATGAGGAGGCTGAGGCTCAGGGTGGGTCCACCGTGCAGGGCCCCACAATGGCAAGTGGCAGGGCCCAGGACTCAGATGAGGTGAGTCTGATCGAGTCCAGGCCCCTGATGTTCCAGGTCTTCAGAATGTTTCTCCGTTCCTCCTGTGTGTCCAACTCGTGGTGGACTCACTGGGTTTGCAGTGTAATAGGGTGGGCCTCCCCATTTCTGCTCCTTCCCCAGGCCCCTGCAGTCTGCCGTGCCTCTGACCCAACCTTTAGCCCAAGGGTTTTGGGAGCAGCAGAGTGAGGTGTAGACAGAGTGCAGAATTTTGACTCTGCCATTTGTAACCTTTCTGATCCCCACCTGCCAGTGGGACGGTGCTGCCCCCTCGCAGGAGTAGGAGAGACAGCACGTGTAAAACTCACGCTGCGATGCTCAGTAACCAGTGGCCTCCGTTTCACATGACTAGCAGCGAGCTGTCGTCTTTCTCAGAATCTGGCCCCGGATCAGCTGCATCGGCGTCTCTGGGAGAGCTTCTGGATTTCTGGGCCCGACTCTGGCCTACGACACAGGGCTCTGAGGGTGGGGCTGGGGCACCTGCATTCTCAGCAAGTGTCCCCCCAGGTTTAGGTGCCCATCGAAGCTTGGCATTCCTTGTCTTGGAGGTTGGGGGGCGACATTCAGCCCTCAGTAGGTAAAAGAAAGTGGGGGTGACCCTGTTTGGGTAGCTCTTTATCAGTAGGGTGACCATGGAATTTGTTGTCTAAACCGGGACACTTTTTATTTTATTTTTTTTGGCCATGCCGTGCGGTAGGTGGGATCTTTGTTCCCCAACCAGAGATTGAACTCACACCCCCAGCAGTGGAAGCGAGGAGTCTTAACCACTGGACCACCAGGGAAGTCCTGGGACACTTTTGAGCGTGAAAAGGGGCACCTTTTATAGCTACACCGGGACATGAGGGGTAAACCCGGACCCTCCTGACAAATGGGGTCGTGTGGTCTCTGTTTATTGGTTTCTCCTTTATCTTTCTGCCGCCCTGGGAGATGCCTTCCCTTACTAGTCCAGACGAGGAAGCAGGCCTGGAGCTCACCTCTGGCTGCACAGTCATAACCCTGGGCCTCGATTCCACGGTGGCCCCTCGGCCCAGTCGTCACTCCCGCTGAGCCCTGGCGCCAGGGGTGGGGGCTCCGGGTTTCTGTAGTGTTGGCATCTTCGGAAGATTGACAGAGCCTCTGTGATGAGAAATGAGGACTATAAGACACACATCTAGAAAAGATAAAAGCATGAAAGGAGAAGATCCTGTCAGTAGAAGGGAAGCGAGTCCTGGTGCTTCCTCTTCTCGCCGGGGCTCCATCCTGGGGCCTGCTTGTGACCCCTGTGTCACACAGACATCAATCGATGTTCCTCTGGGCAGAGCGACAGGGAGAGGACTGCTGAAACCAGGTCTTCTGTCAAAGCAGGCGTCCCATTCAGGTCGGTCGATTTCTTTTCCTTCTGGTGGCTGTAGGGCCAACTTGGTGGTGATTTTTTTGTCCTTCTCTGACAAGGGCACGCATGTGACAGTCTGGTTTTTTTAAAATAAATTTATTTATTTATTTTTGGCTGCATCGGGTCTTCATTGCTGCGCACGGGCCTTTCTCTAGTTGTGGCGAGCGAGGGCTACTCTTTGTTGCGGTGCACGGGCTTCTCATTGCCATGGCTTCTCTTGTCATGGAGCACGGGCTCTAGGTGCGCAGGCTCAGTAGTTGTGGCGCGCAGGCTTAGTTGCTCTGTGGCATGTGGGATCTTCCTGGACCAGGGTTCGAACCCGTGTCCCCTGCGTTGGCAGGCGGATTCTTAACCACTGCGCCACCAGGGAAGTTTTGACAGTCTGTTTTTGTGGCACGTGGAGTGGATGGCTGTTGCAGAGAATGCTTGAGGGAAACCCAAGGTGGTTGGTGCACGCTAAACATAACCGGCAGGGAGGCTCCTGAGCCTGTGGTGTTAAAGCCAGCAAAGCCCCCATGTGGAGGGTGGGTGTATTTAGGGTTCAGGCAGGAGTGGACACCTCCCAGAGTGTGTGCTGGCCTCAGGGCTCACAGGCGGCCTTGGGCCAAGTTTAGTCTCTGCCCCTGGCTGTCAGCCTCCCTCCTCCTGCCTCTCCTGTCTGCTCCTTGGGGAGCTTCATCTGGCACTGCCAGGAATCATGGTTTTGCCTCTGACCGCCCAGTGCCTCCGTGTAGCCTGCTGTTCGTGGTCTGGGTGGAGGAGCAGCTTCTCGGTCTCCCTGGGGACGGGGGTGGTTGGGGGGCCGGACTCTGACCTTCCTTGGTCCTCCCTGTGGACTGGAGGCATCATTGGGAAACTCCAGTTGGTCCTTTGACAGACGATGAATATGGGCTTGGGGGTCCCTTCCCCCTGAGCAGTCCCTTCCTCACTTCAGTGTCGTTCTGTGCTCCCAGGGAAAGATGGAGACCCTGAAAGACAAGACCCTGGAGGAGCTGGAGGAGATGCAGAATGACCCGGCGGCCATCGAGCGGCTGGCCCAAGACTTCCCTGAGGTAGAGGAGGGCTGTCACAGGGCCAAGGATACAGATGGGACTGAGGCCCTTCTTTTTTAATTTAATTTTATTAATTTTTATTGGAGTATAGTTTTTACAATGCTTTACAATGTTGTGTTAGTTTCTGCTATACAGCAAAGTGAATCAGCTATACATAGACATATATCCCATCTTTTTTGGATTTCCTTCCCGTTTAGGTCACCACAAAGCATTGAGTAGAATTCCCTGTGATATACAGTAGGTTCTCATTAGTTATCTTTTTTTTTTTTTTGCGGTACGCGGGCCTCTCACCGTTGCAGCCTCTCTCGTTGCGGAGCACAGGCTCCGGACGCGCAGGCTCAGCGGCCATGGCTCACGGGCCCAGCCGCTCCACGGCATGTGGGATCTTCCCGGACCGGGGCACGAACCCATGTCCCCTGCATCGGCAGGCGGACTCTCAACCACTGCGCCACCAGGAAAGCCCCTAGTTATCTATTTTATACATAGTGGTGTGTATACGTCAGTCCCAGTCTCCCAATTCGTCCCAGCCCTGAGGCCCTTCTTAAGGACACTGGCTTGTTGGGGGTTTGGGCCAAGTTTATCTGCCTGTTCTGTGGCCTTCACCCTGGCCAGGCAGAGGAGCCCCTGGGGTCTCAGTCTAGTTCCTGGGCCCTCTGGGAGTTGCGGGGGTGCAGTACCAGGAAGTCCAGGGCCCCCGCGCCAACTCTGGCACCTGGTGCCTTCCGGGACCCGCGTGCCCCAGGAGCCCCCACACTGTGGCTCCAGCCTGGATTTGGAGGTGGTTCTAAAAGCACTGGTACCGTTTTGTAACCGCCTTTCCCCAACCGCCTGGCCGGGCCCTGCGTCTGCAGGAGGAGCCGTTCTGGGGCTGGGATTAGGCTCATCTCCTGTTTAATCCCTTCCCTATCATAACAGACACCAAACCGTCTCACTTCCTAATCGTGGTCCTCACGGGAATAAAACAACCCTTCTGAACGTGCAGAGGTTTACACTTTATAAAGGGCTCTCCCCGCCTTTTCCGGCGCCTTGACCCCGTGACTCCCCTGCGAGGTCGGAAAGGTCAGGTGACCAGACGTGGCCACAGAGCTGGACGTGCCCACGGTCCAGCCTGTCCGCGGCTCTGCACGCTGCCGCCTCCGCCCCCGATGCTTGGGAGACACGGACACAAATAATGCCAAGCTCGTTGGTTGGCCTTTGGAATGTGTTTCCATTTTTGCTGATGACAAGGGAAAAATGAAGGAGGGCAAGCTCCCTAGACTTTCAAAACCCCTTGGACTAGGTTCCTAGTACGGCCTATAAGATGGTAATTGAGTCACCATGGGATTGTGAGGGGAGATGGGAGCTCTTTGAGTTTGGGATGTGGACTTTGCTGAGAGAAAAGAGTAGGGGACCTCTCTCCATGTGGAAGAGTGTGAATATCGGGGTCTTCTGATGGGGTGCTTGAACTGTCTTATTGACCGATCAGGGGCTTCCTAGGGAGCCCCTAATGGAGAAAGATTTGGGGGAGGCTCTGGGGAAAGGGGGCAGAAACGGGTAGGACCAGGTTTAGGGGAAGATGACACGGCATAGATTTACTGGTTAAGATCCAGGGAAAAGGCAGTGGAGGTATACAGAGGACATGTCCACTGAGGATCTGGGGCCCCGTAAGGGGCAGCTGAGCAGAGGGCTTCAGGCCCCCCGCTCTGTGTCAGACACATAAGAAAAGAAAAGCTCTCCCGGCTGATGAAAGTGAGACTGGAACTCCGCAGTGCGGGCGTCCCTGAGTCAGGGTGCTTGCTCAGTGGTTCCAGAGGGTATTGGTGGCAGCAAGGCAGACAGCCCAGGAGTGGGGGCAGACCTGAGAGGCCGTGGCCAGGCCCCATGACTTCTGGTAGCCGTGGCGTCTCTCTTTCCAGTCTGGAGCAGGGGAGCAGGCTCCAGGCCCACCACAGAGCGCAGCGCTTGAGGCCCTGTGGCTGGGGACCAGCAGGATGGCAGCCCCCGGAAGCCCCCTCCTCCAGGACGCCCATGGCCTTCCTGCGTCTGACTGGGGACGAGCCAGTCAGGCTTGGCTCGCCATGTGCCGACCGTGGTGGAGAAGCTGCCCAGTGGCTCCCGCGTGGAAGCTGGTCTTGCCAAGCTGTGCCCTGAGCCCTGCTGTAGGTGCCGGTGCCACTGGTGCTGCTGGCGTCCCCGTTCCCTCAGGGGTGTGGGTCTGACTCTCTGCCCTCCTGTCAGTAAAGAGGACCCCCTGACAAATGGACAGGGCTTCAGGTGAGAGCAGGTCTGGGAAGGGTTCCCGAGGCTGCCGCCTCACCGGCTGGTGACAGCAAAAGACCTGGACGAGGAGAGAGTGCTGCTCAGCTTGGGGGCGTGCTTTCAGTGGGGCACATCCAGGTGCAAAGGTTGGCATCAGAGCCTCGGGGGCCACGGGTCGCCTGTGCCGGTGGGAGTCCTCAGCTGGTCCTGGGGACTCCCCTGCGGTTCTTGGGGGCCTCTGTGTTAGCTCATCTGAGCAGCTTCTCTGTAGGACACACCTGTGGAGGAGGCAGGGACAGGTCCCTCTGGAGTCGGTGTCACGGGCTGGCCCTGGCGTTCTCACTCCTCACACTAACTTTATTTGGGGGCTTCGTTGCGTGTCTGGCCGGTGGTCAGGTCTGGGCCACATCAGTGCACCTCAGAGGAGGTCTCTTGACTCTGAATCCCGGGGGCAGGTGGTTGGGACTTGGTCCCTTCCCTCCTAGGAAGGCTCTGACTTTCTCCGCCCCCCTCCCTGGAGCTCTGCACAGCCTACAGGGGAGTCTCCTCCCGCTCGTCTTGTGGCCCTTCGCATGCATCCACCACGTAGGCTGTGGGGTTAAGGATTCGGTGAGGTGTCTGGCTTGGAGTGCTTTGCTCAGAGTCGGAACCTGGGTCTGTCTGACTCTAGTTGGGGGCTGAGTGTTGCCTGGCCCCGCCATGGTGAGTGACGGGTCCAGCCCCCTGCGAGCTGAGTGGTGGTGTGGTGGGTCTCACGGTCAAGTGTCCTGCTCTGTAGGTCCAGGACCTGCAGCTGGAGCGGGAAATGGCACTGGCCACCAACCGGAGCCTGGCCGAGCAGAACCTGGAGTTCCAGGGTCCGCTGGAGATCAGCCGCTCGAACCTCTCGGACAAGTACCAGGAGCTCCGGAAGCTGGTGGAGCGGTGCCAGGAGCAGAGGGCAAAGCTGGGTGAGCGACCGGCCCCGGGGGTGTGCACCGGGGGCGCCTCTGTCCACTCAGGGTCCCCGTTCCTGGTGGGGCTGGGGCAGCTGCTGGAGTCACGTGGAAGGACAGAGTCCCTCTCCCTCCCCAGGACAGGAAGGGGCCAGCAGTCACTGTGGGTCACCATGTCCCCAGCCCTGGCTAAGTGCTTTAACAGCCATCTGAGGGTAGGTACTGTCATCATTCTCGTGTCATAGTTGAGAGGAGTGAGGCTCAGGGAGATGCAGGAACGTGGCTAGGGCTCCACAGCTACGTAGAGGCGGAGTTGGGATTTGAATCCAGAGAGCATGCGTCCTGGGCTGCTGCTGGCCACTCAGCCAGCCCCGCTCTGGTGATTTGTGGAGCTGGTCCGGGCTCTCTGTGTCCCAACCTGCCGTCTGTGAAGGTGAGGGGCTGTCCTGGTCCTGAAGGTGGGGGACTTCACGCTCAGGCGGATGAAGTAACTCTCTGAGAGGAAGAACAGGATTGGGGGGTGGGGAGGGTGGGCTCCAAAGCCTGAGGTCTCTTGCTTCCTGGGCTGGCGTGGAGGGGCTCAGCTGAGCTCCTGTCTGCTCAGGAAGGGAACCGACCGAAAGTGGCTCTGCCGCGGACCCCAGGGCGTTGGCTGGGCCCCCAGCACGCAGGACCCTCAGAGAGCCTTGCAGAAACCTTGGCCGCCACCACGGAATCCAGAGGCACTTTTGAAATGTCAACCTTTCTGCCCTTCCTTCCAGAGAAATTTTCTTCAGCACTGCAGCTAGGGGCCTTGCTGGACCTTCTGCAGGTAGAAAGCATGAAGATTGAAGAAGAGTCTGAGGTGAGCTGGCCGTTGACACCCCCTCTTCCTTGAACAGTTGCCCCTGCAGCAGGAGCCCTCGTTCTGAGCACCAGTGTCCGCAGGGCGTGGGGCCAGGGCTTTAGTCACGGCAGCGGTGCATGGCCCCTCCACCGGAGTCCCAGTGGAGGCCCTTTTGGGTGCAGAGAACAGGAACCCAACATCACTGGCTGAAGCAGAAATGGGCGACAGACAGCACAGCCGCGGGGCAGCTGGCAGGCCTGGGTGGGAGGGCAGTGCAGTAGGAGCCCTCCAGGGCTGAAGCCAGGCCCCCAGCCCCTCCCCACTCCTGGGGCTGCCGGGTCTCTCTCCTCTGCTTCCCTCTGGGCCTCTCTTCACTCTCTGTGGGCAGACTGGCTCTCTCCACATGTCCATGCTCTGGGTGGAAGATGCTCCCCGGTCCCACAGCCCCTGGGCTGGGCTGTGCTAGTGACCGGGGGCCAGTGTCCATGTGGCCAGTCGACACCGTGTAGCAGCTGCTGTGAGCCTGGCACGGTGCCGGGGTGGGGACGGCGGTGGCCATGACAGGTGGTCCCCGCCCTCTGGGGGCTGATGGTGAGGGAGGCAGAATAAATAAACACACGCTTGTATAATGTACCAGCAGTGAGAAGGGCCATAGAGAGAAATTCCCAAAGCGGGGGGCGGGCCAGAGAAGACAGGCAGCTCCTGAGCCTGGCTGGGGTGGGAGGCTCGCAGCTGGCCTCTGACCCGGGGGTATTCAGGTGGCCTCGATCCCGGCAGACCCCTGTTGCCACTGGAGCTTATGTCTTCCAGGCCATGGCTGAGAAGTTCCTGGAGGGCGAGGTGCCCTTGGACACGTTTCTGGAGGACTTCTCCTCCATGAGGATGCTGTCCCATCTGCGCCGGGTTCGCGTGGAGAAGCTCCAGGATGTGATGAGGAAGCCCAGGGCCTCCCTGGAGCTGGCTGGGGACGCCCCTCCTCCCCGCCCACCTCCCCCGTCTCTCCCGGGCCCCCAGGCGACGCCCCCTGTCGCTGAAGATCAGCAGGCTCCGGAGGCCCCTCCCTACCCGTTGCCCTACAGCCCCTCTCCAGGCTTGCCCGTGGGCCCCACCGCCCAAGGGGCGCTCCCGCCGGCCCCGTTCCCTGTGGTGTCCCAGCCCTCTTTTTCCTACAGCAGGCCTTTGGGTCCCCCGTACCCATCAGCCCAGCCAGGACCCAGGGCTGCCGCGGGCTACTCCTGGTCCCCACAGAGGAGCACGCCGCCCCGGCCGGCCTATCCCGTGGCCCCCACTTGTGCCTCCGGCCCTGGGTACCCCGTGGCGGGGGGCCGGGTCCCCGGTCCTGGTTATCCTCAACAGCCCCCCTACCTCTCAACAGGAGGAAAACCTCCGTACCCCACGCAGCCCCAGCCCTCAGGCCCCCTTCAGTCGCCCTATCCCCCTGGGCCTGCCCCTCCCTATGGGTTTCCACTGCCTCAGGGTCCTGCCTGGCCTGGGTATTAGGGGCGGTCCTGGCCCTTGGCCCTTCCCTACTTCCACCTGTACCACAACCTTTGGCCGCCCCCCGCCGAGATTCGAGGGTCAACTGGAAGTGGAGTTGGCTCCCCGTGGACTTGTGTCATGCGTGGGGGCCTGGAGGGACTTGGCTGGGAGCACACAGGCCTGGCAAGGCCCCGGGCAGTGTGACTGGCTTGGCTGTGCCGGACGGCCCCAGTGCTTGCTGGCCTCCTGGGGGAAGGGCGCGCCTGCTTTCGGTGGCTGCCTTTGGCTTTCCTGGTTCTCACCAGGCAGGGCGTTCGGTCCTCTCTGTGGGCTGCTCACCCCCTCCCTCTCCTCTGGGATTTGGCACGTTCGACCGAGGTACCCACGCTAAGGGATGCAGCTCTCTGTGCGTCTTGGGTCCATTCAAGGATGGCCTGCCCCACGCACCATGGCAGGGTTGGATCAGGGAGAGAGAACAGAGTTAGGAAAAACACTTAATGATTTCTAAGTCACGCAAAACCATAATTGAACTCCGACAGGCTGATGTCAGTTGAGCCTGTCCTGTGTGCTGGTTTGAACGACAGCAGCAGAGCCAGTGCAGTGAGCGGGCCGGGGATTGTGGAGGCGGACCCCAGCCCTTGCTCTCCCTGGTTGGAGGATCCGGGGGCTGCCTCGGACCGTCTGGCTGGAGGAGGCCCAGGAGACTGCAGCCACTTCGGGAGCTCATTTAGGAGTGGAGGGCCGAGTCACCTCCCCGGCCACCTCTCTTGTCTGGCGTCCCCTGCTTCCGGTTGACTTCTGAGGCCCACCCCGTCCGTCTGCTCCCTTTGTGCCTTGAGTCTCGTTCACAGCAGCCCTCACTTCATCCCCTTCCTTTGGCTGCCTGATGTAACTCTTCCCCACCCCCAAAAGCCCTCCTGAGAGAGACATCAAAAGATACCCTAACAGTTTCTTCCCACGTGGTGCTTTGTAAAACTCCATCACTGCATCAGAGTCGTTTCTTTGCATCTCCCTCGTCTTCAGAACCTATAGGGCAGGGATTGTGACTCTGAGCCACATGCAGCCCCCAGCACGTTGGGGATTTTCAGTGCATTGAGTAATAAAAACGACAGTAGACCAAAGGGGGGTGTGATGAGCAAAGCATTACCTTGGTTGCTGCAGACGTGAACCAGGTCTCAAGGGCGGACTCTGGAGCTGCTATCTGTTAGGAAGTCATATGTGCCTTGACTTGTCCACTACTCAAGTACCCAGCATCTGGTGGGCCTGGGGTGCTGGGGGCCAACGAGGAAACTCGACCTTCTGGTGCCTGCCCCCCCCCCGGCCCGCGTGCCATCAGTGGGTGCGTGTGGCGAGCTGCTCGATCAGCGCTGTTGGTCCCTGACCAGCTGTGCTTGCTTCTCAGAGTTATTTACACAGAGAAATCACTGAGGGACCCTGTCGGTTCGAGTGCTTCTGAACTGGGTGAACGATCGCTGGTATGTTTGTATTATATAATTAGTTGCCATAATAAACTTTGATGAGTTAAAAGTGTTGTGGTTCCAGTGAATTTGAGAAGTGAAGACGTGGCTGCCAGTGGGGGGCATTGATTTTGTCAACTGAAAGAAAAATGCACAACGTAAGCCTCGTGGATTTCAGTTTTATTTGGAGACCTTACTGCAGACTACCGCCTGGGGAACAACCTCTCGGTAGCTCTGAGAAACTGCTCCAAGGAGTTAGGGGGAGAAGCCAGTACGTACATGATTTCGGCTAAGGAATAGGTGCAATCCGGCACCTCTAGGTGTCACCCTAGAGTCGTTTCAGCTCTTCTATGTGTCCCCGTTTCTCCCTCTGGCAGTCTAAAACCACTGTGGGCACACAGAGAGCCCTGGATGGCCAATCCCTATGTGTGGGTCCCTGGATGAGCTAGTTTTTAAAATTAATGAGTGGGTTTCCCTATGGGACTGCTGCACGGTATGAGGATTCGCTTTCATCGCTTCCGTAAATTTCTCAGTTGCCTGAGAAAGTCGTAACTGGCCGGTAAGAGCCGTGTCCGTTTTTGGAGCCGAAAGCTCTCATCTGGTATCTTCGCTTTTGTCCTGACAAACCCTGTTAAATTGCCAATTTGATGGAAGACGTCAGGCTGGCCTCCTACCTAATCACCCAGTCGGAGCCTTCCCGGTGTCTTTCAACCGGATAGTTATTCTGAGTGTCTTTCAACCGAGCACTTTCTCTGTATCTTTCAAC
Source organism: Globicephala melas (assembly GCF_963455315.2). Lineage (NCBI taxonomy): Eukaryota > Metazoa > Chordata > Mammalia > Artiodactyla > Delphinidae > Globicephala > Globicephala melas. Next base: position 10,142,547 of record NC_083321.1, read on the forward strand.
TGAGAAGTCAGGTACCTTTTTTATCTACTACCGAATGGAGCTCAGGATTGCCAACCAAGATGGGAGCTCTGAGACTCAGGAGGGACTCACCCAGTCGTCCGGACTCACTGAGGAGGCAGAAGGCACAAGGGGCCTTCGTTGGTACCAGGGCTCCAGAGGATTGGAGAGTTCAGGTGGAGAGAAGTCTGCTCTGGGTCCCTCTGTGGTCACCAAAACTGTCAACTGAAAGAAAAACGCACAGTGCAAGAGCTGTGGGTCTCAGTTTTATTGAGGGGCCTTACCATATATGGACTATTGCCCAGGAAACAGCCACTCAGCAGCTCTGAGAAGCCAGCATAGGTATGATTTTGGCTGGGGAGTGTATGCAGTCAGGCACACATCTTGGTTAAAAATGACTCTGCTAGTCGCGAGGATCAGACATCTCGGTTAATGATTTTAGTGCTTTTCTGTGTATGCATGGGAAGGTGCAAGAATCTGGGTGCATTAAACCTTTTTCCGGAGGTATCTCTATCTCAGGAGCTTGTTTTTCCAAAGCACAAGTGCCTTTTTGTTTTTTTCATCCTGACTGCATTTCAGGGTGCACTGTCGGTCAGCGACTGCACTGGCTAATGACTTAATCCTCGTAGAACTGGGTGGTGGGCAGCGTTCTTTGTTTTGCGATTTCTTCTGTAGCCTTCAGACCTCTTTGGTTCATGTTCACAAAGCCCCATCTTTCTGAATATTGTTTCTGGAGCTGCTGCCCTCCCCTGCCCCTTCACCCCCAGGGCGTGGCTCTTACAGCATTTCCCTTTCCACTTTTGCCCCGTTTTTTTTTTTCCATCTGAGGCATTTTCGCGCTGGAGCCTGCACATTTGCCTTGTCCTGGGTGGAGAGCTTGGGCGGTGCGAGGCCACAGCGCCCCACTAGCAGGCATGCGAGCCTCAGCGGAGCACAGATGGGGCCCCATTCGTGCCACCTGCTGGGCTGACCGGGACTGTCAGCTTGTCCACGAAGGACCCCCAGCTTGGGTTCGAATCTTCGCATCCGGTTTCTAAAGGCGGATGGAGGGGCAGCAGGCTGCTAAACTGGCTGTGCAAGCGGTTTTCTGCCTTACCCAGCCTGCCTCCCTCTCCAGCTCCCCCTGAGCTCAGCTGCTCATCGTGAGGCCTGGGAGGGCGTCTTGTTCTTTCAGCAGGAAGGGCAGCTTCAGGGGAGTCAGGAGACCAGGTTTCTAATGGACCCGTGAGTCAGCCCTTCTGTTTCCTTCCCAGCAAGGTGACGAGGGCAGGCTGCCTGTGGAGGATGTCCAGAGATGCTGAGAATCTCCAGCGTTGAATACTCAGCGGGGCTGCACTTTGTATTAACCTTCGATGTGCATCCTCTCAGCAGCCCTTCAACCCCCAAGTTTAAACAAGGGGAGGAGACTGCAGGTGGGTAGTTCAGCGGGTCACTCAGCCTGGGGAGGAGGGGACAACCCTCGCACCTGCTGTGATCTGGCTGCAGGGGATCCTCTGAGATGCCACTGTGGTACCAGAAATCACCAGGCTTCAGGAGGCCACAGTCCTGAGAAAAGCTTGGGTAATCTGTGCTGCGAATCCCCCTGGACTCCGGTCAAAGGGTTACTGCCCTTTGCCCCCTCCTGAACTCTGACCTTGCCTTGCAAGCGTATCAGGGACTGAGAACGCAGGACACCAGGGACAGCTAGGAGACCCCTGGGCTTTGTAGGAAGAAGCTGAAAATCTCAGGGCTGGGGGAGGGGGCACAATCAAGTCAGTGCTTTGCGTTGGTCCCAGAGTGGTGGCCGGGGGTACCAGGGGCCGAAGAGAGGAAGCAGCCCTTTCTAAGCAGCTCGGCGGAGAGCTGCTCTAGCTGGTCACTCAGGGCGTGCCACCCCTGCTGCTCTGGCCTCTCTCTCCCCAGGCCCTCCCCACCCCTTCCTCCCTGTCCTGCACCCGCCACATGAAATCACTGGGCGTCCTCTGCCGGATCGCAGTGGGCTACTACTTTTTTATTTTTTTTTGCGGTTCGCGGGCCTCTCGCCGCCGTGGCCTCTCCCGCCGCGGAGCACAGGCTCCGGACGCGCGGGCTCAGCGGCCATGGCTCACGGGCCCAGCCGCTCCGCGGCATGTGGGATCTTCCCAGACCGGGGCACGAACCCGCGTCCCCTGCATCGGCAGGCGGACCATCAACCACTGCGCCACCAGAGAAGCCCCCGCGGTGGGCTTCTTGCTGCCGTGGGGGCTGCACGGGGACAGACCCTAAGTGTCAAGTTCAGAGCCTCACAGAGATTCCTAGCGCGGTGAGAAGGGCACTTAGCTGCGGCGAGGCCGTTTGAAATGCCCTTTCAATGCCACTCGGTACTCCCAGACCCTAGCGGCGTGACAGGTTTGAAGCTAGACCCGGTCCTTGGTAGTGCGAGTGAGCTTTCCTCTTGGGGTCCCCAGTTTCCTTAACATGCGGAGAACGTGCTAGAATCAGGTTGCCCGTGAGGGTCAGGTAGGCAACGATTTAGGGGAGTGGGCCGGGGCAGATGAGTGCTGCCCTCTCTAGCTGAGGTAGAGGGTGTATCCTCCGCTCTGCTCTGGGCTGGGGGTGGAGGGGTTGGGGGCCGCAGGCTGGCACGTGGCCCCAGGGGTGAGCCCAGGCCACAGTAGGGCATCCTCTGCGGCTGAGCGAGACCGGGCAGTTGCTCATCAGAGGAGCGGCGCCGACCAGTGGCCTGTGGGCTGTGTCTGCCCACCGAGGCTGGAACTTGGCAAAGGTGCTTCCGAGGCTGAGGTAGTTCCTATTCAGTTGCTTAACCAAACATCTTTTTGGAAATGCATCACCCAAGCCCACCACCACTTGCAAAACAGTTTTGTAGAGAGACTTTCTGCTCAACGCAGCTCTTTTTTTGGGGTGGTGTGTTTTTAAGTAGGTCATGGTGGCTGTGAGGCCACTGAATGGTGGCCAGACTAGAGATTAAAGAGCTTTTATCCGGAAAGGGGCTGGTGAGAGACATTTGGTGCCTCGGGCCCTTTGCGCCTCCCTGAGAGCCGCCTCCCAGTTCCCTTTTGAGGAGCCCCTTCAGTATAGGAATCTCTGCCAGGTGACTCCTGGTACCCAGGTGACTAGGTGTCCCTGTTTCCGGATTCCCTGCGTGGTCAGGGGCAGAGCCACACCCTGGGCTCTCTCGGGACAGAGTCCTAAGCAGGGGGTGGGTGAGAGTTCGGTTGGAGGGTGTCAGTGGGGCCAGAGGGCTGGCCAGGCTCTTCTGGCATGCTTGTGCCACTCCAGCTCCCCGATTCTGTGAGCAGCCCCCCTCATCCCCACCATATCCTTCTAGGAACTTCCTTTTGCTCTTCCAGAGTTGCTTCTGTGGCTTGGACCATTGATATCTCCTGGTGGATATGGGGCCAAATCGAGTGGAGCAAGGCCCCAGCCCCGAGATGTCTTCTCAGGGCCCAGCGAGGCCCGGCCAGTCCTCTCCCTTCACTAGACCCTTAAGTTCCGAGTCAGATGCCCTCCTCTGGCTCGTCGTTCAGGAAACCCAGGCACTGCAGGACTAGGTATGTGTCTAGGCTTGCCGGGGAGTCGAGGGGACTATTTCAGTTAAGGGAATTACTTAACCCACAGGAATGTTCAGTCCTGGTCTCTTACTCTCAGGTTAGGAGGTTAACTGATTGGCTGAAATGACTTGAACTTTGGACTTTTAACAGCTGTGTGAACCCAAATCCCAAATCGGCTAGGATTTACTAGGTACCCACTTTGTGCAGGGCCCTGAGGTGGCACTGGTGCCCTTTGGACTTGACAGCCAGTGGTCCCTGCTCTCGGTCAAGTGAGGGGCTGCGAGGGGAGGGGGCACAGGTCGAGGGCTGGTGATGGGGCTCTGGGTCAGGCAGCCACGCGAGCTGGCTGGTGGCTGCTGTGCTGTGTTAGGTCCTGTGTCAGTGTTGCACCCTCTGACCATGAGGCTGCAGAGCCCTCGCCCCCTGGTAGGTGCCCCTTCCCACTGGCACCCCCAGAGGGATCCACAGGGGTGGACCCTGGATTGAGGAGGCCGGGCACTCTAGTTCTCAGGAAGCAGAAAAATCATTATTTACAAAGAACATATTAAAAATGCACGAGAGAAATCAGCCCTTGCCTCCCACCACCCGCAAGGTGTGAGCATCCTCGTGGAGCCTCATGGGTCAGAGCTGGAGAAGAGAACTGAGTCCCCCAGACGGGGGAGGGCGCTGCCCGGGTCCGGACCCCGTGTGTCTCTGCTTGGGAGGGATGCCTGCTTCCAGGCTCTGCCCTTTCGCAGCTTCCACACCTGGAGGGCGGCCAGCTGAGCTGCGTTGGGGTCTTCGCCTGGGCTGGTGAAGATGTGGAGAGATGTGTGAGCTGGCCTGCCTCTGCTGGGCAGTAGGACGTGTTGGAAAGTCACGTCCATGGTCCTGCCGGGCAAGGACCTGGACACTGTTTTCCAAGCAGTGACTGCAGAGTATTCTCAGGACAGAAGGTCTGGCTCTTGATGTTTGTTCCTGGGTCCCGGTTCTGTGTGGTGAGAAGGAAGTGTGTCGGCGGAGGAAGCCTCATACTCTGGAGATGGTTCAGGGAGGTGGGGGACAGGCCCAAAGCCCCCAGCCCAACGTCAGGGATAGCAGCTTCTCCTTCCTGCTGGTGTAAGTCCATCAGGATACTCTCAGGGGTGCTTTTTTAAAAAAGGCGAGGTATAGTTGATTTACAATATTATGTTCGTTTCAGGTGTACAACATAGTGATTCAAAAAGCTTATAGATTATACTCCATTTATAGTTATTATAAAATACTGGCTATCTTCCCTGTGCTGTACAATACATCCTCCTAGCTTATTTCTTTTATACTTAGTAGTTTGTACCTCTTAAACTTCCCCTACCCTTAGGGGCTCTTTTATGTAGTCTTCTGAGATGGAGTTTGTTTTTTTTTTTTCTTTTTTTTTTTGCGGTACGCGGGCCTCTCACCGCTGTGGCCGCTCCCGCCACAGAGCACGGGCTCCGGACGCGCAGGCCCAGCGGCCATGGCTCACGGGCCTAGCCGCTCCGCGGCATGTGGGATCCTCCCGGACCGGGGCACGAACCCGCGTCCCCTGCATCGGCAGGCAGACTCTCAACCACGGCGCCACCTGGGAAGCCCTGAGATGGAGTTTAAGGTCCATGACCCCTCTGCTCAAATGGCCAGAGCGGCTCCCGTCACCGAAATTGCTGACGCTTACTCTTTTCCTTTATAAGGGTCCAGGTGCTCGTCCCCCAGCCCCCCACCAGGTCATGGCCGGGCAGGGCGAGCAGAGGTGAGGAACCAGGTGGCTGGTTCTTATTTATCCCCAGGGCTCTGCGGGGGCCGGGCTCACCTTTTACAGCCTCTGAGCCCCGTGCAGATCATAGTCACTGTCAGAGGAGTTATCGGGCTGGGTGGAGACACGACGCAGGGCCCCTTCCAGAGCTGTGGACAGAAAGGAGGCCATTTGAGCAGGGTTATCCCTCCAGGCTACACAGAGAGAGCCCTTCAGAGCCAAGAGCCCTGCGGGGGCTGGAAGATCACAGAGACTTTCTGAGCTGCTGGCTCAACAGCCCTGAAACTTGTTGTGATCAAATCAGCTAGTGTCCTCTAACGATGCTGAACGCCAGGCTCCCCACGGCTTAATTGTCAGTGCCAGTCAGGGAGCACTCGATACAGGGCTCTGCGGGCCACTGACGGATGCTCTGTTCTGCCTCCAAGGGATCCGAGGGGCCTCATTTATTGAGAAACAGGTCCTTCAGGTCACAGCGGTGCTGGGGTTAATGACATCCCGGCACATTCTCTCTAGCTGTATCCCTTCCATACCCTGCCGTGACCGGCTGTCAAAGGGGGGCCGTTTGATCCTTCTGCCCCCTGCTCGGCCTCCCTTCTTTCTCCAGGCGATCATGTGACCCTCTGCTCGGCCCTGCCGTCATTCCTAGGAGCGCCAGCTGGTGCTTACCTGGAAAAGCTGAGATTTGGGAGTTCCTGGGAGGCTGACTGTATTCGTTCTCCAGGTGGGAGGCCGTGGGGTTCTCAGCCTGGGACCGGACAGTCACCGTGTGGTTGCGATGGAAAGACACTGAGCGGATGTGGGAGATAGTAACATTAGACATGATGCTCTGTCCTCCTCCCCAACAGGGGCCCAACTCGAATTTCCTGTTCCCACTGTGTAACGTGGGGGTGGTGGTGCAAGGGCCCCCTGAGCTCCTTCAGTGCAACCCTTTTTCCCTTTCTTCCCCGGGAGGCTCATTGTAGCAGCGCTCAGGCTTTTAGAGCAGCTTTGGGTCGGCTGGCAAGCTGACGGGCGGGCAGGCCATCAGTCAGACAGTCAGTCAGTCATCAAACATTTATCAAGCCTGGAACTGGAACACGAGTGATAGGGCAGATATGGTCTCTGCCCTCCTGGAACGGGGGGGCTTTATATTGTAAGAAAGACTTGACAACACAGCGCCTTCTTGAAGGAATTGACCCTTGACACACAAAGTGGGGGAGAAGGTAGAGTAGAGGCAGGAGGAGGGCTCTGGTTCTACCCACAAAGGGGGCTCTGGCTGTGGCCAGAAGGAGAGAGGATGGAGACCAGGGGTGGGGACAGGGCCGGCTGCATCCAAATGTCTTAAAACTGGCCTTGTAAATTGTTCCACGATAAAGACGTTCCATGATGAATCTAGCTTGGACAACCCTTCTTAACATACGTCCACTTTGGAGATGAACCACGCAAAAATGCCCACGAAGGTTCTGACAAGTCCTGAAGTAAAGAACCGTGTCTGGCTTTGCTTAACTCACTGATTTCCGAGTCTCTTTGATCACGGGGCCCTCTTCTCTGAGTACCACCCATTAACACCTGTGGCTACAGTCACACCTTAGATGAGCACAGGGGAGCTCAGAGGCCTCAAGGAGCCACTGACTCTGTCCACGGTCGGCAGTGACCCGTGACCCTGCTTCACGGCCTCCTTCCTGAGTCTCGTGGCTACTGACCTGGGCCAAGGGAGGATCCTGCCTCCGGGGCTACTTACTGTTCTGGTTCAATCCCGTCGGGCCAATCCACTGGCGCTGCTTCTTCTGGCGGACTGAGTGACAGACAGGAAAGGCACATGGTGGGGGGGAGGGGGGTTGAGACAGGCGTGGGCAAGGGGGGCGGGAGCCAGGGAAGGAGGGAGGAGGTGGCAGGTGCATGCTGAGGGGCCGGTTCTCCAGGAGAAACCACCGCGGGGTGCTTAGAACCAGAATTAAGACCTGGGAGGGCAGCAGGGACCCAGCCATCACTGCCCACCTCTGGCAGTGGGCAGCCTCTCTAATCTCACACCCTTGTCTCTGAATGATTTCCTCCTGAGTTCTGCAAGGCCAGGATGATACCCCCTACCTTCACAAGGTCTGGGGTCGCCCATTTGTGGTATGAGGAAACCAGAGCTCAGGGAGGAAGTGGTTCGATTAGCTGCTAAGTGGTGGAGCCGGCCTGGGGCACGTGTCTTCTGGGGTCAGACCGTCTGGACCCACCACAGTCTAAAGAACGCCCATACCCTCCCTTTGGGCTGGAGTGGGTCCCAGCTGGGCCCCTGGATGTGGGCGAATCAGTGATTTTCCTGACTTTCTGTTTGTTACTTGGTGCGGAGAAAGGCCGGTGGGCAGGAGAGGGGCAGGGCTGGGTGGTGAAGCGGAGGTGCTCCCGGCCGGCTTTCTGGAGGCGGGAACCCTCCTCTGTGGGGCTCGTGGGCAACCCGTCCAGTCTCCCCACGCAGGGGCTTGAAAGGGAGGAGGTTCGGGGCACCTACACCTACATTTCTTCACCAGCTTCTTGTAGGCGAGAGGGCCACACACCACCAGCAGCATTACCACAAGCACGAGGGCCAGGATGACGCTTGCCACTGTGCCTGCACCCAGGCCCGCTGGGCGTGTGTTCTGGCCTGCAGGAGGCAGAGTTAGGTCAGCCCCAGCCTGGGAGGCATCAAAACTGTCGGTTCAGAGGGAAGCTCCTGGCTGGCTGGCTGGCTTCCCCCAGTAACTCACCAGCATGTGCGGAAGGCAGTTTTCTATCTGCTGTCTCTCCACCCGTCTCTGAAATTCTCTGCTACCCGTTCATTTATCCACCATTTACTATGTAACAGTTGATCATCGGCTATCATTTGCCCCTCCTGTGATCAACTCTTTAAGTTTCCACCCTTTTCCAGTTACTATGAGTGATCACCTTGCCATCACATACAAATAGCCAGCCAGCCATTCATCGCTCTCTTTTCTGTGTGAGTCAATTACCATTAGTGCAGCAAATATGTACCCCCCTCCCTTGCTTTTCTGCTTTCCATCTGGAAGAGCGGAAGACGGAAGGAGAGTTCTATCATTCATTAGCTGCCTGACAATGGCGGCCAGTCTCCTATTGACGGTTCGTGCTCACTGCTGCCTGAGCGCTCTTGTCCCCTCTCCCCTCGTTTGTCATCCCTCCATCCTTCCCCAGGGCTCTCTCTTTAGTTCCTGGGGCCTGTTCTTCAGAAATGTGCTCATCGACTGAGTCTTAGAAGGAAAATCCAGAACTACCCTCCACCCACCACGGGCTGGGCCCAACTCACAGGTGACAAACACTCTCTTGCAGTGGGATTTTTTCTGCAGAAGCTGGTGGCACTGGGACAGCTTCCCCGGGGGACAGAAGAACCCCCCGGAGGTCTTCTCGCCGGTGTCCAGCAGCTGGTAGGAGCTGACGTTGCCGCACTGCTGCTCCCGGCACACGTCCTCCCACCTCGCCATGCCCTTGGCCGAGGAACTGTCGCACAGGGCGTCCCACTGCTTGCCCTGGCGCACCTCCACGGAGCCTTCACACGTGCCGCTGCCCCCCACCAGGCGGCTCTGCACCTTGGGCTGGAAATCTGGGGGAAGAGCAACGGGAGGTGAGGTGGCGGGCTCGGCGGGAGCTCCCTGGGCCCCGAGCTTGCATGCCTGGTCACTGGGACCCCGTGACACTGGCAGAGTGGGGGCCCTGGCAGGGCCCGGCGCTCGGGGGTCTGGGTACCACGTGGGACTGCCTTCCTTTCTGCCTTTCCCTTCTTCTGGCATCCTCTCTGGCATTTTCCCCGTCAAGCCCTGTCCCTGGCGCCTCTGGGCAGCTGCAGCAGCTCAGGCACGTTCGGTGAAGAGGCTGGCAGTGCCCGTCAGCAGCCACCAGCGGGGAGTCGTCCCCCACCCAGGTGGCAGTAAGAGAAGTGGGGAAATAGGCCCCACCTGGGTCCGCTTCCCTCTTTGAAACGTCCTCTCATTCTCTTGCTGCTCCTTGAGAGCTGGGAGGGCTTTTCAGAGAGGGGAAACTGAGGCCCAGGGATGGGAAATACCTCCTGCTCTGAGAACTGGAGATTCGCAGGTGGGATGGAATCCAGGAATCCTGCTGCCCAGGCCTCAAGCCTGGAGGGACCAGCTTTCATAACAGGGCCTGGTCCAGCAGAAACGGATTCATTTCTGCTTATCAGGGTTGGGCCTGGAGGCCCACATGTGCTCGAGTTAGAGCGAGTTGTGATCGCAGCAGCTTTGGCCAGTTTCTATAGCAACATCCATCTTCAAAGCTCTAGTAAATCTTCTATTTAGAAAAAAAAAATCCAAAGGCAAGCCTTCTGGGTGTGGTTTTGCAAGTTGTAGCCTACAGGAGGGCTCCTAGCAGAGGGGTGGGTGGGCCTGAGAGCCAGCCAGGTTTTTGCATCAGGCCAAGAGATCCTTGGGGGCTGCTTCTGCCTGGAGGGGGCAGCATCTTACTAATTCACACCATGTGTCCAGTGGTTTGGGGGCATCCCTGCCTGCAGGATAGCCCAGTGGTCCAGAGCAGATGCTTCCCAGATGGGTGCACATGGGTCCCTGAGACTTTGCTGAAAGGCAGATCCTGATTGGTAGGTGGAGGGTGGGGCCTGGGACTCTGTAGTTCTAACCAGCCAGGTGAAGCCAATGCTGCTGGTCTGGGACCACACCTGGAGTAGCCAAGGCTTACACAACAGGCTCTGGAGTGATGCTGCTTGAGGGGAAACCCCAGCTAGTGCTCCATGATACTGAGGAAGAAATTTAACCCCTCTGAGCCTCAGCTTCCTCATCTGCAAGGTGGGGATAATAATAGCACCCGCCTTCTAAGCTTGTTGTGAAAATGAAGGAATGCCCTGACTAGTCCCCAACGTGATGTAAGCACTCAGGAAGTATGACTTCTTAAAGTCTGGGCTTCACTAGACCATCTGGTGATAGGAGCCCACTACGTCCCGAGGCATGCTGTGATTATCCTTATTTTGACCTGTGGTCCCTTTCCCCGCAGTTTCCCCATTGATCCTCGTTTTGGGATCCCCCAGACCGGCCTCTGGGCTCCTGGCCTCGACCACACCGGCATCGCCAGTCTCTTCTGGTTGGTGGCCTGTGACTCGGGAGCCTCTGCGGGAAGTCCCCTGGGGCCCTGCTCTGGTTTTTCTCTACCTACTGTGCCTCAGGGACCTCCTAGGTCTCACCATCACTCCAACATCATCTGTCCCCGGGATTTATAAACTCCCCTCCTGCAAGCCTGGTCCCCTCCAAGCGCTCCATCCTGCTTGGGCCCTTGACACAAGCCACAGTCCACCAAACTCACCAGCGGACCGTGCCTCCTCCTGTAAGTCCTGCCACTTCCCCGTGTGGCAGCCGAGCCAGCGGTACATTTGGGCTTGTTCTGCGTTACTTCGCAGAGATGCCCGGGGCGTTGGGTGTGAGTGTGGCCTCCCCACCCCATGGCCGCCCTACCTCTTAGAGGCCAACGATCAGCCCTCCATGTCCCTTGTGTTCTCCGTAGCGCTAGTGCCCTGTGCTGCACGGAGGGCTTTCAGGAACGTGTGGTGACTGACCACATGGGGGCGCCCGTGAGTCTTGGCCCGGTCCCACTCACCAGAACAGATGAGGCCAAGAGCTTGGCCTCCCGCCTGGGGCTGAACTTTTCTGAAGCACTGCTCCAGGGTGGCACATCTCCTGTTCTGGATCCTCCACCGGATTGGCAAGGGACCGCTCTCTCCTGGCTCTAGTTTCCTGGCTGCCTCGGTCTCTGGCAGAGGCCTCAGGAAAGAGCCACACTGGAGGGCTGCACAGATGAGGTTCCCCAGGTCCTGGATCCCGTCCTGGGACTCGATGCCGACGGTGCCACCCAGGCTGCCGCTGTAGAACTCCACCAGGCCTGCACACCGCAGGCCCCCGGGTCGCGCCACCAGCTGCAGCCTGGGAGGAGCTGGGAGGTGGGGAGGGACCTGAGTGCTGACGACCAGCAGCAGGGCCTCTCTTGCTCTGTGGTTCTAACACACAGACGGGTGAATGACTGGCCGACGGCCCCAGGAGGTGGTGAGGTCCCAAATATTGCATGGAACATGCGCTACAACTTTTCATGCTTATCTGAAATTTAAATGTAACTGAATATCCTGTGTTCTTGTTTGCTAAATCCGACACCCTACCCCCAGGGCCCTCAGAATCCTTTTACCTGTGGGCTCCGGAGTGGTTATGGGCGGGGGGCTCGTGGGAAGAGGTGTTGTCCTCAGTGGCTCTGAAAAGAGATGCTCTGGTTAGGGAGGGGGCCGGGACCCTGGGAGGGAGGAGGGAAGAGTAGGGGGTGTGGGGAGAGTTGGGGTCAACAACCGGCCATGTTGAGAAAGACCTGGAACTCACGATGTAAGTACCACGGGCCCCATTAAGTCCACTTGACCCACACGTTGTGTCTAGGCCTCCTGCGAGGCAGGCAGTACCGGCCCGTTTTACAGTTGGGAAAACAGAGGTTAAGAGGAGACAATGAAGTTAACTGTTGGCAGAACCAGCTCTCGACCTTTTCCTTCCCCAGACAGGTGCCAGCACGCCCTCAGTACTCCTCCTCCAGTTCCCCAGCAGTGTATGTTTCTGAGAGGGTAGTTGTAAATCGGGGACCCCTTCCACCTGCCTGCTCAAGCCCCAGATCACAGGCGTGGGCAGCCTCCTCGGGGCTGGTGCCCAGGCCCAGGGAACCCACGGGGCCAGCTAGTTACCCACCTAAGCAGATCAGGGCCAGAGGGTCCCCCTGATTTGCCTTGCTGTCGCTGCAGTTGGAGAAGGACCCCAGTTGTCCACGGCAGGTGATCTGGCTCTGGGGTCGCTTCCCTTTGAAGTGACGGAAGTGGGAGAGGAGCAAGGGCTCCCTGCATCGCAGCTCCTGGCAGAGCTTCCAGGCCCGACCGGGGTCCTCCCGGTGGAACGGGCGCAGGCCCCAGCTCTGGCTGTGCACCGTGTACCACTCGTCCTTGTAGTTGACCTCCAGATGGCCCTGGCACCGCGAGCCGGAGCCGCTTAGTCTCACTGTGAACCCTAGGGGTCAAAGAGGTGGAGGGGGCAGTCGGGCTGGAAAGGGCCCTCCATGGGGGCCCCTCCCTGCACCTTCCCCATCTGGACCCCACCCCTAGCAAGGCTCCCGTTGCCCACGGGCTGCCTGCTTTGCTCCTCCTGTGAGCGTCGTCCTCTGGGACCTTGCAGGGACTTTCCAGAAACTCAGGCTGATGCTGCCTCTGATCTGGGCAGCCCCTTGAAACCAGGCCAGGAGGACGGGGCTTGAGACCTCAGAGCCCAGGGAACTCGGGGCAGTGAACGAGGGGCTCTCAGCGCCCACCGTCCTGCAAAATCGCCCCTTCCTGGAAATTCTGTTTCAATAGACCCCAGATAGGGCCCGGAGCCTGATCTTTTTCTCTCTCTCTAACTTTTATTCTATTTTTTTTCTGTTCATTTTTTTAATTGAAGTCTAGTTGACTTACCATTGCTGTGCCAATCTCAGCTGTACAGCAAAGTGACTCAGCTATACACACACAGACATTCTTTATTTAATATTCTTTTCCATGATGGTTTATCCCAGGAGACTGGATACAGTTCCCTGTGCTGTACAGTAGGACCTTGTTCTTTATTCATTCTAAATGTAACAGTTTGCATCTACCAACCCTAAACTCCCAGTCCATCCCTCTCCCTCCCCCTTTGCCCCTTGTCTCTAACTTTTAAAATCAGTTTTATCGAGGTACAATTTACATACAGGGACATGCACTCATTTTAAGGACACTTGTTCAATGGAATTTGACAAATGTATGCACACCTATAGCCCCCGCCGTGCTCTAGAAGAGAACACGCCCATCACCTGGAAGCTGCCTCATGCCTCTTCACAGTCGATTTCCCTGAATCCAGCCTCAGGCAGCCAGTGATCTGCTTTCTGTCACTAGAGATGAGCTCTGCCTGTTCTCAAACGTTATATAAGTGGGACTGTACAGCAGGAACCATCTTGCTTGAGTTTGGAGCTAGGATGCCATTGCAGGCTTCCAGGTCCCGGCCCAGGGCCTACCAAGCCCTCTGTGGCCCCTTTTGGTTGCCAGGTAGCTTCATGAGATCCTCTCGCCACATTTGTCACCAAATACATTCAGCATGATGTTATCTCAGGAAATGTGAAAAAGAGAGGTCTGTGGTGAAGTGAGTCTGGGAACTGCTGAATCTGAAAATGCTTAACTGAGTTCCTCATTGCAGGACTTCTCGGAGCCTTTACTAGGCCAGTGTCCCCTGTCAGGAGTCTGCAGTGGGTGATGTAGTGTTGCCTACCCTTCGTCCAACGAGTTCCGTGGAACCCTGTTTGGGAAACACTAGCCTCTAGGATTAAAGTCCAACCTCTAAGGCAAGACATTTCACACAGTTTACAATCCGGTGCAGCCTCTCTCTGCAGCCCCAGCGGCGAATGTCTCTGGCCAGGGAGCATCCGGCAGGACTGGGCAGGAAAAGGACTTTGCAAGGTGCAGTTATGGCCAGTATCTTTTCTGTGCCTGGTGAGTGGGTCATAATAATAATTAGCACGACACCCAGCATTTGTGGGGTGCTTTACAGCCATCCAGGGCATCTATCTGCAAATGGGCCTCACGTGTGCGTGCACGCATGTGTGCGTGTGTAGGGGGTGTGGGCTGCACTCTCTCTCTCTCTGTAAGGTGCGATTCGCTCCGATGGAGGGATGGCAGGTCCCCCTACAGCCTGGTGGGATTGTTCCCCGCCCCCCTCTCCACGTGGCTCTTCCTTACCTTGGTCCTCTAAGTTGAGCCCTCTGAGGCCTCTGAGGCAGGAAGTGACTGCAGAAAGGAGAGAAGAGGGTCAGGAAGGGAAGTCTCTCTCCTGCTTCGCCTCACCTCTAGTCACAGCCTGATCAATGGCATTTTTGCCTCCAGCCACTGTCGTGGGCTTCAGGGGCAGGGATTCTCATACTACAGATGGCAACCCTTAGGTGGGTCATGGAACCAGTTTAGCGGGTTGCAACCATCAATTTTCCTTCTTGTTTTAAAACTTTACTTTTTATTATTATTTTTTAATTAAAAAAATTTTTTTTGTGGTACGCGGGCCTCTCACTGTTGTGGCCTCTCCCGTTGCGGAGCACAGGCTCCGGACGCGCAGGCTCAGCAGCCATGGCTCACGGGCCCAGCTGCTCTGCGGCATATGGGATCTTCCCGGACCGGGGCACGAACCCCTGTCCCCTGCATCGGCAGGCGGACTCTCAACCACTGCACCACCAGGGAAGCCCAAAACTTTACTTTTTAAAAGAACATGCAGTAAGTTCCATTTTCTTTTAGTGCACAATTCTATGAATATGAACACGTACACAGATCTCCATAATCACCGTAACCATCAAGGCCATACAACAGTCCCATCACCCCCCAAAATTTCCTCATGCTGTCTCTCTGTAGTAATATGCAGCATTGCAACCATCAATTTTTAAAAAATCATGTAGTAACACAACCATCGATTTTTAAAAAACTGGAACAGACTAGAATAGAAATGTCAGAGTGCATCGTGTTTTGTGAGGATACGGCTCACTTTGTGTGTGTTGGGTGGCAATATAAAAACATCCTGAGTGTTGCTTTCAGTCAAAAAATGTTTGAATGTCATAGTTCTAGAGAGCTGAGAACTGAGCCGGAACGGGAACCCAGAACATGTGTTACTTTCTAGAATTCCCAAGGCAGGATAAGAATGATAGCAATTTCTCTTTAACAGCTCCCAGTTCTAGAGGAGGAAATCAGAGCTCAGAGAGGCAAAGGGGCTTGCCCAAGATCACATGGTCAGTTGGTGAAGGAGCCCAGTGGACTTGGGTCTGGGGGGGACTGGCCTCCCCTCTGTCCTGGCTCCTGCCTGGGCCCCTTCAATAGGAATGTGGGCCATTGGGCAGTCCCTCCTCCTCGAGCCTCGTCTGACTGTGGAGCAGGGGTGTCAAAGTGGCTCGTTGTCCGTGGCCACGTGTCCGGCCCGCGTGTGGCTGGGGCGGAGGTTTGATCTGGGTGGGGACGGGTCGGGTGGCACGCCTGTATGGCCTCAGAGCCCACCCTCCACGTTGGCTGCCTGGCTTTATCAGTCGTGGAGCAAGTGTTTGGTTTCCATCTGCCCCGGGCTTGCTTCTCACTTGGGAGCTGGGCACAGCATCGGTCAGGGTGAGTACTTTATATAGTAAAGGGCTGTGTTTAAGTTTCTTCTGAGAAATTGTTGCTGGGTGTAAAAAGTCCCGTTTTTGCCTGAGTGTTCTGAAGCTGGTGGTAGAATTTTAAGGGGAGTCATGCCCCACCAGCCTGCCCTCTCCCTCCAACCAAGACTCCTTGTAATTAAGTTGTGGCCTATGGTAAGTTTCTTCCATCTTGGCAAGAGCCCGCCATGGTTGCCCCGGGAGTCCTGGGCCTTGGAAGGGGAAGGTATTTCTCACACAGAGGGCATGTCGGGTCCAGAGCAGAGGCCAGAGCTCTGGCCTGGGTTGGAAGGGGGCTGGCCAGCTGTCCATCATCTGGTCTATTGCAATGGGCAGGGCAGCCTCAGGAGGACATGGTGGAGATGCCCGGCTAGCTTGGTGAGAGAGGAGGCAGGGGGCCTTTGCCCAGCCCTCGCCTCTCACCCCTGACCTTCCACTCCTACCTCCCTCCGTCCCAGTTCCCACCATGAATGGGGCTGTACACCTTTAGGGATTCATTTCTTTGGCTAAACCCTGAGGGCACTTATGGGGATAGGGGACCCAAAGATCCATTCTTTGGTGCTGAATGTTGCAGGATAGGTTTTCTGGCACTGATGCCTTTCTCTGGGTCTGAATACCAGCTCTGCCACTTCCTTAGCCCCTGTGAGCCTCAGTTTCATGGTCTGAGGCTCAGTATGGGAGCAAGAAAGGGACCAGCTTCATAGCAATGTTGTGAGGATGAGATGAAATAATCTATGCAAAAGACAGCCCGTGCCTTCCTGGCTGGCATTCAGTTCAACACCAGAGTTGGTGTTGCTGGTTGTGGAGCTGGCTGGGCCCGGGGCAGGGGTGGGCGGGACTGCAGGCCTGCTGGGGAGTTTTCCCGGGGGCAGGGGTCCTTGTCTGGACGCTTGGAGAGCCAGCTCACAGGGCTCGCCACCTCCCTTTCCCACCTGGGACCTCCGCAGTCCCAAAGTCACCACAGTCAACGTCCGTTAACAGCAGCTACCAATTATTGAACACCTACTGTATACTCAGCCCTGGGCGAGGGGTCCTTACGGGTATCGTTCATCTTCCACACGGTCCCACGATTTGAGTTGAATATGTTCACAATATAGCTGTCGGGAGAGGCAAGTGCCCTGTCCCGGGTAACACCGCCAGCAACTGGCAGGACCTGGATTTGAACCACGAGCATGCCTTCCAAACCCATCTCTCTGCCTTCTGCCATCCAGCTGGGCCTCCAAAGTGTCAAGTTCAGAGAATGAACAAATGAGCAGAAATGAACATGACCTTGACCCTGACCCTGGTGCTGGAGTCCCCAGACCCTGAAGCCCCTGGGGACAGGGACTGGGCCTGACCATCCCTGCGGATCTCACACAGAACAGCCAGAGAACATTCTCAGGAAAGACTGAACAACCTGAGAACCAAGAAAAATTCTAAAAAAGAAAATGCTCTGTGGAGAAAAGGCATCTATGCATTCCAGGGCTTCACCTCCCTCTGGAAGCCTGACTGGCCTCAGGTGAGCAGCATTTCTTGTCTTGTCCCTCCATCACCGTCACTGTCACCACCACCATCGCCATCACCACCATCACCATCACAACCATCAACACAGTCACTGTCACCATCACCACTACCACCATCATCACCATCACCATCACTGTCACATCATCACCATCAACACAGTCACTGTCACCACCACCATCATCAACACAGTCACCGTCACCATCATCAACACCATCACCAACACTGGTACTGTCACCATCACTGTCACCATCACCACCATCACCACAACCATCCTCAACGCTTTTTTTTTTTTTTGCGGTATGCGGGCTTCTCACTGTTGTGGCCTCTCCCGTTGCAGAGCACAGGCTCCGGACGCGCAGGCTCAGCGGCCATGGCTCACGGGCCCAGCCGTTCCGCGGCATGTGGGATCCTCCCGGACCGGGGCATGAACCCGTGTCCCCTGCATCGGCAGGTGGACTCTCAACCACTGCGCCACCAGGGAAGCCCTCAACACTTTTATAGCTGTACTTTCTCCTAGACACTTTTATACATTAACTCTCTCAGACCTCACCACAGCTCTGTGGAGTTGGCACTATTATTTTGATCTCCATTTTACAGATGAGGGGACAGAGAGATTAACTAACTTGCTAAGCAACTGATGAAGAGCGGGTCCAGGACTCCAAGCCAGGCCATCTGGCACACAGTCTGTGCTTTTGACCGCTGGGCCTAGCTGCCTCCCTTCCCTTCAGAGGGAAGGCTGCCACGGCCTGCTCTGTGTTTCACCAATTCCTGCATGTCCCCGGCGTGCAAACCTGATGAAAGACAGTGAACTTGTGATTCCCTTCAGTCAGTGAAACATACTGTGGGAAGACTTTCCATGAACTTGCTGTGTGATCTTGGCAAGTCACTCAACCTCTCTGGGCTTGGTCTCCTCGTCTGTAAAGTCAGGAAGTTAGAGTCCACCCTCCCTCACCTTCCTTTCCATTCAAACTTCCATGATCTATAATCTTCAGTTCCTGATGTAGCTCAGCGGCAGGCAGGCAGGCAGGCGTGGGCAGGTGAGATGTGTGACTGACTGGGAGCCTTCCTGGGTGCTGCTTCTTCCTGTCTGTCCAGGGATCCGTTCAGGTTTTGATTGTCCACAACTTATTTTCATTCTTTCAGCTGCTTCTCACAGGGATCAGACCAACATCCTCCTTCCATCGAACCCTGCTGACTGTGCTCGGGGTCCCTTTGACCCCCTCCCTGGCTACAGCTTAGCCCAGCCCCTGCGTGCAGCCCGAGGCCCAAGGCTTTGCTGCTGCAGAACCTGCAAACAGAAGCCTGGGGACCCATGATACCAAGAGGGACAGGAGGCACAGAAGCATCCTGCCATTCCCCAGGTTCTCATCCAACACCACACCCCGAGCAGCTGGGGCCAGGCCCCTTCCCTCCCCTGCCAACCTTTCCTTGGAGGCCCCACTATTTAGGGCTTAGACTGGCCAAGCCAGGGAACGATCAGGGCCAAAAATCCAGAGAGACAGTAGGAAGGCTTTTTCACTCTCCCCTCCCCCCTCCCATGTCTGCCTTTGCAGAGATTTAACCATTTTGACTCTGCCTGCCCTGATGAGGTCTCAGTGAGGAGTAAATGAATTCCTGAAAGAGGCTCTGAGACATTTACGAGCTCACCCCCTTCCTCCCCTCTCCTCTTGCATCCCCCCCCATTCTGGATGGTTCTCTCTTTGGTTCCCTGTACAGCAATACTCTGGGCCACGTCAGGCCACAGATGAGTTTTATTTGCTCAGCACAGTGTTATAATTTTTTTTCTGGAGCCCATTATTTTGAAAGGTTTCTTTCTCTTTTTCTTTTTCGGGCAGTACCGTGCCGCATGCGGGATCTTAGTTCCCCGACCAGGGATCAAACCTGAGCCCCCCTGCAGTAGAAGTGCAGAGTCTTAACCACGGGACCTCCAGGGAAGTCCCTTACTTTTCTTTTTTGTAAAAAAAATCCCAAGGTCCAGATATTTTTGAAAAGCAACATGCTTTGGCCACGTGGGGCTGCATCCCCATGAGCCCCCAGGGCAGCCTGTTCTGTCCTGGTTTGCCAGCACCCTCGGGGCACCCTACTGTCACCCTGCATCTGGAGAGCCTCAGCTTCAAACACATGATGGCTTCTGCAGCAAAACATATGAATTTTCACAGTAAGTGGGATGTGTCAAGATTATAAGTAGTCTCCTATTCATTCAGGTCAGGATTTGCACTGTAAACGTTTGCCAGAAATTTGCAAATTTGGGGTGGGGTTGGAATTGCAAATGAACGTTGGTGGACCTGTATTATCAGTCCCACTTTACAGCAGAGCCAGAACTTGGCCCAGGCTGCTGGCTTCAGAGCTTGTACACTTGATGCCACCTCTGACCCACTCATGGGCCTGCCTGGACCCGTGAGCACCTATGCTTGCAGCCCTACACACTGAGAACTGGAGACAAGAGTGTGGCCTGCCGAGGGTCCCGGGGGCCCCGGGATCCCAGGGAGGAGCTGGGACTTTACGGATGATAATAATAGTCACAGCGACCTCTGACCCCGTGCAGACCCCAAGGGTTTTTCACGGGAGACCCCATTTCTTCCTGACTGCCTCAATCAGGGGGGGCTGTCATCACTCTGTTTTCCGGATAAGGAAACTGACAGACTGATTTAGTGCGGTTTGGAAGTCTGATGTTCCATTTCTCCCGTTAACAGTGATTCCCTTTAATAGTCCATAACATTCTCACCAATTTACAGCAAACACAATTTGTCAACTGCCTTTTGGGGGCATTCCGGATTTTCCTTCCCTCCTCCTCTGCTGAGAGGCTGACTCGGAAGGCCAGGAACTCCGCTTTTCTGAAACGACTCTCATCAGTGGGGCTGTGTTAACCTGAGTCTGTATCAGGGCTTCAGGGAAACAAAGATCTCAAAGGGCCGAAATTCTGTTTGTCGGGTTGAGCACCAGAAGAAGTGGTTGGTTTTTGATCAGGAGCCTTTTTATGTGCAAAACTTGTAGAAAATCACACTGGGCTTATGCCAGGAGGAGCCTGGGGGCTGGAGCCTGCAGAAGGAACAGCGGATTCAGGTCTCTAATCTCGCTCACCCAGGGTCTGCGCCGATGAGCGACGGTGCGCAGCTTGTGGGCACGGTGGCCTTCGTATCTGAATTGCAATTCCACGCTCTCCCTGGTGGCCTCGTGTGTTTGATTGAATTTGCATGAGTTTCATGCCACCGTATGTGACTCCACTGTCACAAGGACAAGGCCTCCTTTCTGTTCAGAGCTTCACATATCCCAAAGCCCGCACAGGGGCTCGTCCTTTCCATGCACAGCCCTGTGAAGAAGGGACCGAGCTCACCCCTATTTTCAGATCAAGAAACCGAGGTTCAGAGAGGCTCAGTGACTTGCCCAAGGTCACACAGCTCGCTGTTGGTAGGGTCGGTGAAGAAACTCTGCCACCATCACTTGACAGGGCCCCATGGGACTCTACCACTGGGAGACCCCAGAGTCCGCTCGCCCATGGTACAGAAAGGGGAAACTGAGGCCGGGGAGAGGGAGGGGCTCACTCCGGAAGGGAGTCTGTGGCAGTACAGGGGACCCGTGCTGCCTCTGCCAGTTGCCACCAATCTCCTATCCTGTTTCTACCACATCTCTCCCAGCTGTGCCCCAGGGACAAGGGAGTATCAGGGTCCCTGTGGGAGCCGTATGGGTCAAGCCCCCCCAGGGGTACATACCAATGATGAGGGCAGGGGTGGTGACAGTAGTAGTTATAGAGGAAGTGATACAGGGCCACGATTCACTGTCTGCAATTCAAAGTCTAAAACCAGAAGTCTTTTCGGATGCATTTGGCAGGAAGGCATTTGTGCCTTCAGTGTGCGAATTCGGTTTCACTGCAGAAATGGGAATGTGTTTCATTATGGCATGTTGCCCAGTCTGGAAAATTCTGGGTTCCCAAATGCATCTGGCCGGAGGCTCCAGGTAACGGCTTGTGGACCTGGAGAGGCGAGAGTTCCAGTTTCTCTCCAGGGCACTCTGCCCCCTTTCTCCTCTGCTTGGCCCCTGGGTGCCTTGAGTTCATTGGAGAAAACGCTCTGTGCTCATGGAGGCTTCCACAGCTGCCTCGCCACCAGCCTGTGTGTGACGGCCCGTCTGCCTGCAGCCGTCGTCCCCGGGTCCACATAGCATGGTGCAATCGGTCATTTCCTACATGTATTTACTCAAATATTATCTTCTCGTGAGACCCACTGCAACTTCCTGGGATACAGCATGGCCCCCGAGCTCCCAATCCCCAACCTCACGTCACTTCGTGACCTCCTAACATCCGTATGATCATTGATTTAGCTTCTGTCTGTCTGTCTCCCCATCACACCCCAACTACGATGTCGGATGCACCTGGACAGGAATTTTGATTGTTCATTGCTGTGTCCCCAGCACTTAGAACAGTACCTGGCACATAGTAGGTGCTCAGTAAATACTTGCTGTCTGAATGAATGAACCAGATTTAACGATAGCAATTATCCTTTGAGATGGGCACAGTGGTTATCCCCATTTTATAGATGAGAAGGCTGAGTCTCAGAGGGGTGTTCTTGTCATTTGTGAGTGGCCAAGCAGAAATCGAACCCGGATCTGTGTTGCTCCAAAGCCCCACAGGCCTTCACACATGTCTGCACGCAACACAGGCACACATATAGCAGGTACACACACAGCACACACACACATGCTCACCAGGCACCCACAGGCACCCACATGCATGCACACAGAACAGGTGCTCAATCAATTTTGTTGGGTGGAGTTGAAGTCCCTCCCTGGTCCCCTGGTCACTGCAGGGAAACCCCTCTGAACTGTAGGCAGGCGCTTGTCAGAGTGACCAGAGGGGACAGTGCCAGCCCCTGAGCCCCCAGGTCCCTCTGCTACCCGCTGGGGGTGGGGAGCTCGGGGTTGCTGGGGGCCTGATTCTTTGCACCCAGAGCCAGCAAGGGCCTCAGCTCTGCAGCTGGGGCCGCGGGCCGGATGGCGGGCTCACACTGGGCGTCCCCTCTCCTCTCCTCTACTGTAGATGCCCAGCCCCCCTCGGCCTGTCCTGCCCGTTGCCTTCACCCTTGATGTCCTCTCTGCCTGGGACACTCCTCCTACTTTTCTCTGCCTGGCTGGTTCCTTCCATCATTCGGGTCTCAGACGAGACATCATCTCCTCAGAGAGGAGCCCCTCAGACTGGGAGCCCCTTCGAACGTGAACTTGGTTAATGAGTCTCAAACATTGCGGTTTCCTTCGTTGCGATCACGATATTTAGAAATTTGTAAATATTTCGGGTGCGCCCTCCATGAGGGTGGACCCCTGTGTGGATCACGGCTGTATCCCCAGAGTTTTACACAGAGCTGGACACCTAGTAGATGCTCAATAAATGTATGTGGATGAATAAATGAATGAATAACTAGCCTGTGCAGGAGGACTGGGGGAGAGAAAGACTGATGGCTAGGCTCGAGGCCTCCCCACCAGGTCCTGACACCTTGTTTCTTGCTGACTCTGATAATAATAATAATAAATTTATATAATAAATAAATTTATATAATAAATGAATTTATTATTATTATTAATGCTTACTGAGCACTTACACAAACCGACATTCCTATTAAAGCTCTGTATTCATTGATTCACTTAATCCTTATAAATCGCTATGAGGCAGGTCCTATTATTATTCCAATTTTGCAGAAGAGGAAACTGAAGCTTACAGAACGGGTCCATGGTCACCCAGCTGGCAAGGGGGGACCAGAATTCAAACTACCAAGTCCGTGACTTTCCCAAGCCTTAGTGCCAGCTTCCGGAGTCCCGGTGGCCGGGCCTGAGCCTCTGGGCAGTGATCAGGGCTGCCTCCATGCCCCACCTTCAGCAGGTGAGCCCTGGGCAGGTTGGAGCTCAGGGCAGCTGCAGAGGGAAGCAGGCTGTGAGCATCTTCATGTACCAAAGGTCCCCCAGCCACGGGCACAAACTTGATGGCCAGCCAAGAGGCCGCAGTGTTCCCAGGGCTCTGGCGGTGAAGCATCTCTACTTGGAATGTCTTGAAGGGCGCCTGTGCTGTTTGCCCCCAGCCACAGCCCTGACCCTCGGTGTCCCCAGCCCTCGGTGGCTGCCTGTCTGCTGGTGGCGGTTGTGTCCTGCAGCCATTTTCCTACTCGTGGGAGTGGCTTTGGTGTGCCTTTGCTCTTGGCTAGGGGTACAGAGGAGCCCCCACGAGAGCAGAAGCACTGCACTGGGGTGGGCTCTGCAGCTCACTAGCGCTCCCCCTGGACCTCAGTTTTCCGTACTGTAAAATGGGGACAATGGGCCCACCTGCTTCCTAGGCTGTTGTGAAGCTTTCAGAAGAAAATGGCTTTAAAAGTATTTCTTGGGCTTCCCTGGTGGCGCAGTGGTTGAGAGTCCGCCTGCCGATGCAGGGGACACGGGTTCATGCCCTGGTCTGGGAGGATCCCGCATGCCGTGGAGCGGCTGGGCCCGTGAGCCATGGCCGCTGAGCCTGCGCGTCCGGAGCCTGTGCTCCGCAATGGGAGAGGCCACAACGGTGAGAGGCCCCAACGGTGAGAGGCCCGCGTACCGCAAAAAAAAAAGTATTTCTTAAGCTGTGACCCGCTGAACAATGGGAATGTTTTTTATCCACCAGTTACACACACACACACACACACACACACACACACACACACACACACACACTGGGAATCCTGTGCTCCTGGGCTTCCAGATGGTTCCCACACTCTGGTGAAGGCACTGCCTCCAAGGCTTCCTGACTCTGGGCTCCATTAGGCCTAGTCCTACCAGGAGCCTCGCCCCTGATGGGGTTCAGGGGGAGGCCAGCAGAGCAGGACTCCACCCCCACTCCCAGGGGGCTTGGCTAGACTCCTGCCCTGCTGGGGTCAGAGGCCACAGGTGAGGGGTCGGTGGGGAGCTTAGGGGCCTGGTCCTTGGAGTCTCCAGGGCCTAGGAGGGTCCCGTAAGCAGCGGGGTCCATCCGTCAGCCTCTCCCCTGGGGACAGAAGGTACTTTGTACCTCCTGCAGCTCCATGGAAGAGTAGCCGTGAGGACATGTGTGCACGTGTGCCATTGCCACATGCCTGGGAGAAGGCAAGTCTACATTTGGAGGCCATGTTTTACCCATGAAAACACACACACGTACACACACACACACACACACACATACTCACACCTACACACCCGTTTTCTAGGAGGGACTGAGGCCCCCCACCAGACAGGCAATATCCCCAAGTCCTTTCCCTTCAAACTGGGAAACTGCAAGCTGCCGCCTGTTCTCACCTGTTCCCGTCCCGAGTCAGTCACCTCTCTCACCCTGCCACACCTTCCAAACCCTTGAGAAGTGGTCAGATCTTACCCAGTTCACCCCCCCTGCATTTTATAAATAAGGAGATGGAGGCCCCGAGAGGCTCGGACCTACCTGAGGTCATACCCGGCCAGGCTTGGACCCCAGGGCTCAGGTCACGAAGTACCCTCCCCTCCCCGCCCCTCCCGCTTGCTCAGGACCCTCCCCACTGGCCAGTGTCGGTGACACCCCAGCAGCAGGACTCCGGTCCTGAACTAGCGTCCCAAGCCCTCAGGGATGGAGGACTGCCCTTTCCACCGTCTCCCCTCTGGCAAACAGTAGGCCCCAGACTCACCCACCCCAACCTTATCCCCAGACAGCTTCTCCAGAGGCCCCAAGTCAATTCTACAGTGGCCCCCGGGGAAGTGTTCAGAAGCCCCTCCTCTGGGTCTGGAGTGACAGTAGGCCCACACCTGGCTGGCAGGCCTGGCTGAGACCCCCTCTGGGATGAAACCAGTAACTAGGGACTAAGGTGTACGTCTTTGACATCTGCTCGACGGTGATCCGGTCCCCACCCTGCCCTGGCCCGTTCTGCCCAGAGCATCATCAGAACTGCCCAGGAGACGGCAGTTTCCTGCCCCTGGAGGTATCCAAGTAACGGCTGGACACTCATGGGGTGGGGGGTAGCAGCAGAGGGAAGCCGGCATTGAATGAGGGCTGGACAACTTGATTTCTAGGCCGAGAGTCTGATGTTGGCATGGATTCCACCTCGAAGGGGACAGTAAGGTCCCCAACAGTGCAAGAGAGAAGCAGAGGTGGGGCCCTGGGGATGGGACAGGCAGGGCCAAGAGCCGAGCTGGGGCTGGGGGAGAAGACAGGGATCCTGGCGGCCCCAGCCCTCCGTGCTGCTCCAGAGAGGTGACATGCGGGCCTGAGTCAGACTGAGGGGATCTGACTCCGGCACCTTCTTCTCTGTACCCTGAGCCCAGGTACCCCAGAAGACACCCCAGAAGGGGTACTCACCCAGCAGCCCTAGCAGGTACAGGGCGGCCAGCGGCGGATGTCGAGACCCCATGGGCGCGGCCTCCTCTGCCTCCACTTCAGCGAGCTCGGCCCCTGTAGGTGAGGGTGTCTGGCCCTGTGTCTGCCTCTCCGGGAGAAGGGGGAGGGGCGGGCAGGCTCATGCAGGGGTGGGACAGGGGAGCAGGCAGTGTGGGGCCTGTGTCATCGTGTTTGAAATTGAAACTGTCAACTTCCTCCTGGGTAAAACCATCTGCCCCGGTTCGAATGGCGGCCCTGATCTCTGCCAGCTTCCTGCCCGGGGTGCCTAGGCCTGGGCCAGTGCCCTGACCCCGCCATGCTGGGGCAGGGCTGTGGCCTGGGGGAGCCCTGAGCCGGGCCGAGGGGAGGGAGGCCTGGGGGAGGGGGTTGGGAGAGACGGGGGACACGTCTCTGAGCTGTGCTGGGGTGATGAGTGAGAGGTGGGAGGTGGTGGGCACCGCCCCTGTCCTTGCAGCAGAGACTCAGTGATGAAAAACCAAACCAAACCCTCCATCTCTGCTACCGGGATGAGGTAGCAGTTGGAGGTGAATCCCCGCAGGTGGCATTTTACGAGCAAACACAGGAGAGGGCTCCTCCATGGACCCTGGGCTTGCATCAGGGTGTGTATGTGAGAGCTCAGTGTGGATGGCGTGATCTCTGTGTCGATGTTGCTGAAATAAACCCCGGGCTGCTGAGGAAGAGGAGGGGTGCTGGGCATTTTGCAAAGCAGATGGGGTAGGCCAGCGACTGACCAGGGAAAGGTTCAGCCTCTCTGGGGCCTGGGCTCAGGTCCCTCACTCCAGGGTAGACGGAGCCCAGACCCAGGCTCCTTGGGGCTTCTCGCAATCCGGGCCATGCCAGGGGTGAAGTGGCTCAGGGACATGACAGTAGCCGAATATGAAGAGTTGGAGGGTAAGGGTCTGAGCCAGGCCTCCCAGCTGCACGCCCCCCATCTCCACATCCCCTCCGCCAGCAGCTGGAGGCCCTCTAGGGCTGGGGGGTGGGGGTCTCCCTCCCTGGGCCCGTGAAGTTGTCTCAGCAGCTACCCAATAGCATCCACTCAGCTCCCAGCATCCAACACTCCCCAGCCTCCTCTAACACGGCGCCGGGAGGGTGTTGGGGTGCTTGAATCCATTCCCTAAGGAAAGGATCAAGGCCTGGGGTCAAGCCCTGTCATAGGTGTGATCGGGGAGGCACACCCACCACCTCATACAGGATTCGGAGGTGCTTCCTCCCCTCCCCAGAGGTGACATGGAGGCTTCAGCCAGCCCTTCCTGGCCCCACGCCTTCCCACTCCCCCCACTCCCCTTACCCTCCCAACCCACCCACTCTCACATCCATCCTTCCCATCCTGTGACTGGAAATCCCAGACTTTTCATTCCTTCCTTCAGTTGTTCGTCCAGCAAATCTTTGCCCCATGCTAAGCACCAGAGATGCAGAGATGGAGACACGTGGTCCCCACTCTGCTTACACTCCGAGGACCCTCTGGATAATTTTTCTCTTAAAGACTCAGTGTTGGGAATTCCCTGGCCGTCCAGTGGTTAGGACTCTGTACTTTCACTGTTCGATCCCTGGTCAGGGAACTAAGATCCCGCACACCGCGTGGCATAGCCAAAAAAAAAAAAGACCCTGTGTTTAGGAAGCTTTTATTGGTCACACTAGTGGTGTGTATTAAGTGGCCCTTCGTGACCCTGTTACCACACTCAGTTTACATAACTGCAGCCGGGAAGGGAGAAGGGGTTTTTATTGAGCACCTACCCAAGCTGGGGGGCGTGGCCTCTTCCCAACCACCATGGGAAATGGGTGGAGTTTTCCATTTCACAGACGAGGAAACTGAGGCTCAGAAAGTAAGGTTCTTGGCCTCAGGAGGTTAAAACTAAGATTTGAACCCACATGTCTCTCACTCCATAACCCTTGCCACTACCCTCCAACCTCACTTACTAAAAGCAAAGAAAGCAAACAAAAAATTTGGCTTTTTATTTGATCTCAGAGTCTTTGTTACAGACAAGGGTATGGTTTTTACTCTTTTCTGTTAGTTTTTGGAAAATTGAAAGCAGCTCAGGACCTCGGGTGGAAGGGATCCCGACACTCCTAAAGCGTCCATTCCCTCCCCAGCCGCTGTCCTGTTGGCGCCCCCCTCTGCCTCCTCAAGCCCCGCCCCCCTGCCGCCCCCACCACCACCACCGGTGAGCCTTCCTTCCACCCCTCCCAGGCCTCCAGGCCCACTGTTCCCACTCAGACCCCAGATCCCTGGCGGGAGTTTCCTGTCCCCAGCGCCTGTACTTTCCATGACACAAGAGGAAGTCGGCTGAGCCGGGGTTGGGTTTTCCAGGCCGCCTGGCCGGGGTGGAGGCCAAGGGTGGGGGTGGGGAGGGGGTTAGCACCCCACCCAGGGCCGTGTCAGTACCTCGTCGGCCTCCGCGGGAGAGGCGCCTGCCTGCGCTGCCCGGGCCCACACCAGGTAACCACGGGGGTTGCGTGTGTCTGCCACTCAGTCGTCCAGCGCTGCCTCGGCCCCTCTGGGCTCCCTGACTCCCCAGCGCCCACAGGATTTGCCCTCTCTGCCAGGGCAAAGGGGCCACAGGGGACACGTGGAGAAGGGGGAGGAGCTGAGGGTTGGGAGGGAGGGAGGGGCAGCGGGAGGAGATGAAGGATGCGGTGAAATGTGACTGGTGCCTAGTAGGTCCTCAGTGTTTGTTGAATGAATGGATGAATCCGTGGGGTGGTTCCCAAAGACCCGGGATGGCCCGGTGGCCAGAGGAGGTGTCTCTGCTCTGCAGTGGGCGGGAAGAGCCCTGCACATGTTTGTTTGTTGAATGACTCAGTGACCTAAATCCTCGCAAACCTGTACCTGGAAGCCTGGAGGGGGTTGGGGCACGCGGGTGGGGAGCAGGCTTGGCAGCAGCTCTCTTCTACCTCCCACCTCAGGAGGTGCACCCCTCCCCCAGCTTTGCTCCAGCTCAATCAGACATTAGTGGGGGGCCGGGAGGGGGGAAAAGGAGGGGCGTAAGATTTGATTCTGGATCTGGGTGGGCAGCTAAGGGGCATGCAGATGTGGTGGAGAGGGCCCACCTCTGCCCTATATGGCCGCTCAGAGCCTCAGCTGACTTATCTGCAAACCATGGGGCTGGATGATCCCAAGACCAGTTCTCTTGTTCTAGGACACCCCCTTCCGAGGCTGCGCCATCGCCATCTGAGTTGGAGGTGGGGGATTTGTCTGTTCTGGGACCTGGAGGGTTTGACTCTTTCTCTTGAGCGAGTAGATGTCAAGTGCCAGGGCTTTGGGGGAAGGGCCGAGCGCAGAGAATCAGAGGTTGCCCTGGGTAGGGGCATGCTGGCTCTGTAAGGTGGCTCAGTGTGTGCACTTTCCTGGAACCCCGGGTGGCCGTACAGCCTGCAGGGACAGGTCCGGGCACCCTCCCCCCACCTTTCCCAGCCCCTCCCAGGAGCCGGGTTTTGCTATCTGATGACACTGGTCTCACATCCCCGTGGTGAAACCTTGAGTCAAGGACTCAAGCAAGTTACCTAAACTCATCTGTGAAATGGGACAGTTTGAAGGTGAAGCATGTTAACCTGTGTAAAGAGCAGAGCACAGTCCTGGCTCCTGGTCAGGGCTCTGGGAACCAGAGTTGTTATGATGATCATTTCAGGGTGGAGAGTATAGGGTTTGGGGGCCCGGATGCCGACTTTCCATTCTGACTAGTTGGGTGACCTTGGGCAAGTCATTTCCCCTTTCTGAGACTGATTATCTTCTTTCTCTAAGATAGGGGTAGGGAATGAGCCGTGCATCGCAGGGCTTCTGGAAGGTTCCATTATAATGACATGAAGGGCTTGTAAACCCTAGTGCACTTGCTCCCTTGGGTAAGTGTGAGGCTGGTTAGCTCAGGCCCCGTTCACTTAAGCCTCCCGGGGCCTATTCATATTTCCTCATGGGGACCATGTGCCTGGAGGCCCAGCAGATGCCCTTGAATGAACTGAACTGCCCTTTTCACTCCCACCCCCACCGGGCCTGCTGCCAGCCTCCCCATGGTGCGTGTGCAAGAAATATCCCACAGCCCGTGGCTCGTGTGCAAATCACACATCTCGAGGACTCAGCCTTCACAGTTTCTCTTCTGTTGCTCCTATAAGTAAGATTGGACTTGTTCGACCACAGGGCATAAGTTTTGATTGAGAAAATGGGGCCACCTAGTAGACAGAGTAGAACAAGTGTTAACCGAGCCCATTTTTCAGATGAAGTAACTGAGGATCAGAGAGGTTAGGTGAATTTCCCAAGACGCACAGCTAACCAACAGTGAGGTTTGGACTGAGCCCCCAGGTCTCCTGGCCTGTGGGCGACCCTTTCCCAGCATGGCCTCTCTCTCTTATATCAGGCTGGTGCTTCCCCTACCCTTTGAGGATTTTTGCTGTGTTATAATAGAGATGATGGGGGCCTAGGAGGCGGATAGACCCAGCTGTGTGTCCTCAGCCGCAGCCTCCTCTCTCAGAGCCTCAGATCCCTTCTGTAAAATGGGCAGAGCAGAATCCCTCTGGAGGGATGTTGCTGGCCGAGTACCCCTGCGGGAAAGGCACATAGTGGGTTGTCAGCGTAGTAAGCTTCCTGGTGCCAGGGTCTGCAGCCCGGTAGGACAACATTCAGCATTTCTAAAGTCCTAGCACTTGTTGGAAGTGCTTCTGTTTCTTTCATTTGTTCTCCAACCCAAGGCTTCTCTCCCAGCACTGGCACACAGCTCTTTCTTGAACAAATGAATGAATGAATGACAGGGAGGCTTTGAGCATGGGCACATGAAATGGACTGACCAGCACCCCCCATCCCCCTCCAAGAGCTGAGCTTCCAATCTAGTGGGGAGGCCACCCGACAGGCAGCTGGGACAGTGCATAAGAAGGGCTAAGCTTGCAGGAGGAGATGTGTCCAATCCAACCCCTGAGAAAGTCAAGGAAGTCTTCCTGGAGGGGGTGACAGTTTGAGACCTGAAGAATGAGTAGGAGTTTGCCGCTTTGGTGATAGGATTGGTTTTCCAGGCTGAGGGCAAAGGCTTCTGGGTCCTGTTTGCACAATAACCATGTTACTATAGGTGAGAAGGGTCTAGAAGTTGGGGGAGCTGGGTGTCAGTCCTGTCTCAGCCCTTTACTGGCTCTGTGCCTGGGGTTGAGTGTCTCCCCACTGAGATGGTCCCTGAGATTCCTCATTCTGGCTTAGGATCTTACTTAAAGAATACCAGAACCTGAAAAATCGACATAGCCTTGTTTAGGACAAAATGGCAAAAGTCACATTGTTTTAAAAAGAGCTCCTACTCAGTGTTACTTTTAGAGAGCTCTCCTATATTCCCCAGGGTGCAAGTCAATATATGTAAGGGTGTTAGGCCACTGAGGGATAAGGAAAAATGGAAAGACAGGGCAAATGCAGATCAGTTTCACCCCAACTCTACTCTGGTTGGTATATGATACAGTCAAGAGACAGGATACAGATCACGGTGCACCGGCTCGGAGAGATGCCTGTTCCGCTTCGTGAAAAACACCATTTCAGGACAGTTTGTATCTTGCAATCTTTTTTTCATAAAATAAAAATATGAGTGAATTGACTAGCCAGATAAAATGTTTCTACATTCACAGAAGGAGGTTTTGCTGAATATTCATCAAAATAATGATAAGAGAGATGAAGTATGGGGGACAAGTTTTGGTTGAGGTGGAAGAGTGAGGTTGGGTTGGGCTTTTGTTTTTATTTTATGCACCTCTGTATTGTTTAGTTTATTTTTGCAAAGAATGTATATTATGAAGTTATGATAAATTGAAAAATAGCATAAAAGGGATCTGCAGAAGATCTTTTAAAGAAAAATGTCCCATGTGTTTATTTGTATAATTATAGATGACATATTTTTATTATATGACTTTCCTTAATAATAAAAAAAGCATATTTATTGAGAAAAATCAAATATAATAGAGTATAAAGAAAAGTGAAACCACCCACAATCTTACCATACAGCATGACCACCATTAACATATTAGGGCATATATTTTTCATTTTCTATTTATAATTATAATAATTATACTTTCAAAATTAGTATCATATATGATATATATTTTATATATATGTTAAAGATATGTATGTCTATATATAAGATATATAAAGATATATACATATACATATATACACAGAAATATATATATATACACATATATTTGTAACCTGCTTTTTCTCTTAAAATATATCTTGGGTGTCTTCCCAGGTCATAAGCTTATATAACATGGTTTTTGAACGGCTGTGTGCCATAGCTAATATATAAAAGTCCTGATGTTTGTTTAACTCATTCCTATTAGTGGACATTTGTGTTGTTTACTTTCTCTCTCCTTTTTTTGTTGTTAAAAATAACTCTGGGGCTTCCCTGGTGGCGCAGTGGTTGAGACTCTGCATGCCGATGCAGGGGACACGGGTTCGTGCCCCGGTCCGGGAGGATCCCACATGCCGCGGAGTGGCTGGGCCCGTGAGCCATGGCCGCCGAGCCTGTGCGTCCGGAGCCTGTGCTCCGCAACGGGAGAGGCCACAGCAGTCAGAGGCCCGCGTACCGCAAAAAACAAACAAAAAAACTCTGTGATAAGTATTTTTGCACACACACCTTTTTTCATATCTTTATTTCCTTTAAGTAGAATTATTCGAATCAATGGTTATGGCCATTCTAAATACCAAAAGCCCTTTTAGAACATGGAGTTAGTTCTCTCCACCCCAGCCTAGTTTTAGTAAATCTGAGTGCTGACTAGCTGAATTTACTTAAAAAGGAACACAACCCAAATGGTTTATAACCACTTTCACGATCGGGGTTTTTTTAATCCTGTGAGTGGGCACTCCGGGTCAGTGAGGGAGGGGCCCAGGCACACCTCGGAGGGCAAATTCGAGATAATACTAAGACACTTTTTTTTTTTTTGGTACGCGGGCCTCTCACTGTTGTGGCCTCTCCCGTTGTGGAGCACAGGCTCCAGATGCGCAGGCTCAGCGGCCACGGCTCACGGGCCCAGCCGCTCCACGGCATGTGGGATCTTCCCGGACCGGGGCACGAACCCATGTCCCCTGTATTGGCAGGCGGACTCTCAACCACTGCGCCACCAGGGAAGCCCCTAAGACAGCAGATGCCCTTTTTGATGATGGACTGAGTGTCCAGGGCTGTCCTATGATGACTTCCGTTTGTCTAGTGATCTGAACCCATTGGTGGGAGGTTCTGAAGAGCTGAGGCCACTGGTCCTGTTTTAGAGATGAGGAAACAAATCCTGAGAGATGTGGGGATGGGCCCAGGTGCAGTTAGCCTCCGAAGGGTGGAAGAGGCAGGTTAGCAGAGGCATCTGGAGAGAGATCAGCTCTGGCCTGGGGTGGAGGGTAGGAAGGTGTAGCCCAGAGCCTCCACCTGGTCCAGACCCACATGGAGCCCTCACCTGGATGTGCATCCCAGCAATCCCCAAACTTCAGAATGTGTTCCATGTCCTTAATTCTTTAAGCTCTGTTGAGGGCAGGGCCATCTTGGTTTGACCCTATGAGATGGTCTGGAAGCAGGTATTTATGGGCTCTGTATGTGGTGCTACCGGTGATGGTGATGATGATGGTTTGAAGATGACGAAGATGATGTTGGTGATGATAATGGTGTTAATGATTTCCACTTACCAAGGGCCTGCACAGTGCTAAGGGTTCTGAGTACTCAATATCTTGTTTTTTTTTTTAACTTGAGTACGCCACCATCACTGATGTGGAGGATGATTTGAGGTGGCTTACCGATGAGCATCTTTCTCTCAATAGCTATGTGTTTGTTTAAATTTATATTAATTTAATATTCTAGAAAGCAAATAATTAGCACACCAAACCCATGACTTATGAGAGTGATGTCAAATGTTATTTTTAGATTATTTAAACTGCTGAATTAATTTAAGGGAAAAATATGAAGAGTTAGCACTTCGATAAGGTAAATATCAGGAAGGTGGAATTTAATGTATTTATTATTATTATTATTTTGGCCACACCATGAGGCAGGCGGGATCTTAGTTCCCCAACTAGGGATCGAACCTGTGCCCCCTGCAGTGGAAGCATGGAGTCTTAACCACTGGACCACCAGGGAAGTCCCAAGAAGGTGGAATTTAAATAGTTGACATTTGGAACCATTAGAGACAGAGACCATTATAATCCCTATTTTTCAGTGGAGAGAGCGGAAGCTGAGAGTTTCATTAGCCTGAGATCACGATACACAAGTGGTGGAGCTCGGACTTGAACTCAGATGCCTAATTTACAAAACGTTCTATTTAAATATAGGACACGCCTAGAATAGTGCAGATATACACACATAGCTTCAGCGACTTCACAAACTGAACACACCCATGTCACCAGCACCCAGATCAAGAAACACAACCTGACCAGCACCCAAAAGTCCCCCTCCTGTGCTTCCGTTGTCACCCACCCCTCCCCACCCAGGCATCCACCATCCTGACTGCTGTCATCACAGATTGGTTTTGTCTGTTCTTGAACTTTATCTAAACGGTGTCACACAGTTTGTACTTTTCTGTGTCTGGCTTTTTTCACTCAACATTATGCTTGGGAGATCCATCCATGTTACCATGTACAGCAAGAGTTTGTTCTTTGTTGCCATATAGGGTTCCATTGTGTGATGGTAACGCAATCTATTCATCCATTCTACTGTGAAAAAATGTACAAAGTCCACTTTTTTTTACCCTGAAGCTCTGCTGCCACCCACAGATACCTGCACATAAAAGAGTAGACAGGACTTTCTCTAAAGAGCTAGAGACCAAGGAGGGGTGTGAAACACACAAACCCACAGTTACAGAGGCAGGTGCTTTCCTAATTGCAGAGCAGCCTTGAGGTGGCCTGGTGGTCAGTGGTTTGGACAATCTTACCGCTTCTCCTGCAGCATTGCACTTTATAAAGCACTTTTTCCTGCAGCATCTCACAGCCCCATTGGGTGGCCGGGGGCTTGTCCCCATGCTATAAATGAGGAAACCAATGCTAAGGGAAGTGACTCCAACACCACAGGGTGAAAAAGAAACAGAATCAGGATCTGAACTCGGCTCTTCTGATACTAAATCCAGGGCTATTTGTACCTCCTTCCAGTTGCCTAGTAAATCCAGGAAGCTAGCCAGGCGTGGAGACCCTCAGTAGCCTGGGGATTCCAGCTGCCTTCTGAGAAAGAGTTAAAGCCAAAACAAGTCCCTGGCTTTTTGGAGCGAGAAACTGCCTTCCTTTGAGCCTCAACTTTATTTCATTTGAAAAACAGGGAGAGGGTCCCTGCCCCACCCCACGGGAGGACTGTGGTCACCAAGCGATGATCAATAATGGTTTCTGACTGTCACTCCTCACAGAGTTGAACTTTCACATCCATTGTTGCAGACGATCTCATAACCACCCCAAGGAGCAAGGCAGCCCAGGTGACATTTGCCCCATTTTTCAGGGAGGTGACGTGACGCGCCCATAGTCACTTGGCGGGTTAAGGAACCAACAGGGACCCAGGGTTCCTGACTCTTGGCCCAAGAGAATAGCCCCCTCCTTGCTACACTGGGCCTGTCCACCAGGGGAGGCCTGCCTGTAGGCCTAGAGCGTGCACTGGGGCCTTGGGGCCTGAAACACAGGAACATGAAGGCCCAGAGATGTTAGGGGGCTTTGCCAGGAACCACAGCAAGAAAGGTCAGGCCGGGTGGGAGCCCACGGCCCCCGCATCCACTGTCTGCAGGACAGGTCTGGGTGGGGAGGCTGGGGGACGAGGGTCACCGAGAACCTCAAGACAGACCGATTCTAGGGCAGCCTCCCTGGCGGGGACATGGTGGGGAGACGGGCTTCCAGAGCCCCTTCTTATCATCTGGAAAGCTCGGCCATTCTGCCACTCACCAGCTGAGCGACCTCTGTAAAATGGGAACGATAACAGCTCCTGCCTCATGAGACTGGGAATTAAATGAGGCAAAGCAGGCAGATCTGAGAACAGTGCCCGGCATGGAGGACCCCTACCCCCAACTCTGCCGATGAAGGGGAGGCACAGGATGCCTGTGGCCCTGGGGAAGGGGCAAGCAACACACTCCCCTCCCCAGTGTTCCAGAAGGGAAGGTGTTTGTGAGACACTGGATCCAACTGGCAGAACCAGCATGTAAACTGCGATGTTCCATTGAGTCTGTGACCAGGCTGCTCCGCCGGGTTTTACAAGCAGGAAAGTAGGACTGTAAGCCATGCCCTACTTGTGCAGGTAGAGGGAGGGGGCCGTGGGGAAGCAGCTGGCCTGGGCTGTGTGTGTCTGTGGGGGCCGGGTCCTGCCTCAGGGGGACTGCGCTCAGGGCCTGCCCTTGGTGTCCCTGTGAGGTTGGTCTGCTCAGTCTGCAGGGCTGGCCCCGGCCCTTGATGAGACAGACACTAGGGAGGCAGATGCCCACGTGATCCTGGGGCAATGCACCCAGGGTGAGGGCTGGGTGGGGCTTGGGAAGGAGTGTGGGGACCGGAAGGAAGCTGGAGCTGGTCTTGCCCCCATTCTCACCCTCAGCCAGGCCCTGGCCCAAGGCTTCCTCCCCCAGGAAGCCCTCCTTGGTTTCCACTCTGCAGTGAGGTGTGAGCTGCCCCATCTCCCTCCACCTTCTTTTCTCCTCTGAGCTCTCTTCCAATTTCCCTTCTCTGACAAGGAGGTGGGACAGAAAAGCTAAAAGTCTAAAATTCGGTAATCCTGAGAGCTCGTTCCTCTGCAGGCTCTGTTGAAGGTATGGCTACCATGGCCACAGGTTGAACTGAGAGGTTCCAGGTCAAATCCTGGTAACAGATTTGGACAGGGCACAGGAGATTTAAAACGTGAATGAGTATTTCTCATGAGGGGTCCTCTGCTCAACGGGGTGTCCCTCCAGTGCCTGGATCCCTGAAAAGGGTGGCTGCGTACTCGGGCTGGAGACTGATGCTGGGGTCGGGATGTCAGGGAGCAGAGGATCTTCCCCTGCCTATTTGAGGTCCACAATGGTAAGGACACAGAGCCATCCCACAGGGGTGGGATCTTTCAGCCTGAGGACACTGCACAGCACTCAGAGAGCTGCTTTTGGGGGATCCTGTTATCCACTGACACCCCAGTCGTGAGAGATTCTGAAAGGGGCACCTTTGGGGCCTAACTGAGGACCTGCCTGGCAAATCCCCGGGGCTGCTAGGCCTCCAGCCTGGTTTCTACTTCCCCAGGGGCTGCCCATGGCCAGGGCTGCCGTCTAGGTGCACCCTGAGCCTGGGGTGGGACCCAGTCCAAACTTGGGGCCCAGTTTCCGCTTCAGGGTTCCACGAGCTGCCCGATGTCACGAGTGCGCGTTTGTGCATTTTTTGGGGGAGAAGGCACATACCTTTAGTCTGAGTCTCCGTGCCTCACCGGCACCTCAGAAGGCCCCAGAACTTCTGATGCAGGACGAGGCCGTGCAACGTGGTCTCGTGTTTTGTTGGTTTGCTGGGCTCTGCTGCAGAGAATGCACCTTCTCCCCTCGGAGGAAACCAGGAAACCGCTGCCTGGGGACCCGGGCTTTGTGCTTTTTGTTTGGGTTCTGTGTGTGATCAATTGTTCTGCCAGAGATTACAGCCTGCCTGCGTTTCCCAGGGCTCCCGAGTCCTTCCATGGGGAGCCTCTGGCATGGCGCTGGCTGCCGGGGCTGGAGGTGACATGGACCCCACTGTACAGAAAAGTGGGCTGAGGCCCCCAGGTCAAGTGACTGGAACAGGCCCAAGGCCAGTGCGGAAAGGCGTCTGAGACTTCCATTCCGGGTCCCTGGCCTTTTCATCCCATTATCCCCCTAGCTCTCAGCCTTCCCTGTTGCCATGGCAACAACAGACCGGGGCTGCAGGGAGTTCCTATTTACTAGTACTTTCCATGCATCATCAGCCGTTTCATCGATTGCTCTGCAACCCTGCAAGCCCTGGATCTTTTTTTTTTTAATTGAAGTACAGTTAATTTACAAGGTTGTGTTAGTTTCTGGTGTACAGCAAAGAGATTCTGTTATACAAACATACATATATATGTTCTTCATATTCTTTTTCATTATAGTTTCTTACGAGATATTGAATATAGCTCCCTGTGCTATAGAGTAGGACCTTGTTGTTTATCTAGTTTATATATAGTACTGTGTATCTGCTAATCCCAAACTCCTATTGTGTTCCTTCCCCCCACTTTCCCATCTGGTAACCGTAAATTTGTTTTCTATGTCTGAGTCTGCTTCTGTGTTGTAAATAAGTTCACTTGTATCCTATTTTAGATTCCACATATAAGGGATATCATATGATATTGGTCCTTCTCCGTCTGACTTTACTTAGTGTGATCGTCTTGAGGTCCATCCCCGTTGCCACAAATGGCAAGCCCAGGATCTTGTCCCCGCTCTGTGGCTGCTGCCCGGGAGCGGATAAGCTGGCAGACCCCAGAGCCCCTGCATTTTCACAGCTTCGCTCTGCCTCACCACGGGCTTCTCACACTCTAGTCGACAGCCCACTCATTTCAAGCAAAATGCTAAATTCAGGGCCTCAGAAACGTGCTGGCCTGAGCAGATCTGACACCGAGCCCCAGCGGTCCCCCCTTTTGGTTGACAAAGAGCCTTCTCAGGCTTTGTCAGAGGTCCTGGGGAATTCGGGGAGCTTGGAAATCAGGGGAGGGAATCAGACACAACAGAGCTGGACCTGGGAGAGAAGAATGGCCCAACCTCACGTGAGGAGAAGGTGTTTGTTTCCCCTTACATCCTGGTCCTTTTTCAATGTTAAATGTTTCTCTTTCGTTCCCCAGGTGTGTGGCCTGGGACCTGTGGGTTTGGGAGCTCTTGAAATGATGAGGCCTCACTTTGGGGGGACTCATGGGAACAGGGTGGGGAAGGCCACTCCCAGGTTTTCAGAGGAAAAAAATCTCTAAGTGACAGAAATGTGATAGATTGGTTATCAGCTAGGTGAACTGTGAAACACAAGCTCCTCTCCTATTTGCTGTGATAGTGAAAAAATTCACAGGCATTTTATGGGAAACTTAGAAAACAAAAAGGGACCGCTTTCCAGTCCCGGTAACCTGCTGCTGTTACTCCGGTGTGTTTGCAGCTGTGCTCGGCCTGAGTCCCCGGGTGGGTGAGGGGAAAGGAGGCCTTCTTCATCCAGCCCCCAGCCGCAGACCCAGTGCGGTGCCCCTCTCTGGGGCAACTAACCCTCAGCCCCTACCCCTTAGTATTTGTCTCTGTCTGACCCAGTTTCCCTCCCCAACCCAAGGTCAGAGAGCTCAGTTTTCTTTTCCTAACTACCCTCTTTTAGATTAGAAAAAAAGAATACTCGTTTACTACCTTTTGTACAAAAATCGGAAGATACCTAAAATATATAGAAAACAGTTAAATCACCACATAATCTCATCACCCTGAGATCCCCGTGGTACCACCTGGCTGGGGCCACCCTGCTAAATTCTTCACTTATGTGTCCCTGACCGCCTGGCTTAAACCTGACCTCTTTAGCACACCCAGTTAAGCTTATTTATTTCAGCTTTGTTTTTTGTTTTTAAAGCATTTTTATTATTGTAAAGACTGCGTGCTCCCTGGAGAAAATTTGGAAAGCACAGAAAGTCATTTTCTTGCTTCTTTAAACAAAGAAAGGAAACTCGTAATCCCATCTCCCCGAGGTGACCACTTGTAGTTTGGAATAGCTTCTTTTTATCTGTTCGGACTTCTAAAGGAGCCTATATTGAAAGCATATGTTTCCACAGTTGAGAGCATATTAAACAGAGGACTCTAGGTCGTGGTCTGCCCCGCGATAGTGTGAATAGGCATTTCCCATGTTAGTAAAAGCAGTAGCTCTTGTGTATGGTCTGCGTGCGCTCAGGCTTTGCCCAGTTCTTTGCAGGCGACATCTCGCTTAATCTTCTCACCACCTTATGAGGCAGGGCTGGTGTTAACTTCACACGTGAGGACACTGAGACGACCTTGTCTGCGGTCGGAGAGCTATAGCCCCGCTTTGGCTCCAAGGTCCGTGCTCTTAATCACTAGGTTATCTCTCTTCCTCTGAAATTTTAATCACTTTTCTAGTTCTATAGTTCTGTATAAAAACAGCAAACGACCATTGTTAAATATTCAGAAATGCCGAACAGCGTAAAAAATATGAAGAATCCCGTGATATTTATTTCAGACATTTGACAGCACTCTGTGCATGTATAGGCCCTGTATTTTTATAGTTGATGTCATCCTCACCAGTCAGTTTTGAAAGATTTTTTGAAAAAATCTAATCTTATAGGTATTTCCCAAGTAGACCTTTTTGGAAAAACATAATTTTTATTGATAGTTTATCAGTTAGAGTGGGTGTAATCACTTCCCGGAGGCTGGGTTCTCTTTCTGAATATATAAATCACTCAGGGATAGATAACTTTCTGCGTAAAGCTCTTTCTGTATTTCTGATGATTTCTTTAGGGTCTGTTCCCAAAACTGAATTACTGGGCCAAGGGTTTTTCCAGCTCTTAATTCCTGTTGCCAAATTATTTTACAATCGGTCAGTCACTCTGTACTCTTCAATGTCCAGCTTCTGCTTTCCTTCTAATTAGATGAATATAAAATGCTACCCTGGTTTAATCTGCATTCTCTTTATTCCTAATGAAGGTGAATTTTTAAAAATGTGTTGGTTAGTCACTTGTATGTCTTCTTTTGTGGAGGGTCTAAGCGCTTTCCAATCAAACTTTTTTTTTTTTTTTTGCGGTACACGGGCCTCTCACTGTTGTGGCCTCTCCCGTTGCGGAGCACAGGCTCCGGACGCGCAAGCTCAGCGGCCACGGCTCCCGGGCCCAGCCGCTCCGCGGCATGTGGGATCTTCCCGGACCGGGGCACGAACCCGTGTCCCCTGCATCGGCAGGCGGACTCTCAACCACTGCGCCACCAAGGAAGCCCTCCAATCAAACTTTTTGTGATGATAGAAATGGTCTGTATCTACACTGTTTAATGGGATTCCAATCAGCCAAATGTGGCTCTTGAGCCCTTGAAATGTGGCTAGTTTGAGTGAGAAACAGAATTTTTGGCTTGATTTAAATTTAGATTGAATTTATTTATTTGTCTTTAAATCTAAATTCATTCAAATCTAAATTTAAATAGCCACACGTGTCTGGTGGCCACCATATTGGAAAACACAAGTCTAAGCGTTTCCCTGATTATGTATTGGAGTCTCAGTGGGTGTTTTGTATTGATTTATATGAGCTCTTTATATATTACGGCTATTAATCTTTTGTCGTATTTGTTGCAGATATTTTCCCCAGGTTGCAATTTGACCTTTACTTTTTTGTTCTCATTGTTTACAGAGCAACAAAATGTTCGGTCTCCAGATCTCATAATCTTTACTTTTGTGGTTTCTCCCATAGCTTTAGGCTTAGAAAGTCTTCCCCCTCACCAAGGTTTGATAAATATGCTTATCAACTTTATGCAAGTCTTTCTGTGATTTTTTTTTCTTTAGCCCTTTAATCCACCCAGAATTAATTTTGCTGTGTGGTATGAGGTACAGCATGTCTTAGTCATCTCTGTGCCTGGCGTAGAATATGTACTCAATACATTTTATCTCAGATGAGACACTTTGGCGCCTGCAGATTGGGTGGGTGGGGAAGAGTGTGTAAGTCGGGTGAAATTAAATAGAGCATAAAATGCCGCTACTTAAAACACTGATATAGTTTTAAATTGTGATGTTTATAAAGATTTTAATAACGTAAGAAAAGGACTCTGATACAATGTTATTTTCAAGGAAAGATACAAAATCATACCTACAATGTAATATCAACTATGTTTTTAAAATGCAGTGAAAATGTTGGAAGAAATATTCCAAAATATTAATAGTAATTGTCTCTGGGTGGTTGGCTTTTTTTTTTTCCTGCTTCTTAACATTTCTATACTTCCCCAGTTGCCTACAGTACTTTGATGATCAGAAATGTTAAATCCAGCACTTGAAGAAACAATGCATGATCACTTGATACTTCTAGCTTCCCAAGCCATCATTGGCCAAGTCAGCAATTCACATGGCCAAGTTCTGGGTTGAGGGCAGGTGGGCCCGGATGGGGAAGGGTCCTACCTGCCTTTCGGTTCGGGCAAGCTGAGACTAGACTTCCTTCTCAGCTCACAGCATTTGACTGTCTCAAGTGATATAACCTGGGGCAGTTTTCTCATCTCTAAAATAAAAATAATAATGACTTTGTGTGTGGGCCTGTGGGGATACATTGTTTTGTTGTTAATTACACACACAAACACAGTATATATGTGCAATATTATACATTGAAACATATTCAAAGAACACCAACATAAACTTTTTAAAAAGCAACATTCCTTCATCTCTATCATTCTCCACCAGATGTAATCATGGCTAAAATTTGGTCTTAATCTTTTTTTTTTTTTTTTTTTTAAGGGAGGGTAACATTTATTGAGGGCTTGCTGTGTGCCAGGAACAATTTTAAATATTTATAGGTATTAACTCACTTAATGCTTGTATCAGTCATATGAAGTATAGGTACCATGAGTGCCTGTATTTTACAGGTCACAAAATGCGAGGCACAGAGAGATTAGTGACTTGACTAAGGTCTCTTGGCCATCAGGTTGCAGAGCCAGGACGTATACCTAGGTGTCGAGACTGGTACTGCCTCTGACCTGGGCTATTCTGGAGCTGCTCCGGTGGAAGACATCCTGGGACTTGCAGTGGGGTCACCCATTGGATGTCCCTCTCCAGAACTGGTCTGAATCTGTATTTACTTATTTATTTACAAAATGGGATATTATACTTGTATACATATATACCGTATAATAGCTTCCCTTTTTTCACCTCCCAATAAATCGTGAGTGACTTTCCATGATAGTATATGTGGATTATGTCATTGTCTTTAATGTCTGCCCAATTGTCTAGAATATATGTGTGCCATGATTTATCCTTCTCTTCATCAATGTTTAATCTGCTCCCTCTGTAATAAGGACAGCACAGCAAACACGTCTTTAGGCATGTGTGTTTACTGTCTTTTAGGATGGTTTTCCAGGTGTAGCATTGCTTTGCGTGTATGAACATTTAAAAGTTTGAAAGATATTGCTGATGCCAAAGTGGTTCTTTTAAGACAGTTGAACCAGTGGACGTGATTACTGTCATGGTAGGAATGCTTTGATTGTCCCCCACCTCCTCAAAGCTGGATGTTACCAATAGTTTTTTTTTTTTTTTTTAATAGTTTTAACTTTTACCAATATGATAGGTATAAAATATCTAATTGTGTTTTAAATTTTTATTTCTTTAATTGTCAGGGAAGTTGACATTTTTTTCATATGTTTTGTGAATATTTGTATTTCTTCATTGGTTAATTATCCATTCATATTTTTTGCCTGTTTTTCTTTTAGGTTGTCTTTCTTTTCCTGGTTGACTTATAGAAACTCTTTATATATCACAGATATTAATTCTTTGTTTATTACATGTGTTGCAAATGTTTTGCCTCGGCCTGCCATTTTTTTCAACCATTTATTTTTATGGCATCTTTCACTATTCGTAAGTTTAAAATTTTTATGTAGTCAAAATTCTTTTTCTTTCTCTTTATGGATACTAGTTTTACATCATACTTAGACCTTTTCCAAATTGAGGTTACAGAAATTTTCCCCTATACTTTCTTCTAGTATTTTTGTTGTTTTATTTTATAACAAGCTTCTTTAACCCACCTGTATGTTTTTAAGTCTGGTGTGAGATGTGACTTGTTTCAGTTATTTAAAATCTTCTTTACAGTTTTTATTTCTTAACTTTTTTCTCCAAAAGGAGAGCAGTTACTTCAACACCACTATCTGAAAACTCCACGTCCCCACCACGGATCAGAAACACCACCACCTTATTGAATTTTGTTAAAAATCTGGGTCTTTCTCTGGATTCTCTCTTCTTTTCCCTTAGTTAATCTAGTCAGTTTTAATTTCTGTAAATCTGTAGATTTAACTGTATTCTCGATATGTGGAAGGACATTATTCTGCTTTCTCAAACATTTCTTAGTTATTCTCACTCATTTTCAAGTAAATTTGTCAAATCTCCCACCCCTGAAAAATCCTATTAGATTTAAATTTCAATGACTTATATGGATTGATTTGAAGTAAAATTAAC
Organism: Globicephala melas; assembly: GCF_963455315.2. NCBI lineage: Eukaryota > Metazoa > Chordata > Mammalia > Artiodactyla > Delphinidae > Globicephala > Globicephala melas. The sequence goes on from NC_083321.1 coordinate 10,185,866, forward strand.
AAGATTACAATCTGGTGTTAGACTAAATAAAATTTGCTTTGGGCCTCGGTATCCCCAATTGTAAAGAGAGGGGGTTGGATTTGATGTGAAATTCCTATCAGGCACTCTAATTGAAAATTACAACAACAACAACAGTAATAGTCATTATAGGGCCTAAAGCACCACGCTGGGCACTAGGGCACAAAAATATAGAAGGCAAAATCCCTATCTGCCAGGAGCTTCTCATCTGAGGGGAGATTCAGCATGTGCAAGACATTATGGCCAAATGTCCAATTGATGTGTTTCAGATTCACGGGCAAAAGTAGATAAAAGAGAAAAAGAAAGGGACTTCCCTGGTGGCCTAGTGGTTAGGATTCTGGGCTTTCACTACCGTGGCCTGGGTTCAATCCCTGGCTGGGTAGCTGAGATGCCGCAGGCTGCTCTACATGGCAAAAGAAAAAAAAAAAAAGAATAAGAAAAAAATAAATCGATGGAGGGAGCTGCAGCTGTCAACCGGCCAACAACATCTTTGGGAACGCTTTGCAGGTGGCACAACTGTTCACTTTCTTCAGTGAAATATCAGGTGAAAAAAATGACCATTGATACCTGGATCTAAATTTTTAGACAACACGCCACCCTTTGGAGTACCTTTCTGTTTTTAGTAACCAGCTAGTTTGTGACAGGTTGATTCCCTCTGACACAGTAAGAATGAGTCCAGGCTTAGACATTCACAGCCTCTTAGGGTCAGATGGAACCTCAGAGACCAAACTCTTTATCGTGTGGACCAGGAAAATGAGTCCCAGAGAGGGAAAGGAACTTGCCCGAAGTCACACAGTAAATTGGAGCTAGAAGAACTTCAGAAGGCTCTGAGGGTGCCTTTTGGTTTATCCTATTTCCCTCGGGTTTCTGGAGGGAAAACTCTCCTCGGGGGTGTCAGTTGCAACCCTGCCCACCCCAGCTCCAGGCTGGGTTGGAGGGCCTATGGAGCAGTGGGGCGTGGTGACTGCCCCCATGGGGCGAGCCGATACCACATCCTGCTGATTCAGGCCTCTTGGGAAGCCCTGACTTTTATCTAGAAAACTCCCCATGGTACGGTACACAGGGGGTCTGAGGCCCTGGCTTTTCATCCCGGATCGGATTCTGACTTGAGCAGGTCTCCTCCCTCTGGGCCTGAAGAAAGGGTGGGCCGAGCAAATGATATCTAAGTCCCCCACTGGGACTGGAGCCGCCAGAACTGGCCTGTCCGTGTTCTTAGCATCTCGGTCGTAGTTCAGGTACATGGCTCTTGTGTGTCCATCCTGCCGGCCTGAGTGTCACCACAGTCAGGGTGTGTGTGTGCTGAGGGGTGACGGTGGGCAGTGGCCCAATCAGGCCCCCGTGTGGCGGCGGAAGGTCAGGCTGGGGAAGCCTCATGCTCATACTGGGAAGCTGCTTTGGTTCACTAAGTGGCCCATCTCCCTGCCAGCACCAAGCCCTCTGGAATCTGCCTCTTTGATTCCCGGTGCAGGGCAATCCCAGCAGTGGTCAGTCCATGTCCCCTTCTGCCCGAGGCAAAGGCCACAGCTTGAACACCCCCAAGTCACTCAGTCTAAGCAGAGGAGCCCCTACTCATGTCTTCATCTGTTACGTGGACGCCTAAGGAGAATTAGACTTGGGCCTAATTATCCCGAACCCATGCGGCCAGGCCCTCACCCTCTGAAGGCAGGAAACTGAGGCCTAGCCCCATCACCATCACCTCCCTCCTCTGGGACTGCCCCAGGTGAGGCCCCACGTCTTCCCAGAAGCCGACTCCCCCTCCCACTGTGTGCGGGTAGGTGGGGTCCTCTGGCTGATTCCTGTAACTGGGCCCGTGCTCTCCAGGTCTGGCTGTTTCCTTCTTCTCTCTCTTTAAAAACAGCTTCTGGGACTTCCCTGGCCGTCCTGTGGTTAAGACTCCGCGCTTCCAAGGCAGGGGGCGCACGTTCGATCCCTGGTCTGGGAGCTAAGATCCCGTATGCTGTGCAGTGCGGCCAATAAATAAATACATAAATAAATAAATAAAAATAAAACCAGCTTCTGTCTTCAGGTCATAGATGCACTTCCAGCTCCTGAGGCACTCATGAACTGAGATGCTTATTTTCAAAGCCGTGGTGTGGGTTATCTTTGTGGGTGGACCGTTCGTTCATTCATTCATACCTTCACTGATTGAGGATGCACGAAGCATCGGGCCTGTGCTGGGCACCTGCATACAGAGATGGATAGAAGGCAGTCACTTCGGTGATTCTAATCCTCCCTGCGCGAATGGGGGCAGTGGGGGATTTGGTAAGCTTCCCCCAGGCTGCTGGGGACGAGCCCACATGTTCCTTGGGGAGGGACGGGGGTCCCATCACATGCTCTGACATGCGGGTGTCTGTGGAGACCAGCAGGGGGTTCCATTTCCTGTGGCCTTGTGCTCAATCTTGCTTCAGACCACACTCCCATATTCAGACCGTGCAGAGGGAGGCTGAGCCTCCCTGCAGGGCCCTGAGTGCTGCTGGGTGTATCTCCCCTAGGGCCTGGTCTGCCTGTGGTCAACCGAGGCCACACAGAGGGCCGCACGGAGGGCCCCACTGGCCCATGAATCAGGGTGGCCCCCAGAGCTGCGTTCAGTGTTCTCACTTCGGGTGGACGACCCTCCTCCCTGCCCCAGAGCAGCCACCACTACCAGCTCTGCAGGAAGTGGTTCTTTTCTCTGTTTCCCCCTCTTCAGTCACACATAGACACCTGATGCCACTAAAAAAGAGAGGCCGGGCCGGAGGGCCAGGGCCTCAGCTTAGACGGCTCTCTTCGGACGGTGCCAAGGTCTGGCTGCAGAGATGGGCCTGCGGGCTGGGCCCTTGGGGAAGCCTTTGGAGTTTTTAATGCATTTTTCTAAAATGGGTGAATCCTTCTCTTTTATGAACTAAGAATATCAATATATACTAATGGTCAAATTATTTGTAGAAGACAGAAAAGAATAAAAAAGAGGGTTTACCTCTAGGCTGTCTAACTGGAGACAACCACTGCTGACGTTTCTGATGGGAATCGTTCTAGACACTTTCCTGTGCAAATATACACACCTTTAAAAAAAAACAAGAACGGGCTCATGCAACATATGCTTTTGTGCTTAGCGTCATGGCTGTCTCTCCGAGTTAGGAGATGTAGGTCCCATTCACTGTTCTCGAGGAAGTCACGATTATCCATCCCATTCCCCTGCTGGTGGACACTCGTTTTTCTCCTCTTGCCAGCACTGCTGGGATGGACATCTCTGGACAGTCACCGTGGGCGCGCCTTCTGTGATTGCCTTGCAAGGAATCTCTAGGCGGGGGATTATGTGGTCACAGGGATGTATATTTAAGCGACCAAGGGTGTTGCTTCCTGTGTTTTGACCAGTATCGGCTTTAGATTGAGGGGAAAAAAAATTCCCTGGTGTCTTCCCAGGTTCACTTGAGCCCCTAATCCCTTCATCCTCCTCCCAGCCCCAGTCTGCTGGTTTCTGGTTGACCCGCTTTCCCTGTGGCAAGAGCCTTGTTGGTTTGCCCGTCCTCTGTCCAGCATGGTCAATGTCATCCCCGTGCTGCTCTGGGGGGATCGGGTGGTAGAGACATGGTAAAACCCAGCATAGGCCAAGACTGGGGTCAGGTTGGGGGGGTTCTCCTCCCTCTGACACGTGTCGTTGGGCCTTAGCCTGGGTGACAAGGATGCTGAAACCTTGCTCGGGGCTTGCGTGAAGGCTAAACTGAGACCATGATGGCAAAACTCTTTGTAAACTGTAAAAGGCAGGATAGGTATGAGGGGGCACAAGGAGGCAAAGGGCGTCGTGGAGGTTGAACGGGAGTGGGGTGGGGAAGGGAAAGCCATGAGACCCGAGGAGGGGGTTCCTTGTCCCCACCTGAGGTGACACAGGGACCTGCTGGAGACACACCTGCCCTGCGTGTGGGCACTAAGGGGCCAGGAGGAAGGGGAAGAGCTTTGCTGCCGAGGATGTGGCCCCAGAGGGAGGTCGCTGGGCCTGGACTCATTCATTTATTAAACAACTTTTTTTTTTTTTTTTTTTTTTTGTGGTACGCAGTCCTCTCACTGCTGTGGCCTCTTCCGTTGTGGAGCACAGGCTCCGGACGCGCAGGCCCAGTGGCCATGGCTCGTGGGCCCAGCCGCTCCGCGGCATGTGGGATCTTCCCGGACCAGGGCACGAACCCGTGTCCCCTGCATCGGCGGGTGGACTCCCAACCACTGCGCCACCAGGGAAGCCCTCAACAAGTTATTAAATGCCTGCTATGAGCTAGACACTGTTCTTGGTGTTGGGGATACAGCAATGAACAAAACAGACCCCAAACACCCCTGCCCTCATGCTTCTAACATTCTAATTTGGGGAGATAGACAACAAAAAAAATAAATAAGTAAAAGCGTATTGTGTGTCAGATGGTGAGAAATGCTAAGGAGGGGAATGAGGAATGGCGATTTTGTCTTTTTATTTTAAAAAATTTTGTTGGAGTAGAGTTGATTTACAATGTTGTGTTAGTTTCAGGTGTACAGCAAAGCGATTCAGTTATACGTATACATATATTCATTCTTTTTCAGATTCTCTACCCATATAGGTTATTACAGAATATTGAGGAGAGTTCCCTGTCCTTAGGAATGGCGATTTTAAATAGGGTTGTCAGGTCAGGTTTCCACCTAAGGTGGGGAAGGAGCCGTGTGGATATCTGGGAGAAGGGCTTTCCGGGCAGCGGATCAGGCAGTGCAAAGACCCTGAGGCAGGAGCTGTGCAGCGTGTTTGATGACGGGAAGACCAATGCGGTAGAAGCAGTGCAAGCAGGGGAGAGCAGTAACATATGAAATTGGAGAGCCTCCAGGTCCTTTTGACAGGCGCTCGCTCTGTGTGCAGTGCAGAGAATGCACTGGACGGAGCAAGGGCAGAAAGCAGGGAGACCAGCCAGGAGGTGAGAAATGATGGTGGCTCAGACCACGTGGCTGCTATGGCGGTGGTGGAAGTGGTCAGAGTCTGGCTACAAGTTGAAGGTGGAACCAGCAAGGTTTGCATTCATGGATTGCAGGTGGGACGTGAAAGAAAGAGGGGTCGGGGATTTTGGCCAGAGCACTTGGAAGGGTGGAGGGGCCTTGTCCTGAGATGGAGCCAATCAGCTGTTTGCTTTTGGCTGTATCACCCTTGAGATGCCATTGAACATTCCAGTGGGGATGCCGAGGGGGCCGTGGGCAGTGGGAGATGTGAGTCTGGGCCCAGGAGAGAGGTCCAGGCTGGGGACATACTGGAGTCATCACTGTGGACGTGGGAGTGATGGTGGGTGGTGGCAGCAGGGTCCTGTGAAGTCACTGCCCTGCCCTTCTCTGCCCCTTGGTTGTGCCCCAGAGAAGGGCCAGACGGTTCCATCCAGAGCATCCCGCCTCCACCTGTCAGCCATTCCCCTCCCCCACCTCCTTTTCCAGCCACCTGTTGTCTCTGTGGGGGTGGTGAGAGGGGGGTTGCTATTTTGGGCTCCCTCCATCCCACACTGAGCAGAGGAAAGAGTTTCGGAAGCTTGGTGCCAGCCCCAGCTCGCTTGAAACTAGGTCAGTCTGGAGCCTGGAGCCTCCACGGCCGGCTCCGGCCTGTCATCCGTACGAGACTCGTGTGTCCCTGCACCCAGCGGGTACCATCTGGGCCCCCCAAGGCCCTGGTCGCCCCGCTGGTCCTCTGTTCGAGCTCAGAATGTGAAACAGCCAACTCCTTTGCGGGCTCCAAGCACGGGCGGTGGGAAGGGGCATTTCTGCCGACACTGTTGCCCAGGCTGGCCGGGAGGGCTGCCCGCGGTGATCAGCAGGAAATACAAATGGGTTTGCAGAGTCCCCAGTCTCACACTTCACAGGAAGGATTCAGGCTCAGGCAAAACTGTCTTTGAGCCTTTTCCTTGGTTGGCTGTGAAACATGTATAAATAGACACACACACGCACACACAAAACCACAAGATGTAGAACACCTCAAGATATAGAACATTTCCTTCCCCACAGAAGGCTCCCTAGTGTCTCTACCCATCCATACCTCCCCTCCTCCCACCACGAGCTAAGCCCCTTTCTGACTCCATCATGATCCATTAGTTTTGCGTCTTCTTGGGCTTCATATAAATGGAATCACAGAGGATGTGCTCTCTGGTGTCTGGCTTCTTTCACTCAACGTTACGCCTGTGAAATTCATCCCTGCTTTTTTTTCTTTTTTTTTTTTTTTTGCGGTACGCGGGCCTCTCACTGCTGTGGCCTCTCCTGCCGCGGAGCACAGGCTCCGGTCTCGCAGGCCCAGCGGCCATGGCTCACGGGCCCAGCCGCTCCGCGGCATGTGGGATCCTCCCGGACCGGGGCACGAACCCGCGTCCCCTGCATCGGCAGGCGGACTCCCAACCACTGCACCACAAGGGAAGCCTGGTCTGTACTTTTTAATTGCTATGTTGGATCCCATTGTATGAATACTGCATCTGTTCAGTGTTCATGATGTTACTCTAAGCAACATGAAGATGTAGATGTCATGTCTTTTCCAGCGTTGTAGCCACAGAGCCTGGCATAAGCTTTGCCATACAGTTTGTCCGATGAATGAATGAACCATTGGTCAAGTTCCCCTGGGCTGGATTCGAGCCATGGTGTGCTCATCACATTTGTGGATTGCCTCTCAGTCATGCTGGGATTGTCTATCAGGGACCAAGTAGTTATTCATGAAAACCTCTGGCAAGGACCTGGAGTCCACAGTCCTTGTCCCTCCTCCCTGCTCTGTGGAGGTGCGTCTCCTCCTGCATCAGGCCCATCTGCCCATAGCAGAGCACCACCTTGTTCCAATCTGGTTCTGGGGTTGCTTGAGCCCCTGATGTGACCCCTCGGCCCCCACCTTGGGGAAATGAGTAGAAACATCTGTACATCAAGTGGCCTGAAACAGTGCAGGCTGCAGAGGTGAAGTGCTCAAGGCAGAGTGAGGACACTTTGTGTGTGACCACAGCCATATCGCTACCCTCTCTGGGCCCTGCTTCCCTCATCTGTACAGATACTTTGGCTTTGTCTCATTTTGGTTCTCTTAGGGCTTCTGTCCACTGTTACAACTGGCTGTGTCGGCCCACAGGATGGGACAGGTGGGGAAATATTTCAGAATCTCCCTCCTCTGTTAGCTGCTGGGATGGGCTGATGGGGTTCAAAGCTGCCATCCCAGAATTGCTTCTCCAGGTGGAACGCTGTTGCTCAGCCAGGTATGTTGCTGAAAGATTGCTCCCCCAGCCCTGCCCTGGCCCTCGTTTTGATGGTGAAATGTGAAGTCAGGAAGCAGCTAGCTCTTGAGTGAAGTTGTATCAAAATGAATCTGTCAAGGCAAATGGGATCTTGATTTTTTTTCTGTTCCGTGTTTGCTGTTTCCTGAGTGGAAACATAAAAATGACAGGGTGCTTTCAATAGAGAACAAAGTGAGAGGGAGGATGGAGCACACGTTAGGTGGGAATGTTAAAACCAGGCTCTTTGTGAGGAGAAGGGCTCCTGCAACAGGCCCTGGGTCTTCTGCCTTCATACACGGAAGATGTACCTATACATCTGCATGAATCCAAATGAAAAGAGGCTAGATATTTTGCCTGTACTAGTAGCAAATGTGTGACACACATATAGCCATTCCATTCCTGTGCCCCTAACAGACATCACTAATCAATTACAGTATATGTTTCTGCCTAGTTCAAATGCAGCTTAGGTTCATTCTTAGCATAAATAGCATTTCATACCATTAGATCTGGTGTGTGAATTGAAATCTGTTTAACTCTGGTCTATATATAACCAAGCAGTATGGAAACTTGGAAACTTTTGCATGTTGGAGAGTTTTGTTTGTTTGTTTGTTTTTTGTTCTTTCCTTTGTCCAGGTCTTTGGCTTGACTTAATCTAGACGCTCACTAGGTAAAATTTGAGAGCTCTAGAAAGAGCAACCTGAAAACCACTGTTACTGCGTCATTCCTTGAGGTACCCTTTAAAAGTAGGAAGCAGAAGGATCTTTCTGAATCTTTAGTGTGGGTTTTATAGCCCGAAAAAGGGTCTTGGGATAGCATCAGAGCTGGGGAACTTCAGGAAGGGAGATAAAGAAAGATAGCAGGCTTGACCCTTTGAGCTGACTTCTCCTTTTGGGTTGGGGTCAGCCCTGGATTCAAAATAAGTAACAACAATGACAATAACACAACAGCAACACATCCCTCACGTCTGTAGGTCACATTACAGTTTACCACATGCTCTCCCAGACCCTGAAAAGCGTCATTATCCTCATTTTAAGGATGAGGAAACAGATACAGAGAAGTTCAGCGATGTATGCGGTGACACACAGCTAAGAATAGCCCGAATTGTCCTGTGTGACCCCAACTCTCATGATCTTCCCATGGCCAAGTGAAGTGTCCTCACTGATCCCCCAGTTTTCGAATTCCTTTTCTATTTCTTCTTTTTTTTTTTTTTTGCGGTACGCGGGCCTCTCACTGTTGTGGCCTCTCCCGTTGTGGAGCACAGACTCCGACGCGCAGGCTCAGCGGCCATGGCTCACGGGCCCAGCCGCTCCGGGGCACCAACCCGCGTCCCCTGCATCGGCAGGTGGACTCTCAACCACTGCGCCACCAGGGAAGCACCTTTTCTACTTCTTACCTGACCGCTCTGTCGGCATGTCTTTGCCTGCTGCCCCGGCTACTGACTGTCGCCGAGTTGAATGCGTTCATGGCACATGTAAAGTGGAGATGTTTTTCTCCACTTTCTCCCTGGCAGTTCCATGGGGCTCGGTCCCATCTCCTTTCCTGGTGGGAGATGACTTGGGTTCTTCCCTCTGGGCACCCCCTGTCTTGTTCACAGTACTCTTCCTATGTGCTGCTTCAAGTTGACAACATAGCAGTCAGGGGAGGTCTGGGGGCTTGGGAGTGAGGTTAGGTCTGGACCTGCCCTCTGCAACTGGCTTGCTTCAGCCCTAACATGGAATCAACTTATTAAAAGCTGCAGTGCCTAAAAGTTAGCTCCCAAGAGCATCTTCCTGGTTTTTCCACTTGTCTCTAAGTTACTTTGGAATTTCTCTGTGGACCTCGGGCCCCCCTATGAAAACCTATTGCTTTCTAAGTGACACTTATATTCTGATCCCCCAGGGAGAAAATAGAGAAGAGAATCCCTGCAAAACCAGCCCCCAAGTTGGATCCTGCCTGGACAGTACTGTGTTTCCTAATCAGCTTCCCACCTCCATCCAATCCTTCTTCCAGACAGCTGCCAGAGTGATCTCTGTAAAACAGAAATCTGTTTCCTTCACCACTGCCCTCCCCCCACTTAAAGTCCTTTCCTCCAAGCTCTTTAGCCACTCCCCCATCACACACACCCCATCACACACACCAGGCAGATACTATCAGTGAACTAATCTGACCAGACTAGGGGGACATCGGAGTGCTGGGGGCTGCAGTGAACTGGAAACGGGGGGGATGGCGACTCCCCATCTAAAAAGAACCATTGCAACCCTGATTGTTGCCATAGAAGAGCACGGCTCTGTGGTCCCAGATCCTGATTTTCCAACACAACCTGGGTAATCTGTGTTTTAATAGGAAATCTCCCAATTTTCAAATGTTGGTTTATATTTTTTAAAAAGCACCATGTGGGCCACTAACAAAGCCTTTCTGGGCTTCCCTGGTGGCGCAGTGGTTGAGAGTCCACCTGCTGATGCAGGGGACACAGGTTCGTGCCCCGGTCCGGGAAGATCCCACATGCCGCGGAGCGGCTGGGCCCGTGAGCCATGGCGGCTGGGCCCGTGAGCCATGGCCGCTGAGCCTGCGTGTCGGGAACCTGTGCTCCGCAACGGGAGAGGCCACAACAGTGAGAGGTCCGCGTACCGCAAAAAAAAAAAAGCCTTTCCCACAACAAAACATACACACATGTTGTGACCTTTGCCCTATGCTCTATGCTCAGGAGATACTGGCAGTTCTCCGTAAATGCCACGGTCTTTTGTATCTGTGGCTTCACATGTCCTGATCCACACGTTGTCTCCGTAGATCAGCTTGTCCTCATGCTGTGATCATGCCAGCTGTGTGGCTTTGGGCCAGACGAGGGAACATCTTAGTGACTCAGTTCCCTCCTCCGTAAGGTGAAAATAATAACGTCACCTACCTTGAAGAGTGATGGGGAAGGTAACATGAGTGAATGGTTGTAAAGCATGAGAAAGTGCTTGGCATATTGTAGGTGCTAAGTCAGTGTTAGCTAACTTCATCTTTATAATCATTATCATCCTTCTACTCTTGGTTGTCACCTCCTCTGAGAAGCCTTCCTATATTCCTTGAGGACAGACCATCCGCCCTCCCCGCCGGATCCTGTAGCACACGTTCCCCCCGCCATGCCAGCACCCAACTCACTGTATTGGTTGTTAGCGTCTCAGTCTCCCACTGACTGAGCACCTGGAGAGGAGGAGCTGTGTCTTTCTTTCCAGACACAACTCCTAACAGCATGTGGCCCAGAAGAGGCCTCCATGGAAGCTGGCTGAATCGATGGACCTTGAATGAATGGGGGGCTGGAGGCCTGATCAACTAGATATTTCAAGCTGGCTTCTTCTGGAGGCATAGCAGGTGGGCGTGTCTGACCCCCCCCCACTTCAGTGTGGCGTCCATCCCTCCCAGCAGCTCCTCTGGGTGGCTGATGGAAGCAAGGAAACAGGAAGTGAAGTTAACAGACACTGACCAAGCCCCTTTCACTTCAGGTGTGAATGAAAGAAACTGAGCCCCTCGAGAGCCGAGCGAGGGTTGGGGGATGCGTGAGTCATGGTGTGTCATAGAGATCTTTTGGATACATCTTTCAGTTTCAAAAGCATGAAACACTCTTACTACAGGTTGAGAAACTGGAACACCAAATGACTGTGTCCCAAACAGGACGCTGCTATCTGTGTCTGGTAAAGTACCTGGGAGTTTTTTTTTTTGCTCCACCCAGCGTTGGTGGCTGAGCTGTGGGACCTTACAGTGATGTTATGGGTCCTGTACAGTAGCGTTCCTGAACCTCTGAGACGTGACTAATTCTTCTGTCCTTGAGCTGGTGTTAAAAAAAAAAAAAAGAACACAAAAACCCTCTGTGGTCACAACCAAGATGTGATTGATGATAGACTCTGAGCCCTGAGAGTCTTACCAACCTACTCTGGCACGTTTTGGGGATGCTGTGAAACTCAACAGAGCTGCCTGTCATCATAAGAGAACCAAGCGAGTGTGGGTAAGAAATTCAGATCAGCTCACGAGTTCTGTTTCTCGCTGGTTGTACAGACACTTGCTGGAAGTTGCTTCAGTGGGAGCAAGGTGGAGCTTCGCGAGAGCACAGTCGAGTGTCTGCTGGGAATGATGGAGGGTTTTCCATTTTCTCATTTCCCGTTACTCGAATAGCGTTATGACCCGGGACTTTTTGTGTGGGGTCCTGGCTGAATGTTTGTGATTTTCAGGAGTTCTGGTGGGAGTCAGGTATGGCGTGGATAGGGTGAATCTGAAACTCACCTCAAATTTATTCTCCATTCATCATTATCAATTACCTGCATCTTTTTTTTTTTTTTTTTTTTTGCGGTACGCGGGCCTCTCACTGTTGTGGCCTCTCCCGTTGCAGAGCACAGGCTCCGGATGCGCAGGCCCAGCGGCCGTGGCTCACAGGCCCAGCCGCTCCGCGGCATGTGGGATCCTCCCGGACCGGGGCACGAACCCGTGTTCCCTGCATCGGCAGGTGGACTCTCAACCACTGCGCCACCAGGGAAGCCCTGTCAGATTATTTTCAAAGAGGGCCCCCAAACTGTATAAGCTTCAGGCCCCCAAACCCAGATCCATCCCTGACCATGTATCATGAATAATCGAGAGCTGACTCTGTTGCCTTAACAGTTGGAACCTTGGCTTCATCTGGGATCCAGCTAGTGACAGGCTTGTCCATCTTGTTTGTAGTTGTTATGAAAACTATTTACTTAATACCCCAGATAAGAATCAGATCCTAGGGGGACTTCGCTGGTGGCGCAGTGGTTAAGAATCCACCTGCCAGTGCAGGGGACAGGAGTTTGAGCCCTAGTCCCGGAAGATCCCACATGCCGCAGAGCAAGTAAGCCCATGCGCTGCAACTGCTGAGCCTGTTCTCTAGAGCCCTCGAGCCACAACTACTGGGCCCGCGTGCCACCACTACTGAAGCCCGCGCGCCTAGAGCCTGTGCTCCACAACAAGAGAAGCCACCGCAATGAGAAGCCCTCGCACTGCAATGAAGAGTAGCCCCCGCTCACCACAACTAGAGAAAGCCTGCGTGCAGCAATGAAGACCCAACGCAGCCATAAATTAATTAATTAATTTTTAAAAAAGAATCATACCCTAGGGACCAAGGTATGACACCTGTGTAGATAATAGCTGTGGGTAGTCCTTGCTAGAATATAAACTGTGGGTAGTCCGACGTGATGTGCCTTTGAATTAGCTTGGATGGCAGGGAAAGTAGCAAATGTGAAGGAGTTTCTCAGCTGACAGTGACAGCTGACACATACACGGACCTCTACAAGGTCTCACAGGTAGGGTTTCAAGGAGCTGACAACCCCCTGTGAGGCAGGCAGGACAGGGGTCATTATTATCCCTTTCAGCAGGTGCACAGACAGACCCAGAGGTCAAGGAGCTCGTTCAAGGTCACAATGGCACTAAGAGGCACAGCCAGGATTCAAATCCAAGTTGCTGAAACTCCAAATTCAGTGCTCTTTTAACTGCCATCATGTTGCTTTTCCAAGAGGCAGCATGCAAGAAAGACCGGGATAGATCTGCTGACAAGTATTTGCTCCTTCTGGAGAGTGACTGAACTTGAACTCTACTTGGGGCCAGCGGCAGGAGAGGAGGGTGTCGGTGAGAGTGAAAGTGACTGGGAGGGGTCAGTGTGCTGGGCTCTGTGCCCAGCAGGGTCACCAAGGCCTCTCAGTCCAGCCAAGTGCATGTTATTCTCTGGGGTTTGCGGAAGAGGAGACTCACACAGAAGGTAGATGCTCTCCCCCTCCCCCACGCCCCCTCCTTGATTGTCAGGTTCAAGGTTAACCTGAAGAGGTTGGCCGTTGCTCACCAGGTGATAAACCAAAATGCCCACTTGAGATGTGATGACCCTTTGAGTTCGTGACTCTGCTTTTCCCAGTTGACTGTTGACTTGAACGTTTGGTGTGGTGTGAGGGGAGATGGTCTTGTGTTTTGACTGAGGATAAACATTACCTATCTAACAGGTTCATACTGGACAACGAATCCAGCTGTCTAGCTTCGGTGTGGGTATACAGCAGTGCCAGGCTACGAAGACCCTAGAACGTGGCAGGACTAGAAGGGACTTCTGAATGTGTCTAGTCCTAGGGCTACAAACTCAGATGCCCAAGGAGCCAGGCAGGTGGCTATGCCCTGCGAGTCAAGCCAGGGGTGGGCCGAGAGGGAGTGGCAGGGCTGTGGATTCAAATTCAGAAACTTCAAAACTCTTGTGCTGATAAAACAAAACTTGCCATTCTGGGCAGGTCTGGCTCCGTGCTGTCAGTTTGCCCCTCCAATGTGGTCAGAAATTCATTGTACCAGCAGGAGAGCTGAAGCTCTGGGTGACAGAGGCCTCCCAGCATCCAATTAGACCATGAATTAATTCATGAGTTTGTCCTTGTAAATTGTTTTTTTGGCCCTGCTTTGCGGCACGCGGGATCCTAGGTCCCCAGCGGCCAGGGATCGAACCCGAGCCCCCTGCGGTGGAAGTGCGGAGTCCTAACCACTGCACCGCCAGGGAAGTCCCTGTTCTTGTAAATTTTTTCAAAGAGCCCTTCATTTGCATGTAAGGTTTCAGAGTCTATGAAGTGTGTGGTCACACAAACTATTTTAGTGGGTCCTCAAAGTATGGCATCCACACTTCAAATACGTGGAGGTTGAGGTTCAGAAAGCTTAGCCAACTTCGACTCCGTGTTGGGTGACTGTAAATCCCGCTCATGCGGGACAGTCCCCACTTACCCTGACTGTCCCACCGTCAGTATTAATGGCTCCTTTTGCTTCCCAGAGTGTCCTGGCTCAAGGGGTAACTCACTGGCCACACTAGCAAAAGGTCCCTGGGGGCTCTGGACTTGGCCCTTTTCCCTGACCTTCTGAGGCATCACAGCTCTGGTTCCTGATTGGGTCCCTCTCCTCTGTCCTCGGAAGGACAGCAACGAGGGCACTCAAGTGGGAGTGGTGAGGCGATGCGGCTTTTAAGGAGAGCACAGGCTCTGGTGTCTGTCTGACCCCAGTTCCAATGCAGACCCTGCCACTTACCCACATAAGCTACTTCACGTCTCTGAGCCTCAGTTTCCATATCTGTGAAATGGGGGTAATCATAACAGCGACCTCACAGCCTACGTTTGAGGATTAACTGAGAGGATGCGGGAAAACCACTTAGAACACAGCTTGCATTGACATTGGTAGTTACCACGGGGCGCATGAGGAGTGTTTGGAACGGGTTAACCTTGGCGCCTGTGGGGAAACTGTCACAGTCTAAGACATTTGAGGCAGTTCGAAGCCAAAATCACTGGCCGGTGGTCATGAGACATGGACTGGCCTGTTTGGAGGCCTGAAGCCCCGGACTGGCCACACGCCCAGGAGTGCTGCTGCCATGTGCCCGGGCTGCGTGGGAGCTCAGTGGGATGGGTGGGGGTGGGGAGGGGCCCTCTGCGATCTTCATGACTCTGCACTTGTCTCACTGAGGAGGTGGGTTTGGAGTTGAGTGGGAGGTGGCGGGTTGGCTGGGGTGCACTTTGGGATTCGGCTAAGATGTGTTTTCCCAGAAGTGCATGGCTGTCAGGGTATAGAGAGGCCTAGGGGCAAGGAGAGGAAAGCGCAAAGCAGGCGAGCTTACCGGGGCCACGGGGCCCATGGGACACGCGGGTTTGTGGGCACTGTCCACGCCACCCAGGGAGAGCACCCAGAATGCAGCCACGCTGTGGTTTAGAGGCGCCAGGACCTGAAATCTAGCCCGGCTCCCTTTAGGGCCCAGTGGCTCTCCACCTTGGCCACACGTTAGAATCCCCTGGGGAGCTTAAAAGAATCCTCTGTCCAGCCTGCACCCCAGACCATTAAGTCAGGATTCCTGGGGTGGCCGCAGACATCAGGACTCGGCACACTCCGAGCTCAGCCCTCATCCTGCAAATTATGATCAGACCCGTTTGTGACCGTGAGTACTAATTCTTCTTGTGAGCAAACGCAGATGATGCTGGAAAAGCACTTTGTGAGCCCTCAGGGGCCATGTAGGTGTAAGGTCATAACCATCAATCCATCCAACAGTACCGCATCCTGCTGACAGGTGAGTCGCTTCAGGTGCGCCGCCTTGGCGTTTATAGGTCTGGTCACACATGGGAGTAACAGAGCAAGGGCAGGATGAGGAGAAACACCCTTGGGGTCTTCAGGATGCTGACCTGGGGTCTTCGCTGACCAGAGCTGGCAGGCAGTGGTGTGGTGATGGGCCTTGTGTGGGTCTCCGGCTCTGGGTTGGCGGGACAGCTCTGTCACCACCAGCCATGTGGCTTCCTCTGTCCAGGCCTCAGTTTGTCCTTGGGGCTCTGTGTGCCTGCAGGCGTGGGACCCCGTGAGAAGTCAGTGCAAGGCTCCTGCTCGACCACGCACATGGTAGCATCCGAGCCACGCTCCTCTGAAGCCCTCTCGCCAGGCTGGGGGGCGCCTCTTCATTTTTACTTTTGACACAGCAAACCGACGATCTCGTCTGATATCCGGATCTTGCTCTAGTTGCATTTCTATTTCCCTGCAATTCTGGGGCCTGATGGTTCTCAAACTTCTTAAGAATTACCTGCTACGCTTTTTAAAATGCAATTTCCTGGTTTCAGTAGGTCTGGGGAACCTAGGAATCTGCATTTTCTCAAGTGTCATCTGGGGAAGTGTGAGCTGGATGGTTTGCATAGCCCAGAGCTCTGTTCCTTCCATCTGTCATTTATCCTGACCCGCTCACTTAACACGTCACCTCTGAGCATCTGTACTTGGGCTTCGGGATAAATGACCAGGTTTGACCTCTGCTCTGCCACTTACAGCTGTGAGACGCAGGACAAGGTGTTCTGTCCCTTTGAGCCTCAGTGTCCTTGACTGTAAAGTGGGGAGACAATGCATGGCTCCGTATGCGTCAGCCAGGGTTACATTTCTCTGTGCCTGCCTGGGTTCTGGGCACGCACAGCCCACGGCTTCCCCTGATCCTAGTGCTGTCCCCTGGCCCCTGCCCCTCGCCCCGTCTCAGACACCCCCCCATCCTTGCGTGGGCTTTCAGGCTGACCCCACATCATGGCCGGTACTTGGGGAAAAGGGAGCAGCTCTACGGTGTGCAGAGCCGGCTGTGGGCTGGTGTGGAGGACGAGAGGAAGTTCAGGATGAACGTCCAAGTCTAAGTGTAAACACAGGGGATTCTGACAGATGGCCGTGAGCTGCAGAAGGGACACTGTGATGAATAGGATGTGTCTCCAGCCCTGTTCTTGGTCTTGGGGACATACTCGGAGCTGCTGGGATGGTAATAGAGAGCATGAGGATGATACTAAGAGATATGTTTACCGAGCACGTGGCCATTTTCGAGTACTAAGCGACTCGCGTCTCTAACTCATTTAATCTTCACACCGTGAGACTGTTACTATCTCCATTCTAGAGATGAAGGAGCAGAGGCCCACGTAGTAGGGGCTAGAGTTGATTCCAGGTCTGTTGCTGTGGTTACATCCACTCTCTGCAGTCCCCTTATTCAGAATTAGGACTGGCAGCTCATAGCACATCACAATTTTCGAAACACTTTGTATGCAAAGTGTCTGAGTTGATTCTTAGAACTAACACTCTTCCCGGAGTACTGTTTAAAAAAAGCCTTTAGTGGAGTATTATTCACACAGCCCAGAATTCACTGACTTTCATTGTACAATCGAACCCTCTTCAGTAAATTTACAAAGCTTGTGTCACCACAATCCGATCTTATGACCTTCCCATCATCCGAAAGATGCCTCGTGCCCACTTGCAGTCACTAACCATTCCTACCCCAGCTCTAGGCAACCACCGATCTACTTTCTGTCTCTGGATTTGCCTTTTGTGCATGTTTAATATAAATGGAATCACATAACATGTGGTCTTTTGAGCCTGGCTTCTTCCGCTGGGCAGAATGTCTTTAGGTTCAGCCATATCATCGCAGGTGTCAGTACCTCATTTTTTTTTTTTTTTTTACTGCGTATTCCATTGTACGCATTTATCGCTTTTGGTTTATCCGTTCTCCAGTCGATGAATGTTTGGCTTGTCTTCAGTCTTGCCACCAGGTTCTTGTGACATCTTACAGCTCAAGACGCCGAGTGCCGAGTTATCGCCATCTTCATTTACGGCTGAAATGTCTTACAGTTAACCTGCTAGGAGGTGTCAGAGGCAGACTCGAGCCCCGTCAGCCCAATTCCAAACGCACTTACGGTTCCCTTAAAGCCACCGGTTTCAGCTACAAGCCCCGGCAGCCGCTTTCCCATTTGCTTTTGAAAGTCCCTCCTTCTTCTGCTCCTCTAGGGTTCCTGGGGAAGGGCAGCCACCTCCCATCAGCCAGCCACTTCCAGCCCAGCAGGAAGACCTTCCAGTGGCTGCTGAGGCCTGGAAATCAATTTCAGTTGAGTAGTGGCTCACTCTCTCCTAAGCGACGGGCTAACTTCCTGCAGCGGGAAGGACAGTGATGTGTGGTTTGGGCTTGACCCAGCATTCCCGGCTAGGAGAGCTGGGAGTGCACTGAAACACCACCCGTGACGCTTTGATGTTAATTTTAAGAGCTCTCAGGTGCTGAGAAACTAGACCCAGAAAGAAGCCGCTCCGGGGCACACAGAGGGCATTTTCTGGTCTTCTTTTCTCTTTCCATGGAGTTAGGGGAGACAGTTCTGCTGTTCTGAGGACCGACTGCTCATACCATCACCCTGGGACATCTACCTAGGCTGGTCTCTGGCCTCAGGGCAGGAGCCCTCTAAGGTCCAGGGGTCAGGCCATGGCTGGGGAGATGGGGACAAGGCAGGGGTCTCCATCTGTGGGTCCACCACCCATAGGTCCCAGTGGTCATGGGGTGGGAGGAGGGGCAAAAGCTGGGCTCACCTTGTCCCCCCAGGTTTAGAAGGTCTGCTCCAGGGAGGCAGGGTTGGGTGGGAACAAGGGCTGGCCCAGAGCCATCCCATGGTGATGTGTGGTCCAGTGTGGGGTTCACGTTGGCATATGTGAGTGGGCTCTTCAGTGTCATGGGGGGACCCTGGCTAGAATGGAAGCGTGGGTGTGATAGGGGTTCCCATACCCCTCACCTCCATGCCTCAGCTGTGCTGAACTCCTGTCTCAAAGCTTCTCTCTTGGGAGAACACCCATCTCTTCTGGGGGACAACATGGGTCGGTGGAGAACATGGACGGGGACTTGGCCAGACCTGGTGGGATCCTGGCTGTGTCACCATCCATGTGACCTTGGCCCAGGTTCTACACTTTTCTGAACCTCAGTGTTCACACCTGTGGAATGGGGGCCGGACTCCTGCCCCACCTCCCGCTGAGTGTGTTCCCAGCATCCTTAGGGGAAGAGAAAGCACCCTGCGCCTCGTACCTAAGAGGTGCGGTGGTTGCCGTGTGGCCTGCTCAGGCCTCTCATTTTTCTAGACTCCTTCCAAGGTCCTAGGAAATGACAACTGTGGGTGCCTGTAGGGCCTGGAGGAGAAGAGAAACAGTTCTGTCCAAGCCCTTGGAGTTGAAATGCTTGCTGTTTAGTTTCCTCCAGAGATGATTTATTCATTTTAGCTGGTGATTATAAATCAAAGGTCCAAATGCACAGAAAGCACTTTCATAGAGATTTTAATGCAGCCAAAGGGAGCCGGGGTGGAAAATGGACTTTACAGGGGCTGGAAGGGGGAACCATAATGATTCTCCTCTCCTGGCTGTGCCTTTATAGCATTGAAATGAGCATTTCTGTCAAAAATTAAAGACACAGTGGAATGAGTCTTATGCAGCCTTTAAAACTCTTATAAGAGTTTGTAATGACAGGAAATATTATCGATATGGTGTGAAGTGACACTCAAGCTAGATGTGTGGATTTATGGTGTAATCACAGCTCCATCATATATTTTAAGTGGTAATTTATAACTTTGTACTTTTAAGTTATAAAAATACTAAATATATAATGTATAAATATAATTTTAATTTCAAAAAGTATTGGTTACTAATATCTATTTACTAAAATGAATATTTATCCTTAAATATCTCCCCCTTCGTGGGCACTCACTGTGTGCCAGGTGCTGTGAACAACCCTTGCTGTGTCTCATCTTACAGAACCCTCACAGCAACGTGGTGAGGCAGATCCTCTTCTCCCCATTTCACAGACGAGGAAATGAGGCTGAGGAAGGTTGGATGATAGGCCCAAGGTTGCATGGATAGGAGGTAAAGTGGCCAGAGCAGTACCAACAACTCTGCATCTCTGGCTCCCCTGCTCTTTTTTTTTTTTTTAAGTTTTTTTTGATGTGGACCATTCTTAAGTCTTTATTGAATTTGTTACAATATTGCTTCTGTTTTATGTTTTGGTTTTTTGGCCACGAGGTATATGGACTCTTAGCTCCCCGACCAGGGATCAAACCCACACCCCCTGCATTAGAAGGCAAAGTCTTAACCGCTGGACTGCCGGGGAAGCCCCTCCTCTGCTCTTTACGTTACTTTATTGACACACACTTCCCTGTTCTATAGACACACACATCGTATATGTCGATGCAGAAGGAGGATGGGAAGACTTGAAAAAATGATGTAGAAATGGGGGCATTGATTATTTCGGGGTGGAGAGCTTGCTTACGGGCAGTTAAAAAAATTTTTTTTAACGTTTGTGCATTTTCTAAAATGCCAACATATGAGTATGTAGGGGAGGTTAAAAAAAAAAAGCAAACTTTATCTTCGTAGGTTCAGGACCTGGGGCCTGCGAATCAAACTGATAAAAGACAGATTAACAGGAGAAAAAGTTTATTTCATGTGTATTTCTTCACAGGAAAGAAGTGAAAACCCAAGGAAGGGGTTAGATTTGGGAGCTTAGATACCGTTTTAACAAAGGGTGATAAATTGTGGAGATCTAACCAGACAAAAGAAGGGAGGGGGCTGAGCTTCTAAGGCCACTGAGGTAAATTGTGGGAAGGTACATATATGAAGGAAACTAATGGAAGATAAAGGTTGTTTAGTAAGTTTGTTATGCAGACTCAGGTTGGTGCCTTCTCCATTGATAAGAGTCTCCAGTGACCAGTGTCATCCTCCTCTTCCGGGGATGGGAAAGAGAGACCCCTGTACAAATGGGAATTTATGTTATCTTTACAAAGGGAAATGAATGCCCTGCTTTTCGGTAGAAAAGAGGAAGGCAGAGTGCTAACTGCTTTCAGCTCGAAACAATCCTTAGGCCAAAGTGGCCTGTTCTGGCATACTTCAATCTCCTTCAACTGTGTATTAAACTTAACTCAAGAAAAATGTGATTATATTTCTTGTTTTAAATGTACTAACTTTGAGGACACGATTTAAAGGAGAAAGAGGTGTGCTTTTAAATATGTCCTCTGTGCCTAGAGACTGTCATACAGAGTGAAGTAAGTCAGAAAGAGAAAAACGAATATCGTATGTTAACGCATATGTGTGGAATCTGAAAAAATTGGTATAGACGATCTTATTTACAAAGCAGAAATAGAGACACAGACGTAGAGAACAAACATACGGATGCCAAGGGGGAAAGGGGGTGGGTGGGATGATTGGGAGAATGGGATTGACATATATACACTATTGATACTAGGTATAAAATTGATAACTAATGAGAACCTGCTGTATAGCACAGGAAACTCTGCTCAATGCTCTGTGGTGACCTAAATGAGAAGGAAATCCAAAAAAGAGGGGGCATATATATACGTATAGCTGATTCACTTTGCTGTACAGTAGAAACTAACACAGTATTGTAAAGCAACTATACGTCAATTAAAAAAAAAAGAAAAACGAGGGCTTCCCTGGTGGCGCAGTGGTTGAGAGTCTGCCTGCCGATGCAGGGGACACGGGTTCATGCCCTGGTCCAGGAAGATCCCACATGCTGTGGAGCGGCTGGGCCCGTGAGCCATGGCCGCTGAGCCTGCGCGTCCGGAGACTGTGCTCCGCAACGGGAGAGGCCGCAACAGTGAGAGGCCCGTGTACCGTAAAACAAACAAAAAAAGAATCCACCTGCCAGTGCAGGGGACACAGGTTCAAGCCCTGGTCTGGGAAGATCCCACATACCGTGGAGCAACTAAGGCCTTGCACCACAACTACTGAGCCTGCGAGCCACAACTACTGAAGCCCACGCGCCTAGAGCCCGTGCTCCGCAACAAGAGAAGCCACCACAGTGAGAAGCCCGCGCACCGCAACGAAGAGGAGCCCCCGCTCGCCGCAACTAGAGAAAGCCTGCGCTTCAGCAACGAAGACCCAACGCAGCCAAAAAAAAAAAAGTCGATAGGCCGGGAGGTGGGAGAGCAGCTCAGGAAAGTCCTGGGATGTGACACGAGGGTGACAGAAACCAGTGAGGCCACACGGAGCAGGACCAGAGCGGGCCAGGCTCAGGGCACAGCAGTCTGTGGGTGACACAGACTGGGGCAGCGGGCTGCTTCTCTCTGCCTAGGACCCCTGCACTGGCTGTTTCATTTGTGCTGTTTTAAAACTTGGAGGAACCCAGGAAAAAAAAAAAAAAAGTCAGTCAAGTCATTTAAAAAAGGACAACACAGAAAATCAAACTAAACGAATGATTTTTCCATCACAAAGCATTGTGTCATTACAAAATAAAAAAGACTAGAAAAGGTCTTCTTCCCACAGTGATGAAACTGCGGTGGTTGGTTGTACGAAGAAAACAGAATTCAGCTGAATGTGCTGTGAGAGTGTGTGAAAAATAGATGTCAAAGCCTTTGAAAAGTTCGAAGCAGTAATAACCACAGAGCATCAGCAGCTAGGATTTATTGACGCTTACTATATGCTGGGCACTGAGCCGGGAGTGACCAGAGAGATCACCCTGTGGTCACAGTAACTTGTTGGAGACGATGCTGATAACGGGATCATTATCGGTGGTGGCGGGCATCTGTAGTGCGCAAGCACTGTTCTAAGCACCTTTCACGCCTTTGCTCACTTTGAATCACAACAGCCCCGGGAGATGAGGAAACAGACGCAGAGAAGGGAAATAAACAGCTACTCCGTTGTGTGGGGAGGGTACCAGGGTTATCTCCAGTCCACCAGGTAAGAAGTGAGCCGCTGAGGCAGGTGAAGTAACTAACTCAAGGTCAGAGGTACACGCTCAGTACACGTCAGTGGAATGAGAACATAAGCACGTTGCTGGTACACGCGGTATTCAGGAGCGTAAAATAGACACGTTGCTGGTACACGCGGTATTTACGAGCGTTTCTCTAGAAGCCTCGGTTTGTGCTGCTTGGCTGGGCACTGGGGTCCATCTTAATTCGAACCACATGGACACTCAGTGTGGAGAACTTACCATCACACACTTTGCCGAGGCCGGGTCTAATGACAGCTTTGGCTGAAACTTAAAGAGGAAAGGGTGCGTGCAGACAAGCAGGTAGTTTTCCGTGAAGTCAGTTGAAACCAGGCTCGTAATTCAAGAGCAGGCAGCTCGCTCAGCTCCTATTGAGGCCGGGCCTGCGGCGGGGATGGGGCGGGGGTGGGAGTGGGGGGTGGGGACTGGAAGCGCTTACCCGCCCAGCTGAGCTGAGCTTGCCAGAGAGTGGTCCCCAGGGCCTAGCTAGGTCGCGAAGGTGTCCCTGGGGGACGAGGGGCTCCCTGGAGCCTCACCTGGGGGTAGGACCCGGGGGAGGGGGTGCCAGGTGGAGAGGCAGCAAGCACAGAAGCTCAATGACCAGAAGGAAAGTGATGTTTCGTACAGTCTGGTGCTCACGTGCACCTGGGGTGAATGTCTGGCTCGTGCCTGGGCAGGAGCGTGGGAACTGTAGGTGAGGGAGGGTTTTTGTTTCTTTTGTTTTGCTTTTTAACTCAGACTTTCTCTCCATCACCTTGGGGCCTGGTAGGCTGCTCATTTAAGACGTCTCATCCTAGGAGACGGCCCTTCAAGGGCAATTTTATTTTATTTTATTTATTTCAGGTTCTTAACATTTTTATTGAAGTATAGTTGATTTACAATGTTGTGTTAGTTTCAGGTGTACAGCAAAGTGATTCAGATATATATATATATATATATATTTCAGATTATTTTCCATTATGGGTTATTACAAGATATTGAATATAGTTCCCGTGCTATACGGTAGGTCTTTGTTGTTTAACTATTTTATATATAGTAGTGTGTACCTGTTAATCCCATACTCCTAATTTATCCCTCCTCCCCTTCCCCTCTTGGTAACCATAAATTTGTTTTCTACATCTGTGAGTCTGCTTCTGTTCTGTAAATAAGTTGATTTGTATCATTTTTTTAGTTTCCACTAAAATACCATATCATATGGTATTTGGCTTTCTCTGTCTGACTTACTTCACTTAGTATGATAATCTCTAAGTCCATCCATGTTGCCACAAATGGCATTATTTCAATGACTGAGTGGTACTCCAGTGTGTGTGTGTGTGTGTGTGTGTGTGTGTGTGTGTGTGTGTATACCACATCTTCTTTATCCATCCATCTGTTGATGGACATTTAGGTTGCTTCCATGTCTTGGCTATTGTAAATAGTGCCACTATGAACGTTGGGGTACAGGTATCTTTACGAATTAGAGTTTTTGTTCGAGGGCAATTTTAATTTACTGACGTTGTCACCTTTACCAGGTGGGGAGGGAGAATAGGTCTGCTTTGATGGTTAAGAACACAGTGTGGAGCAGTTGAAGACAGCTTGGAAAGGGCCAATGATGCACTTTGTTCTGAAGTTGCAGGGATGGGATGACTCAGATCAGCTCATCAAGGTGGCCCCCTCCTCAGGTGACCTTAAGCATCAAATGTGGGGAAGGGGCTGGGAAGCAGGGAGCCAGTCCTTTGTCCTGTCTCTGACTTCCACCATTTATTTATTCCCCTTCTTATTCCACCAAGGATATGAGACAGCAATGCCTAAAAGGAAACAGGATAAAAAAAAAAATAAGAAAAGTCTGGATGATAGGAAAATAAGGATAGAAAATAAGGTGAATCTGGTGGGAAAGTCATCCACATCGTATCGTACCAAAAGGTCTGTCCATTTGGTAGCTGGTGGGGCACTGGTTTGCTTCTGAGCTTCCTGGTGGCCAAAGCAAAGAGGTAAACCAGCACCCTGAGGACCCTCTCTACTGTCTTGAAGGACATTCTCATCATCAAGATGAGCAATCAGCAGCAAGTTTCATGGGGCTGTTTCTAATGAAATCCCTCAAGGCCTGAAAGTCCGCCCCAAAGCACAGTTTAGTGAAAGCAATTCTTCAGGGGTCAAAGCAAATTAATGCCTGTGAAAGATATTTATAAATGGCTAGATGTAATTATTGTCTCAGCAGGGATTTATGTATCAGACAGAG
The DNA here is from genome assembly GCF_963455315.2 of Globicephala melas. Classification (NCBI taxonomy): domain Eukaryota; kingdom Metazoa; phylum Chordata; class Mammalia; order Artiodactyla; family Delphinidae; genus Globicephala; species Globicephala melas. The sequence goes on from NC_083321.1 coordinate 10,210,290, forward strand.
AATTGGGTCTTGCTAAGCCTGGTTTCTAGAGTCAGAGACACTGTTTAAAGCTGGGTTTCTTGATGAGGGTCTCCCCTAACTGTCTTCAGGAACTGCCCAGTCCTCCAAAATGACTGATGCATGAAATGTGCTTAGAAAAATGTCTGGCACATGGTAGGTGCTCAGTTAAGTTTCCTTTTTTTAAAAAAAATTGAAGTATAGTTGACTTACAATGTTGTGTTAATTTCTGCTATATAGCAAAGTGATTCAGATATATATATTCTTTTCCATTAGGTTTATCACAGGATATCGAATATAGTTCCCCGTGCTATACAGTAGAACCTTGTTGTTTATCTATTCTATATATAATAGTTTGCACCTGCTAATCCCAGACCTCCAATCCATCCCTCCCCCACCCCCTCCCCTTGGCAACCACAAGTCTGTTCTCTGTTTCTGTTTCGTATATATGTTCATTTGTGTCGTATTTTAGATTCCACTTGTAAGTGATATCATACGGTATTTGTCTTTCTCTGTCTGACTTACTTCACTTAGTATGATAATCTCTAAATCCATTCATGTTGCTACAAATAGCATTGTTTCATTCTTTTTTATGGCTGAGTAGTATTTCATTGTGTGTATGTACCACATCGTCTTCATCCATTCATCTGTCGATGGACATTTAGGTTGTTTCCATGTCTTGGCTATTGTGAATAGTGCTGCTATGAACATAGGGGTGCATGTATCTTTTTGGATTATACTTTTGTTCAGCTAAGTTTGTTTTTGATGCTCTTGGGTGAGAGCTAGTGTGCTCAGTTGAAGCCCACTTGCTACACAACATCAAAAGCTCTTTGTTAAGAAGAGGCCCATTTTAGGAACGTTTGTGGGGTTGGGGGATGGTGCCGCTGGCAGGTGGATTATTGAGAGATTTGCTGCAGAGCAAACATGGAACCCAAGACATCCTAACATGTTTGAGCTTCAAGAAAAGACAGAGTAAAGGGCAGGACTCTGAGAGTCATGTGTAGAGAAAGAGAACTAGATGACTGGGTGAAAGGCAGGTGCCTGAGGTGCCTCTCCCAGTGATGCTGGCCTGGCTGAAGACAGAGCTGCATTCCTATGTGTGTACAGCGCAAGGTGGAGTTGGAAGTCACCTTCTAGTCACTGTGCAGATCAGGATATAGGTACCATTTAAGCCTATACTTGGGTATTTGAGGGCTTTCACTATATCTTTTGAGAGAGGAACAATATTCTTAGCTGTGCCATTTATTCTAAATTACACCAGACGCTTCCTATTCTTGAAAAATCGGCTGCCACCTCAAGAAATCAGGGAATGCTGCAGGTGGAGGCATCCCAGGATTCACCTGACATCCCCCATGTCCTCATCTTACAAAGGAGCAAGCTGAGGCCCTGATGGACATAGTGGATCGACCATAGATATGATTACTAGCCTGGAGGCTGACTCCCAGTCCAGCCCACTCATGGATATGTGAATTTCCTAGTGAAATACTGCAAACCACTTCAATACGCATCAGTAGGGGATTGCTTAAATAAATAATGGTACATCCTTATAGCCAGATGTATGGGTGGAAATATTTTAATGCAGACCATTAAAAAAGAATGAGGTAGATGGATTTTTATTGATGTGTAAGGATGTCTATGGCATATTAATGAGTGAAAGAAGCAGTTTGCAAGACAGCATTCTGTGTGTGTGTGTGTGTGTGTGTGTTATTGTACAACAAAATATAAGAGGTGATTATCTCCAGGTGGTAGGATCTTAGATTATTTTTACTTTCTTTTATAAGTTTCGTGCAGCATTTAGATTTTTCTTGCAATGAGTGTGACTTTGCTATAATAAGAAAAGATATGCTAATTTTGAAAACTGCTCCAATTGCTCATTTAAAATAGGTTTTAGGGAATTCCCTGGTGGTCTAGTGGTTAGGACTTGGTGCTTTCACTGCCGTGGCCCAGGTTCAATCCATGGTCGGGGAAATGAGATCCCTCAAGCTGCACGAGGCTGCCAAAAATAAAATAGATTTTAAAAGTTATCAAAGAAATACATGCTCATAGTAGAAAACTTGGAAAACTGTTTTTTAAAACTGGTTGGAAAAAAGAAAATCCCATCCACTCCTACCGTCCAGAGTGTCACGGGCAGTTGTTTGCTTGCTGTGTATCTTGTGGGGATTTATAAAAAGAATCTCTTCTGAAAGCTGCATAAAATTCGATCTGATCTACATACCAGAATTTACTCACTGGTTTTCCCAGATGTTGGACATCTAATTCTAGTTTCTCTTCATAACACATATGGTAAAGGACAACCCCGCGCATATATGCTCGTCCACACTGTATTCTTAGCAGTTCCTAAATGTGGGTCTTCTGATCAAAAAAGTACAGGCATTGGTGCAGCCTCGGTACTTAATTCTCAATTGCTTTAAAAACAATTTATCCATTTACATTTCAATTCAAATATGGGAGAGTGCCTATTTGATCCCAATCTCATCTATGTGGCGACTGTCTTTTAAAAATATTTACTAAACTAATTAATCATCTTTGAGCTATTAGAGGTCTGTCAGGCTAAATCAGGAGGCCGGTGCAAAGCTCTGGGATGCTGTGGGCATCATCTAAAATTGGCTTCACGATCTCTTGCATCCCTTCCTTTACAAAGGCATCCCAGTACTTCCGGATGTCTTTTCATCCCCGTGCAAAGGCATCCCGAAGTACTCGAGGGAAAGACCAAGTATTGTAACTTAGAGATTAAAGGCAATTCTCCCTAAACCCATATGGTATTGGTGTATGTGGTGAAAGGGAGGGCGGAGTTAAGTAGTTTTAAAGTTCACCTAGGCTTCCCTGGTGGCACAGAGGTTGAGAGTCCGCCTGCCGATCCAGGGGACACAGGTTCGTGCCCCGGTCCGGGAAGATCCCACATGCCACGGAGCGGCTGGGCCCGTGAGCCATGGCCGCTGAACCTGCGCGTCCGAAGCCTGTGCCCCGCGGCGGGAGAGGCCACAACAGTGAGAGGCCCGCGAACCGCAAAAATAAATAAATAAATAAATAAGTTCACCTAAAGGATAAGCTGGTGAGAATTACCAAGAAATTTTTGAAAAATAAGAGCGGTGAAAGAAAGCTTGTCCTTCCAGATATTAAGCTCTCAGTGTTCCATAAAAATAGACCTAGAAGCTAATATAGGCCAATGTTTATCTGATTTAAGGGTGAAGGAAAGACTTACTAAACACAAAATAGTGAAGGGAAGCTACAAAAGGAAAGTAGAAGTAGATTTTAAAATTCTGTAAATCAAAAAGCATCATGAACAAAAATTTAAGCTCTTTGATAACTAAGAGCACATATTGGCTACATATAGGAAAAAGGGTTAATATCCTTTTTTATCCATGCATTTCACATTTATTGAGTGCTTACACTGGTTGGGGCACTGTTGTAAATGCTGGGGATTCAGTAAAGTATTAAGTACTTTGATATTTCCATAAAAAAAGATAAGACCCTAGCGGAGAAATAAGCACATGTAAGCAACTTACAAAAGAAAAGATAAAAATAAGCAAGAAGCATATAAAAAAGCCCACCTCCCTCATAATCATGAGCAGGTAGATTAATTCAACAATGAGAGATAATTTTTCACTCTAAAATAACTTAAACATTTTAGAGCAGTTCAGCTGAGTTTTGACCCATTGAAGGGTAAACTGGTTAAAATATTTTGGAGATAATTTGATAGTAGTTTTTTATGATTAAAAAATAATGTAAGGACTTCCCTGGTGGTGCAGTGGTTAAGAATCCGCCTGCCAATGCAGGGGACACGGGTTCGAGCCCTGAACTGGGAAGATCCCACATGCTGTAGAGCAACTAAGCCCGTGCGCCACAACTACTGAGCCTGCGCTCTAGAGCCCGGGAGCCACAATGACTGAAGCCCGCGCGCCTAGAGCCCGTGCTCCGCAACAAGAGAAGCCACCGCGATGAGAAGCCCGTGAACCGCAACAAAGAGTAGCCCCTGCTCGTCGCAACTAGAGAAAACCCTCGCGCAGCAATGAAGACTCAATACAGCCAAAAGTAAATAAATAAATAAAGTATAAAAAAATTTTTTTAAATGTAATTTGATCTAGAAATTCTAGGACTTTATCCTAAGCAATGAATCAGAGGTGCAGGCAAGGTTAAACTGACAAGGACGTTTATCACAGCTTCATCATCACACACACACACACACACACACACACACTCACACTCACACACACACACGTATACAAATGGACTCAAAATATTCAATATTGGAGTAATTTTAATAAATTAAGATGCATTTATACATGGAATATTACATAGACATCAGAAAACTTTGTTTTCTGAGAACAATGACATATTACTAGGTTTAAAAACTAGGTTATAAAACCCTGTGAGTATTTAAATTCTATGCGTTTAAAAGCCCACAATGTTCCTATATGTGTATATATTTAGAGGACTGAACAGATGTCAAAAAAGTTTGGAAAGATGACAGCAGGTTGTTGACTTTGGGGAGGAGCCTCTTATTTCTGTTTTACAACCAGTACTTTATTTTGAAAAGTTTGCTATGAGGAAGTAATGCTTTTGTAAACAGGAGCTATTTTAGGAAGATAGCATAAGATAAAAAGTGCAATTAACAAAACACACAGGAAGGAATACTTACTAGCATCAGGATGATTCAAATTTTGAACTGTACTTTTATTCTTGTCCATATTTTCTAAATTTTCGACAACAAATAACTGTAGCTTTTTTAGCCAGGAAGTAACCCACATCCATTACCATAAAATGCCTGAAATGTTTAAGTGACCCTTCCAGTCATTTTTGCATTTCAGTGTCTCAAAACTCAGGAAACAGGATAAATTTATTTTAAACCATTGTTAGTTTCATTTCCAATCTGTTCTCTTCAATCTCTAGACACTTTTTCTCATGAAATACCTCTAAATTTGAAGCAATGGGTCCAATTGTTAATCTGAAAAAAGTGCAATAAACAATCAATATTTCATGCATGTTTCCAGACCTTCTGGACACTCTGTAATGTATTTGTTGCACTGGAGGATGAAGGAAAACATATTGAACATAGTATTTGAAATTTTAGCATGTTTAAAAATAAGTTTAGACTTCCCTGGAGGTCCCGTGGTTGGGACTCCATGCTTCCAATTCAGGGGGCGCGGGTTCGATCCCTGGTCGTGGAACTGGGATCCCATATGCCGCGTGGCACGGCCAAAAAAAAAATAGTTTAACTGGTGGGGATATAAACACATTACAACCACATTGGAAAACTGCTTGACAATTTCTTACCATACAACATGAGAATTCCACTTCCAGGTATTTACCCAAGAGAAATGAAAGCATATGTCCAGACACGCTTGCACACAAATCTTCACAGCAGCGCAGTTCAGAAAAGCCCCGAACTGTAAATGACCCAAATATTCATCAATAGGTAAAGAGACAAACTGGGGTCTGTCCATATTTCACAACAATAAAAAAGGACAAACAACCAGTAGCACAGCAACACGATGAATCTCCCAATATGGCACTGAGGGGAGAGGGCAGAAACACAAACGTATGCTGTACAGTTTCATTTTTGTAGAATTCTGGAAATGACAAAGTAAGGTTGCAACAGAGAGGTTGCCTGGAGCTGGGGGGAGGGGTGTGACTGCATGGGACAGGAGGGAACTTTCTGGGATGGTGGAGATTTTTTTTTTTTTTTTTTTTTGAGACATTCTGTGTCATGATTGTGGTGCTGGTTACATGACAAATGGTGGTTACGCTTATCAAAACTCAATTGTCCACTTAAAATGGGTACATTTTATTGTATGTAAAAGTGAGTTTATTCTGTGCACGGGGCCCTTCTGCGTGTGCGGTCCTGCATGGGTCCCACACCCATGAAGCTGGCCCTGATTCTGCTTCCTGACTTTTCAGATACTTTCACATACTCTGTGTGTGTGTGTGTGTGTGTGTGTGTGTGTGTGTGTGTGTGTGTGTGTGTTATGCTACATAAATGGGATCTCCCTACAAACACTTTTAAAATTCATTTTCTAACTCAATAATGTGCTGAGGTCACCTCTCCCAGCCAATAAATCTAGCTGCACCTCGTTCTCCTGAGAGTACTGCCCTGTGGCGTGTCCCAGAAGGAACCATCTCCTTTTGAAAGCATTTTAGGATCTTTTCCACTTTTCACAGTATCATCACCCAGCCACCACACAGTATGGGCCTCTGTACACGAACATTTCTAGGCCTTTTCCCAGCAGCCCCGGCCCCTCCCCACATAGGACACCATCTCTGACGTGCCTAAAGATTGCCTTTTGCATTTCCCTTCCTGCTTTCTTTTTCTTGAACTTTAAATAGAGTGGGTAGGTCTCTCTAATCAGCGTTCTTCAGCTCAGAGACTTCTGCCACCCCTCCCCCTCCAGGGGCCCGTGGGACCTGATCCCTGAACCATGAACCATGCCTGAACCTGAACCATGCCTTGTCACTCCTGGGGCCTTGAAGGAAGTCCCCAGGCTAGAAATCAAGGCTGCCATGGGGCTCCGGGGGTCAAGCAGTCCATGCCTCTGCCCTGGTAGGATTGTCACTGAACATTCGCTGCATTTCCCGCAGCCCTGCCACACTTGGGAAGGGTTCCCAGACTCAGGATTTCCAGAATCTACCACAAGGCTGCCTTAGATCTTCACTGGGGAGGGATACGGCCACATTCAAAGTCTCAACCTATGTTTTTACCATATACAGCTTGATGCTGGTTCCCACACCTGCTGGCAACAGCCTCTCCGGCATCCTGCCACTGGCTTTGAGGGTCTGCCGAGCCCTCAGGGTCAGAGGAACTGATGGGCGCAGCGACATCGGCCAACGTTTGTTTACAACCATCAGGGCCGTTTGACATGGAGGTGAGTGATGGCCTCTGATCAGCTTCATGGCCCCAGGAAAGTCACCTGATCCTTGGTGTCCACCTTTGTTGAACAATGACATCCCTGCACTAGGTGATCTTTAAGGGTCCCTGAGGTTTGGTCCAGGTCCTAAAATGTCAGGGTCCTGGCTCTCCACATCCAGAATGGGAGGCACTTTCCATAGCGTAGGACTTCAGTCTGTCCTGCTGGGAGGAGGAGGGCGCTCCAGTGGGCAGGGTAGGCGCTCATGGGAGCAGCTGACCCGTGAAACCCGCTGTCTGATCTGGGCTGGATGGGTAGGTCAGTGTTTACTCGCCCAGAGCATTCCGGAGAAGGGATCTCAGGCCCCATCTGGACTCAGGTCCCTCAACACTGATCACTGGTCTCTTTGTATCTTTTGGGTCCAGAACTTGCCCCACAGCGGTGATCACTGTAGTTGATCAGTGGTTCTTTGGGGGAAGGGACACGTACACTGTCAGCCGTAAGCAAAGCCGGACACTGATGGTGATAAAGATTTTATTTGGTGATAACTCCTGCATTGGGGAGGGAGTCCAGCGTTGATTAGGCTCCATGTGGATTCGCACAGTGGTGACTGGGCGATTCAAAGGGAGATTGAGGTGGAGCTTGGGGGGACTCTGGGGACTATAGCAGAGTCTGGGAAGTGAAAATACGCCCGCAGCAGGTAAGAGGGTGGGTCAGCGTCTGCGTGATTAGGCCAGCTGTGTCTGCTGGCTGGCAGTTATGGAGTTAGGTTTCTGGCCCCCCAGAGACAGGGAGACAGAGGCCCCATCCTTCCTGATGATAACATTTGAAGGAATGGCTCTTGGTCCTTGAGAGAGACACTGTAATGTGGCGGGAGATACGTGCACATCTCAAAGGGACAGAGAAAGGATTTACAGTTGTAGGTTTTTAAAATAAATGCTCTATGGAAAGGGAGGTTGGGGGTCCATCCTCAGGTGCTGGCTGGAACTGAGACAGGCTGGGACCTGGGACCCTTTGCTGCAGGGCTGCAACACTTGCACCTGGATACACCTCTCCTCAGGCAACAAAATACAAAGAAACTGTATGAGACTAAAAATAACTGCATGCATGCTCGGTTATTTGTGGTAAATTCTGGACCCCAAAGATACAAAGAGACCAAAAAACCCAACTGTCACTTTTGAAGAGCCTGGAGAAAAAACAGGGTGTCGGGAGCAAAAGCTGGGTACTGCGCATGTCCCCTTGCACACAATACCACCAGAGGGGTGGGCAAAACACCTAAGCCACCCCTCCGGCCCGACCCCTGGACACACCCCTACCCTCACCCCATATGAAAAGCAAGCTTGCCCCCCTTGGGGAGCAGGCAAGCAAGGGAACCTGTGGTTTGTTCTCTCTCCCCGCTGCTGCAGCGGGGGCCCCAGTAAAGCCTTGCCTGAAATTCTTGTCTGGCCTCTAGTCAATTTCTATTCATTGGGGAAGGCCAAGAACTCTGGTCGGTAACAACCAACAGTAAATTCTTTTGGCGCCTTGAGCTTTCCCAGACAGGAACTCAGAGTGGGGCTGGGCCGTCCCAGGGATGTGGTGCTAGGCTTCTAGAAGCCATGCTAGAGCCTGGTCTAGTCTCCTAGGGCAGGGCTTTGGACCGAGTAGTTCATGCCGTGAGTTTCTGAAGTTCTCAACACAGAGGATTTTCCTTCCTTCACCTTTGTGCTAGGCTGGTGGCCTTTAGATGGGAAGGGGCCCAGGTGGTTGTAGGGGAATCGATTTCCGGGTCCCTGATGTCCCGTACCCCTCCCAGGCCGAGTCCTTCCCATCCCCTTGCATAATTGTTTTTCTTCCACTTTACTAAAACCATGCAGACCCCACCTTTCCAGATCCTCCGGTGGGGAAAAACCACTGAGGCACCGACAAAGGGACAATCTGGTGACAAGGAAGTAAATGACTCTTAGATAACACATCATCTTACAAGTCGCATGGTTTCTAGCTTTTATTTTCAACAGCATCTTAACAATTAAGAAGTAACTTGATGCTAGATTGCTTTGTGATGTTTGGCATCTAACTTGGACACAGTTGAAAAACTTGAGTGGCATCACTAAAAACTTTCCTTTTAGTTCCATCCAGTCACTCACATCTATAAAAATGGAAAACAACGTGCTGATGCCTGTCTTGTTTGAGCAATAAATAATACCCATCCATGGATACTTCGGCTCAACGAGAGGGAAGAAATTTACACACCCCACTAAGAGAGAGAGACATTTACTTATTTATTTATATTCATTTATTTATGCCTGTTTTGGGTCTTTGGTGCTGTGCGCGGGCTTTCTCTAGTTGTGGCGAGCAGGGGCTACCCTTTGTTGTGGTGCACGGGCTTCTCATTACTGTGGCTTCTCTTGCTGCGGAGCACGGGCTCTAGGCACTCGGGCTTCAGTAGTTGTGGCACAGGGGCTCAGTGGTGGTGGTTCGTGGGCTCTAGAGCACAGGCTCAGTAGCTGTGGCGCACGGGCTTAGCTGCTCCGCGGCATGTGGGATCTTCCCGGATCAGGGCTCGAACCCGTGTCCCCTGCACTGGCAGGCGGATTCTTAACCACTGTGCCACCAGGGAAGCCCCTCCCTACATGCGTTTATAGCAGCTTGAACAAAGGGAGGTAATTGTGGAAAAGGAACTAAGCTATATGGGAGAGGAAGGAAGGTAAGAATTACAGTATTTTAACAAGATCTGTTTGTATAGAATTCTCTCCATCTCATCTTCTTGTCTTTGACGTGAGAAGAACGTTACTTTCCTTCTGGAGTAGGAGGACATCTTTCATATGGGAGTTTCATCTTCTGATTTTCTGAAAAAGAAGGAAGGTCAGAGTGTTTTTCTTGTATTTGTTGTTTTTCAAGTGCCTTTAACTCAAAGTAATACTTACGCCAAAGTGGCAGATGTGGGGGCGGCGTATTCTGCCACCCTTCACCCCCCATGTTCACAGCAACATTATCACAATACCTATAATGGAGAAGCAATCCATTGATGGGTGTGAACTGATAAGCAAAGTATGGTCCATCCGTGTGATGGAATTCTATCCAGCCTTAAAAACGAAGGCGGTTCTGTCTCATGCTACAGCACAGATGAACCTTGAGGCATTACGCTAAGTGAAACCAGCCAGTCACAAAAAGATGAATGCTGTATGATGCCCTTGATATGCGATACTTAGAGTAGTTAAAATCATAGAGACAGAAAGTAGAATGGTGGTTTCCAGGGGCTGGAGGGAGAGGGGCTGGAGAGTTATCGTTTAATGGGTTCAGAGTTTCAATTTTACAAGATGAAAAGAACTAAGGAGATGGAGGGTGGTGGTGGCTGTACAACGTTATGAACGTGTTTCATGCTACTGAACTGTACGCTTAAAAATGGTTAAGATGGTAAATTTTGCGTTGAGTCTCTTTTACCACCGTTAAAAATTTGAAAAAAAAAAAAAGAAAGGATGATGGTGGATATCAACACTAGGTTGATTTAAAAGGACGATCTAACCGTTTTCTTTTAAAATGTCAGTATTTAAAATGTGACATTGAATATGAAATGTGAGTCACATCCTGCTTCATCGGACTTTGGGTGAAACATTTTAGAAAGTGACTTAAGAATGTGTGCGGGCCTGGGATGCAGCCTTCTTCAAAGCATTTCAGAGCGAGCAAACTCCCACCCTTGGGCTACATCCGACCCGGTGCTTGTTTCTGTATGGCCTGAATGCTAAGAATGGTTTTTACATTTTTAAGTGGGTGAACAAAACTACAAAGAAGAATATTTTGTGATACATAAAAATGCTATGAAATTCACATTTTAGCTCATTCATGCTAATTCATGCTCATTCATCGATGTCTTGTCTGTGGCCGCTTTCCCATCCCTCGGCAGAGTGGAGCAGTTGTGACAGAGACCATGTGGCCAGCGAATCCTCAAATATTTACTATCTGACCATTTACAGGAAAAGTTTGCCAACTGCTGCCCTAGACCGTGGATTCAGGAAAGCCTCATTGTAACTCCAGCTCTGCTCCTAACCATGGATAAATCATTTCACCCCTTCCAGCCTCAGGCTTCTCATCTGAAAAAAAAAAAAATGTGCTGCTTGGACAATGGTCTCTGAGTTCTCTTCCAGCTCTAAAAATTCAAGACAGTCTGGGAGAGCAATTCATACTCAAGTGTTAATGACTGATACTTCCCAGGAGGACTTGCCTTTACACGACACCTGAAGAGACCTTAACCCAAAGGGATAAAGCGTTAATGTCAGGATTTCGGGCACCATGGGTTGGTGGTGGTGATGTTGGTAAAGGGGCTCCTTTCAGCATCACTGGATTTCAGTGCTTTCTGTGAACAAAACAAATCAATCTGCCCAGTTACAAACACTCGCCACCTTCCCCAGAGACCAATCCTGGTCCAGCCTGTAAATTTCCCGGGCCCTGTAGATGCCTCAGGGAAGGCCAGGCACAGAATAGACCAGAAACAGCACTGAGCTCTAGCTGGTCCCTGCTCTGGTGCCAGGCTAGGCGGCAGGATGGGCTCTGTCTCTGTCTATGGGAAGCTCCCCTCCTGAGCAGGCTTGCAAGGAGCAGTGGGAGGTGCCTCGTGAGTTACAGGCAGACCAGGGACGGACCACACCTGGCAGGGGAGCTGCTCCAGGTCCCCAGGAAGCATACTGTGCAACACCCCACCCACTCCAGTGAGCTGTGCACTGGGGTCTTGGCCAGAGGGAGGGGCGATGGCTGGGTGTTCAGGGTCTCCCTCTGCCTCCCCCCGACTTCCTCTGGCCAGGGCACCAGCCATGCTCCGCTTGCCCACGTATCAAATGTGGCCACGCCGGCTTTTGTGGAGGGAGAAGCCCTGAGGAATCAGCGGGGGGGAGAGGGGTGCACCTAGTGCCAAGAGGGTGACAAGTTGGGGGACAAGTGGCCCTACCCCATCACAGAGGGCCACGTCTCCTTGCTGCAGCCCCAGCCGATTGTAGCTGGCTGTTGAGGTTCCAGGCCTGGCATGGCAAAAGTTTCTGATTTTTCAAAAGAAATCAGAAATCTAGAATCCTATGTGAAATCTCCTGATTTTCAAATGTTGGCGGTTCGTTTCCAAAAAGTTAAAAACACCAAGTTGGCCTCCAAAAGCACATCTGTAGGTCGAATTTGGGTTCCAGGCTGCTGGTTTGAGAATCTAAGAAGGGAAATCTGAAGTTTTGGACTCAGGAGCTGGGACTCCTGTCTCAGCCTGGCACTGACAGCGCGGCCCATGGGCCTGTCACCAAAGCACCTTCTTTCTCATCTCCAAAGTGGGATCGTGGTCCTGGCCTTTGCAGGCATTTCCTGGGGTAGCACCACCTCCAGTGGTCAGGTCACATGTGCGTGTGGAAGGCCTCATGACGGTCCTTCCTTTCCTGAGTGGGAAACCTGCCAGTGTTTCCTGATGACAAGAGAAGTGAAGCTGGGGCCAGTGATCTGGTGGGTTTGAGGCTCTGCCCACCGCTCTGTTACTCGTGGCTGCTGGAAGGAAGGGCTAGACTTACCAGGGCAAGGTGCCAGCTGGCCATCTCATTTTGCCCTTGCAGGTGCTGCAAAGGCCTGTCTGGCAGCCCTCCCCCACCCAAGGAAGCCTCTCAGACCAGAGATGATCTAAATCTCCCTGATCGAGACCCTGGGGAGGGGTTGGCTGCTGAGATAGCACTGATAACCTCGTCGCTCGGCACACAGTTTTCCGGTTTCCATGTGGGCGTATTCCCCTCAGAGGAAAATTCAGTGTCCTTGAGTCGTCTCTTCCCTGCTGAGGGTGCCCTAACCAGTGTGAGGCCGTCCAGAGGAAAGGCCTGCAGCCCCTGGCTCGGGGCCCCATCACGAGAACCTAGCGGGTGTGGATGTAGAGCAAGGCCTTGGACCCCACGATTGGATTTTTGGATTCATTCTGCTAGTCATCGGTTGGTCCCCAAGCTTCTAAATATTTTCCATCCGTAGAAACGATATCATAACAGTAGCTGTCACGCGGGGCTGTTAGGATTAAATGCCATCATGTAGGTAAAGTGCTTGCATGGAGCCGGCACGTGGAAGGGCAGCCTTTGGAACAGGAACAGGATAAAGATTTGCCAATGGAATGAAAGCAAAAACAAATGAATGAGGAGGAACATTTGTTCTAAACCATGGGTTGTCAAGAATGATTTATCTCTGCTCTCGGCGTATGTTGAGTCCCAATGCCACGCCCCACAGACTTGCTTTCTAATTGTGTTTCATCTTCTCATCTTGCTTCATTAAGAAGTAATATTCTGAGGGACTTGGCATTCAGGAGTGTCACTCACATCCCACCCAGGACTCTGTGCCGGAGTGGGTGGTCTCCTCGCCCCATGAGCAGGGTCTGGGCTCACCGACAAGCCAGAACAACCCGGGGCTGGGCTGGGACTCTCAGGAGCGCTAGCAGCTCTGATGGGGGTGTGACGGGGTGTGCTGGAGTGGGTGGGGCAGGAGTCTTCTCATTGCTTTAAATTGGGGCAGAAAGGAAGGGTGATGGCGACAACTTTTTACAACTTAATACAAAACCTTTTGGGGACACAGATGTTCGGCTCGCTGCATAAGCTATTTATAGAAACGCACGTCAAAGGAACGAGCACGACATCTTCTCAGACAGGTGATGAACCAAAGACCTTCTGATGCCGTGTAAAGGCTGCCAGTTCGATTTCTCCAAGGGTCAAAAGCTGGGCGGGGCCTCTTCATTCCATCCCCTCCCCAGGACAGGGAGAAACCACGCCATGGGAACAGGGGGGCTCAGGACCCATTTCAAGGATCTTCCCAGAGCAAGGGGCCCAGAGGGTTTCCACTTTGCCTTAAATGTATTAGTGAGACCTACTCTTTTCGCTACAGCTGGCCCTTTCGTGTTTCCATTTTCCATTCATCTTGACAGAGTAATGCTCTATGAAGTGTCAAAGAATGGCACAAGCCCACCACGCTAGGAAGGTGGGTGGCAGGCAGTGGTAGCGCCCATGCTTATTCATCCACTGATGTGGGTGATTCAGATTCAGCACCAGAGGGGATGTCTAGAGGTGTCTGCGGACAAGGAATGCAAGTGCAGAGGGCCTGAAAGGCACTCGGACAAAAGTTGAAGTGACCCCTCCCTCCTTCCCTCCCTCCCTCCCTTCCTCAAACATTTATTGAGCAGCTACTACCTGCCAGACTCTGTTCTGGGTACTGAGGATACAACAGTGAACAAAGTAGGCAAAAAAATCCCTGCCCGTGTGGGGCTGCCATTCCAGCCTGCCTCTCCTCTCTATATGGTCCTCTGCTTGTGATGTGTAAGTCTCGTCATTCCAGGCAGGTGCCAAGATCTTTCACTGAATGTTTAACAAGTGTTTATTAGCACCAGGAGCAACTGGAGAGTCAACACAATGTCCTACCCATCCTTGCATCCCTAGAGACGGGCAGAGAAAATGACCCAGAGTGGCCACTCATAAAATATTAATTTTTTATATATGTATATACACATATATATATAAAGACATTGGTCGGGGGTGGGGCAGTGAGGACAGAAGAAAAAAACAGCTTGAGGAACTTATAATCTTTAAAAGAAGTTTTTTACTGAAGTATAGTTGATTTACAATATTGTGTAAGTTTCAGGTATAGAGCAGGAACTTATCATCTTGATGGAGAAAATATGAAAAAATAAGAAAGTAAAATAATATAGAGAATCGAACAATAAAGTAAATGGATAGTGGGTGGTGGGGCCTGGTTTCTTCCTGCTGGAGAGGCAGGTTATGGGTGAACAGGAGGAGGCTGGAGTATCCACGTGGTACTGGATTAGAGGTGGAGGCATTAGTGTGAGCTCACGCTTACCTTAATATGCACACAGGTGGCTGCAGGTGGATGGGTTTAGGGACTTGTATATGCACACAGGTTAGTGCACACACATACAATTTCCTTGCTCTGTCAGCTACGTGAGCCTAGAGACATCTATGCTCCGGGGGCAACGAGTACACCTAGTACCCAGTGCATAGCTTGGTTTCTAAGATTCTTCTCCAACAAGAGGAACCAGGGCTCCTTAGTGAAATGGCTGATTCTAGGACTGGTGCAGGGATTATACCAGATGAGCCTGGAGCATCTTATAGCCGAAAAGTGAGGAAGTGTTCCACAGGCAAAGAAACATACTATGATGGGGTCAGTGAAGCGGTCCTGGAGCCAATGGAAAGAGGCCCCCAGGGGCCAAAGCTGGCAGCTTTGACCAACAAAATAAAGCAGTGTTGGATTAGAGTCCAAAGTAAAAGCCCATCAACCCACACTGACAGAAATAAATGATCGAGTAAATAAATAGAGGAAAACAGACAAATCTCCCATGCAGAAAACGTCCACATAATTTATGAAGATACTTCATCCCCAAGGGGGTGAATTCTTCCTCCCCATTCCTTAAATGTGGGCTGTGCATAGAAGCTTCCTTCCAAAGAGGATGGTATGGAAAGGGGAGGAAAGAAGAACTTTACATGGAGAAACCTGACAAATACTGCTGCAGCTGGGTGATCAAGGTCAACGTCAGCAGTGAAAACAGTCGTGATGATAGATGGACCGTTGATGGAGTGGGGCGCACACGGCCCTTTACCTCTGTGGTCTTCTTCTCCCAAACCCATAACCCCACTCTAAGCATGAGAAAAACGAAACACCACAATTGAGGGTCATTTTACAAAGTACCTGACCAGTATTCAAAACTGTCATTGTTATCAAAAATAAAGTCTGAGAAACTGTGAGAGTCGAGAGGAGTCTGAGGAGACATGTTGGTTCCATGTCATTTGGTATCTTGGATGGGGTCCTGGAACAGAAAAAGGGCATTAGGTAAAAATTAAAGAGATCTGGGCTTCCCTGGTGGCGCAGTGGTTGAGAGTCTGCCTGCCGATGCAGGGGACACGGGTTCGTGCCCCGGTCCGGGAAGATCCCACATGCCGCGGAGCGGCTGGGCCCGTGAGCCATGGCCGCTAAGCCTGCGCGTCCGGAGCCTGTGCTCCGCAACGGGAGAGGCCGCAACGGTGAGAGGCCCGCGTACCGCAAATAAATAAATAAATAAATAAATAAATAAAGAGGTCTGAATAGCATGCAGACTTTAGTTAATGATAATGTATCAACATCAGCTCATTAATTGTGATACATTTGGCATGCTAATGTAAGGGGTTAATAAGAGGGAAAGCTGAGTGTGGGGTGTAGAACTCTGTACTATCGATGCAATTTTTCTGTAAATCGAAACTATTCTAAAATAAAAAGTTAATTTTTAAAAATGAAATATGCCATAAGAAAAATGGGAAGAAGCCTTGCTTGTAACCTGAGCAGAGAGCAGGCCAGACCTAAGGAACTGGAGGAGCAATCAGCACAGACGCTACAGGCTGAGCTGGCTCCGTCTTCCTGGGTGTGATGGACTGGCGGCTGGGTCCTGCCACCTCCTTCCCCTCACACTGATGATGTTCCCCTGTTTTCACCAGCCTGAGCTGCCCCTGCTGTGTGCCCGCTCCCGGGCACCTGCTAGCCCTGGGTCGCCACCTCTGGACTCCAGGGAGCCCAGGAATGTTGGGAATTCAAGACGTGAGCTCTGCCCGGACACACTTCCATGCCAGGTTCCCCTGTAACTGTCTCTGCCCAGCTTGTGAGCCTCCTGAAGGCATCGACCCCATCCTCTCTCGGTTCCAGGGCTCCCAATGGGCCCGGCCCCAAGGGTGCCCGTTAAAATGTCATGAAATGAACATCCCTGAGCTCGTAGCCGTAAGACAGGACTCCAAACACCATCGGATCACACAGTGAGAAAGGGATGCTCTTTTAAACTCTGTGCCAGCCTTACTCTGACATCAAGGAGAACGTCTCACTCCCACTGTCGCCCATCCCCACATGTAACCAAGAACAGGTGGGTCTTAGGCCAATGTATGTAGCAAGAGTAAGAACATTGCTTTATTTTAGAACTGCCTTCAATTTGTAGCAAGTGATACTGGTTTTCCATTTAAAATAGCAACGATAAAGTTTCCTTTAAATGTGTTTTAAATTTTAATACAATTTCATACTTAGAGAAAAGTTGAAAGAATAACACAAAGAATTCTTGGATGCCCTTCATCCAGATTCCCCTAGAGTTAATGTTTTACTGCTTTTCCCACTCTCTGTCTCTCTTGTTTGTCTGTCTGTCTGTCTCTCTCCCCTCCCCCTTCCCTGGCCCCACACGGATTATTATTATTTTTTTGTGTGTGTGTGGTACGCGGGCCTCTCACTGTTGTGGCCTCTCCCGTTGCGGAGCACAGGCTCCGGACGTGCAGGCTCAGCAGCCATGGCTCACGGGTCCAGCCGCTCCGTGGCATGTGGGATCTTCCCGGACCGGGGCACGAACCCGCGTCCCCTGCATCGGCAGGCAGACTCTCAACCACTGCGTCACCAGGGAAGCCCGGATTATTTTTTTTAACCATTTAAAAATAGGCTGTCCCTTCACTCCTAAATACTTTCATACTTCAGTTGTAATTCCTAAAAGCAAGAATATTTTCTTACATAGCTATAGCACACTTAACACTGATACAATACTATTATCTGATCTGCAGACCTCATTCTAATTTTACCATCTGTCTCAGTAATGTCCTTCATAGCAAAACAAAATCCCAGCTCATGCCTTGCATTCAGCTGCTGTGTCTCTTTTGCTCCTTTAATCTGAACAGTTCTTGAGTCTTTGTATTTTGTGATAATAGCATTTTTGAAGTGCATGCTAGATATTTTATAAAATGGCTAAGATTTCTTTATAAATAAAGTTTAAAAAACATGACTCTACTTAAAGAAAAACTATTAAGTAAGCAAGAGAACAAATCTTTCACAGATAAAGAAAAGAAAAACACACAGAAAACCGAGGTTTGAGAACTGCTGGTTTAAGTCAACTTCATTCTGGGGTGGTCAGGGCTGGCACGCTGGGTAAAGGATGGTGGGTAAAGCGTGGGACAAAGGCTGTTCCAGACTCTGGGTGTGAGCTCACCCTCGGGGGGAAGGGAGTGGGTGCTGGGTTTCTCCTGGGTGCTGGCGAGTGGCTGGGAGGAAGGTGTGCTGTCGTGTGGGTCCACGGTGCATGCAAATCCCAGCTGTGTAGGTCACCAGAGAACAGGCCATAAAGTCAGGGATGGAGAAGAAAGCCTGACAAAGCAGCTGGAAGACTCGTGTGTGGATGGGAGAAGAGGTGAGTTTCCGGAAGTGGGGGATCTCAGGATCCTTACTGGGCAGGGCTCCAGAGTCCGTGCTGTGGCCGTCACCCGAACGCTCTGGGAGGTTCCCCACAGCCGGAGATGCAGGGTGACTAGCCTATCTCTGGCCCTATCCCCAGGATAGGTGGCCTGGGAACTGACGGCCAGGAAGGTCTTCTGTGGCCCTGGACCCCGCAAGGGCCTTCTCGAGGGATGGGTTGCTCTTGCCAGAGGGTGAGTGTGGGCATGAGCCGGGTGGTCCACAGGGAGCCAGGCCTACGTCTTGGGGCTGCTGGGTGCCTGTAATGCACGAGGACAAGAGCAGAACACAGCAAACTTTGGGAAGTCAGGGCCTGCCACAGAAGGGGCCACGGGGCTGGAGGAGAAGAGGGTGACCATCACAAGGGTGACACAAAGGGTGTCACTGTGTCCAGGTTGCGCAGAAGAGCTGGGGTAGTGGTGGTTACTGACCCCTGGGTGTTGCAGCATCTCATCCTCAGATGAGAGCCACCTCCTCTGGCCTCCATGTGGGGCTTGGGAGTCTGAGTGAGGCCCAGGGGAGGGGTGGCCATGCCCCAGAGGGGAGACCGGGATTTGCCGGACTCTCGTATATTCCGGAGGGAGAGCGATACATGGCCTGGGGGCCGTGGGGGACAACGTGCTCGTGAGTGCAGGACGTAGATCATTTTTCTCTGCCCGCCGTGTGAGGGTGGAGGGGAGACTGTGGGCCTAGCTCTGCTCAGCCTGGAGGGCAGGAGGCCTCACAGGCAGGGAGGGTGCTTGGGAACCAGTCCCCCAGAAGGAAGCTGAATGTCCAGCAGAACCATGGCCCTGGGGGGCAGCTGCCCCTGCTTCTGCACTTGTGGGTGGCCGGGTGTGTGGGCCGGGGGAAAGGGAGCCAGGAAGGGGCACCTGCCTTCAGCCAGGATGGGCTGCGGTCCTTGGGTCGGGGTGGGGGAGGAATCCTCCCCCAGGAAAGGATGCATCTCGATCCTCCCTCGGCCTCCGTCCTATCCCCGTTGCTCTCCAGCATCAACCTTCCCATTTTCTTTTCTGTTCCTCTTCCCGCGTGCTGTGCGGAGCCCTGCTGACTGGCTGAGAATCCGGCTCCCAGGCCGCAGCTGGGTGACCTTGAACTAGTTCCTTGACTTCTCTGGGCTACACTTTTCTTACCTGGAAAACAGTGGAAATTAGGATAGCTCACTGCCCTAGGAGGGTGTGAGGAGTAGGTGGGGCCACAGGTGTGAGGGATGCGGGACGGCGCCTGGCTCGGGGAAGCACAGATAAAGGCGACAGCTTGGTGGGGCCTTGCTGTCTGTTCCACTGTCTGCTCAGACCAGCCCTGCCTCCGCTTCTCCGCCTCTGTCTCATGACGCACCCTCTCTCTCCTCTCTCTCTGTCTCTCTCTTCTTTGTCTTCCTCTGTTGCTATTTTGGTCCTTCCTCGGTGCTGGCGGCGAGGGATGAGCCTCTTTTCATGTCAGGATGCAGAACCCCGTCAAACTGGTAAACAGCTGAAGGATGTGGTGGGAGATGAACTTTCCACTGAGGCTGCTTTGAACTCATCCCTTCCTTGATGGGTCTCCCCAGCTCCTCCCCGCTTCGGAGACTCCATCCCACCTTCGTGAAGTGGGGACAAGGGCCTGGGGCCACGGCCAAGAGGCAGCTGCGTCAACTGGCCACACAGGGCTCCAGTCCCATCTGCCCGGCTCCAGAGCCTCCGAGAGGGTCTCAGGGAGGGGCGGAAGTGGACACCACAGGTGGGGTGACAGGGAGGGACGGGGAGCTGAGCGGCGGCTCGGCGGATGTGCCTCGGAGGCGAGGCTTCTAGCGGAAAAGGTACCAGGAGGCGGTGCCCCGCCAGGGTTGGGAAGCCTGAGCCTGTGCCGGCCGGGAGTGGTCTCAGAGCCTTGGAACCACGCCAGCGCGGCCCATAGAGCGGACAGGAGCCGGGGACCCTGGTGGGGTATCCTGCCCTAGTCTCCTGCTGGCCTCATCCCTGGCTGACCCAGATCTGGAGGCCACAGAACTGTGGGCCTGAAGAGCAGTGAGATGCTCGGCTAGGCCTTCCGATTTGTAAGCGCAGAATCGAGCCTTGAGTGTGGACCCGACCACTTCAGGAGGCCGCGGGGAGTAGCAGCAGGGCCCGGCCACACCATGATGAGCTGGCAGCTACGGGAGAAACTCAGAAGCATCCCGAGACTCAGTTTTCTCCACCATAAGACGGGGACAATAATAACACCTCACAGGACTGTTGTGAGCACAAATGAGGCGGTACCTGTGTCATGCCCAGAACGGTGCCTGACGCGTTGTAGGGACTCAGGGATGGAAGCTATTATTAATGTCACTGTCCTATTACCATCGTGGCTGGAGGCTGCTGTGTTGGGAAATCACCTCCCATGTATGTGATCGCCCTCCAAATCTTAGACTCATTCCCCATTCTCCAGTCCTGGCCACCAGTGTTCCATGGCCATCGCCCAGGTAGCCTTCCTCAAACCCATCTCCACTTTGCAGCAGAGATCTTTCTCGAGCATCCATCTCATCAGATCAGTTCCCTGCCTTAGAAACTACTCATGACTCCCCAGTGTCTCTAGAACAATGACCAAGCTCCTGGGAAAGTTTCACAGACCCTCTGAGATGCTCTCAGTGACCTTTCCCACTTATGCCCTCCCTGCCCAGTCCCAGGCTTCAGCCAACATACACCACACAACTGTTCGGCAAACTCCTATACATCCTTCAATAGCCTATTCATTTGTTCCCTTTTTGTCATGCTATCTCCAACAAACTCTGGCAGTTGGTGGCTTCTTCCCCTCTGTCCACACAGCACTCTCTACAATGTGCTGGAGTCCTGAATGAGGCAGAGGTTACGTGCTTGGGTAGCACATGGGACAAAACTTGAATACGGTCAATATTACTTTTGAAGATCCCTTGAGAGGTGTAAAGAAGCAAGGCGCCTGGGAATGTGGATAGAATGCCCTTTTTTGTATAAGGATGGGTGTGGGGGGGAAACAAGAGGTATTCCTATTTGCTGGTGTTTGCATCAGAGAAATAAGTGTTTACTTGGGGATGGGGAAGAGAGGGGAGAGGGTAGACGGGTGGGTAACAAGATTTTAATGATATACGTTTGTATGTTTGGAGTTTTGAAGCATGTGAACATATTTACTATTTAAAAGAAGGGAGGAAGGGGGGAGGAAGGAAGGAAAGGAAAGGAACAAAGGAAAGAAGGAAGGAAGGAAGGAAGAAAGGAAGGAAGGAAGGAAGGAAAAGAAAATGCAAGCTCCTTATGAAGTCTCCTGTATTTGAGTCTGTCCTGTGCTGCCTCCAACCAGATGTCTCTCCCTCCAATGTTAGAGCAGCCAGAAGAAGCAACGGGTTTGTGTTTCAAGCCCATCACATATGAAAAATGTGAATCATTAATAACCAAGATCCCATCCAGTGTGGTAAGATGCCCACTCAGTGAATGGTTCTCAGGGCCTGAGGGAACAGAGTCCCGGCTCCCATCTCTCATCTCTCTTCCCGGGTGTTTGTTCACTGAGGGGTATGATGGGCTCAGTTGTGCTTTTTCTTTCTCTTCTGCGGCTGAGTAGATACACTTAAGTTCCTGTGGTTTAAATACGCCCATGATGCGCCCCCACCGTTCAGTGTGGTGGTTTCACATTGGGCTTTGGAGTTAGGTAGAAACGTTGTACTACTTGCCAAGCTGTGTGACCTCTGGCTAGTCACTTAACCTCTCTGGGCCTCAGTTTCCTTATTTATAAATTAGGGATGATACTAACTTCTCAGGGAGCTCTTTTGTGGATTATAAGAAATAATACATGCCTGGCACATAGTAATTGCCACTCACTGTCATCATTATCACCATCGTGGTCACCACCACCACACTCATGGAACATACTGCAGTTACTGATCTTTGTATCTGTCTCCCGCAGGGAAGAGCCAGGTTTCATTCCTCTCCGTGCCCCAGGGCCAGCATAGAGCCTGGCCACATACAAGTGCCCAGGCAGTGAGTTATCCCATCCCTGAATTTAGCATCTGAGCACCCAGAAGGTGCCTGTGCTGTCGGTGGACAGACAGGCTGGTGTCTCCAGACCTCAGAGCTGGCTGGGGCTCTGTACCCAGCAGTGTAGCTCCAGTGGGCACAGGGACAGGGATGGGTTTCCACTGGAAGTACCATGGTTAACGCTCAGACTCCAAAGCCAGACGGCACATATTAAAATCCCAGTGTTGCTGCTTTTTAGCTGTGTGACTTGGACACTTTACTTAACCGCTTTGAGCCTCAGTTTTCTCACCTATGAAATAGAGTTGGTGTGAGAATTGGCTGTCCTCAGCCTCTTCTCAGGCTGGACCACCCTTTACCTTGAAAGACACCTGGTTTCTTGCTCTGTCTTTGCTTACGCTATTCCTTCAACTTGGAATGCCCATCTCTCTCCACTCCCGTAGCTAACTCCTACCTACCCTTCACGACCCAGCTCAGGCATCACCTCCTCAGGAAGCCTTCCAGGATGGCCTGCCTCCAGCAGGGTCAGGGGCTCTTGTGGGCCCCATGCATTCCCTGTGTTTCGTTCTCTCACTGCACTCGCAGAGCCGCACAATTGCTGAAGCGCCTTCATTTCAGATATAGCCCCTCCCCCATATCAGTGTTTCCGAAATCGGGGTTCAGCTGCCACATCCATTTAACGTCTTTGTGTTTCCTCTCCCAGATCACTGAGGCATATATAATGCAAGGTCTCTAAAGAGTGGAGGGTAAGCGCACCGCTTATGACTGTAACTCCCCTGACGGGCTTCCATTCCTTCAGGTCACAGTGATGTCATTCATCCCAGCCTCTCCAGTCCCAGCTCAGGGCCTGGCTCTGTAAGGAATGGTCTGAGCGCTCTGGACACGTAGAGATGCGGGAAAGGTCTTTCCTGGGAGCAGCTCCCATCACCAGGCCGAGGAGACCTGGCAGGAGACCTTGTGGTTCAGGATGCCAGCCCTCAGAAAGTCCCCTGCCATGTGTGACCCTGGTGGTCCCAGGCTGCCTGGGGGCTGGGAGGGAGCAAGGGAGACATGTCTCAGAGTTTCCCCAATTTCTCTCAGTGTGTATGGAACAGAGGGGCCCAGGGATGGGGTGGTGGCTCTGGTGAGAAATGAGGGAGAACTCAGAGGGTGTCACCATCTCCCTGTCTGACTCCCAACGGGCAAAGGTGGGGAGGGGTAGGGCCAAATTGTGAATTGGCTACTAACTCTCTGAGTGACCTTGGACAAGTCCTTTCCCCTGCCAGGGCTCAGCGTCCTCCTCTGTAAAATGAGAGTGAGACAAACCTCCTCTAGCACCAATGTGCTAAGACCCCATGAATCGCTGTCTTCTCTTCTCCCCTTTCTCCTCTTACGGAGATCTCTTGCCTCTACTGATTCATCTACCAATGAGAGGGAACACTCATTGCCAAGCCTCTAGCCCACTGCTGTGTGCACTTTACGGACAAACTTTATAGCAAAGGCTCAGAGATGGAGAGTGACTTGCCGGAGACCACACAGCCAGGACAGGGTGGAGCCGGGATTTGAACCCTGGCTGTCTAAAAAAAAAGGCTTTCCACAAATCCCACAGACCCTGGGAGTCTGATCCCGCCCACCCCAGCACTAGCTCCCCCCTAGGAATCCCCCGCAGCCCCATGAGGGTTCAGAGGGCCGGAGGAGGGGGCCCCATCACAGGGCAACCACATCCTGTGACGGTTGACCTGGGGAGTGCCAGCTTTCTTTGCACCTCTGGGAGAGGTGAACGGAAAACAGGCCCCGCTCAGCCGCTCAGGGCAAGATCCACTGAGTGGCCTTCTCCACCATCCCTGGCTCTGGGAGGGCTCAGAGGAAAGCTGACCCCCAGCCTCCTCCCTGCAGGCAGAGCTGGGCATGGGCTGGTGCAGCTGGGCTAAAACCCCAGCCTCTGAGCAACCTGGGATCGAGGCCTTTTCCAGGCAGGCCTGAGATAAAATCTACTCACCCTGCCCTGCCTCAGAAGCTTATGGAGGCCCAGGTCAAAATGCATTCAGCGCAGCAAGGCTGGCCTCGCTGATCCAGGGCGCACTGGCAAATCAGGAAGGGGATGCTGAACTCACAGGCATCTGTCCATCACCTCCAGGAGGGCAGGCCCTGTGCCTTCCTGTCGCTGCATCCCCAGCATGTTCCATGGTGCCGGGCCACAGTACTCAATACATTTCCAATTCACCCTGACGTTTGCACCTCGATGGATAGAGCTGCCTCCAACCCAACACACACACAGACACACACACACACCGACACACACACACACACCGACACACACACACCGACACACACACACACACAGACACACACACACACACACACACACACAGAGGCAGAGCCTGGGTTCTGTGAGTTCAAAGACTTGTCACTCCACCCCTGGTTTCATTCCGCAACTGGTTTAATCTCGGGATACTCAGAGCAAGACACCAGAAGCTGGCCCTGAGCCCTCAGGCCTCTCCCTGGAGGCTGCCTGGGACACGTTTATGGCTCTAGGAGTGACACTGATATTTATGTGTTCATCGGGGAGGAGCCCATCCATCCAAGCAGACAGCTGGGGACTCGGGGCTTAGTGCAGCCTCTGGGCCCCTCCTGGAAGACATCTCTGTGCTTCTGCCCCACGGGGACGGAGCCCCACTCTGGGTCTCTGGCGGGGCTGGATGGGACCATCCTTGTAAATCTTTGGAAGCTCAGAATAAGGATTGCTGCCCGGGAATGGTCACTGCAGATCAGGGCTGTGTCTCTGGTGGGCTCCGAGGCTCTCTAGAGGCAGGGCTGGCCTCCGGCCCCGGGTGGTCGAGGGGGGGTAGCCATCCAGCTCCCTGTCCCATCCTGGGCTGTGCCCAGGAAGGCTGGACTCCCTGCTGGGTGCAGGTACCAACCTGAGCTTAGCCTGGGTCAGCTGGCGGCTCCCCCTAGCCAGCCCTAGCACCCACCTGTCAGACCAACAGCAGTCCAACGGCCCCTGCACATGGGGCCTCCCTGCCCCTCGCAGAGCTCCTCTGGGCCCTGAGCTGTCAGAGACTCAGGCAACCAAAGCCTCAGACACATGAGGGTCGGAAGGGGCCTCAGGAATCTCCCAGTTCAAACCTTC
Organism: Globicephala melas; assembly: GCF_963455315.2. Classification (NCBI taxonomy): domain Eukaryota; kingdom Metazoa; phylum Chordata; class Mammalia; order Artiodactyla; family Delphinidae; genus Globicephala; species Globicephala melas. The sequence goes on from NC_083321.1 coordinate 10,235,399, forward strand.
CACGCGGGCTGCCGAGCAGTGGCCTAGACTCTGCCGGTTCACCCCTGAGGCAGACAGCTCGGGCCCTTTCAGAGGCAGCACCTCTTCCTCGGGGCTGCTGTTTGGGGCTGGGGGAGGGCTGTGCTGGCAGGTCCTGTTGATGGATGGCGGCTGGGCCATACTAGGTGTGGAGGTTCCTTTCACGTCTCCAGGGGAGGACTCTCAGCTCCTGGGGCATGAGGGGGAGGGTGGGGGGAGGGCAGGGGGAGGAGCCGCGCCGGGCCCAGGCTAGGCTGCTCCAATGTCATCATAGTCTTCATTGGAGGAGGAGTCAGGCTGGGGAGTGAGGGACCCTGTGCGGTGGGAGACTCAGGTCAGTGGGAGGCCCAGTCATTGCGCCCGCTGAGCAGGGACAGAGCTGAGCAGGTCTGGGTCCACATTCCTCTCCCCCGGGATGCTGTGTGAGACCATCTTATAATCTTGTTCATGGCTACCTCCTTTGCTAGAATGTCAGTTCTGAAGGCAGAGCCTTGTCTGTGTAGTTCAGGGCTATAGTCCCTGAGTGCTGGGACCCCCTCTGCTGCCACCAGCTCCCCCAAGGGGCCATCTGGCTGCTTCTGCTTGAATGCCTCCACTAATGGGGAGCTCACTTCTTCTCAAGGCATTCTCTTTGAATCTTTCTCTGCCCCACCTACATCCATTTTCCCTACCTCCCTATATTCTTGTTTGCTTTAAAAAATCCCGTTACTTCTCTTTTTTTTCCCCCGTGGGCCAATGTATCCAGAGCTACCCCACTCATCCACCCTCCAGTCCCTCTCTGTGCCCCCTCCCCTGCCCCTGGCACCTGGACATCCAAACTGCTCAGCAGATGGGAGCTGGGGCGGCGGCTGGAAGTTCTGGTACCACTCTCCGGAGGAGGTGCTGGAGCTGTCATCGGCCGAAGGCCCTGCTGGAAACCCCCAGAGCCAGTCACCCTCTGCCAGGCTAGTTCGCAAAGTGCCAGAGCTGGGAGGCCCTCAAGACTCAGTAGAGTCAGGTCCTTAGCTTGACACCTGAGGAAATGAAGGCCCAGAGAGGGGAGGAGACTTGTCCAAGGTCACACAGCACGTGGCTGCCGAGCTGGGACTAGAGTCCTGAACTCAGACTGGCTCAGGGCTCCCAGCTTTACGCTTCCTCTGGCCAGGTCGGCTACAGGATGGGAGGCTGGAGCTGGCACACAACCCTCCTGGGCCCACCTTACCTGGAAAAGTTGCCTGGGAGCCAGCCAGCTCCAAGTTCAGGGGCTGCCCCAGCAGGGGCTTCCTCTCTGAAGAAAACACTTGAGAGTTCCACGGAGGCAGCCTGCTGCCAGGGCTATTACAGCACCCCTCCCCTGAAGATGTGCTGGAGCCGCCCTTGCTCCTTGGGTGGCGCTGAGGGCCCGTGGAGCGGGGGTCTGCAATGCAGTGTTCAGGGTTGGCAGGTGGGACCCGGGAGGCATGCACCTCTTCGAGTCCTGGGCCTGAAAGACAGAATCATGATAAAGAAGATGCAGTGCAGCAAGAGGGCTTTAAGTTAGACTTGAGAAAGAACTTACTGCCCATGGGAATCGTTAAAGTCAGGAAAGACCTGTTGAGGGAGGTGGCGCTGATGCATTTCAAGGCGAGTGACCTGCTAAGTCTGGAGGCAGGGCTGGCGTCCTAGTCACCTCCCCTCCACGTCCCTCCCCAGCCTGACTCACCTTCCTCCAAGGGGGGCATCTGGAACCTGTTCTGCCGGACCTCTTCATCTGTGAAGCGGTGCCGCTGGGAATCTACAAGCAGAGATGGCGGTGAGGAAGGAGGTGGGTAGGCTCCACCCCCTTGTCTGGGGCGTCCGGAGCAGAGCTGGTGTTCTGTGGGATTCGGGAGGCTGAACAGGGCAGCAGGACAACCCTGATGGCTTAGTCTTTTTCATCAGATCCCCAGGCTCAAGTTCTAGTCCAGGCAGACCCCAAGCCTCAATCTGAAACCGGCCTGGGGACAGGCTGCTTCTGGACAGAAACCCTAGTGCCCTGCACCTCCCCAGCCCCAGCTGTCCCTCCTGCCACTTAAGGGAACACGGGGAGTGCTTCTGCTGGGGCAGCTCAGGGCAGCAAAAGGTCAGATGTTGCCCCTGAGGAGCCTTCCAGAGTGAAGCTGAGGGTCTGGTATCTTTGTATCCTGGGCTCTGCGGTACCTCTGTTTCAGAATCAGAGCGGTGCAGATTCATAGCATCTTAAGAACTTGAGTGTCTGGAATCTGGGAATCAGCTTTTTGAATGTGTTACTGCTGACTTTTAGTCTCAGTGTCACAGGATTTTGGACTCCCGGTCTTGCATCTTACATGCCTGGACTCAGAATCTCAGGTTCTAAGGACACTCATCTCTGTGGCTCCCAAATGCTGGACCACTGCCCCGCAGAGTGGAACCATCCACACTGCCCCCCAGAGGCCCTGGTTCAGCAGGTGGGGCCAAGATGGCTGCTGCCCCCAGTACCCATCCTACTGCCCCGCTCCCGGGACTAGGAGACCTCTGGGCTTTATCTGGACACAGCTGCCCAGGACAGAGGCTTCGTCTCCCCGCCTCTCTTGCAGCTGCTGGGTTTAAGTTCTGACGGGTGGAAAGTGTGTGGGAGCTGTGGGAGCATCCCTGGCGTCCTGCCATACAGGGTAGGGCACGCCTCACCTTCCCCCTTCCGGCAGCCTAGAATGCAGACACGGTGGTGAGCCACTCTGGACCATGTGGACCGGGCAACGTCTTAGCGACTGCAGAGTATCAAGAAAGGAGCCCGGGCCCCCTCCAACTTCTCCGGATGATGTCATTTGGAGTCTGTGTCACACACAGCCAAACTCTCATCCTAGCTTATAAAGGAGGTCCCGGGTGGGGCTCAGGAAGTTTCGATGAGCTCCCAAGGGATTTCACAATAGATGTGAGAGTCTCTGCTCTCGTCCGACCTCCCGGCCTCACGTGGGTCCTGCCTGAGCACTGGCTTTCCTCCTTCTATATCCCTAACAGGCAGAGAGCAGAGCTGGAGAAGCCGGATGAGAAGTGCGAGCTGGGCTCATGGTGGAGGTGGGCAAGGAGGTGAGATTGACGGGGCAGGATGGGACACAGAAGGGGTGAGAGCATGCGAGAAGCCATCTGAACTGGAGTGCCTCGCATCGGACACAGACGCAGCCACAGTTAGGTGACTGGCGAGGGACTGGTCTTGAGACCTGCCTGACCACAGACAAGCACGGGAGAGAAGGTGGTCCAAGGGGAAATGACTAGAGATGTCTCCAGGGTCACAAAGCACTTTGAAAACTTCAGTGCGGGACCATTGAGCGTCAGTCCAGTGGTCACAGCGAGGGAGATGCCCCTCTCATCGTGCAGGGGTCACCAAGGGGGGAAACTAGCGCAGGCCCCCCGGCCAGCTGGGCCCTCTCCCTGGTGCGGGCCGGTGGGCCCTCGGGAGTCCGGGCGCGGGCACTCACTGTAGAAGGTGGTCAGGGCCACGGGAGGCTGGCTGCTGAAGTCATAGTGCTCATAGTCTGAGTCCGAGCTGGAGTTCGAGTCTTCAGGGGGCGGAGCCTGGACCTGGATGGGCAGCTTGGGAACTGGGGAGAGAACAGAGTGGGGAGCGTGGCAAGGCAGGGGGCAGAAAGCTGCAGAGAGAGGCGGCAGAGAGCGCGGACCGTGGGGGCCGGAGACAGAGGGGCAGGGAGTGCGCCAGGCAGCCCATCTCGTACAAGACCATCGGGCCTGGGTTTTCCAAGCTCCCCCGCGTCCATTTCAAACACGGGGAACTAAATAACATTTCTTTACTTAACAAACACATAGTAGTCCCTGCAGGCCAGGCACTATTCCAACATTTATAAATATTATCTCAGTTAATGCTCATAAGAACTCCGTGAGGTAGCGAGGTTAGCGTCCCCATTTTATAGCTGGGGAAACTGAGGCACAGAGACATTCTCACATTGCCTAGAGAAGCAGGCCACGTGGCTCTTAACCTCTAGACCATAATATTCAGTGAGTGGCTGCTCTGTGCCTACTCTCGTGCTAGGTCTGTGTTCATACTCTCTTCTCAAATATCTGGATATCCTGTGTGCAAAGAATCTTTATAACATATGTCTGTGTTTTGTATTGGTTTTTGTGTCCCTGAACTCTTTCAAATAAAGGCGATTTAATATATTCATAATGCAGTGTGATTAAACTCAAGCTTCTTCACAAGACTCTCAAGAGGTAATGCATTGATGTATCATTAAAGATGGGTGACTGATCCCATTTTTTTTGACTCGGAAAATATGAAATAAGATTATGTTCCAGGAAGATCTTGATGGGGCGTTGCAGGGAGGCTGATTGGGCAGACCACTGGAAGAGGCAATGGTGTTACAAACCTACTGGCCAATTAGCAAAACAGAGCTTTCCTTTGAGAACCAAGGTCCAAAATGCCCTGGGCCTGTTTTGGTCCAGGATTCAAAAGCTTCGAGTTCTAGAATGAGTGCACTGGAAAGTCATCAGCCTATCAAGGCCCAGACTGAGGCTGGACCTGCTCAAGGTCCCACAGCCACTGGTGGGCTGGCCCAGGTCTCATCTCCAGCTGGGGCACTGCTTTGACCTAAGCAGTACTGACCCTCCGGAAAATATCCCCTTCTTGTCCTCCCCCGCCCTCCTCACCCCCAGGGTGGGTGACATCCTACTTTCTTCTTTGGCGATGGTGATGGGAACCTCTTGATAGCTTGTGGTCCCCGCTGGGGTGGTGGTGGGTAGGTGCTGGTGTTTCACCATAGCGGGGAGGGCTGAGGAAGGGGAGGCAGAGATCCTGCAAGTCATTTTTTGCACCTTCCAGTCTTCCTGGCTCTGCTCTCATGGGGACACCTCCCTCCTCACCTTCCCCATCCCCAAACACCCACCCACCCACACCCACACACACACACACACACACACACACACACACACACACACACACAATCTTGGTCCTCCTGTGGACAACTTCTGGGGGGCATGCTGGGAAAATCCTTCCCATCAGGAGGTGCTTCTTGGGGCCAGGGCTGGGTGGCCATTGCCAGATCACTGCCATTCCTGCTGAGGTTCCCCATGGCTCATGTCCCCCTGGGAGGACTGTCTCAGTTCTGCTTCTTTTCATCCCTGGGCCTTTCCCATGGCTCCTGGGACTCTGCACCTACCGTATTTTCCTTTAATTCTCAAGAGGATGATGGCTATGAAACTGAGTGAGACAAGAAGGAGAATTCCCAGAACGATGCAAGGGATGAGAAGCATTAGCTCTCGAGATTCCCAGTCCTTCATTTTCACCGTCACAGAAGATTCTGGAAGCAAGAACCCCAAATCAGGGAGAAAAAGGAAGGGACATGGACTTCTCCTTGTCATTCTCACCTCTCCTTCTTCTCTGCATCCGACCTACTTCCCTTTTGGACGTATACTCCTCTTCCCTTCTTTTTTTTTTGAATTTTCCCAACTGCTTTTAGGTGCCTGGTATATAGTAGATGCCTGAGAAATGCATATTGAATGAATAACTGGCTGAATGAAACTTTCTCCTGGCCACGAAGCCAGGAGATCTGTCTCTGCTCAACAATTATTGAGCACCCACTGTGTGCCAGGCACTAGACCTGGGGAGACAAATATGACGGCAGTGTCACGGGCCTTGAGGGTCTCTGTCTAGTGGGAAGTTTGACAAGCCGACTCAATCCAATTCAGCAAGTTTCCTGCTGTGATGAAGGTATAGACAGCCGTGCGGCCCTCCAAGGGGCACCTGATTCTCTACAGGGGAGACCAAGGCTGGATCCCCAGAGAAGGTGGCTCTGAGCATCTGCTGGCAGGGAACAGACCATCAGGAGAGCGAGATCTCCTTTCCTTGCCCCAGATGCGTCCTTCTTACCAGACATGCACCCTGAGGGCGGGGGTGGGGGGGTGGGCATGATTCCAGACCTCCCAGCTCTGCAGCCCCTGGTGTGACTTCTTGCTTTCCCCTCCCTCCTGGCCTCACCCCTGCTGAAAAGAGCCCAAAGCAGAGAATGGATGGAAGCTGCAATGAGGCCCTAACCTTCATCATCCCAGAGACACGAACTATCTCCTGCTCAGAAAGCCTGGGGTGCGCAGGCCACAGAGCTGGAGGAAGGGTAGCGACAGTAACGCGGGAGGCTGGTGGCAGCGTCTGCTCCCCCTGGGAGATTACCCCCACCTCCACCCCGTCCTCATTTTCTCCCCTCTCCCTTTCTGTTTGCAAACGGGGCAGACTGGGCTGGGGTAGGGACTGGATTTAGCATCAGCAAGCAGGTGCAAGGGAGAGACTGGACTGTGGGGGGCTGTGGGGAGACCCGTGAATGTGGGCCCCATTCCCAGTGTGCTCCCAGTGTGCTCCCTGGAGACCGGCTCTCCATAACAGCTCTGCTCTTCTGAGGGCGACGTGGCTCCCCGCCCCGAACTCAGCAATTGAGAGTGTGCGAGGGTGTGTGGGTCCTGGCAGGAGCTCGCCCTCCAGCCTGCACAGTCCCCAGCATTTCATACCCTCTCCGTGCCCTCAGCCATTGCCAGGTTCCCTGGCAGGACTTGGTGCCCCTCTGTCCCCTCCCCAAGCCGCCCACCCACCTCTGGAGAGGGTCTGAGAGAGGGAGCCAGGAGCCAGGGGAAGGGGTAAGCCTGTGGATCTGGGCCAGCCCCTGCGGTTATCTCGGAGCTGCCACGGGGCTCCCTGCCTGGACTAAATAATCAATAAATAAGAATAACTGAGGCCCAGACAGTGCTTACTATGTACTAAGCCCTGTTGTAAGTACTTTCTAAAAATTAATTTACTGGAGACTCACAACAATGCTAGGAGAGAAGTACTAGGATTATCATCCTTGTGTTTTGTTTTGTTTTGGTTTTTTTGTGGTACGCGGGCCTCTCACCGTGGTGGCCCCTCCCGTTGCGGAGCACAGGCTCCGTACGCGCAGGCTCAGCGGCCACGGCTCACAGGCCCAGCCGCTCCGCGGCATGTGGGATCCTCCCGGACCGGGGCACGAACCCGTGTCCCCTGCATCGGCAGGCGGACTCTCAACCACTGTGCCTCCAGGGAAGCCCCTATCATCCTCGTTTTATAGTCAAGGGATCTGAGGCTCAGAGAGGTTAAGAATTGCCCAACATTATACAGCTAGCAAGAGGCACAGCTGGGGGCTGGGCCCCAGGAGTTGGCTACACACAAGTGGAGGACAGACCAAGTGTGGATTCAGAGTTCACAGCCTTGCAGGCAAATTCTAGCCGACACTGCTGGCCATCACCTCACCCTCTGAGCCCAAGCTTCTTCCTCTATGTAAGGGTTGTGAGAAGACCTCCCCCAGGGGGCTGCTGGGAAGATTAAAGGGTTGGGAAATAATGACTGTAAAGCACTGGCCGGTGCCCAGAACATTATAAACACACTGCCTGTTGCCCTCGGCGTCCCCAACCCCCCAGCTGGTGTCAGATCAGCTCCAGTTCTCTACAGCTCTATCCTCTGCCCTACAGGAGCTCACAGAGAGTGGGAAGAGGACTCCTGTCCAAGAAATATCAGGATTCAGGGAGCTGTGGAGCTGACATGATAGAGGCAGGCGAGGTGAAAGGAGCACGAAGCAGCCAGAGAGCCCCGGGGATGGTGGGGGGAGTCAAGTTCACTGTCTGGAGGTAGCGGATGGGGGACAAACCGTCAGAACCCTCCTGCAGACACACACACACACACACACACACACACACACACACGTGCACACCTGAGCCTCTGCGAAACTGCATCCCCAGGGACACTCACCCACAGTGACCGGCTGACCAGTTGCAGGGATTTCAGAAGTGGACAGATTGAGCAGGCTCCGGGCACCTGTCAGAAAGCACTGTTCATTCACTCAGCACACGTGCCCGAGCACCTACCGTGGCCAGGCCTTGTGCTAGAAACTGGACAAGACAGACAAGTGGCCTGCAACTGGGGGTGTGTTCCCACCGGGGCCCATGGCGGAGTCTTTCCCACACCCCACCATAAGGAGGATCTCATGGATTTAATGCTAGGAAGGTATTTTGGTTTAAATAAAGGGCTAATGAAAGAATTAGCCCTTCCTTCTGCATAATCTGCTATAGAACACAAGTATTTCCCTTTTCCATCTAGTATTAGATTTGGTCTGCACACCTGCCTCAGGAAGTGGGAATCTGACAGTCTTGTCATTATCATAACCATCTGACTGGCAAGGGGTGGACCTTACAACGTCCCTTGGTGGATATTATCTGACTTCCCGGCTCCCCTGTGACGTGCCTGGTGTCAGCATCCACATATTCACAAGACGAAGCCTCCCAGCTGGTGACTGGCAGAGCTGGAATTCATAGCCTGGTGTCTGAACTCCATAGAGATGCTAACGCTGTGTTTGTTTAACGCTCTTGCTTTTTCACATGTTAACACCTCAGAAATCGGGGTGATGACATCTATCGTTACAGCTGATGGCACGTCAAGAGTTTATTTTGGCAGCATTTCTGGTACATAAAATACTAACAGTGTGACTCGTCATCAATGCCATCTTAGACTTCGTGAAACCCAATTCACAGAGCAGGTGGGAGGCTCTGCTGAAATATATACTGAGTGCCCGGCAATGCCGGGCACCTGGTTAGGGCTCCAGACACTGTGGCTGATATTATTAGTGTCTCCTAATGCTATTTTTATGATGATCACCAGCCCTGGGATGGCACATTGGTTTTATCTCCTGAGCCGGCTCCAGTCAAGAGGGAGCACTGCTTCGCGTATAATAACGCCTCAATAAAGATTGGATTCATGATTCTAGGACTGAGGAAAAGATTGCCCTGGTTCATCAGTAATGTCTGCCTGGGCATGGTAAGGGCAATGGTCCCTCTTAGGCCAGTATTTGCCGTTCCTGATCTAGCGCAAGCTGTATTCCTTGGGCTATAAATCCAGATGCAATTCCTAGTCCAAATCTGGGGGTGGGGGGAGTGGGGTGGGTGGGAGGAGGGGTACCTGAGCAGAGGACCCTGGCTGCCTGTGATTGTCTGCAGAGGTTGGAGTTATTGAACCGCCAGAAGCACTCGGAGAGCGTGGGCTCCCCTCCCTCGCATGAGTAGTACATCTTGCCCGACAGGGAGTGCGGCAGCCCCTTGGGCACCCGGGCCAGAGTCCCACAGCCCAAGTCCCGGCAGAGCACGTTGGCCTCTGGTTCGTACCACGTACTGTCACACACTGTGTTCCAGACCCCTCGAAAGTACACCTCCACCTGGCCCTCGCAGGGGTCAGCGCCCCCGGTCAGGCGCCAGGACTGGTGCTCTGCAGGGGGTGGGGGGGATCAGAGTCAGGTCAGGATCCTTTGGGCAGAAACCCTCACCAGCCCCGACCCACAAATGCAAACTCCCCAGAGCCAATCGGTCTCCAGATCTTGTGTGCTCTCCCTCCTGCCTCTGCATCCCTCCTCTCATCTGCCCCACCTGCTCCAGCTGGCCCTGCTGCTGTCTACATCCTGGCTGCTCAAATGTGGTCCTTGGACCGGGAGCTTCCGTATCACCTGGGATCTTGTTAGAAATGCAGAATTTCAAGCCCTGCCTCAGACCTACTGAATCAGAATGTACGTTGGACGAGACCTGCCTCCCTCCCCATTCTTGGGCACATTAAGAGAAGCGCTGGCTGGACCAGAACTTCCTGTCCTCATCTGGGCTCCAACAGCCTCCACAGGGTCTCCCAGCCTCCATCTCTTCTTGCTGTTCTGAACCAGGTGACCAACTCCCACTCAGAAAAAGCCTCACTTCTAATGTCACCTACTCCAGGAGGTGGGCAGGCTTAGCCCCCCAGCTCTGGATTGCCTGCTGTCTCTTAACTCCACCTGGCTTCCTTTCGTAAGGCATTTGCCACTCTCTCTCCTGGATTATGTCTGTCTGGGTCTCATCTTCCCTCTTGGGCTATGACCTCCCATGGGCAGGGACCATCTGTCCAGCACTAACTACAGTCCTGGCGCCCAGCAGGCCTGCAGTAAGTGTTGGATAACCGTGGCGCAGCATCGCCCACTGACCTGAGCACACCACGCCGGCGTCCTCCTTGTGGCCACAGTAGCCATTTCCCGGCAGCCCCAGGCAGTCCCACAGGTAGGTCTCCGACCCGGAACAGTTCACTTGGTCCCGGTGGATGCGTCCTTGGCCAGGCGCAAAGTGCAAGCCGGGCAGGGCCTGGACCGCCCAGCCACAGCTCAGTTGCCGGCACACCACGTGGGCATCGTCCAGGTCCCACGTGTCGTCACACACCGAACCCCACTGTCCGTGCTCCAGCATCTCCACGCGGCCCTCGCACGGGCTGCCACCACCCACCAATTTCAAATCGAGGTTTTCTGGGGATAGGAGGAGAAGGGGTTTGTGGATGTGAGGAAGGGGCGAAAGGAAGGGAAGTCAGGGGGAGGGTTGTTGGGCAGGAGAGCTGTGCCTGGGGCTGTGGACCCAGTGAGAGAAAGAGGGGCGGGTAACCCAGTGGGCAAGACTGGGGAACACGGCCTGTCTGGGCTGGGGACCTGGGGTGGGGCGGAGGTGGGGAACTGGTCAAGGCTGGGGACCCAGGGGTGGTGCCGGATACCTAGTGGGAGGGGCTGGGAGCCTTTTGGGAGGGGCTAGTAACCTGGTGGGCGGTGCTGAGGAATCGGCTCAGGGCTGCGGGCGGGGTAGGCTGAGCGGCAGACCAGTGGGTGGGGCAAGAGACCGGGTGGGCGGAGCCTGAAGAGCAGGTCTCGGGGCTGGGGAGCGGCAGCGCTAAGAGATCCTGGGAACCTGGCATATTTCTGTACCAGGGGGTAGAGGCGCTGCAGCCCTCCGGTGAGGGAACCAATTGTATTCGCGTCGGTGGTGGGTCTGGGTAGAAGTCCGGAGGGCGAGACTTGGGTCCAGTGGCCAGGGCTGGGGACAGGATGCGGGGCAGTGGCCGAAGGACTGGGAGGTAGGACAGGGAGGAGGCCGGCGGCGGGAGCGGGTTGGTCCGCTCGTACCTGCACAGGTGACCTGGACCGGCCTCTCGTCGCTGCTGCACGCGTGCTCCACCACCTTGCAGAGCTGCCATTCGGGGCCGCTGCACTGGACGGTGGGCGCTAGGGCCCACGTGGTATTCGGGGCCCAGCTGGCGTTTCCCGCGGCTGCACCAGTCGGCAGCGCCGGAGTCGGCGGGACGGGCTGTTCCAGCGGCTCCGCCCGGCCGCAGCCCAGCGAGCGGCACACAGCCTCGGAGGCGCGGAGGTCCCAGAGTGCCCCGCACGCGGGCTCCCAGGACTGCCGGAACCAGACCTCCGCCGTCCCGTTGCAGCGGCTGCTCCCATTCATCAGGCGGACCTGGAGTCGCTCCCCTGGAAGGGCCAGACCCTAGCTGAGCCTCGGCTGATTCGGATTCTGCCGACCTCAGGGATGGAGGTGGAGGCGGACAGCTGCCAAGGGTCCCACCACTGATCTGCTGCGTGACCTTGGACCATACCCTACCCGCTCTGAGCCTCAGCCTTCCAGTCTGCAAAATGGGGCTGGGCTGCCTCATCGCCTGACCCTTTGGTCCTCCTTAGAGACAGGAGAAGGTAGGGCCGAAGGTGACTGGAGGTTAGGATGGGTTAGCCCTGGGGTGTCCAGTCCCCACAGACCCTTCTTTCTTGCCTCTGTCTCCAGAGTCACCCTTGTGTGAAAGGAGTGCAGGGTTCTGGGTTGAGAGGCCCTCTCCCCCGCTACTGTGGGTGCCATGCTGCCCCTCCCAGGCCCCTCTGCTATTCTGAGGGTACAACCGTGGAGGCTGCCATTGTGACACCGGAACCTTGGAGGATGGACATGGGGTTGGTGATGGGGTTGAAGGTGGGCGGCCTCAGTGGATGGTGGTCCCCCCTTCCCCAGAGCCCCTCCTTGGGGAATCACCTCCTGTTTCTGCCCAGGGTTGCACACAACTTTGCACAGAGTAGGTCCTTAAATATCTGTTGAGTTAATTGAGGACCCATCTGATGGAACCCCACCACTCCTACCAAGTGTCCTTTAGCTTGTTCTCAACAAATCCCCTTTAAATGCCCGCTGAATACCTTGCCCACATGTGCATGACCTTTCATCAGTGGCCTCCCAAAGATGGCAGCTCTAAGATCTCAAAGTGAATCTAGTGGTGGAGCTTCATGCATTGGGTCAGGAAGGAGAAGTGTTGTCTGAAGTCAGGGAGCCTCCCTGGTACCATAAAAACCCATTTCCCTTTCCCATCACCCCCACAGACCACCTACTTGGTCTCAGAAAGCTGACTGTGAGCCCCGCAAGATTGGTTCCTCACCTGGCTCCAGGAGCTGGCTCTCTTCACTGGTGGTGTTGGGCTGGCCAGATGGGGCTGGACTTGGGTGACCTGAAATTAACCAGCAACAGCCGTGAGTGAGCTCAGGCCTGGAGGGCACACAGGTGCCTTGAAGGGTAGGGGGCACTTTCCGGATCCTTCTGTGGCTACATGGGGCCTCTGGTAGGACAGGGTCCTCGACCTTGGGTGCACTTACCTCCTTCTGGGGTAGGGAAATTCTCAAGCTTTGGAGTTGCAGCATCCTGCACTTCATCTACTAATCGTGCACGCACCCTCAGAAATGAGAGGAGAGCAGAGAGGAACAGCTGTGGCTTTGGGGCCAGACCCACTTACTGGCTGAGTGACCGTGGAGGGCTTACTAACTGCTCTCGGCCAGAGTCCCAATTTGTTGGCAATAACACTTACAAAGGTTTAGTGAGTCTAAAAGGAGGCAGTACCTGTAAAACACTTCACATACAGAAGAAGTTAAAAAATGGGAGTTATTATCAGGAAAAACATTTTCGGTTTGGAAAATTTGTCTGAGAAATTCACACCAGACTTTAGGGTAATTGGAGCGTCCTGAGCTGGGAACCATTGGGCTATGAAGTACTTTCAGACACTAAGAAGCTAACATTTGCTGAGGACCGATTATACGCCAAGGTCTTTGCATATGTTATTCCATTTTCCTTCAACAACACAGTGAGGTAGGTATTAGCATCCACTTTTTAGAAATTAGGAAAGGGAGGCCCAGAGAATAGAAATCAATTGACTGTGCCGGATTGTGTCCATTTGTCCCTCCAGAGCCTCTGTCCGCTTGGCCCTGGGAGGCTGACCTGTTTCAACTAAATCAGCATCTTCCAGGGCACTTGGGCTCAGCCAATGGGGAGTCCCAGCAGAGAGAGGAGGGAAGGAAGAGAGTGAAGTCGTGGTGTTTATCCTCCTGGTTCCCTCCCGGTGGGATCCCTTGGGCAGGTTGTGTCCCTCATCTGAAGGTCATTGGTCCTCTCCACGGGGTCACTTCTCCTTGACTTTCTCCTTCCGGGTCTCAATGACCACTCTGTGGTCTTGTCTGCTCAGGGTGATGGCAGCTCAGCTGCTCCGAGCTCCTGGTTACTACATTAGCCTTTCTAAATAGTCCTTTTCTAACTGAGACCCCTTCAAACTCCTATTTTGAGCATGCCACCTGTTTCCTGTTGGGACCCTGGCTGCTACATGGCCTGAAGCCACCCAGCTAGCAAGTGCCCAGCTAGCAAGCTAGCAGGCCAGGATTTGAACTGTCTCCGAGGAACTGGATCCATGCCGGGCAGGGATATTTCGGTTGGCAGAAACATGAAAGGAGGGATGTGGCTAGGACTGTAGTGCTCATAAAGGAGCTCCGCTACACTTCTGGGTTCTCCTGCCCTTAGGTTGGAGCCATTGACGTCTAGGCAGAGGGACGTGTACCCACTGCTGGACCAAGGTAGGTAAGAGGCAGTGAGCCTCTTCCATCTCTTCCTGCTCTGTTGTGGCCAAATTAGAAGCCCTGGGCTCCCAATGCAAAGACGAGGTGGAGGGGGACATTGACCCACCTTGAGTTTTGTGCAAGAAGTGAGCCTTTCTAGTGTTAAGCCTTGAAGATTTTGAGATGTACTTATTATCACAGCCTAGCCTGACCTGGCCTGAGTGCTGCAGGGGCTGAAGATTCAGGCATGACTGCTATACATTCCCAGCCTCACCTGAGAATATTCCATGGACTCACACCTAGATGAGCGTACACACACACACACACACACACACACACACACACACCTGCAGACACAGCTCTCCTACAAGCATCCAACTGGGCTACTCCATCACTCAGACAGAAGTAATCAAGCCTTTAATTGCCTGTCCTCACCAACTCCCTGGTTGACTGCCCAGCCTGACCCCCTGAATGGGAAATGACTCAGAATTCAGAGCACAAACTCTGCAGCTAATGTCATAGAGGATTCAAATGCTCCCAAGTCAGGATTTCAGAGTCCCGGTTCCCCCGGCAATGGTCCCGGTGCTGCTGTGCAGTTGTTATTATTTCTGCATGTGCTGGGGTGGGGAGGGGAATGGAGGGACTGGGATGCTGGCTGTGGTGCGTGCGTGTGTGATTGTGGGGGGTGTGTGTGTATGTGGTTGTGAGAGTGTGTATGTGTATGTCTCTGCGTGTATATGTGAGTGTGTGTGTTGTTGTGACTGCCTGTGTGTCTGTGGGGGGTCTCTACATGCCTCTGTATACCTATCTCTGGTCTGAGAAACTATTTCTCATGCATAAAGGCACACATGTTTTCTGCTAGATCAGAAAACCCTGGAGGGCAGGGCCAAAGGCCGGGTCAGCCCCATACCCCCAGAGTGCCCAACACAGTGTTTGCTGATTGACTGAATGAATGAAAGAGTGAGCAGGGGCCGCCAGCTCCAAGGACAGCCATTGCCGAGGCAGTTCATTGATACCAGATATACTCAAGGGTTTGTTTCCTGTGTCACAGGCACTTCCTGTCCCCTATCCCAACAAGGGAGACTGGCTTTTGTGTTTTGACTTCTGTGCGCAGGAACAGAAGTTACCTCTCAGCCTCCTTCCATCCGGGCCTGGGTTCACAGAGAACCCGGCGCAGGATCTGCCCTTCCCAGACCTTGTTACTGCCTTTGCCCGGCCCTGTGCTTCAGACTTTTCTATAAATTTAATTCTCATGTTGGCTGCAACAAAGTTATTTGAAAAGGAGCCTTTACCCTATCCTGTGAATTTGCTTTACAACGCAAAGATGCCCGAACGTAAAAGTATACATTACAGTTTTCTGAACAGCAAACAATTGGAAAGAGTGAATGCCCATCTGCTGGGAAATTTGCAGAATAAATATGGTCTATTTACAGCATGGCATCTTATGCAGCCTTTATGAAGAATGAAACAGGCTTATACCAGTTGGAGGGATTTCCACGCTCTGTTGAGTAAGGAAGCAAGATACAAAGAAGAAAAAATAATATGATACAACTTTTGCAAAACAATGGCCAAAAAACCACACTTACGAACTGGTATCACTATGTGAACATGGAGGAAATTATGGAAGAACACATAATTTACCCATGAAAATGGGTAAATTAGAAAGGCGGGTGGGAATTCCCTGGCAGTCCAGTGGTCAGGACTTTGTGCTTTCAGTGCCAAGGGGGCGGGTTCAATCCCTGGTCGGGGAACAAATATCCTGCAAGCCAAAAAAAGGCAGCACCCCCCAAAAAAAGGAGGGCTTCAAGGGAAGGACAGAGCAGGGCCAGCTCCGTGGCCGTGTGACCTGCACTTAAGTGTCCTGGACTTGGTTTAATGCTCTGCCATCTCCATCTTGAAATTCTTAATAATTTTGGAACAAAGGGTCCTGAATTTTCATACTGCGCTGGGCCCTGCAAATTATGTTGCTGGTCCTGGGGGTGAGTCATGCCACTGGGAGAAGAGAGGCGGGAGAGAGAGAAGAAACAAGTGGTGAAAGAGAGAGATGAAAGGCTGTACTAAGAAAAACCACATATACAGATGAGTATACATAATTGTATATAGATTCCATCTATATAAGATTAGGTACAGAGGTAGATATGCAGAAAAACTAGAAAAGATAACAAGATAAATGGGCTTTTTGTATTGCTTGCCTAAAATACAAGGGAATTGTAAAAATAAGTATACTAGAAATAAAGCCAAGTTAGAAATGTTGAAAGACATGTCGTCATCAAATAGAGACTCTTTGAGGAGATCAGATGATCTCTGAGGATGACAGAGCATTGAAAATAAAATAATTAAATACCTTTTTTTTTTTGCGGTACGCAGGCCTCTCACTGCTGTGGCCTCTCTCGTTGTGGAGCACAAGCTCCGGACACGCAGGCCCAGCGGCCATGGCTCAAGGGCCCAGCCGCTCCGCGGCATGTGGGATCTTCCCGGACTGGGGCACGAACCCGCGTCCCCTGCGTTGGCAAGCGGACTCTCAACCACTGCACCACCAGGGAAGCCCTAAATACCGTTTTTACCACTTTGTTCAGTGTTATTTAATGCTCAGTTCATTTACCACTTGAAATTCTCCTGTGTGCCCAGAAAACCATCTTGGGTTGAGCCTCACATTCTGGAAAGTTATGGACCAAGAGGGATAAGGGAGGGAGGGGAGGTTGCTGACTGGGAGGCGAAAGAAGTTGGGAGAGCTACCCAGCACCCCCAAGGAAGGTGGCAGCTTTTTTAGGCTGGTCCCAAGCAGAGTGGGGCAGGATGTTGGCTAGGGCAGCAAGAGGAAGATGCCAGGGGAGGATGAAGTGAAGGAGACCAGAGCATGGGGAAAATGAAAGCACTGCAGAGCCACCTTGCCAGGAACCGGAAAAAATGGGCCACTTGTCCCCTTCCTGGGTCACCCAGGCCCATGGGATTTCCCCGTAGCTTTTGGAAGGTGAGAGACACAGGGAGGGAGGAGGCACAGACACTGAAGGAAAGGGGGTTGTTCTCCCGGCCAAGGCCCCAGCTGGCCAGCCCAGTGTCAGAGCAAGGCTGACACAGAGAGTTTCAGGTCCCTGTAGGGGCTGTGGAATGCCGGCCTGGCCACACACCCATATGGGGGTGAGATAAACAGCAGCTACCGCTGAGGGCACCCTCGGCCCTGGCTCCATCAGATGTGCCGAGGAGCACGTAGGCGCATAGTAAATGCTCACCCAATGGACGATGGATGCAGAGATGCTGTACAGAGGGGAAGGCACGGTGGAGCAGGGCTACAGAACTACGGGGGGAGGAACCCACAACAAGAGCCAGTGAGGGGAGCGGGGCAGGCAGCATTGGCCAGAAGCTCACCTTTCTCTCCTTAATATC
Source organism: Globicephala melas (assembly GCF_963455315.2). Lineage (NCBI taxonomy): Eukaryota > Metazoa > Chordata > Mammalia > Artiodactyla > Delphinidae > Globicephala > Globicephala melas. Next base: position 10,252,441 of record NC_083321.1, read on the forward strand.
AGTGCGAAGTGTTTGTGAGCACGTGTGTCAACAGCCTCAAAAACAAAAAGGAGGGCTTCCCTGGTGGCGCAGTGGTTGAGGGTCCGCCTGCCGATGCAGGGAACACAGGTTCGTGCCCCGGTCCGGGAAGATCCCACATGCCGCAGAGCGGCTGGGCGCGTGAGCCATGGCCGCTGAGCCTGCGCGTCCGGAGCCTGTGCTCCGCAACGGGAGAGGCCACAACAGTGAGAGGCCCGCGTACCGCAAAAAAAAAAAAAAAAAGGAACAAACCAGCCCCTTTTGATCCAGTAATCCCACTTCTGGGAACCCATCCTAAAGAAACGATCCAGAATACCACTACACAGCGGTTAGTGTCCACGCATCGGAATTGGAAAGTTCTCGATTCTTTTTGCTAGCTGAACCCCTTTCTAACTGTGTGACTCAGGCAAATCATTGGCCTCTCTGAGCCTCGGTGGCCCTCCTGTAAAACGGGAGCAACAAGCACCCACGTTGCGGGCTTGCCGTGAGGATTAAGAGAGATGGTGTAGCCGGGGCGCCCTGAGTGGCTGCCTTGTTAGACAAAAAGCCTGCGGCCACGTGGCTTCCAATAGTTAAAAAACAAAAACAAAACTGGAGACAAGGAGACAACTGAATTGTCTAAAAGGGATCGAAGGATTGGTTAGGAAAACACAGCATGTTAAAAAATATTTGCAAAAAACGAAATTTACCAAGAGTTTTTAAGGATGTGAGGGGAAGACCATGTTGCAAGGTTCAGTGATGGAAGCAGGATACACAGTTCTCTCTCCCCAGGGCTCCTGCCCCAGCCTTGGCTTTAAGCTTCTGAAGGTCTTCCAGGACCCAGAGGGACCCAAGTTCAATGCCTCGTTCTAGCTTCTCATCGTACCCTGGACTTTTCCTCTGTGACCCCAGCCACAGGTGATTACGTATTTTATTTATGAGCAGTTTGGTGGCTGTCAGTCCCACTGAATTCTGAATACACATAGCCCCATGTGTATCCCAAGGCCCACAGACTCCCAGTGCAGTGGTCTCCCAAGTTGGCCCGGCCGCTGCTCCAGGGCACTGCCGGGGCGGGGGTGGGGTGTGCCCCTCTCCAGGATTGGGACCAGGCCCCAGGGACTGCAGTGCCCACAAGTTTTGGGAGTGGCATGGGACTGTTGGCTGGGAGATCACCACAAATTGTGTTCATGCAGACCAGCCTTTTGTGTCCTGAGCAAGGATGACGAAGGCTAGTTGAACCCAGGAGGACCTGCCTCCCAGGCTCTAGCTTGGGGCCCAGATATTCAAAGAGGGCAGCTGTCCAGAAACATCCACTGGCCCATACTCCTGAGATTCACTGGGTGGGCACTGGATTGCCATTCCCAGTTTGCAGACGGACATTTGGGAGACAACCAGATGGGTAACTAGTGTTCTATTTCCATCCCACACCGATGGGAGCCGTTACCCATCTCAGGCATCTTGAGTCCGAAATGTAGAGAGATAAGGGAAGGACTTTTTGATTCTTCCCGTTGCTCTGATGGAGAAAGGGGAGGCCCCAAGACATGCCAGGTACCCACCACAACTTCCTAGCACAGCTCAGCGATATAGCTGACATGTATTCAGTACTTTCACATACGAGGCCTTTTTAAAACACTTTAGATGAATTAACCAGTTTAATTCTCACAGCAAGTCCACAAAGTGGGGAAACCAAGGTGCAAAAAAGTTTAGCAGTAATTTGCTCAAGATGACACAGCAAGAAAATGGCAAAGCTAGGATTCGAACCCAGGCTGCATGGTTCAAGAACCCACACTCTTAACCACTCTACTCCACTGGGTTGGAATCCCACATCCTGGTTTCTGGTTCAGCGACTGACCATGCCAAAGGCGAGGGGCAGGGAGCTCTGACAGCCCGGATGGTCTTCCAAACTCCTTCCAGCTCTACCACACTCAGCCAGCCCTGAACTTAGATAGCCCACCTCCAAGGGTGATACAACTCAGTACTCAGTCAAGCCCCAGGGACCAATTCCCAAAAGGGCCCTGATTCTAAAGATGTGCGGCCATGAGGAAGCTGTCCTTCCCTAGGTCAGGAGCCCCTGAGATGGCATTCTGCCCGCCATTCCCCCAACAAGGACAAGATGAGGTCTGGCAGCCCAGCCATGAGCTGTTCCACGACCTCCCCACCGACTCTCCCACACAGGCGGGCTCCGGCACTCCCTGAACCCGCTTGTTTCAATTCTGAGGCCAGAGGAGAAACCGGTTACTTGGAAGAGTCAAGGACTGATAGCCCCAGGGAGTTTAGGAGGAGGAGCCCCGAGTGGGAAGGTGCTGGGACTACAGTGAATGTTTTTCTTTGAAAGACTCTCTTGAGGTTGTTGATGGAGGGCAATTTTTTTTATGTTTAATACTAGTTTTATTTACTGATAGCTAGTGATCTTCAGTGGAACAGTAAACCTCTGAAATGCTTTTTTTTAAATTTTTATTTTATATTGGAATATAGTTGATTAACAATGTTGTGTTAGTTTCAGGTGTACAGCCAAGTGATTCAGTTATACGTACACATATATCTATTCCTTTTCAAATTCTTTTCCCGTTTAGGTTATTACAGAGTATTGAACAGAGTTCCCTGTGCTGTACAGTAGGTCCTTGTTGGTTATCTATTTTAAATATAGCAGTGTGTACAAGCAGTCCCAAACTCGATGGAGAGCAATTGTTAAAACAACTGGAAAGAAGAGACAGTCTATAATTCCGTTAAAATTGGAAAGAAGCAGTGCACTGGCTCGCAAAAATAACTTACGACTTGATTCAGAGGGAATAGCTGTGTCCTGTCTTTGAAGGGACTTGGAGAGGTTAGGTTGAGTTTATTTTGTCGCAGAGACTGAAGCTGTCCTGGGGGCTTGGTGGGACAGTGTGGTCCTCGCTTCCAGAGGTGACTGGCATCAATGTCTATGTGACTAGACCAGGCTGTACCCACTGGGGACTTTCAAAACCCAGGAAGGTTGGGCTGACTTCTCCCCCCTGGAAACCCAAGAGAAAGTCAGCAACTTGGTGTCTTAGGCTTACTTAACTTATTTTACAGGATTTTTGTTTGTTTGTTTTCATTCTCTCTCATCATACCTAGGAAGGGCTTAGGGACACAAGGAAAACTCAATGCACAGGCTATGGACTGAATGTGTATGTCTTTCTAAAACTTCGTATTTTATTCATATATGAATAAATTAATATTCGAAGCCCTAATCCCCACTGTGATGGCGTTAGGAAGTGGGGGCTTTGAGAGATAATTTGGGATAGATGAGGTTATGAAGGTGGAGCCCTCATGATGTAAAAAAGAAAAAAAAGCAAGAGACATAAGATCTCTCTATTGTGTGAGGATACAGCAAGAAGGCGGCTGTCTGCAGACCAGGAAGAGAGCCCTTACCAGACACGGAATCTGCTGGCACCTTGATCTTGGACTTCTTAGCCTCCAGAAACGTGAGAAACAAATATTTGTTGTTTAAGCCACAAACATTTAAACCACCCAGTCTATGGTATTTTGCCCAAGCTAAAGCAGCACGTGATTGACAGAGAAAAGTGGTGACAAAAGTTTCAAGAGTCCCAGCCCCAAAGGTCCTCAGTCACGCAGGTCAGAGAAATCCAGACTTTTTAGCTTGTATTTGTCACCATGTTATATAACAGAGGATGCTCACCTGCATGACATCCTCCCTACATGCCAGATTGAACTCCCCTCCTTTCCATCACCAAACCCAGGGGAGGTAAAAGACAACAGTTCGTAATCTGCAGTGAGAGGAAACTCAAAGATGAAATCAGGGTACACCACCGGCTTTGGGGTATGATCTGTTTCTGGAACTCCCCTTCCTACTCTCATGCTCAGGAAAGTGAGGGCGTGTGAGCCATGTTTTCCGGAAAGCTGAGAAAAGAGTCTATCGCTGTTCTGCATTCAATTCCATTAACACTTGCTGAACCTGTACCACGTGCTGGGGCCTGGAGTACGTATTAGGGAAGTAAGCGTAAATGAGATGATCCCGGGAGTAGGAGAGTCCACAGCCTTCCCAGCACCAATGCATCAGCTTCACAGTTGCCACTCTTGGGAAATTTTTTTTTATTTTCAAGTTTTTTTAATTGTCTTCTCAGTTACTAATAAAAGAACAGACATTTAATCAAAGAAGACATACACCTGGCAAATGAACACAAAAATGTTCAACATCATGAATCATTAGGGAAATGCAATCAAACCATAGTGAGATACATCTCCACACTTTTTTTTTTTTTGTGTGTGCGGTACGCGGACCTCTCACTGCTGTGACCTCTCCCGTCGCGGAGCACAGGCTCCGGACATGCAGGCTCAGCGGCCATGGATCACGGGCCCAGCCGCTCCGTGGCATGTGAGATCCTCCCGGACCGGGGCACAAACCCGTGTCCCCTGCATCGGCAGGCGGACTCTCAACCACTGCACCACCAGGGAAGCCCCATCTCCACACTTTTAAAACAGGTAATATTCAAAGTACTGATCATACCAACCAAGAACCGGTGAGGAATACAGGGGGACTGGACTGCTCCCATACTTTTGATGGGAATACAAATGGGTACAGTCATTCATTTAGAACAAGAAACCATATGTTCATATAAAGAATTTTATGTACATGTTCATAGTAAACTTATCTGTGATAGCCAAACTGGAAACAAACAGGAAATTCTCTTTTCATGATTTAGAACAGAGACTTTGGGGACAGACAGAATAGTGATCCGAACCCATCTCTGTCGATCACTAGCTGTGTGACCTAGGGAAAGTCACTGAGCCCTGCTAGACTTCAGTTTTAACCTGGCACTGGGCATAATACATAAGCCACATTGGATCGCTTTGAGGGGGTGCATGGATAACATATGTAACATGCTTAGGACGTGGTACATGGCCGCTGCCATTATGTCCCCCCACCCTGCTCTCTCCTGTTCAATCCCCAATGGACATAGGAGGGCAGCTCTATCTATCTATTCATTCACCCCAGGCATAAAGATGGCTCTGAGGGTGCCTCAGTTTTCTCTGCAAAGGGACAATTCCAGTTCCCCCAAAGCTGCCTTCTTTCCTCTTGCCTCCCTGTCTTTCTTAGGAAGCTTAGCAGAGCTGCCTCACACTCACAACTCGCTATTCCCTTCCTTGGCCCTACAAACACGGCATCCAGCATTCCTAGAGATGAGATGTGGACTGCAGTTGCCATGGTAACAGGAGTTCCTCTAAAAGCAAAGGCTCCTGTGGACCTGGCCCCAAGGCTTGCTCAGGTTCCCATGCCAGACTCTACCTTCTTTGCAGCTACCAGATGGTAAGATGGGATACCACCAAGCATAGAGAATCATGAGCAACTCACGATTGAGTTTCTCCAAGTGAGCCCAGCAGGCCAGAGACACTGGCCTTTTACAAGCCCCATCTTCTTGATCTCCCCGTAAGGATTCAGACCACTGCGTGCAGGAAATGGACATCCGGGTTCCTCCTCTAGATTCCGATTCAGTACGTCTTGGATGGGACCCTAGAATGTGGATTGCGTAGAACCGTCTACCAGGTCTTGGGCAGCAGAAAGGGCATGGGATTGGAACTGAACAAGCCTGGGTTTGAAAACCAGCTTCTTCCTTACTATGGAAACCTTGGGCAAATCTCTTCATATGGCCAACTTGCCTCCCTCACCTCACAGGTATAAAAACCTCACAGGACCGAAACAAGATCACACAAAAATCCAATACCTGGCCGCAGTAAGCAGCAAAGAAGATCCTGCAGAATCAACAAGCACAAATGAATATATGTGATAGATGTGCGTGTGCATATGAGTAATAGGCAGTAAAGGATTATAAACAAGATACACAGGATGACCATATTCTTGTAAATACAATGCATAGAGAAATGGCCAGAGATCTCATTAAGCTGAGGGTGCTGCTATCTTGACTCCACGGCAATACTCTTCTATATATAGCTTAGAAAACTATTCGCTGGCAAGTTCACATGCAGACGTATGTAGAGATTGTCACTGCAGCACTGTATGTAATCAAAGAAAATTAGAAGTAATCTAACAGTTCCTCAGCAGAAAATAATTAATGATACTATGTTATATTTATAGACTGAATTATTTTGTTAAAAGAATGAACTAGATCTATATCTAGCCACTTGGATAGATCTTTGAAACATATATTGAGCAGGAGGAGTGAGCTGTAGAACAATGCATCCAATATGATGCCATTTATAGAAAATACGGCACATGTACTATCTATTGGGTATTGATATATTTTTATGTAATAAAAGTACAAAAACATGGAAAAGAAGGGTACACACACCACACCTTGGAGCGTGAGTGCTCTGGGGAGGGAGGGATAAGGAAATATTTCAGCAGCATCTGTATGGTTTGTTTTCTTATTAAAATAGATCTGAGCAAATATGTGAAAATGTAAACATTTCTTAAATCTGGGTGGTGGGGATGCCTAGGAGTTTTTGAAACACTCTCTGTACTTCTGTGTGTTTTTCAATATTTCTCTCTAACAAAATGTCTGGAAGATTCTATAACAGGGTGGTAACAACAGTTACCATTACAGGTAAATTTCTTTCTTTGTTTTCCTGTAGTTGCTAAATTCTGTACTATTTACATTATATATAATTTTAGTGTTGAAAATGAAAACAACAGTTTTTTTAAATGACAACATATGTGAAAAAGCCTTTGTAAATTGCTTGAATCATATCAATGCCCCCTGCCAAGGAGTCTTGTGTGCTTACATGGGTTTTTAATAGCTTTAAATTCTTTCATCTCCATCATGATGCTCAGAGGAAGGTATTATTATCCCCACTTTACAAATGGGGAAATATAGGGCCCAAGAGGTGTGGAGGAACTTTCCAGAACAACAGGGCTCATAAGAGGCAAAGCAGGGGAACTTCCCTGGTGGTTCAGTGGTAGAGAATCCGTCTTGCAATGCAGGGGACGCAGGTTCGATCCCTGCTCGGAGAACTAAGATCCCATATGCCACGGGGCAATGAAGCTTGCGCGTCACAACTAGAGACCCCGAGTGCCACAACTACAGAGCCCACGTGCTCTGGAGCCCGCTTGCCACAACTAGAGAGAAGTCTTTGCGTCACAACTAGAGAGAAGCCCACGCGTCGCAACGAAAGATCCCGCGTGCCGCGACTAAGACCGGATGCAGCCAATAAATAAATAAATAAAGGCAAAGAAGGATTTGCACCCAGACAAAGGATTTCCTGGGCTGCCTTGATTACACCTGTTCAGGAAGTTTCTGCAAGAGAGGTGACCTTTGGGCCAGGGCTTGGGGTCTAGGAACATTTCACTGGGGCAGAGGGAGCGGATCCAGATTTATTGAACAGAGAGCTTTATAGACGTCATTCAGAAGCATCATGATGACCCTGTGAGGAAGTGCTATCATGAAACCCATTTAACTGACAAAGAGGCTCAGAGAAATTGTTACTACTCCAAGGTCACAGAGCTTGGTGGTGAAAAAGCCAGAATTCAAATCCAAGCATGTTCCCCAGATTCACTCTTTCCACTGTGTCAGGCGGCTTCTACAAGTAGGAGAAGGCAGAGGGGCATTTTGGGTAGGGCGTACAGCACATGCAAAGGCCCGGAGGCAGGACAGGGCCTGCTGTGTTAAGCTAGAAACTCAAGTATGTGAAATTCAAGAATAAAATTCCCCAGAGTTTGGCCTCTGTACGAAGGGCAGGGCTGGGTTTTTCCGGGTTTCAGTGGAAGCTGAAATTCTGCTTGGCCATGCAGGATTTTCCAGGGGGCCCGTCCCCACCCACCGGCTCTCAGGAGTGGCTCTGGTTCGAAGTCTCCGAGAGCTGCTGCAGCAGCAGTTTCTGGGTGAAGGAAGCCTGAGTGTGGGCAAGGGGTAAAAATCCCCCCAGCTCTCAGGGGTGATGCTGACGGCTTCCTGAGGTGGCCGAAAGCCCCCTTCGGAGAAGGGCCCCCTTAATATCAGGCATCTAGCAGCTGTTGGAAGTCATCATCATCCTTCCTGGGAAGGAAACACAGCCCTTCCCAAGCAGGCTGGGACCAGAATGTCTCCTGGGATGTAGGGACCAACCCTGGCTCAGCAGCTGTGCCCATCAGCTCCAAGGGGCCCCTCCCCTCTCACTACCCACCTCCTCTCTCTAAACAAATCCAGGCCCAAATCCAGATTCAAAGGGGAAACTGGGGAGGCACGGGGGATATTCAGCCTGAATCTCCACGGCCACCTTGTGTCATTAGCAGCTAAAGGCCGGCAGTAGCCAACGGCCACAAGGCCAACCAGGCCCATGAGTTCAAGTTCAGGAAATAAATTTGGGCTCCCTGGGAAGAGGTAGCATGTGTGTGTCCCGGCTTTACATACAGCACGCACTCTCCTATGACTCTCCGTTGGGCCCACTGAAGTCTCAGTTTTCCAGGTAAGAAACTTGAGCGACTTGCCCAAGGCCACAGTTACTAAGATGTGGAAGCAGAATTCAACTTCCGGTCTCTCTAAATTCAAGCCCACTTCTTGGCTCTCTGGAGACATGGTCAGCCCACACTCCCCTCCATAAGTCACGTCTAGGGCTCTTCTGAAGTGGCTCAAAATCTTTCACGTTTCTGCCCATGTTAGCCCTTAGTCACTCCTTCCTTCCTTCATTCATTCATCTGTTCCTCATTCTTGGCCAGGCTCTGTGCCAGGTCCCAAGCCATGGCAGAGGATGAAGATATACTCAGAGTTGATTATGATCAGGTAGAAGTGCTACCCCAGGGGTCAGGATAAAGTGCTCTGGGAAGAGTAGAGGTGAGAGGGAATCATTCTGACAATTGGGAGGGGCCTTAGAGGATGTGTAGGAGTTCTCAAGGATGAGAACATGACGGAGAGCAGGAAATATCCAAGCCTTTGCCAAACAACCTGGGAGATCTAACTTGTACCTTTCCAGGGGGTGAGCAGGCTCAGAGGAGAGATCATGTGGGGCAGTGACCTACCACTCTCCATGCCACCCTTTCTCCCCACCAGTGGTCTGACACCACTGGGCTTCCCTATCCTTCCTTGCAAAGGTGCTCGAGCTCTGACTTAAATGCTGGGAAGACATTGTTGCTTTCTCAGTCCCTGAACCGCAGCAACAGGTAAGATCTCTGATCAGTGTCTCCCCCTCCGGTGTCTAAAGAGGGCTTCAAACTGGGGCAAGGAGAGAGCCAGCTGAATGTTTGGTCAATGCCAAAGTATGATGGACCCTTGGGAAGCTTTGCAGAGGTTTGAGGTGGGCATTCTAACTCTGGCAACCAGCACCCACTGCTTTGGGGTGAGGGTCTGGCTCAGCCAACAGACCTCCCACCTACTCACTCCCCACCGCATCCCGCCCTCCCAATCCACTCCTCTGGCTGGTGACTCTGCTTCTAAACTCCAGAATCCTGGGGAGCAGAGAAGTCAAGAAGCCACCTCCATAGGGTTGGGGGCAGCACGGCAGAGTTGGAAGCAGGTGGGCTTTGGAGTCAGACAGATGTGAGTTCGAATCCCATCTCTTCCTCTTAATACCAGGATCTGGATTTCTTTTCTTTTTTAAAAAATTTTTATTGGCATATAGTTGATTTATAATGTTGTGTTAGTTTCAGGTGCACAGCAAAGTGAATCAGTTTTACATATACATATATGCACTCTTTTTCCTAAACTCTAGTATCATCAGTGACCTTTGTCAAAGTAAGCGGTGATGTTCATAGCCACCTCCTGGGGCTATTGGGAGATTAAAAGAGAAAATGATCGTGATGGGGCCTGACTCTCAATAGCTATTTGGCAACACGCTTGCACAATCTTTAATGCAATTCTGAAGCCCCAGATACCCCTGGATTTTTCATAACTCTGTGGGTGGCCTTCCTGACCTGAAAAGATGCTGGTTTGTCCATGGTCTTTATTTATTCTACGTGGTGTGAAAAATCATATATTTTGTTGCAGAAATGTTAAGGTATTTGGTTACAGAGGCTGCTCAGGCCCCTGCTGAGACATTACATCACATAAACATGTCACCTCTCTAAAATCCTAACATTCTAGATTCTGATTTGAACCTGGCCCCGGAGATTCCAGAAAGAGACTCAGGGCCTGAAATGGCTTCCTGTCTTTCCCTTGAAGGAGCAGCTGTGTGGATGAGTTCTCGAAATTTAAGGCCAGAAATGATGACCTAACTTCCCCCTTTATCTTCTTCTCTCCTCACCTTCCCCAGTGGAAACCCTCCTCAGAAAAGAATCTTCATCCATTAACCAGTGAGGAAAAGGCAAGCAATAGAATAATGGACAAAAGGCAGGAAGAGGCCCTTCACAGAAGAAGAAACACACAGGACCCTTGAACATATGAAAAACCCAGCCACACAGCCGCAGAGGAAAGCAACGTCAGGCCACAGGGAGAGACTGTTTCACAGGCCCTGGATTGTCGACAATTAAGAAGGTGGTAATATGGAGTGTTGCTGAGAATGGGGATCAGTAGGGACTCTGTACATTGCTGGAGGGGAGCGGGGTGGAACAAAACTGTCACAACCACTCTAGAAAGCATTTCCATAGTCGTGACCCAGAAATTCCACTCCTGAGTCATGTACACACACGCACACTCATGCATGCACTGCTATGGGCTGAATCGTGTCCCAGCAAAACAGATATGTTGGAGTCCATACCTCCCAGTACCTCAGAATGCAACCTTGTTTGGAGATTGGGTCTGCACAGAGTTAAAATAAGGTCACTAGTGTGTGGGCTCTGATCCAGTATGACTGGTGTCCTCATAAAAAGGGGAAATTTGGAGGCAGACGTATGCACATAGGAGGGCAGAGGTGGGGATTTGTTTCTAGACGCCAAGAAATGCCAGAGATTGTCAGCAAACCACCAGAAGCTAGGAGAGAGGCGTGGAACAGATGCTTCCTCACAGCCTCAGAAGGAACCCACCCTGCTGACACCTTGATCTTGAATTTTCAGCCTCCAGAATTGTGAGACAATACACTTCTGTTGTTCATGCACCCGTTTATAGTACTTTGCAGCCCTAGGAAACTAAGTCACGCACGTACCTGCAACAAAGGTCACCTCTGGGAGACAAGAGCTGACAAAAGCCCACAGCTGCTTCTGGGGAGTCTTGGGAGAGGCGGGGGGCAGGGGGGGAACCACAGGACGGATGGCTGTGCCCTCCACTTCCAGATCGCCAGAGTCAAAAATTCCACAAGTGCTTTGTGGGACTGAGTTTCATGGCTACATGGACGTGGCTGGAACCGAGCCAGCCCCCACAGATGCAGGTGATGAAAAATGGTCTCTAAAGACCTTCAGGGATGGCTTTAGAGTCTATCTAGAGAGCGAGAATTGGGGAGCTGACGTTCCGGTGGTACCCATTTCCCCTCAGAGAGGTTTGGAAACGTGCCCAAAGTCACAGAGAAGGTGGTGCGGCCTGGGATCCCATGCTGGTCTCCGAGACCCCAGAATCCACGTTCTCACAGCCGTTCTGACAAATATTCATCACAACCAACACGGTGCCCTTCCGCACACCCACCTCCGCGCTGACGCGACTAAACGCCCACGACGCTACAGAGACCTACACACTCCCTCCCTCAGGAACGAAGGGCCTCAGTGTGTGCGTGCTGGGTGAGATCTCTTTTAATGTGGTTGTCATAACATTCTTACAATAAGGATGACTAATGTTTACATCGTGTCTGAATTTTCAGCTGGAACCAGGTGGGAGTGACAAGGAGAGACGGTAGAGCTGAGACCAGCCACTGCTATGACCTTGGGTGAGTCCCTGTCCCCTTTGCCCTCCTCCGACAGCCCCTGATGTGAGGTTGCCAAGCAGACTTTGCTTCCCTCCCTCACAACACAGACCCCGCTGTCCCCACTGCCTCCCCCAAACTGGTCTTTCCACCAGTTAACGCAGTATATCCCACACCAGACCAATTTAAGATCCAAGATTAAATAGTATTGAATCACACAGTAAGCAGATGATTCCTTTTCCAATTGCTCAGTCCTGGGGATTACAAGCCTTTCACAAAGGGAGAGCTGACTTGGGCTTGGCTGGCGGGCTAGTGAATGACGCAGTTGTTCTGAGTGTCTTATCTGTTTATACAGATATATTCAATTTATTGAAGCAACATTGGTCTGAGACACATGAAACCTAGAAGATGTCTAGGTTTAAATCAACTTACTTAGGCTTACATACGAAGTTGATTATAAAAAATATTTGTTAAATAATTGTATATACATAAGGGCAAATCAAATCACATCCTTTTATACTTAAAACTCTCTGATGATTTCCCATTTCCTTTGGATTAATTCCAAGCCCGTACGTGATCTGTTTTCCCTGACACGTGTCAACCTCTCCACCTCCATCTCCTCCACTCTCCCCTTCCCTCTGTAATCTCCTCCAGCATGTGAAATTCACTCCCGCTTCAGGGCCTTTGCACCTGCCATGGCCTCTGCCTGGAATGTCCTGCTCCCTGATCTTGGCACGCCCAGCTCATCCCATCAATCAGATCTCTGCTCACGTGTCGTCAGAGGCCTTACCTGGATCCCCATTCCAGTCTCTCTGTCTTCCCTCCTTTGCTCTATTTCCCTCGTTGCACATAGACCTCTCTGAAATGATACTATTTTTTTTTGGTAGTCATTTTTTAAAATTAATTTTTACTGGAGTATAGTTGCTTTACAATGTTGTGTTAGTTCCTACTGTGTGGCAAAATGAATCAGCTATACGTATACATATATCCCCCCTTTTTTGGATTTCCTTCCCATTTAGGTCACCAGAGTGCGTTAAGTAGAGTTCCCTGTGCTATACAGTAGGTTCTCATTAGTTACCTATTTTATACATAGTATCAGTAGTGTATAGGTCTCAATCCCAATCTCCCAGTTCCTCCCATTCACCCCCCCCTTTCCCGCTTGGTATCCATACATTTGTTTTCTACGTCTGTGTCTCTATTTCTGCTTTGAAACGATACTATTTTTTAAACGTTTATTCATTTGTCTGTTTTCTCCACTAGAATATAAGCTCCTTGAATTCTGGGACTTTGTCTTACATCCTCAGCGGCTAAAAACAGTGCCCAGCACGTAGTAGGACTCCACAAATGAATGACAGGAAGCTGTGAAGGTGGAGGGAGGACGGGCCGGGGAGCAGGGAGGAGCCCCGCCAGGCTCCACAAGGAGGCAAGGCAAGGTGGTGGCCGTCAGAGGCTCAACCTGAGAGCTCCCTCTTGGCCCCATCAGCACCAGCCTTCAAGACACTGAGCCAGCTGGTTCCCACTCACTGAGCCAGCGGAGAAAGCTGAGTCGGCCACTGTATCTGTAGGAGAACAATGGCATCACAACATCACCATCAAGAAACTAGCGCAATAATAACTGATCCAGGCCAGAATCAGCCATAATAGTACGAGTGGGTAAAGCTTTGAAGGGAACCAAAAAATGGACGTATTCTCAAAGAATCTGCCCACAAGAGACATATTTATCACAAAGGAGAAGAGTGACTTTACCTAGCAGACGTCACCTTAGCCAAGCAATCAGAGTTAGACCATGGGTAATGGGACAAGCTGATACCATGTCTGAGAAGGACACAACTTCACTTCTGTGATACTCCTGCCAGAAACAACACAACTGATCATGAGGAATCATCAGACAAGCCCCGCCGAGGAACATTTTACAGAATAACTGGCCTGTACTCTTCAAAGTGATCAGTATCTTGAAAGAAAAAAATCTGAGCAATTGGTCTAGATTAAAGGAAAATAAGGAGAGTGAAATGCAACACATTCGATGGAATTTTCTTTTGCCTCTAAGGTAAATTGTTTTGGAACAATTGGCAAAATCTGAAAAAGTTCTACAGATTATTTTTGTAGCAATGTTTATCACCTGATTTTGATATGTGTACGGTGGTTACATAAGCGAATGACCTTATTTTTTTTTTAAGACATGTTGAAGTATTTAGGAGAAAGGGAAGTTACGTCTACAACCTACTCTCAAATGGTTCAAGAAAAATGTAATAGAAAAATAGAGAAAATGATAAAAATATTACTAGTCCAGAATCTGAGTAAAGAGCATATGGAAAATCTTTGTATATTTTTGCAACTTCTCAGTAAGTCTAAAATTGTGCTGAAATAAATTTTTTTAAAATAAAACTAAACAAAACAGTCGGGGAGCCATGGAGGTGGTGGAGGCAAAGTGGCTGCAGGAAGCCAGCTCCTCGCCTCACAAAGCTGACATCTCAGAGCCCAGGGTCAGCTGTGTTCACCTCAGACCCACGTCAGACCACAGCCCTCCCCTGCCATCTCCACATCGAGGTGGGGGGTGCTGAGGACGCATCTGTGGGCACAGGCCAGCGCCACACCCTCTGGGTAATGTGGGGAGGGGCCCCTGGCAGAGCCTGCAGACCCTTCTCACCCCTGCTCCTGACCTTGGGTGCCTCACTCCCCATTTTGCACCTCAGTTTCCTCCTCTGACAAATGGGTAGATGTCAATGACTGGCAGCCCTCTGGGGATGGAGTCTTCCAGCTCAGATACTGCTGCCGTATTTCTAGAACCCCATCTGGAGGGTGCAGCACATCTCTCCAAGGAGCTTGATTCACTTGGCAAGTGTGTTTGCTTAGTTTAGCTGAAGGAAAGAGAGGAAGCTGGTCTCGCTGAGCAGAATGGGGAGTAGACGTCCTCCCTGTCCGGGACATGCTTCTCCACCTCTGCCCCCGCCCCAGCCCAGCTCCCAGGCACCCCTTCTGGAAGAGATGAACATCCTAGCAAAAATTTTGTTGAAGTGTAGAGAAAATCTTTCCCCAAGCCCCATTTAGGAAGAGGCAGCTGGCGGGGATGGGTTGGTTGGTGCCCGGAAAGTGACTCTGGTCACAGTTCTGTCGGCAACTCGCTGTGTGGCTCCAGCTTTCCAAGTATCACTTCGTGCTTCTGCGAGATGGACAGACCCATGCTTGGCTTTGCACACGGCTGACGACACAGCGATTTCACCTCTGTGTTCTCCCTGACTCGGGGCTCAGTAGGTGACTTCCAAACTGGAAGTGGGGCACACAGATGCGATTGCCAGGACGCCTTGAGAAGCTCTCAGCTCTGAGGAGCCCCCCTCACTCACACAGCCTGTGTCCCCGCACAGCCCTGGCCCCCAGCTCCGGGTGCAGACTCCCTGGGCTATGCTGGCCCTGCCTGGAAAGCCCAGCCCAGCTCAGGGTCACGATAGAGCGGTCGGGGGTGTCCTGGAAACTTACAGGCTGGAACTTCTAATGTGCCCTGCCATCTCCTAACACTCAGTGGAGACCCGGGGGCAACCCCCTTGCAGGGGAAAGTAAGGGGGTCACTCTCCCATTATGGTACCCTAATCCAGCATCTCCCAAGGGCTCCGCAGTCTCCTCCTCAGCCCCTCAGCCCCTCAGCCCTGCCTCCCTGCCCAGCCTCTTGGAGGCTGTCTCAGCTGCCACTTTCAGGCAGAGGCAGCTGGGCCACAGGAATCTACAAAATGGTGGGCGGAAACCCGGGCTTCCCTCCGCGAGCTCCTGCCTTGGCCCCACGCCCAACAGTAGGTGTGGCCACGGGGGTCTTTGGCGCCCAAGAAGCCCCATGTTTCCCCAAGTACTTCACAACCATCGTCTCATGGAGCCTCATCCCAGCCCTGGGCTCTGGAGGTTGCCACTGACCCCACTTTATGGCTGGGGAAACTGAGGCTGAGCGGAAGCTTGGCCAGGAAGTGGCTTCTGACACACAAGTTCCTTCAAGGGGTTTTTCCACCCAAATTCCATGACAGCCCAGCTGTTGGTAGCTGAGGTGCAAACTCCCCAGAGAATGGGGGACCCTTCCTATAAAAATCTTGGGGTGGCTGGAGTTCCAAACCCCGCCGGTCTTCCAGGGCTGGGAAACATCGTGGATTTGGAGTCATAAAGTCAAGTTAAAGATCTGGCGCCTACTAGCTAAAAACAAGACAGCAGGGCTTCCCTGGTGGCGCAGTGGTTGAGAGTCCGCCTGCCGATGCAGGGGACGCGGGTTCGTGCCCCGGTCCGGGAAGATCCCACATGCCGCGGAGCGGCTGGGCCCGTGAGCCATGGCCACTGAGCCTGCGCGTCCGGAGCCTGTGCTCCGCAAGGGGAGAGGCCACAACAGTGAGAGGCCCGCGTACCGCAAAAAAAAAAAAAAGACAACAGGTCCCAAGTGGAGTTGTTTATGCTAAAGCCGCACATCATGAAGCCGAGACTTAATTATGGTTTCAGCTCTCCCAGAAATGGCATCTTAAACCCGTCAATCAGAAATCACCTGACCAGCACTAGTTAGGTCATCTGCCTGCTAGACCCCGCCATCCCCTAAAAGAAAGTAACTTTGAGATAACCAACAAAGACAGCACAGGGAACTATACTCAATATTTTGTAACAAACTATATATATGAAAAAAAATAGATATATATGTATGTATAACTAAATCACTCTGCTGTACACCTGAAACTAATACAAGATTGTGAATCAACTATACTTCAATTTAAAAAAATAAAATTAAAATAACAATAAACGACAAAAAAAGAGTAACTTTGCAATAACCAATCTGCTTTTTTGCCTAGTATAACTTTCTGGTTCCTACTCCCTTCTGCCTATAAAAGTCCCCTTTTATACCTGTCTTTTCTATCTGCTAGATCGTATGCCGCCGATTTGAATCGATTTTTGCTCAGTTTAAAAATTTTAATATGCCTCAGTGTATCTTTTAACAGTCTATTAACTGTGCCATCCAGGAAAAGTCACTTCACCTCTCTGAGCCTCAGTTGCTGAATCAGTAAAGTGGGGGCAATAACTCATACTTCACAGGGCTGTGATGAGGAGAAGACAGGTATATGAATTTACACCTGTCGGCCTGGCGAATGTAAATGTACGGTTTGTGCCGGGCTCTGTGCCTGGCGTGCTCACTGCATCCTCATGACACGGCAGTCCGGATGAGTCAGCAGAAAAAGAGCCCGGAGCCCAGCTCGTCTGGGAATTGGGGCCCTACCTACCCCATAGGCCTTAGACCATGCTCTCCAGATCCTGCTCCAATGGGCCCTTTTGCCTGAAATGCCTTAACTTTTTATTTTGAAATGATACACTCACAAGAAGTTGCCAGAATAGCACAGAGAAGTCCATGCACTCATCTTCCGGCTTTCCCTGACGGTGACCTATTCCGTAACTACAGTAAATTACCAAACCCAGGAAGTTGATGCTGGCACAACACGACTACCTCACCAGCCTTTGCACGCACACATTTAAAAAATGTCTTCGTGCCTAGGATGTTTTGGCCATCTTTCTTTCGTATGCAAAAGCCTTCTTGTCCCCCGTGTCCAGCCCCTCTGGGACAGGGACGTCCCCCTCTCCGGGACGCTCAAGCTCTCCCTGTTCTGACTCCTGGCTCCCAGAAATAGTGCAGCCCAGTGATGGAGAACATGGGTTTTGGAGATCCACAGACATGGATTTAAACTCAGCATCACCCACTAGCCTGGGGCAAAATACAGAACTTTCTGAGCCTCCATTTCCCCACCTGTAAAATGGGGACGAGTGCCCCAGTGTCAGTGTAGGACAGGATAAACATGGCAGGTGCTTGGAGAATGTAAGTCCCCTGCAATGGATGGTGGTTATGGCTGTCATGGGATTGCACCTGTTGTCACATCTAACCCAGAATGACCCTTGTATGTTTTGCCACCTTCTTCAACATTTATTATGTTCAAGGTCAAACCTTCATATCTCAGTGCCATCCCAGGGCCTGGCAGATAGCAGGTGTTAAATAAATTGTGGGTAGAGGGAGCCCCCTACCAGACAAGCTTTCCTTTGTCTCACTGCGTCTCTTCAGCTTCACTTCATTCATTCCTGGCCTGGGTGGGCAGGGTAAATGCCCAGCAAACCCATGAAGGCTGGGCTTTGCTGAAAGAGGCAGCCCATTTGCTCCCATCCGATCCTGAGAAGTCTTCCGGGGGGTCCCAGGACCCCAGAGGCCGCTCGGGGCTGTCCCTGGATGCAATGTTGAGGCTGCAAACCCGGAAGGTACAACACCTTGGGGAGATGCCTCATCCTCAGAGGGAACCCCAGGGGCAGCCAGCCAGGAGACAGGCCGGGCCACTCTTCCCCGTCAGGACACCTCAGCTCAAGCGTTGGCACGTCTTAGCTCCAGACTTTGGACAGGCCTCAGCCTTGCTAACCCCCGGTTTCCTCACCTACACCATGGGGTTGTCACGTGGGTAAATGAGTTTATTGTGCAAATGGCATCACGTGAACCGCTAAATCCTGTATTTACGTATAAGAGATCTTTGTCTTGGCTGTGTAACATTTATAAGCTCGCATTTAGGTGGTCACTGACAGGGTATTAAATACCACATGTCTGGCCAGAAATGAATCACATTGTTTCCACGATGTTTATTTTCACCATTGTTACCATCAGGTGATTTACAATGGCTTTATGTTGAAGGCAGCAATATAAAGTTTTTTCTAAAAATAAATGTCTTTATACTTTAAAACATCCATTAAGAGTATCAAGCAAACGGTCAGGTAGGATGGCAGCTTTAGTAATCGTCCGGAAGGGCAGGAATGAGGGCCCCCAGGAAATGCTGCTCCTCTGATGCACCTCGCCCTGACCTGGCCGATGGGAGGCAGTGCTGAGGGTGGGATGGACGGTCTGGAGGACACTGAGACTGGGGCAGGCTAGCGACCCGGGCATTCCAGCCCCACCAGCGTCTGTTCAGTGCAAGGCTGAGCATCTGGCATGGGATTTAGTTGTGGTCCAGGCAGGGGGAGGGTGGGCCCCATGCCAGGGGGGTCTTTTCCTCCAGGCCTCTGTCCCAAAGCCTCAGCTGGAGTCACCTGCTTACCCCTCCCTGTCCCAGGGGGACGGCTGATGCTTCAGTCTCAGAATCCGACAGCTGGGGGCCCAATTTAATTTTCGAGCATTCCTGTGAGAAATGAGGCTGGCTCGGAGCAGGCCTCAATAAATGCGAACTGAACGAAGGAGGCTGTGGGCAGCATTTCTCACTCATTCTAGATCCCTCTGGAATCATCTATGTTTGGCTAAATAATGCCAGACCCAACGCCGTAGGAGCTGCCTTGTCCCACATCACCACATGGTCACGGCCATGCTAAAGGTCCCCACCAGTCATACGATCAGAGAGCCAGACTATGCTAGGAGAAATATGCAGGTGTCTGTCATACGTTATTTATAGATCTATGAGTTGGAGTCTTGCCAGGCAGGAAGAACATGGGGGGGAAAAAAGAATAGTAAACATTTGTTTAGTTTAATCCAATCAAGTGGTAAAACTCCCTGGGCTGGGGGGAGACAGAGAGAACTAGGTTTTTGAAACCTGGATCGTGGGTAGAGCAACCAGCCCCATCAGAGGCCATGGGCTATCCGTCAGCAGCACCAGAGAATCATATCTTATATTTTGGCAAAACAACCAAAAAGCTGTCCTCATCTCAGTCCACTGAGATGGAAACTCCAACCTGCTCGGGATAAGCCAAGTTACGTGCAATGGTAGGATTCTTTTCTCCTTGGTAAGTGATTTTTAAGCCCAGGAAGATTCGAATTTAAAAAATAGAGGTGTGAAATAAACAGAAACCCATAGTATCTGTACCTTTCTGTTACGTTTAAGTTGGGTCAAGTTCTGTATGTTGGTGCATAAAATCCTGTATTTTAATGTTTAAGAACTTTTAGCCATAGAGTTTCTCATGTTTGTGACTGACTAACTGACTTCAGTTGAAACCTGTAAACTTGATTAGACTACTTAAGAGAACTTAATATTCACTTTCTTAATAAGTTAGTGTTTTAGATCTATAAGCATTCTTTTAAATCCTTGGGAAGGTTGTGTTTCTTAGAGGTATTTGAAGCATTTATAAGAAAATCAAATTCATTAAATTTATAAAGGTAGTGTAGGGTATCTAAGGTGGTGCTAGCCAGTGTAAATGGAAGGTGAGCTCCATAGGTCATTTTAAATTTTCTGGGAGGCACATTTTTCAATTTTTTTTTTTTTTTGCGGTACGCGGGCCTTCCACCGCTGTGGCCTCTCCCACTGCGGAGCACAGCCTCCGGACGCGCAGGCTCAGCGGCCATGGCTCACGGGCCCAGACGCTCCGCGGCATGTGGAATCCTCCCGGACCGGGACACGAACCCGCGTCCCCTGCATCGGCAGGCGGACTCCCAACCACTGCGCCACCAGGGAAGCCCCTAAGAGGCACATTTTTAAGAAGGAAAAAGGAATAGGTAAACTTATTTAACCCAACATATCCAAAATATTATCATTTCAACGTAATCATATAAAAGTTACTAATGGGATATTTTACAATTCTTGTTTTGAACACATCTTTAAACTCTGCTGTGTATTTTATATTCCTAACGCAGCTCCATTCAGACGACCGCGTTCCAAATGGTACATTCTAATAGCAGCTAGATTAGACATCACAGATCTAAGGGAGCTCAATTAGCTACATTTGTCAGTGGTATTTATTATTTAAGGAGGCTTACTCTGTTCAACCCGACTTGCTGAAATATTAAACAAAGACCCCTTGAGAGCCATTGTTAAAAACTACTGGACTTGCAAAAAAAAATGAGATCTGTGTATTGAATTTACAAGGTAAGGAAAAACAGATTTTTTTTAATGTGTTAATTTAAGAAATTATTTTTTTAAAGTAAAACCACAAATAGCCTTTTCAAGTGCACAACGGCAGCCCTTGAGGACCTCGCGCCAACCACGGTCCGGATGGAATTCGAGTCACCGACCCCGGCTCGGCCCTGGTGGGAACGGCCGGGTTTTTTGCTCCTGCATCTAATGCAGAGTGTCAGATCTGACCAAGCTCTTAAGGATCATCTGCCCAAAGAGCCCCATTCCACCCAAACTGAGGTCCAGAGCCGACAAGCACCGTCACAAGGTGAATTAAAGGCAGGGTGGCAGGAATCGGCTGGTCTCCTGACTCCCCTCCCCCACAACCTCCCCGGTCAGGGGCTTCTAGTTCATTCTCTCCACCTCTCCATCCCCACTTGGCTGATCTGGAAACCGAGGCAGAACTGGAGGATAAGTGGACAAACAGGTCCTGGACCCAGGCCTCCAGGGAGCGCCAGCAGAGAATTCGGAAGCATGGCTCTCTAGGCCCTGGTCCCTGCCCTGGTCATTCAACAACACCAACCAAGGCCTGCCGAGAGGCCGGCCCAGAATCCAGGCCGGCCTGGCCAGAGAAACAGCTGTGTGAGGCCCAGGATGGAGCCTGGAGGCGAGACTGCAAAGGGAAGTAGGAAAGGGGGGGCCGGGTCCACCAGGACCCAGGAGGGCCAGACTCCACGTGCCTGTGGTCTGAGGGCACGGCCCGGTAACCCGCCCAGGCCACGTGCAGCCCTCGGGGTGGTGCCCTGGAGCTCCCTGATGGACCTCATTCTCCCAGTTCCCTTTCCTTCCTCCCTCTTCCCAGTTGTTTTTCTCTCTTTCCTTTTCTTTTCTCAAGCTCCCTTCTGCCCAGAGTGCCCCTCCCGGCAGGCCCTATTTCCCAGCACTAGGACCTATACCACTGCGCACCCTCAGGAGGGTCGAAGGGAGCAGCATTTAATGCCATTAAATCGCATAGCGAGGAAACTATTCCCGCCCAAAGGGCTTTCAGACCCCCTGAAGAGTCAAGAAGAAAATAACAATTTGGAGGCAGGATGTCTTTATCATCCCCTCATCTTCCCTTTAACAAAGAGGGCTGCCAAAGGCTTCAGGCACAAGGGCCGTTACATTCTTCTAACTTTTTACTAACACAACAGAGGAACTGGTTTTCACCGCCATTTTTTTTTTTTTTTTTTTTTTTTTCTCGGTACGCGGGCCTCTCGTTGTGGCCTCTCCCGTTGCGGAGCACAGGCTCCGGACGCGCAGGCCCAGCGGCCATGGCTCACGGGCACAGCCGTTCCACGGCATGTGGGATCTTCCCGGACCGGGGCACGAACCCGTCTCCCCTGCATCGGCAGGCGGACTCCCAACCACTGCGCCACCAGGGAAGCCCTCACCGCCATTTATTTTTATGCTTACCTTTACCTTTTATTTGTGGCAAATGATGTCAGTTTTCCATTTGTAATTGTGACATAAAGTTTCCTTTCAAAACTGAACTTGTATTAGTAACAAGTGAGTCAACTGACTGTAAGTACAGTTTTGAAAACACGAAGTTAGTAAATAACTATCCTGAGAGTGGAGTGGGCCGGGCAGAGACAAGGTGATGTGTGAGGAACTGGGCCCCAAGGCACCCTCCGCTTCACCTTCCTGGGCTCTGCCCAGCCCAGGTTCCCACCACTCTTCAGGCACTGTTCAAGACCAGATCCCGGGGCCCAGGGGCCGGTCCGCAGACCTCTCAGACCCAGACTTAATTTTGAGCCGAGGCTGGCAGCTCATGGAGAACAGAGGATGGAGACGCAGAGCGAGGGCCCCAGTCTCGGACCATCTGTCTGTTCAGCTCGGGGGCAGAAAGCGGCCAAGCTCCAGGGTCTCCTGGTAGAGTGAGACAGGCAGAGTTTCTCTTCCGGGCCCATGTGGGGCCGAAGGAGCACCTATTCCTGATCCCAGAGCTAAACGGCTTTCCTTGAACCAGTGTGAGGTCAGGAGGCTGGGAGCACATGCCTCTAGATAGACAGAGTCAGGGAGAAGAGCCCCCCACGGCTCCCCGAATGCTCCAGGCTTCCTGATGGGGCCTTCCTGGGTCTCCCTAACACCACACTCAAAGCATTTAGCATCTCTACTGCCAGGTGGACCCAGACTCCCAGGCCCAGCATTCTGTTTCCACACCCATCTCCTTATCCCCCAGTGTGAGGGCCCAGAGCATCTCCTGCCCAGCTCCTGCCACTTTGGACCCTGCACTCCACAGGGGCCAACAAGCACCCGATGAGCACAGCCCAGGGCCCCAAACTTCCTGCCACCCGATGCCTGGCCCAGGTTGCGAGGGTGTTTGGGCACCCAGACGGAGCTCAGGATCAGGGAGGATCTGAGCCTCAGAGCTTTTCTGTTCATTTGTGCCCTAAACTACACCCAGTGGAGCAACCAGCGGCCAGCTGTCCCCAGCTCTGCTTAGCTTCCCGAATTCTGTTTCAGGACGGCTCTGCTGTGAGCGGTACGAGCTTGGTGAACCCAGGGCCTCAGCTTTGGGGTTGAAAGTATGATCGTCAGTGGCCCTAGTTCTCTGGAAGGCAAACGGTTCCTTCCTGAGAGTTGGCAAGAAATAGGGATGCAGGGATTCCTGAGCCTGTGGGTGGGAGGCGTCTCCCTCCTGTGAGCCTGGGAGCCCATTGGTAAGACACCCCACGTGCTACCCGCATTATCTGACCCTCGTGCTACCCGCATTATCTGACCCTCGGGGGTCCTCCTAGCACTGCCCAGACACAGCCTCAGCCCCTCACGGGGGTCCCTGTACCCTCTCTGGGCCCCTAATGCTGTTGACACAGCTGGGACCATCCTGGTACCAGAGTATAGTCCTGGCTAAAAGGCTCCAGACAGGTGAGTGTGAGAAAAGAAGCAGAAAAGGGGCCAGGAGGGCAGGTCCCAGGCTCTCCTGCAGGAGCGCAGGAGGTGGGGAGAGGGCTACCTGAGAGAGCTGCCGTCAGCAATCCAGCAACCACGAAGAGGAGCATTATGTCTGGTGTCATCTCCGACCGCTATGCCTGCCCGCCAGTGGGAAGTACCATCCTAGGGCCAGAAGGTGGGCAGGCTACCGAGTGCCCCTCTCGGAGGCTCTGCCCTTAGCTGCTCCCGTTTGTGTATCTCTCTCAGCAGGAGACAGCACCCCTTTTCACGCATGCGGCCAAACCCAGCCTGTGAGTGTCTCTCACGCCTCTGTGCTCTACTTGTGGTTTCGGTCTCCAGGAAGCAAGGCTGGTAATATAGGCGAGGAGAGCTCAGCTGCCTCGACTGTGAGCTCCCCAAGCCTGGCTGAACCCCAAGAGTCGCAGAGTGAGACACACACACACACACACACACACACACACACACACACAGGGGCCTCAAGGGTCTCTTAAGGAAGAGGGAAGCAGAGGGACCATGCCTCATTTCTGGAGACCTGGTACATAGTAAGTAGAGCGCTCCATCAGCACATATTAGAAGAGTGGATGAGTGACCCATTTCTGTCCTAGTCCATGGAATCTGGCTCTCATGGGATTGAATCCCAAGCTTTACCTTGTTCTCAGGTGCAAAGATGGCTGGGAAGAGGGAGGACGTGGCTTTGCACTTTCAAGAGGGAGCACCTCCACCTCCCCTCAGAGAATGGTAAAGCAGGAAGGGTCTGATAGATGGTTTCCCCACCTCCTCTGCAGGCTGGAACCGGCCCCAGTGACGGCGCAGAAGGCTCCAGTCCCTGCTCCCCTGGGTCCTGGGTTGAGGGTTCATTGCTCTGTGGAAGCAGGCATGGGAGCTGGGCCCCGGAGGATAAGCAGGATTTCAACAGGCAGTGACGGGCAGACGCCGCTGGGCCAGAAGCAGCAGCAGGAGCAAAGGGGCGGGGGCAGGCCGCCCGGGGCTGTTTGGGAAACGCTGAGCTGTCCAGTTGGGCTGCAGTGGACACTGGGAAAGACGCAGGGACCAAGGGTGGGTTTTTTTGTTTTAATTTATTTATTTATTCTTGTCTGTGTTGGGTCTTCGTTGCTGCGCACGGGCTTTCTCTAGTTGCGGCGAGCGAGGGCTACTCTTCGTTGCGGTGCTCGGGCTTCTCATTGCAGTGGCTTCTCTCATTGTGGAGCACGGGCTCTAGGCGCGCAGGCTTCAGTAGTTGCAGCACGTGGGCTCAGTAGTTGTGGCTCACGAGCTTAGTTGCTCCGCGGCATGTGGGATCTTCCCGGACCAGGGCTCGAACCCGTGTCCCCTGCATTGGCAGGCGGATTCTCAACCACTGCGCCACCGGAGAAGCCCCAAGGGTGTTTAATTCACCACTGCACTCCCTGTGGGGCCTACAGTTGTTGCCGAACAAATGCTGTTGAGTGAACGAAGGAACAGGTCACTTAATTTGGTCGTCCAAACAGAACCCTTGAAGAAGTTGAGTCCAGAGGAGGTTGGTTCTGTCCTGACCCTTCCCCATCATGACCCCATCTCAGACTCACCTGGCCTGGCTTGACACTTCCCTCATCCTTGCTTGTCTTCACCTCCCCGCCCTGTGGAATGGAGAGGGGGTATCTGAAGTTACAGGTGTTGGAGCCACAGGGACCTGGGCCCCTCCTGCCCGTCCCTGCGGGGTGGAGGGAGTTGAGCTGAGGCTGCCCTCTTGTGGAAGGTTCTGGTAGCACAGGCAGCAGGTGGATACCTCCCACTTCCATTCTCAACTCCATTCAACCGACCCTTAGAGAGACCTCTTCAGGAGGAAGAGAGGAAACCACAGCCCCACCCTCAGAGAGCAGGTAGTTCACAAACACAGGTGACCAACCGCAGGCCAGGGTAGGATGGACACAGGGGGTGGTCTCCTGCTGATAAGCAGCGTCCTGAGAGACACATGTTTGATTGCACAGGAAAGAAGGCTAGACTTCCGTTTCTGGCAATACAGGAGATAGCAAGTGCTGGAAAGTTCTCCTGAAACAAACCACTAAAAAAAAAAAAAAAAAGCTGGATAAAAATATTTCAAAGCATCTTTAGAAATGCCTAGCAGAGGTGGCAAGAAATTAAGGGTAATTATCAGAGGCCAGAAACAACAAAATCAAACATCCAAAGAGATCCCAGAGAGCATAAGCAGAGGTTGCTCTGTAGTACCTGCTGATCCCACGTGGCCAAGAACTTCAGTTTAATGGGTCAAAACCTAGAGCTTGAGCAAAGTGAAAAGCAGAATCAGTAGCTCCCACTTAAAGCAAAATGATGAAAAATAACACCCACAGTGGATGACCTAGGAGAGGAAAACCTCTGGAAGGGAGCTGATGCAGAACTTGCTAAGCTCAGCCTTGATACTGAGTGAAAGAAAAAGGAACGTCACCCCTGAATTCTCCTAACCACCAGCCTGACCCCAAATGGGCCTGGAGGTGGAATTCACAGCACGTGTGTGGCAAAAACACAACAAACAAACAAACAAAAAACAAAAACAACGGGAGAATTTAAAGAAAGTAGATAGTTGTTCCCTAGGTACTCAGCAGAATCAAATAGGAAAATCCTCTCTGGAGTAACACCTTAAACTTAGGCCTCAAAGAACCCCCACAGAAAAGTTTCACAGGAACATGAGTTCATATGCCAAAAAAAAAAAAAAAAATCATAAAATGCAAGATACAAGTGTATTAGTCAGGGTTCTCTAGAGAAACAGAACTAGTAGGATATGTATATATGATTTATTGTAAGAAGTGGCTCACGTGATTATGGAGGCTAAGAAGTCCCAAGATCTCAGTTGGCAGGCTGGAGACTCAGGAATGCTGGTGATGTATTTCTAGTCTAAGCCTGAAGACCTAAGAACCCACAGAGCTGATGGTGTAAGTTACAGTCTGAGTCCATGTCCAAAGGCAGGATACGATCAGTATGCCAGCTCAAAGACAGGCAGAGAGAGACAGAAAATTCTCTCTTACTCAGTCCTTTTGTTCCATTCAGACCTTCAATGGACTGAATGAGGCCCACGCACATTGGGGAGGGCAATCTGCTTCACTCAGCCGACCAATTCAAATGTGAATCTCATTCAGAAACATCCTCACAGGCACACCCAGAATAATGTTTAACCAAATATCTGGGCATATGGCCCAGTCAAGTTGACACATAAAATTAACCATCACAACAAGTCATTTTAAGTGAGAATTACACATAGCAATAAATAATAGACTCAAACCTTCAAAAACTTTGCATATTGGAATTATGGTATACATAATATAAAATAAGGATATTTCCTATGCCTAAAGAAATAAAAGTTAGTTATCAGTGGTATATATATGGAATGAGATTATTTTATTTTTTTATTATCATTCATTTTTAAAACTCACCACCTCTGGGCTTCCCTGGTGGCTCAGTGGTTGAGAGTCCGCCTGCCGATGCAGGGGACACGGGTTCATGCCCCGGTCCGGGAAGATCCCACATGCCGCGGAGCGACTCGACCCGTGAGCCGTGGCCGCTGAGCCTGCGCGTCCAGAGCCTGTGCTCCGCAACGGGAGAGGCCACAGCAGTGAGAGGCCTGCGTACCACAAAAAACAAACAAACAAACAAAAAAAAAAACAAAAAAAACTCACCACCTCTGCTTTATTGCTAAGCACTTCAGACAGACATGGGCTCTGCTTTACCACCGGGCCCCTGGACTGATGTTGATTTACACTCAGGTTCTCCAGCCAGGTCAATCGATGGTCTTGTAAGGAGAAGTATATCTGGAGGTTTGGACTTTCCCAGTGGAACTGGGGAGGAGGGGAAGAAACATGTGGAATGCTGAGGACCAAGGTTGAGCTCAGGCTGAGGCTGGACCCAGGGCTAGGCTGACCTGCTGGTTTGGGTCACGTCCTCAGCCCCGCTCGGTGCCCAGTTCCTCCCCAGACCATGCTGCATGAAACCTGAAAGAAGGAACATTTCAACCTTGCACTTGATCCTAAAAAGAGGAATGAGACTATTTTAAATGACTAGGAAAATTTGAAAAAAAAAACAAGATAGTACTTCTATAAATGATGAATATAATCTTCAAAAAAAAACTAGCAATCCAATGGGCAGATTAAACAGCAGAATAACGTAGCTACAGAGAAAACTCATGGGCTGGAAATATATCTGAAGAACTTATAGAAAATGCAACACAGAGAAACAAAGTGATGGAAAATGGGAAACAGAGCTTAAGAGATGTAGAAGATGGAACAAGGACTTGAATAGGTCTAAATGGAAAATTTCCAGAGTTGATGAAAGACAAAATCTTCAGATCCTGGAAGCTCCCCCAATCCATGTGTGATAAGTAAAAAGAAATCTGCACCCAACACCTATAGTAGCGAAACTGCTAATCACTGAAGAGAAGACGAACTATAAAGTAGACAGACAGCTAACTTCTTAATAGCAACAATTGAAACCAGAGGACAGTGGAATAACATCTCAACGTGCAAAGACAAAATAACTGTTAAGCTTGAGTATGCTTCAGATACATTTTCAGATAAAAAACGAAAACATTTACAACAGACCCTCACATAAGGAAATTCTAAAAGATATTCTTCAAGGACGAGGAAAATAATCCCAGAAGGAAAGTATAAGATTCAAGTAGGAATAGTGACCAAAGGAATATGTGAACATGGAGATAAATTAAATAAGCATCAGTGGTATAAAATAATTGTGAGAATGTCTAATTTGTTGGGTTAGGAAAATAAAAAAGATAAAAACAAAGAACCAGGAAACAATAGCAAAGGAATTGCTAAGGAGTGATCAGAGTTTTAAAAAAAAGAAGGTCTATTACTTGCAGGAACACAAATTTTTGAGTAGCTTTTAGCTTTGTTACATTAAATGTGTGTGTTAAATGTGGAACCATTAGTGGGGAAAGCCTTCCATAAAACCAAGAAAGGAAAGGAAAAGAAATGGAATAAGAAAGGCAGGACAAACAGTAGGATGGGTAGATTCAGCAGGTAGAGACAGGTGTAGGGTGGCAGGAAGGGTGCTCCTGGCAGAGGTTACAGGGTAAGACGAGGGAGGACCACATGGTGGAAGCATCACTGGGAACTCACATGATTCACCTGAAGTAGCCTATGTTTCGTGGACACAAAACTCTGAACAGGAAGCTGGCAGATGTACCCAGCTGGCTGCCCAAATCTATGTGCTCATTTTTAGAACTCTTGGAGCCAGGACTTTTTAAACTCAGTTTGCAAGAACACCTTATCTTTCTGCATCATGTGGACAAACAGACATTTTTCATCCATACTGAATCTCTCTCCTGCCCTTGGCCCAGCAGAGAGGAACAAGCAACATTATTTAGGGAAATCTGACTCTGACCAGAAGGAAGGGAGGCCCTAGGGCTGCAGCCCCCGCCATGTGACATAGGGGAACGTTTAATGCCAACTGATACTTCGTGTGCACTTTCTATTGTACTAAACACTTGACATGGGATTCCCCGCTCAAGTCTCACAACAACCCAACTAAATAGGTACCAGCCTTAACACATCGTTGCAGACAAGAAAACTGAACTTAGAGAGGTAGTTTGCTCAAGTTCCCACAGCTAAGAGTAGTAGGGCTGGGCTCTGAACTCAGGTCTGTCTGACCCAAGACCCTGCCTGTAACCACAGGCAATTCAGCCTTGCTGGGGGTGGTGGTGGGGGGAGTTGTCACTAGACAACAATAAAGACTTGGGCTGAAACATAGCACCTCTGCCAGGAAGGGCTCTGGCTCCGCGGGGCTCTGAACTTTGGACCAGCCCTGCCCCCAGTCCAAGTCAAGCCTGCTGCTGCGTCTCAAGTCCTGAGACACCCAAGCCCTGACCACAATCTTCAAAGCAGCCACAGCCAGCCCTTGTCTTTGCTAAGGTCCAGAGTTCTCTACCACAGTCTAAATATTCAGCCCCTTGATGTACATGCCATTAGCCCTAATCCCTTAGCCATTCATTCAAACAACTTTATCATGTGTTCTAGGCGCTAGGGACACACAGCTCTGAACAAAACAAACAGATGTTCCTGTTCTTATAAAGCTCACATTTTAGTGAGAGAGTCTCATAATAAACAGTAGACATGATAAATAAGTAAGTTATATGGAGAAAAGACACAGCGCTGAGTAAGGGAGGTTAGCAGTGCCAGGAAGAGGTGATAATTTTAAATAGGGTGATACCTTATAAAGCCTTTGCTTGCAGGTAGGTTATTTGCGAATGGGATCCCAGGGAGCAGAGAGAGGAACAAGAAGCAGTGAAATCGGAAAAGAAGGAAAGTCGGTAAAAGGATGCACCACTGAGTTGGCCACACTGTGTGCAACTCGTACTCCATCTCAGACTTATGAGATGGTCCTCAGAAATGTCCACCCCACATGTGGCCTCCATTCCTGTCACCCACAGCAGCAGCACCGGTGTGGCCAAAGGAGAGACGCTGGAAACACCTGCAGGAAAAGACATCACGCCCCCTTGCTTGTTGGAGGCCTCCCTGTGTACACCTTCCCTGCTGGGCATTAACATAAGACATCAAGAACTGCAGGCTTTATGCTCACTCCCACAGACAGGTCCCTCTTCATCTACCCCAATATCCTTATCTCTGATTTTCCAGTCATGTTCCTTCCAGGTTGCTGCCCAGGAGTCCATGTATATCCACACCTCCAGCCACTTTTCCTTCCATGGGCAGTGGATGACCAACTGTACTCTCACATCTCTGCCTGCTGGGAGCATTTCCCTTCACCGTTATCCTTTAGGACCACCTCTAAGTGAGGTTTTAAGGCAGCTTCTGTCCATTTCAAGTTAGTAACAACCATTGTGCTGTCCCATTTGTGAACCAAGCCTGAGGTTTGCCTCCAACAAGGGCAGCTCCCTTGAGGACAGAGGCATGAGTTAAAAGAGGAACATGGAGACCACAGAGGTGGGGACCTTCTGTTCATGTAACTAACTTGCACCTTCTGGGCCTCTTTGGGCCTGAAGCTGTTGTACAGTGAATCACTGCTACCCTCTCCCTAGATCTTACAACTGGTGTGTATGATAATGCCCAGATCATGACGGGCCCTCAGGTTGCCTGGTCATTGGTGACCCATCATCAGGCACAATCTCTACCAGGGCCCGGTAACATACCAGGAGATGGTTTTCAAATGACAGGTGGTTCTCTGTGGCAGGAGTCATGGCTTTGCTCCAGGACCCTAAAGGTTTGTGCTGCAAATTCTCCTCCATTGGAGCCTTCCAGAGACTTCACACAGCATCCTTATCCACCTTGGTGTCTCTGGCATGATTAAACTGTATGGGTCTTAGCGACAGAATGGCACAATGGCTTGCACCACTGCCTGGACCTGCTACAAGAACATCCTCTTGCTCTGAGCCCCACTCAGAATGAGCAGCTCCCCAGGTCACGTGAGAAGTAGTCAGAACAGAATCCCCAAAGGTGATATATGTTCCAAAATCCAAAGAGGGGGCTTCCCTGGTGGCGCAGTGGTTGAGAGTCCGCCTGCCGATGCAGGGGACGCGGGTTCGTGCCCCGGTCCGGGAAGATCCCACATGCCGCGGAGCGGCTGGACCTGTGAGCCATGGCCGCTGAGCCTGCGCATCCGGAGCCTGTGCTCCACAACGGGAGAGGCCACAACAGTGAGAGGCCCGCGTATCGCAAAAAAAAAAAAAAAAAAAAAAAAATCCAAAGAGGTCCACCATGTACTGTGCTGTTCTTAGCGGTAGGGTATGTAAGGTGCAAAGCTTGTTCTTTACCCTAGAGGCAATGCCCCAGCACGCCCCAGACCTTTGGATCTCCCAAATCTTCCTCAGTTTGGCAGCCACCTAAACCTTTGTGTGGTTTTTCTGCCATCGTTCAGCACAAATAGGGCAGCAGCTCTCAACCTCTTTTGGTCTCAAGATCTCTTGATGTTCTTAAAAACTATCAAGCACGCCAAAGAACTTTTGTTTATGTGGATTATATCTGTCCATATTTACCGTATTAGAAATTAAACTGAGAAATTTAAAATATGTAATTTGCTCAAAAATAGCAACAATACTGAAAAAGAATACATATATGTATAACTAAATCTCTTTGCTGTACACTTGAAACTAACACAACATTGTAAATTAACTATACCTCAATAAAAAGATAAATAAATAGCAACAATAAACTCATTACATATCTACATAAGTAACACTTTTTATGAAAACATTAATATATATTCCAAACCAAAAAAAAATTATTGGGGAGGGTAACATTGTATTGCATGTTTACCCATCTCTCTAGTGTCTGGCTTCATAGAAAACACTTGGATTCTCATATCTGCTTCTTCATTCAATCTGCTGAGATATGTTGTTTTGGTTAAAGTATAAGGAAAACATGTGGCCTCATGATATGTAGTTGGAAAAAGAAGGAGTATTTTAATTGTCTTTTTAGGTAATTTTAGATAGTCTTCTCTGACACTACTACAAAACTTAAGTGATAATTTCTAAAGGTTAGTTGCAATATGGAATCTGATACCATATCAATGAACTTTAATGCACTATTAAATTAAAATCCATTGGTCTGTCTTGCACCTGAATGGATCTTTTATCCATGCGTGATTTTGAAATAACACGCATCAGTCATTCAGGAACATACTGGTTCACAGAGTTATGTAGATCTTCCAAAGGTTGATGTATTTCATTATACAATGTAACAAAAAATCACATTCATTAATATCATCTCTGATCCCATCAGGAAACTTTAAGTATTGGGAGGCTGTCAAGATCATGGTGGCTACTACAAGTTTTCTAAAATTCCAGTTTTCACTTAAAAGCTCCAGTTTCATCATTGGCAACAAATACTGTCAGTTGATTTCTCTGAAGTGACAAGCTCACTTCATTGATTTTCACAAAATTGTCTGCCAGTCCTTAAGTCTGAATTACCATAGTTTCAAGTAAATGTGGCGTTCCATGAAAAAAAAAAAAAACAACTAGTTCAGCTGGCAAAGCAAGCAATAGCACAATTGCTCTTCCCAGAGGCAACCACTATACTGCAATATTCAGCAGAAGTGTTTTATACATTATTATGATATTATACTGCTCATTTTGTCATGTAGAATATTAAAAATTCGTGCACATTAGAAATGTGATTTAATCATATTAATCATTTTAATTGCTTCCTTAAAGACATGCTTAAGTAAAATTAGCAAATTTTTTTTTTTACTCTGGGTGCATATGGGGGTGAAGAATTCAATGGCTACTAGTAAACTTTAATGCCCCCCCTCTGATTCATGCTGAGACACCAGCAGTTTTACCCATCACTGCTTTTGTACCAAGCAAATTATGTCAGTAAAAAGGCAAATTACGTCTTCATACTTTAAAATTTTAATTTAATTTTTATTTTATATTAGAGTATAGTTGATTTACAATGTTGTACTAGTTTCAGGTGTATAGCAAAGAGATTCAGTTATACGTATACATATATCCACACTTTTTCAGATTCTTTTCCCATATAAGTTATTACAGAATATTGAGTAGAGTTCCCTGTGCTATACAGTAGGTCCTTGTTGGTTACCTCAAAATTACTTTCTTTATGAAAATAGTTTTGACCTCCCAGATTCCTGAAAGGGTCTCAGGGACCCGTTAGGGTTCCATGGTCCTCACTTTGAGAACTGCTGGTTCAGTGGGAAGGCCTATGGTACTTAGAGCTGAAACCCAGCATCTTGAATATCCTGTTCTTCTCCCAAGCATTGCCAGTGACACGTAAGCCCTCTTGAAGGAGCAGCCTGGTGGACATTTGACAACAGGGACAGGATGCCCAGGTGTCTTTCCTCTCCCATGGGCAGGATTTCGAGTCCACGCCCCCTCCTGATCACTCCCCACTGAAATTTTAATGTGGTACCTGCTGAACCCAACACTCCCTATTGGGTCTGATCAGCCTGGAGTTGAGCAGAATGATACCCCCGATACCAAACGTGACCTTTGTGAACAATCGAAGCCTTAGAAGCACAGTAGAGCAACTCTGAAAATTAAGAAAAGAAAAAAGTCACTATAATCTCATCACCTTGACAACCACTGTTAGGTTGTGGCCAAGGGTGACCTCAAACAATGTTGATTCATCCTGAATTTACCGTTGATGAAAATCCCTAAGGCTTTTTTTGTCCTACTAGTGCTAAGCCATGTCATCCTGGACCTTTCTAGCTGGGTCTGGGGCCCCAAGAAGAGGGCCTGACATTCAAATCTGTATACTTCATCCATATAGAGCTGCCCTGTAGACATCTGTTGGTGTCTGGAGTCCACTGGCTAAAGTGTTTACAGCTCTGTGTGATCAGCAGATGGGGTCCCCATCATCATGTCAACGACCTCTTTCATCAATTCTCCTATGGAAATGTGAATCTTGGATTATAACGTTTAACGGTGAAACCACACTCGCTGATGACATATCTCTTCTAGATTTATTTCCTGTGGCTGATGTAATAAATTACCAAGGATTTGGTGACTTCAACCATAGAAAATTATTTTCTCACAGTTCTGGAGGCCAGAAATCTGACATCGAGGTGTCGGCAGGGCTGCAGAGGTTCTTTGGGAGAACCTGTCCCTTGCCTTTTCCACCTTCTTGTGACAACAGGAGTTCCCTGGCATTTCTTGCTTGTTGCAGCATCACTCCAATCTCTGCCTCTGTCTTCTCAGTACCTTCTCCTCTGTATGGGTCTGTCTAATCTCCCTCTGCCTTGCTGACTTTCTCTCTTTCTCAACAAAATAAATTTTTTTATTTATTTATATTTTTGGCTGCTTTGGGTCTTTGTTGCTGTGCACGGGCTTTTCTCTAGTTGCGGCGAGCAGGGGCTACTCTTCGTTGCAGTGCACGGGCTTCTCATTGGGTGGCTTCCTTTCTGGCAGAGCACGGGCTCCAGGCACCTGGGCTTCAGGAGTTGTGGCACTCGGGCTCAGTAGTTGTGGTGCATGGGTTTAGTCACTCCGCGGCATGTAGGATCTTCCCGGACCAGGGCTCGAACCCATGTCCCCTGCATTGGCAGGTGGATTCTTAACCACTGCGCCACCAGGGAAGGCCTCTCTCCTTTTGTAAATTGACCCTCTTCACCCATTTCCCCACTCCCCATCCCCTGCCTCTGACAACCACCAGTCTAGTCTCGGTTTCTATGAATTCATTTTTTTTAGATTCCACATATATGTGGTATCATAGAGCATTTGCCTTTCTCTGTCTGACTTATCTCACTTAGCATAATGCCCTCAAGGTCCACCCATGTTACTGCAAATGGCAGAATTTCCTTCCTTTTTATGGCTAATACTCCACTGTGTATATACACATTTTCTTTATCCATTCACCCCTCAGTGAACATTTAGGTTGCTTCCATGTCTTGAATAATGTTGCAGTGAACATGGGGGTGCAGATAACTCTTCAAGATAGTTATTGCATTTCCTTCAGATAGATACCCAGAAGTGGAGTTGTCGGATCCTCTGATAGTTCTATTTTTTACTTTTCTGAGAATTCTCCGTATTGCTCTCTATACTGGCTGTACCAATTTACATTCCCACCAACAGTGCGTGAGGGTTCCCTTTCTCCACAGCCTCACCAATACTTGTTACCTCTTGTCTTTGCCTTTCTCTTATAAAGATACTTGTGATGACATTTAGGACCCAAAAAGATAATCCAGGGTAAGCTCCTCCTCTGAAGATTTTTAATTTAATCACATCCTTTGTCCTATCAGATAATATTCACAGGTTCCAGGGATTAGGATGTGGACATATCTTTTGGGGGCCACCATTCAGCCCACGATACCCTCTCACAGCAGACACTTAGTTATGGCCGTAGTTCTCAACCAGGGATGATTTTACCCCCCAGGGACATTTTGCTAGTGTCTGAAGACATTTTTGTTGTCACACGGAGGTGGAGGGATGCAGCTAGCATTTTGTTAATAGAAGCCAAGGATATTGCTAAATACCCTACAATGCACAGGACAGCCCTATAACAAAGAATTAGCCGGGGCTTCCCTGGTGACGCAGTGGTTGAGAGTCCGCCTGCCGATGCAGGGGACACGGGTTTGTGCCCCTGTCCACGAAGATCCCACATGCCGCAGAGCTGCTGGGTCCGTGAGCCATGGCCGCTGGGCCTGCGCATCCAGAGCCTGTGCTCCGCAACGGGAGAGACCACAACAGTGAGAGGCCCGTGTACCACAAAATAAAATAAAATAAAATAATTAGCTGGTCTGAAGTGTCAGTAGTGTTGAGTTTGAGAAATTCTGATTTATAATAAACTATTATTATTATATTATACTCTCTCTAAGAAACCTCCACTGTCATCTCCATCTCTTTATCCAACTTTCTCATTATAGCCTTTATTATATGTGACACTACATACATCTTATTCTCTTTTATTTTATTCTCTTCTCTTCTATTCATTTATCTCCCCCAACATGTCAACTCAATGAAAACAAAGATTTGTGTTCGTTTTGTTCACTGTTGTGTCCTCAGCCCGTTGAACAGCACTCAGCACATAGTAAGCAATCTCAAAACATGTATTAATTAATTTATTAGTTA
Source organism: Globicephala melas (assembly GCF_963455315.2). Classification (NCBI taxonomy): domain Eukaryota; kingdom Metazoa; phylum Chordata; class Mammalia; order Artiodactyla; family Delphinidae; genus Globicephala; species Globicephala melas. Next base: position 10,288,357 of record NC_083321.1, read on the forward strand.
AATAAAGTGCAGGTATTTCCCTTACTGTACACCAGCCACAGTGCTGGGTTATCTCATTTTGATGCTCACAAAAAACCCGTAAGATAAGGAGTATTATTCTCCCCGGTGTTTCAGATAAAGAAACTGAAGAGGTTAAGTAGCTTACTGAAGATCGCACAGCTCTTAAGAGGTCAAGACAGAGCCTTTTCTCAGGTGTCCAACTCCAGGGTATATTCCCTTGTGGAGGCAGGGTGCCAGGCTCTGGAACACATAGATGAAGAAGACACAACCCCTGTCCCCAGAAGTCTCTAGTCCAGTGGGAGAAACAGACGAGTAAGCAGACAACTATGACATGAGTCATGCAGGGGGCTCTGAGGGCTAACACAACCTTGGGAAATCAGGGGAGACTTCTCGGAAGAGGTGACATCTCAGTCAAGTCCTGAGGGACCAGGATTCATTAGTCATGGCAGGTTCTAGTCTGGGGAGGCTGGGGCAGCATGTGCCAATTTCTAGATGAGAGACAGGACTGGAAGCTGAAGGCAGAGTGGGGGCAGGGGCCATGGAGAGGGAGCTGCGAGGGATGAGACTCAGACGGTGGCAGGGGTTGGGAGGAGCCCTTGCAGGGTTTCGAGCACACCAACTGCAATGCTGACCGTGAAATAGAAGGCATCGCTGCAGTGGTCCATGCAGGGAAGGACGCAGCCTGAATGGGCCATGTGCCACGGGACAGAGAGGTGGGTGGAGATGAGACAGGGTTGTCTGGCAAAATGATTGGGACTTGGGGGCAGGACCCTTGGAAATTCTGAAAGAGGGGCAGGCTTGCTGGCCCATCAGTTTTGAGAATGGACACTTAGTAAAAGGAAATAATATGTAACAACTATCATCTGCCACGTGTTGCCGCCCCACCCAAACCCCAATCCGTGGATGTTCACACTCATGGGTGCTAAGGGGACAGGAAGACAATGCGAGGACGCATCCTCTGCTGCCATCTGCCCCCTGGGGGCCACGGCCTTCCACAGGCCAGTCCGCATCCATGCCAGACCTTCAGCCCTGGGAATGTCTTGCTTTCATTCATCCCCTAGGAAAGGCGTCCACTCTGTTCCATTCCTTTAAAGGCCCCTGGCTCTCCTGGTGCTCATGGGAACGGAATAAACCAGCAGTTCTCAACCTTGTCCTACAACAACCCAACTAGGAACTAGGGTCTTCCGTGTGCTGCTACCCACCTCGTGGAGAATGTGAGTCCTGCACAGACACGTCAGCTGCAGGTTACATGCCATTCCTGGTGCGCCTGCTACACCCCAGGACGGCTGGGATTGACCACCCCTGGCATAGGAAGCTGCTGTGGGTGGACACCTGCACTGCCGTCCAGGAGCTGCCCCGGGCTGTCGCTATCCTTCCCTCCACCCTGCCCCTCCTCACTCCACCGCTGCTATGCTTTCAGCCAGCTCTGTTTTTTGTTTTTTGTTTTTTGCGGTACGCAGGCCTCTCACTGCTGTGGCCTCTCCCGTTGCGGAGCACAGCCTCCGGACGCGCAGGCTTAGCGGCCATGGCTCACGGGCCCAGCCGCTCCGCGGCATGTGGGATCTTCCCAGACCGGGGCACGAACCCGTGTCCCCTGCATCGGCAGGCGGACTCTCAACCACTGCGCCACCAGGGAAGCCCTCCAGCTCTGTTTTTGATTCCTACCTATCCTCTAACCCAGGATCCCCTACAGGTACAGAGAATAGGTTGGCCCGGTATAAGAAAAATCCAAATTGTCTTGCACGTGTGTGGCAGGCCTTGGGTGGGCCTGGGAGACAAACTTGGCTCCACTTCAGGGGCTGCATCCTGGTCATCCTTACAGAGTTGCAGTGAGGCTGTGCATAGATGATGCTTACCAGGGTCTGTATCACCTGCGGGTGATGTAGCAGGACAGCACTGGGGCATTGCTAAGAAACTGTACCTGCAAGCTAGAAGTTAGATCTAGGTGTCACCGTTTCCTTTTCTCAACCACATAAAGTAACTGTGCTGGGTTTTAGAAGGTGGGGCTGGAAGGCTAAGAGGTTAGGCAAACCCCACTTTGGGACTTCCCACAACCTGGCGTCTCTCACCTGGCCTGGCAGAGGCTGTCAGGAGGACCTGGGTGAAGCCACTACCACCAAACATCCCAGCTTGCAGACAGTGCTGTCCTTGCCTTTCTCACGTTCACCAGTAGCTGCCGCTCGGTGTGAACGTGAAAAGGCTCCTTCACCAGCCTCCGACTGCGACATCTGCAGATGTCAGCGATTCAGTGATGGCCTCTCTAGACCGGGGTAGAGTTGCAGACCACCCCCAATTTCTGGAGCAGCCAGAAAGCCTGATTTTCATGTGAACATTTCTGAATTTTTAAGGACATAATTTAAACATATTTTTAAATTAAAAAACGAAACAAGAACTAAAATGACACACCATGGGGCCAAAGACTGTTTGGGCCAAACCACACATGTTTATGGGTCACGGGCCACCAGCTCTGCATCTCCTTTGACTAAAATTCTGCTCTCTAGCCCATTACATGGGTAATCGATGTCAACTCGTGCCTGGGTGGTAGTCACAAGTCTCTCCAGAACATGACTTCTGCTGTCTGCAGGACACAAATCACCCCTACCCAGCAAAGCAGGTCTCTAGGACTTTCCCCAGTCACCCCGCCTTAGTTCCTGGTCACCACACAGCTCCGGGGACGGAGACCGGTCAGCAAGGAGGAAACTGCACTTATTTTTCCTTGGCTGCTTTCGTCTCCTGGTTTTTCTCCGCTGGCTACATTGTTATTAGGACCTTTCCTTTCGTTCACCACCCCATGAAGGTCACTGGTGGCAGGTCACCACTCTCATTGGCAAGGCTCAGGTCTCTGGGATGGCATTTGTCACCTCTGCCACCTTAGTGACCTTGTCAAGAGAGGACAGAGTGGAGTCTGAATGAGACGTGCAGTTCGTCACCACACCCTGGTGATCCTGAGCTTCTACCAATGAGAGGTAGAGGCAGATTAGTCCAAGTATCTGGGAGGGACTGGGAGACTCCAGTCTCTGCCCACCTCATCCACAGCACTGTCCCTGACTGACGTGACTGAAACAGAATCCAGGGTGGAGAGCTCTGCTTTCTCTCCATCACCCTGCCTTACCCCTGCCCTTGCATGGGCTTGTCCCATCCATCACCGCTTGGCTTCTTACCCGATAGAAAATTTTAACAACCCAGATTTTGGTGGTATCTACAGCTTTTGCAAGACTCCATTTATTTTAGCTTTTGGCCTTCCTGAGGCTATTCTTACAAATCTTGGCTTGGGACAGTCTTTCATTTATTTATTCAACCAAAAGTTTATTGAGCACCTACTATTTGCCAAGCACTGGGCAGTCATTAGGTTAAAACAGTGAAAAGTTACACAAGCTTCTTCTACAAATAGTGCTGGAACAGCTGGACATCTGAGCCAGCAATCACACTCCTTGATATTTACCCGAAGGATTTGAAAACGCACGTCCACACAAAAACCTGCACACAGATGTTTATAGCAGCTTTCTTCATAATTGCCAAAACTTGGGAGCAACCAAGGTATCCTTCAGTAGGTGAATGGATAAATAAACTGTGGTCCATCAGACAACGGAGTATTATTCAGTGCTAAAAATAAATGAGATATCAAGCCATGAAAAGGCATGGAGGCATCTTGAATGTATAATCCTAAGTGAAAGAAGCCAGTCTGAAAAGGCTACATACTTTATGATTCCAGCTCTATGACATTCTGGCAAAGGTAAAACTATGGAGACGATAAAAAGATCAGTGGTTGCCGGGGGATGGGAGGGTGGGGGAATGAATAGGCAAAGCACAGAGGAATTTTAAGGCAGTGAAAATACTCTGTATGATACTGTAATGATGGATACATGTCATTATACGTTCGTCCGAACCCACAGAACATACAACACCAAGAATGAACACTAAGGTAGCTATGGACTGTGGGTGATGATGTTGTGTCAATGTAGGCTCACCCTTGGTAAAAAAAAAAAAAAAATTCTGGTGAGTGATGTTGATAATGGGGGAGGCTATGCATGTGTGGGGCGGGGCAGGGGGGGGTTGAGAAATCTCTGTACCATCCTCCTGATACTCTTATAAACCTAAACCTGCTCTAAAAAAATAAAGTCTTAAAAAAAGTTCAACACTTCCTTGATCCAGTGACACTTCTATTCCACTGGAGGTGATAACTGGAAATTGAACGAGTATTATGTGCTCCGAAGACATTAAAACAGAGAGAGGATACTGAGAATCCGGTAGGCAACTGCTTAGATAGAATACTAGGGAAGGTCTCCACGAAGAGGAGACATTCCGGCTGAAATCTAAATAAAGAGAAAAGGCCACTCATGCCAAGATGTGGAGGAAAAGCTGTCTGGCAGAGGTAACAGCAGAGACCAAGGTCCTGAAGCAGGAAGGGGCTCAGCATGTGAGAGGAACAGAGAAAGTAGGTCAGTGTGGCTGGATCTGAGTGGACGTGGGGCTGCGTGATGTTGGAGGAGGGTAGGAGCCAGATGCCATGGGGCTTTTAGGTCAGGGTGAAGGCTGGCCCTTAATCCAAGCGCACCAGAGGGCTCTGTGGAGGGGAGGGCTAAGGCCTGATTTTGATATAGTCTGAGGTCAGTCTCTGTCAATCTCAACTTACTTGTGGGCCCTCTATGGTGCCACAAGCTTTGAAGGTGCCCCCACTTCCTTCCTCATGATAGCATTTGCATAATCTGAATTCATTTGAGAGCTTCCTGTGTCTCTCAGGAGCCCGAGCAGTGGTTTACCCCTAGTTCAGCCACCATGAACCAGTCATGCCCGGACCTCCCTTCCCCGCCTCCACTGGGCCTCAGTCTCCGCATCCACGAAGTGGGCGGGTAGAACCAAATGATGCATATGGCATTTCCGGTCCCATCACTCTAACTTTGGTTTGTGATTGGAAGAGGATGCAGCAGAAGTGGGATCCAGGAGAGAAACGAAAGTGAAAGATGGAAAACATTCCTCCAGCCTCCAGGAAAGTAGGCAGAGCTGGGGGTGGGGGGAGGGTAATGGGGGGGAGGGAGGTTTTTAGAAAGCTGGCCTGGCAGGGTCCCTGTGACCCAGACTTTCGCTTCTCCTAAACACCCCAGAACACCATGTGACGCAGCCTGGCCACAGAAGCAGCGAAAGGGGAAGCTAGGGGCTCCCAGAGTTTCTCAAGGAGCAGAGAGCTGGACAGAGGCTGAGCCCGAAGGGAGAGGGCCTGGGAGGGGCGGCAGGGGAGGCAGTCTCGGGAAGGCGAGGAGCGGAGGAGACAGCGGGGCGGTGGGGGCACAGGGAGCCCCTGTGGGAGGACCCTTGTCTCCGGAGTGTGGGCCAGGTGTCACCAGGGGAGGGGACAACGGTTAAGAAAAGACGACCAACCGGAGAGACCCGCAGGAAAGGAGGGGGAGGGGCAGAGACGAGGAAAGAGAAGGGTCGGCAGTGAGGAAGGGTGGAGGAAGGAAGAAGAGTTAGGGGTGGGAGGAGGGGAGAGGAGAGAATTAGGGAGCGGGAAGTAGAATCCGGGTAGCCCCAGAGGCCCCAGGGGGCGAGAAAGACAGGGAGAGGGGACAGGGGAGCAGAGGGGAAAAGGGAGAGGAAGGGGGGACCAAAAGGGGTGAGAAAGGAGGGAAGGGAGGAGAAAAGAAGAGGGAGGCCGCGGGGGAGGGCCGGAGGGCTGCGGACAGGGTGGGGGTCTGAGAAGCGCAGCGGGGGCCCAGGATGCCCGGGCCGCGCACACCAGTGGAGCCCCGAGAGTCCGGGGAGCGCCGGCCGCTGCTGGAGCGCAGGCCGCGGGAGCCCCGACGGTGGTGGCGGGCGGCGGCGGCCGCGGTGCTGCTCGTGGAGATGCTGGAGCGCGCCGCCTTCTTCGGCGTCGCGGGCAACCTGGTGCTCTACCTGAACAGCGCCGACTTCCATTGGGCGGGCGAGCAGGCGTCCCGCGCCGCGCTGGTCTTCCTGGGCGCCTCCTACCTGCTGGCGCCCGTGGGCGGCTGGCTGGCCGACGTATACCTGGGCCGCCACCGCGCCATCGCGCTCAGCCTCCTGCTCTACCTGGCCGCCTCCGGCCTGCTGGCCGCCACCGCCTTCCCCGACGGCCGCAGGTCCTTCTGCGGCGAGATGCTCTCCCTGCCGCTGGGGCCCGCCTGCCCTTCGCACGGCTGCCTGCACACCTCGCCCACCCCCTACTGCGCCCCCACCCTCTACGCGGTGTTGCTGCTGCTCGCCCTGGCCGCCAGCTCCGTCAGGAGCAACCTCACCTCTTTCGGTGCCGACCAGGTGAGTGACAAGAGGGCCCGCCCCGTCGGGAGGCCCGGGGCGTGCGGAGGGAAAGCGATGGACCCGGGAGTCAAGAGGCCCTGGCTGCCAGCCTGCGTGACCCCTCTCCGGGCCCAGTTTCTTTATTTGAAAGAAGCTGTGGGGTTGGGGGTTTGGGGGTGCGGACCCCTACAACAAAAACGATGGCACGATAGTGATAACCATAGCTGGCCTTTGACTATGTGCCACTTTCAGTGTTTTAACTCATTTCGTCCTCTTAACTACTTAGAAGGTAGGTAGTATTTTTATGTCCATTTTGCGGAGTAGGACACTGGAGTTTCAGGATGTTTATCGGCCTGGCTGAGGTCTCATAGAGAGCAGGTCGAAGAGCAGGTTAGGGTAGCTGCACATCAGGCCCCACACCTTGGGCCCCATCTTTGTGTGTTGTAGAGATCTAGAGGAAGGCGGGAGCCTCTTCTTGCCAGCTGTGCCGGAGGTTGAGGCAGGCCCACGTGTTCAGATCCCAGCTCTGCCACTCACCAGCCAGAGGCACCTGGGCCAATACCTTAACTTCTACGCCTTTTTCTGTACACTTTTGGACAGAACATGGCACATAGGAGAAATTCGATAGATATTTGTTAAATGAATGAGTAAATACTGTGTGATAACATGGCTATATTTTGATAGCTCTACTCAGTGGGCTATTAGACAGTAATTTTTAAAAATATGTAACGTGACTTGAACAAAACCACATACAGTGTTAATGAGCAAAAGCAACGCAAAATTGCCTACAGAGCATGAGTACAGCCGCGTGAAAAGAGCAGGTGTCAACAAAAGGGGGAAACTGGAAAAAATTGTGACAGTAGTGTGATCAGGTGCCACTGGACTAGCTGTACTTTTTTCCTAATTGCTTTAAAATGTTCTTTAATTGCATGTATTACAATCAGAAAGGGGACATTTTGGAAGGAATATTGCATCCAGCTGGCAACCACAATGCGGCATCCGACACAATCTCCGGAGTCCTTACCCAGGAGTGACTCATCCAGCCTGTTCGGATTCCTTTGATGATGGGGGATTCAGTGCCCCCAGGACAGCCCCATCCATTTCTCAGCCGCCACTGACCTTCCTGCAGACCAGGAGACCCCCAGCATCTGCCAGTGGGAATCTCTCAGCTTCCCTTAATTCTTCTGCTCTTTCATTGACATCCCACTCCGCCCCCAGGTGCCCTTGACTTCATTGACCTCCAGAGGGCCTCAGCCACCTACTGCCTCCTGTCTGTCCCTCCTCTTGGTGGCAGAATTGGTCTCTCAGAGGCTCGGCCACTGGGTAGCATGGACTCTGGGTGGGGCCAGGCCAGGCTGGAAGGCTGCCTGGGGGTCTGGCCTGATCCCTAGGACAGTTCAGAAACACTAAAATGATTTGAGACAGGGATGGAATCATTAGATTAGATTTTTTTAAAATTCTTTTCTTTTTTTTTTAAACCCCACATTTGTTTATTTATTTTTATTTTTTGGCTGTGTTGGGTCTTCGTTTCTGTGCGAGGGCTTTCTCTAGTTGTGGCAAGCGGGGGCCACTCTTCATCGCGGTGCGCGGGCCTCTCACTATCGCGGCCTCTCTTGTTGCGGAGCACAGGCTCCAGACGCACAGGCTCAGTAGTTGTGGCTCACGGGCCTAGTTGCTCCGCGGCATGTGGGATCCTCCCAGACCAGGGCTCGAACCCGTGTCCCCTGCATTAGCAGGCAGATTCTCAACCACTGAGCCACCAGGGAAGCCCCATTAGATTAGATTGAGTTCTTTAAAATGGCTCTGGTTACAGGGTAGGCAGTGGATGTGGGTAACACGAGTGGGCACACCAGAGCAGCGAGGGGGCTGCTGCAGAATTCGGGGGGGGCAGTCAGATGGGGGGTGCAGGTGGGAGGGGCTGGCACCATCTGACAGACAGCCATACCCAGGAGCTGAGTGTTTAACACACTTGCTGATTTCAGAAAGGGCCATCCATCATTCTCAACAAAGTGGCTGCTTGTTTTGGGAGAGCTCATTTATATCCTGAACGGGCTGCCTGGTCCTCCCCTTACAGTTGCAACTGTCATATTCATTTATATCCAATTAATAAACGGAGTGCCTGCTCCTAATGGGACTTATTCAATTTTCTGCTTGAAAGTCTACAGCAAGGATTTTCAGTGAGTGAGAATTCTCAGCGAGTGGACAGGCCCCTCCCTCCTCATCCCCAAGAGGACCCCTCAGAATCTCCAAGGGGATGCAGTTTTAAGCGCACCTGTGTGGACTAAAAGTTTACATTTGGAAAATGAACAAAATACCTAGTTACTTTTTTCCTCATGCAGCTACAGAAATTAAAGCTTGATAAAATCTTAACTAATGGATATATGTATCTCTGGGTGGAAGGAGAATAATGGATTCTGAGATTTGGGGAGTTATTGAAACGGTGATGGGGTACAGAATCATTTATCTAGAGAGGTGACCTCCAGACATCACTGCTTTTAAAACGTACAGATGCCCGGGCCCTGCCCCAGATCTGCTGAGTCAGAATCTGGGACCAGGGTCTAGGAGAGGTATGGGCAGCCAGTGCAGTTGATCCAAGCCAGCAGACCGGAAGGGGGCCTGGGGCCTGGCTGTCGCAGATTGATCCAAATCCTGGGTAAAGATTTTCAGCTTTACTGCCCTTGCTGGGGGGCCCACATTTTTTTTTTTGCGTCAGGCCAGAACCCGCTCTTGGGGCCGTGTCTGGGACCGCTTCTGCTTTCCCTGATTATGCCAACTTTGTCTGACTGGGAGGCAAGTTGCGGTGGGAGCACAATGGAAAACTCCATTTGCATCTGCAAACTGCAGAGGAAATTTTCAATTAGACTTTAACTGTCCTTTCAGTAATATGCACAAATCCTATTTAATAATGTGGAACAGACCTAAGACCTTGAGTGGCTTTTTTCTGACTATGAAGGTGACGCCCAGTATGGATTGCTCAAAGACAAAGGGATAAATCAGCTAGAAATGAACAAAGGGGCACCAGAGACATCTGTTGTGTGTACTAGTTAGTGACAATAAAAAAGCAATGTGTGGGCTTCCCTGGTGGCGCAGTGGTTGAGAGTCTGCCTGCCGATGCAGAGGACACAGGTTCGTGCCCAGGTCCGGGAAGATCCCACATGCTGCAGAGCGGCTGGGCCCGTGAGCCATGGCCGCTGAGCCTGCGCGTCTGGAGCCTGTGCTCCGCAGCGGGAGAGGCCACAACAGTGAGAGGCCCGTGTACCGCAAAAAGAAAAAGAAAAAAGCAATGTGTGTCAAGGGCAGGAAGAAACAGCTGTGTCAAAATGTCCTGATCATTAACAGGTGACTCCCAAGAGAAGGGTTTATTCATTCATTCAACAAATATTATTGAGCATCTATTTAGTGATCAGGATGAGGAAAGTGCCAGAACACCCACCCACTGATCCAAGAAGTGTCTCTGTGGGAGAGGGGGTGCAGGCGCGCGGCAGGGCGCCCTCGCACCTCCTGGGGCCTCACTCTCACCCTTGCCCGGCAGGTGATGGACCTTGGCCGCCACGCCAGCCGCCGCTTCTTCAACTGGTTTTATTGGAGCATTAATGTGGGTGCCGTGCTGTCGTTGCTGGTGCTGGCCTTTATCCAACAGAACATCAACTTCCTGCTGGGCTACAGCATCATCGTGGGCTGTGTGGGCCTGGCCTTCTTCATCTTCCTCTTCGCCACCCCCAGCTTCATTACCAAGCCCCCCACGGGCAGCCAGGTGTCCTCCATGCTCAGACTTGCTCTCCAGAACTGCTGTCCCAGGCGGTGGCGCCGACACTCTGCCAGGTAAGGGGAGGGCTCTGGGTGAAGAGGCCACATGATCCAGTTTAAAGACATTCTGGATCAGCTCCAGGGGTAGCCCTTTATGATGACCAGCTCCCCAGTGGGCTAGAGCTGCCCGCCATGACTGAGAATGCTGGCGGAGGTCAGGGTGATGGTGGTGGTATTGGCAGTGGACTAACCGTAGAAAGTATGAGGATGTTAGTGGTCTTGACAGTGATGGTGGTGATAAAGATAGGGATGGTGGTGTTATTAGCGACAATGAAGATAAATGCTGGCAATGGTGATAACCATGGCAGTAGAGTGGTGCTTATGAAGATGATCTACCAGTGAAGGTTGTTGGGATAGCAGTCTACGCTACCTGGGTATTAAGTATAAGAAAGGCTAAGATGTCAGCCAAACTGGCTCCCTTTCCCATTAGCTGGCATTCAAGGGAGGAAGGTTCTGAATGGCCTTGCATGTGCACAATGGCTTCCTTTTGCCCCTCTCTTCCCTGAGTTAATTGACTACTTATGCTAAGCAAACCTGTCTCCAGACCTTGGACCCAGTTACAGCTCCTGTCAGTGGGATCTAGATGGAAAAGGTATAGAACATGCTTTCCCCCAACCTGGTGCATTGCTGTAAGGTTTTGTTTGAATGGTCCATTGCTGCCTAACTAACTATCCCAGAACTTAATGGCTTAAGCAACCACCTTTTTTTACCCCTCAAAACCTTGTGGGTAACTGGGCTCAGCCGGACAGTTCTGCTTCTTATGGTATCACGGCGGGCTGCAGTCACTGAGGACTTGAAAGGGCTGGAACATCCAAGACGGCCCACATTCCCGGCTGGCAGTCAACGTTGTCTGTCAACGAGGACACCTCGGCTCCCCTTCGTGTGCCCTTGCCCCCCAGGTGGCCGGAGCCTCTCCCGGCAAGGTATCTGGGCTGCAAGAGGAGGGAGCATTCCAAGAGGGAATGTTCCAGAGGGCAGGAAGTGGAAGCTGTCGGTCCCTGAAAGGCCTTTTGGAGGTTTGGAGTCCCAAAGCATCACTTCCTCCTCATTCTGTTGGTCAGTGCAGTCACAGCCCAGCTCAGATTCAAGGGCAGGGCAGCTAAAATCCACCTGTTAGTGGAAGAACAACGTCACAAACTGGGTGGGGAGAAGCTGATGGTGGCTGTCACACCACACCGGTATCGTCCCTTTTGGAATCTCAAAGGATGAGGCAAGGCTCTTGGGCAAGTAGGGATTAGAAGCCTCTCAGGACAAAGGGCAAAGGGTAAAGGGTAAAGGTTGATCTTTCCTGTCTCCTGATAATGTTCCCTCCACCCCTACCTCTCCATCCCTTGTTCTGTAGGGAGAGGGCTCCCATGTTGCCTGTTGAGGAGGATGGACTTGGAGAGTGCGCTGGGGGGACTGGAGTGACAGCCTCTCTCTCTGAGTCAGGCACGGACTGGGGCTTCCCTGGCTCCCATGGCACACCAACACTACAAGCCAAAAAATCCCCCAAGACTCTGCTCGCCACAGCCTCTGGTCTTACTTCCCCCAGGACCCGAGAGGCCACAGCTCTAGGATGGAGTGGGTCTTGATCGCCAACTCTGCCACACGGATGGCAGTGATAGTATTGACAGTGGCAGAAAAATAATAGTGATAGAATGAGAACTCCACGGAGGGGATGGCTTTGGTGATGGTGATGACGGCAAAAGGGATGCCGATGGTGGAGCGGAGGACATGAGGGTGGGATTTCTGAGATGATGTCTGTGATAGGTTGTGATAGGGGAGTGGGATTAAATAGCGGATGATGGGGGAGGTGGGAAGGCGGCCGTGGTGGTGGTGACGGGTGACGGTAGCAGCCATTTTATCTGCTGCCTCTATGGCCCCTCAGAGACCCTCCAGGCACCCAGCTGCTTCCTGATCAGAGGTCTCCCCAGGCTGGCCCTTCCCCCCAGGAGGACATCGCCAACTTCCAGGTGCTGGTGAAGATCTTGCCCATCATGGTGACCTTGGTGCCCTACTGGATGGTATACTTCCAGGTCAGCACCCCCGCCCTTTCGCTCTGTGGGGACTCGCTCCCCAGGCCCCTCACTGGTCTCATCTCTCATGGTAGATGCTCAGGGTATGTGGAAAGGGGGAGGGGCTCACAAAGTGAACTGCTGCCACGTAGCAGCTGGGGTGGCGCCTGGAGCTAAGCCGTCCCAATAATTACACTCTGGGTGGTAGAGCACAAGGAACTCTGGAGACAGGTCTGAGGCCCAGTGACTGAATAAGTCACCCCATCTCTCCGGGCCTCAGTTTCCTGTTAGACTAGAGGCTCTAACAGTTCTGCAGCATTCAGATTCTCCGACTTGGCAACGGAGGCCCAGAGAAGGTGTGTTGGTTGCCCGAGGCCCCACAGCAAGTTAGGGGCAAGCTTAGTCCCCCGAGTGCTTTGCAACAAGTGGTTCCCCACCCTGGCCGCGCCTCAGAATCCCCTGCAGAGCTTTAAAAAAATACAGATTCCCAGGTCCCACCGCAGACTACTGAAAGAGAATTGCTGGAGGAGTCTCCAGTGTAATAAACTTCTCAGGTGATGCTGACGCTTAGCCAGGTCTGAAAACCGCTGCTTCCCGCCCACTCCCCAAGGGGAAGGTTACTGCAGTGAATGTGTGTGTGGGTGTGTGGAGGGTGGGCAGCAGCCTAACCCCAGCCTCTAATCCCCAGTCCACAAGGTCACTGCCTCTCACACACGCTCTGCAGGAACCTTGTTGTGAGCTGCAGAGGGTGAGGGTCATGCAGGGCCAGCCTGCTACGTGGGGGTGGCACAAAGGCAGAAGGTGTCTATGATGGGACATGCGTGTCCATGGTTGATCCCTAGTCGTACCAGTTGTCAGAATACTGACATCCTTCCATACCAGTCAGCAAACAGCTGCTGCCCTGAGCACCCCAAGTGCCCTCCTCTGGCCCCAGGCCCTCCTGCAGGATTCTCCCAGAGCCCCCTCCCTCATACAGCAACGAATGGGATAATGGCCGGTATGGCGGGGAGCCCTGGAGCCTGCCCCTGCTGCTGTCCAGGGCCATTCTGGCGGGTCAGTGCCTACGCAGTCCCCAGTTGTGTCAACCTGTGGGGCTCAGCTTGGCCTCAGTGTCAGATGAGCGCTCCCTGTGGGGACAGCCATGCATTATCTTCCCCATGTCAACAAATATTTATCCACACTTACTCCGTGCCAGGCCCTGGAGACAAGAATGTGAGCCAGACCAGCTGGGCCTGGGCTCTGGAGCAAAGCTGCACGCACAGCCCTCAGGCCTGGGAACAGAGCAAAGGAAACTCCCGGGGAGGGAGGAGGGTGGGAAGCTGGACGAGGGGACAACTGCCCGGCTGCCCTGTGCTTGCTGCTGCGGAGGAATGCCTGCCTTGGAGCTGGGAGCATCCTGGGATGGAGGTGAGGCGGCCACCTCTGTTCCAGCCTCACCTCCAGCTCTCTCGGCAGATGCAGTCCACCTATGTCCTGCAAGGTCTTCACCTCCAAATCCCGGACATCTTCTCAGACTACCCTGCCAACAGATCCGCGGCTCTGAGGGCCCAGGGCAGTGGCTACAAGGTAAAAGACACACATGTGATCAGCCCCCACTTCAGGCCGAGCCGGGGGCTTCCTCTAAGAAAAGGAGGAAATGAAGCTGCCGCCACACTCCCGTCCCCCAGCGGCACGGCATCCTCGGGATACAGGAAACGCACCTGGAGGCCCAGACATCCTGCCAAAAGGCTCAGGTGCATACAAGACTTCAGGTCAGCTTCACTCCCACCCACTGCTGCTCTGAAGCGGGCCTCACTGCCCAGTTTGCACCAGGCCCTCAGATCAGGCACATTCGGGGCACTCTCAGCTCTACCCTGCTCCCTCCCTCTGTGGGAATCCTGGATGCTCACATCTCTGCCTTTCTCCAGGACTTACCAAACCAGTTCCTTGGCATCTCAGAGACTCTTAAAATCAAAGACCTTCAGAGCTGGCAGATAAATGACATACCTGCTACTAGACCTCCCTTCCTTGCCCATGGCAGACATCACTAATCTATCATGGCATTCTTTCATGCTGAGCCCATGAACATTCCAGGCAGCCACTACCAACTGACAGAAGTTGAAGGAACCTATTTGCCATCCCTGATCTAATCCATCCCCTAATTACACAGCCGAGGAGCGTGTAATCAGGGGAGGGGAAAGGACTGACTCTGGGTCGCCCAGGGACAGTCTGGATGGAGTCCAGGTCTCCGGACTCCAGCCCAGAGCTCCTCCTGCTCTGCTAGCCTGCCTCTCTTGGTTCCTTCTTTCCCAGATCCCAGAAGCCTGGCTCCTCCTGGCCAACGTCATGGTGTTGCTGATCCTGGTGCCTGTGAAGGACCACCTGCTCGATCCTTTACTGCTGCGCTGCAAGCTGCTTCCCTCGGCTCTGCAGAAGATGGCGCTGGGCATGTTCTTTGGTTTCACCTCGGTCATTGTGGCAGGTATGTCGGCCTGAGTGGAGGGCCTTGGGGAGGGGGCTGGCCTTTGTCTGGGGCTGGGGGGAGGCTGGCTCCACCAGGGGCTGATGCTGAAGCTGTGGGCCTGGGCCAAGTACACCCTCCGCCCGTGGGTGCCAGTCTTGGCTTCTGGAAGATGTGAGCTGAAAGAGACCCTCCTCCTTGAGTCCAGCCTCCCCTCGTTTTGACAGATGAGGGGACTCAGGCCAAGAGAGGAAAAAAAGATTTTCCCCAGTGGGATGTACGCTTTCTGAAGGCAGGGGATTTTTTTCTTTTTTATTCACTGCTATGAATAATGCACATGGGTGCTCAAAAAATGTGTTGAATGCATTTCCCAAAGACACAGCCGTTTAGCAGTTGGCGGACATTTTTCAAAACGTATCTATTATTTATTCTCTTCCCTCTTCCATTTCAAAAGGATTTGAAGGCTCTCATAGGAAAGAAGCTCTGGTAAAGAAGGCTTGCATGCTACTGCACAGACCTCAGCCCTTTTCACGTTGCGACTTAATAATCCTGAAGTTACTTAGTGTCTTTGAGCTTCATCTTTCAAATGGGGAGAGTAATTCATTCAGACCCTGTGCAGAGGCCAGGCTCCACCCTCATGGAATGTGGTCTAGCAGGAGTGTTGTGAGGATTAAACAAGAGGAAGTCAGTAAAGCACCCAGCACCATGCCTGGAACACAAGGAGCCAGAGGAACTAAAACTCAATAAGCAGTATTGTGTTGCCAAGTATGAAAACCAAACTAGATTCGTTTTCAGCTACATGCTTTAGTGCACTTTGTCCTATTTCATCCTCACAATAATCCTGGGATTTTGATTCCTACTTCTTGCATAAGGGAACTGGGTCTCAGAGAGGTTAAGTGATCGGCCCAAGATCACACAGCTAGCCAGTGGCAGGACCAGGATTGGAACCCAAGTCACCTAATTCCATATCTGGTGTTCATTCCACTAGAGCACAGCTGTCTTCTAAGCAATGAAGGGGAAGGAGATAAACTAAACTTGAAAGCCAGATTAGAAACGCTATTGTAATACTTGACGCTGCAGTAGAGGAGTCATATGATATCATGGGAACGGGGCTGGCTTTGAAACTAGACACGCTGGGGCGCACATACAGCCCCAGTTACTTATCAGCTGTGTGACTCAGGGCTGATTGTTTAACCTAAATTTCTCTTTCTTACTTATAAGAATGCATATTAAATGCCTCGCCTATAACAGCCTCTCAGTTAACGAGAGCTGTTACGGTTATTGAGTGCAAACCTAGTTCTGAGCTTCCTAGCAGCCAAGGCAAAAAGGGAAGAGATGGAGGGCCAGTGTTCTTTTCCTTACATGCTGCCTAGTCAATGACTGGCTACTTAGTGAATACCCACTACATGCCAAGCTCTGTCATGGGCTAAGCTGCTTACAGTGGGCCTGACTGTAGCCCCTCTCCCCACCACCAGGAGTCCTGGAGATGGAGCGTTTAGAGTACGTCAGTCACAACCAGACGGTGTCCCAGCAGATTGGGCAGAACACATATTATGCAGCACCACTGTCCATCTGGTGGCAGACCCCTCAGTACCTGCTCATCGGAATCAGTGAGATTTTTGCCAGCATCCCAGGTATCCTGGACCCCTCCCCTGCTCTCGCATGGGTGATGGGCTCTGCCTGGTGGTGCCTCGAAGTCAGAGGTCTCACGGGCACGGCCTCTGGAGCTTGTCTGCACGGAGGAAGGCAGGGTTTTCTGAGCGGGGCTGCAGTCACCCCGTGGGGACTTAGCAGCACTGGTTTGTGCCAGGCACTGCGACAGGCAGTGGGGATTAGAGGTGAATAAGACATTCCCCACACCACCTGTCCCCACAGGCGCCCTGGCGCCATGTTCCCCACCCTCTGTGACTTCGCGGTTGCTGTTCCCTCTGCCTTCCCATTTCCCAGATTGGAAGTGAACTCCCATTTCCCCTTGAATTCCCAGTCTAACTGCCCTCTCCTCCATGAGGCCCTCTCCAAGGCCTCTGAGCAAAGGGGGTCCTCTCTGTCTTCCCTTTGTCCATGTGGCCCGGGGCAGAGGGAATGGGGCGGGGGAGACACTGGGAGATTTCTGAGGTTGAATCAAAATGATTTGATGATGGGGCTTCCCTGGTGGCGCAGTGGTTGAGAGTCCGCCTGCCGATGCAGGGGACACGGGTTCGTGCCCCGGTCCGGGAAGATCCCACATGCCGCGGAGCGGCTGGGCCCGTGAGCCATGGCCGCTGAGCCTGCGCGTCTGGAGCCGGTGCTCCACAACGGGAGAGGCCACGACAGTGAGAGGCCCACGTACCGCCAAAAAAAAAAAAAATGATTTGATGATGATGCTGAAGGTGGGCAGAGAGGGTGGGCAACAGAGAGGATGAGGATGAGGACGGGGCTTCTGTCACTGAAATGGGAGACCCAGGAGGAAGGGGAAGAGGGGTGACAGGGCAGTGTGGGAGCATCCAGGTGGAGGTGTTCAGGGGGGATGAGCAGGGCAGAGGCAAGGGGTCACCCAGGGGAAGCCAGGAGGGAGGCTTGGCTGGGGGAGGGGAGGGCTGTGGCCCAGCAGGCTCTGCTCCTCCACCAGCCCCTTGGGTCGTCCTTCCTCCCTCTCTGCAGGCCTGGAGTTTGCGTACTCAGAGGCCCCACGTTCCATGCAGGGCGCCATGATGGGCATCTTCTTCTGCCTGTCTGGGGTGGGCTCGCTGTTAGGCTCCAGCCTGGTGGCACTACTGTCACTGCCGGGGGGCTGGCTGCACTGCCCGGAGGATTCTGGTGAGTGTGGGGGGCCTCCCCGGGAATGGGACATGGGTGGAGGGCGACTTGGAAAGGTGATGCCAACTGCCAAGTGCTTTGACCCCAGGCAGATGGAAATGGCACGCTAGACTCAGTACGGGGCACTCGCCCAAACCTGGCCCAGCGCCCACAGCATGGTCCTGTCCTGAGCCTCAGGTACCCTAACCGTCCAAAAGGAATCAGTGAACTCAGCAGACCTCCAAGGCACCTTCCTGCTTCCGGAACTCTGCCATTCTGGCTAAGGGTCACCTCTCTCTGTGGTACTTATGTTTTAAGCCCCTGAAAGAACAGCAAGCTACCAGGGCATTGGAGACACCACAGGAGACACCCAGGGCAGCCCGATGCTAGTGGGCTATCTGCCCTGTGTTTTCAGACCCCACCCGCTGCCCACTTTGGCTTCAGCTGGCAGCGCTGGGGGAGCCCTGCCCTGACCTGAATGCCAACCCCTCCTTTCCCCAGGGAACATCAACAAATGCCGGATGGACCTCTATTTCTTCCTGCTGGCCGGCATTCAGGCTGCCACAGCCTTGCTGTATATCGGGATCGCTGGTCGCTATGAGAGGGTGGCCCAGGGCCCAGCCTCCCAAAGCTGTCCCAGGAGGGACAGTGGCTGAACACGGCCCCCACTCCCCGCTTGCCTCTCTCCCCCAACAGACAGCCGCAGGCCCAGCTGGGGTTTCCTTCTCAGTTTATTCTGTACCCAACATTAGGATGAAATGGTTCTCATAAATATGGGCCATGAGCCCTTCCTCACGACCGTGGTCCATGACAAGGGGCAGGGCAGAGGGGGCCTGGGTGGGAGTCCTTGCGAGGGACCAGGCAGGGGACTCGCATCAACAAGCACCAGAGGATGAACAGGAGGCTGCCCAGGCGAGAGGCCCACGGCGCCGGGCCAGGCAGGCCGGGGAGGGTCAGGAGCTGCCCCGGATCCGCTCCATGTAGCTGCGCAGCTCCTCGGGGTCCTTCAGCCCCATGTCCTCACACACCCAACGGATGTCCTCCTCGCCTGCCACCAGGATGGACTGCACGGCAGGGGCCCCCCCGGGCTCCTCGGGCAGCTGGGCTGGGGGTGCTGGCGCAAACGTCACAAACTCTACCCGCTTCCGCCGCCCCCCCGCTTCCTTCCTGGCCAGGGTGCTCGAGGAGCTGGGGGTGCCCCCGGCAGGGGCCTGGGCCAGGGTCAGGGCCTCCCCTCCTCCCCCACTCTCGCAGGGGCAGCCCCCCTCCCCCTTGGGCAGGCCAGGGGACTGCCGATCCAGCTGGCGGCTCAGGTCCTCCTGGTCAGTGCCCAGCCAGACCCAGTTGTGGGGCTGGGGGGCGGCAGGGGCGGCAGCACTGTCGGGGGGCTCCTTGCGCTGGTAGCGCAGCATGAAGACCACACCGTTGACCAGGAAGATGAGGATGGCCAGACAGAAGATGCCCAGCAGGGCGTACATGCCCAGCTCTAGTTCGGTGACCCGCTGCGGGGCGGGGACCATCTCCTCGTCTTCTTCCGCCTCCTCCCTAGCTTCTGCCTTCTCCTTCCCGGCCTCCTCTGCTGCCTGCTCAAACTTGCGCCTCACATCCCCGCCGCCCCCCACACTGCCTGCCGCCCGCCGTTCTCCACCCACGCTGGCCTCTGGGGCAGCTGAGCTCTGAGCGGGGCTGGATGGGAGGGCAGGGGCTGGGGTGGGAGCGGGGGACAGCCCTAGCCAGGCGGTGCCAGAGGCCAGGGGCACACGGTGGCGGCCCCGGCGGCAGGGCTCAGGCGGGTGCAGAGCCACATGCAGGGGCAGCCCCTTGACGCCCGCCCCACTCACCACCACCCCGAGTTGGGCACCCCGCTCATAGGCTGGCAGCACAGCGCCGGGCTCCTCGGCCGACACGGACAGTCCCAGGTCACGGTGGTTGTAGAGCTCAGCGGGGGCCAGGGTGTGGTCAGAGAAGGACAGCCATAGGGAGAGGGCCACCTCCTGTCGGGCACACAGACACAGGCAGAGACACGCCAGGGCACGCACGCATGCACACAGAGACCACTCCCACAGAGACAGGCCACACGGAGGAGAAGAGACCAGAGAGAAAACAGACACAGGCAGAGGGACAAAACACAGGGAGAGAGGGGACATGCGTCAATCACCTGTCTTCCACTCTGCCCTGGGGTCTGAGTCATCGGGAGGGTCCTCAGTTAGAGCCATCTAATAACCTCCCACTGCCACACTCCAGCCAGTCACTGCTTGATCACCTCCAGCCGCAGAGAGCTCACTACCTTACAGGGAGTCAGTCCGCATCCCGAAAACCCTAAGGTGAAGGGTGGAGGTACCTCCCATCCCCCTGTTATCAACCCCCAGCTGGAGATGTTGACCTCATCCCCCTGACCCCCCAGCTGTCACCTGCTTTGGGGCAGGAAGGGCTGACTGTGCCCAGCACGTGGCTGTGACCTCCCCGGGGTGGGCAGTGCCCCGGCTTAGGGCAAGTGAGATGCCCATCACTGGCTGCACCCGCAGCTCCAGCACCGAGACCTTGTCATCCGTCACGGCCAGCACCTGCTCCCCCAGGATGGAGTCAGACAGCGGGGAGCGCACCTGAGGGTGAGAGGGAGTTGGAAGTGTGTGGGGGGGGGCCCTCGTACACAGACAGCCTCCGCCCTCTGAGAACCCAGCACCCTTACAAAGGGATCTGGTGTGCTCCCAGCATCTGCACAGGCTGCTTTCCCACCCGTAGCACCTCAAGACCTGGCTCCCACATACCCAACCCCAGCCCTTCATACTTTGAGGACTTCCTCCGTTACACGGGCCGCCCTATTCTGACCCAATCCCCAACCCCCCTGGGTTCATACCTCCCCAGGTACACCCTGGGCCTTCCGACACTCTTCACACCTGACCATTAACATTATGGGAGTCACCTACACCCTTTTCAGGCTGTCTGCTCACCTCAATGGAGGTGACGCCGGGCTCCCGGCCCACCAGGACGCGGCCTCCCTCCAGCGAGGCGACACTCGGGTCCTGCACGCGGGCGTGCGGCGCCACGAGGTGGGACACGTCCAGCAGCCAGTCCGGGCCGAGCAGGTGGGTGAGGCGACGGCCGCCGTCCAGCGGGTGGGCCGCGAAAGGGACGAGGAAGCGCACGCCGGCGCGCTGGTACTGCAGGCGGCAGCCGCGGACGCGCCGCTCGGCCTCCTCCGCCCCTGCCGCCTCGGGCTCCAGCACCCTGCGGGGAGCGGCGGCCCGGGGGCGGGGCGTCAGCGCGGGCCCCGCCCCTAGCCGGCCGAGGGTCCCGCCCAAGGGAGGCCCCCGGCTCCTAGTGGGCGCACGTTCCCCAAGCCCCGCTCGCAGCCGCACCTCCGTGGTCAGGTCCTTCCACCCGCAGGCGCCGCGCCCCAGTCCCATTCCTGACTGGTGCCTTTGCCTATGCATCGAGCCGCTCTCGCCCTCCTCTTACTCCTAATTGGAACTCTGGTTATGCGTGATAAGACCCTCTCTTAAGGGGGAGACCCACGGTGCTCGCTCTCTGGAAGCCTGGGAGCTCAGATTCCAGAGGCCTGAGGCCACCTCGTCCTTGCGCTCTGGTGGGATCCCCTCAATATTTACTAAGTGCCATCTTAGGCTTTGAGGACACAGCAGGCGACAAAATAGACAAAATCCCCCTCCTTACATGCTAGGGGAGGAGTGTGGAGGGTAGTCAGACCACAAACAAGATTAATCAGATCACGTGGTATGTTAGAAAGTGATACGTACTATAGAGAAGTAAGGCAGGGAAGGAGGAGAGGAGTGGAGGTCGGCAATCACAAACAGCGGTCAGAAGCTGGGTGATGATGGGCGGGCGGGGGGAGAAGCAACCGCAGGCAATGGGGCAGTTTTTCAGACCCCAGCTCGGGCTTATGGCTGTGTCCCCTGCACCCTCAGTCCCAGAGCGACTTCGTCAAGGCCTGCCAGCTTCCCCAGGGCTCCACCTACCCTTCCGCTGGGCCAGGTACCCTCCAGCCTCGGACCTGCTCGAGGGTGGTGTCGGTGAGTTCGATGTGCAGGGGCAGCAGCGGGGCCCACACGGTCAGCCGCAGCGAGGCCCGCAGCCGGCGCCACCAGAAGTCCACCCGCACCCCCCGAGCACCCCGGCTCTCCTTGCCAGCCACAAACACAGTGTCACAGGCCTCGGACACCTGTGGGAGGGCAGAAGACAGGGGGTGGGCACAGCCACCCGGGACAGGTATGGACCGGGGGGCATCTCTTGACCCCCATACCATAAGAAAGGGGTACGGTTGAAATTCATTCTGTATTTTTCTGTAATGCGTGTCCTCAGATTAAGATTTCCCCACGCGGCCAAGATCCGTTCCCCTGGCAGGAGCGGCCCTTCCCTGAGTTCACCTGGGGCTCAGCTGGGGGAACTGGCTATCTGCACAGGACAAAATCCTTCTCCTGGCAGAGGAGGGTTTGAATCCACAACTCTGGCTCCTCATTAGTGCTGGCCCCTGGCTTGGGTGCCGGAGCCACCAGGTACGAGTGGGTAGGCAGAGGCTGAGGGCAAGGCAGACCTATCCGTCCGTGAACCCTCAGGTAGGAACCACTTACACAGAGGCAAAGTGCTGGCACAGGTAGCCAAAGACACCTCCACTCAGGCGGCCAGAATTTAGGAAATGCAGGCCCTGGGCTGCCCCTCTGAGGGGAATTCAAAATGGGGAATGTTGCCCTGCCTTTTTTTTAACCTCATGGGTCATTATGAGGCTCCAATAATAATAGTTGTCTTTACTTTTACCATTCGATAATGATTATATTGTATTATGATTATGACAGCAGCCCCTGCTCTCCGCTGGATACTGTCTTAGAGTGCTTTTAATTCTTACAACATCCCTAAAATAGATTCCCATTTTAAAGCTTAGGAAACGGAGGCTCAGAGAGGTTGAGACTTGTCCACAATCACACAGCTAGCTGATAAACAAAGATGGGTTTCAAATGAAAACTTTCCCACCATAAAGTACATGCTCTTAACTCCCCCACGTCAGTTCATTTGCCAGTGCAGTAAGAACGTGAAAGTGCCTAAGTTGGGGGTTTGGGGGTTGCACAGCTCCCACTTGACTCTGGAGAGAGTTGGTGGGACCAAAGCTGTGGTCCCCCTCATGAGGTTACTGGTGTCAAGAAAAAGCTGTTCTCTTGGGGACCTGAGTGGGGAAGGAGGAACGCTGTGTGTGCCACGTGTACACAAACGCATACGTGCCACTCACCTGCAGGACCTGTGTGTTGGCTGACTCGCAGCCGATGTGCTCTGTCACCTCCACCAGAGCTCCGCCACTGTCCACGGTGACAAGGCGCACAGGGACATGCCGCGGCACTCCAGTCAACGGCGCCGTGTTCACCAGCTCCTCAGCCTGGGGGTGCAGGAGGAGCTCAGCCCCAAGCTCTTCACCTCACTTGGCCCCCAGCCTGGCTGGGAAGAGCTGGGGACCCCTTACCTTGGCCAGTGGGACGAGGGCTCTTATGTCCCGCTCCGACACCAGGATCTCCCACACCATTTTGTCCTTCTCCGCTTCGGGGGCCTGGCCTGGGTACTCCAGCTGCCATGTGACAGGGCGAGTGACTGCCACGCCCCCACTAGTGCCATTCTCCACCAAAAAGTCCACCCACAGGAACTCGGACAGTTCAAGGGGGCTGCTGGCCAGAAGAGAGAGAATCTGAGTGCTTGAGAGCGGCCAGGCACTGTTGTGAGCACTTCCTGTATTCATGAGGTAGGTCCTACGATTATCCCCATTTTACAGATGAGGAAACTGAGGTCTGGAGGTTATGTAACTCGCCCAAGGTCACACAGCAAAAAGTGGAAGGGCTGGGATTAAACCCAAGCATCCTGGCTCCAGAGCCCAAGTTCTTATCCACTCAAGATCCATGAAGCCACTTTACCAACCCCTAGAACGCTCGCTGGCTCTCCTGCCTTCCTGGGCCCCCCGCACTCAGGCCTCTGTCTTCCACAGCCGTTGGGGTGACATGAAGCACCAATGTCAATTTCTACCAAGTAGGAAGATTCACTTCCCGGTCCCAGAACTGCCACTTGACACCCTGAATAATAAATTACCTCACGGAACCAGCCTAGATGCTTGCTGGGTGGTACCTTATTTTCACAAACCCTAAGGGATGCATCATTATTCCCATTTCACAAGTGAGGAAACAGAGGCTCTGGTGGGGTAGGGCGGGGGCGTGCTGAACTGGCTTGCCCAAGTTATTTATCCAAAAAGTGTCAGAACTAGGATTCAAACAGGGGTTACAAAGCACATGGCCTTGACCCAGACTCAGGGCATGAATAAGAAGAGTTCATCAATGTTAAGAACTGCAACTGGGCTTTGGGGGGAATATTAATGGCTGGGAAAAAAGGGACCCATTTGCTGGTAGTGGGAGGCAGGGTAGTGGCAGTGAGGGTTGTGACTGGGCGGCCAGGATAGACTGTCATCACCTGGATTAAGACTCACAGACACTCACTGTACCTGGCACGTACCTGGGGATGGATAGATAGTAGCTGAATGAACAAAAGATATATCTGCGTTGTGCTGCTTCCTCGAAGGAGTCTGCTCTTGTGCCTGCCTACATGGGAATATGGGGGCCGGCAGCCCCCTCCCCTCGGGCCCCCTAGATCTGCCCACTAGCACTCCAGTACCACCCCTCCCCGCTCCACCCCTCGTGAGAGGGAAGCACCCACCTGGAGTCCGGCCCCGCGGGCCTGTCCTGATGGCAGGTGATGAGCGTGGTGTGGTGCTTGGAGCCCTTGAAGCGGTCCAGCTTGGCGGTCCAGAGGGCTGGCTGGGCTGGGCGGGCAGCTGTCACATACAGCCCCTTCTTTACCTTGATCCTGGGGAAGGGGACACAGGTCCAGTTTGTCAGGGGGCTGCTGAAGCGTGGACTGGATCAGAGCGGGAAGATAAGGGACTCCAGTGTGAATCTCCTCCTCGCCATCCTCTGACCCAGAAGGACCTCATCTCATTGCAGGTCCTGCCACACAGCTCTCCCCCATTCAAAGACCACTTATGACTCCCCACTGCCCACAAGGTCAAGTCTTAGCCTGGCATCCGAGGCCCTCCAGGGTCCGGTCCAGTTTCTTCTTTGGCTGTGACATCTCTCCACGCACTCTTAGCTTTAGCTGCACCCGAAGTACACGAGCACGACGCCCTTCATGCCTCTAAGCCTTTGCTCAGGCTGTACCTTCAGCCTGGTCTGCCCTTCCTTTCTTCACCTGCTCATTCTTCAAGTCTCCAGCAACACAGATACCATTTCCTTTAGAAAGCTCTCCCTGTGGCAGGATGAATTTCCCCTGCCTCCATCCCCCTAACCCCAGCCCCTGCAGCACTTTGTACCTTCATCAGAGCATATAATCCAGTCCCTGCCCATCCAGTCCCCTTCCCTACCACTAGGGGTCCCTTAGTGCCAGAGGGGGATGGGGCCTTGCTCTTTTCTGAAGGTCCCGAGTGGAGACACAGGGCTTGGCATATTTTAAGTGTCTAGGGAGATCTAACGATGATACGAGTGAGAGAGGAGGGCGTGAGAGACAGGGAGATGCGACGGGCACCTGTGAGACACAGGGATGGGACACACACAAACCCCATTATGGGGTAGGCAAGTCACGCCCTGCAAATCCTTGGCAGTAGTAAGATTGGGGTGGGGGGGACTTCCCTGGTGGCGCAGTGGTTAAGAATCCGCCTGCCAATGCAGGGACACAGGTTCGAGCCCTGGTCTGGGAAGATCCCGCATGCCACGGAGCAACTAAGCCCGTGTGTCACAACTACTGAGCCTGCACTCTAGAGCCCCATGAGCCACAACTACTGAGCCGGCGCACCACAACTACTGAAACCTGCGCACCTAGAATCTGTGCTCCGCAACAAGAGAAGCCACCGCAATGAGAAGCCCACGCACCGCAACGAAGAGTAGCCCCCGCTCGCCACAGCTAGAGAAAGCTCGCGCGCAGCAACGCAGACCCAACGCAGCCAAAAATAAATTAATTAATTAAATAAATTTAATAAAAAAAAAGATTGGGGTGGGGGATGGCTGGGGGTGGGGCATTTCCCGAAGAAACGGACACAAAAGGAGGGCCTTCCTATGGGAAGGAGCCAGCTCTGTCCAAAGGCTAAGGACCCATGGTGAGGGTGGTAAGAGGGAAAAGATGCAGATGAATGGGACTAGGGCAAATACCTCTGCCGGGCAGCTGAGCATTAACCACTCCCAGGCACTGCACTTTCCAGTTTTTAAGCCCTCTCCCGTTTCCCCTCCCTGGAGCCGCAACTGCCCTGTGGGTAACGTTAGCCCACCGGACAAAGGAGTCTCAGGGAAGCGCCAGGGGAGGGCAGCTTCCTCCTTCTGATTCCAAGTTCAGGGCCGTGCCCAGTCGCCGGGTCCTGCCTGCTGCCAGGGCAACCACAGTGCTTGGCCTGGAGTGGGTATGGCGGACCCATGTTTTGCAGAGGTCAAGGATTCCACTGAATACCCCAAGAGGAAGAGGTACCTGCGCAGTCTTCCTGCAGAGGTTCCGGCCTCTGACCCGCCCCCAGGGGCCCGGTGCTCACCGCAGGGTCAGGACGCTGGCTGTGAAATTGTGTTGAAGCAGGAGGGTGGCACTGAAGAGCTGGCCGGGCCGCACGGGCATGTCAGGCACCCGCAGAGTCACTGCCTCATCCAGGGGCACCTCTTGGTACTGTGGGGGGTCCGCGGGGCGCAGCTCCACGTCGCCCACTGGGAGGGCCTGCTCTCCAGGGTCCTCCTCCCTGCCGGGGCCGCAGCCCCCAGGGCCCTCGGCTGCCGGCTCCAGTGTGTAGGCCAGCTCGGCCCGCGTGGCCGAACCCTGGGAGAACCAGTGGGAGGGGAACTCCAGCTCCACTACACAGGCGCCCAGAGATGGCTGCAAAGACACAACGACCATGGTCAGCGTGGTGGGGGAGGGGAGTCCCAGCACCCAGGGCGGGAAACCCAGAGCTGCAGGGGTCCCTGAGAGCAGGGCCAGCGCGGGCCACAGGCGTATGCCACGTGACACAGCCAACTGGCAACGCGACTGAGGCTAGGTCTCAGAACGCGTCCACTGGCCGTTCTTCCACCTTTGGCAGCAGTCTCATTCCACAGGGAACCAACCCCAATGCCTGCCCCTATTCATGCTCCAGGATGGCCCTGACGACCACTCAGAATCCTCAGGCTTCTCAGAATCCCACAGCCCACAGAACACCTCTCTCCAGTGGAACCCTGTGCTAGACTGCGAAAGAGCGGAAATTCCAATAATAAAAGAAATGCAAACAATAATACAACACTCGCTGAGGGATTGCTCTCGTGCCAGGCATTGGGCCAAAAGCTATTCTTGCAGCCATCTCATTTATTCTCCATTCCAACTCAATATGAGGTAAAAATTGTTATTATCCCATTTTACTGATGAGGAAACTGAGCCTCAGAGAGGTTACGTTACTTGCCCAAAGTCACGTACAATGGACTGAACTCCTTAAGGGGGCCTAAATAAGAGGGACCCGCGAAAGCCAGCAGAGCAGGAATGGAGTCAGGTGGTCCATGACCTCCAAACCTCCCGGGAGTGGTGAGCCCTCTCTTCCCTACTCCGGGACCACCCTCTGGTGGACACAGCAGCAGGGCCAGCCCAGGTGGGGCCCTCACACTCACCTGGAAGCGGCAGGCTTGGTGAGCAGTGCCTGCAGGGTGTGTGGCGTGGAGCCGGGCACAAGGCAGGCTGCCAGGCCCCGGGGGCCAATCCTGCCCTTTGAGGTGGAAGAGGACGCGGGCGTGGGGCTCCGCTGGAGTCACAGCCGCTTCCACTGACACGGCCCGCACGTCCCACGGGACTGGCCTTTGGTGTGGCTCAGTGACCCGAGGGGGGACCACCTGGAGGGAAAACGGGGGTGCTCAACAAAGCAAGGGGTGGGGAGAAGCAAAAACTCAGGCTGGCAGGAGACAGCCTTTATGGGCCTCCTTTTCCCCCCTCTGGAAAATGGGGAGCTCAGCTAGGGCTGAGCGACACACAGCAGACCTTGGCTCTGAGTCCCGTTAGCCCAGGAGACTCTGGTGGCCCCTCCTTACCTGCTGAGTGGCGAAGGGTGGGTAGGAGGCCCGGAGAAGTGGCTGGGCCCTGGGCCAGGGCTGCAGGAGCAGAAAGGTCTCAGATCGGGAGCCCAGAGAGGAGTTGGCAGGTGGATAGTGGCCCACCTGCTGCACACGGAAGTGCTCGGGGGCATCCAGGAGCTCCAGGGCCGCCGGCAGGTAGACTGGGTCCAGGGGGTCCTGGTCACAGTCCACTGAAGAGGGAGAAGGGGGAGGGATGGTGACAGCTTTAAGGCAGGCAGGGGCTGAACTCAGCTTCGTCCCGGGGCACAGCAGTGCTGAGCGATGGACGAAGAAAAGGGTTGTAACTGTCCCATCCTCCCAGGGTGTCGGGGGGAGTCTCCCCATTTCACAGATGAGGTAACTGGGACCAGGATTTGAATCTACATCCAGGACCGACTGCCAGCTTCCGAGTCATTCCTTCTTCTGCCTTCCACAGACCCAGGCCTTCCTCACGCCAGTAGAACCTTCCCAATGTCTCCTCCTCCCCCATTCCTGCCCCCTACCTACCTGCCTCTGACACCAAGGCATTTGTGGGGTACAGACCTCCCCAGACAGGGTCTATGTAGTAAAAGATGGTGTTGAGGTGAGCTTCGTAGAAGTAGAGACCGTTTCTCAGCCCCTGGGTCCTTGGCCAGACTCGGCTGGGCATCCCCACCCCCACCCCCGCCTCCCTCTGCATCATCACCATGGCAACCTTGCACTGGTTCCCCGAACTTGCTGCCTTCTACCCCATCCCAACTGGGTATTGGAGTGCAAGTCTAGAATGGGGGAGGGGGGCGGGAACCATAAGCTTGGGGAGAGAGTCAAAGTATTCAACCAACAGTCAGAAGGGCAAAGGACCCCTAAGACCATATTAGGTTTGTATCAACTGACTATTAGTTAGCCCTAAAAATAATAGTTAACATTTTTTGACAGAAAGTTATATGTTGGCTACTATTTTAAATACTTTACATGTATTAACTCTTTCGGGTTTTGTAATAGCTCTGAGAACTAGGTTCTATTAGTATTAATCCCATTTTATGGTTGTAGAAAATGAAGCTGAGAGGTTCAGGGACTTGCCTGGGGTCCCACAGCAGGAACGTGATGGAGCTGGGAGTCAGAGCCCAGGCACCAACCATTACACACCCTGCCTCTCCACCCTCCACCTCTCCACCCTGGGCTGCTTTCCACCGTGCACCCTGTGGGCTTCATTCCCTAGAGTGTGGGTCTCTCCTCCTCTGCTGGGCAGCGCCTCCCTCCAGGGTCAAGAGTCACTGTCACCTTCTTAAGGAAGCCCCCCTTGATTGCGTGCCCTCCCACCAGTCCCCTCAGTCTTCTGCGCCCCTGAATTAGTTATCTTCCTGTCTGTCGGCTGGGGGCCTTGTCTTACTCATCCCAGCATCCCCCATCCCTGGAGAGGATGTTCTGGGAGTCTGGAGACCTGTGTTTACGTCCTAACTCTTCCTCGATTAGCCTTGGGTCAGCCATTTAACATCCTGGAGCCTCAGTTTCCTCACCTGTAGCGCGAGCGAGCATTTAGTGACACGGTGGACAGGCGAGGGCTTTGTAAACCGCGGTGCGCTGTGTGGAGGAGGGGTTATTGCTGCTGCATAATAGATGTGACAAGGCTTTCCTCTTCTCTCTGTGTGAGGGGTTATTAGGGCTCCTGCTGGGTCCCCTGGGGAGGGGAGCAGGTGGCTGAAAGCAGCCCTAGAGCCAGTTCGCTCTCAGCCCCACTGCTGGGCTGGGGGACTTGACGGTTTCAACCTCCTTCTGGGCCCTCCCCAGCAAGGAGCATGTGGCTGAGAAGCTCCACTCCCCGCGACCCCCACCCCCAAGTGTAACAGGTGAGTGACTATGGCTCCCTGGGGGCAGACCCTGGCTTCTGGTTCTTCTCCTACTCCATACTCCACTGCCTGGATAATTACAAGATGCTCTGTGGCCTGACTCCCACGGACTCGCATCACTCAGAGCTCAGCTCTCTGGTGGGGGGAGGGGGCAGAGAATGCCTCGCTCTCCGTGGCATCCTCCTCCACCTAGCAGCCTCAGCCCACGACAAGGGCAGTCGGCCCCCCACGCAGGGGCACAGGGGAGGCGCTGCCCCTTCCTCCAGTGATCTCCATACTCAGGAAGGCACCGATGAAGTAATTCCAAGGTCAAAGAGCTCCTTGGGGCAGGGGGAAGGCGGCTGCGGATCTCGCAGGTCCTGGGCAAAGGGGCTGCTTCCCGTTCCGTGGGGGCTGGGTTGATGGTTGCGGGGAGGAGGCCAGGAGCCACGGGGCTACAGCTCTCTGTACCGCAGATTAGGGAGCTGGTGTGTGCGGGACAGGGGGCAGCCAGGTTAGACGTCGCGACTGGAGGGGAAACTCGTGGAAGGTGCGGGGACACGGCGAGGATGGGGGGAAGACGGTGAGAGCCCGTGGACCCCGCTGACCTTGGGTCAGGAAGAAGTTGCCAGGTTATGCAAGTGAGGAAAGCCAGAGGCGCGAGGCTGGGGGCCGGATCCCAGGGATAAGACCTCTCCAACCCTCAGGGCACGCTGCGGGGCGACCCGGCTCGGGGTTTAGTCCCAGAACTCGCGGGTTCCCGGCTCCCGAGCATCCCTCGCGCTCGGCCTCTGCTCGGGCCCAGCTGCCCCTCGCCCCGCCCCGCCCCTCCCGCTGACCTCTCACGACGTCCAGGACGAGGGCCACCAGCAAGCAGAGCCAGGGGCCGCAGGGCCCCCGGGGAGCCGCTGCCACGCGCCCCGCCATCCAGACGTTCATCCTTCCCACTCAAGGCCGGGACTAGGCGGGCAGTTCAGGTGGCCGCGGTCCTCCCGGCATCTCCCGGCCCGACCCGGCCGGCTGGGTCCCCGCCGCCCGCCCCGCGGCTGCAGTTCCCAGACAATGGAGCGGGAGCTAGAGCTGGAGCAGGAGGATGGGAGGGAGCGAACACGGCTCACGGGCTACCCCTCAGCCCTGCCGGGTCCTAGTGCCCTACGGATGCCGAAGCCCCAAGCGCCCCCGTGCTAGAGGTCGGGCAGAAGGCCACTTCCCCGGGGACTGACTTGCCTCTGCCAAAAGGGACACGACGACGTGTTCGGTTCGCTCCCTTTCGGAAGCTCCTGACCAATGAGGAAAAAGCACCTCCTCTGCCTCACCCCCACCCCACAAGCAGCTCTCCTATAAAGGCATCTGACTCTTGAACCAGAACCAGAATTGCGGGGGGCGGGGACGTAGAGAACCGAGCTCGGGGGTGGAGAGGGGATGAGAGGGGCCAGGAGGGCCAGGTGACAACTACTCTGACAGAGGAAGAGCCCCAGATGCAGGCAGCCCCATCCCTGGGAGAAACCTGTGGGTCTATGAAGAGGGAGGGCTGCTCTCTTTGCTGAGGGAAGGCCTGCCTCCCAGGTCCGGCCTCTGGGCGCAGCCTTGCCCGCCAGGCAGCCTTAGGAGAGGTCCAGAGCGGGGCACCTGGCTGCACGTTAGCCTTTCCTGGGCGGCTTAAAAAGGAAAAACCACACTCAGGCCCCTCCCCGAAATGCCTGATCCAATCTATGCACCGGGTTGAGAACCGCGGCGAAGAACTCCTGTCTGGCGGGGAAGCAGGGAGGGCAGGCAAGCCTCTCTCTGGCTGGGGGCCAGCCTTCGCCACTCCTGCACACAGGGCTGGACGGGGTACCCTCCTCCCCCTCCCCCACAAGAACACTATTGCCACAGAGCTGGTCAGTCCTGGAAGTTTGGTAATGGGGGCGCGTGCCCTCCTCATTCCTCACACCCCTGGAGGGAAGGGTGACTGGTACCAGCCTTCTTTCGCACTCCTTTCCTTTCTCCCGCACTCCCTTCCTTTCTCCCGGCTTCACACTACCTGACACCTGCAGGGAGAAGTCGTGAAAGCTGAGCAGCTCCACAGAAATGGGTTTAGCTGGAGAGAAGGCACTCAAAGCAAGCCAGACTTTGAGCAAATACATCTGATCCGGAACTAGATAATAAAATAGCGTGCACTTTATTTAAAACCAACCAAGCGCTGATAAAAATATATTTCACTGCAGCTGTGATTCCATCTCCAACCTCAACAGTAAGAACTGGGCATTTCTCTACTCTTCACATCACATGTGGGGCCTGGCAAAGGAGGCCACCCACCTCCACCAAAGCCTCGAAGGAAGCGTGAGCGCCCTGGTGGGGAGGGTGCAGCCGCAGAGCATGAGAAGGGAAAGGGCTGTGAGGCGCATCTCTGCTGTCTGCTCTGCGCTCCTCCTAGGCAACTCATCAGCGGACTCCCTGGTGGCAGTGATGGAGAGAGAGATGGAGAACTGCCCGGAGCTGCGCAGACAGGACAATGAACCCTCCTTCCTCCTTCAGGGTCTCTGAAACCCCCACAGGGGATCTCATGGCCACCGCAGGGTCCTACTTGCAGGCACGAGCCTACGAAGCAGTCATCTTTTGCTCTGGCTGAAGGGAAATCAAGATTCTGAGAGGAACCACTTTCCTCTTGACACAAAGCAGCTACAGGGCAGTTTCCTACATACAGTACGGCAGCGGGCAAGCGGAGGGCCCTGCTGGCTCGGATTAAGGCACTTGTAACAGATTCAATGTACATCCCGGCCCACTTCCCTTCCCCTCAGGCCCCAAATGCCCTGCCTCTTCCCCACGCTGGGCAATGAAGGGGACAGGAGCATGCCCTGAGGGACTGTGGTTTGGTTGGAGTACAGGGCTAGAAGGAGAAGACAAGCAGGAAGGAAGCTGGGGACTTGGCAGGGGAGGAGCTAGAGAAGGACAGGAGAGCAAGAGCGTCGGAGGAAGGCAAGGCAGCCGCTGAGTCACAGGAGGCCCCTGGCAGTGATCAGAGGTGTCTGCCGAGAGGAGGTGCAGAAGCTGGTGGGAGGCCCCCCACCTTCCCCTGGCTGAGACAGGGGGGAGCAGAGAAAGGGTGAGGAGAACCAACCCCAGACAGAGAACCACAGAGGACAGGGCCCCTGAGGACCAGTGCGGGGTGGTCTTTCTCTCTCTCTCGGCTAAGGCGGCTGGTGCAGAGACAGCGTTCGGAGACAGAGCAAGAAAGGGGCAGGGGGCTGGGAGGAGGGCTGTGCGACCCAGAAGCAGCTCGGCTCTTTGGTATGACGAAGGTGGCAGCGTCCGGCGTCCTTCTCACTCCTCCTCCACGCTCCGGGGCCCCTTGGCCGCTCGCCTCTGCCGCCAGCGCAGCTCTTCCACCTGGCGCTCCAGCCCCCGCACCTTGGCCTCCAGCTGGGCCCCCGAGGCCCGGGTGCCAGTGAGCCGGCTCAGCAGGGCGTAGAGCGTCAGCAAGGCCAGGAGGAGCAAGGCCCGGGTGGAAGGGTCGGGCACTGACCTCACCAGGGCCACAAAAGCGGCCAGGAAGAGGGCAAGCTTCAGGCCCCACAGGATCCGCCCCAGCAAGGCCAAGACCAAGCCGAGGAGCAGGGACAGCAGCCAATAGGCAACCAGGGCCCCCGCTCCCCACAGCAGGAAGGTCTGGACTTGGCTGGGGCTGAGCTTCAGGCCCTGGGTGAGGTGATCTCCTGGAAGGGGAGAGAGTCACAGAATCAGCCCACCTGGTGCTGCGAAAGGAGAGGTTTGGTCAAGAACCAAAGGCGGGAGGAGCCAAACCCCCTCGCCAAGGAAAACTCCTTTCCCACGGGGTCGTGGAGCTTAAATCTCAGCTCCGGTCCCAGCTGACTGTGGGTAGACTACTTCCCCTGGTTGAGTCTGCTGCATCTATGAAATGGGAGTAACGCTCTGGGCTGTGGGTGACAGTTAGATGAGATGTTATGGCTTAGCACGAGGCGGCCGTTAGCAGCCTGCTCTTATGCTCATCTCTGGGGAGACCTGGGAGATGCTGAGCAGCCGGGGAAAAGTCTAGACCCTGAAAAGATAAATTCCCACAAACAGGAAGGGACAGGCTAAGCTCCAGCTGACCTAACCATTCTCTGCCACTCACCTTCCAGCCCCAAGGCATTCAGCAGCTGTGCGGCAACCCCAGACAGCGTGAAGAAGGCCACAGAGATGGCCGATGAGACCGCCCACATCACCTGAGCCAAGGTCTGTGGGAAGAGCAGAGCATGAGTTGAGTCCGTGATTACTGATGCTCTTCTCTTCTGAGTCTCACCACCGCTGCCCACGAACATCTCCACCTGCCTCTCAGGGGTCCCTTCCACAGCCACCGTCCAGTGCATGGGGATGGACGGTGGGCCATTTCTCCTTCCTGTCTGAACTGGAACCCAGGACACTTGGGCCCTAATTCAACTGATGTGCTGGAATACTTTGGCGGTAGTAGTGGGTGAACGTGGGCATGTGGGGGTGACCATCCAATCCCTGGAGTAGTCACCCTGTAAAACTGGGGTCCTCCTAGCCTCCCAGGGAATCATGAAGGTGTGTGAAGTAACAGCAGTGGAGGGCTAGGATGTTTCAGTGAAAAAGAAGTCAATCAGCTCTTCTATATTATGCATTTTATAAATGATTGTTTCAGCCGTTTAGGACGACCTATCAGAAGTATACACCAGCAGGCTTGGGACGCCATCAGGCAGAAGAGACAGCCCTGCCTAAGAACCCCGAGTCACCCTCACCGCCACCTCTGAAGGTGAAAGAATGAACTCAGGTCTTGATATTTTGCCAATTTAAGCCTCTAGGTCAGATTTAGACCAAAGCCAGACTCTATAGTCACCGGTGACGTAGGTTGATAAAGATGGCTCATTTCCCAGCCTTTCTGGCAAGAAAGGGCAGGAATAAGGCAAAGATGGGGGTGGAGCTAAAGGCCCTGGGGTAGGAATGAAACAATGAGAGTGCAAAAGGCCGGGGCTGTCTGGCTTCATTCTGTGGAACTGGGGGCTCTCTCCACGAACAACGGCTCCTCTGTCCTCAGTGCGCGTAGCCACAGCAGGGAACACCTTCCTTACCTCAGAAACTAGGTGCGTGGTTTCTGGCCCAATCCAGGCATCCAAGGTTCCCCGCACAGATCGACCTATCTGGCTCAGGAGATCAACTGGGGCCTCCCTCTTCTGCTGGCCTGGTGGCACGAAGTCTCGATGGGACTGGGATGACGCTGAGTGGAAGAGGACGAGGGCCGCTAGGAACATCAGGACGACTTTGAACAGATGCTTGCCCCGTGGTGAACTGCTGCCTGAGCCTGCCATGGCTGGGTCTGCCAGAGAAGAAGCATGGGGTGAGCGGAGGGCCCGAACCGGCCGAGAAACCCACTGTCCCAAGCATGACGGGCCCCAGCACCCCCCACCGCCCCTCCCTGTTAGCTGACAAAGGCAGAACTCAGATGGGCACAACCATCTCATTCATGGGTTCCTCTCGTACGTTCTTTACCACTTGCATATTAACTAGCCAGCAAGTATCAGTCAATGCCTTAAGGTGGATGAGAAGATCTCTCTAAGGCTTATTCCAGTTCTAAAACCCCGAAGGCCTGCCTTTGTGTCTTAGGTGCTTTGGGTATAAAAAAAAAAATTATAAGACTATATGGCTTTGGGCTTTCCTGGCGGCGCAGTGGTTAAGAATCCACCTGCCAATGCAGGGGACATGGGTTCCATGCCTGGCCCAGGAAGATCCCACATGCCGCAGAGCAACTAAGCCCGTGTGCCAC
Source organism: Globicephala melas (assembly GCF_963455315.2). Lineage (NCBI taxonomy): Eukaryota > Metazoa > Chordata > Mammalia > Artiodactyla > Delphinidae > Globicephala > Globicephala melas. The sequence continues at coordinate 10,323,276 of NC_083321.1, forward strand.
AACTACTGAGCCTGTGCTCTAGAGCCCACGAGCCACAACCACTGTTGTGAAGCCTGAAGCCCATGCGCCTAGAGCCCGTGCTCTGCAACAAGAGAAGCCACAACAATGAGAAGCCCTGGCACCGCAACAAAGAGTAGCCCTGCTCACCGTAACTAGAGAAAGCCCACGCGCAGCAACGAAGACCCAAATGCAGCCAAAAATAAAAACAAACAAATAAATAAATTTATTAAAAAGACTATACAGCTTTGTCCTCAAGGAGGTTATAATCTACTTAAGATAAAGCTGATATTTATATTTTAAAAAAACCTTAAAACATAGCACTCGAATAGGATTACCGCTCTATAACGATGTAAAGAAAAGGGCTCAGGTGCTCAAATAAGAACCCACTGCACATAGGTCATTTGCTCTGCAGGACCATCATGTGAGGTGGGCGTTATCCTCCTCGCTAAGGGGAGAGAGGAGAAGAAACTGAGACTTAGGAATTCAGCATTTACCCAAGGACAAAGGCCAGGAGTTAAACCCAAGCTTCCACTTCCAAAACGCAGAAGTGAAGGTGGTTGCTCGTTGGAATCACCTGGAAGCTTCACAAAGTTCTGATACCTCTGCCCCAAGCCCCAAGCTTCTGATGTCACCATCTGGGTGTGGCCTGGGCTTTGACCTGCAAAAGCGCCCCAGGGGATTCCGCTGTGCAAAGTTGAGACCCACTGATACAGAGATGACCTCAACTCCCCAGGCCCCAACGGAGGCAAGAAGTTAAAGCACAACTTTTACGGAAAGATATTATTATTATTAACAACAATTTAACCATGCGTCACCTAGCTCGTTTAATCCTCACAACAACCCATCAGTTAGGTGTTGTTCTTATCCCCCATTTTCCTGATGAAGAAACTGAGGGAGGATAAGTAGTAAGCGGGAGAGCCAGGATTTGAATCCAGGTGCATCTGACATCAGACCCGCTCACACATAGCCCTGCGTTGTATCCTCTCCAACTTCAGTCTCAGAAGCGACTTGGAAAGTCCTACAATAGATTATTCATGAGCTAAAACAGACTTGACATCTACCAATCCACTCCATGAATTACTGGTGACAATTCACTTAACCACTCTGTGCTCTGATCTCATCTGTAATGGGATACTGTAGGCAAATTAAGACCCAACAAGTATCGACTCATTGAAGTACCTACGCTGGATTCGGCCAAGAAAAACGTTTTCAGTTCCAACTTCTATTTGCCACCACGCTTGAGAAAAGTCAAATGGCACCAGCAAATCCCATTCTTTTCCAGGCTCAGAGATGAACCTGCAGTTCCAGGGTGTTTCTGTGATTCAGACCTGATGAGCGGAGAGGCTAAGCCATGTCGCTGAGGTAGGAACAGCCAGGTGTTTGAAGTTTTTGTAGTTACCAGGGCACTACGGGAGTCGGCCAGAAATCTGGAGCCATCAGGATGGAGGAGAGCGAAGAGAAGATGTTCCCATTCTTGTTTAGTGGGAAGGAGCAGGGTCCAAGAAGGGGTTATAAAAATATCACACTCGGGGCACTTTCTGGCCCAGAAACAGCTGCTCTAAGTCCCTCCTGAGGCCTGTAGGTAAAGCAGGGCTGCAAAACATGCAGTTCATAGGGAACGACCTCAGGCTGGGAAGCCTTCTCCTCCTTTTGGCACAAATCGAGAACCAGATGGTTCCTGCCTGCCCGTGGTCAGAGACGAGGAAAGCATGGGTCAGTTCCTGGTCTATCTGGGTCATGACCACACTGGGGACATAAAGAGCAGGGTTGCTATATTGGGTGGCTTCTATATCCAAGGACCTCCACCAGGAGGGATCAGATGTCGTGTCCTCCTTTCTGGAAGGTCAGGGTGACATGAGCTGCTGCCCCCTTGGCAGACTTCTGCATTCTTTGCCAGCCTCGACTTTCAGGCGGCCGTTTGCTCCAGTCGAGGGGAGCTGGGGGACCTTGAAATAAACTCTCCACAGGGAGGCTGGCATGGCAATGCCAGCTGACCTTCCAAAGGGCACCGGAAACCAAATCTAACAGGATTCTGGAGTGTGCCCTTTGCAGATAAGAGAGCAGATTCCTGGCTCGTCCCTTTCATCCAATTGTTTGCTTTAACAGGATTCTTTCTCATTTCTTTTTTTTTTAACATCTTTATTGGAGTATAATTGCTTTACAATGGTGTGTTAGTGTCTGCTTTACAACATCTTTCTCATTCTTCAGCAAGAGTCTAACCCACCGCCATTACGCCTCCTCACTTCAGCCCCATCAAATACTTTTTTTTTTTTGCGGTACGCGGGCCTCTCACTGTCGTGGCCTCTCCCATTGCGGAGCACAGGCTCCGGACGCGCAGGCTCAGCGGCCATGGCTCACGGGCCCAGCCGCTCCGCGGCATGTGGGATCCTCCTGGACCAGGGCACGAACCCGTGTCGCCTGCATCGGCAGGCGGACTCTCAACCACTGCGCCACCAGGGAAGCCCCGATCAAATACTTTTAACAAAGAGAAGCCATGGTAGTCAGGAGCCGAAGCAGTCTTGAGCTCTGAGAGGAAGGATGTCTTAAACGTCTTCACCTCCTGCAATGCCTGACCTCAGAAAAATAGCAGGCACTCAACAACCACAACAAACTGTGTGTGTGTGGTGTGTATAGTGTGTGTGGTGTGTATAGTGTGTGTGTTGCTTTATAATTTACAAAGCGCTTGTTCTTTCACCACCTCATTTAACTCTTACAAGAATCGTATAAGATACTGCTACTCTCCACGTTTTACTCAGAAAACAATGGCTTGGAGACATCAAGTGACTTGTTAAAGTACACGCATCGGGACTGGGACTTGACTCCAGAACCCAGGATCTAAACCTTGCCCTTTCGCTCCTTCCACACCTCCACTCTGCCTCAGTAAGACATGGTCCCTTCCCTCAAGGTGCTTCAAGTCCTGCCCCCAAATCAACAAACACAAAGTTAGAGGACTAACTACCCAGACTCCCACGAGGAGGCCACCCACCAGAAGATGACCCACCTGCTGGGCTCACACGTCATGGCTCTACAGCGAGACGTATGAGGACAGCAGAAAATTGGGACTAGACCTGCCACTTTTGTTCAGGCAGCTGCAACGGGGCTCAGGAAGGGACGGGCTGAGCCGGGGAAACTGAACTATGGTAGTGCGGAGCCACATATGTTTAGCTGTGGTTTGCTAAGAGGGCAGGGTGGGGGGCGGTCCCCACTCCCCCTGCCAAGGCTCCTTCCTCCGGTAGCTTCCTCTTGCGCTATGAATCACGACGTGGCAGGAGGGGCAGCTGACTTAGTACCCTCTGCCGGCTCTGATTTCCCCATTATTGAGGAACTTGCCCCTTTGGAGCAGCGGTTCTCGACTCCGGTTGCCCATCAGAAGGGCCTGAGCCGGTTTAAGCTAGAGGGTCTGCCCCACCCCACCCCGGGGCTTCCTTACTCCGACCCTCCCCAGAGACGGGGCTCAGGCTTTTGTTTTTAGAGCTCCCCGGGGATTTCTGATGCATAACGGGACAGCTGCCACAAATGGTCCACAGCACAGGGAAGAGTCTACTTCGGGCAAAGCCCCCAGAGTGCAGCATTGGGCAGAGAACTCTAGACTTCCTTCTGTCCCAAGCTCAATTTTGCCACACACTAAAAGCCACTACCTTCTGTCTTATCACTTAACCTGTCTGAGTTTCAGTCTCCTCAAATGTAAAATGGGGTTAAGCAAGGTTATGAGTTACCGCAAGGAGTTAACATGTTTCTGCAAGAACTTTGTAAACTGAAAACATCTATAGGAACGTTGCAGTACACAAATTGCCAATATACCACTCACTGCATTGTAGCATCATTTACCAGTTTCTATGCCTGGCTCCCCCATTAGACTTTGAGCACCTCCTCGTCAGGCTTAACTTTTCTTGTAATCTCCAGCGCCTAGCACAGAACAATGACTAATAAATGCTTGTTAAATGAGTATTAGAAGCCCGCCAAGAAGCGGTGAGGGTGGCAATGGAGAGCCATGGAGAGGTGCGGAGAGGAGGCTATTTTAAAGTTGATCCAAATATGCAGCGGCCACCCGAAAAGCACAGCTGCGTGGAAAGGAAGCTGCTAGACCGGGTGAAGCTGCCCCTGAGAAGAATGAAGTCAGCGTCCCAGCAGGTGGGGGCAGCCCCCCGCTAAACCCCTGACAGCTGCTGCTGCCCAGCAACTGTTTGGGGGCCGGGCGACAGGCAAAGGGGCAGCCTCCCAGGCGCACGACGCCTTCCCCAGGACCCAGCCTCCCCGAGACAGGGTGTCAGTGGCGTGCATGTGCTATTTCGAACCGCGTGTCCCCTGCCAAGCTTGCTGGGTGGCGTCACCGGCAAGGGATGCGGCGCGGCCCAGGGGTTCGGGGTATCCCAAAGGGCTCGGAGCGGGGCCGCGGGAGGCTGGGCCGTGGGCGGGAGTCGGGGGCGAGGGGCTCAGCGCTGGCCTCGTCCCCCAGCCTGACAACCACCCGGCCTTGACCGGATCTCGGCGCAGCGCTGGGAACTCTTCTCCCCGGAAACACGCGCCTCCCCTGTTACCTACTAACGACGCCCCCTGTTGCATAGCAACGAGGATCCGAGTCCCCAGTTAATCTCCCCGCCGCGCGACGTCGGAGCCCTCTCTACTGGTGCTCGCCAGGCCTCGCGGCTCCGCCCTGGTCCCGCCTGTAGCGGCCGCCGCCGCAACCCAGTCCCGGGTACAGCCCCGGAGCCCCGGTCTCGGGTCGCACTCACCGGGCTCCGGCCACAGCTGTTCTTCACGTGCAACTTCACTAAAACGCGCCACTAAAACCGCGCCACTAAAGCCGCGCCTCAATACTGGGGCGTTGGTTTATCGTCTGCGCACGCGCGAGGCGGGATGCGCCCACGGACCCGCAGGCCTCCCTCACAGCCCAAACCTGGTGCCGGTCAGCGCATGCGCCCTACCCTCTGATTACCTTTTTTCCCCAAGCATTCCCACGGAGAGAAGAATGGGATCGGAAGTTCGAGCTGGGAACGGAAGTCTCTGGCAGGAAAGGGGAAAGAGGTGACTATATCTGGCCTATAGCGTGGATAAACTGGATCTTTGGATTTGGAGTGGAAGCTTATCCGCCTCTAAAAGGCCCCTTGGCATTTCGGGGAATGTAGTTCTCCAGCTACGTGGTGCCTCCTGGGGCATTGTGGGAAATGTAGTTCTAGAGGCGCCTCAGAGCACCTGGTCTTTTGAGAAACTTTTCGCGCTAAAAAAGCACAAAGGGAAAGGGTGTTAGAGGAGCAGTAAGAGGCGCACAACCGGGAAAATGCATCCTTTCCTTCTGAGAGCATTTCCACACCCAAACTCTGCAGATGGCTGCTAAATGTTCTCCGAATTTTAGAAAGGGAAGGGAACCTACTCCCAGACCCATTTCTATATATATATATATATATATATATATAAAAAGGCAGCATTATGAGGGGGAACGCCAGGGGATTTGGAATGAAGTGATCTCTGGTCTGCTTTGTGATTCTAGCAGGTCACTTCATCTCTCTGGATCTCCTTGTTTCAACTTTGCTATTGTTAGAAAGAAAACTATAGGCTCGAAATGGAGTCACATTGCTAGGACAAGCCCCCAAACCGGGGATTAATACCTGACCTAGCTGAACTTTCAACCTCCCCCAGAAATGTAGTCTTAACTAGTCGGTCAGGAATTTTTTGGTCAGCACCAATGAGGCAATCTGTCACATGGGCTCTCTCTTGCCCCCAAAGGAAGATGAGATAATCTGCTATATAGACGCCTTTCATTCCCCATGGATAGGTTACCTATGCCTAAAATAATCTCCTTTTTTCTGTTTATGACTTCCATGTCCTGCCTTTAAAAACCCTTCCCTTACTGTAGCCCTTTGGAGAGATGGCATGCTGCCTGATTCATGAATCTTTTATAGCTAATTAGATCTTTGAAATTTACTGGGTTGAATTTTGTTTTTTAACTGTATAAAGTACTAGAAGGTCCTAAAAATACCTCTTCAATGCACAGTAGGTGTGGCGATTCAATGAAGTAAGGGGGGTGAACATGTTTTTAAAAACATCCAAGTAGCTGTCCAAATGCTTCTATCACATTGGTTGCCATAGGCAGGCTCCCCTTTGATGTTAAAACAGTTCCTGAAACTCAACACTCTAAAATAGAGCTTTTTTTCCCCTCCCTCCCTGAACCAGCTGTCTAATTCAGCCTTCGATAGCTCTGAGGAACTGACCCCAGGAGGTAGTGGGAGAGGCCAGTATATCTGTGACTTTGGCTAAATGGTATGTGCGATCCAGCATATGTCTCAGCAGAAGGTTACTGCTAGCCATGAGGAACAGGTATCTCAGTTCATGATTTTAGGGCTTTTCTAAGTATGGGAAGATGCAAGAGTTTGGGTTCATAAAAAATCTTCCTGTCATATTTAACTATCTAAGGGCCTGTTTTCTCAAAGCACAGAGTGGATCATCCTGTCCTTCACCCTGAATTCCTTTCAGGGTGTACTGTAGGTCAGCAAGTACAGCAGCTAAGGACTAGTAGACTAGTCCCTAGTAGCCTTGTGGAACTGGATGGTGAGTGGCATTCCTTGTTTTACAGTGCCCCCCTGTGGTCATACATTTAACCAAGGTTTGGGAGGCATTTCATAACCAATTTGTCCCATGGGGCCAGTAAGGCTTATTTCTAGGTCAGGCGAGGATTTCGTGGATATGCCGCCTAATGTGAAATTACTGGACTAGACCCTGTTAATTGTAGCCATAGAAGTATCTGAACCACCTGTATTACTAGTCTGTTATGGTTCAGGAAATGATTCTCTCTTGTTGCTTCTTCCCGTATCTAGAGTTACACTGTTACCATCATTTTAATTTTTTATACAACTATATATTTGGTCAACTGTTTCAAGTTGCTTAGTCATCATTATTTTTGTTGGAGGCTCAATTACACGTTGGGTAATACAAGAAATAACAATCTTGTAGAATAAGCAGAGTACAAGTAGTATAGCTAGCAGCATTAATAAAGTCTGAAGTAGGAATTTAAACTAAGAACTTTCATTAGGTGCAGCCCCTGGTCATACCAGTCACTATATTTAAGGGTAATGATAAATTGGCATTGTTCATAAGGTACTCAGCCCAATTTCCCAATGTTATTAATCTTATTATCCTTAGTATAATTTAATTGTTCCCAACATAAGGGGGCTTTTAAATTTAAACGACTGTAGCCTGGTGTTAACCATAAAAATCCATCCCATAATTGAGGGACAGTCTCTCCCAATAAGCAGGTGGTTATGGTTTTTGACTGAAATTTAGCTCATTTTTCCAATTGAGCTTGAGTGAGTAACCTTTAAAAAAAATTTGTGGGGCTTCAACATGGCGGCTGTGGCAGTGGCGGTGGCTACGGTGACGGCCTGGCCTGGGGAGAGCAGAGTTGGAGGTGGTGGTCTTCGCTCTCCCTAGGGGCCGTCAGGAGCTCAGCGGGGACCGAGCCTGGGAGGCCGGTCGGCGGCAGCACCTTTCGGCTTCTGGGACAGCGGCGCCGGCGTTCAGGTTCTAAATGGCTTCTAAGAAGTTGGGTGCAGATTTTCATGGGACTTTCAGTTACCTTGATGATGTCCCATTTAAGATAGGAGACAAATTCAAAACACCAGCTAAAGTTGGTCTACCTATTGGCTTCTCCTTGCCTGATTGTTTGCAGGTTGTCAGAGAAGTACAGTATGACTTCTCTTTGGAAAAGAAAACCATTGAGTGGGCTGAAGATATTAAGAAAATCCAAGAAGCCCAGTGGGAAGCAGAGCGCAAGGCTGAGGAAGCAGAAGCTAAGGTGAATTCTAAGAGTGGCCCAGAGGGTGACAGCAAAATGAGCTTCTCCAAGACTCACAGTACAGCCACAATGCCACCTCCTATCAATCCCATCCTTGCCAGCTTACAGCACAACAGCATCCTCATGCCGACTCGGGTCAGCAGCAGTGCCACAAAACAGAAAGTTCTCAGCCCACCCCACACAAAGGCAGATTTCAATCCTGCTGACTTTGAGTGTGAAGAAGACCCGTTTGATAATCTGGAGTTAAAAACTATTGATGAGAAGGAAGAGCTGAGAAACATTCTGGTAGGAACCAGTGGACCCATTATGGCCCAGTTATTGGACAGTAACTTGCCTAGAGGTGGCTCTGGGTCTGTGTTACAGGATGAGGAGGTCCTGGCATCCCTGGAGCGGGCAACCCTAGATTTCAAGCCTCTTCACAAACCCAATGGCTTTATAACCTTACCACAGTTGGGCAACTGTGAAAAGATGTCGCTGTCTTCCAAAGTGTCCCTTCCCCCCATCCCTGCAGTAAGCAATATCAAGTCCCTGTCCTTCCCCAAACTTGACTCTGATGACAGCAGTCAGAAGACAGCCAAGATGGCAAGCACTTTCCATAGCACATCCTGCCTCCGCAGTGGCACGTTCCGGAATTCCCTAAAGCCTTCCACCCAAAGCAGTGCCAGTGAGCTCAATGGGCATCATGCTCTTGGGCTTTCAGCTTTGAACTTGGACAGTGGCACAGAGGTGCCAACCCTCACCCATTCCCAGATGCCTTCCCTCTCTGTCTTGTCTGTGTGCACAGAAGAATCATCACCTCCAAATACCTGTCCCACGGTCACACCTCCTAATCTCTCAATGTCACAAGTGCCCAACACTCCCAGCTGTCCCCAGGCTTACTCTGAACTGCAGACGCTGTCCCCCAGTGAGCGGCATTGTGTGGAGACGGTGGTCAGCATGGGCTACTCATATGAGTGTGTCTTGAAAGCCATGAAGAAGAAAGGAGAGAATATTGAGCAGATTCTCGACTATCTCTTTGCACATGGACAGCTCTGTGAGAAGGGCTTTGACCCTCTTTTAGTGGAAGAGGCTCTGGAAATGCAGCAGTGTTCAGAGGAAAAGATGATGGAGTTTCTTCAGTTAATGAGCAAATTTAAGGAAATGGGCTTTGAACTGAAAGATATTAAGGAAGTTCTGCTATTACACAACAATGACCAGGACAATGCTTTGGAAGACCTCATGGCTCGGGCGGGAGCCAGCTGAGACCAGGCCCTGCCACGGAGCCCCCCCCGCCGAAGGCCCTGAGGAGACCACCTGTGCGGAAGAAGGGGCACGCTTCCGGATTTCCTTTTGGGGGTGGAAGGTCAGGTGTAGAGACTGTGTTTGCCAAGTCTCTATGAGCCTAGGTCCTGAGCTGGGGAGAAAGTGGGGAAGATTTAGGCGTGCATATGCCCCCGGAACTGTCCCGGCTCCTTCCACAGTAAAAGTATTTGTATTCTGAGAAGTGTCCTTCCCACCTTGGCCATCCAGAGAGACTTCTCTGGTCTTTCTGGGGTCTGTATGGCCTCAGCCGAAACCTGTCCCAGCTGCCAAAAGGAGTTGGGGAGAAGGAGGTGGGAGGGCCAGACTCAGTGCTGCTCTGGGGCTAGATGTTTCCCTTCTCTGCAAGGGTGGACTGACCTCTAATCCAAGTTGAGTGCAATTGAAAGGTTCTTCCAGGGTTTTGTTTTTTCCCCCCTTTAACGATGTCACTTAGTGTTAACACTGGTTCTGCAATGTCTCTGAGGTGCAAAGAATGCCCTTTTCCCCTTGGGGCCCTGAGTTTGCCTTTTCTGCCAGGCAGTTACCATACTTCCCTGCCCCAGCCTGTTTCTTTTGGCCTGGTTTGGACCACAGTCTTCGGCTACCCGAGATTTTAGAGCCCCCTGCTCTAGAAAACAGTTGTCAGTTTAAGAAATCATTGGCCCCTTCCTAGCACATCAAGTGGGGAAGAAAGAGGCTGTGATTTAGTCACCCAGCACTAACTCCACCTCAGTTCTCCCTGGAGAACAGCCTCTCCCTCCAGCCCCCTGCTCTAGGATGACACAATGAATAACACCTAGTCATAGAAATTAGTCTTTGGTTTGTTTTGTATTATGTTGTACATCATTAAAGATCTAAATACAAAGGATATACAGTCTTGATGAATCTAAAGTAATTTGCTAACTATTTTGATTTTTCAGAGAGAACTACTAATAAAAATCTAAAAGGTAAAAAAAAAAAAAAAAAAAAAAAAAAAAATTTGTATTTTATGGCCAGGGTCAGAGCAGGTATGATTGATTGGCCAAGTGAGGGGGTCTCATCTAGTAATATCAAGAGTGGCCTGAACGGAACTATAACTTCTTTCTTCTAGAAAAAATTTCCTAAGGGCCATTCAATCAGAGCCTTGGAGTGGAGATATCCACCAAGGTAAACCAGAAGTACTGGACACAGGTAATTGACCATAAACCCAACAATTAGATTGATTTTTAAACTCTGCCTAGGAGTTATGTACCGGTTGTAGAAACCAAGAAAACACTGTAATTGATCAGGCCCAGCATCTTGGAATAGCTGTCTACTTCTGGTGTTGTCTTTTTTTCCTGGTGCGGGTGTAGTTTCTCCTCTGAGTGTCGTTTTAAGTTGATGTTGAGGTCAGCAGTCCTCTCTATAGACCAGTCTGGTACAGAGGCCCTTTTGTTTTTTTGGGGTTTTTTTCTGGTACGCGGGCCTCTCACCATTGTGGCCTCTCCCATTGCCGAGCACAGGCTCCGGACGCACAGGCTCAGTGGCCATGGCTCACGGGCCCAGCTGCTCCGCGGCATGTGGGATCTTCCCGGACCGGGGCACGAACCCGTGTCCCCTGCATCGGCAGGCGGACCCTCAACCACTGCGCCACCAGGGAAGACCCCAGAGGCCCTTTTTAAAGTGGGAGATGAATCCAAGAGTCAATTCCCTTCAGTTTTACTGCACATGAGCTAGTTAAGAGTACCTGATAAGGATCCTTTCATCTAGGTTGGAGAGAATTCTTTAAATAATGTCTTTTCCAGTATGCACAATCTCCTGGTTGCAGGTCATGGGGCATCTGATCTTCATCCAAACATAACTAGGGTAAGCTTCAGAAACAAGATTAGAATGTCCTTTTAAAAGTTCAATTAAACCTTACAATAATGCAACTTAGTAGAAAGGAGCCATCTAGGAAGTGAGTCTTCGGCAGTAAATACCGAAACTCAAAGACCGCTAACAGCACTAGAACTTAATATCCGGAAAGGTATTACTGAAACATAATTCTTATCTCCAAAACCACCTTCATCTCTACCAAATATAGCCAAATTAAGACTAATTTGCTTGCAAAATGAGTGTGGTTTCAATAAACTTGGCCTGATTATTTACATAATTGATCATATATGCTCTTTTAAATTGGCTTTGTTGGAACTTTTCATAAGGAATCTCAGATTTGAACTTTAAAAGTCCTCTCAAGGCCAGGAAAGACATGCCAAGGACTTGCCATCAGATTCTGTTTGGAATACCTATAAATTTGGGTGAATCTCTTTCTTCTTGAGGTACAAAATATCTTGAGGTCCTTGCATCTGCCAGGAAGTGGCTTTCTTTATTCACCTGATAAGGCTGTTGGGGACCCTGTATACAAGATACCAGACTGTTTTTTCAACGGATTTATGGCCCCATAAAGTCAATCTTAGTTCCTTAAAACTGTCTGGTCATATCTGAGCCTATGCACATCTCTCTCTATTATGACATTCCAATCAAAGCCTTGATAGTATAATGAATGTTTCCAATTGTGTGCTGTTATAAGGAGAGTAGATTCTTATTGAACTTATGCAAATAACCATATTGCCATGAAAATAAGAATACTAAGAGTTTCCAAATTCTGGAGGGATCAGGTAGAGAGAAAAGATAAATGTTTCAGTTCTGCTTACAAAGGTATAATTTACCAAATTGCTGTAAGTCACAGCTTAAGGGGAAAGGTTTGCGTATATCTGGAAAACAAAGATTAAAAGTCAATAATATTTCAGACAAAAAGTCACGCTTGTTGATCTTGATACTTCATAGTTTTATGAAGCCATGAGATTTTCCATTCGGATTCTTTACTTTCTTACCCAATTCAGCAGTATAATCTGAAAGTTATCAGAACCCTGTACTTATCAGAAAGTCCTTTCTATGAATCTTCTTGAAAATGAAGCATTTTTGCAAAAGCATCAGAGCAAAACAGTAATTATCTATAAATGACAAGAGACTTTAAAAGGCATAGTTAAAGACCTGATTACGATGCAATTGTCAGAGAAATTTAGTTATATTTGTGACATAGAATATTGAAATAATAACTAGAATTATGACTGATAACATATTATGACTGATAAAATTATTAATGTTATAATGTAACATTATATCTACATTCAAATTTTAGAAATTTCATATAATTTCTAGAACATTTATGTTAATAACAATTACCCATAAACTATAAGCTAAGAAGGTTGACAATGCTTCCCCTGTAATTTAACATACCAAGTAGTTGGGATTGACATATATACACTAATATGTATAAAACAGATAACTAATAAGAACCTGCTGTATAAAAATAAAATTAAATTAAAAAATTTAAAAAAACAAAGCATACGAAATAGTATGTTAGATATTAGTTTAATATCTTTCTTTGAGATGTTTTAGTATTCTCTGAAGTATCCCAAAGTTAGCTAGAAGTCAAAAGAACTTTGGGAGTTCCCTGGTAACATCCCTCATGATGCTCGCACGGAAGTTTGTCAAAGATATCAAAAGATTTCAAAACACTTGGTCAAATAGGATCATCGGTCACTGTGAAACAATATTTATTCACTTAATCAAGTGACAATAGAAGATTTCAAAGGCAAATACAAAAAGTTGCAACAGATTGTTTAAAAGGTAGAGAAACTTTACATTCTGCTATCGGAAGCAGATCAATATTCCAAGAAAACTTTGCCCCTCTTAACAGAGAGAGAAAACCAAATTCTAATTTTGTACCAGCTTATTTTTAATATTAAAACTCATTCAACCAATTAAATTCATTCCAGTCTTCACCAGTCCTTATCACATACAAAACTCTTTTCCTAGATAACCTTCTATAACTTTCTTTTATACCTTCAGATTTTGTCCTATGCTTTCCCTTTATCTCTCTCTCTCTCTCTCTCTCTCTCTCTCTCTGTAACTTCTTTTTAGGACAAAATTACTTCCTTTTCCCTTAACAAAATTCATTTTCATTCCCTAAACCTTCTTTTTCCTTTGCACACAAATATATTTTCCTTATTAATTTTTGGAAGTTTTAATTATATATTTTAATTACGTTCTTTAACCTTTAAAAACCTTAATTTCTAGTAAAAGCTAAGAGGTAAGCAATTATGAACTGTCTCTTAATTAGCATTCTGTAGAATGGCAAACTTATTAACTCTATTTATAATTTCTAAAAACATGTGCTTTCTTATTTTAAAAAGTCTCAATTAATAGTTCTAAATATTATTAGTTTCTCTGTAGAGGGAAGCCTATGTTACTGTTTCAGTATCTTATTTTATTTGTAAACGATCTAGATAGTCAATAAACTTCTAGATATTCAATAAACTTTAACTTAACTTAGCAAAACTCTAAAGTTTCAAGTTACCAAAAACCTGGAAAAACTATTTTTAAGAAGACATAGGATAAAACGTAATTTTTCCTAAAGAGTTCATCTAAAAACTCTTATCTCATTTACATTTAATTGACTTGTAAAAATCTTACTACGGCAAGTTATTTTTCTTGCTGACAAATTTTGTAATAGAGATAATAAGATCTTATTTGACTTTTAGTAAACCTACCTACAATAAAAATATTACACTTACTGCTGATTACTTTAAAGACATCTCAAGTCACCAGTATTAATTAAACCAACAAACTTAAACTAACTTAATACCAAATATTAATTTAATACTGAATATTTCCCAGATCATATGAACCTGAAATCCATTTGGGTTAGTTTATTTATATTTCTGAGAATTTATATAAGTGCTTAATTTCACTTAAACCAATTAAATAGAACTCATTTACAAATTAATGTTGGCAATGTCACCTGCAGGTAGAAACATATCATATCTATAACATACACACAAACATGTAGACAACACAACCAGAGATCTCAAAGCTTCACTTAAAATTTAGTCATGAATTGGATATTACAATATAAAACTCATTTATTTATATAACAGAATAAGTTGTTTACTTGCTTGAGTTTAAAAAGGCCTCTCTTCCATTTTTTCGTCTCCAGTGTCAGGAATTGGAGATGGTCTAGATAGGTGAGAGTTCCTGAGAGCCCTGGTAGAACATTTACATCTCAAAGGCACAGGGAGAGAAATGCAAGCTCCTCCTAGAAGGACTTTTGTTCCGTTAGGTTCAGAATTTTGAAAAGATGTTTTATCAAACCGATTTCTCTAACAATGCAAAAACCAGTTTTGGAATGTTAAAAGAGCCCCATCTTGGCCATTTCAGGGTGGGATTTCCTTTAGGTCCCAATTAAGTAAGTACTTGCAAAAGTGTAAGTTCTGTGAATACATGAACCTGACTGGGGTGTTAGTTGGAGGTTGGATGTTTGATGCTCCTCTTTTCTTCTTTTGGGAAACTCTATCCCACATTTTAAAGCTGGTTTGTCAGGATAAAATTACTACTGAAAACCGTATGGTGGGCCCAGGTGCTGTTTGTAAGCTTAATTCCTCTAAGGTGTCACCTTAGGGTCATTTCAGCTCTTTTACCTGTCTCGGTTTCTCCTTCTAGCAATCTAAAACCCCCGCAGGTGCTCGGAGCAACGGACGGCCAATCCTTACGTGTGCATCCCTGGATGAGTGACTTTTTAAATTAATGAGTGGGAGACTTCCCTGGCGGTCCAGTGGTTAAGACTCCGTGCTTCCACTGAAGGAGCCACGGGTTCGATCCCTGGTCAAGGAACCAAGATCCCGCATGCTAGAAAGTGTGGCCAAAATTAAAAAAAAATAAAAACAACAAGAACAACAAAGAACAAAAAAGACCCCAAAAACCTATAGGAAAAAAAATAACATAAATTAATGAGTGGGTTTCCCTATGGGGTTGCGGTGCAGTAGGAGGACTCACCTCCCCCTCTCCCATAAATTACTCAGTTGCCTGAGAAAGCTGAAACCAGCTGGGAAGAGCTATGTCTCTTATCTTCGGAGCTGAAAGCTCTCATATGCTATCTTCACTTTTATTCTGACAAACCCTGTTAAAGTTTATGAAGCTGATTTGAGGAAAGACATCAGGTCAGCCTCCCACCCAATCACCCAGCCCAATCGCACTGAAAGACTCCTCAGTCAGTGTCTTTCAGCAACTGAGCAAAATCTTCCCAGTGTCTCTCAACTGGGGAATAAGGCACCTCTTCTTGAACCTAAGTTGAAGGATAACCCGCTCCTCATACCAAGGGGTTTAACAACCTCTGAATTAAACTCAGGATTGTCAACCAAGATGAGAGATCTGAGCTTAGGAGAGACTCAGATAAATTCATCTGGACACACCAAGGAGGCGGACGAGCGCAAGGGGCCCTTGCTAGTACCAAGGGTCTGGATCCCAGAGTTTACACAAAGGAGAGAAGTCTGCTCTGGGTTTCTCCCCTCATGGTCACCAAAACTCAACTGACAAAAAAGTGCACAACATACGAGCTGTGAGTTGAGTTTTATGCATTGTCTTACTGAGGACTAGAGCCCGGGAGACAGCCTCTCCAATAGGTCTGAGGAACTGCTCCAAAGGGGTAGGAAGAGAGGCCAGTATATGTGTGATTTTGGCCAAGGAGTATGTACAATCCAACATCTCAGTAGAAGGTTACTGCTAGTCACGAGGGACAGGTATCTCTGTTCATGATTTTTTTTTTTAAATGTTTGGGATTTCATTTTAATTAATTAATTTGGCTGCACTGGGTCTTAGTTGCAGCACAGGGGATGCCGTGTGCAGGATCTTTGTTGTGGCATGCGGGATCTTTAGTTGCGGCATGCGGGATCTAGTTCCCCGACCAGGGATTGAACCCAGGCCCCCTGCATTGGGAGCGTGGAGTCTTAACCACTGGACCACCAGGGAAGTCCGTTTCAGTTCATGATTTTAGTGCTTTTCTAAAGTATAGGAAGATGCAAGAATTGGGGTCATAAAAATTCTCCTGTTACATCTAAGGGCCTGTTTTGTGCATTTTTCCAAAGCACAGCATGCCTCATCCTGTTCTTTGTCCTGAATTCCTTTCAGGGTGAACTGTAGGGCTGCGATTATAGTGGCTAATGATTTAATCCTTATAGGACTGGATGATAAGTGACATTCTTTGTTGCACACAGACTAGACATGAGTAGCAATCAGTCTGTCCCCATGTCAGATTGTTTCTTTCCTTCAGATGTTTCTCAGACACATCCATCTTCCTCTGGACCTTCATCACTTCCTGCCTTGGCTAAGGGTCTCTTTCTTCCAGAACAGGCTCTGGTAGCATCCTGGGCAACACCTTCCAGCCTTTCTCACAGTTGCAACTTCACATTTGCTTGTGAGATCGTTTTTGATTTGTAGGACTACCAATCTCATGTCACTTGGATTTTCCTGTGCAGGAAATATAACTTTTTTTTTTTCTTATGACAAGTTAATTTCTTTTCAACTCTCTTTTCCATCTGAGTGGTAGGAACACTCTTAGACAGTTCAGGGTTCTTCCCACCCTTGTTTTACAGGTTGTACACACCTTTTGGAAAATTAACATAGGGCCAAAGGGTGGAGGGGAAGAATTCACCTAATCCTCTTAGTTGTTTGAGCTGCATTGTCCTGGTTAATCCTCTGTCAGTTGTCCACACAGGTTGCAACTAAATCTTCCTGGGAAATGGGGCTTCTGGGTTATTGACCAATGTGTACCTTTGCTTCCCAAGGAGCAGCAGCCTTGGCCTGGGGGAGCAGGGCATAGAGTTCCAGCCTCAAGAACCCACTGACAGCTATGCATATAGTCCATTCCCCCACCTCTTTCCTTCCCAGCCTTAGGTAATCTTTATCTCCTTTGTGGGGAGATTGAGACTGGGGGCAGTGGGGAGGAACCTGAGATCATGTTCTCACCTGTAATAGTTACTCCAAAATCAATTGCCCCGAATCCTTTCTATTCCCTGAGGGGCTTGTTTTGAAACTCAGAAGCCTTGAAATGACTCCCCATTTCCTTCATCTTCTGTCACAGCCATAAGCTCCCCAGCACAGGGACACCTCTGGTTTTGCTCAGAGTGCTATCCCCAGTATCAAGTGCAGAGCCTGACTAGCACATAGTGGATACTCAATAAATTTGTCCAACAAATGAATTATTGGGTCTTTCTCTCTCCCCCTCCAACCCATCCAGTTAATGTCTTCCAGAGGAATCTTCTGGAAATGTGGTTATCACTCCATAGCTGATCTGCTGTCCGGCTGTGAAGCCAATCAAGTCTAACCACCTCAGGTTCAAGGTCCCCTCTAAACGGATCCATTTTATTTCCTACCACATCCAAGTACTTCCGATGCCTGACCTGTCACGCAGCCTGTTATTCAACCAACAATAGTTATGACGTTCCTGCTCTGTGTTGGGCACCGTGTTAGACTCTGAGAAACAAGAGTGACCGGAACAATCATGGTTTCTGCCATCACGGACTTTATGGCCTAGCGGAGAACCCAGACAGCAAACAGATACTTGTACATAATTAAATAATTAAATGATTATAGTTATCCAGAGTGGCTCAGGGGAGAATTACAGGGCACCGTGACTAAAATTCAGTCAGGGGTCAAGAAAGACGCTCCAGAGGAAGTACCATTTTAAGGTGTGATTGAGTTTACTTTGGAGCGGATGGGAGGGGAGGGAAAGAAGAGAGGGAGTTGAGGAAAGTGTTCTGGGCAAACATAACTGGAACCAGCCAGAGTGGGTAAGTTTGAGGACTTAAAAGGCCAGTGTGGATGAGCAGAAGATGAGGACTTGCCCAAAATCACACAGCAAATTGGTAGTAGAGGCAAGACCAGAACAGTTTCTTGGCCAGTGTTAGTTTCTCTACCTATCTGCACCTGCGCCTACTTCACTGGGTCTTTCAAAGCGTATTCCGAGAAACACTTGCCCGAGAATCACGTGGGGCACGCACTGACAACGCATACTCTCTAAAGTAGACCCCAGGAAGATGCATTTTAAGAAGTTCGTTAAGAAATTCTCGCATACACCAAATTTTGCAAGACTACGGTCTCACGGTCCCCGCCAGCTCCGGTCTCAAAAGGGTGTCGCTGAATTGATTGGCTTCAAAGTCCCACTGCATCATGGGAAATGTAGTTTCGGATCGCCTTTCCTATCCCCTGGGAGCGCTTTACGGAACGAGCCGAGAGGGCCCGGAAATAGCCGAGTAGTTCCTGGCGCGCCCTTTCCTGCCCGATTGCATTCTGGGAAAGGGCAGCTTCCGTTAAGTGCCCGAGGCTGAGGCGCGCGACCGGTTGCGGTCCCACGTGAAGCTCTAAGCGAGCGTCGCTCGGCGGGGCTGCTCCCCGCTCTTAGCGGAGCGTGCCGGAAGCAGCGGGGAACCGGAAGTGGCCCGCGGAGGCTCGGAAGCTGATCCCGGAGCCCGGTGTGAGGAGCCTTGGAACGCAGCGACGGCGCCATGTCCCTGATCTGCTCTAGTGAGTATTGGCTGCGGCCGATCTCGGGTCGCAGGAGGCCGGAGAGCCGAGCGGGAGGATATGCGGGCCGCTGCGACGCCGGGGTTGGGGCGGAGGTGAAAATGGGGCTCCCGGGAGGCAGGGCGGCGGCCTGTCAGCCCGGGGGTCCTCCTTCTTAAGTGTGAGGTGCATTTGCGCTGCGCTTCACAGTTTACATAACGCCTCAAGCGTATTGTCGCAGGCAGCACTGAGGCCACCCATCTCGTTTGCGCAGTGGAACTGAGGCCTGGATAGAGGGGAGCAGGTGCAGGGGAAACAGGAAACCCTAGGGCTTGTGCAGGATCCGCCTCCGCTGGCGCAGGGATGCGGGCCTCAGTTTCCCCATCTGCAAAATGAAGGCCTTGGCACTGGATGTTGTCTGAGGCGCCTCGCTTGGGTAGGCAGAACTTCTGCAATTTGCAGAAGTCGCACAGTAGGTCAGAGGCAGTGACAGGGCTGGAAGCCAGGTCTCTGTTGGTTTACAGCGCGCTTGCAAGACTGTGATCTCGTTATATCCTCATAAGAATTCTCCGAAGCAGAAATAAACATCTGGTTTTACAGATAAGGATGTAAGGCTCAAGGAGAATGTGGCTTTTGTAAAACAGTACAGCTAGTAAGTGGCAGAGCTGCATGATGGAGCCAGGTTCTCTGACCCTGAATCCATGCTCTTTTCAAATGCCTTGTCCTGTCTTTCCTTTAGGTGTTTTATTGAGGCGTGCAGAGGTTTTGCATTCTCATTGTTCATCCGGGTATTAGTTTCTCATTTTTCTCTCTCTTGGCTTCCTAACTCTCAAGCCCTTTACTCTTCTCAGAACCTCTCCATAAATCCAATACAAAGGGAAGAAGGAGCGAAAGGAAATGTGACTAGAAAAAGGAACCTTACGCCTTAAAGAGATGACGGTGTGCAAAGTATTTTCACATTCATTGTTTGAACCTTGAGAAAGATCTTTTCTGTTTTTCCCGGCTCCATCCTTCCTGTCATTTGCTCATCGGGTAGATGTTTACTGAGTGCCCGCTGGGCATCTGCATTGTTCTGGAAGGCAGAGACCAGCTATAATCCCTATCCTCAAGGGGTGTAAATGATAGCTCTGTTGGGGGTTGTTGTGAGGATGAGTTAAGCAGTGGAGAATGTTTACAGTCGCCCTTGGCACCTAGTAAACACCATGTAAGTGCTTTTTGTTATCATAGCACTTGGTACATCGCTTTGTAATTTCTTTGTTTGAGAATCCATCTAGGCTCTAGTTTGAGATTTGAATGGCTTCGTGTGTATCTCTCTGTCCTGCGGTATAATGGGTGCCTAAGCATCTTTGTTCAAAAATGAGATGGGCGGGGACTATTGACTGCTCTCTAGGTGCCTGGCTTTAGTAGTCCTGTAATAATTATTTATTGACTATCTGCCTGTCAGGAGACTGAAGGAGAAGCTAGTTAGGTGGCTGGGAAATGTTCTGGGTACCGTCCGAAACTGGCTCGGTGTCACGTCTTGATTGCTGTTAGCTGAGTGTAGGGACGTGTGGTCTTGTGGCGGCCAGCAGTAGGTGGAGCATCCCTGTGGCCCTTTCACCACCCCAGGCTCACTGCCTGCCTTTTCTCCGCAGTCTCCAATGAAGTACCAGAGCACCCGTGTGTGTCCCCTGTCTCTAATCACGTCTACGAGCGGCGGCTCATTGAGAAGTATATTGCAGAGAATGGCACAGATCCCATCAACAACCAGCCTCTGTCCGAGGAGCAGCTCATCGATATCAAAGGTGCCTGCTGGCGGCCTCAGTCCAGGGCCGTCCTAGCCCGGGGCCTGGGAGGGTGGGAGGGGGTGCCCGCGGGCTCAGGGAGGGGACGGTGGTCTGTTAGTGCAGGCTGAGGGGGAAGAGCGGGGGAGGGGCAGAGCGCCCTGGGCTGTGGGTTTTCACATCCA
Organism: Globicephala melas; assembly: GCF_963455315.2. NCBI lineage: Eukaryota > Metazoa > Chordata > Mammalia > Artiodactyla > Delphinidae > Globicephala > Globicephala melas. The sequence continues at coordinate 10,343,633 of NC_083321.1, forward strand.
CCTTCCCTCTCTTGGCAGTTGCTCACCCAATCCGGCCCAAGCCTCCCTCAGCCACCAGCATCCCCGCCATTCTGAAAGCCTTGCAGGACGAATGGGTAAGGCCCTGGAAGAGAACTGGTATCTTACCCACTTGAAAAGAAGGGATCACTGGGGCTTCCCTGGTGGCGCAGTGCTCGAGAGGCCGCCTGCCAATACAGGGGACACGGGTTCGTGTCCCGGTCCGGGAAGATCCCACATGCCGCGGAGCGGCTGGGCCCGTGAGCCATGGCCGCTGAGCCTGCACGTCTGGAGCCTGTGCTCCGCAACGGGAGAGGCCACAGCAGTGAGAGGCCCGCGTACCGCAAAAAAAAAAAAAAAAAGAAGAAGGGATCACTGGATTAGGACGTGGGGGTGGGAGGGATGGAGCATTACTTTCTCTTTTGAGGGGAGGGTGAGAGCAGAAGAGGAGCCTGCTTCTTGACCTCACACAGATCTGGGCTCCACGCTTTGTTCCTTGCCCACTTGCCTTGTCCCTGGGCAAGTTGCTCGTATCCAAGTCCTGCTTTTCCTGACCGTATGACATGGATTAGTGCCTGTCTCTCAGGGTTTGGGGAGAATTAGAATAAGATTAGAGTATAAACTTCATGATGTCAGGGGCTTATTTTTCTCATCAGTAGAGCCCCAGCACTGAGAGCAGCGCCAGGTACATAGTAGGTGCTCTAAAGTGTGAATGAACGACTACATCTTGAGGATTGTCTGACGTAGTGCCTGACGCAGTGAGGGCAATCAATAAATAGCAGCTGTAGCATTTTTATTCCCTTTGACAAGGTGACGGCACGACATCTGAGATGTGCCGGTAAAGTAGAGAAGATGGGGATGGGAAAGAATGGGCTCCCGCTCCTGTCTGTGTGCCCAGGGTTTGGCGTGCGCAGGAGCTCGGGGGCACCTCCCAAAGCGCTCAGAGTCACTCACATCTTGCTCGGGCCACCGGTACTGGTCTAGTCTTCTTATCAAGGGCTGACTCTTCTGCTGGGTGCTCCTCGCGCCTCCCCCACCCCCTCAGTGGCATCTCCCTCTCCCAGGACGCAGTCATGCTCCACAGCTTCACCCTGCGCCAGCAGCTGCAGACCACCCGCCAAGAGCTGTCCCACGCTCTGTACCAGCACGATGCCGCCTGCCGTGTCATCGCCCGTCTCACCAAGGAAGTCACTGCTGCCCGAGAAGGTAGAGCCTCTCGCCTGCCATGCCCCACTCTGGGCTGGGCCTGTTTTATAATAGCCTGTTTCTGACATTGTCTTCTCTCCCAGCTCTGGCTACCCTGAAACCGCAGGCTGGTCTCATCGTGCCCCAGGCTGTGCCGAGCTCCCAGCCTAGTGTTGTGGTGAGTGTCCCCCCAACCTCGCCAGCAGCCCGCGCACACGTGTGTGTGTGTGTGTGTATGCGCACACGCGCACGGTGGCTCACACAGCCCTCCTCTGCAAGGCTCTCTGGCATTTCTGTGCTCCTCACCTTCACCTTTCTGCTCTTCAGGGTGCAGGCGAGCCGATGGATTTGGGCGAGCTGGTGGGAATGACTCCCGAGATTATTCAGAAGGTATGTCGTGCTCTCACTTGGTGGGAAGGCTGATGGGTCCTCCCTTTTCACTATCTGCCTGGAGTCCAATACGAATAAAAATCCCATCCATTTGGAGATGAAGTCGAGTGGTACAGAGCACAGACTCCGACTAGGCTGCCTGGCTTTGTGTTTTGATATCACCAGTTATAAGCTTTATGACCTTGGGCTGACTTAACCAGTCCTGTGTCTAATTTGCCTTCTAAAGTGAGGATAATGGTACCTGCTTTACAGACTTGTGGGAATTTTAAAGATTTTGATTACTCTTAAGTACCGTTTGTTGCTCTCATTACGGTTCTTTGCAGACTAAAACATTTTGTTACACGTTTTCTTTTTTTTTTTTTGAGGGAGACAGAACAGGAGTGATCATTTTCATTTTACAAATGAAGAATCTGTAAAGAATGTGAGGTTCAGATGCAAAGGCACAGCTCACAAGAGGCAGAGCTGGCCCCTGAGTCCAAGTCCAGTGCTCTGTTGTACTCAGGGGATCCTCCTTAGTACGAGTTGATAGTGTGTGTCTTTTCCAAGCCGTTCAAGTTGTCAGCATGCATCTCAGCTCTCATCTCAGTGGCGCAGGCGTGGTCTGGGAACCGTGGCATTTATTGCCTCTGGCCTTGGGCAAGTGACTCCACTTCTCTGAGGCTCAGTTTCCTACTCTGTGAAATAGGGTCATCAGCACCCACTTCATAAGGTTGGAATGAAAGTAAACAGAGATCGTGCGCAGAAGCCTTTAGCACAGAGCTCGGCAGGTGATGAGTTCCTGGCGATGCTCGTGAAAGCGTAGATGTGACAGCATTCACCGTGTTGCTTTCCTGGCAAAATAATTTGTCTCACGTTGAGCCTATTCCCCTCTCTCTTCCCCAGCTTCAAGACAAGGCCACTGTGCTAACCACAGAGCGGAAGAAGGTGAGTCCTCCCAGGGTCAGGGGCGGGAGCTGGCCTGGAGGACGTGGCTGGCCCCTTAGGAGGAGGGGGGATGGCCGAGTCCTGCACTCACTCCCTCTTTTCTTGGGGGGCTTTTTCTTTCTCTCAGAGAGGGAAGACTGTGCCTGAGGAGCTGGTGAAGCCGGAAGAGCTCAGCAAATACCGGCAGGTGGCATCCCACGTGGTGAGTGGCGGAGTCCTGCAGACTTGGAGACACGGCTCTCCCAGGCTGTTTCTGGGGTGGGGCAGGTCAGCGTGGCCTCTGGCCCTGCCCCGTTTCTAGTCTTGGCTGCTGAGTTGTCAGGCTTCTCTTCCTGCCCAGCTCTGGCTTTCCCAATAGCCAATGAGGGACTGACTGCATCCAGGCAGAAGTCCAAGTGCAGTGGATGAGGAACAGGAGTCACTTATGTTCCCGGGGGCCGGGGCCGGGGCCGGGGCAGTTGGGCGGCTTTGTGGCCTGCCTTGATTCGGCCGTGACTGGGTTTGATGTGGCTCTCTCTGCACAGGGGTTGCACAGTGCTAGCATTCCCGGGATCCTTGCCCTGGACCTCTGCCCCTCCGACACCAACAAGATCCTCACTGGTGAGAGCGGGCCTGGGGACAAAAGTACCTTCTTCAGCAGAGGGACTTGGGTGGGCCTGACGCATTTTTGGATCTCATTTTGGTCCTCTTCAGGTGGGGCAGATAAAAATGTCGTCGTCTTCGACAAGAGTTCTGAGCAAATCCTGGCCACTCTCAAAGGCCATACCAAGAAAGTCACCAGCGTGGTCTTTCACCCTTCCCAGGTAAGGGCTCTCCTAGCACCCTCAGCCCTCATTCCTGAGCCCTGTTTCAGTGGTTTAGGGGCCCAGGACCAGACCCCCACCCCGTTGCCTCCTTGGTGAAGTGACATGGGCCTGAGAAGGAGTGCCGACTCTCCAGCTCAGGCAGTTAGGGGCTGGGCTTGGGGTCGTGGGGTTGCCCTCTGCTCTGTGTCAGAGCTCCTGAAGCGTGGCCTTCAAACCGGGGGGGAGAAAGGAATTGTGTAGTTTGAAAAGCGTATTCGTTGAAATGTTTTATGTTAGAAAAGGGAAAAAACCCTACAGTGTTTATAATACAGACTGTAGGAAATAAAGCTCAACAGGATCTTGCCTCGTGTATCTGAGGAGGACAGAGGGGTCTGTCTTCCTGCGGTCCTCCAGGCTGAGGGTGGAAACGCGACGTTAACCGCTGCAAGGGGTGTGGGTTAAAACAGACGGAGAGCTGCTGCTTTAGAGGGTAAGCAGCTCGTTTGACCAGATTAATGACATGGGATTTGAGTTTTTACGTCTAGGACAGTTTGGGACTGTAGAACAAGTGGCTGGATGGATCAGCTCTTCCCAGAGTCTTTTCTCTGTACCTTTAAGGAAATTAGAAATAGAAAAATAACATGGTGAACTTTTCATTAAACTAGATATGTTCCAATTGAAGCACTGTTTTCCTGCTTACTGCGAGTTAATGTTATTTCTCTCATGCAAGTGCATTGATGGAAGATGGTAGTTGGTTTTACCTTATAGTTTTTAACGTCCTAACTAACCAAAATAATTGGTTGGTGACACCACGTAAGTTTTTCTGGGAACTAACTTGCCCCCGGAATCCTTAAGTGTGGGATGCACTGGAACATGCCCTTGCAGCCCCTTCCGGGCCTGGTACTGTTCAGACCTGTGCCACCCCAGACTATTTAAGTAAACTGAAATTTAAAATTCAGTTTCTCAATTGCACTAAGCCACATTTCTCTGGTCCTGGAAAAGGGTTGTGGGAAATTTCCCTCTGGTGCAGTTATCCTTTTTACCACTAGATGGCAGGGCCTCCCGCCGTTGGCCAAAGGCTGCTTAATTTCCCATTCTAATAGCATTTACCCTGGGGTCCTCTTAGGCATCGTAGGGGCGGATGGGTGGTTCCAGGCAGGGCAGGGCTGTGGCTGTCCCCAGCCCTCTTCACGGGCCTCTCACTGTCGTGGCCTCTCCCGTTGCGGAGCACAGGCTCAGCGCCCATGGCTCACGGGCCCAGCTGCTCCGTGGCATGTGGGATCCTCCCGGACTGGGGCACGAACCCGCGTGCCCTGCATCGGCAGGCAGACTCTCAACCACTGCGCCACCAGGGAAGCCCCTGAGCCCTCTTTTGTAAGATGGTTGTGGTCCATCTCTTCTCTGTCTGTGATCATCTGTCTCCTTGCGTTCCTTTTAGGAGCTGGTGTTTTCCGCCTCGCCAGATGCCACTATCAGGATTTGGTCTGTTCCGAACGCCTCTTGTGTACAGGTTGTTCGGGCCCATGAGAGTGCTGTGACAGGCCTCAGCCTCCACGCCACTGGTGACTATCTCCTGAGCTCCTCTGATGACCAGGTGTGGTCCCAGCCAGGGCCCCAAAGAGGCTCCTCGTCCCCAAACTCCTATATCCTGGGAGGAGGGAGCATCTTACCAAACCACAGCCGGTTCCGCAGAACCCCAAGGAGAATGTTCCCTCTACCAAGAGGGGCTGGCCTTGCCAGGGTCTGCCGGCCTAGAGTCTTTGCCTTCCTGAGGGGCCACCAGAACCTGGGGACCCACTGTCTTACTGGCTCCGTTGTCTCTGTGTTTTCAGTACTGGGCCTTCTCTGACATCCAGACAGGACGTGTGCTCACCAAGGTGACCGATGAAACCTCTGGCTGCTGTAAGTTGCCTCAGAAGCGCTGGGCTCTTCATTTGCTGTGTTTTGTGTATTTTAATGTCTTATTTAGTCATTTGCTCATTTGTTCTAAAAACACACTTAACCACCAGTACCTGCTGAGAGCCAGGCGTGGCGCCAGCCCGGGGAGCAGTGGGAAGAGCGAGGAGCCTGCCTTGGCTGCACTTAGTCTTAGTCTCCCCTGGGGCGCTGACGCACGGCTGTCTCCCTCTCCGCAGCCCTCACCTGTGCGCAGTTCCACCCTGACGGACTCATTTTCGGGACAGGAACCATGGACTCTCAGATCAAGATTTGGGACTTGAAGGTAGGACGCGGTGACCTCCATCTGCGGCCCAGGGCTGGAGCTCTTGGAACTGTGCAGTGTGGTGAAGTGTTTATGGTACCTGGCCCCAGGGGTGTCCCAAGAGTGGACAGTGGCTCTGTGTGTGTGTGTGTGTGTGTGACAGTAGGTGTGGTCTGGGGGCCCCAGGCTGGGCACCACCCCTGCTATTCCTGCTGGTTGTCCTCCCTGAAGGATGGAAGAGGACATCTCAGAAGTAGGACTTTGATGAGCTCCATTTTCTCCCCCTGACCAGTGGGTGACATTGTACTCCCTGCCCCCCAACTGTAGGAGCGCACCAACGTGGCCAACTTCCCTGGCCACTCGGGCCCCATCACCAGCATCGCCTTCTCCGAGAACGGCTACTACCTGGCTACGGCGGCTGATGACTCCTCTGTCAAGCTCTGGGATCTGCGCAAACTTAAGAACTTTAAGACGTTGCAGCTGGATAACAACTTTGAGGTGCGCCCCCTCCCTCCCCCCAGCTCTCTTGGTCGCCTCTCCTCCTCATTTGTTGGTTATTCACTGAATTACTCTAAACTGCCTCTGTTTATCCCCAGTTGCTCATAGTTGCTGCTCTCATGTGACCTCTCTCCTGATTCTGGCAGGTAAAGTCACTGATCTTTGACCAGAGCGGAACTTACCTGGCCCTTGGGGGCACGGATGTCCAGATCTACATCTGCAAACAGTGGACGGAGATTCTTCACTTTACAGGTAGAGGCTGGCCCTGGGATGCTGAGGTCTCTGGGTGCCCTGGCCCAGAGGAAAGTGGGAAGATCTCACTGTGTTAGGAATTTCTAGGGGTAGGCTTGCATTTGCCAAGGCCGCTTTTAATCACTATCTGAGGCAATAGAGTTTAATGGCTAAGACAATGAACTCAAAGAGTCAAACTGCTTGGCTTTAAATGCTGGCTCTACCACTTGAATCTGTGTGACATTGGGTAAGTGACTTAACCTCTCTGGAGAATGATAATAGTACAGTTGATCCTTCACAGATTCAGCCAACTGTGGGTCGAAAATAGAGCAAAACTCGAATTGGCCACACACTGGCAACTGTTAACATTTATCTTGTATTTACAGCTATTTACATAGAATTTATGTTGTGTTAGGAATTATAAATTATTTAGAGATGATTTAAAGTATGTAGGAGAATGTGTGTAGGTTATATGCAAATACTACACCATTTTATATAAAGGGCTTGAGCGTCTGTGGATTTTGGTGTCTGCAGGAGTTCCTGGAACCAGCACCCCTCAGATACCAGGGGAGGACTGTACATACCCAGTGGGGTTGTTGTGAGGTTTAGCTGAGTTTATATATATACATGTGTTTAGAAGAGTTTATATAAATATATAAACGTATAAAATACAAATGTACATAACGTGTAAACGTATAAATACAGAATAGCAATACACATAGATGTATGTGTTTAGAACAGTGTCTGGCAGATAGGAAGGACGTGCTACTGTATCATTCAATATTGTGTCTTAGTCCATGGAGGATTAGAGCAATAAACAAGGCAGGCCCAGTGTTGCACTAACGGAATTTCTGGTCAGCTTGGGAAGGCAGATGTAGAGTGACTGCACCAGTGATTACTTAAGTGTGGTGCTAAGTACTAGAGAAGACGAGCGTGAAATGCTGAGACGGTGGATAGCAGGGTTGGCAGCCTCATAGTCGTGTGGCCTCGGGTATGTGACTTGCCCTTTGGAGCTGCAGTTTCTTCATCTTTCAGTGGGCATTCTGACACTGCAGGTTGTGCCAGCTGGTGCTGTGGAGGCGCCTGCACGGTGACAGGGTGCCTCTTGCACCCTCAGGAGCTGGGTGAACGGCGGCTGCTGTCTTTGTTGATGAAGTTCTTGTCCTCATTAGCAGATTGTGGGCAGGGCACAAGCACCTTCTCCCACCCCAGATTCTCCTCGGTGTGTGTGTCCCCGAGGTGGCCAGGCCTGACTGTGTGGCCCACGAGTTTTAACCTTCACTGGGCCCTGGTGCTTTGGTTTGCAGCAGAGTTAGGTGGAGTGGAGGGCTGGAAGCACAGGGTGGCTTTGTAGTGGGGAGCTGGTGGGCCGGCTGTGATCCTAGGAATTTGCACTGATGCCCATGAACTGCCCGAGCCCACCGAGGAGGGTTGCCCAGCCTCTTCTGCCCCTGCCCCAGCCCTGCCCTGCGCCAGGGGCCCAAGTTTCCTGGAGTTAACCCCATGAGCTAGAACCAGCTGATAGAATATTCCAGTTACACACAGGGAGTCAGAACTAAATACATACCAACCAGCCTAGCTCCCAGTCAGTTCTCGGACTTGAACCGAGCCGAGCAGAGCCGAATTGTAGCTGCTCCAAAAGCTTAGGTGGGGGAGACTGGCGTTCCACTCAGCCCAGCCACAAAACCTGCGTGCCTCCCGTGGGCCAGCACCGAGTGAGGCCCTGGAGCTCAGTGCTGTGCGGGTCAGACTAGAGCCCTGGCCTCGGGGGTTGACAGGCCACAGGGAGGTCGATACGGGCAGAGGCCCGCAGGATGAGGAACACTGGTGGGGGAGGACTGGATGGGTTGGGAGCGAATCATCAGGGGTCAGTGCTGAGACCCCGAGGAAGAAAAGCCGCCTCACCATTGTCTCTTGTCTCTCCCCACAGAGCATAGCGGCCTGACCACGGGGGTGGCCTTTGGGCACCACGCCAAGTTCATTGCTTCAACAGGCATGGACAGGAGCCTCAAGTTCTACAGCCTGTAGGCCCCGGCCCTCCTGACAGGGGCTGAGCCTCATCTCAGTAGTGGGGTAGCGTTAGGGGTGGGGGGTGGGGACAGGGGAAAAGAGACTACTGGGGGGTGGGGGGTGTATGGGGCGGGACATTCGCATCATTTCCCTCTGGTCCGGGCGGTGGGCTGAGAGCCGCGGTGGCATGGACACCCTCATCCGTGCAGCCTCCGGGCCCGCTGGGAGCAGCCGTGGGGCAGAGTCGGGGTGAGGCTGAGCCACGGGAACTGTGAAGGGGCTGGGCCGAGGGCTCAGGCAGGTTTTTGTAAGCAGCGATCTAGTTTTCATTAAAAAAAGAAAACACCAACACAGCCACCTTCCTCTGTGTGTCTGTAGCAGGGAAAGTCAAGGGGGGGGGGGCACCAAGTAGGACTCTGGCCACCAGGATGCCCATCGTTCTTTTTTTTTTTTTCAATTGCACAACGGAAATAAAAAAACAAAAAGAAGCCTACAGGCCACTTGCCGGAATGACTCTTCCCGTCCCTGCAGGCCTTGACTTTGTGTTCATAGGGTCTCCTGTCACTTGCCTCGTGGGGTTGGCTCCCACGCGAACCTGGAAGGGAGGGGGAAGGGCTGAGGGGCTGCCGGCACGCCAGGAGGGATTCCTCAGTCGTTTAGTCCGAGGTGACAACATCTGTCCCAGCTAGCTTGAATCAGAAGGGTTTCTGTAACTCTGGTGTTTGAAGATTTGAAATAGAACTGGTCCCGGGGAGACAGCCAGCAAACAGTAAATAAGCAGAAGGTCAGCGAACGCCCTATTTAATTAGGGAAATGAGGGTGGTCAGTGCGGCTGCTTTGGGCGGTCAGGGACGGCCTCTTGCAGATGACGCTTAAGTTGAAGCCTGATTGACGGGAGCTAAAGGGGAGGTGGAGTGTTGCAGACTGAGGGGAGGTCCTAAGGCTGGAATGGAATGGTCAAGGTGCGTGGAGCAGGGGAAGGAGGCCAGTGTGGCCGGAGTGCGGCGCCACTGGGTGTGGCCCCAGGAGCTCATCAGTACCCTTGAGAAGAGCGGTCCCAGTAGAGCGTTGGGGCGAGAGAAGTGAGAAAGTGGGAGGCCGTGATTGTAGGTAAGGAATTGTGCCAGGGAGGGGAGCCAAGAAATGGGGTGTCCCCTTGGGGTGGCGGTGGGGTCAAAGCATAGCAGTCCATGTTGACACAGCAGAGCCCTCCGCGTGTGCTTCGCTGGGTCCGTGCCGTGTGGCCACATCGTTCGGTCGTGCCGTGTCTTCTAGGAGGGTCAGAATGCCTCTTAGCTAGTAAAACCCTTGAAACTCCTGCAGCAAAGAAACCATTTAACTTTTTGACCCAGTTTCCTCATAAATACTTGACAAGGAGAGCCTCTGTGTATGTGTGTGTAACCCCTGGTGTCCATGGAACTTGCCTTTTGGAAAACGTCCCAGAGTTTTAGCTATTTTTAAACAGTGTGCAGTGAGCATCTTCAAGTATGCAGCCTTTTGCTAACTTAGGTTAGTTCTTACAGGTAACTTTCCAAGAGTGGAGTGGTAAGGCAGTGTTTGGAAGTTTTCCCACATTTGCCAACCAAAGTAGTACCAATTTGAAGGTGTGGCTCGATGTGTGACGATAGTAATTTTATGTATCCTCAGCCAATTGGGGGTATTTCTTGTGATTTGAAAAGAGTATGGGTCTTCAGAAAAGACCCATCATGTAGTTCTGAAGCAGGACCAAAAAGGAGAAGGGAAACTGCTGAGTGAAAGATGGACCTGTAGAGCTGTCCGCTGTTGTTTGCAGGTGGTGGAGCAGCGTCATTCAAGGTGGGGGTGGCTGAGGACCCTGGGGGTGTCCTGGGGCCAGCACAGCACCAAACCATCTAATGGTTTCTGGCTAGATACTAAGATGCATTCTTAAGGTTTGCCTTCGTTTCCAGGAAAACTGGAAACTGTGGGACATACGGACAGAGGTTCTTGGGGGACCTGTGGGTTGGAAAGGGCACCGTGGTCTCCCTCAGATTGTGTGAAGCGTGTGTTGTATCCATGCAAATGTGCACTGGGGGCGGGGCTTAGAGTATATCTCAGAGGGACTATAGTCCCACCCCCACCCCAGTCAGTTCCAGACCACTGCCCTAGAAGGACTGGTATGTGGATCGTAAGGCTCTGAAGTGCTTCCATCTCTCCTGCCCTCTTTCCACTCTCACGGGCAGAAGGGCTGTGTGCCAGACACTCTACATACATTTTCTCATTTCATGCTTGCAACAACCTTGCCTTTAGCTGTCCAGCAACTGGGCAGCTTCCTGCACCCGCACGGGGCTTCATGTCCCTTTGCAGTCCAGGGTGGGAGATAGGCTCTGGGACTCTGGGGACAGACTCTGGGTTTTGAATCCCAGCTCTGGCGCGTAGTAGTGAGGGGCCTCGGTCAGATTATTTAACTCCCGTCTGTTCAGTGCCTTCATCTGGAAGACGGGGATAGTGCACTTATTAGGGACGTTGTAAGGCTTAAGCAGGTTAGTGTGTGAGCAGTGCTTAGGGCAGTGATGGGCGTGATGAATGCCGTACACATTCTAACGGCTGCTGCTGCTACTTTTACTTCTACCACTACACTGGTTGCTCTCCCCAGGGTCCCTGCCCTGCCAGGCGAGTGCCCTCACTCAATCCGGGTTCGTGCCTCTGGCATAGTTCTAACCACGTTACCTTGGAGGTGTTTATGCATTTGTCTCTCATAACTAGGTTTTACTCTCCCGAGGGCAGGACCGTGTACTCATTGCTGGCATTCAATTCACCGCTGCTGAGGGGCAGACAGATTCAAACCTGGGGATCAGACCGAAGCCCAGGCTCTGTCTCTCCGCAGAAACAAAAGGCGGCGGCGGGGAGGGGTGGGGGGGGGAATGGATGACAGACTTCGTTATCTCAGCCAGGATGGAATGGAGAGCTGTCATCCCTGCCACGTCTCCCCAGATCTCAGCTCAGCTGTCTTGCAGGTGAACCTTTTGGAAGTAGGGCTCAGTTGGTAGATTCTAAAGGGCTCACCTATTCCAGACCCTTATTAGGCTCATGAAGTTTTGTAATTAATACTTATTGCATCCTACATGAGCTTGACCCCTTTGACGATCCATTCCTGGATCGTTCATGCCTGAGGACCCAGTCCCCAGACCCACCCTTGTCCCGTCCACTGTTGAAGCTTGCTTGGCCTTGGAGCACTGACCAAGGCGGCCACCTGGGGGCACTGTAGTTACACTAGTCTCCCCAGTAACACTGGCCCCAGGACTGAGCTGTCAGCACCACGGCTGGGCCCTGTTTTCCCCATTCCACAGACTGGAAACCATAAGTAGTAGAGCTGGGATTTTAAGCTGTCTGGCTACAGAGACTGCTCCATCATCAGCTGAGACAGGAGCGGGCAGCTCCACGGTGTTCCAGGATGTAGTGCTATGGTTAGGCGTGGGCTCTGGAGTCAGAAGCCAGGTTTGAATCCCAGAGCTGCAGCTCTCTATGACTTGTGTGTTTGTGTCTCAGCTTCTGCACCTGTAAAACTGAGTTAATGTTGCCTACTGCACAGGACTGTTGCGTGCAGAGAGCATGGGAAGCACTCCATAGCTGGGTGCTTTTTCCCTGCTCCTGTCTGCGCTGGCATCCACTGACATTGCTGGGGTCCCGGTGGCCCTTGACCCTCCACACCTGCATTATAAAGGTGAGGGCTGACATGGCCGCCTTCCTTCATAAATCTTAGTTTATAAGGCTCTGATAACACGAAGTGGAACATGATTAGGCAGGGAGGTGAGAGCACACAGGTGATACAACCGTGGGGCTGTAGAGTTCTCATAGAGGTGCCAATGCAGAGGGTGGGGTGCAGCTGTTATGAAAGGTAAATCTGGGGAGAGGCGACATAGGCACATTTTGGAGAAGTAAAAATTCACTAGGCGGACCCCGGGTAGGGGTGGCTTGTGGAAGGAGAGGCTCTGGCAGACCCACTGCCTTGCTGAAGTGAGGAGGGAGGAGAGAGCCAGAAGGGGAAGACAGGCAGCGTGGAGGGTGGAGGGCAGGAATGGTGGAATAACGCCCAGCAGGTCGTCGTAAGGCAGGTTGGGAGGTGGCTGGTTTCAAACCAGCAGCGTGAAGTCTAAGATCTCATCTGAAGTTTTTCAGAATTTGGAACAGGTCTTTAACCAACATTTTAGAAGTTTTTTTGTTTTTTATTTTGATACATTCATTCAGAAGTGTCTAAAATATATCTTTTCAGCTTAAAGGATAATAAACACCCTTGTATCCACCACTCAGCTTAAGAAAGACAGCATTGGGGGCCCTCTGTGTGCCCTTCCAGGAATGCATCCCTCTTTCTCCCCCCCGCAGAGGAAACTGCTACCCTGAAATAGGGGTTGATTATTCCTTTGCTTCTATAATTTTGTCACTATATATTTTTCTTCCTTTTTTTTTTTTTTTTTTTTGCGGTACGCGGGACTCTCACTGCTGTGGCCTCTCCCATTGCGGAGCACAGGCTCCGGACGCGCAGGCTCAGCGGCCATGGCTCACGGGCCCAGCCGCTCTGCGGCATGTGGGATCTTCCTGGACCGGGGCACGAACCCGTGTCCCCTGCATCGGCAGGCGGACTCTCATCTGCTGCGCCACCAGGGAAGCCCACTATATATTCTTCTTCCTTTTTTTTTTCTTTTTATCTTTGAACTTTGTATAAATGAAATCATTCAGCTTGCTTTCTTTGACTTCATTTGCTCAGCATTGTTCATAAGACTTAGCTGTATTGATACACATAGCTGTAGTTCTTCACTATCGTGCCAACAAAGGCAAATGGCCAAGCAGACCTCCCCCTAGGTTGCTGGGACAGCACTCACCAGAGACGGGGGGCAGCCGTACAGATGTGCAGGTCCCACACGCGCATTCATCCTGGGCAGGGCGCTCTGGGGGGCGATTCCCACCATCGGGCTAAGGTGCTTTTGAGCTGCCCGATTGGGAAGCACAGCTTCTCCTTTGTTGTCCTCAGGGGAAGGGAGACAGTAACAGGATGATGTAGCAGAAGCTTGCTTCAGGCCCTAACCTGCCAGCTCCATGTTTTGTGGTGGGTGGGTGTTTGTACCAGCTCCTTCCCTCGACGTGATCCTGGGTCTAGGGTCCAAAGGATGCCGTTGCAGCTGTTTGATGTGGCTCGTGGGCAGCAGGACTCACTGCATTGCATTCACGGTTGGAGAAGCACCAGCCCCTCCTCTGACATAACTCAGGGGCTGGGGTCCAAGCTTTGGAACTGATCAGCGCCTTAGGCACTTGGCAGTCAGTGGCTGGATCCCATGGAGCCTTATAAGAGGGATAAACTTGGACAGGTTAACCCTTACTTCTCGTTCACTGTAGAATCCCATTATAGGAATACCCCGCACTGCACTTATATGTCCTATTGTTGGTAATGGATATATGGGTTTCCAATTTTTTTGCGATTATAAACAGTGTTTCTGTGAACATTCTGGTACAAGGGTTTTTCCTAGGATATTAACCTAGGAGAGGATTTATTATATAGATCATATTATAGGTAATGACAAACTTTTTAAAAATGTATTTTATTCAAGTATTGATTTCCAATGTGTTCATTTCTGCTGTACAGCAAAGTAATTCAGTTATACATAGATATTCTTTTTCATATTCTTTTCCGTTATGGTTTATTATAGGATATTGAATAGAGCTCCCTGTGCTATACAGTAGGACCTTGTTGTTTATCCATCCTGTATATAATAGTTTGCATCTGCTAATCCCAAACTCCCAGTCCATCCCTTCCCCACCCTCCCTCCCTCTTGGCAACCACAAGTCTGTTTTCTAATGACAAATTATTTTTCAACATGGTTGTACCAGTTTACACTCTGATTAGCCATGGATGAGTGTACCTGTCTCCATACCCTTGCCAACCCTTAATATTTTCTGATTTTTAAATTTTTCCTCATCTGGGGGGTATATTATAGTATCTTGAAGTTTATTTTCACATCCACGATTACTAATAAGGTTGAGCATCTTTTTATCCACTTACAGGCCATTTGAGTTTATCTTTTGCGAAAGCCCTGTTTGTGCCTTTGCCTATGTTCCTATTTGGGTTGTCTTTTTCCTTTTGATTTGTGGCCATTTTAAAATGCGTATACAGTTTGGATAGTAATCCCTTATTGTGTTGCAGCTATCTTCCCAGTCGGAGCCTTGTCTTTTCGCTCTTTTTTTTTTTTTTTTCCGGTACGTGGGCCTCTCACTGTTGCGGCCTCTCCCGTTGCGGAGCACAGGCTCCGGACGCGCAGGCTCAGCGGCCATGGCTCACAGGCCTAGCCGCTCCGCGGCATGTGGGATCCTCCCGGACCGGGGCATGAACCCGTGTCCCCTGCATCGGCAGGCGGACTCTTAACCACTGCGCCACCAGGGAAGCCCCTTTTCACTCTTTTTTATGGTGTCTTGTGATTTGGGGTTTGTGAAATGCTCATTTTATCTGTGACTTTGAGAATTCTTTGAGACTTTGGCTGAAATCGTGTCTTCTTTTTTCAGTCAGGGTTTGCATTTGCTTCTGCTTGAGCCCAGACCACTTTAATTCTTACCCTGGGATCACTTTAAATTAAATTCAGCCCTTGAGGTTTTCTCCAAACTGAACTTTCAAGAGTCCTCACGCCTGCCCTAGACTAAGAATCTGGACCAGAGAAGAGGGAATTGTACTCTTAATCCTGAGGGTAGATTTTTTTTTTTCATCCATCCAGCACCATAGTCAAGATAGGCAAGATCCCTTGCTGCCCGCTTCCATGCAGTGGTTTATTTCTCCTTCACTCTGGCCTGAAGATGAAACCCCCTGAGTCCCAGCTTGGACAGAGGCCTACACTAGGCTCCCCATCTCTGGCAGCCTCTGGGCTGATCTGCAGTTCCCTGTGCTCATCAAAGCAGAATGTCAAGACCTCCAGGCTTCTGCAGAAATCCCAGAATAGAAGCTGGGCTCACTTCCCAGAGTTTTTGTTTTTACTTTATTTTTGGCCTCTGTGCATGCCTTTTTTTTTTTTTTTTAATATTAGCTCAGCAATGTTTTAAACATGTTTTTAAAAACACACACAAATAATCTGAGATTTTAGTTGTTTGCTTCTGAAAGTTGACCTGGGTATCTGGTCTTCCTACTGCTGGAACAGAGTGTACTTTTTCTTTTTTAAATTTATTTTATTTATATTTAATTTTAGCTGCGTTGGGTCTTCGTTGCTGCATGCAGTCTTCGTTGCTGCGTGCAGGCTTTCTCTAGTTGCAGCGAGCGGGGGCTACTCTTCATTGTGGTATGCGGGCTTCTCATTGCCGTGGCCTCTCCTGTTGTAGAGCACGGGCTCTAGGCGCACGGGCTTCAGTAGTTGTGGTGCATGGGCTCACTAGTTGTGGCTCACAGGCTGTAGAGCGCAGGCTCCATAGTTGTGGCGCACAGGCTTAGTTGCTCCGCGGCATGTGGGACCTTCCCGGACCAGGGCTCGAACCCAGGTCCCCTGCACTGGCAGGCGGATTCTTAACCACTGATCCACCAGGGAAGCCCCAGAGTGGCACTTTTATGTAAAACACCCTTACAGAAATGTCTGGGCATGGAGTCACACTTTACAGAGTTGAATTTTGCTTAAGTTGAAGAAACAGGCTGTGAAGTATTCTCCTTTTTATTTAAGGCAAAGCGCCATGATCTCAGTGTAAAGATGAGGGAGCCAGGGGTAGATGGAGAGGGAGGAGATCCCCCTTGAGTATCCCCTAGCTGCAGTCACGGCCCCTGTCCCTGTCCCCAAAAGGCAGGAAGAGAGAAAACCTGACAGGCGCCGAGCAGCTCTGCTTCCTGCCACAAGTCAGCAAAAGTGGTTTGTTAATTATCCCCATCAAGTCTGACTCATCTGTTCTCAAGGCTCAGCTGCCTTCTTATACCAGGAGGTGGTTTCAGGTGAGGGAAGAAGTTTTAAATTGGGCAAATTTGGACTGGATTTTGATATCCAGGAAAGTCAAAACTTAGATTGCTTCCCTCCAGGGAAAGCACAGGGAGCTTAGTGCTGCAAGGACCTTCATTGTTCACATACTTTGTACATTTGTTTCTGTAAACAGGACCCTTTGACGTGGAAGTGTTGACAGAAATCTATGTACAATGGAAATAGCGTTTGCCGAAGTTACCTATCAAAATCATGAGCCTGTATACATGCAACAGCAGGAGAAAAACACCTGCATTAACTTTTTACAAAAAGTTAATGGATACTTTTATGAGCATATAGGGTAGGGAAGGTCTTTGCTACATTTAAAGATAAAAATAGGACGGAAATAATATTCATCATTACACAATCCTTTCAAACAGCAGGATGGAAGGACCCCATGAAGAAAAACCAATGGCCAGGGCTTCCCTGGTGGCGCAGTGGTTGGGAGTCTGCCTGCCGATGCGGGGTACACGGGTTCGTGCCCCGGTCCAGGAAGATCCCACATGCCGCGGAGCGGCTGCGCCCAGTGAGCTATGGCCGCTGAGCCTGCGCGTCCGGAGCCTGTTGCCCCGCGGCAGGAGAGGCCACAGCAGTGAGAGGCCCGAGTACCGCAAAAAAAAAAAAAAAAAAAAAAAAAAAAAAAACACCAATGGCCAAGTCAGTGGGAAACTTGAAACATGAGGATATCCACCCCTTGACGTGTGAAAGCTCTTTACAGACAAGGAAACAAACTCAGGAGAATAGGTAAGAGACACAAAGAGGCAATTTATAAGATATAAGCGGCTATAAAGATGCTTGGCGTCTAATCAAAGAGGTCCATGTTAAATCAGCAATGCTGTTTACCCAATGATGCTCCGATAGGCAAAGCCGTAGAACGCTACTGACCTGTGGTGGCAAGAGTGTGGGGAACAGGCACCCGTACGTTCCCAGAGCCCTGCGGTCAGGAGGGGCGTAGCTTTCAACCCAGCAGTTCTAAGAATTTCTTCTGAGAAAATGGTATACGAAGAATTACACACTTACATAATTGTATTCGAAGATCAGGAAGTTCCCTGGTGGTCTAGTGCGTAGGATTTGCTGCTTTCACTGCCGTGGCGCAGGTTCAATGCCTGGTCAGGGAACTAAGATCCTGCAAGCTATGTGGCCCGGTCAAAAAAATTTTTTTAATTGTTTTTAATAAAAAAACATTGTTTTTAAAAAAGGAGATCAAATATATAGTTCAACCATGATACGAAGGAGAATGCAGCTGTTACAAGTAATAGGTAAGGACACAAGATGTCTACCTTCGCATGAAAAAAAAAGTTAAAGAGAAAAGTTGATTACGTGCTGTGATTCCAGTTGGCATCTATAGACTCATGCTTGGTTTAAACACAGCATCGATGCCGTTCCCAGAACCACCCTTCCGTGCTGTTTAAACGCTCACAATGAGCTCGTGCAATGAAGGCAATGGTAAGAAGAGTTGGCCCTGGATGGAACTGAATCCCTGACCCCTCAGAGCCTGTCAGCCTGGCTCCTCCAAATAACATCCAAGCTGAGAATCCTCACTTACTTCACACTAACCCCGAAAAGTATATCCCGTAGGCCCTGTACAAGCCAGGAGGTTGGACAGAACAAGTTATCCCTAGTCACAGATGGGGAAACAGTCCCAGCTAAGGGGAGTTCCTTAACTAACTTCCATAGCAGGTGTCTGGATCTTCCTGCCTAAGTGCTCTATTCTGCTAGAAGAGCCTAAGGCAGCTGCTTCCCCTAGCTCCTCCTCACCCTGAGCTATAAGCTTGTCCTCATATGGGGAAGAAAAAAAAAATTTAGGTAAGCATTAGTTTTAGGGCAGGAGGAGGAGAAATTCTGGTAGTTAATAGTACTCAGTAAATGTTGGCTGTTATGTACTATTCTAAGGATTCTTATCTATTAATTCATTTTATCCAACACCTCTATGGGGATAGGTATTATTCCCATTTTACAGATGAGGAAACCGAGGTCCAGAAGAGTTCAATAACTCAATATCACACAGCTAGTAAGAGGCAGAGCCAGGGTTATAATCAAATAGCCTGGCTTGTATTCGACCAGTATCCTGAAAACAGAAAAGATGGAGCTGGCCAGGGCTGGAGAGTGCCTGCATGGTGTCAAGGCCACGGGCCTGACTCAAGCACTGTGGTTCCCTTTACGCCACTTCTCTAACTCACGCCCTACCAAAGGCCAGAGAGGTATCTGAAACCAAGTTTCACTTCCCCACCAGATTCTCCAGAAGCCAGCTGAACCCAGCCCATTCCGCCTAGGTTGGGTTACCTTTCCCACCCTAGAAGCTCTACATGGCAGCAAAGAGCTTTCCAGACCAACAAGTCAGAGATGAAGGTCCGTGTCATACACGAGCAGACGGTTGGCAGCACAGCCAGCACTGGTACTGACCTGTCTGCCACTATGGCATCAGGCAGCATCAGGGCCAACAGGCTGCCGTTCAGCCTGTGCCGACCATCCCCGTGTGGACCAGTCCCAGGGACCAAGTGAGTGGGAAGGGGGGCTGGTGAGGGGAGGAGTAGCCAGCGTCCTCTATGGGAGGCTGGGAGGCTCGAGGGGGCCTGGGAGGAGCTTGTTCAAGTCAAGGTTAGTTCTTTCGGCCCCGGGAGCTCTGGATTCCCTCATCCATGATGGCATGGTGGCATGCTTCGAGGACGCCCAGTCAGAACTCCTGTGGCTGTGAGAAGGTGACAAGCCCTCACAGGCCATTAGCCCCGCCAGGCTCCCGATTCCCAGCTACTGCTGTTCTCTGACTCTGCCGTGAGTTGACCTCCCCCTACCTTCTCGTCCTGCTTTCTCTGCCTGGAACGCTGCCTTTCCTTGCGGAGAGGCGAAGTCTCCTAAATTCAGTCCTGCAAGGCATTGGACGCTACCCAATAATAGAGGCCGCAATTCTGGAAGGACAGAGCTGCCTCTGAAGCGCAAGTGTCTAAGCTGAGAATAATTCTGTCTAGTCACCACAAGTAGCTTTTCCACACCTGCTTTCACTAGGCTTGAAACAAGGGTCTATTCAGCCTGTTCACCTTCTGTTGCCTTCCAGGAGCTTCTGGGCTTGGCCTGGTTCAGGTCCACAAAGACGCCAACCCCTCGGACCAGGGCAACAGCCAACAGCAAAAGAATTCCCCAGAGGCGAGGTCTTGGGTTGCAGCTCATATTGGAACCTGCCAGACAAAAGGGATCTGAAGGATGGCAGGGCTGGGCAAGGGCCCCTCCAACTCTCTCCCCAAACCCCAGCCCTTGGGAATCACACTGGGCAGAGCTGAAGCTGCCCTTTTGCAGATGAGGTGGACCCTGGCTAGCTTCGCTTAGTTCCCCAATGAATTCAGTTACACCATCTCCTGCCCTCACGATAGCCAGAGCTTCCCCATTTTGTCAGCGCACCCTGGAGGGCCAAGGCCTGAGGGGCCTGCCCACAGCCTCATACCTGCAGGCCCCAGCGTAGACTCCCACCTGTAGGAATCCTCAAAGCCCAGTGGCCCAGGAGAGCTCACCATGCTCTGGGCCTGGCAATGTCATTGTGGTGACCTGAGGCTCACTGCCATCCTGCTCCCCACGTGGCTCAGAAGCCAGGAACAGGCCTGCAGACATGAAAGAACAAAGAACCCCCCTATTTTGTCCTCCACCCTGGACTCACCTGCAGCCCCAGAGCTACATGTGGTTGAGTAAGTCTTTAGCCCTGAGGGGCAGCAGGCAGAGGTGCCGCAAAGGAAGTAAACCTGGCGGGATGAGGATAAGATCAAGGCATGGGGCTGGCTTAGAGCCCTGGGCACGAAGCACTGAGGCAGGGACATGGCGTCTGGAACCCAGGCAGGTCCACACTGCTGCCGGCCAGGCAGGAGGGAAGAGATCTGGGCATGCTGACCAGCCCAAGTCCCACGAGTTACAGAGTCATAGGTGCTGCTTCCCAACTTGGAATCTGTGCCTCCCTCGTTCTGGATGGCTCACGTCTGCAGTAGTGGACCCTGCGGGAGGGAACCGCTCTGCCGTGTAGAGCCCTGGCCCCGGCCTTCAGAGTCCCCCTGGGAGGGCCGACTTGCTCCCTTTGCCACCCGACAGATGGGGAGAGGGGATTCCGAGGATGTGGTGTTAACTGGGCAGCAGGAGAGCAGATGTCTGGCGCCCTCTCTTCCTGGCCCTCAATGACCAATGACTGGGGGGCAGGGTTGGGGGGGCGGGTTACCATGGCTTCCAGAAACACAAAGCCACGGGCAGCTCCCAAAAGGTGTAGAAGCAGGGACTTCCCTGGTGGTCCAGTGGGTAAGACTCCACACTCCCAGTGCAGGGGGGCCGGGTTTGATCCCTGGTCGGGGAAATAGATCCTGCATGCATGCCGCAATGAAGAGCCTGCGTGCTGCAACTAAGACCTGGCGCAGCCAAAATAAATTAATTAATTAATTTTTTTAAAAAAAGGAGTAGAAGCAGGAGGAACTGACCTGAACCGGCACCCAGCAGCGTAACCAACAGGTACCCCTTCATCCAGCAGGCGGGGGTCTCTTGGCTCAGGAAGAGGCACGCAGCTGAGCTGGTTATTCAGCTACCCTCCCAGGTGCTAACCAGTGACATCTGTCTACATCTGATGGAATGTCATGCATCTATTTAAAATATATAGAGGGCTTCCCTGGTGGCACAGTGGTTGAGAATCTGCCTGCCAATTCAGGGGACACGGGTTCGAGCCCTGGTCTGGGAAGATCCCACTTGCTGCGGACCAACTGGGCCCGTGAGCCACAACTACTGACCCTGCGCATCTGGAGCCTGTGCTCCGCAACAAGAGAGGCCGCGATAGTGAGAGGCCCGCGCACCGCGATGAAGAGTGGACCCCGCTTGCCTCAACTAGAGAAAGCCCTCGCACAGAAACGAAGACCCAACACAGTCAAAAAATAAATATAAAAATAAATTTAAAAAAAAAAGACTGGGAAATATTTTTAAAATATATATATATAGAGAGATCTGTCTATATTAAGGTGAAAGATTTATATTGTTCAGTAGAACGACAGTTAAACAGTAGTGTGTGGCCTGTGGTGCCAGTTATAGAATATGTAGAAGATCCTAAATGTATCCATACTTACCTTCCGCAGAAGCTGAGTTATAAAAATTCAAAGCAGAGGGACTTCCCCGGTAGCGCAGTGGCTGAGAATCCGCCTGCCAGTGCAGGGGACATGGGTTCGAGCCCTGGTCCGGGAAGATCCCACATGCTGCGGAGCAACTAAGCCCGTGCACCACAACTGAGCCTGTGCTCTAGAGCCCGCGAGCCACAACTGCTGAGACTGCATACCACAACTACTGAAGCCCACATGCCTAGAGCCCGAGCTCCGCAACAAGAGAAGCCACCGCAGTGAGAAGCCCGCACGCAGCAACGAAGAGCCAACGCGGCCAAAAGTAAAACTAATGAATTAAAATAAAATTCAAAGCAGAATTATGCTGAACACATCATTTCTAGAGTCTGGAGCACCATGCCCGGCTCAGGTTAGGGTTGATTGCCTTCACGATCCGGCATTTTCCTTCCTCCCTCTGGAGTGGTTTGCAGGTCGGGGCTCACTGCCCTGCACAGCACTCAGGAAGACCAAGCCCCGTCCGGGGACCTTTGTCCGCATTAGCTCGCAGGGGGCTGGAGGGATTCGGTGACGCGCTCATCCCCGCTTAGCAGACGGGGAGCAGGCAGGAGGAACACATGCTTCTGAGTGGTCCCCCGCGGGCCCTCCAGGAGCCAGCGTCCAGTGGGGCGAAGGTGGCAACGGTGAAGCACGGGTAGTGAGAGTGGAAGGGCAGAGCTACCCTTCCAAGGCCATCATTCAGGTCCTGAGCTGTCACCGAAAGGACACCTGGGGAGGAGAGAAGTCAAGGAGGGGGAGGGGAAGGGCAGATCCAGCACCACCGCCACTCACCTGACTGGATGGGCCACTGAGGATACTGGAAGGGGTTGGCGCTGGGAGTGGCCCAGTGCAGATGCAGCACCAAGACCAGCATGGGGTCTGTCCTCTGCAGGAGCCAGACCTCCATGGGGTGAGCCTCTTGAAGCAGCCCCACAATGGGGTGGTCCCCCTCCCTGTGGTAGGAACTAAAAGCCTTGTCTGCAGGGAGAGGGGCTCATGAACTTCGGTTGGCTGGATGTCTGGGAAGTGGGGGTGGGTAGAGAAAGCACAGGGACACCGTACCCTTTTCCCTTGTCGATCTGCAGCTGAAGCCTCAGGGGGCCGTACTGGGTCACAGTGGCTGGATGGGGAAGGAAAGAGGGACGCCTGGAGGGGCAGGAAGTCACTGGCATTGAAGACACAGTGGATGTGAAGCCTGAAGTCCCAGGTGGAGAGGATGGAGGAGAGAAGACACAGAATCAGCGCATCCAGATTACTGTACTGTGTGGATGCGACATACGAGGCTTGGTCCGGGGGGGGAATGGATGCTACCTGCAATCACCTGGGTGATGTGCATCGTTGCCCGTCCTCTGCCCACCACGTCTTGTCTTCTCGGGACAGTTCGAGCCTGCTGTGCCAGGCCATCTTCTAGATGGAAAGGCTGGAGCCCCATGGGGCTGACAGATGCCCACCCTGTTCGGAAAGCTCTGTCATCTCACAGACCCGGGTTTGAATCTTATCAGCATTTACTGGCCGGTTAACCTAAGCCTCAATTTCTTCATTTGCACAGTGGCGCTGACCCCCTCCCTCCAAAGGCTGTGCTTAAGGATCAAGTGAGGTCACGAGATAGCGCGCTGGGGTCATCCTTGTCCTTGCAGTTGTGGCTGGTCTGCCACTGGGTCCCGTGCGCCTGGCTGGCCTGCGTGGCACTGCACACACCCGGTGGGGGTAGGGGCAGACCGGCACCCGGGGATGTTCTGTAAGAAGAGCTGACCCACCCTACCCCAGCTCCTGAGCGCTCGACCTTCACTTCTACTTGTGGCAGAGCCCTGGGTTCAGGCCTGGGCCGGTGCCCTTGGGGAGGACGTCCTACCAATGGAGACCAGGGCCTGGCACAAAGAAGGTGTCAGTACACACGAGTGGTTCCACCCTGACCGGAAGGCCTTTCCTCTGCAGGGCCCTCCAGCTCATTCCTGATGGCTTACAGCTGTTTCTCCTTACGCTTCCCTTCTGTGATGAATTCTGGCTAGCTCCCGTAGCTGTTAAATCCTGATGTCCAAAGCGTGACAGATTTGTCCCCGGTCCCCCTGGGAATACATAACATTTTAAAGGAAAAGACATTTGAATCCTGACACCAGCAGCCTGCCCCAGCCCTCATGGCAGGAAGGGTGGGAAAAAAAGACATCTGGAAACCCACTCAGTGCCAAGCACAGAATTCCTACACCCCGTGGTTACCATATTAGTTCAGGCTGAGGTTGGCGCCTGGCGCCTGGGGTTCAGAGACAGGTGTGACAAGCTCAGATGTCCTCAGGGGTTACCCCCTGGCATCCTGGGTTCCTGGCTCGTTTTGCCACCTGAGTCAGCAGGTGCCGGTGGCCCCTTTCAGTGAGGGGTTCTCCCTCAGCTCCCCCCCACCCCACCCCGTACCCTCAGGGCTTCAGCCCCAGCCATCTCCTGCCTCATCTGCGGCTTTGTAACCTCCGAGATCAGGAGGTGGCGATGGTCGGGCACAGCCTTGGCTTCTTCCTGGGACCTGGAAGGGGACTTTTCAGCTTCTTGAGGCTTGGTTTCTCAGCTCAGTTCCTGGAGGGATAAAGGTGAGTGCTCTCGAGGACTCCGGCCCTCTCAGGCCCGGCTGTGGCTTCCGCCTGCCAGGCGTGGGCAGGCCCGGTCTAATGCTCACATCAGCTCTGGTTGAGAGGCGTTGCCCCGGCCTGGGGGGCCGGTGGTGCTGGGAAGAGGTAAGTAGTCATCCGAGGTCACACCGTGGGTGATGGCAGAGCTTGGCCGTGACCCCAGATGGCTCCAAAGCCTGTGCTCCCTTCACACCCAAGCCCGCGGCCCAGCCTGTGTGAGGAAGGCACCGTCCCACATGATGGAACCGTGTGGCCCCATCCAGATGCCGATGTGGGACACCAACTTGTTCTGCTGGATGCTGTCCACCTGTAGGAAGAGACAGCTGGGCGAGGCCCTCCCAGGGGGTGGTCATGGGCACCAGTGTGGCCCCCACTCTACCTGGACTGTGGTGTCACAGCAGGTGAGAGGGCCAGCCGTGGAGACCACGGAGGATCCCGCCTCCTGGTTGGGGAGCAGCTGGGGGGCGGTGCAGACCAGTTGGACATTGATTAGTGTCCTGCACACCAAGGCTGTTTCGCGGGACACCACCAGGACGAAGTGACTATTTCTGAAGCACTGGACAGTCACTGGGACGAAGGCAGATCAAAGAGGAGGGTCAGTGCCTTGGGGTTCAGGGTCCATCATAAACACGGTGTGGGGAGGGCCTGGGCGACCGTCAGCATTTGAGGGCTGACCTGGCTTCTCTCACTGCCCTTTCTTGCAGTGGTAACTCCAGCAAAGCCTTCACAGACCAGACTTTCTCATGCAGGCAACAGACAGGCAAACTACACTCTAAAAGTAGGGTCACCATTTAATTTATCCTCCACGCTGGAATGTTCTAGATCTACGGGTAGGGGGACATGTAAAGACAGATTAACTGTTATCAGGCTCGGGCAGGTGGTCACCACGTCTAAAGATCTCTTCTGCGGTCCATTCTGGGGGCCAGGCTCTCCTGGGAACGGGGCGAGGAGCAGTTTCATCACTGGTGAGTGGGGTCGGGGAGGAAGCCCTCCTATTCCTTCAGCATTCAGGGGACAAGGGCCTTGCTTGGTTTGGAAAGTGGCACCTGTGTTGCCATAGTAACAGGGACCCTCTCTGGTGTTGTCATGACAGCAGCCAGCTGACGGGCTTCCTTTGAACTTCTTCTCACTCTGCGGGAGATGTGCCTGGAGGCCACC
This sequence comes from Globicephala melas, assembly GCF_963455315.2. Classification (NCBI taxonomy): domain Eukaryota; kingdom Metazoa; phylum Chordata; class Mammalia; order Artiodactyla; family Delphinidae; genus Globicephala; species Globicephala melas. The sequence goes on from NC_083321.1 coordinate 10,368,656, forward strand.
TGGCACTGTTCCTGAGTCAGAGGGTACCTAGGGCTGGGGACAAGCGTGGTGAGGACATGAGAAGGAGCCATGTGGGCTGCAGACCTACAGAGAATGGAGGGCAGTGGCCTCGTAGAGCCCAGCAAAGGGCTGTCAGGTCCCCCGATCCTCAGGAAGTCTCCCGACAGAGTGTGCGCGCACGGAGGGCTCCTCCGTACCTCCGTAAGCTGGCTTGTCAGCGGCTCCCCACCGTGTTCCAAGGTGCCCCGCTGGGGTCGAGCTAGGGTGGGGTGGGTGGGTCCAGGGACCGTGAGGCAGGGGTTAAATGGGCTAAGCTGTCCTCTGGGGTAGGGCGGAGGGGATGCGGATGAGGGGCAGGAAGTGAGAATGTGGTGGGTGGTGCCAGGTGGGAGTCTGGAGTCCAGGTGTGATCAGGTTTGGGACAGATGATCAGAGTGACCACTGGGCTGCACAGCTTCCATGAACACCCTCAGGTGGGAGCGCCCATCCTACAGGAGAGAGGGCGACGGGAGCAGCATCCGGGCAGAGGAAGGATCAGTGCCCAGGACTTAGCCTTCCTCACCCACCAGCCCGCGGAGTGGCCTTGGCTTCTGATGTGTCCCTGGTCCTGGAGGGGCCTCTCTAGCCTGACACTGTGTTAGGGCAAGCTGGTTCCCAGCCGTGGGGTCTCCCCCAGAGCCGTGAGATCCCTACCTTCTCCAGCACATGGCAGTCTTTGTAACTGGCAGAAAAAGACCGCGGGCCCCTGGGGCTCGGCGGTCACCCGTGATGACAGATGGAGCAGCGGTTCACCTCAGACGGGTTCCCAAATTCATCTGGAATGGGGGGAGGGGAGACAGGGATGGAGGGAAGGAGTCACGGATGCTGAAGGGGGAAGCCAGAGGCCGTTGGACTCTGCTGAGAAGACTCCCCACTCAGGAGAAGAAGTACCTCCTAGAGGTCTCCTGGGGGATTAAGGCCATTAATACCACCGTGGCTGTTACCAATAACAAACAACGAGAACAGACAATTAGATACTGTGGCCTCCTGGCTGGGATCCTAAAACAGAAAAAGACCTTAGGTGAAAGCTAAGGAAATGGACTTTAGTTGTAACAATGTGTCAACATTGGTTCATTAATTGTAATAAATGTACCATCCTAATGTGAGATGTTAATTACAGGGGGAGCTGTGTGGGGTATATGGGAACTCTCTGTGCTATCTTCTCAGGTTTTCTGTAAATCTGGGACAGTTCTAAGAAATAAAGTCTATTAACAACAACCAGCCTGGTTCACAGACAGGGGCGCTTCGCACGCGCCCAGCAGGGTCCCAAGCCTTGCTTGTATTAGCTCATCAGGGGCCGTCCTCCGAGGGAGGGGCTGGCCCCGTCCTCAGTCCTCATCTCCTGGAAGCCTTACCGCAGGGTCTGGAGGAGCCCAGCTCAGCCAGCGTTAGTCCCCACAGGTCGTTATAATTCATAGCAGCGGGGAGAGCACGTGGCCTGGTAGGTAGAGTCTGGTTCCAGTCCACCCCCCTGGTCACTTTCTGGCTGTGACCTGGGACACATCATTTTTCTGAGCTTCGGTTTCCCGTTTGTGGATTGGGGTTGATATTGCTTACCTCGCAGGGTGACGGGAGACTGAAAGAGACAAATACTGGGGGTGATAAGTCATTTGTGACAATGACTGAACACTTGGTAGCGATCAACTTTTACTGCGGTTAGCGCCGAGGTGGGGGAAGCTCCCTGCGTTAAGGGCCCTGGGAGCAGAGCAGGTAGAGCCTGCGAACCCAGAGGCAGGGCAGTTTCTGGAGGGAAGGCTGCCTGAGCAGAAGCAGAGGCGCCAGTGGGCACAGGGGGTGCCGTCGGGGGGAGCGGTATTGTGCTGAAGCGGAGGGGATTTGGGGGGGTGGGGAGGACAGGGCATAGAGAGGTGGGGAAACATCGGACTTAAGCTGGGCTGGGAAGGGGAGGAGATGTGGCTGGAGGGGGGCAGGGGCTGGTGAGGTGACCTTCCTGCGGGACGATGGGAGGTTTTCAACTTTTTTTTTGAAATACTTCCATTCTTACTGAAAAGAAGTTCCATATATCCTTCACCCAGATTCCTCAAACGTTAACTGTTAACTTCTTTTTACATGTGTTTCAGTGCTCACCTTCTCTCTGATTGTATGTACGCGCGCACACACATACACACGCAATTTCTTCCATTATAGCGTGAGAGAGCTGGTTGCAGACGCGACTGACTCTGAACACTGCTGTGTGTATTTCCTAAAAAACAAGCAACCACAGTTAAAAGATCAAAATCAGGGATTCAACATTGGTATGACACAACTGCCTAATCTATGAACCTTATTCAATTCACCTATTGTCCTCATGCTTTTACAGCAAAGGAGAAAGATTTTTTTCCCAGGCCAGGTCCAGTCCAAGGTCAGGGTCATGTTCCTTGGGCCTCTTCCAATCTGGGACAATCCCTCTGTCTGTGTCTCTCATAGCGTGAATACTTTTGAGGAGTACAGGCCAGTTATTTTGCAGCATGGCCCTCATTTGGGTTTGTCTCGTGTTTCCCCCTGCTTAGACGCAGTTTATGCATTTTTGGTGGTGTGGGTTGCTAGGGCCACCAAAACAAAATACCATAGACTTGGTGGCTGAAACAATAGAAATGTGTTTTCTCACAGTTCTGGAAGTTGCAAGTCCAAGATCACGGTGTCAGAAGTTCGGCTCCTTCTGAGGCTTCTCTGCCCTTGACTTGCAGGTGACCGCCTTCTCGCTAAGCCCTCACATGTGCGCATACACTCCTGGTGTCTCTTTATGGGTCCAAAATTCTTCTCCTTCTAAGGACACCAGTCTGATTGGATTAGGACCCACCCTGATGGCCCCATGTTAACTTCATCACTTCTTAAAGACCCCATCTCCAAATACAGTCACATTCTGAGGCACTGCGGATTAGGGCTTCAATATATGAATAGAGGCACAGTTCAACCCATAACAGGCAGGAACACCCCAGAGGTGATGTTGTGTCCTTCTAATTGCATTCAAACCAGAGGCTCATCGTACGGCTTGTCCTATTACTGCTGATAGATCTTTGATCACTGGGTGAGATGGGGCTGGCCAGGTTTCTCCACTCTACAGCTACCGTGTTTCTCTTTGGAAATAGAAAGTATATTCTGGGGAGATATTTTGAGACTACTTAATTATCCCGCCTCTCAGCAAACATTCACCCACTGGTGTGCTGGTTCTCCAATCCATCATTCCTTCTGTCAATACATTGCTTCGCATTCTGTTGTAACAGAGAGCTTTCCCTGATGGGGGGTTTTAGGTGCCAGGGAGAACACCAGACAGAGGAGTTGAGAGACCTGGATTCTATCCTGCATTCACCTCTCAGGAGCCAAGGGACCTTCCCCATCTGTAAAATAGGCATGGAATTAGATAATACTCAGAGAGGTGTTTTCTAACGGATCATGGACCTTACTCGTGAGGAAGGCGTCTCTCCCAAGTCCCTGGAAAGGCAGAGAAAGAGCAGGGGATCTTCCTCATGGCCAAGGGCAGAAGGATGCCTTCGAGAAAAGTGGTGCTGAGCTGTCCTGGAGAGAGAGGGCCCTGAGACCTTGGTCATGACTCTACATTCTCACAAAGACTCACGGGCACCAGAGCTCATCTGCCCGATGCTGGGTGGCCTCAGCCTGCAGCGGCTTGAAGCAGGGTTTCAGTTCCCAGCCAGGGATTGAGGTCAGGTCACGGCAGTGAGAGCGCTGAATCCTAGTCACTAGACCACAAGGGACAAGTGGCCAGTTACAAAGCCCTGGCCCATCAGCTGTGTAGAGACGAATTTCCATATAGAGATGGAAAGTAGTGAAACAAGTAAAGTGTTTATTAGGAGGAAAAGGGTTACGTGTGGATAAACACACGGGCGGGCTGAGAGAGAGAGAGAGAGTCATGCCCTTGTGATAGTTTGAATCACTTATGTGGGGCATTCCTTCCCGGTTTCCTTTGGCCAATCATCTTGCTTTGCCTGGTTCTGAGGCTGTATTTAGTTTACCTCAGAGTCCTCCCACGTGTGCACACGCATCTCTTAGCCAAGATGGATTCTAGCGAAGAGAGCTATAGGTAGGTTGACATCACTTACTATGAGATGATGCCCCCTCCCTTTTGACCTCTGAGGAGCCTTTCTGCACATGTAGAGTTGGGAAGGACTCCTTGACTTCAAGAATGAGGAATATTTGGTCTTTTATCTCTTCTCTGGGCACGGCTCAGCTATTCTTTTTTTTTTTTTTTTTGTGGTACGCAGGCCTCTCACTGCTGTGGCCTCTCCCGTTGCGGAGCACAGGCTCCGGACGCGCAGGCTCAACGGCCATGGCTCACGGGCCCAGCCACTCCGCGGCACGTGGGATCTTCCCGGAACGGGGCACGAACCCGCGTCCCCTGCATCGGCAGGCGGACTCTCAACCACTGCGCCACCAGGGCTACAGCTAAGGGCTATTCTTTTGCTCCTCATCTTGGAGTATCTGTCGCAGGCAACAGACTCTGGCTGCTCAGCCTGGGGCCCATCTATCTCCTGCCTCAAGCCTGAAGCTCCAATGCTCACCCACTAGAGACCTTGGGAAAGTCACCTACCGGCTTGGTGACTCCATTTCCTCATCTGTATAATGGGGCTAATAAGGGCACATAACTTGTAGGGTTGCTCTGAGGATTAAATAAATAACCCATGTAAAGCACTGAGAACAATCTGCATGTGGTAATCATTTGAACGTGATAGTGATGAGAACCACCATAATTTTTTATGGTTGAGGACAGAGGGTCAGATCAGGGTGACTTGACCTAGAACCTTGGCTTCCCTCTTGGCCTCTTTCTAAACCTCAGTTTGTTTATCTCTTTCTCACCTTTTTAAACTTAGTCCTTTTTATTTTTGAAAATTGGACTTGAGTTTCTGAATCTGTAAAGTGGGATTAAAAATAAGGTCAAGGGTCTGTCCTTGTGGCGCAGTGGTTAAGACTCCATGCCCCCAATGCAGGGGGCCCAGGTTTGTTCCCTGGTCAGGGAAATAGATCCCACACGCATGATGCAACTAAGTGTTTACATGCCACAACTAAGGAGCCCGCCTGCTGCAACTAAGACCTAGTGCAACGAAATAAATAAGTAAATATTAAAAAAAAATAAGGTCAAAGTCACTGAGGTTCTGAGAATTCCATGTCAGTTCTCCACCCCATCTGTTTTTTTGTTTTTTGTTTATTTTTGGTTGCACCAGAAGGCGGTGGAAATCCCCAGAGGGATCACAGATCAAGCCCGTGCCCCCTGCAGTGGAAGTGCGGCGTCTTAACCACTGGACCATCAGGGAAGTTCTCACCCAATCTGTTCTGCTAATAAAAGCCAGGGATGGAGGGAGGGTGCCAGTGGAGGAAGGGGCCTTTCTAGGCTGGAAAGACAAGGCTGCCGGGGAATGAGATACTGTGATTTATGATAAGAAATATACATTTGGTTTTTGTCCCCATCCTGGCAGAGCTCCTAAACACACTTGGAATTTCCTGGGAGGAGAGCAAAACAAAGGTGTCTTTTGTTATGTTGTTGAGGTTCCTTTAGGAAGGCACCTAGCGACGACGGGGGCTTGCTGCCAAGGGAACCAACCACATGGTTAGAGGATTAGAACGCATCCCCCCTTCCCCACCTCTTGGGAGGGAAGAGGGGCTGGTGATTGAGGTCAATCACCAACAGCCAATGATTCAATCAATCATGTCTATGTAGTGAAGCCACCATAAAACCCTCAAAGGACGAGGTTCAGAGCTTCCACTTTGGTGAACACGTGGAGATATGGGAAGAGTAGCACCCAGAGAGCACGGAGGCTCTGCGCCCCTCCCGTACACCTTACCCTGGGCATCTCTTCCATCTGGCTGTTCCTGAAAAACGTTTCTCTGAGATCTGTGAGCTGTTCTAACAAATTAATCAAACCCAAGGAGAGGGTCGTTGGAACCTCAGATGGATAGCCAGTTCAGATCAGAAGAGGTGACACCTGGACTTGTGATTGGTGTCTGAGTAGGGAGAGGGGACAGTCTTATAGGACTGAGTCCTTACCCTGTGGAATCTGATGTTATATCTCCGTGGAGATAGTGTCAGAATTGAATTGCAGGCCACCCAGCTGGTGTCATGGGGAAAAAACCCCACACAAAATCATAGGGACCAAAGCATGTACGGGACCCAGCAGGAAGCAGGTCACCTCACCCCAGGGGCTTGCAGACAGACCCAGGGGAAGCCCTAGCCATGGTCCCTGTGTCATGGGGAAGAACAAATCTGACTCCATATTGGATCTGTTTCTTCTACTTTAACCTTTGTATTCTATTGCTTTTGCTACAAGTTAATCACTAAAGGGATTTTGTCTATAAGATTCAATTATACATAATGGCCCATCTCTGGGAACCCTGCCACCCAGGTAATGAGTGTTAAGCTAAAATCCCTTTGTTTAGCCCACAGGAAACATCCTGACAGAGCCCACCTGTGAATGGCTGTAGGAAAGAAGAAATTAACACATCCCCTCTGGAGTCTGGCTGGAACCAGGAAGTGTTCGACTTTACACACCCCCCCCCCCCCCCACACACACCTTTTGGTATAAAAGAAGCCTGAGTTCTAACTCAGGCAAGATGATCCTTTGGGACACAAGTCCACCATCTTCTTGGTCTCCTGGCTTTCTGAATAAGTCGCTAGGCCTTGCCCCAACAATTGGTCTCTCAGTTTACTGGCCTGTCCCGCGGCAAACAGTACGAACTTGGACTTGGTAACACCTGTGGATCCTGCTGGCTGCAGAGATGCTTCCCGGAGCTCGTGGAGCATGTTTAACAGCAGAAAGTCAGCCCTACTTATCCTGCAGAGCTGATGACAATGAACCTCAGAGAGTCCAGTCATCTGGGAAGTGCTGGGTTCTGGTGCTGGAGCACCTTCTTCTTCTTCTTTTTTTTTTCCTGGTTTATTTATTTTTTACTTATTTATTTATTTGTTTAGGCTGCACCACGTGGCATGCGGGATCTTAGTTCCCTGACCAGGTATCAAACCCATGCCCCCTGCAGTGGAAGCATGGAGTCCTAACCACTGGACTGCCAGGGAAGTCCCTGGAGCACGTGCTTCTGAGTTCCAGCTCTTCTGCCCACTGGCTGAGTGGCCTTGCCTGGGCCACTCAACCTCTCTGTTTTCTTCGCTGGGAGTAAGATAACAGTCCCTACCATCCTGGATTATCTGGGTGCAGCATATATATGTAATGCATATAAAAATATATATGTATATATTTTTTGGTGAGGATTAACTGGTATACATGTGGGTCTGAGAAAAGTTATTAGTTAATAATAACAGAGAGTTACTAGTCCCCAGGGTTGTACCCACCACAGGTGAAAACAGAGTCTGGGAGAATTGCATCAGGCCATGAGTAACAGTGGACCCGGATTGGTCACCGTGAGGAACTGGGGGTTCTTTTTGGACCTAATCTCCAATACTAGAGACTCACACTGTGCAGCAAACGTTCACTGAGAGCCCTCCCACATGTCAGGCCCTCTGCTTGGCTTTGGTGATGAGGAGATAAAATAGGAACTGTCTCTGTCCTCCAGTTGCTCGTGATAAGGGTGGGGAACAGTTGTGTGAAAGTTACCATGGAGGGCAGAGGTGCAGAGGCAGGGGTGTGGGAGGTAGAGTCTGAAAGGCTCAGCAAAGTCTTCCCAGAGGAGGTAACCTCTGAGCAGCATTTTGAAGGATGAATAGGAGTTCACAGAGAGGCCAAGGGAGGAAGTGGTATTCTAGAGCAGGGAGCAAACAGCACAAGGGGACAGAAACAGCCTGGTATGTACAGGGTGTGGGGCTGCAGTGATGAACGCTGACTGATGATAGGAGGTGACTAGGGAGAAGCAGAAATGAAGGTGGAGGCACAGGCAGGGCCAGATCACTGAGGGGCTTATTGGCCATGTGAGGAGCTAAGCCTCCACCTGTGGGTGATGGTGGCATTAGGGTGCTCCACCCGGTGCAAGGTGTCATGTGGGGTCCTGCCCCTCTGCTGTGTGTGGCCAACTCCAGGGCCTCCCACGTACGGGAAGCTGCAGGGTTCCAGGGCATGCCTCACCTGCTTCCTGTTGTGCATCTCACTTCCTGTTTTATTGACTCTTTAAAGAGGACAGAAATGAACATGAAAGCCTGCTTCCTAAGGCAGGGCCGGAGGGAGAAAGCCCTCCTGGGCTTGGCCCCATGGCTGGGGAGTAGTTGGCCCATTCCCTTGACTGTTCGTTAAACACACTTGATGCCATGATCATTCTCTTGGGAGCCCAGAGACACTGATGATCACAGAAAGGGATCTTGCCATAGAGAATGGACTTGAGGACACGGGGTGGGGGAAGGGTAAGCTGGGGTGAAGTGAGAGAGTGGCATGGACATATATACACTACCAAACGTAAAACAGATAGCTAGTGGGAAGCAGCCACCTAGCACAGGGAGGTCAGCTCCGTGCTCTGTGACCACCTAGAGGGGTGGGATAGGGAGGGAGATGCAAGAGGGAGGAGATAGGGGGATACATGTATATGTATAGCTGATTCACTCTGTTATAAAGCAGAAACTAACACACCATCGTAAAGCAATTCTACTCCAATAAAGATGTTAGAAAAAAAAAAAGAAAGAAAGGGGTCTTGCAAGATGAGTGGGGGAGGGAAGAGGCATTCCAGGCAGCAGCAGCCGCGAGTGCAGAGGCTTGGAGGTGAGCCGAGAGGAATGGGGCAGGGACTGGTGGGCGGTGTGCTGGATCCCGAGAGGACTTGAAGGCTCTTTGAGAACCTGGACAGTTCCCACAGGCAGCAGAACGCTGGTTGTCTCCTCCAGGGCAGTACGTGTGGTTGATGGGGAGACAGACCTGACTTTGGCTTTTTCAGGCTCTGATGTCAAGTTGCAAGCCATGGAGAAGGCCGTGCTTCAGGGCCTATGGCCTGTGCTCTGGGGTGGCTGCATCTTTCTCCAGGTCCTGGGGGGGGGTCACTGGACAGCCCCCCTCCCCCCCTCCCAGTGCCACCAGGACCCAGCTGCCGCTCCCCGCTCCGAGTGCACCAGATGCAAGGAACCCGAGTTCTCCATCCCAACCAAACCAGCAGCATCAGCATGCTCTGGGGAAATTGCCAGGAATGCAGATGCCCAGGCCGCACCCCCAGACCCTCTGGATCGCACGCACTAGGGGTGGGGGACCCAGCAGTCTGGACGTCACAAGCCCTCCAGTAGATTCTGAGGCACATTCAAAGTGGGACTGGCTGGTCTATTTGCCAAGGCCCTGATCACGTCACTCTCCTCCGGACTCCGAGCGCCACACGGGCCCATCTGGCAGCCTGGCTGTCCTCCTGCCTACAGTGCCGGCCCGACACTGCGAAGGGCTCTGCAGGGTTCTCTGATCGCATCTTCTCCTGGAGGCGCCTGTCCTCTGCTTTCAGCCAGGGAGCCCCAGCTCAGAGTCCCCATGTCTCACGAGACTTTTTCTCTCGAGTGTCTGGTGCGGAACATCCTCCCCGTGCCACCTCCTACCCCAACTCCAACTCCTTCCCGCCCAGGCCACCTCCATGTGGAGCCTGAGGGATCTGTGTGGGAGGCAGTTTACACGTGGGAGTGCAGCCAAGGGCCCCACAGGAACAACATCCCTGCCTCCTTGTTTAGAAAATGCCTCAGGGCGCTGCTGTCTGGAGTACTTTCTTCCTTTGTTTTAGTAACTTTTCATAAATTGTCCTTGGGGATGGTTGGGAGACAGTCACCACAGTGATTACAGGATTGGAAATGAGGGTTGGGGGAAGGGGCAGAGGAGTGAGCGTTGCAGGTGAGCAGGGCTGCCATCAGGGCTTGTGCAGAGTGTTCACTGCTCAAGGGTACCTGGTGGAGGGGGTGAGGGAGGGCTGAGAGCCAGGAGGAGGGCTGGACCCCACCCCAAGCCTGATGCCCTAGAGCTAAGGTATGTTATAGGAGGAAAGGAGGGATTCTTTTTGTTGTTTTTTTTTTGGCCGCACCACGTGGCATGCGGGATCTTTTCTCCCCCACCAGGGATCAAACCCATGCCCCCTGCGTTGGGAACATGGAGTCTTAACCACTGGACTGCCAGGGAATTCCCAAGCAGGGATTCCTTCTAAGTCCAAAGAGCACTTTGGGGCAGGGACCGTGCAGAAGGAGCACCTTAAAAAAAATTCATATTTTATTGCTGTGAAGTTACTTGCTCAAGGTCACCTGCCACACCCCACTGCCTGCATGGCCTTAGAGGATGTCTATGGCTCAGCAGGTTGGGTGTGGAGGGGGGTGGATGGGGATGAAGGTACTTTCCCCCGAGTGGAACGGAAACATCTACCTAGGGAGGGCTGTAGGCACTTGTCTTCAGAAGACGGAGACCCTCTGTCACTAAGAGGAAAGGGGACGTTGCCCTAGTGCTACTGATTTGTTTAATCAAGGCTCTTACTGATCCTCCGTCTTGGATGACAGCGAGCAATAGTTTCCCCGTCACATTCTTCACTCAGGATTGCAGTCTGTCAGCAAATGTACCCAGTGCCAGGCCCTGTATTAAGTCTGTACCAAAATGGAAGAGTTTTGTGGAGTCAATCCTGTGGGGGTGCCCTGGCCCTGATCTGGGGGTACTGAGCTCTTAACATGTTTTGAGTATCCTGGTGGCTGGGATGCTGAGGTTGGAGGAAAGGTCCCAGGAATCTTGGTCAGCGAACAGGCGTGAAGACTTAGGGAACAGGTCAATGCAAATGTGCACGGTTCAATCATCTCATCCGTGGGCTCTGAGCCCATTTCATTATTATTATTATTATTATTGGCTGCACCACATGGCTTGTGGGATTTTTAGTTCTCTGACCAGGGATCAAACCTGGGCCCTTGGCAGTGAGCTCGTGGAGCTCTAACCACTGGACTTCCAGGGAATTCGCAGCCCATTTAAAATAAAAGCTGTATTGCCTTTGCCCTGCAGCCTATACCCATTTCTCCCCAAGCGGGAAGAAACCTGATTTTTATGAGTACCTACTGTGTGCTGGATGCTTTGTGAATGAGGACACCTCACTCAGCCTGGGAGGTGACACTGTGGCTCTGGTCACAGATGGCCAAGTGGGGCCCGGCAAGGGGAAGTGGCTTACCTCCCAGCTGGGCATGCGGGCAGCATGGACAGCCAGGCCTGTGTTCTTACCACGGCCCCGCCCTGCCTTCCTGGCCATAGAGCCCCTGGGGGCCCTCGCAGACGGGCCCCCCAGGCTGCCCGGGCACATGGGAGGAGCCGCACCAGTTTCTTTCCTGAGGGTGATGGGGTCAGGGGTGGGCAGTCCAGGACAGTGGACAGACGGACAGGACGCCCTCCTCCTCACTTCTCCTACACACCTGTCGCTCTCAAAAGCACCCCCCATGCACACTAGGGCTCACACTTTCTGGCTCACACCTATGTCCCCATGTGCACTCGTACTTGACCTTGGGCTTTTGCAAAATCTCCTTCGTAAAGGGAGGTAGGATGAGCTGGGCTGCCGGCAGTTACATCCAGTCCGCATCAATGGAGATGGATGTTACTTGAACACCAGTGTGACAACTCACTCTCCAGCTGTCCCCGCCTCCCCCCACCCCACCCCTAAATACACACACACACTCTGGGGCTGACATCTGTTTCCTCCCTCAGCCTCCCTCCCCTGCCTCTGCCTGCCCGCTGCCTGCAGAAGCTGACTGCCTCTGGGGCTGGAATCCTGTGCTCCCTCTGTGCCCAGGTAAGGAGACGATGGCCCCAGGGCTGGGCAGCCTCAGTGCCCTCTCTGGACCCGGAAGAGAAGGCACAGTTTTATCAAAGGAGAGGGCTGTTACCAGCTAGGATGGCAGAGGGTTGGGTTTACCAAAGACTGCAGGGGACTTGCTGCTCTGAGGAGGAAAGGACTACATTTTCCTAGGGAATAACTAGATGCCAGGTGCGGTGGTCAACCATTAAAGCTTCTCTTTCCAGACTCAGGAGCGATCTGGGGGGAGGGTTACACGAGCAGTCCTAAGGTAAACGACCCAAGTGCACCCAGCCAGGAAGCCGAGGAGCTGGGATTCGAAGCCAGGTCTCTGACACCAAAAGCTGGCATTCTCTGACCCCAGCCCTCTGTCAAAACAGGACCTTCGCTGCTGGGCTCCCTGAGAACCCGGGGAGGCTGGAGGCCGGACTCTGTCAGCCAGGAAGCCCATACTGGGTGCTTTGTGAACGAGGACACCTCACTCAGCCGGGGAGGTGACACTGTGGCTCTGGGCACAGACGGCCAAGTGGGGGCCGGCAAGGGGAAGTAGCTTACCTCCCAGCTGGGTATGGGGCTCAAGGGAACGTTTCAGCACAGAGAGGGGATGGCTCCTGTGTGTTTGCTGGGAGTGGGGTTCTCTCTCTTCCACTGCAGCTGAGGGACCCTGGGCAAGTTGCTGTGCTTCTCTGAACCTTTGTTTCCTCTTCTAAAAAATGCGGTCTCACAGGGTCATTGTGAATGTAATCGCTCTGCAGACCCTAGAGCTTGGGAAATACGAGCATTTTCAGGGAGCACGGGGACAACAGCTCGCCTCCCCCCACCTGCATGTCCCCAGCTCCAAGCAGCTCACCTGTCAAGGAAATTCTAGTTTGATATCCGGCACCCTCACCCTACGAAGGACCGCGGTCCCTGGAGAAGGGTGTGGATTTTCTCATCCTGGCCAACAGTGCCTCCCGTGGAAAGACGAATACTGAAGAACACCTCCCCCCCCACCCCACTTTCCTTCTCTTCTTTCTCCGTCATCTCGTGCTTAGAGCAGAGGTAGAGGAAAGAGAACAGGCTGAGTGCTAAACTGTCCTTCCTCCACATGCCTGTGTTGTTCGGGAAGCTTTGGGTAAGTGATTTAAACACTTGAGTTTCAGTTTCCTCATCTGCAAAACGGGATGGAGAGAAGTACCAGCAGTTTTCTTCTAGAGCTGTAGCAAGACAGTACCTACGTAAAGGATCTACCACAGTCCCTGGCATGTCATGGGGGGCCCAGGACAATCCGAGTTCCCACCCCCTGCTATCTGTCGGTCCCCACCTCCTGCAGGCAGCCTCCCACCCTGACCTCCTCTGCCCTCACTGATCTCCACTGGCTCCACATCAGATGGTCTCAGGTTATTTATTATTTTTTTAAAAAATAAATTTATTTATTTATTTTGGGCTGCGTTGGGTCTTCGTTGCTGCGTGCGGGCTTCCTCTAGTTGCGGCGAGCCGGGGCTACTCTTCGTTGCGGTGCACGGACTTCACATTGCGGTGGCTTCTCTTGTTGCGCAGCACAGACTCTAGGTGCGCGGGCTTCAGTAGTTGTGGTGCGCAGGCTCAGTAGCTGTGGCGCATGGGTTTAGTTGCTCTGCGGAGTGTGGGATCTTCCCGGACCAGGGCTCGAACCCGTGTCCCCTGCATTGGCAGGCGGATTCTTAACCACTGCGCCACCAGGCAAGTTCCAGCCTCAGGTTCTTGATGAGGCTGTGGGTCTGCACATCTGGCCAGGGGCTGGCTTCTCCAGCGCTTAGCTGAGTAGTCGCTCAATAAATAGCTGTTGAATGAGTATGAACAGGGCTGGGTTTCCTGGGGCTGGCCGAGCGCCTGTGGCTGCCCCGGAGCAGGGGAGAGGTCTTTTGGCCCTACTGGGACTCCGGAGCCCAAATCTGGTAGTTCCTTCTGCCCAGCTCTCTCCCTGCTCTTATCTTATTTCCTCTTAAACTACCAAAGGAGGGGCTGGCTGCACTGCTTGCAGTCAACACATGCAACCAGCCACCGCTCTGGGAGCGAAGGGCCACAGGACGATCTGCAGAGAGGCAAGGTCCGGGGGTGCCGTGGGTGGGTGCGTGGGTGGGTCATCCCTTAAATGCACGGACTCCGCCTTCCATTCCCATCCTCCAGCCCAGCTGAATCCTCCTGCCCTTCAGGGGGGCCTCGCTCACACCCCAGTGCTCTGGGGATTGGGAAAAGGAGCCCTTCGTGGCCTGACCTTGGTTCCTATTTCTCCAAGTGATCTGAGGCCATCTGCTCAATGATAATCACGGCGCCATTGATGCAGTGCTTCCTGCACGCTTACTCTTGCTTGAAATGCTTATATATATTATTCATTCATTTAATTCAACAACCAACAACCCTATGACCTAGACCCTGTATGACAGCCATCCATGTTACGAGGAGCAAACAGGCTCAGAAAGGTTAAGTGTATTGCCCAAGGTTGCACAGTGAGCAGGTGGTGGGGCTGGGATGTCATCCCCCACCTTACTGCCCTTGCTCAACTTCATTGATCCCCAGGGGCCTCACCTATACCTGTCATGGGTCAGAGTCCCATCTCCTGGCCAGGGTTGCCCGTTTCCTGGCATTGCTCACCGCAGCGCCTCTTTCTCTCCGCCGCACAGCCCACGATGTCGGCCAACGTCACGATGAAGCCCCTCTGTCCCCTCCTGGAGCAGATGAGTCACCTCCAAAGCCACAGCAACTCCAGCATCCGCTACATGGACCACGCGTCGGTGCTGCTGCACGGGCTGGCCTCGCTGCTGGGCCTCGTGGAGAACGGGCTCATCCTCTTCGTGGTGGGCTGCCGCATGCGCCAGACCGTGGTCACCACCTGGGTGCTGCACCTGGCACTGTCCGACCTGCTGGCCACCGCCTCCCTGCCTTTCTTCACCTACTTCCTGGCCGTGGGCCACTCCTGGGAGCTGGGCACCACCTTCTGCAAGCTGCACTCCTCCATCTTCTTCCTCAACATGTTCGCCAGCGGCTTCCTGCTCAGCGCCATCAGTCTGGACCGCTGCCTGCAGGTGCTGCGGCCCGTGTGGGCGCAGAACCACCGCACGGTGGCCGTGGCTCACAGGGTATGCCTGGCGCTCTGGGCCCTGGCCGTGCTCAACACCGTGCCCTACTTCATCTTCCGGGACACCATCCCGCGGGTGGACGGGCGCATCATGTGCTACTACAACGTGCTGCTCCTGAATCCCGGGCCCGACCGCGATGCCGCGTGCAACTCGCGCCAGATGGCCCTGGCCGTCAGCAAGTTCCTGCTGGCCTTCGCTGTGCCGCTGGCCATCATCGCCTCGAGCCACGTGGCCGTGAGCGCGCATTTGCGCCACCGCGGCAGCAGGCGGCCCGGCCGCTTCGTGCGCCTGGTGGCGGCCGTGGTGGCGGCCTTTGCGCTCTGCTGGGGGCCCTACCACGTGTTCAGCGTGCTGGAGGCGCGGGCCCACGCGGACCCCGCACTGCGGCCGCTCGTGTGGCGCGGGCTGCCGTTCGTCAGCAGCCTGGCCTTCGTCAACAGCGTGGTCAACCCGCTGCTCTACGTGTTCACCTGCCCCGACGTGCTGTGCAAGCTGCGGCGCTCGCTGCGGAGCGTGCTGGAGAGCGTGCTGGTGGACGACAGCGAGCTGGGCGGCGGGGGCGGCAGCAGTCGCCGCCGCCGCCGCACCTCCTCCACCAACACCACGGCCTCCTCCTTCTCGCTGCGCGGCCGCGGCCTGTCCCCGCTCGGACCCGCAGGCCTGCTCGGCTGGCTGCGGGGTAGCCGCGCGGCGCCCCCGCAGAGGGACCGGGCCCAATCCCAGGACGAGCGGGGCCCCCTGAACCGGGCGCTGCGCACCACCTCGGCGTAGGAGGCACGGGCCGGGGATCGCCAGGCTCGGACCATTCTCCCCCCCCACCCCCCGCCTCCGGGAAGCAAGAGCAGGGAGCGATCGCGCGCAGCAGCTTCCCCAGGGCCCGGACATTTAGTCAGAGGCTAAGGAATCTGCATGTTAAAGCGCCCCACGTGACTCAGTGTATCCTTTTCAGAAACGAAGTGAGCTAAAGCCGTGCTTCTCAAACTTTCTTATGCGGGAGTCACCCAGGGATCCTGTCTGCTTGAACGGGCCGCCGGGTGGGTGTGCGGACGATCTGCATTTCTAACAAGCTCCCAGGAGGCGATGGGACCACACTCTGAGTAATGCGAGGTTAAAACGCTGACATCTCAAACTAGGGTAGTGGACGGCCCAAGGTACACAGGACGCATCTCCCTGAAGCTGTTTTTAGCAGATGATGGATGGGGTGGATTTTTACATTAAACCAGTGATGTAGTTTTGGAGTAGAAAGCGAGAGGGGAAAAGTTTGGGAAGCACTTCCAGTCTAACCTTCTCGCTTTGGTCATTTAGTTGCGCTTTACTTAACTACACGCTTTATCCCACAATCTCCAGGGGCAGGTTCTATTAGCCCCACTTTTTACCATGTGCAAACTGAGGTGCAGGGAGGTTAGGTAACCTGCCCAAGGTGCAGGGACTGCATACCAGCCATTAGGCATTACCTGTTCAATTACTATTAGTACGTGAGAGGGCACCCCCCACATACCTAAGGTCCTTCAGATAGCAGCTGCATGGGAGCCCCCATCTCTACCTGTCAGACCCAGCATTGCCCGAAGTGGAAAAAGCAAGGGGTGCTATGGTCAAAAGTTTCAGAAACCTGTGGACATCCTTATTGAAGGTCTTTAGTGTTTGGATGAGCCCCGCAACCTCCGTGACCACAGCCGGTGGTATTTCCTCGCTCTTCTGACACATGTGCCAGCCTACAGTTCCCTGGGACGCCCTCTGAGCAATGCTGGTAATCCCTAGATCTGTGCAGCACCCACCTCCCTCTCGACCGCACAGGGCTGCAGCACTGACCCCCAATTTGTAGGCGTGAGGGGTAACTTACCGTAGCATCTCCACTCTACCATGTCTGTTTAGCTCAGCACCCCGGGGCCTGGTGCAGAGTTGGTGCGGTACACGTTTGGTGGATGGAACGTCAGTGGACGAGCCAGGGGAGAAACTCTCCTGGGATCTTGGTCCAGTGTTCCCTGTGCCACCACTCGCAGCTGGGCTCCCAGCGTTTACTCTCAGTGCCAGGCAGGGCCCGGCCCACAGCAAGCACTTGGCAAACGGAGCGGTCGACAGACAGCTGGCTGAGCGGACATCCCATCTCGACCTCGCCCGTGCCCCCTCCTACCTGCTCCCCTGCTTCACCGAGCACTCGGCGCCAACTGACACACAGTACATTTTACTTGTTTATTATGTTTTCTCCACCAGAATGAAAGATCCTTGAGGGCAGGGACTTTTGTCTCTATTCCCTGGCACCTAGAATTGTGCCTTCAATAAATATTTCTGCTGTAGACTGGATGGCATGAGTTAATCAGATCTCTGGGGCTTCTGCAGAGTCTGGTACAGGAAAGGGGGAGCTAGAGAGACCCTGCCCCCTGCAACCTCCCCATTTTAACCTTAAGTGTTGAAAAGTGGGGCGGAGCTGGATTCAGTCTGCTGGGTGGCAGGGTCAGTGGGGTGCAGAGGGAGCCAGAGCAGCCTTTGGGGAGGTGTGTCGGGGGGGAGGTGGATTCCTGACTTCCGGCCTCCTGGCCCGGGTTAGACCCAGGACTCTGAGACAGAACATACATATTTTGGGGAGTCACCCGCCAGTCACCAGCTCCCTGAGGAACCAGAAATTACTCTTCGTGGTTTGAAGGCACTTGGAGAGGAGGGGGGAGGGGGAGGGGAGGGGCGGAGGAGCGAGCTGACCCTCCTCCCTCCTCCAGTCTCTGCCAGGTCCCGGGCTACCTCTGGGTCTCTGTGCCACAAAGCCCTGCCTGGGAGCCCTTTTGAAGGCTCACAGCCCCGTCTCGGGTGGAGCCATGGAGCTGGAGTGCTGGGTCCGCGGAGGCGCGCGGCCGCCACGTGTGACACGGTGCTGGGCCACAGGAGGCCCTGGCCACGCTGAGCTCAGACCTTGGCCGCCGGCCGCCGTGGTGGCTGCTCCTGCAGCTGGGCCAGCGTGTCGCGCTTCTCAACGGAGCGTAGCTGCTGCTTCTTCGCTCGCCTGAGCTTGGCAGGGTTTCGGATCTGGGGGAGGTTGAAGGGAGGGCGTTATTACGGCTGGAGTCTCCGCCCTGCTCCCCGGGGAAAGGGAGGCCACCGCGGGGGCCTGGGACTGCGGCACGAGCGGGGGCCGTGAAGCAGGGGTGCCGGGGTGTCTGGAACACGACATTCAGGCTGGCCGCGTCCCATCCCGCAAGCAGGGCAACGCTCACCACTTGGACGATCTCCGCCTTCCGCTCGTTCTCCAGGCGGCGTTTCAGGTTCTCGGCGCGGCGCTGCTTCTTCTCCTGGACACACAGGGGAAGGGGATTGGGTCTGGGAGCCGAGGCGGCCCTGGTCTCCCAGGCAGTGAGAGCTGACAGAATTCCCAGGGAGGAGGGCAAAAGGCCCACTTATCCCGGCTCCGGGTTGTTCCTGGTGCTGGGGGGTGGAGAGGCAGCAAGGAACCATCCCTGTGCCCCTGGGACCAGCACCCAGAGGCCCACTCCGGTCGGAAGTTCCTGACTTCACCTGAGAAGGGGGGCGCCTGGTCAGGCGGCTGAGGACACTGCGGTTGGAGGGGGAGGGGCGGGGTAAGACACAGGTCGCACCCCACCTGGAAACTCAGGCCCATGTAGACAGTGGTTCCTCTTACCACGCCCCTCATCAACTTCCCCGGGGAGAAGGGGTGGCTGGCCCTTTCCCTCATTCCCGTCCTCTCAGAGTCTCCCCTCTCCCCCTGAAGCCCACGAGCCCCCAGAATGCAAGGGCTGGGGTGAGGGCTGGCCTCCTAGGTTCACCCTGGCGCAGGGCCGGGAAGGGCGGAGGCTGCAGAGAAGAGGCTCCGGAGCGTCTGGTCCCGGTTTGAATCCTGACTCTGCTTCTTCCTAAACGTGTGACCGTGGCCAAGTGGTTTAAGCTCTGTGCCTCAACCTCCCATCTTTAAAGTGACGATAATTACAGAAGATTCTTTTGAGGACTAAACGAATGAACACACATACAGGGCTTGGAATAGTACCGGCCCACTGGGAACACTTAGAAGATGAATGCAGACGGAGTCTTCCTTGGGAATGGCGACGCTGACTGCTGTCCCTGGGGGGGCAGGGCAGGGACGGTGGCCCCAAGGCTGTGCATGGCCAGGGGCCTCCCTCGTCTTTGGCAACACAGGGTAGGGGTGGCTTGGGCCCGGAGGGAGAAAGGAGAAGTGACACTTGAGCTCCCGGAGGTGCAGGGGAAGGTCTGGACTGGGGGCTGGGCAGGGGCACCTCTAAAGGGGACGGTGACAAGAAGGTTCTCTCTTTCCCAAGAGGGAGCCACGGCCACACAGGAAGCTAGATAAGGCCTCGGCATGAGGCGGAGGCCACACAGTCTGCAGGGCCTCGGCCATAGGCTGAGCTGGGGCAACTCAAAGCAGGGGACAGATGACCAAGTGGCTGACCCCCCCCCCCCCATGGCCAGGCAGGGACTGCAGGCTGGGGGCAAGGTGTCTGACTCCTCCGGTGGCCTGGGGACCACAAGGCGAGTGACGTCCCACTGAGAAGTCCGCTCCTGGTGGATCTCCACCACCACCTCCCTGTCTGCCTGCTGGGGCTTCCTGGAGGCTAGAGAGGTTGGGCGTGAACCTCTAACAGGGCACCTGTGTCCCTGGGATAAGCGTGAGGGAGCGGTGGGGGAACGCACAGGCCGTCCCCTCCACTGATGTGTAGCAGCTGTGTCTTGGGGAATGCCAGCAACACCCGGATGAGGCCTCCAATCTGTATGCCCTTCCCCGGGGCCCCGAGGCTGGAGAACGGCTTTTTTTTTTTGCAGTACGCGGGCCTCTCACTGTTGTGGACTCTCCCGTTGCGGAGCACAGGCTCCGGACGTGCAGGCTCAGCGGCCATGGCTCACAGGCCCAGCCGCTCCGCGGCATGTGGGATCTTCCTGGACCGGGGCACGAACCTGTGTCCCCTGCATCGGCAGGCGGACTCTCAACCACTGCGCCACCAGGGAAGTCCTGGAGAACGGCTCTTGACCAAGCCCCTCCCACCCCAGCCTGGCCGACCCCTCACCTGCCGGCGCCTTTCCTTCTCCTCCTGCAGGTGCCGGGCGAAGTCCTTGGCCTGCTTTCTCTCCTGCCGGTCCTTCATCTTCTGCTGCCAGGATGTGCGCAGGGGCTTGTCCTGAACCATCTGGGAGAACCTGAATGGGGGAGACTGGGTGCTCTTGGAGTCCGCGGGATGCCCCGGTGCCCTCCCTCTGGGCCTCCTTCCCTACCTGCCTGCTTGCCCGGCAATCGACCCTCCGGGTCTGTAGAAACTTGGAGCAGGAAAGGGTCCTGATCACGCCCACTGCCATTTCTTAAGCCCTGGTTACGTACCTGAGGTGGGAACTCCTGTTCCCTCCAGTTTATAGAGGAGCAAACAAAGACTCAGAGAGGTTAAGTAATTGCCCAAGGTCACCTTGCTCCTGAGCAGCGGTCTGTGACCAGAGTCCGGGCTGCACGGCCTCCACCGCCAAGCTCCGCTGCTCCGGCGGAGCGCAGAGGGCTGGGCGTGGACGCCTCTGCAGAGGGGGCTCACTCCCTACTGGGGCGCCCATTTCATCTCAGAACAGCGCAGATGGTCACGGTCCCCTGCAGTGATTCAGAACCTCTGTCCCAGCAGGGGAAATGTGAAAATGGAGTGGGTGCTAGGGAACAACAGGGAAGTCTTGATTTTCTAAAGAGTGATAGTGACACGGTCACAGAAGCGAGGTTACCTCTGTAAGAACGCCCACCGCCAGGACCTAGGGGTGGATGATAAATCTAGGACGTGCTGTAAAACCTTCCGGGAAGATGGAAAGATGTCAAGGAGCAAGAGGACACTAGACCAGGAAAAGGCTGAGGGCTGCTGAGACTGGTGATGGGGCTTGGGGGTTCATGCAGCCGTGCCGCCCCTTTTCCGGAAGCTTTCTCCTTGAACGATTTGAAGCCTGTTCGGGTGTCCCACGGGCCTTCTTTCCCCCTCAGCACTTCCTTTCGTAGTGGCCTTTCCGCCTCCCTCGATAATTTCTTGACTTTCAAAAGAGCTCCTGTTTACCCACGTCCACTCTACCATGCCCCAAGCGGTCACAGCAGTGGGCTGCAGTGGGCACCAGGCCGAGCCCACTCCCGCCCCTGGGGAAGGTCAATACGGCTCTTCTGGTTCATCTTTCCCCTTTCTTGCTCCACAGGAGTCTGCACATACAGCCTGGACCCTGACCCCACGCCTGTCCGTCCTCAGTCTGGTTCTGCCTACCCCCCGCCCCCGCTCCCCAGTTCTGCCTGCCTGCCCCCAGCACACACCCACTGCTTCTTCTCCCCCTCCCCTTACGTGGAGACAAGAACTGTTCCCATCACAAAGGGTGGTGGGAGGATTAATGGCTCACGGCCCGAGAAGCGCTCAGCACAGTGCTCTGCATATAGTAGGTGCTCAGTGAATCCACCCTTCAGAGAAGGGAGACGGTGCACCCAGGGAACACTGGGCAGAAGGTGGCATTAGGCCTGGGCACGGGGGGTGGGGCGGGGTGGGTGGGTGGGCGTGTGCTTCCCAGCCTCGGCTCCCTCCCCCTGCATCCCCCCTTTGCTGGGGCACCTCGTGCAGCAGGTGCTGCCCCTGCCTTCTCGGGCCTCACTCACCAATTGCTGAAGCTGCTTCCTCAAAGGTCCCAAACATCCATTCAACAGCCCCTCTGGCCCTTATCCACAGGCCTGGTGCCGCTTCTGAAGGTGCTTTAATTCTACTGCAGCAGCTTCCTTACTGGTCTCCCTGGTCTCCCCTCTGCCCTCCTAAAGGTCTGTTCTCCACAGGCCAGACCGGTCCTTGCAGAGGTCAGATCGCATCACTCTTTTGCTCAACACCTCCCATGGCTCTCACGCTCACTCAGGTCCCTGCAAGGGCCCACGTGGGCCCACGTGACCTGGCCCTGTGACCACTCTGACCTCACTCACCTCCTACCGCTTCCCTTGTGCCCAGTGACGAGGCCTCTGGACTTTCTGTTCCCCTTGCCTGGGTACTCTTTCCCAGTATGTTCATTCAGGCCTCTGCTCGCATCCCTGTGGCAGTGAAGCCATCTGTAATCACGGCGGCAACGCCCTGCACCTCTTGCTTTGTTATTTTCCTGTATTGCCCTAATTACTGATATATGTATATATTACGTGTTGGTTACCCATTTCTCACAACTAGAATGTTTTGTTTATAGCCATGTTTACTCCCAGATCCTAGCTCAATGAAATATAAACTGGTTGAACGAATGAACTACCTTCTGTTCTCATTCATCTACTTGTTTGACTCAGTGCCTACCATGTGCTGGGCTCTGGGGAGAATCTAGCCATTGTAGGTAAATCCTCACTCTTCTGGAGCCTCTGGTCTAGAGGGGAAGCTGGCAGCCGACAAGAATCACACAAGTAAACAAGCATTTGTGCAAATGGGTGTGTTACAAAAGATACAAGGTACAATGACAACACATAGCTTGAGGACTTAACCCTGGTTGGGTTGCACATAGAGGGCTTTTCCCAGGGGGTGCATGTTTAAGTGGAGCCCTGGAAGACGAGCAGGGAATGGCCAGGGGAGGAGCCTTTCAACAGAATGAACAGCATGTGCAAAGGCCCTGAGCTGGGAGGGAGCATCACCTACAGGGGGCACACAGAGGGGAGGTCAGTGTGGGAGACGCTTAGTGATGGCAGAGATGGCAGGGGAGAGGAAGACGTCTGGAGCGCAGCTCCAAGCAAACACCAGGAAGCTGGGAAGCATTTCAGCTCGGGCAGGAAGCTGGGACAAAACGCCCTTTCTCTTGCTTCTTGGTGTCCTCTGCTGACCCTCTCTTCTCCTGGCCTGTGTGTCGGAGCAGCCTCCTCATGCTCAGTGAGCTCCTCTCCCCGCCGTCCACCTCCTGAGTACCAGGACTCCAGGCTCCCATACTCAACTTGCTCACCATCCTCTCCCCACCGGAACCAACCTCTTCATCTGGTCCCACATGGCCATCAGTGGCCCCACCATTCTCTGGGACCTGCTGGGACCGAGGTGGAGGGGCAGCGCCACCACCCACTTCTCCAAGTCCAACAGTCGCTCCATCTTCAAAGTCTCTGATTGGTGACTTGTAGGAAATCACTCCCTCAGTTTCAGTTTCTTCTCTGTTTAAGGGGGGAGGGGCTTGGGGGAGGGGAATAATGCCCACCGCCTTGGGGTTTAGGGGGTCAGCAACATGACATCTGCAAAAGGCCTAGCACAAAGCACAGTCATCCCTTAGTAAATGTCCGCTTCTTCCATAAAATCACTGCCTTCCCCTATGGGCCCTCACAGCCACGAACTCCTGTCTGCCCAGTGGTTCCCAGTAGCTAAAACATGAACTGGACCCCACCTCTCCTTCCCGGCAGCCTAAACATTTCCTTCTTCAGTTGCGCCTCTTTGTTCCTTCACTCAACAAGCATTTAATTGAGCACTTACTGCCCGCGGCACAGAAAGACAAGACCTCACGCCTACCCTTTAGAAGGGATAGTTAGGGAGTTTGGGATGGACACGTACACACTGCTGTATTTAAAACAGATAACCAACAAGGACCTACTGTAGAGCACAGGGAACTCTGCTCAATAGTATGTAACAACCTAAATGGGAAAAGAATTTGAAAAAGAACAGATACATGTATATGTATAACTGAATCACTTTGCACCTGAAACTAACACAACATTGTTAATCAACCATGCTCCAATATAAAATAAAAGTTAAAAAAAAAAAGAGGTTGCAATTCAATGCAAGGCGGTTCTACAGAGCACGGGTAAAGGGCTTTCACGCAGACTCTGGAATCAGATCTGTGTTCAGGTCCTGCCTCATCACACATTTAGCCGCCCTGAGCCTCAGTGCCCTCATATGTAAAATGAGGATAATCCCCGTGCCTGCTGCTTCATTGAGCTGATGGCTGATTAAATGCCAAGAGGCAGGCTGCTCCCTGCTTGAAAGGCCCTTCCCCGGGCCAATCCGCACCACAGTGCTTAGCAGCGTCCTGTATACTCAGCGCCTGGTAGTGCCTTTTATCAAAAAGGCAAACAACTGTAACAGATAATGGTGGATGAAGACCTCACTGCTGGTTTACTTGCTTCTGCCCCCTTCCCAGAGAGGGCAGAGACAAGGATAAATGCGTGTTGAATGAACACACAGATGAGGTGCTATCCAGGGGTCCTTTAAGGGCACCCCTCCCTGAGATCCCAGTGCGTTTCACCACATTCTGGTTATAATTACCTCTTTGTGTGACTCCCCCAGTGATGTGAGATCTCTCCAACCTACGGGCTATCTCCTGGCTGCACCCAGGCTCCAGCACCACACACAACCCCATCCCTGCCCAGCTGTCCCCCACCTCACCTCTTCTTTGAGCGGTCCTTCCACACCCGCCCAGACTTGGGCTTCCCCTTCGGGATCTTAGGAATCTCCTCCTTCTTCGGTTTCTTGGACGCTGCGGCCTGGGCTGAAGAACCTTCTCGCTTCTTTGGCCCGAGGCCGTCTCTCTCCGGCTGCCCGGGCGGCGGTGGCTTGCTCGGCTCACGCTGATCCCGTGGGGAGCCGGGCGACAGGGGTGTCAGCTCCTGTAGGGGCTGAGAGGGCTCGGGACCCGGCGCTTGCTGACCGGGGTAAGGCTCTAGTGACCCTGGGCTCGGCTGCAACTGATGTCGGGGGGACCCCGGGGTCGGCTCCTCCTTACTCTTGGGCGACTCCGAATCCGCTTCTTCTCGGTCCTGGGAAAACTTTGGTGACTCCCCACTTGGCTGTGGCTGAAGTCGGGAGAATTCAGGACTCGATTCCGGCTGTCTTTGGGGCGACTCCAGGCCTGGGTCTCGCTGACGCTGGGGCGACCCTGGGCCCGGCTCTGGCTGCTCTCGGGGGGACCCCAAGCCTGCCCCCTCCCGTAAACTGGGTGATTCAGGGCTTGTCTCCGGCTGATGTCTGGGAGACTCCAGGCCAGGTGGCCGCACACTCCGAGGAGACCCGGGCTCCCTCCTTTCTTCTGGGTTCGACTCGAACTCCACAAGGGCCCGTCTCGCCCGCAGAACTGAGGTGGGGCTCTCGGGGGATTCAGGCTTTAGTCCTTCCAGCCGCCGGCTGCGCCTCAGCGGCGTATCCATGGCCCGGGCAGAGTTTCTAAACGCGAGCCCACGTGCAGTCTCTGGGACTACCGGCGCCGTCCTATGACGTTATAACCCCGCTACGTCTGCGCCGGGCAGGAGGGGCTGTTGCCTCGGAGGCCATGTTGGTGATGGGCGAAGAGGCTCAGGGAGGAGTCCGGGGAGCGCGGGCGTTGGGTTTACTAGGCGCATGCGCAAAGAGCTTTGGCGCATTTACCTGTGATTGAAGAATGAGTCCCTGCTCGAGATCCGTATTCACCTTGCCTGCGAGCCCCGTCTCCCGGGGGGGAAAGAGAGTGTGCAGGCAGAAAAAGGTAGAAGGGGTCCCATTTTCGGGAGAGAAGAGGATTGGAAAAAGATCCAGGGAGGCTGTAGGCAAGGCTGGATGGAAACTTTGCTGCTAACTCACTTCTTTACTGCCAACTCAGTTTCAGCGCTGAGCACAGCCCCACCTGCTGAGTCACTGCGGACAGGACACAGCAGCAGGAGTGAGAGTATCAGCGTATCAGATGGGCCCCAGGGTGTCCTGACTGCTGATCAAGAGGAGGTGAGGAGGAGGAAAACCCAGGCAAGGTTCCTGGAGGACGGAAAAGTGGATTGAGGATTCCTTAACACCTCTCACCCCTTGGCTGGTGCCACACAGCATCCAAAATGCACCCCGATGAGTTTAGCCTGTTGAAATCACCTCCCCAAGGGTAAGGCGATGGCAGGCTTCTTCAATAACCTTAGAGGTTGTCAGAATTAGTTGCACCCTTGTGCTGTAATCCTGTGTCAGTCCCTGCCTTCCTGGCCGCTCTCAGAGACTCCATCTTCAGGCTCAGCGGCCTTGGGCCCCTTGCTCCTGGACCAAGGAAATCCTTGCAGTGAGGCTTTGTCTCAGTGCCCCAGCGCAGCAGTGCAGCTCCCCGCTGCAGAAGCAGCTCAGACCCCTCCTTGGCCAGCTCTTCCAACCCCCCAATTTTCAGTTCCTTAAATCCCCTGCCCCAGCCTGGACGCCTAAATGGCCTGCCACTCAGATCCACACCTGGCATGCATTACCAGGGCTGTGGAGACGGCACACCACCTCACTGCCCTGCCCTACCCTGGGTCCCCTCAGCTCTCCTGGCTTCCTGAGCACCCGTCCTCAGCTGGAGGGATCACTCTCTAATGCCAGTTGGATCGTATCCTGGTTCCGCTTAAAATACTTCAGAGGGTGATCTCAGGTCCCTGCCAGGTGATGTAAGAGCAGGGGATGCTTTACAGACATCCTTCAGATCAGGTGAGGAGACCCCTAGTCAGTGGAGGCATCAAGCGATCTCTGGCCCAGAACCATCGCTTCCACCCAGGCTCAGTTTGTCATTGTCATTATAAATGGTGAGCAGGGGCCCAGGGGACATTCCTGAATTTTCCAGAAAAGGTTGGTGTGACGGTTGCTATTGGAACTCTGTTCTCATATGCTCTTTGTCTTTCTACTGCAGGCATCCCAGCCTCCTGCCCTCGGGGGAAAGGATGCTGAGGGGGGTGGGTCTTCTACAGTCTCCCAGAGGCCCCAGCAGGATTGAGCCCCAGTTTCTACGAAGGCAACCTGGTCATTCATGCACCTCCTTTTGGCTTCTCCCCTGTTCCTGTCTCAGCTTCCCACTCCCTTATAGGTGCTTGCTGGGCTCATTTTCTTTCTTTCTTTTTTGGCGGCGCCGTGTGGCATGTGGGATCTTAGTTCCCCGACCAGGCAATGGAACCCGTGCCCCCTGCATTGGGAGTGAGGAGTCTTAACCACTGGACCGCCAGGGAAGTCCCCTTGCTGGGGTCATTTTCTGAATAGACTATTTGCATTTAAATCCTTGTCTCAGAGTCAGCTGTGGAGGAACCCAGCCAAAAACACTGGGACAAGCAGTTATTGGACCAGGCATTCTTTCAAGTGCTCTATATGTACAAACCCACTTAATCCTCACAGCCACCCTGTGTGGCAGGTGCTGTTGTTATTACTCCCATTTCACAAAGAAAACTGAGGCACAGAGAGGCTGGGACACGTGTAAAGGTCACACAGCAGAGAAATGGTGGAGGCGGGATCCACATGTGGGCTTCTGACTGCAGAGCCACAACACTTAAGAGTAAATCTCCCTGTTATCCGTGTAAGAAAACCAAGGCACAGGAAAGCTAAGCTGTTTGCCTAAAGTCACACAGCTCTACATCGACGAACAAGGACTACATTTCCGGTGCTGACAAGCTTAGTTGCCTTGCAACTGTCCCTCCCGTGGGCCTCCCTCAACCGTTCCTCACGCCGATCTTGGTCTGCGCACTGGGAGATGCTCGGTGCCAGGTCGCCTCAGGGGCCTGCCGAGGCTCTGTGTGCGCACGCGCGGGGCGGAGTGTGCTGAATCAGCAATACCGGGCTTGTTTATGTAACCTGAGATCTGCTGACTGAAGGAAACTGTGTGCCCACAGATGACGGAAGATACAGATCAGGTGTTCTTCTCAGAGCCACTGAGCCTCCATCCAGCCACAGGTGCTGTGGTTGAGGGTTTGACATATCAGGTTTGAGACGTCAGGCACCTGTATCCCTGTATCCTCTGCTCAGCACCAAGATCAGAGATGGCTGGGGAATGGGTCCTGGCAGTCACCAGAAGCACTCCTTGAGCACTTGCTCAGTGCCGGGCCTCCCCTGGGTGCTCATTAATCCCCTGGGACGTCGGTGCAGGAGGGTGGTTGCAGCACATGCTGGATGAGTGTTTGCTGTATAAGTGAACGGGCCGAGAGGAACATCTGCGGTTCACAAACAAGGAAATCCAAGGCTGGGACAGGCTGTGCTCTGGCACAGGGTGACCCAAGGAGAGGGTGCAAGGTGCAAGGTCAGGGCTGGAGC
Organism: Globicephala melas; assembly: GCF_963455315.2. NCBI lineage: Eukaryota > Metazoa > Chordata > Mammalia > Artiodactyla > Delphinidae > Globicephala > Globicephala melas. Next base: position 10,396,371 of record NC_083321.1, read on the forward strand.
TCGGGGCTTCCTGACTCTAAACCCAAGCGCTCACTCTCACGTGCACTGTGCTCAGGACTAGGAGACGGGGACTGAGGATGTGTAAGGACTTCCTCGGTCTGGGAGGGTGGATCTGGAGACTGGGACATCGCTGAGTGGCTGGTGTGAGAGCACGGCCCCGATGAGGCCCCGACGAGGCGGAGGCGTCACTGCACTTGACCTGCCCATGCCTGCCCTTCACTGGGTCACGTGGGTCCAGGCTGCTGTCTGTTCCACTCAGGGTTCTCAAGTATTCGAAGACAGTTTTCCTGTAGCTTCCCCAGAATTGTCTTTTATCCTGGCTGAACATCTGCTCCTCCAGCTGTCTCTCCCACAGCCGTCAGTCTCTGGGGAAGACACTGGTTCTCTACAGCCTTCGGACTGCGGTGTCCAGAGCTCCTGCAGGCACCCAGGGTTGACTGTCCCACAGAGAGCCGAGTGGATTTGTCACCTCCCTGCTCCATGGTCCCTCTCAGTATGGCCAGGCACCCACCCTCTTTTCTCAACAGTGAGCTGCCAATTGAAACACTGTCTGGTTCCAGCTGCTGATCCCGGGATCCTGGACGTGAGCTGTTGGCTTTTCTAGACAAGTGCGGAATGTGTCATTTGGCAGTGCTACATTTTGCTTTGACCTCTCTGGAGACCCAGTTCTCCTCCTTCAATCTTTGCTGCCCCCTCCTCCTGTGGGCATGTGAACAGCTGCTCTGGGCACCGTGAATCAGGCTTTCCTGAGAACCTGCAAAACAGCGAGGTTATCATGTCTGTTCTTATCTTGGGCTCTTTCTTATCTTGGAGGTTCATCTTTTCTGCGCATTCCCAGCAGCTCGCAAGGAGTTTCAGATCCTCAAGAGGAGGGGGCAGAGACCTCAGCGGAGGGGCCAGGGGGAAGGACGGGCAGGAGTGGCACCTGGGACCCCTGGGCGTTGCCAGGGTGCAGAGAAGCTGACTTGATTGCGAAGGGACCCCTTTGCAAAGCTCTCGTGAACCCGCAAAGCTTATCTCCTGATCCCCTCGCAGCATCTGCAGGTTTTGCTGAAACAGGAAAGGGTGGATGTGCTACTGCCGGTGCAACAAGACCTCCCTCTGCCCTCCCACACCCCCGGGCCCTCACCAGATTCCACAGTCTGGTCCGCTGCCCAGGAAGGGAGCGCAGGGGTGGGCTGGGGAATAAACACCTGTGCCAGGTGGAAGGAAGATACCCCAAGAAGCGGGGCATGGCAACTCATGCCGCATCTCACCCTCACCCCAATGTGTCCAATAGCAATGCTTCTCAAACTTGGGTGGGCATCAGAATCACATAGAAGACATGTTAAAAGCCAGATTTCTGGACCCAAACCCCAGACATGATGATTCAGTAGGTCTGGGGTGGGCCTGGGATTCTGCATTTCTACAAGCTCCCCAGTGATGCTGCTGTTGGTACATGGACCACACTTAGGGGAGCTGTGTCCTGCTGGAGGGAGTGAGAGATTTCCTGTCTCACCTTCGTGGACGGGGCTGGGGCTGAGTTCCCCATCATCCTACCGCTTACTCATTCACCAAATACTGACTGAATATTTACTCTGAGAGGCACTAGGAGTAGAGCAGGGGGCAGGGCAGTTGTGATCCCTGCCTCCATGGCACTTACATTGTCTTGGGGCACTTGTGTGAAACACTTGAATCTCAGAACTACCCTTTGAAGGAAGCTGAGCAAGAATCATCATCCCTATTTCACAGGTGAGGAAATAGCATCACAGAGAGGTTACGTGCCTTGCTGAGAGTCACGTTAATGTTAAGTGGCAGGGCCTGAACTCAGGACTTCTCAACTCAAAATCTGGCCACCATCCCCTGGCTGTGAAACATCTCAGTTTTCATGGGGCTGGATTTCGATGGCAGAGATACAGACCCTGGACTGTCACCCCGTGTCCGTGGGTGACAGCTGGGGGCTTCGTTCTTATGGATGGACGGTGAGCTTGACACACACCCACACACACAGGATAACTGCTGAGTTTCACGGTGACTCGCTTCCCCTCCCTTCCTCGCTGTTCACTTACCCCTCTCCTCTCATTTCCTCTAACATCTGGTTCCTCTGCAGCTCTGGCCCCTCCTCGGTGCCATATCTGCTCCAGCGAGGGTGGTCTCCTCCATCCAATATGGCAGCCTCATCTCCATGGCAACCCCTGGAGACCTTGCCTTGGTGACCAAGGCGCAAATTATGAGGCCCCTTTTCTGAAGCACAGACCAACGAGGCCCCTGATTTGAGGATGGGAATCTGCTGGCCCTCTGGCAAGGGAATCTCTGCTCTCTCTCCCCCTCTGCACACTCTAGCAGTGAACAAAAACCAGCCCTGTATCAGACTGAGCTGGTAAGTTGAGGTTTCCCTTCAGTCAGTAGTCTTGCTTCTCCATACCTCTCACGCTGCGTCCAAAACCTCATGCTCCGGGCTCCCCTGGTGGCGCAGTGGTTGAGAGCCCGCCTGCCGATGCAGGAGACGCGGGTTCCTGCCCCGGTCCAGGAGGATTCCACATGCCGCGGAGCGGCTGGGCCCGTGAGCCATGGCCGCTGAGCCTGTGCGTCCGGAACCTGTGCTCCGCGGGGGAAGAGGCCACGGCAGCAGGAGGCCTGCGTACCGCAAAGGGAAAAAAAACAAAAAAACCTCATGCTCCTGGAGCCCAGTGGATCAGCCAGGCTCATTCTTCTGGACCCCACACCCTAAGGCTTGCTCTACCGAAGGATCGTTATAGAAAGGAACAGATCATTTCCCCCTAAAGACCCCTTCATATGCTTACAGATTTAAAAGCATAGTGTCTCTGGTAAATTTTAAGGACATAAAAATTATAGCAAATTTGATGAGAAGACATTTTATTGCTGTGGATTAGAGAAACACAAAAATATACCAATTCCACTGGCAGTTTAAATGATAGAGATTCTGTCCACAGTGGCTACTAAGCATGGAGGGCGTTTGCAGGTATTATCTCATTTAATCTCAGGCAACCTTATGAGGAAATTAATCCTACTGCCCTGGTTTTTAGAGGTGAAGGAAAGTGTTCAGGGACGGGCAGTTGGAGACAGGCAGAGAGAGAATTCAAATCCACGACTCTGCCTCCAAAGCAGGTATACCTTCACCTATACCACTCTGCCTCTGTGTTTTAGGCACTTGACCTAAATAAAAAAGAAATCCTTTCTTTAGCCTAGGCCTAATTTTCGATTCTTTAAAAATAAGTCCCGAGGCAGAAATTTCATGTTGTTAAGAAACTGTATGCCTTCCACACAGAGCAGGACTTATCAAAGTTGTTGATTATAACTTTGCTTACTTGGTTATTCTGCTGCTCCTTTCTCTTCAAAATAACATATTACACAACACTCAGATATTATCACTCTCTGCTTGAGTTGTTTTAGTTCTCTGCCTGTGAGATGACTGTGGGTAGATCTAGATACCCCACATTTTTGTTCTTAGAAATCAGACACAGAAGGTGTAGGAGATTACATTTTTAAAAGCTGGCTGTGGGACTTCCCTGGTAGTCCAGCAGTTAAGACACCATGCTCCCAACGCAGGCAGCCCGGGTTTGATCCCTTGTCAGGGAACCAGATCCCACAGCCACAACTAAAAGATTCTGCACGTGGCAACAAAGATCCCTCGAGCCACAACTAAGACCCAGTGCAGCCAAATAAATAACTATTAAAAAAAAAAAGTTGGCTGCAATGGTATCTCCCATACATGTGTTCTTCTTCCAGTGTGACCTTGACACTGTTTCCCTTGAGTAGTAGGACCTTTGTGATTGCCTTGGCCAAAAGAGTATCGCAGAACTGTTGCTCTGGGACTTCTAAGCCTAGATCATAAGAATGCCACGTGCTTCTGCCTGGCTATGATGGGGTGCTCACTCTTGGAGCTTAATTGCCATGCAGTGAGGAAGCCCAAATCATCCCATGTGGAGAGACCACAGAGAGAGTCCAGTGAAGGTGTTCCAGCTGACAGCCCAACTGATGTCCCAGCTGACAACCCACATTGTCTGACAGGCATGAGCAAAGATACTTCCAGATGATTCTAGCTTCCACCTGTCAGACCACTGCCAACTTTGAGTCTTCTTAGGAGAGGTCCCAGAAATCATGGGGCAGAGACAACCTCTCTCCACTATGCCATGTCCAAGTTCTGTGCCACAGAGTCTGTGAGCATAATGAAATGGTTTTTTACACCACGAAGTTTTGGGGTGTTTCTTACACAGCAATAGTAACTGGAACCAGGAGATATTTTCTCATAATCAGGAGTCTACCTCAAGGTGGCCTCTTCTGCACCTTCTCCCGGGGCAGGTGTGATTGGCAAGGACGACACCCAGTTGTAGCCCCATGACTTTATTAGAGGCAGACTGATGGCAGAAGCAGATTCCTTGTTCTTTAGTCTCAGCATAGTAATACATTTTACTTGTCTATTGTTTATTTCTCACGACTAGAATGTTAGTTCCCCATGGACAGGATTTTTTTTTTTTTCTGTTTTGTATGTTACTACATTCTTTTTTTTTTTTTTTATAAATTTATTTATTTATTTTTGGCTGCATTGGGTCTTCATTGCTGCGCGCGGGCTTTCTGTAGTTGTGGTGAGCGGGGGCTACTCTTTGTTGCAGTGCGCGGGCGTCACATTGCCATGGCTTCTCTTGTTGTGGAGCACGGGCTCTAGGTGTGCGAGCTTCAGTAGCTGTGGCTTGTGGGCTCTAGAACACAGGCTCAGTAGTTGTGGCTCATGGACTTAGTTGCTCCACGGCATGTGGGATCTTCCTGGATCAGGGCTCGAACCCGTGTCCCCTGCATTGGCAGGCAGATTCTTAACCACTGCGCCACCAGGGAAGCCCCACACTCTTAATTTATGTTATTAAATTCTTTCTGAAACAAATAGATATTTGCGAATAGTCAATATGGAAAATTATTTTTGAGTTTTGTTTTTAAGGAAAGGAAAGAAATGGAGTCATAGGTAGAGGGAGAAGTAGTCAAGAGGTTTTTGTTTTGTTTTAAACAGGAGAAATATTAACATGCTTTACACACTTGTGGGAGTGATCCAGAAGAGAGGGAAAAACTGAAGTCATCAACGGAAGTGAGGATACAGTGGGACTGTGTCCTCTGAAATCTGCCTTTTATTGGGCACAGTCGCCTTTACGTCTTTAACCTCTTCACAAGAAACATTCTGCGCCTCCTTGGCCTGAAAAACCTTGCTTTGTTTTGAGGGCAATACTTTTCTCAGCACTTGGTTCTCTGGAACCAAGAGTCCTCGGGTAGGGTGAATGCTGAATACATTTTCTGTGAATTCTGCTGAAACTTCAAGACCCATACTGCCCAAACCAGCAGCCGCTAGCCACATGTGGCAGTTAAGCCTCTGAAATGTAGTTCGTCTGAACTGACATGTATTTTAAGTGTAAAATGGTGTGCATTTAAGTGTAAAATGCACACCAAATTTTCAAGACTTGATATAAAAAGAATGTAAAATATCTAAATAGTTTTGAGATATTTGGTTAAGGGAATATATTATTAAAATTAATTTCATCTGTTTGTTTACTTTCTTGTGTGGCTACTAGAAAATTTTAAATTACACACATAGCTCATATTTCTATTGGCTAGAGCTATTCTAGATCTTTTCACTCTCCTATAAACCTCTTCCCTCTTTCAGCTCATTTTCTTGATGCCTTTTCTCTACACTTACATAAAATCTTAACAACAAGGCCAAAGAGGCACTATGTGAGCTGGTTCTGCCTATCTTTCCAGCTTCATCCTTAATCACCTTCTTTTTAATCAATGAGTTCTAGACACACCATCCTCTCAAACCAGCCAATCCTTTTCCCTTCTCAGGATTTTGTTCTATTTCCTCTGCTTGGAGCACTTGTCTTCTGACTTGGAAAATGGCTTGAAGAATCACCTTCTTAGAAAAGCATTTATTTCCTATCTAAAATAGTGCCAACTGCCTACCCCACCTCTCTTCCCATCATCCTGTTCATTTCCCAAGATGCATTTTCTAATGCCACCCTTCCAAAATTCTCTTGCTAACTCATTAACAAACAAACAAACGTATGTATCATTTATCCTCTCCTTCAGCTCCGTTAGAGTCGGGGTCTTGTCTGTCTTTGTTTACACCCAGGGTCTAAAACAAGGGTGGATGCCTACATAGGTGCTAAATGAGCACAAGCAATAAAGATTGATTATATATATGATAATATAGGAATATTTAACTTTTTAGTCAAATTTAGAACATATGTGGCTGGGTAGTATCAGAATCTATGCTTAAGTGTTACTGTAAATTATAGAAATTAAAAATAAACGATTAAAGCTAATTTAAGTAATTATGGCTAAAACAACTTGCTTTTTCACCATGTCTGTCTTTTCCTTTAGTTTCCAACATTTGACTCTCTCCTAGTTCTCTCTGGACTCCTTGTGGACTCCTTTCCATGGCCTTATATTTTGGTCTTAAATGATATTCTTCCCTAGGGTCCCTTCTATTTTCCCTCTTGTAAGAAATCACAATTAGAAAGACCCTTGGACTAAACAATTTAGTTTACAAACTTTAAGAGGTTTTGTTATTTGACTAGTATTGTGATTTGGTTTTTTTTAACTCTGATTTTAAGGCCATTAGATGGGGCCTGGGTTCTCTAAGACACCATCTGGCCATTCCTTTGTAATATTTTATACCTGGTTTCTTGTGGACATTTGATTGCTGGACCTGAGCTTTTTTGACTGGAAATGCCATTTGTATATATGGAGTGCACTACCTTCAAAGTTGAATTACTGCAAGAGGGAAGAGATATGGGATCGTATGTATATGTATAACTGATTCACTTTGTTATAAAGCAGAAACTAACACACCATTGTAAAGCAATTATACCCCAATAAAGATGTTAAAAAAATAGAAAAATAAAAATAAAAGCTGAATTACCAGGTTAGAATTCTCTACTAAATTCCTAGTCTCATATTTCCAAATTCCTAATAAATGTTTCTACGTAGATTGTCCAAAAGCACCTCAGATAAAGAACAATCCAATGTAAATTCATCATTTTCCTGTAAAGCTTTTCTTTTCCCTCTATTCCAGCTAACTCCCAAACCCCAGCACTGGTGTCACTTGCAAATATAACCATCTCCAAATCCTGTTGATTTTCTCTTCCACGTACATGTCCAGTGTTTCCCCCTTGTCTTCATCTCCCACTATTCGAGTTGTAATATGCATCATCTCTCCTCTAGAAAACTGCAGTTATTGTCTAACCTACATAACCCATGTTTAGAGTAACAGCCACCTCAGATCCTCCGCATTCCAGCTACAAGGAACTAACCAAAAGCCTGATGATGCTTCTTACTGTGTTTCCACAGTGGGCCACCACGGACAGGCTGAAATTCCAATGCCTTAGCGTGTCATTCAAATTGTATCATATTCTCCCCTTGTCTACTGTGTAGCCTCGCTTCCCACCTTCTCTTCAACAGACACCATGGTTCATCTTCATCAAACTACTTGCCGTGCTACAAATATGCCATGCTTTCTTCCTTTGGTTAGCACAGGTCAAGTTGCCATTGCAATATGAAGTCATTTTGCCTAAATCTCTATTTTTGAATGAGTCTCATTGTCTGGTAAGTAGGGAGATACCATTATCAGACATTAGAACGTGTGTGTGTGTGTGTGTGTGTGTGTGTGTGTGTGTGTAGCATTAATCTATTTTCCTTTTTCATTCAATTTCAGAGGCTGGCTCTTAATTTTTTTTTTTTTTTGCGGTACGCGGGCCTCTCACTGCTGTGGCCTCTCCCATTGCGGAGCACAGGCTCCGGACGCGCAGGCTCAGCGGCCATGGCTCACGGGCCCAGCTGCTCCGCGGCATGTGGGATCTTCCCGGACCGGGGCACAAACCAGCGTCCCCTGCATTGGCAGGCGGACTCTCAAACACTGCGCCACCAGGGAAGCCCGACATCTCTACTTTAATATCTCATAGTTATCTCAAACTCAACTTATTCTGAATGGAATTTATCACTTTATTCAATCCTGTTGTGTCTTCTACATTTTGTATCACTGCAGGTGTCACCCAATCGAGAAATGGGGGGGGGTCATTTTAGATTCTTCTTTTTCCCTTTGTACCTTATGTTTAATCAGTCAACAAAACTAAAACTTATCCTTTTTCCACTGCTTGTCTGAGTCACTGCTGTAGTTATCCATTACTCTCACACACACTCTAGTTGCTCTTATCAAATTTGTCCTTTCTAATGCATTTCTGTCTATTTAATACTTTTTCAAGTATAAATCCAAGCTTATCATTTCCCTCCTTAAAAGCTCTTCGGGGGGGACTTCCCTGGTGGTGCCGTGGTTAAGAGTCCGCCTGCCAATGCAGGGGACACGGGTTCTAGTCGTGGTCTGGGAAGATCCCACATGCCATGGAGCAACTAAGCCCGTGTGCCCCAACTACTGAGCCCGCGCTCTAGGGCCCACAAGCCACAACTACTGAAGCCCACATGCCTAGAGTCCATGCTCACAACAAGAGAAGCCACTGCAATGAGAAGCCTGCGCACCAAAACGAAGAGTAGCCCCCACTCACTGCAACTAGAGAAAGGCTGCGCGCAGCAACGAAGACCCAACACAGCCAAAAATAAATAAATTTATTAAAAAAAAAAAAAAGCTCTTCAGTGGTCTCCCCGTCTGCGAGGTACAGTTCAACACTTTAGTCATCGTCTTTGATGATTTGACTCTATCATCTGGTCTCTTCCTACTTGTTCAACTTTCACTCTTAACCTATTCCTCCCTGTTATTATGTTTTAATGATACATATTTATTTTAGCTACTGGAATATACTACGATCTTTTTCACATTTCTGTTTTTGCATGAGCTAATCTTTCTATTCCAAATGTCTGCCCACCTTGCAATCTGCCTGGTAAACTATGATTAATCCCCTGCTCAGAGGTCACATTCTTCGTAAAACTTTATTCCTTATTTCCCAATAGAAGGCTCATTATCTTTTCTGTGCTACTTTTCTCATACTTCTGTTAATACATGTATCACACTGCAGTACTGATTTGTCACCTGTTTGTTTCCTCCCTTAAAATAAAAACTCTTCGTGATGAAGCACCTTATTACTTTTTGATACGCCAAAGTTTAATATATTCATTGGCACACTGTGGACACTCAATTAATGTATGTAAGCTAAGCTTAACATTCTTAGAACCACAAAAACTTAATTTGTATTATTAGATAACAATTGATGAAACCTCTTGAGAGACAAGGCAGAAAATGAACAAATAAGAAACAGCAGCACATTTAAAGGAGAGCTACACACATTCACTGGCATGAGTCGTATTGCTGAGCAAGGCTTTCTGAAGTTCTTTTCTACATATGAAGAAAGGATGAATCTGAATTCACAACAGATCCTTGGGACATTTTCCTTAGTATGGAAAAGCAGCCTGTTTGCTTTGAAAAGCAATTGAACAGGTGATCCAAGCAATGAGAAGAAATAAGGGGGAATGAAAGGGAAGAAAGAACAGCAGAGACTTTCAGGGCAGAAAGGAACTTTAATGAGAGGAGCAGTCAATGAAGGGACTGAATTGGATGACTTCTGATTCCTACTTTGCTCAGGTAGCTAGCTCAGGTAGAAGAACTCAGACTGAAATGTACTCTTTACGTGTAGAGGCATAAATTATTTAAAATTCTCCTGAGAATTATATAATATCATGCTCCACGCCTGTGTAGCTTGTACTCTAAAGACAGTCGCAAATCTTTTTTTTATGGTCTCTTACAAAAGCTCCATTAGGAAGAGGTGACAGCTCTTCAGAGTACCTGGAAAATAAATTCTTCCTTGTAATAATATCATATTTAATTAGGGAAAAGCTTTCCAATTGGAGCCTACAAAAATATGTGTGAAGAATTTTCTGAAATACTGAACAGAAAAATTCAACTTGTTTTGTATTTTCTCTTGCACAAAATCTGTGGACTTCGTAGCAGCCTTGTTACACAGATATATCATCAGGGCTCACATCAGGTAAGAGCACCGGGAAAATTCTCACATTTCTAAGGTTTTTTTTTGTTTGTTTTGTTTTGCGGTACACGGGCCTCTCACTGTTGTGGACTCTCCCGTTTCCGAGCACAGGCTCCGGACACGCGGGCCCAGTGGCCATGGCTCATGGGCCCAGCCGCTTCGCGGCATGTGGGATCTTCCCGGACCGGGGCACGAACCTGCGTCCCCTGCATCGGCAGGCGGACTCCCAACCACCGCGCCACCAGGGAAGCCCCTCTAAGGTTTTAAAAAGCACTCTCAGCTTCCTCTGTAACAGTTGTATGATCATCTTCACTTTTGTGACACTGAAAAAAAAATTAACTTCTTATAAATCACATTATGATTCCTAAAATCATAATGTAGTAAGTACTTAGTTTTTTAAAAATATAAGCAATACTGATGTTTATAGAATAAAACGTTAAAGTGCCATCTGTCCTCTTTCTGTTCCATTTCTACCTCAACCCACTCTCTTACTTGCTACTGAACCACTTGTAACTTTTGGTACACTTCCAGACTTTTTTTTTTTTTTTTTTTGGTACGCGGGCCTCTCACTGTTGTGGCCTCTCCCGTTGCGGAGCACAGGCTCCGGATGCGCAAGCTCAGCGGCCATGGCTCACGGGCCCAGCCGCTCCGCAGCATGTGGGATCTTCCCGGACCGGGGCACGAACCCGTGTCCCCTGCATCGGCAGACGGACTCTCAACCACTGCGCCACCAGGGACGCCCCCTCCGACTTTTTTTTTTTCCTCCCAGACTTTTATAATAAAATATTTATGGTCTTCTGCAACATGAACAGATGCCGGCACCCCAAAAGTCACCTTGTCGTGACATTCCCAATTATTACCCATTCCTTCCCTTGAAAGTAATGCCGTTTTGACTTTTAGGTAATCAATCCTGTCTTTTCTTTCTAATTTTACCAACAGCTTCCATCCCTCCCTAAACATTATAGTGTAGCTTTAATTTTGCCTGATTTCAAACTTCCTATGAATGGAATAAAAAAGTATGCGTTCTTTTGAATTTGCCTTTCAATATTCAACATTATATATATGAGATTGATCTATGCTGTTAAGTGTAGTTATTGCTCATTTTAATTTCTATGTAGAATTGTTTTCTCAATATATTCACCTCTCACTGAATGCATTTCCACTTTGGGACCATTATGAATAATACTGATATATATGTTTATTTTTTTCCCTGGAAGTATATCTTGCTACATGTGTACACACATTTCTGTTGGGTATATAACAAGGACTGAAATTACTGATCGGGTATGCACAGCTTAACCTTCAGTAAATAATGCCCCAAAGATTTTCAAAGTTGTTGCAGTAATTTATATGCCAATTAGGAGTGTGTGAGAAATTTCTTTTATCCATAGTCATTACCATCACTTAGAACTGTACTTTGAAAGTTAGTCATTCTGTTAGGTACTTAACATCTCATTGTAGTTTTATTTTAATGTTATTTTTGAAATGGCTGGATTTACGTCTGATGCTTTGCTATTTTCTGTATGTCTCATGTCTTTTATATTCTTCCTTGTTTTTTTTTTAAATTAAATACTTTCTGTGTATTATCTTAACTTTGTTAATTTTATTTTGCTATAATTTTGGGAATTTTCTTAGTCACTGGTCAGGGATTACAATATGCATTTTAACTTATCACAATCTGCTTCAAAGGAATGCTAATTTAATTCCAGTAAAATACAGAAACTTTGTTCACATGTAGCTGTATTCCTTCCCCTTCCTCTGTGCCTTTGTAATCTTTGTGTATGTCTTTATTTCACCTTCATTTTTGAAGGATAGTTTTAAAGGATATAGAACTCATGCTTGACTGTTTTTTTCCTCCAGTACTTGAACATAACATCCTCCTACCTTTAGGCCTCCATTCTTTCTGATGAGTCAGCTGTTATTGTGGTGACACTGCACATGAAGTCATTTTTCTCCTGCTGCTTTTGAGATTTTCTTTTATCCATTTGGCTCTGAGGCATCTAGGAGTGAGTCGTTTTGTGTTTATTCTAACTGGAGCTCACTGAGCTTCTTAGATGGACAGAATAGAATTTTTCTTCAAATTTGGGAAATTTTGGGCCATTACTTCTTCAAGTTTTTTTCTTGTCCCCCCCACCTTCTGGTATTCTCATTATGCATATGTTGGTGCACTAGATGGTGTCCCCCAAATCTCAAGAGGCTCTGCCCATTTTTGTTTTCTGTTCTTCAGACTGGATGATCTATATTGGTCTATCATGTTTGCTGATTTTGCTTTCTGTCAGCTCAGAGTTGCTCTTGAGCTCCTCTAGTGGGTTTTTCGTTTCAGTAACTGCATTTTTAAATTCCAGAATTTCCATTTGGTGCTTTTAAATAATTTCACTCTCTTTTATTGATATTCTTATTTATTAAAAGATTAACAGCTTCATTGAGGCATAATTGATATACAAAGAACTGCCTATATTTCATGTGTACTATCTGATATATACAAACAGTGATACCATTGCCACAATCAAGGTAATAGACATTGACTCTCTTATTTGATGAGTCATTGCGTCATCCATTAATTCTTTAAACATGTTTTCCTTTAATTCTTTGAAGTCTTTCTTTGTGAAGTCCAACATTTGTTCTCCTGTCACCTCAAAAAAACTGTATCTATTGATGACTTTTTTTTTCAAGTGTACGGGACACTATTGCCTGTCCTTTGCATGTCAAATGTTGTTGTTGAAAAATGAATATTTTAGATAACATATTTTAGTGACTGGATTCTGATTGCCTCAGCTTCCCTCTGGAGTGGTTGTTATTGCTTTCCTTTGTGACCTGCCCGTACTAATTCTAGTGGAGTCTGTGTCCCCTGCAGTGTGTTGGCCTCTGATATGTCTGCTTACTTTTTTCTAGTTTTTAATTATTGTTTTTATTTTTAACCCTGGTCTCCTAGGGTTCTCCCCTGGGTCAGAATAAGTGGTCAGCCAATGACTGCTTAGAGGTCATGCTTAAACACCTTGTTATGGGCTGAACTGTGTTTCCTCTCAAGTTCATGTTAAAGTCCTAACCTCCAGTGCCTCAGAATGTGACTGTATTTGGAGACAGGGTCTTTAAAGCAGTAATGAAGTCATAATGAAGTCATCAGGGTGGGCCACAATCCAATATGATTGATGTCCTTATAAGAAGAGGGGATTAGGACACAGACACACACAGAGGGAAGACCATGTGATGACACAGAGAGAAGAAAGTCATCCAAGAGGCAAGGAAAGAGGCCTCTGAAGAAACCAACACTTGCCAACACCTTGATCTTAGAATTATTCCAGCTTCCAGAATTGTGAGAAAGTAAGTTTCTGTTGTTTAAACCATCCAGTCTGTGGTAGTTTGTTATGGCAGCCCCAGCAAAGTAATATACATCTTAAGCTAGTCAGACTACCACACTTTGTCAATGAATCAGTAGAGCTTAAGGAAGGTATTCAAAGTTTAGACCATTTGTAAGTCTGTCACAGCTTTTATTTTGTGTTTGCGAGGCCTCTTATTCAGCCAGGAGTGAGAGCTTCCTGGGGCCCTCTCCAGTCTCCTTAGTGCATGCCCACTCTCACCCAAATTTGTAATATTCCAGGCCACAAGGGATAAATAGGGTACTATCAAGGCCCACTTTGGCTACCTTTTTCTCAGAATCTCCCTGTTAAGTTTCTGGCTGGTTGCCAATTTCTTGCCTCAACAAATATCGCAATCTTAGTTAGGCTAGGTGTTATATTGGCTTTTCCAGATTGTCTGCAAAGGAGATCATTATTGTTTTAATACCCCTGGTCATAAAACTTTCTTTGCTCTGCTCCAAATAAAATAAGCCCTCTCCAGCAGTGGTCCTCACAGTCTGACTCACCCAGGTAAACTTCTGCAAAAAGGAACCTGGGGCTGAGGGGGCAAGCTGGAAGGAACTAGAGCCGCTCCAAGCTAAAATGTCACAGACATCCACTGTTCTTACCCAAGGTTCAGTAACTTTTCCTAAACAAACACTTCTCAATTTGTTATATTCTTTGGTAAATTTCCAGAATCTTTAAAAGGTCGTTTATTGACAATTTTGTCCAGTTTTTTTTTTTTTTTTTGAGGTACACGGGCCTCTCACCGTTGTGGCCTCTCCCGTTGTGGATGCGCAGGCTCAGCGGCCATGGCTCACGGGCCCAGCTGCTGCGCGGCACGTGGGATCTTCCCAGACCGGGGCACGAACCCGTGTCCCCTGCATCGGCAGGCGGACTCTCAACCACTGCGCCACCAGGGAAGCCCTATCCAGTTTTATAATTTCTTTTTAGGGAAATCTGCCATGTCCTCACCCAGCCATTCTGGAAGCCCCACCATTCCCTTTTCTTAGAAAATCCTTTTTCATGTAGTCTCATTGTTACTTATGCACTTCAGTTAGTCTCTGCTCAGAGGGTCTTCCCTTACCATCCTATGTAAAATAATCTTTGTCTTACCTCCTTACTGTGTTTTGTTTTACTCTACAACACTTTTCCGCTTCCTGAAATTATTATATATTTGTTTGTTTATTGTCTTTCTCTCCCATTGGAGTGCAGGCTGCTTGATGGCTGGGATGTTGTTTTGTTAATCACTGCAACCTGAGTGCCTATTACACTGCCTAGTAAATAACAGGCCCTCCATAAGTATTTGTGAAAGAATGAATGAGTGTTAGATATCTCGCTTTTTTAAGGTTGAGAGGAAACGTCTCATCAACTTTTGTGGGATTGTGAATTAACACAGCATTTTGGGATGTTATTAAACTTGCAATTACACTTCTAGGAAGCAACCACCTACAGACATTACTAGCCTTGTATGCAAAGATATATGTAGTGGGATGTTCACTGCATCATTGTTTGTAACTTAAACTGGAAAGAAGTTAAATATGCAGCAGCAATAAAGGAAATGTTAAAATAAATACTAAGGAAAACTATGATGCTATTAAAAGGCATTGTTTACATATGCTTACAATGGAAAGATGTTTATGATAGCTGAGGAAAAAAGCATGTAACAAAATAAGATGATCACACAATTAGTAAGAAAGAAAAGTGTGTGTATGTGTGTGTATGCCTTTTTGTATAGATTTTGATATGTGAGCATGATGGGGACTATATTAAGAGGAGAACAACATTTTACTCTACAATTTTTTTACATTTTAATATTCAGTTTCACATGTTACTTTTGTAATTTTATGAACAAAAAAGAAAAAATTTAAAAAGTAAATATTATCACAAATTCTATTTTTATTAGTTCCAAACATATTGCATCAGAACACTTCATCTCCTCCTAGAGTGTGCTTACTAGAAATCTACATCTCTAGATTTGCCAGAGGGTTACATCAAAACTTACCAAACCAACACAGCCGAAGATCGTGTACGTGAAAGCAATACACAATTCCAAGGGGTAGAGGCCCAGTAAAACACGTGAAATTTCTCTCCCAAGTTTCTGAAACCAGAAAATAGGGAGACATCTTGCATTATCATCTTTTGTAAAAATTAGAACAATTTTTTTATTGAAGTATAATTTACAATGTTGTGTTAGTTTCAGGTATACAGCACCGTGCTTCAGTTATATATGCATATATGTGTATATATGTATATGTGTATATATGTATATGTGTATGTGTGTGTGTGTGTGTGTATATATATATATATATATTCTTTTTCAGATTCTTTTCCCTTATAGGTTACTACAGAATATTAAGTGCAGTTACCCATGCTACACAGTAGGTCCTTGTTGGTTATCTACTTTATATTTAGTAGTGTGTATACATCAATCCCAAACTCCTAATTTATCCTTCACCCCCTCCCTTTCCCCTTTGGTACCATAAGTTTGTTTTCTCTGTCTGTGAGTTTATTTCTGTTTTGTAAATAAGTTCATTTGTATCTATTGAGATGATCGTATAGTTTTTACTCTTTAATTTGTTAATATAATGTATCACACTGATTGATTTGTGGATATTGAAAAATCCTTGCATCCCTGGGATAAATCCCACTTGATCATGGTGTATGATCCTTTTAATGTATTGTTGGATTCAGTTTGCTAGTATTTTGTTCAGGAGTTTTGTGTCTATGTTCATCAGTAATATTGGCCTGTAATTTTCTTTTTTTGTGTGGTATCTTTATCTGGTTTTGGTATCAGGGTGATCATGGCCTCAAAGAGTGAGTTTGGAAGTGTTCCTTCCTCAGCAATTTTTTGGAATAGTTCCAGAGGATTAGGTGTTAACTCTTCTCCAAATGTTTCGTAGAATTCACCTGTGAAGCCATACGGTCTTGGACTTTTGCTTATCGTAAGTTTTAAAATCAGAGTTTAATTTCAGTATTTGTAATTGGTCTGTTCATATTTTCTATTTCTTCTTGGTTCAATCTTTGGAGATTGTACCTTTCTAAGAATTTGCCCATTTCTTCTTGGTTGTCCATTTTATTGGCATTTAGTTGCCTGTAGTAGTCTCTTATGGGCCTTTGTATGTCTGTGGTGTCAGTTTTAACTTCTCCAATTTTCTAATTTTATTGATCTGGGGCCTCTCCTCTTTTTCCTTGTGTCTGGCTAAAGGTTTATCAATTTTGTTTATCTTTTCAAAGAATCAGCTTTTCATTTCATTGATCTTTTCTATTGTTTTCTTAGTCTCTATTTCATTTATTTCTGCTCTAATGTTTATGATTTCTTTCCTTCTACTAACTTTGGGTTTTGTTTGTTCTTCTTTCTCTAGTTGCTTTAGGCATAAGGTTAGTTGTTTGAGATTTTTGTTTCCTGAGGTAAGTTTGTTTCACTATAAACTTTCCTCTTAGGACTGCTTTTGCTGCGTCCTATAGGTTTTTTGGATCGTCATGTTTTTGTTTTCATTTGTCTCTAGGATTTTTTTTTATTTCCTCGCATTTCTTCAGTGATCTGTTGGTTTAGTAGCATATTGTTTAGCCTCCATGTTTGTGTTTTTTGCAGTTTTTTTCTTGTAGTTTATTTCTAATCTCATAGCCTTGTGATTAGAGAAGATGGTTGATATGATTTCAATTTTCTTAAGTTCACCGAGGCCTGCTTTGTGGCCCAGCATGTGATCTCTCCTGGAGAATGTTCCACGTGCACTCGAAAAGAATGTGTATTCTACTACTTTTGGATGGAATGATCTATAAATATCAGTTAAGTCTGTCTGGCCTAATGTGTCATTTAATGTTCATGTGTCTGGCCTGTTTCCTTATTGGTTTTCTGTCTGGGTGATCTGTCCATTGATGTAAGTGGGGTGTTAAAGTCCCCCACTATTATTGTGCTACTGTCAATTTTTCCTTTTATGTCTGTTAACATTTGCCTTATACATACTGAGGTGCTCCTATGTTGGGTGCATGTATTATATATTTACAATTGTTGTATCTTCTTCTTGGATTGATCCCTGGATCATTACGTAGTGTCCTTCTTTGTTCCTTGTAACTGTCTTTAGTATAAGTCTATTTTGTCTGATATAAGTATTGCTACTCCAGCTTTCTTTTGAGTTCCATTTGCATGGAATCCCTTTTTTCCATACCCTCACTTTCAGTCTGTATGCGTCTCTAGATCTGAAGTGGGTCTCTTGTAGACAACATATATACAGGTCTTGTTTTTGTATCCATTCAGCCAGTCTATTTCTTTTGGTTGGACCATTTAATCTGCTTACATTTAAGGTACTTATTGATATGTTTGTTCTTATTGCCATTTTGTTAATTGTTTTGGATTTGTTTTTGTAGGTCTTTTTTTGTTTTGTTTCCTCTTTTGTTCTCTTCTTTAGCATTATGTTTGGATTCCTTTTTCTTTTTTGTGTGTATATGTATTATACATTTTTGGTATAGCAGTCTATGTATATATCCACAATTGTTTTAAATTGCTCACCTCTTAATTTCCAGTGCATTTAAAATATCCTCTATTTGTACTTTCTTTCTCTCACAATTACTAGTTTTGATATCATATTTGTGTGTGGATGATTTCCTACTTTTACTGTATGTTTGCCTTTACCAGTGAGCTTTCCCATTTTGTAATTTTCTTGTTTCTAGTTGTGGCCTTTTCTTTTCTGCCTAGACAAATTCCTTTAGCCTTTGTTGTAAAACACATTTGGTGGTGTTGAATTCTTTTAGCTTCTGCTTGTGTGTAAAGCTTTTGATTTATCCATCAGATGTGAACAAGAGCCTTGCTGGGTAGGGTATTCCTGGTTGTAGGTTTTTCCCTTTCATCACTTTAAATACATCATGCCACTCCCTCCTGTCCTGCTGAGTTTCTCCTGAAAAATCAGCTGATAGCTTTACAGGAATTCCCTTGTATGTTATTTGCTGCTTTCCCCCTGTTGCTTTTAATATTTTCTCTTATCTTTACTTTTTGGCAATTGATTACTATGTGTCTTGGCATGTTCCTCCTTGGGACTCTCTGCGCTTCCTGGACTTGGGTGACTGCTTCCCTTCCCACTCTAGGGAAGTTTTCAGCTATTATCTCTTCAAATATTTTCTCAGGCCCTTTCTCTTTCTCTTTTCCTTCTGGGACCCCTATAATGCAAATGTTGGTGCATTTGATGTTGTCCCAGAGGTCTCTTAAACTGTCATTTCTTTTCATTCTTTTTTCTTTTTTCCTTTCTATGGCAGTGATTTCCACCAACCACTCTGTCTCCCAGCTCACTGAACCGTTCTTTTGCCTTATTTATTCTGCTTTTGATTCCTTCTAGTATGTTTTTCATTTCAGTTATTATATTCTTCAACTCTGTTTGGTTGTTCCTTATATTTTCTTTGTTAAAAACTTCTTGTAACTTTTCCCTCTGTACATACTTTCCCTGAGTTTTTGGATCATACTTACAATCATTATTCCGAACTACTTCTTGTGTGACTGCTTATCTCCACTTCACTTAGTTGTTCTTCTGGGGTTTTATCTTGTTTCTTCCTCTGGAGCGCACTCCTTTGCTGTCTCATTTTGTTTAAATTTCTATTTGTATTTTTATGTACACGGTAGGTTAGTTACATTTATCGACCTTGGAGAAGTGGCCCTCTGTAGGGCATGTCCTATGTATCCCAGCAGTACACTCCCCTCTCATCATCCAAGGGCCAGGGGCCAGCTGGTCCCAGTGTAGTTTCTGATCTGTGTTGTGGAGTCATTTCTGCAGGCTGCAGAATCATAGTTTTCTTGCTTCTGGTGTCTGCCACCTAGTGTGTTAATAAGCTGGTTTAGAGGCTTGTACAGGCTTCCTGGCAGGAGGGGCCAGTGCCTGCCCACTGTGGGGTGGAGCTGGCTCTTGGCCCTCTGGTGGGCAGGACTGTGTCAAGGGGCATGTCTAGACATGGCTGTAGGCTCAGGATGTCTTTAGGCAGCCTGTCTGCAGGTGGGTGGGGCTGTGGCCCCCGCCTAGTTAGTTGTTTGGCCTGAGGCATGCCAACACTGGAGCCTACAGGCTGTTCAGTGGGGCCAGGCCTTGGCACTAATGACCAAAGCAAGATGTTGCCTAGAGGAGCGCTCATGCAGATGAATACTCCCTGATATGTCTGCCACCCGCTTTTATGACCCCAGAGTGAGCCACAGACACTCCCTGCTTACCGAAGAGACCCTCTACGACCAGCAGGTAGGTCTGGCCCAAGCTCCTGTGAAGTCACTGCCTTTAACCTGGGTCCTGGTGCATGCAAGGCCTTGTGTGTGCCCTCCAAGAGTGGAGTCTCTGTTTTCCTTAGTCCTGTGGAGTTCTTGCAATCAGGCCCCACTGGCCTTGAAAGCCAAATGCTCTGGGGGCTCCTCCTCCTGATGCCAGACCCCGAGGCTGGGGAGCCTGATGTGGGGCTTAGAGCTCTCACTGCTGTGGGAGAACTTCTGTGATATATTTATTCTCCAGTTTGTGGGCCACCCACCTGGGTGGTATGGGATTTGCCTATATTACGAGTGTGCCCCTCCTGCTGTCTCGTTGTGGTTTCTTCTTTATGTCTTTTGATGCAGAATATCTTTTTTGGTAGGTTCCACTCTTTTTTATCGATGGGTGTTCAGCAGTTAGTTGTGGTTTTGGTGTGCTTGTGAGAAGAGGTGAGCTCACGTTTTCTATTCTGCCATCCTGTCTCCTCCAAGTTTTAAGATACCTAAAAGATCTTGGAAACTGTCTTTAAGATGTGTAGTTATGGTAGAGGTCTGTAGTGAGGTCCAGTCTTGAGCCAAGTCACAGCACCAAGAGAAGTGCCCAGTCCTTATGCGGTTCTCTCAGCTAAGAACCCAGGCAAACCTGAAGAAGCAGAGAGGAAGCACATGGAGATCGGCCCTCTGCCCAGATTGTGGAAAAGCCCAGAGGGCACACTGCCCTCACTTGCATTGTTATCTTTAGTAAGTGCAGATATGGTCATGGAAGGAGCTCCTAATGTGAGAGTCAAGGAAAAGGGAAACAGAAGAATAAATAAGCCTCTTTCACCGTTTACTTCCGCAGGCATTCCCACGCCTGTGTCTTCTGCTTCGCTTTCCTAGCTTTCATTCCCCCAGTTCATTATCTACAGCTTTTATTCTTGATCTTCATCACTCAGCCGTCTTGTCTCAATTCTTGCAACGCTTCATCCTCATTCTCTTCGCTAGAGTCTCTGGCACAGCTCACTATCCAAACTCTTCAGTCAACAGGATTTGGCTATTCTGTCTCCAATGATAAGAGGGCTACCAGGAGATTTTATCAAGCGATTCTCATCATTAAAACAGCCATTATTAATTACAAACTTACTTAAATTTACGTGTGTAAAAAGCTCACACAGAAACTGCTATAGTATCAGATGGAAGAATGAATAAATTCAAAAAGAGAAACATTTCACTCGGAAGTATAAGGCGATTGTGATTTCTGGGATAAATAAAGCAGATCCCTTTTGTTGCTGTTGGAAAGGTACTTTCAACTACATATGAGGATGATGATTTGGTACTAAGCCTGAAAATAAATGTAGCTTCTGTGCTGGCTGTGGAAAGACAAGAATGATATTCTGACCTAGAAAGAATAACATCATAATTCTCTCTCCTTCAATTCCTTCATCGTCCCCCCTTTTTCTGTTGGGTTTATTTAATGTCTTTTATATGCAAGAAATTATTAGGTGGTAGAGATTAGATGGTAAGAATGAAATGACAAAAAATTCCTGATTTCTCAGTTTATATTCAATAGAAAATATAGAAAGATAATATAAGGTAACATATGATAAGGTTAAAGATGTCCAAATGGATAAGAACTTGATCAACAATTATACGGGACAGGACACTCACCTTAAGCCATTCATATCTAGGAAGGCTTTGTAAAGAGGTAGGACCTTTGAAATAAAGACTAAGAAAAATGAAGGAGGAAAGCAATATTCTAGGCAGCTTTAGTTTACTTGTTTCTTTGTAACCTATTTTGTTTCAGAAAGAATTTAATAACATAAATTAAGAGTGTGGGGCTTCCCTGGTGGCGCAGTGGTTGAGAGTCTGCCTGCCGATGCAGGGGACGCAGGTTCGTGCCCCGGTCTGGGAGGATCCCACATGCCGCGGAGCGGCTGGGCCCATGAGCCATGGCTGCTGAACCTGTGCTCCGCAACAGGAGAGGCCACAATAGTGAGAGGCCCGCGTACCGCAAAAAAAAAAAAAAAAAAAAAAAAAAAAACGGTAAAAAGAGTGTGACAAAATACTTAAGAAATGGAGACATTAAAAAAACCAATAATAAGGCTAAATTATATATCACATGACCTACAGTTTGATAATGTGAGCAAAAAACTGAATGCAAGAATGAACATAACATTTTTTGAGAAAATGATAAAGCAAGTTTAATTCAGGTAAAGTGTTCATTCATGATGATATTAACAGGAAGATAAAGAAAAGACTGTAGGGAGTTTGAAATGGCAAAGTAAAGAATTCTCATTTAATTTTACTGACAGAAACATAATCATAGCATTTTAGGTGGGAAGTACTTGTGACCTCTTAGTTGGCAAGACTGTAAAAAGTAATTTTGCCCACACTCCGTAATTTATGTGTGTTAGTGTTATTCTCAGACAAACTCTTCCCCTGAAAGTGGCAAGTTGTGTGCCAGAGAAGTTCAAATAGGAAAAGAACAGAAAGAGTGACTGAGTTCTCAACACATAACTTTAGCCTCTGAATCCAGCTTAAGTCAGTAAGTGTCCTTTTTTGGGAAGTCAATTTGGGCTGTATTTCTTGTCACAACCAAAAGATCCCTAATTAATAAAAATTTAAGTAAATGATAAACAGTACTTGGCAATTGGGAAGACAGTGAAAAGATAAGGCTGAGGATTACATCAACGTTTTGAGCCTAGGACACTGAAATAAGGGAGTCTTGCAGTACAGTACTTTTGAGGAGGTAAACATTTTCCACTGTATATACTTTGAGTTTGAGATGATGATGACAGAAGCATATCCAAGTAGAAAAGTCATGAGAACATTAGAACAACAGGCTTGGAGTTTGGGAGAGACAGAGCAGTTAACGAATAGATATGTGATAGCATCTTCTCCGTTACACATAAAGAAACTAAAGAACAGGGAAGTTAAGAAACTTGTCCAAGGGGTCACACAGTTAGTGAATATGAAAGGTAGTATCTGAACAAAGGCAGTCTAGCTCTGGATTTATTGTATGAGAAGTATTTTTCAGAGGCATGAACTTCTGGGGATAGCTGAACTTTCCTGAGAACACTGATAACTTGATGAGTTTGTGGATTTCGCCAAGCCACTTGTTTATGTTAGAAAGCTGGCATATGAAAAATCTTGTAAAATATTGGTTGCCTTAGAAAATGTAGGTATATAATTCTATAAGGCCTCTAGGAAAAGACAGTATATAAATTCATTTTGTGTAACTGATCACAGCAAACGAAGCTGAAACTTGTGTTTGGGAGATTGTGAAATTGATCATTAGTACTGAGTTCATGTCAGACAAATACAGTGTACAATGGTTTGTAATACTGTTTGCAAAGGTAAGTCTTGGCAATTGTGCCATATTATCTTAAACTAAGATGATAAGCTTATGAGTAAGAGTGGTAAGCTAAAATAACTTGAAACAATTCTATACTTACTAATTCCACCCCTCCCTATCTCTGCCCCTGAAATAAGAATTGAAGACACGTAGATTGGATTTCCAGGGCAAATGAAACATTTTCTTACAATTTACAGGGAAAATCTGATGCATGCTTATTTAAATCAATACATCATTCATGACAGACAATCTGTTTGGAGGTATTGCTGCATCTTCTCTCATCATCTTATTGTCTTCTAGGCTTTTGTTCTCCATGTTTGGATTCCTTCATCTAATGGTCCCCTTTATAATATACTGCAGGTATGGAGAGAGGGTCTATAGCGGAGGAGAAGGAAGTTTATCCCTCATCTAGAATGAGCCTTCTACTCAGAATTATTTTGAGTTAAAATTTCAAATTGTCATTTGTTTTATTCTGTTGTTCAGTAACAAAGAGGAGCTCCACTCCAATCCCTTCTCAATTTAAATGGAAGATTTTTATAATTATTGCTGAAGTCTTTTGCAGCACTAATATTCTGTTATTCGGAACTTAAAGTCAACACAACTGAAATAAATCTACTGTAATATCAGTAAAGATATTCACATTTACTGGAGAACGTTACTATCTTAAAAAGAAATATAGTTATTTTTCTGGTACAAAGTATGTGATTGGATGTTTAATTAAATGGAAGCAAGGCAGATTCATACACATTTGGCATTTGAGGACTTAAAGCAAAATTCATGTGAGAACAAAAATAGGCTATACATGAAAATATCTATGTTAAACCAGAAATGAGTAGCTGTATACAATTCCAACTACTATACGCACCAACAGCAGAATTCTTTTGTTGATTTTGGGGAATGGTTTTAACGTCTAGGATTATACTTTTCTTTCATTAAGAGAATCATCCTAATGTGTGTATACATATATGTATACATACACATGTATGTATATATATATCCTACTATATATATAACTTATCACTGAAGTCTTCAAATTTTTTACTTTATTTTAATTGGGCATGTCAAGATTTCAAACATCCTATTAATATTTACAAAAAAATATGTTAGAGTTATTTTTGAATTAAAACTTTCAATCAAGAGCTTACTACTAAATCAAAGAATTTCATGGGGGCCAAAAAAAGCCTTATTTTACCTTCTCACGCTTCAAAACCTCTGAAAAGAATAATTTTGAAATTAAGATGTTCCTATAGAATTGGTCACTTACCGCTTGTCCGTAATTCCTATACGACACAGACTCAAAAGAAGACAACTCCATTACTGTTAGAACCACTGCAATAACTGCAACAATTATGCCTAAGATGTTCATGATCATAGTACATGTAAGCTGAAAAGAAGACATAGGGTTATGATACTCAGAATAAACAACTTGGTTAAACAGTTTGTATTGCTGAAAAAAAAATCTAGTTAAAACTTTGATCCAGTTTCTGAAGCTTTAGAAGTGTTGGTATATTTGCCATCAGAGTAAAACCTTTTTCTGTTTTATAAGAAACCCAGTTAATTTGGAGGAAACATTGAAATATCATCACACCAATAAGCATCACTCTTCCATTTGGGCTCAAAAGTATTATATTTTAAAATCTTCTGAGTCACTTGGAAGAAACGCTTATAATATATGATTTGAACAAAAGGAGTTCCACTGTAAAACGAAAAAAAAGATGAAAAATGACTGCTTATAGAAACAGGCCAAACAGGATTCAATGAATTTTAATCCTGGGTTTTCATTCTCTAGGGAAATCCATCAATAGCTTTGGATATTAGTTTTTTATCTGTACAATTATGAGAGCAGATTAATTAATTTCTAAGGTATCTTTTAGCTCTAAGATTCCTTCCCAATATCTTTCCACCTGTACTACAGATGGATCTTTATTCTGAACAGATTTTCTATTTTGCTGCAAGGTTCAATTGTGTTCCCAAACTGGAGTTAGGAAAGTGAAGTTTTACAGCAGAATCATGTCTATATATAAAGGCATTAGGTGCTATTAAATTATTTTCTAATGGTAAAATTCACACAATGTTAAAAGAAAGTAGAACACCAAACCAAAAAAAACCTCCACACTTAAACTCAGAAACCTTTATATAATATGATTGTAACTAATACAGCATGTTTGTCTACATTAAATTATATGCTTCTAGATTTTCTATTAATTCCTTCATTTATTTTACAGGTAGGGTAGATTCCTTCACTGTTTAATGCCCACTGTCTTTTCACTAAAACCTACTTAGCTTTGTGACAAGTGATTTCTAGGGTACCGTAAACATTTTAACTTACCAGGCGTGGAGATGGATGCCTTGCTACTCTTATTATGGAGACTCCTGAAATGATAAACTGGATATAAAAACATATATTTATAAATACTCATTGACAATGCTCATCAACTTAAAAAATATTTTTAATAACTCGCTCTTCTAAGTCAATTATTTTTAGAATATTAAGAGTAAAAAAATATAAAGAAGTTTCAGTGGAAGAGGTGATGACAAGTTTATATCATATAGTAATGAAGATAACAGTATGGTCACTCATAACAGAAACACATAGGGGACAGTGGGCATAATTCAGACAGTGGGTTGTGGAATATGCCAAAGACGACTTGAGCAGTCCTGAATCAGGGACCAAGTTTGCTTATATCTGCGCATGCTTTCTGAACTCATTCGATTCTTACTTCTAATGCTGTACTTCCTATTGAGATGCTGTCACTGATTATAATTACTGTGTATGAAACCAGATGTAAAAAAGTAGTCCCTGAATCTATTCCAGATGGCGTTTGTACAAAATACATCTCTTAACTGAGACTGTAGCCACTATTAGCCTAACAGCTGCTATTCATGTTTTTGCGTTCGTTTTGTTAAAAAGAGGTTCCATTATTTCATACCAGGCTACTTTGTCTATTTCCCAGAAGTGTAAAGCTATGTCATATGGTTTGAATGTGGGCTGCACAATCCCTGTGAAATATTCCTTTTGTCTTATCTGTTTCAGTGGTTTTGACAAAGATCTAAGTCAAAGGCTAATTTGTGGAAAAACAGCATTCATACTCTACACCACATACGGGAAGACCACACTTGACGCTTACGAATTACTCAAGGATAACAAGTCTACACACTCAGCACTTCATTCTGGAGCAAAATTGAGATTTCTAAGAAGGTACACAGTGAAGGTAAGAACTAGCTCAGAATACAAAGTGAAAATACCTTGTGAATTTTAAACTATGCTAACTAGATTACCAAACCACGTGCTTTACAAAATGCCTTTCAAAGTTTGTGACCTAAATGAGAAGGTTTGCATTGGATTATATTTAATTGAAATTTTAGACAACTTAATCTAGAAGCTAACCATGCTATTTTTATAACATGAATGATTAAAAACATTGAAGGACAGGAATCATTTATCTGGATTTTATCTGCAAATTGACTATTTTTCTCCTATTAGTTTACAAGGCAATGCTTTGACACCTATAAGCCAATGTACAAAGGCAGTGGCTCTCCTAGAGGCCACTGCTTCCTTTATAGCCCTCTCAAAGGGTGGCCATCTTATCTCCTACTGCCCTTCCATCACCGGTTCTAAGCACGGGTAAGTGGTCTCCTCGCCCCTTACTGTTACTTCCAACCATTCTTTCTCCTCCAGCTTTGAATCAGATGTCACCAGATTCTATCACCCACTATCCCTTCTGGTTAAAGTTCTATCACCCAGTATCCCTTCTGGTTGAAGTCATCTACTGACCCCTTGGTCACTCTTCTATTTCTAGGTGATTTTAATTCTTTTCTAACCTTTTCTCTCACACCTCTTAATCCTTGGTAATTTCAGAGTATTACTTATACGATCTTTCTTATAACCTGGGCTTGTAATTCTTTGAATTTCTCTCCTCTAGTCCTTTGACTCTATCTTATCTCAGCCACTCACTCCCATGTTCATTCTCTTGTACTTATTTCAGTCAATAGGTGCAACACCTTCCACATCTCAATTTTAATGATCTCACGCTGTCCATCACCTCCCATCTTTCTAGCTCACAACCTGCAGTATTGCAACTCTAACAATCCTTTGACCCCCTCTGGAGCTATAATCTGAGCCCCTTACTTCTGTTATATTCTTTCCTTCACCAGCTTCAATCCCATGGTCAGCTATTAAAAACGCTCATTTTTATACACTCTCAACTCCTTTGCACCTTTCTTGTTTGGTCACAGTTGTATGGTTAAACCAAAATCTTGATTAAATGCAGTTGTCCTTCTTACTACATGCCTGTGTCCATCAGCTGAACATGGCCTGAGAAAGATGTACATAACCATCTTGACCAATCTCACTAGACAATCATGTTCTGAAAGCTTAAGTGAGTCCTTAATGCTGCATGAAAGTCTTACTACTTTTCCACAATCCATATACTCTCTCTTGCTTTTCCTAGGTGACTACTTTCTATTCTCTTCTCTCTCCTCAAACAACCAATCCATTCTCCATTCACACTCTCAGATCATGATCTTGCTTCCTAAATTACTGAGATATTTGAGGTCATCAGAAGAAAAGTTCCACAAGCTCCCAACACCCGACTACCTACCTATAAAATTCGTCCTTTCTCTCTGGTCCCCTACCTTCCCTCCTGTTAACCTGCCTGGCCACTATTTACCTTAGAGGTGGATAATTTTTTGTTGGGGGCTGTCTTGTGCATTAGAGGATGTTTAGCTGCGTCCTTGGCCTCTGCTTACTGGATGTACACCCACAGCTGTGAAAACCAAAAATGTCATCACCAAATGTCCTCTGAGGGGAAAAATCACCTCTAGTTGAGAACCACTGCTAGAGATCAACTGTCCATACTCCTAGCTATTTGTGTATTAAAATGCTTCATTTCTTGCCTACCCAAGTCCATGATTCTAATAATCCCTTCCTCCCCCCATTTATCTCATATATCATCAATTTTATCTCTTCTGGTTCAGTCCCTTCAGCAAAAGACATGAAACAACCTACTGAAACAAACAAGCAAACCCTGCCCTGACCCAAGTTTCCCTCAACTACTACCTCATTCCTCTATACCACATTACACCAAAGCCCTTAAAGGAGTTGTCTGTATTTGCTGACTAATTCCTCTCCTCTCATTATTTTTTATTTTTTAATTTTATTTCATTTTTTAAGTTTTTGGCCTCCCCCACGGCATGTGGGATCTTAGTTCCCTGAACAGGGATCGAACCCACGCCTCATGCATTGGAAGGCAGAGTCTTAACCACTGGACCGCTGGGTCTCTCTCATTATTTTTTAAACCAATTCCAATCAGGCTTTTGCCCCACCTTCCGATGATACTATTTGTCATGCTTAGTACTGGCCTCCATATTGCTAAACCCAATGGTCGATTCTCAGCCCTTGTCTTATTTGACAACATAACACGATTTAATATAGTTGATCTTTCTCTATTTCTTTGTTCACTTGGCTTTCAGGATGTCATACTCTGCAGACTTTCCTACTACCTTATGGCTGTAAGAAACCACAGAAGAGTGCAGGTGATGACAAATTTAGAAAATTTGTGAGTATAGACTCATTGTGTGAGGAACCTAAGGTAAAGACCCTAAATACGAAAATTAACCATGCTAATGGAGATTATGCTTAAGATTCTGTCTTTCACACATCTAAGGACAATCCAACCTATGGTTGTCATTGTGTATTCACTCCTATATCTACATCTCTTGTAATAGCACTGGTAAATTAAAGGTGCTTAAAAAATACTTGTTGAAAAAAGAAATCCGATTTTGAATAAATTACCAACATGGGATTTAGTTGCTTAGCTCTCCTGAAAATTTTGTTTAGAAACTGTTCCCTATGTTCCACTAGTGGCACGAATATTATTTACTGAATGATTAAATAATATAAATATATTCTACTTACAATAATTCCCCATACAGAACATCCTGTTTTGTAAGTTATAGGTTCATATGTCCCAAAGACTCCTTTAATTTGTCCTATATACAAAATCAATAGGAGATACCACATGAAAACACTAAAGATGGCAATCATAATCTGGATAGCCTATGAGAAGAGAATGCTATTAGTATCGAAACCATGTAAGTTATAACATAATTCCAAAAAGTGCTGACTATGAGAAACATTCAACTTTTTTTTTTACAAAAGATGAAAGTAAAATAGAAATGCACTTAACCATGACATTTCTGGATGGGTTAGTCCAAAAAGAGGGCCCTTACCAGGAAGTACTGAGGTTTACCAAATAGGAATCAGTCATACTTGGAGAATCAGACTGTTCAATAGTAATTCTGGTGAATCCTCCCATAGAAAAGTTGACAATCTGACTCTACTACTGGCTATCCTCCCCACCTAACAAGTAACGACGTGACAGGAGAATACTGAGGTTACTTCTTTTCCTTCAAGGCACATTTGGTATGGACCTTTTTTCACAAGCATGCTGAGGTGAGGTAGAGCCAACACAGAGATACAAAGAATACCCAAAGTAGACTTACTCGCACAAGGTCTTCCTATTGGTAGGGGAGAATTATTACTCAACTTTAATTTGTAAAAAGACAATTATCGTCCCAGTAAATATGTACCAGTAAATTTCTGAATTTATATGTAAACTGATATTTCAACTATGAATCACATTTTTAATTACTCTTTAAAAATTTCAGAGGATACATTATTTTCACTTTCATAAACTTTAATAGGTAGCTATTTAATGTTTTAACTTTAATGGTTCCAGTTCTTTGTAAAGCAAGTAATCTATGAAACACATAAATGCAATTGGCTCATATTAAAGGTATGTTTTAGAGAAATTTTTTTTCATAGAAAACCCACTTTTTGGGAGTAACAAACTTATGCATTTAGATTCAGATTTTAAGGTTTCCTCTGAATCAAATTTGGAAGAATGAAATTATTTTCAAAGTTTCTTTGGATCTGATTGGTAGAAAATCCTTTACTAGATCTCAAAATCCTTGAGAGCCTGGACTTTAGTTGTTCCACTGTTGTCACCAGCCTCTAACATGGTGCCCAGCATACAGCAGGCACCCAGTAAATACCTCTTGAACAAGCACGTCAGTACCAAGAACGTTAATTCCACATGAGTTTCTGTTAACTATAAAAGGAGTGAGTGGGCTTGAGAAATAGTGTCTACTTTTATATGGACTGCAGCTTTTCTATATAAAACTAAGAAATACCTAAGTAGCCAAATCTTGTAAAGGGCTCTTACAAGAAAGCAAGGCTGCTAGTATCTGGAGAAGGACAAAATGACTTTCCTCATTTAAAAAGTATTCTTAACCTAGAGCCAATGAATGGGTTCTAGGAGGTCATATGCTTCCCTTTCCACACACATAAATGAGTACAAAGGATTATGATATGTATATGAGTCTGGGGAAGAGATGCAGAGCTTTCTTCCTATGCCCAAGGAAGTCTGTGACTTGAAAGACGTTAAGAATCTCTGCTGAACAAGTCAGGTAGGAGACTTAGATAACTGGTCTATACAGTAGCCAAATTCAAAGGAGAAGTTCACATCCAGTGGGAAAAATTTTTTCCCCCTCAGAAGTGACCTTTGAAATTCCTTGGTGTTTATTAAGAGAGCTAGATAAACTCTGTCTATACTTTAATAGAAAAGACAAATTAATAATAATAGTCCTACTGCATAGACATCAATATAGTAATTTAAAAGATCAGCGATACATCTCTCTCACAGTTAAAAAAATCTTTTTTTCTTTTATTACTTTTTTGATTTATCCATTGCTCTGTGTATACTGATTTAGTCAGTACACATATCTAAGCACATATCTGTTTATAAAGGGCAATGAGATCACATTTGTAGAAGGCTATCAATATTTTTTTAAAAACCCAAAAACGTTTACCCTTTTGACTTAACCAAATCTGCTGCTCTCCAGATTCAAGAATATTCCTCATTAAATAGAAATAATGCATCATCCTGAATTTAAAGTGAAGTCTTACCCCTAAAACAAGAGAATCTGCTGTAGAGACTTTTGAACAACACGCACATAGAGCCATACTACCAGCACTGCCTCTAGATGATTATGTCTCTAATCTTTGGCGATATTTTTATTAGCAAACGTCTACAAAAAACAGTACAAAACACATATACACGCTTTGCTCAAAAGAAAGCTATCCTCCCCACCTAACAAGTAATGACGGTTTTGCAACCACCTCCCCAAACTCTG
Organism: Globicephala melas; assembly: GCF_963455315.2. Classification (NCBI taxonomy): domain Eukaryota; kingdom Metazoa; phylum Chordata; class Mammalia; order Artiodactyla; family Delphinidae; genus Globicephala; species Globicephala melas. The sequence continues at coordinate 10,427,421 of NC_083321.1, forward strand.
AAGCAATCGCTTTTCCATGGCTTAATTGTTCGAGGCCATTTGTATCCACCTGTTCTGAATAACAGTCTCCATAACTGAAAAGCCTCCCTCTATGACTAAAAAATATTAGTATATTACAGATATTTTCTCTGAGTAGTGAACAGTGTCTCTGGATGATAAAGTATAAAGAACACCTAAGGAATAGTGTTAGAGGATTTTCAGTAAAGCTGCTCACAGTTCATTTGCAGTTCATAATCAATTCAGTGCAACTCATAATGCCATGTTTGCATTTTTAAAACCAAATTCTTGGACTTAAATTCATCATGGGCTTGTGATTTTTTTCGGACACATACTTGCTACCTAGTTCTTCTTTCTATAAGATGAACTTTTTACTCCATGACACAACTTATCAAAGTTGCTTCCACAATCCTAAAGGTTCTTCCTGTTTTTTTTTTTTTCTCCTGCTATTCCTGCATTTTCCCCTGATGTTTAAATCACCTTCTTACTTACGCGAACATTAAAAACTTAGCTCATAATTGTATCCCCTTCTGGGATTTTATCCACTTTTGGATCTGAAATTACACTGTTTAACATCTTCTAACACGGCATACTTAGGTCAATAACATGAGTTACACCATTTAGCCATCCAGGTGATCATCTAGCGGATGATCTCAAAACTTGAGCCTTGGACCTTCCAGAAACGAAAGAGGAGTTTGACTAAATGATCTGTCATTCGCTGCACCCTTAAAATCTCATGATTTGATTATTTTAATGAGTCTTTGGTTTCTAAAATTGATTTCCTGAATGTCTCTTAATTCTATAAAGTATAGAAACGGAAAAGGCTAGGTAAGAATACAAGAGCTGGTGAAAGCAAATAGAGAACACAATATGTTAATAACTGAATTATAACTAGTAAGCTTTATATATTCAAACATCACCTTTGAGAAATACCAAAGAAAGGCAACCAGGATTAACAGGCAACCAAGATTAACCACTCTGTCAGGTTTAAAAGACACAGAATTACAGAATTCATATAGAGAGTAATGAAGAAAATTCATATCTAGAGTGCTATTATTTGTCACTTTTCAGATAAGAGGAAAATAATAAAAATAGTAAGCCCTTTTGTGTATATAGAAAAAGTCTTTTCACATTCATAGTTTATGGTGGAAGCACCATGAGTGCTTGGGAAGTAGAACATTTAGCATCACTATACTCTCCATCGGGCTCCCAGCAAAACTACCTCAAATGAAGTATTCATTAAAATACTAAGAAAAAAAGTGTGTGTGTGTTTAAAATCGTCAACTTAATTGACAGTAGGAAGAAACTAATAAATGCTACAATATATTCCTGCAATAAATGATGGTTAGAAGTTAAAAAAAAATTCTGCATTGGGTTACTCTACTACCCAGTTAAAAACCAAAAGTAGAGTAAAAATAAAATTAATCATTTATTTGTTTTCTGGTGATCCCATCACTAAACCAAAAAGCAGCTGCAGGAAAGCCCCTAGCCCTTATTCTCAACCCTATCCTCACGCCCCTAAACTTGTGTTACATAGAAATTCTGGAATCACACAGAGCGCATGTCTAGAAACCACTTCTCCATCTTTAGCATCTTCAGCAGGGGTGCAACTCATTGTCTTCAGAAAAAAGTGCAAATTCTTCGGCAGGGCCCATAAAGCCCTTCACGAACTGCTCCCTGCCCACCTTATCGGCCTCATCCTGGCCACTCCCTCAGTTTCAGCCCTACCAGGGGCCACAGCAACCTTCGTTGGGAAGCCTCCTCTGCCTCGTAAGTCTGTTAGATACTCCTCTCGTTGACCCCCTAACATTCTGTGCATACTTCCTATCAGGGTGTAGTCTTAACTTTTGATTTTCAGGACTGGCTTCCAAGTCAGTGTGAGCCCCCAGAAGTCTAGGAATTCATTTCTGTGTGTCCAGGGCCAGTCTTGCACTGCAACCAAGAGACTCAGACCTTATGAAATAAGCTACAATGAGGTATTACCTCATACCAGTCAGAACGGCCATCACCAAAAAATCTACAAATAATAAATGCTGGAGAGGGTGTGGAGAAAAGGGAACCCTGTTACACTGTTGGTGGGAATGTAAATTGGTGCAGCCACTATGGAGAACAGTCTGGAGGTTCCTTCACAAACTAAAAATAGAATTACCATAGGATCCAGCAATCCCATTCCTGGGCATATATCTGGAGAAAACGCTAACTCGTAAAGATGCATGCACCCCAATGTTCATAGCAGCTCTATTTACAATAGTCAAGACATGGAAGCAACCTAAGTGTACATCAACAGAGGAATGGATAAAGAAGATGTGGTGTGTGTACACACACCACACACACACACATATATGCACTATGGAATATTACTCAGCCATAAAAAAGAATGAAATAATGCATTTGCAGCAACATGGATGGACCTAGAGATGATCATACTAAATGAAGTAAGTCAAAGACAAATATTATATGATATCACTTCTAAGGGGAATCTAAAAAAATAATACAAATCAACTTATTTACAAAACAGAAACAGACTCACAGACATAGGAAATGAACTCTTGGTTACCAAAGGGGAAAGGAGAGGGGGAGAGATAAATTAAGAGTATGGGATTAACAGATACACACCACTATACATAAAATAGATAAGCAACAAGGGTTTACTTTATAGCACATGGAACTAAATTCAATATCTTATAATAACCTATAATGGAAAACAATGACTGTACACCTGAAACTCAACACAATATTGTAAATCAACTATAGTAAAATTAAAACAAACGAACAAACCAAAAAGACTGGTCGGGCAGGTGGGTGGGTGAGTCCAGCCCCTGCAAAGGGAGGGAAGGAAGAGACAAGAAAAGGCGGGTGAGGGTGGAGAGACATTGAATTTGGTCTCCATGCCTCGCCGGGGCTTTTAACACTTAACAAACCCCGAAAGCAAAGCGACATCATTACCCCTCATTTTACTTGTTCAAGGTCCTTTCGCCCTCCGAGGTCCAGGTCCTGGCTAAGGGGGGGGGGGGGGGTCCTTGCTGCGACCGAAAGCGATAGCGCGGCCCCTGAGCGTTCGTCCAGACTGGGTCCTCCCACCAGTGCCCAGGCCCGGCTGAGGACGCGGATCTCTGCTGGCGGCGCCATCAGGCCCAGGTCCCGAGACCCTGCCCAGCCATCATCAGGGAGAGCGCAAGGCACCCAGGACCCAGCCGGCCCTGAGGCTCCTCGGGTGGCGCGAGGCTCCTCGGGTGGCGCAAGCCTCCAACTACGCAGCTGCCGTGGGATCCTTGCGCGCATGCGAGCGAGCGGCGTGTTGGGGGAGGGGAGTGCACGTGCGCAGACTCACTAGAGTCTGGCGGGCCATTTTCTCAGAGCCGAGCAGACTAGCGCTAGGTGTCCCTAGGAATGGCTGCTCCGAACCACCGTTTCCCGTGTTTGCCTTTCTGGTGCGTTTCTTATATTTATATCTGCTGCAGAGCGACCAGGGTCTCTGATGAAAAGTCAGTCCTTCACCGTTCTCAGGAAAAATTTTGGCCACAAATGCACTTTAGAAGGTTTACATATTGAAAAAGGCAAGTAGCTGAGTCATTGACTCTCTTTAAACGTTAAGTAGTCAAAGAAGGAAATTAATGAAGAGACTATTTAGCAAGACACCGGAATGACCTTTTGATCTACCTGCTGAGGTGAGTTTAGCTTTCAGGTTATACCTGGCATTAGCTTTCTATTGGATGCGGACAGTAGTTAAAACAGTGTTTATGAAGAGATGTGTAAAGAAGTAGGGGTAGCAGCAGCTAGAAGATAGACAAGAGGCAGATCTGGGAAGGTGGGAAAACAGCGAACTCAAGCCAACGTTGTAATCTTGAATTAGCTGAAAGTAGAGATCACCCTGTTATGCAACCATTATGACTTCGGCATTAAAGTACCTGGAGAGCACCTGTTCCTGCAGCTCCTGAACCTCGTGAAATGTAATTTATTCCAGGAAAATTTATCTTGGCATTTTGGAAGTTAAAAGTCAGGTTTGGGATGTAAATATTTAGTGAAAGATAGCCAGTGATCAAAACATTCAGAAAGAGGAACTGACTTTTCTTTTATAAAGAAGTTGCCTAAGTGCCGCTAATACCCTTGGCCAAAGCACAATTACAGGTATGTCTTAAAGCTGCCAAGATCTTTTATGATTATTGTATAGCCTGAAAATCAGTTATAAACTCAATAACTTTATCTTTAGCCCCACGGCTAGCTTCCTTACCTTGTGACTGTAAAGCCTCCTCAATTACAAGAAAAAAATATGCCAGGGTCTCCTAAAACCTTTACATTTTGTATTGGTCGGTATATCACTGAGGGTTACCTGTCTAAGAGCAGAGAGGGTTCTGACAATATTAAGCATTCTGTGTGCTAAAGAAAGAAGGACTCCCTTGAATGTGTCTTCAACCTCAGGACTATGGAGTTAGTAGAAATGAGAGTCAGTTCTGATGAGATGGTGCCCTGTTGTCACTTGCTGCCATGGTGAAGTATCTTTTCCTTTTATTTAAGGTTTAGCCAACAGTCTCTGGAAATTATCTTGGATTTGATGATTTTCTTGGATGGGGGTTCAAATATATATTAATGTTTATTCAGTGACTATGAATACATATTCATTCACATGTATTCAGTATGAACATAGGTGAGAAGAGATGAGCGAGTCAAACTGCGAGACAGTCCAAGTTCCTTGGTACTTCTTAATTCCTCTGATAATATCACAGATGGGTAGGCCAACCTTACTTTTCTCTGTCCCTGTAACCTGGATTTAGAAATTCAGAATTCATTTATTTTTAATTTTTATCCTTTGGTCCTCAATAATTTTGCATCCTTCAACAATGGAGAGATAGTCATGGTTGGACATCCCATTTGACTTTTAATCTTTGTTGGCTTAAGTTTTTCTCCATGCAGATTATGTTGTTAATTTGCCTTCAATTGGTTCTCAGGATACAAAAGACATTATGAGGAAATGTGGTGAGACCACCATGCCTGATATAATGCTGTTAAAACCATTGTTGGGGATCATTGCAAGGACTCTGTAAGCCCTGATAAAATATCTTGTCCAGATTGCTACAAGGAATTTCATTTTACTTATACTCAGGAGAAAACAGATGCTTCCTCTCTGCAAACATCAGACTGTTCTAGTAAGAAAAATGGAAATAAATCTCTGTCATGCTGGGGCACCGAAGCAATTGAGTTTATTGTAGAAATGCAATATGTATAAATATTTATATAAATTAAATATATGTGTATGTATACACATACACGCACATATGTACCTATGTAGTAGATTTCAGTTTTTATATATTCCACCCTTGAACAAGGTGAGGGACCCCCACGCAGTCAAAAATCCACCTATAACGTTGTAGTCAGCCCCCCATTGCCATGGTTTGGCATCCCTGGATTCAACCAACCACAGACTGGATAGTGCCGGATTGTGTATTTATGTATCGGAAAACAAATCTGTGTATAAATGGAGCCATGCAGTTCAGACCGTGTTGTTTAGAGGTCAACTGTAGTCTAAAAATTAGTTTTCTTTTTTTCCCCCACATTTACTATGTCCAGGCAATGGTATATGGCTAACAGGTGTTTAAAGATAAGCTAAAATACATTAAAATTGGGAACAGTTTGTTTGAGCAAACATTGATTCGAAGCTGACAGCACCAAACCAAAAGTGGATAGAAGCACTCTGCCGACAGGAGCTGGGGAAAGGTGTTTATAGGGGAGACACAGAAGAAAGCAAGGGAATTATTTGATTGGCTGTAGTTTAAAGGGTTGCCTTATTTGGGAAAGTCTAGTTGCATGTTTATGGTTAGCTGTTCTTAAGTTTCGTTTTCGAGCACGTTTACTCTGGTCTAGGTTTCGGTTTGCTGACGTAGGCTACCGAGGCATCAAAGCCGCCCCAGTCTAATGGGCTCCTTGTTTAATTACTTTAACACATTGGCTTATCTTACTTAAACTTTCCAATATGCCTATGATGTACATACCATGGTTAGTCATCATTATTATTATTTTAAAAAATTTATGTATGTATTTTTTGGCTGCACCGTGCGGCCTGCGGGATCTCCGTTCCCCCACCAGGGATTGAACCTGGGCCATAGCAGTGAAAGCCCTGAATCCTAACCACTAGGCCGCCAGGGAACTCCCTGTTAGTCATTGTTTTAACAGCTGAGAATACTGAGGCTTGGGGAGGTTAAGGGTCTTGTTCATGTTCACAGCTTACAAATTGGAGAGTTGTGATTCTAACTCCAGCAGTCTAGCTCCAGAATCTGCACCTCGCTTGCTTTCTCTAGGCCTCCTTCAGGAAGAGCTCAGCCCAGGACTGTCATGAGAATGCATGAAGAGTTCTGTTGGCAAAATCACAAGGTCTAGGGATGGTTCTCAGCTCCAGTCTGCATGTACTGCACTGCACATACTGCACTTTTATGGTTCCATATAAAATTTAGGATTATTTGTTCTATTTCTGTGAAAAATGTCACAGGTATTTTGATAGGGATTGCATTAAGTCTGTAGATTGCTGTGGGTGTTATGCATATCTTAACAATATTAATTCTTCCAAACCAAGAACACGGCGGGATATCTTTTTTTTTTTTTTTTTGGTATGCGGGCCTCTCACTGCTGTGGCCTCTCCCGTTGCGGAGCACAGGCTCCGGACGCGCAGGCTCAGCGGCCATGGCTCACGGGCTCAGCCGCTCCGCGGCATGTGGGGTCTTCCCGGACCGGGGCACGAACCCGTGTCCCCTGCATCGGCAGGCGGACTCTCAACACTGTGCCACCAGGGAAGCCCTACGGTGGGATATCTTTTCCTTTCTTTGTATCATCTTCAATTGCCTTCATCAGTGTTTCATAGCTTTCAAAATATAGGTCTTTTACCTCCTTGGTTAAGTTTATTTCTAGGTATTTTATTCTTTTTGAACGAGATTTTTTTTTTTTTTTTTACTTTAGGATAGTTAATTGTTAGTGTAAAGAAATGCAGCAGATTTCTGTATATTACTCTTGTGTCCTGAAACTTTGCTGAATTCATTTATTTGTTCTAATAGTTTTGGGGTGGAGACTTTAGGGTTTTCTATATATAGTATCATGTCATCTGCAAATAGTGCCAGTTCTACCTCTTCCCTTCCAATCTGGATGCCTTTTATTCCATTTTCTTGTCTGATTGCTGTGGGCGGCTAGGACTTCAGATACTATGTTGAATAAAGTCGCGAGGGTGGGCATCTTTGTCTTGTTCCTGAATTTAGAGGGAAGGCTTTCAGCTTTTCACTGTTGAGTATGATGTTAGCTGTGGGTTTGTCATGAACGGCCTTTATTATGTTGAGATATGTTCTCTCTATATCCACTTAGATGAGAGTTGTTAGCATGACTGGGTGTTGAATTTTGTCAAATGCTGTTTTCTGCATCTATTGAGATGATCATATGTTTTTTCTTCTTTTTTTGATCAGGTGCTTTTAATCCTTCCTTTTGTTAATGTGGTGTATCGCATTGCTTGATTTGCGAATATCGAACCATAATCCTTGAGTCCCTGGAATACATCCCACTTGAATATGGTGTATGATCCTTTTTTATGTATTGTTGGAGTCAGTTTGCTAATATTTTGTTGAGCATTTTCAAATCTATATTCATCAAAGATATTGACCTGTAATTTTATTTTTATAGTGTCTTTGTTTTTGGTATCATGGTAATGGTGGCCTTGTAAAATGAATTTGGGAGTGTTGTACCCTCTTCAGTTTTTTGGAACAGTTCAAGAAGGATAGTTTATTATCACTTTTTTATGTTTGGTAGAATTCTCCTTTGAAGCCATCTGGCTCTAGACTTTTGTTTGCTGGGAGTTTTTAAAATTACAGATTCAATTTCATTCCTAGTGATTGGTCTGTTCAAATTGTCTGTTTCTTCCTGATTTAGCCTTGGCACGCTGGAGATGGAGGGGCTAGAGCCATTGCCGTGTGTGAGGTGGGGTTCCCCTCTACTCAGTGGCTGACAATGCCCTGTGAGGGGGTCAGATCCCAAGTTTCTGGGGCAGAAGCTCTGAGCCCAGGGTCGGCTCTGTTCTCTTTAGGTGTGTGCTTTCTCTCTCCCAGCACTGGGACCCTCGCCCCACGGTGGAGCGGTGCTGAAGCAAGAGGGGGACACGCAGGCTCTCTGCTCGTGACAGGGTATGGGCTGTGGAGGGTCGGCCACAGACAGAGGTCTCAGCTGCCTCCGATGTGCCACCTCTGCAGGTGCCAGCAGTTGTTGCCTTCGCCCTGCTCAGGTGCAGCCCCGGCTCCGAGTGCCTGACCAAGCTCTCTCCTTGGTAGTGGCAGCCCTCGGTCCAGTGCAGAGCTGTGACATGGAGTAAGCATGGCTGGAGTGTTCACTCCGCTCATGCTGGGTTGCCTGGGGGGGGCAGTTGCGGGACACTGGACATGCACTAGAGCAGTCCTCGGGGGCCAGCCAGTGCTCTGGGGCTCCTCACAAGCAGAGTCCAGGCTTCCCACAGCCTTCCTCTTAGTCCCAGAAGCTCTCCAACCAGCCAGGGGGGCTCATCTTCCCCACGTCAGACCTCTGGGCTGTGGTGCCCAGTAAGTGGCTCACACCCTCACTCCCCAGGGTGGGTGTCCACCCATGTAATCTCCCTTTTCCTCTGAGTTGCCTCCTGGGGTCACAGATCCTGACCTGATCACTTCTCTTCCTTTACCTGATTACATATTGTACCTGTCTTACAGGCTTGGTGGTACAGGGGTCCTTCTGCCAGTTTCCAGTTAGTTTTCAGTGAGGATTGTTCCACATGCAGATTTTCAAAAAAATTTGTTTTAAACTTTTATACAATTTTTAAAGGTTACTTTCCATTTGCAGTTATTACAAAGTATTGGCTGTATTCCCCGTGTTGTACAGTACATCCTTGAACCTGTCTTACACCCAGTAGTTTGTACCTCCCATTCCTCTACCTCTATATAACCCCTCCTCCCCATGCTACTGGTAACCACTAGTTTGTTCTCTATATCTGAGAGTCTGCTTCTTTTTTGTTATATTCACTAGTTTGTTGTATTCTTTAGATTCTACATATAAGTGATATCATATAGTATTTATCTTTGTCTGACATTTCACGTAACATAATGCCCTCCAAGTCTATCCATGTTGCTGCAAATTGCAAAATTTCAGTCTTTTTTATGGCTGAGCGGTATTCCATTGTATGTATATATACAACATCTTCTTTATCCATCCATTTGTTGATGGACACTTCGGTTGTTTCCATATCTTGGCAATAGTAAATAATGTTGCTGTGAACATTGGGGTGCATATATCTTTTCAAATGAGTGTTTTTGTGTTTTTCTAGATATATACCCAGGAGTGGAATTGCTGGATCATATGGTAGTTCTATTTTTAGTTTTTTGAGAAACCTCCATACTGTTTTCCACAGTGTCTGCACCAATTTACATTCCCATCAACAGTGCACAAGGGTTCCCTTTTCTTCACATCCTCAGCCACATTTGTTATTTGTAGACTTTTTGATCACAGCCATTCTGACAGATCAAAAAGATCTCGTTGGGGGTTTGATTTGTATATCCCTGATGATTAGTGATGTTGAGCATCTTTTCACGTGTAGATGTATCTTTTTTTAAATAAATTTATTTATTTATTTATTTTTGGCTGCGTTGGGTCTTCGTTGCTGTGCAAGGGCTTTCTTTAGTTGCAGTGAGCGGGGGCTCCTCTTCGTTGTGGTGCACGGGCTTCTCATTGTTGTGGCTTCTCTTGTTGCGGAGCACAGGCTCTAGGTGCATGGGCTTCAGTAGTTGTGGCATGTGGGCTCAGTAGTTATGGCTTGCAGGCTCTAGAGCGCAGGCTCAGTAGTTGTGGCGCACGGGCTTAGTTGCTCCGCAGCGTGTGGGATCTTCCCAGGCCAGGGCTCGAACCCGTGTCCCCTACATTGGCAGGCAGTTTCTTAACCACTGCGCCACCCGGGAAGCCCGTGTAGATGTATTTTTGATGCGTTTATGGTGGGAGGCGACCTCCATGTCCTCTTACTCCACCATCTTGAGCGATCCACGTACCGTATTTTATTTTATTTATTTATTTTTTTGCAGTACGCAGGCCTCTCACTGTTGTGGCTTCTCCCGCTGCGGAGCACAGGCTCCAGACACGCAGGCTCAGCGGCCATGGCTCACGGGCCCAGCCGCTCCACGGCATGTGGGATCTTCCCAGACTGGAGCACGAACCCGCGTCCCCTGCATCGGCAGGCAGACTCTCAACCACTGCGCCACCAGGGAAGCCCACCCGTACCATATTTTAAAGTGTTGCTAAATATTTGGGGGAGTGAGAGGAGTTGTGAAAAATAAAATTGTGAATGAGGCTTAAACTGGGTGAAGACCACACGTGGAGAGAGAGATTGAGTGAAGCTGGCTGCGTACTGCTGAGTTGGTAGGATTGAGTAAACAGCTACCCATTTTTAGAGTGAAGTCAGGGTACTGAGGCGTGGAGAAGAGGTGGTTGAGGAGAGGAACAACATTTCTACGTGATAGATTGTAGAGAATAGTTTGGAGAGAGAGAGGCTTTGTTTGTTTTCATTACGAAATGAAGGGAGAAAGGCAGAAACAGCCGGTTTTAGGGAAATGCTGCTGTCTGAGACCTCTTCAGCCTGTGGGAATGAGGAATCACTGGCGATACGGCCACACTTGCCTGGCTTGCACCCCTACCTGCCCAGGCACACCTCAGCTCTCTGCCCATCCCCACTTCCGAAGTATTTCTGGGAGTCCCCAGAATTTTCACATTGTTCTCTAGCACCGCAGGCCTCTGCTGAGCCTCTGCCGCGTGTGTGGGGCACCCAGTTTCCTTCTGCATCTTAGCCTTCTCGGGCTTTGCAGCTGCTCCTCTGGGAGAAGGCCGCTTGACCCCAGCTGCTGTCTCCCAGCTCCCCTCAAGCTCCGAGCCCTGGGGGTGTTCAGACAGCCTTGCATTTTCTTCGGTCCTCCTTACAGAGCAGGAACCTGGTTATAGTCCGTGCACAAATGAGGAGAATACGCCTTTCTCCAGGGGGATCAAACCCATCGCAGAGGCCAGGCTGGGAACTGGACCTCACTTCCTGGTCTTTCAGCTCAAGCTTCACATACCTGAACTTACAGCTTCCTCCAGATCTTTCCCCTGATTCAAATCACTCCTGCGCATAGATGCCTAGGGACTCCCTGCACGCCCCCTCCCAATCACCCAAATTCAGGAGAGGTTTGGCCAGCTCCATGGGAGAAGGGGACAATTGTGACTGATTGATTTTTAGTGGGATGTGACAAACGCAAAACACGCCCTGGGAAAAAGAGCTTCCTGAAATGTTGTGTGGGCCTGGTGTGAATCAATGATATGTATGTATCTAAGATACATTTATGGATTTTGGAAAGGTAATTCTTTTCTTTTTTTTTTTTGGTTTCTGGCTTAAGTATTATTTTTTTAAAGTTTTAATTTTTATACATTTTTAAAGGTCATTTTCCATTTACAGTTATTACAAAATTGTTGGCTATATTCTTCATGTTGCACAATACATCCTTGATCCTATCTTACACCCAATAGTTTATACCTCTCACTCCCTCACTCCTATATTGCACACCCCCCTCCCCCCACTGGTAGCCACTAGTTTGTTCTCTATATCTGTGTTTGCTTTATTTTGGTTATATTTACTAGTTTTGTTATATTTTTTAGATTCCACATATAAGTGATATCATACAGTATTTATCTTTCACTGACTTATTTCACATAGCATAATACTCTCCAAGTCCAGCCATGTTGCTGCAAATGGCAAAATACTGTTCTTTTTTATGGCTGAATAGTATTCCACTGTATATCTGCACCACATCTTCTTTATCCATTCATCTGTTGATGGACACTTAGGTTGTTTCCATGTCTTGGCTATTGTAAATAGTGCTGCTGTGAACATGGGGGTGCATGTATCTTTTCGATTTAGTGTTTTGGGGTTTTTTTGGGGTATATACCCAGGAGTGGAATTGCTGGGTCATATGGTAGTTCTATTTTTAGTTCTTTGAGAAACCTCTATACTGTTTTCCACAGTGGCTGCACCAATGTACATTCCTACCAACAGTGTACAAGGGCGGAAAGATAATTCTTGAACCCATGTATTGCATGATGAATTATTAACCTTAGAGTTTAGAATTGGAAGACGCCCTAGAGGTCTAATAATAACCTGTATTCTTCTGAGGAATGAAGAGACTAAATATAGGATGCACTTTGGTTTTTCTCATACAGTTTAAGTTATATTTTTGGGGTGAAGTCTTTGTACTTAAACCCAGCATTTGTTACTTGTGCCTGAAAAAAAAACATGTGTACACTGGCATTTCAATAAAGCCCACTTTATCCCACTTTCTATTACCCCAAATAAAAAGTACATAAAATCTTAATTTTATCTAATTGAATAGCACAGTGTTTGGTCACAAAGTAGTAGTGTAATACCTATTTTGAGCAAATGAATGAATTAATGAATACGTTTTTAGATATTCCAGAATGAAACTACCGTAAGGGCTTTAAATAGCATCATATTAATAATAGGCATATACCTTCTGTGGTAGGATATAACATTTCTACCTGGACACCCTGTAAATCATCATCAAAGAAATTTTATCAGTCTGCTTTGCAGCATTTAGTCAGATCTCCTACTTAACAACCAATAACAAACCAAATGAATAAAAAAATACCAAAAAAGGCTTCTGTTCCTAGTAATATTTTATTGAGGAAAGGGTAACATTAACAGGAAATTTTCTAACTTCAAGAGAGTTGCAGTCATTTCCGGTCCTCTGGCCCTTCGCCTTTGCCAGTGAGTGGTAGTGGCATATGTAGGAAGAAACAGTGGCAGGGAGGTCCATGCAGTTATCATTCGTGATAAACTAAGAACAAATCTGAAACACAGTCTTTAAAGGTCAGCAATCATCGTGGAGAGTCGAGGCTGCTTCTTAAGAAGTTTCTGCAGGTAGTTTTACCCCATGAGATTGCATGAGCTTCCTTTTTCTTTTAATACCTGGTGGTATTAGGTGGTATGAGTTTGGTGGCCATCATTTCTGGGAGGAACTGAGGACCACCCTGTTGTCAAGGGACTATTTGCATACACAATTGGAATACCAAGGACAGACTGGAAAGAATGAAACAAGCAAACAATATTGTTACTATAATCCTGTTCAGTAACCTCCCTGGTCCCATCAGGGAAGAGGGCCAAGAGCGCTGTGGTAAGCCCGCAGTGGGACTTAGCTGACACTGAAGTCTGTATTCCTTCAGCACATACTCAGATTATCTTCCAGAGAAGAGGCCCAACTCACCCCCATTGGTGTTGGTGATTGCTTGGCTGGCAAAATGTGCTGTGACACAAGTTATGCAAAACTCCTAAAGAGAGAAGAGGGTCAGCATGGCTGAAATTCCTTTCCCAGCAAGCTGAAATCCGGAATAAACACACTGAAATGTTGACTAAATCAGGAGGGCTTCACCCTGGCTTCAAAAAGTTCTGATTCATCGAATGTACTATTGCTTGTACTCACCTAGCTCTGGGATCGTTTCTCTGTCATCACGTGCTTATTTCAGGGGAATGTAAACTAACTTTGGAATTTCTTTAAAATGCCAGAAGACTTCCCTTTTTGCCAGTAGACTGTTTTATTTAGAAACATTAGAAAGGAAGTAGAGTTTTTTTTTTTTGCAGTGGCTTTTTTTTTCTAATAAAAATTTACTTGCTCATTAAAATAAAAAAATAAATCAAGTAACATAGAACACAACCAATCATCCCAAATGCCACTGCCCAGAAATGAGCTAAAGTAACATCTGAGACCTGTTATTCTAGAACTCTACGTATGGGCAAAAGGCAAATAGAAAAGTGGATGCAGGGACTTCCCTGGCGGTCCAGTGGTTGGGACTCTGCGCTTCCACTGCAGGGGGCGCAGGTTCGATTCCTGGCCGGGGAACTAAGATCTGGCATGCCGTGTAGGGCAGACAAAAAAATAGAAAAAAAGAAAAAAGAAAAGTGGTTGCATGGAGAGACAGCAAGAGAGAGAAAAAAGGAGAACAAGCAACGGAGGGAATGAGAGAGCAATAGAGGGAAACACCATTTTTTAATAATGGAATCGTTTTTACTTCCTATTTTGAAATAAAAGTATTACCTGATTTTAAAAGAACAAAAAGAAGTCAAGTTTACAAAATCCATGAAGAAGTTGACATCATTTTAAACCCACAAGTTTCAGTTTGAGGCAGTATTAGATGATTGTTTATTATGAAAAATGAGAGATTAGCATGCTTGTCTTACCTCTCATCTTCTCTCTTCACCTTCCAGTTTTTGTGCTTTTCACGAATCTCCTTACACAGCTTCTCCTTGCGTTTCTACATTCTTGATTTAATCTACCTCGTGTATGGTTGAATATTACTATTCTTTTTTTTTTTAGCAGCAGTGCCCATGTGTGTTGTTGTTTTACTGAGAGTATCTTCTTGTTGCTTTTATACTATCACAAGGATTTTATTGGACTTGTTTTTTTTTATTTTTTAAATTAAAAAACAATTTTATTTATTTATTTTTGGCTGCGTTGGGTCTTTGTCGCTGCGTGCAGTCTTTCTCTAGCTGTGGCGAGTAGGGGGCTACTCTTCGTTGCAGTGAATGGGCTTCTCATTGCAGTGGCTTCTCTTGTTGTGGAGCACAGGCTGTAGGCGTGCGGACTTCAGTAGTTGTGGCTCGCGGGCTCAGCAGTTGTGGCTAGCAGGCTCTAGAGCGCAGGCTCAGTAGTTGTGGTGCACGGGGCTTAGTTGCTCCGTGGCATGTGGGATCTTCCCGGACGAGGGCTTGAACCCGTATCCCCTGCATTGGCAGGCGGATTCTTTTTTTTTTTAATATCTTTATTGGGGTATAATTGCTTTACAATGGTGTGTTAGTTTCTGCTTTATAACAAAGTGAATCAGTTATACATATACATATGTTCCCGTATGTCTTCCCTCTTGCCTCTCCCTCCCTCCCACCCTCCCTATCCCACTCCTCCAGGCTGTCACAAAGCACCGAGCCAATATCCCTGTGCCCTGCGGCTGCTTCCCACTAGCTATCTACCTTACTACGTTTGTTAGTGTGTATATGTCCATGACTCTCTCTCGCCCTGTCACAGCTCACCCTTCCCCCTCCCCATATCCTCAAGTCCGTTCTCCAGTAGGTCTGCGTCTTTATTCCTGTCTTACCCCTAGGTTCTTAATGACATTTTTTTTCTTAAATTCCATATATATGTGTTAGCATACGGTATTTGTCTTTTTCTTTCTGACTTACTTCACTCTGTATGACAGACTCTAGGTCTATCCACCTCATTACAAATAGCTCAATTTCGTTTCTTTTTAAGGCTGAGTAATATTCCATTGTATAAATGTGCCACATCTTCGTTATCCATTCATCCGTTGATGGGCACTTAGGTTGTTTCCATCTCCGGGCTATTGTAAATAGAGCTGCAATGAACATTGTGGTACATGACTTTGAATTTTGGTTTTCTCAGGGTATATGCCCAGTAGTGGGATTGCTGGGTCATATGGTAGTTCTATTTGTAGTTTTTTAAGGAACCGCCATACTGTTCTCCATAGTGGCTGAACCAATTCACATTCCCACCAGCAGTGCAAGAGTGTTCCTTTTTCTCCACACCCTCTCCAGCATTTATTGTTTCTAGATTTTTTGATGATGGCCATTCTGACTGGTGTGAGATGATATCTCATTGTAGTTTTGATTTGCATTTCTCTAATGATTAGTGATGTTGAGCGTTCTTTCATGTGTTTGTTGGCAGTCTGTCTGTCTTCTTTGGAGAAATGTCTATTTAGGTCTTCTGGCAGGCGGATTCTTAACTACTGCACCACCAGGGAAGTCCCTGGACTTGTTATTCTTGAGTCACATTTTCTTTTCATCAAAACTTTATAGATATTGCTCCATGATTTTCCCTAACTGAATGTTGTTGTAGTAGAGACCGAGTCAAGCTGATTTTTTTTCCTGCTTGTAAGTAATTTGATTTTTCTGCCTAAAACCTCAAAGAATCCTTTTCTATACCTTATGCCTTAACAAGGATACATATATTTCAATATGTATCAATATCAATATTGATATCTATGTATCTATATCTGTATCTCACTTATTTTGCATCTCTTTCTCCTAGTATAGGTTATTCTCATTCAGCGTACAAATTCAGTTACTCTTTTATTTCTGGGAGCTTTTTTTCCCAGTGTTTCTGTATACCCTTTAAGAGTCTTCCCTATGTGACTACCCATGAGATGGACCACTAAGGGGTGCCCTTTCTGCCCTAGTCCATCTACAGAGGTGACTCTCCCACTTTATTCTCTAGTCCTAGAGATCCCATGACCAGGAGTAGGGCTGGAATAGAAAAAGGGATTTACTACTAGAGCTGCTGTACAGTAATAAGAAATAAAATATAGATCCACTCTAAGTGAGTGGAAAGAGAGGAGGCACATGGTAGGTGATGGGATACTTAGCCACTGCCCCAGTAGTCTTGATTAGGCAGCCCATTAATGCTCACATCCACCAGCAACAGAATCACCCCCATGAAGGCAGAGACAGAATTAACAATGTTCATTCCTAGGCTGCCTTTTATCTGAGGGAGATGGCAGGAAAGATAAATCATATGTAAGATGAGTGAAATTAAATGAAATAAGAAGCAATTAAATCTAATGGTTCTTAATCTTTGAAATCTTGAAAAAAAAATTGAAATGATTTTTTTCCTCTTCCCTTCTGGAGAGTTACCATGAAAACTATTCTATATGCCACCTAAATGTAGGGTATTTCTGAGATCTGTAGAAAAATGTAAATAGTACAAAGCAGAAGCTCATCTATTATATTTGTCTAAGCCTCATGCAAAATAACATTATATTCCCTTTTTAAAACAATCAAATGACAAACTTATAATGAGCATTTTTTCTGTGACAGTCACTGTATTAAATCATGTAAATGCGTTATTTCGTAGAACTCTTGCAACCACTATATGAGGTAGTACTATATAGCATCCAGTTTTATAGATGGAAAAGTCTATACACACAAAAAATCTGTGCTGATAAATTTAGGAATTCATGAAACCCTTGTCTTTCTAAGGACTAGATAGATTTAGAATGAGGAACTTGTTAGGCTTTTGAGGGTAGGGGTGAATGGGCAGAGTATAAAACGTTCCCCAGTTTCTACAAGAAGACTTTGAAATTCAGCAGAATAATTGTGAAACCAAGTCCTCAGCTGACTTGTTAGGAGTTCTTTGGAACGTGCTGCTGCTTCAGCATGCCTTAGATAGTCTTCTGAAGGTCTCTAAAGGGCTCCTAGAAGAATCGCTTTAGGTATAATTTTAGCTCTCTTCTCCAAATGGACAGATTCTATGCTTGGACAAGCATAGTTAGAGGGAAGGATCTCTAAATCATGCAGTGAGAGGATATTTTATTTTGTTTTTGGATTACAACAAGAGTAGTCAAGATTAGACTGATTTATTTTATTTTATTTTTAGTCTAGTGTAGTCTAGTCTGGGAAAGTATGAGTAACATGACTCTGTGTTCCTATTTTCCAGTTCTTCCCTCTTGTGCTGGATTAAATATAATCTTGAAACCACTTCTGTTCTAGTTGTCTCTAGTTCTTGGCAAACCATTTTCTTTCTCCTGTTTCAAAAGTGGACCAGGAGATTGCAAAAGGTGGAGTGCTGTGACAGAAAGAATGACAGGCCTGTCTCAGGGATTTATGGACTCTTCTTAGGTACTGAGCTAGGTGTTTTTCATGATGATCTGAAGAACTATAAAACAAAAGTCAAATCTGAATAAGACTAGGAGACATGCACAAAGAAAAAATAACAATATAAGGCAAGGCAGAACTGAGAAATAGCAAATGCATAGTAGAGTCTTTGATACTGAAGTGGCAAGAGGGTGTCCCCTGGCTTCTTTGTTTCTGTTTGGAGTTTCCCCTGTGCAGTGTGACCCCACTGAACCAGGGAGCCTTCAAGTAAACAACCCCATCTTTACTAATTTCCACTCTTGTGAATTAAAGAGTCGGGATGTTGAGCTTTGCCATTTCTGAGTGGTAAATTGTGTAGACCATGGGAGGGCATACGTACCATGGAGGCAACCCACAGATACTTCTGGGAAAAAAATGCTCCCCTTCTCACGTTCTGAATCTGGCTTCTCAGTTTTCTTACCCAAATAAGTTAATCTTTAAAGGGATTAAAAAGTAGAAACATTCTAACTTACCAGACAAGGGGAAAACTGCTTGGATGCCGAAATAGAGAGTGCTCCAGTAATAATGAACTGTAGAAAGAAACAAATTTATTTGTGAAATGATGGGTCCTTTGATTTTTCCTGGGAAATACTTCTCTTTATATGATGAAAGGTTGACCTAGTTATATTTCCCTCTCAAAAATTCCTCTCGTACTTCTCAATTTTTTGGAGTAACTCTCGAGGTTTCTGTGTCCTTTTGACATCCTTTTCTTTTTTCTCCTTAGTTTCTCGCACAAAAAGACCTCATTCCCTTGTAAGTTTTCCTTGTTCGGATGACTTCTGACCTCACCGCTCAGTCTCTTCTCGTGATCAATTGCATATTTTTAATCATGTTCCCGATCACCTCTTTTTGCCGCTTTCCACCCAGCACATACATTTCCATCTAAAATGTAATAGGGAAATCAAACTTTGGTTTGCTGGTTACTTCATTAGTGTAAACTTTAGGGTGTGAGTTTAGGCTGCAAGTTAAAATGGAGAACAAAAGCTCTTCTTTATTTAATTCTCTATCTAATTAATATCTAATATTAATATCTAGTATCTAAATTCTCCAGCTGATCAGATGCAGGGCTTATTAAAAGATGAGTTGTACATAGACTGGGGACAGCTATACTTGATAATCTGAGAAGGACAGCTGTTGCAGCAGGCTACTCACAGAGAGGTCGCCCCAGAATGGATATCCGCCAATAAAAGACAAGGAAGCAAAACCCAACTCTTGGTTATAAATAGAGGCCATTAAACCCCCAATAATTCTGAAGTCAGTGTGCCTCAATCCAGTCATGATCTGGATTGCCTGAAAAAAGAAAACAGACATTTAAAAATTGCTTCTTCATCTTCAGGCACCACTGAAACATCACTATCATTGCTGCTGCTCCTTATTTATTGTCAACTCTGTCAAGATCCATGGTGTCATTTAGCTATACCTCTACAGAAGGTGGGCCATTAAGATTTTGACATACGCTAGGGCCAGGGCCTCAGCGTAAAGCCTTGTTTTTTTCTTTTTTTTCTTCACATCTTTATGGGAGTATAATTGCTTTACAATGGTGTGTTAGTTTCTGCTTCGTAACAAAGTAAATCAGCTATACATATACATATGTTCCCATATCTTTTCCCTCTTGTGTCTCCCTCCCTCCCACCCTCCCTATCCCACCCCTCTATGTGGTCAAAAAGCACCGGGCTGATCTCCCTGTGCTATGCGGCTGCTTCCCACTAGCTATCTGTTTTACATTTGTTAGTGTATATATGTCCATGCCACTCTCTCACTTCGTCCCAGCTTACCCTTCCCCCTCCCCGTGTCCTCAAGTCCATTATCTACGTCTGCATCTTTATTCCTGTCCTGCCCCTTGGTTCTTCAAAACATTTTTTTTTTTTTTTTTTTAGATTCCATATGTATGTGTTAGCATACGGTATTTGTTTTTCTCTTTCTGAATTACTTCACTCTGTATGACAGACTCTAGGTCCATCCACCTACTACAAATAACTCAATTTCGTTTCTTTTTACGGCTGGTTAATATTCCATTGTATATATGTGCCACATATCTTTATCCATTCATCTGTCAAAGGACACTTAGGTTGCTTACATCTCCAGGCTATTGTAAATAGAACTGCAATGAACACTGTGGTACATGACTCTTTTTGAATTATGGTTTTCTCAGGGTATATGCCCAGTAGTGGGATTGCTGGGTCGTATGGTAGTTCTATTTTTAGTTTTTTAAGGAACCACCATACTGTTCTCCATAGTGGCTGTATCAATTTACATTCCTACCTCTCCAGCACTTATTGTTTGTAGATTTTTTCATGATGGCCATTCTGACTAGTGTGAGGTGATACCTCATTGTAGTTTTGATTTGCATTTCTATAATGATTAGTGGTGGTGAGCATCCTTACATGTGTTTGTTGGCAATCTGTATATCTTCTTTGGAGAAATGTGTATTTAGGTCTTCTGCCCCTTTTTGGATTGGGTTGTTTGTTTTGACATTGAGCTGCATGAGCTGCTTGTAAATTTTGGAGATTAGTCCTTTGTCAGTTGCTTCATTTGCAAAATATTTTCTCCCATTCTAAGGGTTGTCTTTTCATCTTGTTTATGTTTTCCTTTGCTGTGCAAAAGGTTTTAAGTTTCATTAGGTCTCATTTGTTTATTTTTGTTTTTATTTCCATTACTCTAGGAGGTGGGTCAAAAAAGATCTTGCTGTGATTTATGTCAAAGAGTGTTCTGCCTATGTTTTCCTCTAAGAGTTTTATAGTGTCTGGCCTTACATTTAGGTCTTTAATTCATTTTGAGTTTATTTTTGTGTATGGTGTTAGGGAGTGTTCTAATTTCATTCTTTTACATGTAGCTGTCCAGTTTTCCCAGCACCACTTATTGAAGAGGCTCTCTTTTCTCCGTTTTATATTCTTGCCTTCTGTATCAAAGATAAGGTGACCATATGTGCATGGGTTTATCTCTGGGCTTTCTATCCTGTTCCACTGATCTATATTTCTGTTTCTGTGCCAGTACCATACTGTCTTGATTACTGTAGCTTTGTAGTATAGTCTGAAGTCAGGGAACCTGATTCCTCCAGCTTTGTTTTTCTTTCTCAAGATTGCTTTGGCTTTTCGGGGTCCTTTGTGTTTCCATACAAATTGTGAAGTTTTTTGTTCTAGTTCTGTGAAAAATGCCATTGGTAGTTTGATAGGGATTGCATTGAATCTGTAAATTGCTTTGGGTAGTATAGTCATTTTCACAATGTTGATTCTTCCAATCCAAGAATATGGTATATCTCTCCATCTGTTTGTATCAATATGGTATATCTCTCCATCTGTTTGTATCATCCTTAATTTCTTTCATCTGTGTCTTATAGTTTTCTGCATACAGGTCTTTTGTCCCCTTAGGTAGTTTTATTCCTAGGTATTTTATTCTTTTTGTTGCAATGGTAAATGGGAATGTTTCCTTAATTTCTCTTTCAGATTTTTCATCATTAGTGTATAGGAATGCAAGAGATTTCTGTGCATTAATTTTGTAACCTGCTACTTTACCAAATCCATTGATTAGCTCTAGTAGTTTTCTGGTAGCACCTTTAGGATTCTCTATGCATAGTATCGTGTCATCTGCAGACAGTGACAGTTTTACTTCTTCTTTTCCAATTTGTATTCCTTTTATTTCTTTTTCTTCTCTGATTGCCGTGGCTAGGACTTCCAAAACTATGTTGAATAATAGTGGTGAGAGTGGACAACCTGTCTTGTTCCTGATCTTAGAGGAAATGGTTTCAGTTTTTCACCATTCACCATTGAGAACGATGTTGGCTGTTGGTTTGTCATATATGGCCTTTATTATGTTGAGCTAAGTTCCCTCTATGCCTACGTTCTGGAGGGTTTTTATCGTAAATGGGTGTTGAATTTTGTCACAAGCTTTTTCTGCATCTATTGAGATGATCATATGTTTTTTTTCCTTCAATTTGTTAATATGGTTTCTCACATTGATTGATTTGCATATATTGAAGAATCCTTGCATTCCTGGGATGAACCCCACTTGATCAGGGTAAATGATCCTTTTAATGTGCTGTTGGATTCTGTTTGCTAGTATTTTGTTGAGGATTTTTGCATTTTTGTTCATCAATGATAATGGCCTGTAGTTTTCCTTCTTTGTGGCATCTTTGTCTGGTTTTGATATCATGGTGATGGTGGCTTTGTAGAATGAGTTTGGGAGTGTTCCTCCCTCTGCTATATTTTGGAAGAGTTTGAGAAGGACAGGTGTTAGCTTTTCTTTACATTTTTGATAGAATTCGCCTGTAAAGCCATCGGGTCCTGGGCTTTTGTTTTTTGGAAGATTTTTAATCACAGTGTCAATTTCAGTGCTTGTGATTGGTCTGTTTATATTTTCTACTTCTTCCTGGTTCAGTCTCAGGAGGTTGTGCTTTTCTAAGAATTTGTTCATTTCTTTGAGGTTGTCCATTTTATTGGCATAGAGTTGCTTGTAGTAATCTCTCATGATCCTTTTATTTCTGCAGTGTCAGTTGTTAGTTCTCCTTTTTCTTTTCTAATTCTGTTGATTTGAGTCTTCTCCCTCTTTTCTTGATGAGTCTGGCTAATGGTTTATCACCTTTGTTTATCTTCTCAAAGAACCAGCTTTTAGTTTTATTGATCTTTGGTATTGTTTCCTTCATTTCTTTTTCATTTACTTCTGATCTGATCTTTATGATTTCTTTCCTTCTGCTAACTTTTTGTTGTTGTTCTTCTTCCTCTAATTGCTTTAGGTGCAAGGTTAGGTTGTTTATTTGAGATGTTTCTTGTTTCTTGAGGTAGGATTGTATTGCTATAAACTTCCCTCTTAGAAATGCTTTTGCTGCATCCCATAGGTTTTGGGTTGTTGTGTTTTCTTTGTCATTTGTCTCTAGGTATTTTTTGATTTCCTCTCTGATTTCCTCAGTGATCACTTGGTTACCTAGCAGTGTATTGTTTGGCCTCCATGTGTTTGTATTTTTTACAGATTTTTTCCTGTAATTGATATCTAGTCTCATAGCAATGTGGTTGAAAAAGATACTTGATATGATTTCAATATTTTTTAATTTACCAAGGCTTGATTTGTGAGTCAAGATATGATCTATCCTGGAGAATATTCCATGAGCACTTGAGAAGAAAGTGTATTCTGTTGTTTTTGGATGGAATGTCCTATAAATGTCAATTAAGTCCATGTTTTTTAATGTATCATTTAAAGCTTTTGTTTTCTTTTTTATTTTCATTTTGGATGATCTGTCCTTTGGTGAAACTGGGGTGTTAAAGTCCCCTACTATGATTGTGTTACTGTCGATTTCCTCTTATATGGCTGTTAGCATTCGCCTTATGTATTGTGGTGCTCCTATGTTGGGTGCATAAATGTTTACAATTGTTATATCTTCTTCTTGGATTGATCCCTTGATCATTATGTAGTGTCCTTCTTTGTCTCTTGTAATAATCTTTATTTTAAAGTCTATTTTGTCTGATATGAGTATTGCTAACTCCAGCTTTGATTTCGATTTGCATGGAATATCTTTTTCCATCCCCTCACTTTCAGTCTGTATGTGTCCCTAGGTCTGAAGTGGGTGTCTTGTAGACAGCATATATACAGGTCTTGTTTTTGTATCCATTCAGCCAGTCTGTGTCTTTTGGTTGGAGCATTTAATGCATTTACATTTAAGGTAATTATCGATATGTATGTTCCTATGACCATTTTCTTAATTGTTTTGGGTTTGTTATTGTAGGTCTTTTACTTCTCTTGTGTTTCCTGCCTAGAGAAGTTCCTTTAGCATTTGTTGTAAAGCTGGTTTGGTGGTGCTGAATTCTCTTTGTTTTTGCTTGTCTGTAAAGGTTTTAATTTCTCCGTCAAATCTGAATGAGACCCTTGCCGGGTAGAGTAACCTTGGTTGTAGTTTTTTCCCTTTCATCACTTTATATTTGTCCTACCACACCCTTCTGGGTTGCAGAGTTTCTGCTGAAAGATCAGCTATTAACCTTATGGGGATTCCCTTGTATGTTATTTGTTGTTTTTCCCTTGCTGCTTTTAATATTTTTTCTTTGTATTTAATTTTTGATACTTTGATTAGTATGTGTCTTGCTCGTCATGTTTCTCCTTGGATTTATCCTGTCTGGGACTGTCTGCGCTTCCTGGACTTGATTGACTCTTTCCTTTCCCATATTAGGGAAGTTTTCAGTAAAGCCTTGTTTGAGGTATTTGGAGAGGCTTGTTCATGTGGCCCAAGGATTCTTCAAAAAGTACTACTGCATAGGCGTGCATTAGCATCCCCTGAGAGCCTCCAAGACTCTTAGAAAAAATTGCTGTAACTGTGACTTCAATGTCTGTGTTTTGCAAATGGACCAGTTCTCTGCTTGGGTAATCCGAGTTCTGGGGAAAGTATCAATGAAGAAAAAACAATTTATTAGGCATTAACAGTATGCTTGATAATTTCTAAGCACCTTACATTTATTGTACATGTAATTCTCCCAGACAACGGGATGGAGACACAGAGACTTTAAGAAATTAGGTATCTGTCTTACTCTGTTCAGGCTGCTGTAACAAAATACCACAGACTGTGTGGTTTATAAACAACAGAATTTTATTGTGCACAGTTCTGGAAGCTGGGAAGTCCAAGTTCAACATTCCAGCACAGTCACCTTGTGGTGAGGGCCCTCTTCCTGTTCACAGCCCATGCCTCTGTGTCTTCACATGGTGCAAAGGGTGAGCGATCTCTCAGGAGTCTCTTTCATAAGGCAATAATCTCATTCACGAGTGCTCCACTCTCATGACCTAATAAGCACCTCCCAAAGGCCTACCTCCTAATACTATCATCTTTGAGAGTTAGGATTTCAACTTATGAATTTTGGAGGGGGGACAGAAACATTCAGACCATAGCAGTGCCCAAGGTCACACAATTACTGAGGGGCAGACCTGGGAATTTTTTTTTTTTTTTTGCACGGTACGCGGGCCTCTCACTGTTGTGGCCTCTCCCGTTGAGGAGCACAGGCTCCAGATGCGCAGGCCCAGTGGCCATGGCTCACGGGCCCAGCCGCTCCGCGGCATGTGGGATCTTCCCAGACCGGGGCACGAACCCGCGTCCCCTGCATCGCAGGCGGACTCTCAACCACTGCGCCACCAGGGAAGCCCTCTATTCTCCTTTATCTGCCTCCTCCCTGTTCTTCAAACATGCCACATTTTCCTCGAAAGACCTTCTGACTTTACCGGGAACCTCTTGCCTGACATCCACAAGGCTCACTCCTCACTTCATGTCTTTGCTCACATGTCGTCTTCTAAGGAAAGCCTGCTCTGACCAGCTTGAAACTGCTATCCCCTCACTGCCTGGAATTGCTTATCCCTTTCACACTTCTTTATTCTTTCCATATCTTTTATCAACTTCCAGCACACTGTGTACCTTAATTCTTTATTGTGTGTGTAGTCTGATTCTCCCACTAGGTTCTGAGCTCCATGAGGGCAGAGGTTCTGCCTGATTTGTTCTGTGCCGTATTCCCAGCACCTGTATGGGGCCAGCTGTGTGGTGTGCTAGTTCGTGCCAGTGGCCCAATGGGAGCAGGGAACTTCCTCTCTCTGGCAGGAGGAGGATCTGAGAGGCCGCCTCCCAGCCTACATCTGCCTGCTGCAGGGGAGCTGATGCTCAGTTTTACTTTCCTGTGATGGCTAGAAGGGTTCTGGCATATAATGGGCACTCAATATAATTTATGGAAGCCTCTAGCAGAGAAGTTAGAGCTGCACACGGGGAGGGACAGTACCATTTGGAGGAGTTGTGTTAGTGGCGTGAAAGAGGTTCTTCAAAAGCACAGCAAAGGAACTAATAATGCCACCTATGCCAGTGGAGTCTTCATGTACATATAGGGCATATTTTATTTACAGTGCCTCTATCAACTAGATAAGGAATGGTCAAAGTGCCCCTTATGGAGTTGACATGCAGTTAAGTCATAACATCTCCATGGGTGCTGGGTGAGGGGAGAGCAGATGGAATGGCCCCTAGTTCTTTCACGCCCAGTTTCCCCAGACAGCCCATTTGTAGTTCCTTCTGTTTTTAAGGCAGCCCTCAATATGAGCTTGCCTCTATACAAATACCAGGCTTGAAACTAATCCAGAGACAGGATGGAGGGTACCCAGAATATCCTTTGCAAAAGTGAGATCAAGCTAGAAGTGGTGGCATTTCCAGAATGTCAGTGTTACTGAATCATCCTGCTACAAAGAATCCTTTGTCACCCATTAGATTTTTGCTTGAATCCAAAGTAAAATGAATTTGGGGGCAAAATCTATATGCAGACTAATTATTTCTACCTAAAAGGGATACTGTTTCCAGAGTAGCATTCCAGCCTTTCTAATGATTGGGCGTATGTCATGAGATCATAAACTTCTCTCCACCTATAGCTTATAAGCACAATAAAACCTTACAAATGCAAAATAAAAATTCTAGTAGTAAGTAGACTTACCCCTAGTGTCTTTGCTTCTTCTTTAAAGCTTGTAGCTGCTTCTCCTCTAGCTTAATTTACCATTTGTCTATTTCCTGGACCCTGCCGACTGTTGGTGAAGGTTCCTGGAGAAGTAATGAAGGGAGGCTGACCACTCTGCGCTTGGTTTCCTAGGCTGATGAAACTCAGAGGTTGTTGAAACCCAGGAGCCGTAGAGTAGCTTGGTGGGTAAGGATTAGGTTTGGTTTCACACATTCTGGGGAAGGCTGTTGGCTTGGATGACATCATTATGTCCTAAGTATTACAAAACATAGCAAAATGATACATTTACCCGAAAGGAAACTAAAGAAACTCTTGTCAAATGTCCATTATCTATGCAAATGAAGGAAAGCAAGTGAGCAGTTAATGGGCAATGACAACCAATATGAGTGATACTTATTTGACTTTGGAACCCTATACATCCTACAGTTTGAAAGAAGGGAAGGAGGGGAAGATGAGGATATATTTACTTTCCAATTCCCATTTGATTTTTTTTTTTTTTTTTTTTTTTTTTGCGGTACGCGGGCCTCTCACTGTTGTGGCCTCTCCCGTTGCGGAGTACAGGCTCCGGACGCACAGGCTCAGCGGCCATGGCTCACGGGCCCAGCCGCTCCGTGGCATGTGGGATCTTCCCGGACCGGGGCACGAACCCGCGTCCCCTGCATCGGCAGGCGGACTCTCAACCACTGCGCCACCAGGGAAGCCCTTCTCATTTGATTTTGTAAAGCGTTTATATATATTGATCTTCTGTGAGTTCATTGCATCTGAAGGACAACAGAAAGAGGAAAGGGATGGTGGTAGGCAGAATAATGCACCCTTCTCCTTTCCCCAAAGATGTCCACATTCTAATCTAGGAAATTGTGAATATGTTAGGTTACATGGCAGAGGTATTTAAGGTTGCAGATGGCATTGAGATTGATAATCAGCTGACTTTAAAACAGGGAGATTTTCCTGGATTACTTGGGTGGGCCCAGTGCCATCACAAGGGTCCTTAAAAGTGGAAGAGGGAGGTAGAAGAGAGTCAGAGAAAGAGATGTGATGATGGAGGTAGAGTTAGAGAGATGCTGTGCTGCTGGCTTTAAAGAGGAGGAAGTGAGCCATGAGGCAAGGGATATGGTGGCCTCTAGAAGCTAGAGAAAACAAGGAAAACAGATTCTTTCCTAGAGATGTCAGAAAGGAATGCAGCTCTGCTGACACCTTGATCTTAGTGAAACTGGTGTTGGATTTCTGACCTACAGAACTGTCAGATGATGAAGTTGTGTTGTTTTAAGCCACTAAGTTTCTGGTAATTTGTCATATCAATAAATAGAAAATGAATATAGAGGTCAAGAATATGACTGGAATATGAAAGGCAGTCCAAGATTTTTTTTTTTTTTTTTTTTTTGCGGTACGCGGTCCTCTCAGTGTTGTGGCCTCTCCCGTTGCGGAGCACAGGCTCCAGACGCGCAGGCTCAGCGGCCATGGCTCACGGGCCTAGCCGCTCCGCGGCATGTGGGATCTTCCCAGATCGGGGCACGAACCCATGTGCCCTGCATCGGCAGGCGGACTCTCAACCACTGCGCCACCAGGGAAGCCTGGCAGTCCAAGATTTAAAATGATTTGTTAATACTTTTCTGGTAGATAATTCATCTATGACCAATTAAGTTAATTCTCTCATTCTTTAAGAAAAGTACCCTTGAGATTCCCTATTCATTTTTGTCCTTCTGGAAGCATAGAGTATCTTAAGTCCTTGGTGGGAATTTTATTGGAAATAAATCAGCACGATTAGATATGGACAGCAATCGTTATTAATCCTTGAAAAAAAAAATCATGACACACAAAAAAATTGTCTTCTTTGTCCTTAGATTCCTTTTTTGAGACCTCCTCCTCAAACCATTTTCTTGTACATCATGAATCTCAAGAAGGTAGGAGTTGTGGATGCCCTCATCCCTGGTTTGAAGTGTGATTAGCCTACTGGAGCTTTGCACCACTGGTGTTTTAA
Source organism: Globicephala melas (assembly GCF_963455315.2). NCBI lineage: Eukaryota > Metazoa > Chordata > Mammalia > Artiodactyla > Delphinidae > Globicephala > Globicephala melas. The sequence goes on from NC_083321.1 coordinate 10,455,562, forward strand.
CAGGAACCCTTATTCAGACCTTGTCCTCATAGAATCCTGAAATTTCAGGGTAGGAAGGAGCCTTTCCAATTACCCTGTCCCATTCCCCTTGGTTTACAGAGGAAACACTGAAGCCACGACAGGTGAAACGCATGGGTCAGGGTTACACAGGCCACGTGTGGCGGAGTCACGACTACAATATGGGCTCTTGAGTGCTGGTGGGGAGCCCCCTCCAGCCACTCTGCTCACCCAGGAGGTTTACAGAGCTTGTCTTCCAGGCCACCTAGTGACGGGGGATTGATGGTGCACCTGTAACTACCCAGCAAACAAAACTACTGGTTTCTGATGCTGTGGAGAGGACTTTATAAACCAGACTGACTTCTCAGTGATTCAGTAATTAAGTTAGCAAGGCCTCTGCCCAGTGAGCCTCAGGTGAGCTGTCCAGAGAGCTAGCATTTCATTAAACGCTTACCGTAGGTACAGTGGGGGCTGTCTAGTGTCATGGTTATGAGCATGAACTTGGGGTTAGCATTCTGGCTCCAACACCAGCTCTGTCTTTGGCAAGTTTGTTAACCACTCTCTGCCTTAGTTTCTTGCCTGTACAATGAGGATAATAAGAATATACTCCTTATAGGGTCACTTTAGAGTATTAAAGAGTTATTCCATATAAAGTGTTTAGAATTGGACCTGTTAACAACTGCATGGGTTGGCTATATTATTATTGCTATGTTAAAGAGGTGAGATATATTATCTCTCTAAGTTCTTACAAACACCCATGAGGTAGGTACTAACATCATCCCCATTTCACAGTGAGATAATGAAATCCAGAACCTACACTCATAACCCTTACCCTAAGCTGCTCAGATGCTGGATACAATTGCAAAAGGTTGAACACTCACTATAAAGGCAGAAAACACATTTTGGAAACATCTGATGCCAAAGGGACTACTTTTTCAAAGTGGAAACATTTTAATCTACAGATGGTTATTTAAACATGGAAAAATAATCAGTTCCACAGCTAGGATTCTTGGAGGGACTCACTACAGCTCTCAAATGACGTTTGAGAATGTGAAGTTTTTATATCCCATGGACCTGGTTTCTGTGGTCACTTAGTGTTCAAACTCTCCTAATCTGCTACTTCACTAATCCCCAATCTGCTACTTCCCTAACTCTGGGAACTTAACTTTCTTAACTAGATCCCTGTTAGTCCCTGTGATGCAACTGGAAAGTGAGACTAATGATGCCGTTCAAAGGGGCTGGCGGGAAAATCAGTTAATCCTAAATCCTTAAGTCCTGTGAAGCTGTTGGAATAGTGCCCAGCACTGTTGGCAAGAGCTTGAGAGAAGGTAGCTGTCATTCTATTATTAGAGCCAAAAGTCTTCTATCCCTGTTTAAACAATGGATGTGCCATGTGGCAAGTTTATCATAGAAATTGAACTTCAGAAGGTCAATGCCAAGGTCAAGGAGATAGGAGATGGGGACTCACAGTACAATAATTGACCAGAACAAGAATTTTCTTGAGTTTTTAAAGAAGTATTAAAACAAACTGTTCAGGAACTCCCTGGCGATCTAGTGGTTATGACTCCACGCTTCCACAGCAGGGGGCACAGTTTCCATCCCTTGTCGGGGAACTAAGATCCCACAAGCCACGTGGTGTGGCCAAAAATAAAAAAAATAAAAAAATAAAAAAACCAAACTATTTCTACATGTATGTGATCTCATTACCTCCTTTTTTGGTTATTGATCACTGTAAATTTTTTTTGTCTCATTGAGTAATTTGATAAGAAAACTCTAGACTTGTCATCTATTTATCAACATTTTTAAACTTCATATCTGCTGTTTAGTTCCTAGACCAAGGCCTATGAGTCCCATATAGAACCCAAATTATTAATAGTTTTATAAAGATTACACTGGTCTCAGATGCATTTTTTTCCTCGTTCAAATTCTGGTTTTATAAAAAGGATTAAAGAGCTGAGCCAGTCTCAATTCTTTTAGTTTATGCCAAAGTGACTTAAGGTGTGAACAACCTTAATGGCTATATAGTTTGTTACAAAGGGAGGGAAGAATGCTTGGGGGAATAACTAAGCAATTATTCAGCTGAAATGAGGATAATCCTGTAAATGACAGAAGAAAAGGGAAACCAGTGAGTAAGCTCTTTTCTTAGATTCCACCTACTGGTTTAGTACAATTTTTCTCTTGACCTTTGGTAAAATATTTACTGTTGGAAAAATTAGAGCAAATGTATTTATTTTTAAGCACAAGGCACAGAGCAAAAAACACAAGGTCCAATGGGATAAAAAGGCAGGACTGTTAGCAATAAGAGGGAAGCTCAGCAAGTTGCTCTGATTAGATAATTTCAAATAAAAATTGGAAAAATTTACTTGTTTCTAGTTTCTTTCTACCTCGCTTCCACACTAATTTCACTTTTAACATTACGGGGTGAAGTTGACTACTGTCTGTGAGAAGACATTGTAGCATATAGTGAAACATAACACCAGGTCATTTCCACAGTATCACCCAGTGTATCTGCAAATAACAATACTGACCTAGTCAAAATGAGTGATTTTCCCCACCTGTTTTTGTTTTTGCCATTAAAAAAAGCACCTTCATTAAAATGTATTACAGAACGAAGTGCTGCAGTTTTCCTGCTGGTGCTGTGTCGTTGGGTGATCTGCACACCATCGTCACTTGCTCACAGCGGCTTCCTCCTTGATTAATCTTCATGGAATGGCATACATTTGAACCTCCTGTCACCTTTTTAGCATTAACTTTTGATTGTTTTTTCTTGAAGTATCTTTTACCTGTTTTATAGTAACTGCCGTTCTCTTTCATTCCTCTCCTGGTTTTCTTTCGTCCCTTGTTGCATTTCTTTCCTGCTTCATCCCTCTTATGGTTTCTTATCTACTCGCCCGACAGAGAGTCAAGAGTTGGCACCATTTCTCCAGCCTGGAAAACGGAACGCTGCAGAGAACCCACGCAGGTAGACCAGCCCCACAGTTGATGCCCATTGATTTGAGTGAAGAAGTAGGTAAAGATGTGTCAGTGGACTCACTCCGTTCCTTTGGCACCTCTCTGCTTTCTGTCTTTCTGTTTTCCAAGCTCTGACATGGTCTGAGATACTTACTTGGATAGTATTAGTACTTTTTAACTTCCTTGTTTCAAACCAACCTGTCTCCTATCTTTATTTAATTCCAAAGTCCTTTTACCATTGACTCTTCTACCCTAAGTGGATACATAGGCCCATTGGTAAACTTTGGAACATGCTGTGCTTTCAACTTTCCTCTCCTTTGTACTGGGAAGCCTTTCCTGAAACCCCCAAACCCTTAAGTGCTCATTTTCTCCAACCTCTTTGCACTTTTTGATATTCATTAGTGCAGAATCATATTGCCTTTTAATGCCCTATATGTTAACTAAACAAAATTGGAAAATATAGATAGTGAAAAAGCAAGAGAAAGAAAAAAAAAGCATCCATAATGCCACAACTCAATGGCAATAGTTTTATTTAGATTTTTAAACGCTTGTATGTCAATAGTTATTTCACATAGAGACACATGATTTTGAAAATCACCCAATTAGGATCATGTTGTTTAGCTTAATGTCTTCTGAACACCTTTTTCATGTCAACGAATATTTACTGTAATTCTTTTTTTAATTGAAGTATAGTTGACTTACAATAGTATATTGGTTTCAGGTGTACAACATAGTAATTTGATATTTGTATAGATTTCACTCCATACAAAGTTATTATAAAATATTGACTGTGTTCCCTGTGCTGTACATTACATTTTTAACAGTGGCATACTATTCCATTTTTCGGAAGTGTCCTGTTACATTCCAATTATTTATTTTCAGTCCTGTCTCACAGATACAAATAAATGTCTTGCGGGCAGAGATCCTTGGGGCAGGGCCGATGTCTGTCCCCACCCCCACCCTGTGTTCTGTAGTGTCTCAGACGTGGTAGACTCATTACATGTATGTTGAACAAGTTATGGTGAATACAGATTCCTCTTCCATGTTTTTTTTCCCCTTATGTAAAATGGACAGAAAAGATACTGAAGATTTATTAATGCTTTGAGCTTTAGAAAGTGACAATTTCAGGCAATAATACTGCTCAAAGGCTGAAGGTAATTTAGAAAACACGAAGTCAACTTTGTTTTAGAAAGACCACAGAATCATGGTGACTCATGATTGGTGTGATTCATGTTATCCAGGCATCAGAAAGAGAACGATAAAATGAATGGTGGTTTTTTTTTTTTTGCATTTAATTAAATTAATTAATTTATTTAACATCTTTATTGGAGTATAATTACTTTACATTGTTGTGTTAGTTTCTGTTGTATAACAAAGTGAATCAGCTATACCAATACATATATCCCCGTATCCCCTCCCTCTTGCGTCTCCCTCCCACCCTCCCTATCCCACCCTTCTAGGTGGTCACAAAGCACAGAGCTGATCCCCCTGGGCTATGCGGCTGCTTCCCACTAGCTATCTATTTTACATTTGGTAGTATATATATGTCCGTGCCACTCTCTCACTTTGTCCCAGTTTACCCTTCCCCCTCCCCGTGTCCTCAAGTCCATTCTCTACGTCTGCGTATTTATTCCTGTCCTGCCCCTTGGTTCTTCAGAACCATTTTTTTTTTTTTTTTAGATTCCATATATATGTGTTAGCCTACAGTATTTGTTTTTCTCTTTCTGACTAACTTCCCTCTGTATGACAGACTCTAGGTCCATCCACCTCACTACAAATAACTCAATTTTTTTCTTTTTATGGCTGAGTAATATTCCATTGTGTATATGTGCCACATCTTCTTTATCCATTCATCTGTTGATGGATACTTAGGTTGTTTCCATGTCCTGGCTATTGTAAATAGAGCTGCAATGAACATTGTGGTACATGACTCTTTTTGAATTTTGGTTTTCTCAGGGTATATGCCCAGTAGTGGGATTGCTGGGTCGTATGGTAGTTCTATTTTTAGTTTTTTAAGGAACCTCCATACTGTTCTCCATAGTGGCTGTATCAATTTACATTCCCACCAACAGTGCAAGAGGGTTCCCTTTTCTCCACACCTGCTCCAGCATTTATTGTTTGTAGATTTTTTAAAAAATTTATTTATTTATTTTTGGCTGTGTTGGATCTTTGTTTCTGTGCGAGGTCTTTCTCTAGTTGCGTTGAGCGGGGGCCACTCTTCATCGCGGTGCGCGGGCCTCTCACTATCGTGTCCTCTCTTGTTGCGGAGCACAGACTCCAGACGCCCAGGCTCAGTAGTTGTGGCTCATGGGCCTAGTTGCTATGCGGCATGTGGGATCTTCCCAGACCAGGGCTCAAACCCGTGTCCCCTGCATTAGCAGGCAGATTCTCAACCGCTGTGCCACCAGGGAAGCCCTGTTTGTAGATTGTTTGATGATGGCCATTCTGATTGGTGTGAGGTGATACCTCATTGTAGTTTTGATTTGCGTTTCTCTAATGATTAATGATGTTGAGCGTCCTTTCATGTGTTTGTTGGCAATCTGTATATCTTTGGAGAAATGTCTATTTAGGTCTTCTGCCCCTTTTTGGATTGGGTTGTTTGTTTTTTTGATACTGAGCTGCATGAGCTGTATGTATATTTTGGAGATTAATCCTTTGTCAGTTGCTTCATTTTCAAATATTTTCTCCCATTCTGTGGGTTGTCTTTTTGTGTTGTTCATGGTTTCCTTTGCTGTGCAAAAGGTTTGCAGTTTCATTAGGTCCCATATGTTTATTTTTGTTTTTATTTCCATTTCTCTAGGAGGTGGGTCAGAAAGGATCTTGCTGTGATGGCACAGAAACAGAAATATAGATCAATGGAACAGGATAGAAAGCCCAGAGATAAACGCACGCACATATTGTCAACTTATTTTTGATAAAGGAGGCAAGAATATACAATGGAGAAAAGAGAGCCTCTTCAATAAGTGATGCTGGGAAAACTGGACAGCTACATGTAAAAGAATGAAATTAGAACACTGCCTAGCACCACACACAAAAATAAACTCAAAATGGATTAAAGACCTAAATGTAAGGCCAGACACTATAAAACTCTTAGAGGAAAACATAGGCAGAAAACTCTATGAATGGTGTTTTTTTAAGCCCAGAATGATCTCTCTTCTGGTGACCTTCCAGACCCACCTCCATGCAGTGAATCTTACTAATAAGACTTCTGCATTGTTCTCTCTCCTTCCTGGTCTTATAACTGTGTGGTTGGCGCCAATAGTGATGTGATTGTGCCAGGCATTATTTTGATTCTTATTTCTTCAACCACCCTATTTGTAAGAAGGCAAGAGCTGTAGTATCATTTTATAATCTCTTTTGCATTATTAGTTTAGCAACATGTTCGTAAAATTGAGCTTTACAGAAAAGTGACTAATGTTACTAATTAAACATTAAGTTTTGAAATATAATGATTCATTTTTATAACGGAAGAGAAAGCTTCTTTCTTAAGCCAATATGGAGCTCATTGTTCAGAGTTTAGAGTTTGGAAATAAGGGCTACCAGTAACTGTAAGTGTTCTAGAAAATTATGTTCCCCACCTTTTGTGATCCTCTCAACTAGCTGAGAGAAAGTTATACCCATGGTGGTAACCTGTGGGTTTGGGATTGCAATTATATGACCTGTGACTGGAAGGATCTGCAGAGAAAGTATGGACATTTTATCAGTAGATAATGAACTTCCAATTAAACAAGGGGTATTTAATAGTAGTGACTATTATTATTATGATAATGTAGATAACAATTATTAAAAACTAGGAGATTGGTTCAAGATGGTGGAGTAGGAGGACATGCGCTCACTCCCTCTTGCGAGAGCACCGGAATCACAACTAACTGCTGAACAATCACCTACAGGAAGACACTGGAACTCACCAAAAAAGATACCCCACATCCAAAGACAAAGGAGAAGTTTCAATGAGACGGTACGAGGGGCACAATCACAGTAAAATCAAACCCATAACTGTTGGGTGGGTGACTCACAAACTGGAGAACACTTATACCACAGAAGTCCACCAACTGGAGTGAAGGTTCTGAGCCCCACGTCAGGTTTCCCAACCTGGAGGTCCAACAATGGGAGGGGCAATTCCCAGAGAATCAGACTTTGAAGGCTAGTGGGATTTGATTGCAGGACTTTGACAGGACTGGAGGAAACAGAGGCTCCACTCTTGGAGGGCACACACAAAGTAGTGTGCACATCAGGACCCAGGGGAAGGAGCAGTGACCCCATAGGAAACTGAACAAGACCTATTTGCTAGTGTTGGAGGGTCTCCTGCAGAGGCTGGGGCTGGCTGTGGCTCACTGTGGGGACAAGGACACTGGCAGCAGAAGTTCTGGGAAGTACTCCTTGGCGTGAGCCCTCCCGAAGTCTGCCATTAGCTCCACCAAGGAGCCTGTGGGCTCCGGTGCTGGGTCACCTCAGGCCAAACAACCAACAGGGAGGGAACTCAGCCCCACCCATCAGCAGACAAGCAGATTAAAGTTTTACTGAGCTCTGCCCACCAGAGCAACAGCCAGCTCTACCCACCACCAGTCCCTCCCATCAGGAAGCTTGCACAAGCCTCTTAGATAGCCTCATCCACCAGAGGGCAGACAGCAGAAGCAAGAAGAACTACAATTCTGCAGCCTGTGGAAGGAAAACCACATTCACAGAAAGATAGACAAAATGAAAAGGCAGAGGACTTTGTACCAGATGAAGGAACAAGATAAAACCCCAGAAAAACAACAAAATGAAGTGGATATAGGCAACCTTCCAAAAAACGAATTCAGAATAATGATAGTGAGGATGATCCAGGACCTCAGAAAAAGAATGGAGGCAAAGATCGAGAAGATGCAAGAAATATTGAACAAAGACCTAGAAGAATTAAAGAACAAACAGAGATGAACAATACAACAACTGAAATGAAAACTACATTAGAAGGAATCAATAGCAGAATACCTGAGGCAGAAGAATGGGTAAGTGACCTGGAAGACAGAACGGTGGAATTCACTGCTGTGGAACAGAATAAAGAAAAAAGAATGAAAAGAAATGAAGACTGCCGAAGAGACCTCTGGGACAATATTAAATGCACCAACATGCGCATTATTGGGGTCCCCGAAGGAGAAGGGAGAGAGAAAGGACCCAAGAAAATATTTGAAGAGATCATAGTCAAAAACTTCCCTAACATGGGAAAGGAAATAGTCATCCAAGTCCAGGAAGCACAGTGAGTCCCATACAGGCTAAACCCAAGGAGAAACACACTGAGACACACAGTAATCAAATTGACAAAAATTAAAGACCAAAGAAAAATTATTAAAAGCAACAAGGGAAAAAAACGACAAATAACATACAAGTGAACTCCCATAAGGTTAACAGCTGATTTCTCAGCAGAAACTCTACAAGCCAGAAGGGGGTGTCACAATATATTTAAAGTGATGAAAGGGAAGAAGCTACAACCAAGATTACTCTACCCAGCAAGGATTTCATTCAGATTTGATGGAGAAATTAAAAGCTTTACAGACAAGCTAAAGCTAAGAGAATTCAGCACCACCAAACCAGCTCTACAGCAGATGCTAAACGAACTTCTCTAAGTGGGAAAAACAAGAGAAGAAAAGGACCTACAAAAACTAACCCAAAAGAATTAAGAAACTGATAATAGGAACATACCTGTTGATAATTACCTTAAATGTGAATGGATTAAATGCTCCAACCAAAAGACGCAGGTTTGCTGAATGGATACAAAAACAAGACCCATCTATATGCTGTCTACAAGAGACACACTTAAGACCTAGGGACACATACAGACTGAAAGTGAGGGGATGGAAAAAGATATTCCATGCAAATGGAAATCAAAAGAAAGCTGGAGTAGCAATACTCATATCAGATAAAATAGACTTAAAATAATGTTACAAGAGACAAGAAGGACACTGTATAATGATCATGAGCAATACAAGAAGAAGATATAACAATTATAAATATATATGCACCCAACATAGGAGCACCTCAATACATAAGGCAAATGCTAACAGCTATAAAAGAGGAACTTGACAGTAACACAATAATAGTGGGGGACTTTAGCACCTCACTGACACCAATGGAGAGATCATCCAGACAGAAAATTAATAAGGAAACACAATAGATCAGATGGATTTAATTGACATTTATAGGACATTCCATCAGAAAACAGCAGATTACATTTTCTTCTCAAGTGCACAAGGAACAGTCTCCAGAATATATCACATCTTGTGTCACAAATCAAGCCTCAGTAAATTTAAGAAAATTGAAACTATATCAAGCAGCTCTTCTGCCCACAATGCTATGAGATAAATTACAAATAAATAACAGGGATAAAAACATAAAAAACAGAAACACATGGAGGCTACACAATATGATACTAAATTACTAAGAGATCACTGAAGAAGTCAATGAGGAAGACAAAAAAAACCTAGAGACAAATGACAATGAAAACACGATGATCCAAAACCTATGGGATGCAGCAAAAGCAGTTCTAAGAGGGAAGTTTATAGCAATACAACCCTACCTCAAGAAATAAGAAAAATCTCAAATAAAAATCTAACCTTACACCTAAAGGAACTAGAGAAAGAAGAACAAACAAAATCCAAAGAAGGATAGAAATCATAAAGATCAGAGCAGAAATAAATGCAATAGAAACAAAGAGAACAGTAGCAAAGATCAATAAAACTAAAAGCTGATTCATTGAGAAGATAAAACAACATTGATAAACCTTTAGCTAGGCTCATCAAGAAAAAGAGGAAGAGGACTCAAATCAATAAAATTAGAAACAAAGGAGAAGTTACAGTGGACACTGCAGAAATACAAAGCATCCTAAGAGACTACTACAAGCAACTCTATGCCAATAAAATGGACAACGTGGAAGAAATGGACAAATCCTTAGAAAGGTATAACCATCCAAGACTGAACCAGGAAGAAATAGAAAATATGAATAGACCAATCACAAGTAATGAAATTGAAACTGTGATTAAAAATCTTCCAACAAACAAAAGTCCAGGACCAAATAGCTTCACAGGTGAATTCTATCAAACATTTAGAGAAAAGCTAACACCATCCTTCTCAAACTCTTCCAAAAAATTGCAGAGGAAAGAATACTCCCAAACTCATTCTACGAGGCCACCATCACCCTGATACCAAAACCAGAGAAAGACACTACAAAAAAAAAGAAAATTACAGACCAGTATCACTGATGAATATAGATGCAAAAATCCTCAACAAAATACTAACAATCACAATCTAACAACACATTAAAAGGATCATACACCATAATCAAGTGGGTTTTATCCCAGGGATGCAAAGATTCTTCAATATATGCATATCAATCAATGTGATACACCATATTAACAAATTGAAGAATAAAAACTATATTGTCATCTCAATAGATGCAGAAAACGCTTTTGACAAAATAAAACACCCATTTATGATAAAAACTCTCCAGAAAGTGGACTAGAGGGAACCTACCTCAACATGATAAAGGCCATATATGACAGACCCACAGCAAACATCACTCTCAATGGTGAAAAACTGAAAGCATTTCCTCTTAAGATCAGAAACAAGACACTCTCATCACTATTATTATTATTATTATTATTTTTGCGGTATGCGGGCGTCTCACTGCTGTGGCCTCTCCCGTTGCGGAGCACAGGCTCCGGACGCGCAGGCTCAGCGGCCATAGCTCACGGGCCCAGCCGCTCCGCGGCATGTGGGATCTTCCCAGACCGGGGCACAAACCTGTGTCCCCTGCATCGGCAGGCGGACTCTCAAACACTGCGCCACCAGGGAAGCCCATCACCGCTATTATTGAATGTAGTTTTGGAAATCTTAGCCATGGCAATCAGAGAAGAAAAAGAAATGAATAAATACTGGAAAAGAAGAAGTAAAACTGTGCAAAGTAAGAAGTAAAACTGTCACTGTTTTGCAGATGACATGATACTATAAATAGAAAATCCTAAAGATGCCACCAGAAAGCTACGAATTTGGTAAAGTTGCAGGATATAAAATTAATGCACAAAAATCTCTTGCATTCCTATATACTGACAATGAAAGATCATAAAGGGAAACTAAGGAAACAATCCCATTCAGCATTGCAACAAAAAGAATAAAATACCTAGGAATAAACCTACCTAAGGAGGTAAAATACCTGTACTCAGAAAATTATAAGACACTGATGAAAGAAATCAAAGATGACACAAACAGATGAGGAGATATACCATGTTCTTGGATTGGAAGAATCAACATTGTGAAAATGAGTATACTATCCAAAGCAATCTACAGATGCAATGCAATCCCTATCAAATTACCAGTGGCATTTTTATGGAACTAGAACAAAAAGCCTTACAATTTGTATGGAGACACAAAAGACCCCAAATAGCCAAACCAATCTTGAGGGAAAAAGATGGAGCTGGAGGAATCAGACTCCCTGACTTCAGACTATACTACAAAGCTACAGCCATCAAGACAATATGGTACTGGCAGAAAAACAGACATATAGATCAATTGAACAGGATAGCAATCCCAGAGATAAAACCACGCAACTGTGGTCAACTAATTTATGACAAAGGAGGCAAGGATATACAATGAAGAAAAGACAGTTTCTTCAATAAGTGGTGCTGGGAAAACTGGACAGCTACATGTAAAAGAATGAAATTAGAATACTCCCTAACCCCATACTCAAAAATAAACTCAAAATGAATTAAAGACCTAAACGTAAGTCACTATAAAACTCTTAGAGGAAAACATAGGCAGAACACTCTTTGGCATAAATCACAGCAAGATCCTTTTTGATCCACCTCCTAGAGAAATGGAAATAAAAACAAAAATAAACAAATGGGACCTAATGAAACTTCAAAGCTTTTGCACAGCAAAGGAAACTATAAACAAGGTAAAAAGACAACCCTCAGAATGGGAGAAAATATTTGCAAACGAATCAACAGATAAAGGATTAATCTCCAAAATATATAAACAGTTCATGCCGATCAATATTAAAAAAACAAACAACCCAATCCAAAAATGGGCAGAAGACCTAAATAGACATTTCTCCAAAGAAGACATACACATGACCAAGAGGTGCATGAAAAGCTGCTCAACATCACTAATTATTAGGAAATGCAAACCAAAACTACAATGAGGTATCACCTCACACACCGGTTAGAATGGGCATTATCAGAAAATCTACAAACAACAAATGCTGGAGAGGGTGTGGAGAAAAGGGAACCCTCTTGCACTGTTGCTGGGAATGTAAATTGATACAGCCATTATGGAGAACAGTATGGTGGTTCCTTAAAAAACTAAAAATAGTAATACCGTATGACCCAGCAATCCCAGTACTGGGCATATACCCAGAGCAAACCATAATTCAAAAAGACACATGCACCCAAGTTTTTATTGCAGCACTGTTTACAATAGCCAGCTCATGGAAGCAGCCTAACTGCCCATGGACAGATGAATGGATAAAGAAGATGTGGTACATATATACAATGGAATACTACTCAGCCATAATAAAGAATGAAATTGGGTCTTTTGCAGAGATGTGGATGGACCTAGAGACTGTCATACAGAGTGAAGTAAGTCAGAAAAAGAAAAACAAATATCGTATATTAACGCATATATGTGGAATCCAGAAAAATGGTACAGATGAACTGGTTTGCAAGGCAGAAATAGAGACACAGGTGTAGAGAACAAATGTATGGACAGCAAAGGGGGGAAGCAGGGAGAGGGTAGTGGTTGTGGGATGAATTGGGAGATTGGGATTGACATGCATCCCCTAACATGTATAAAATAGATAACTAATGAGAACCTGCTGTATAAAAAATAAATAAATAAGAAAGAAAAGTAAAACAATTATTAAAAACTTATACTTTGATACACCTAGTTCTAGGCTTTTCTCATCGATTAACCTTTTAAAACTTAGAGAGGTTAAGCAACTTGCCAGGGTCATAACAGCTAGTAAATGCCGAAAGCTAAGACCCTGCCAGTACCACTCTTATATGTGTTGTAACACCTGACTTTCACAGTGTGGTTGGGAAATTGGGCTGCTCTCTGACTTTAGTAATTTCTCTAGAAAAATGAGCATCAATCCTTTAAGTATACAAATATGTTCCTTCCAACATTTTTTGAATGGAATCCTTTCAGTAGGTTCTGTACCTTAGGGGTACTACCCCGGGTAGCTGTGTCATAATCCACATTTCTTTTGTCTACCACTTTCTTCATCACATCCCTTTGTTTCATAGAAGGAAAATAAGATGCTGATGCATGAACCACTGAGTTCTATTTTGTTAATATTCATTCTCGAGTCAAAGGCTAACATGCCTTTTTTAAAGAGCTACTTTCTTTTTACCAACAACATAATACCCTTACTTATTAAAATGAATTTTCAGCAGGATTTCAAGTATTCTCATGTTGTTTACATGAATCATATTAATTTTTCAGTCAACTCAAAGTACTCTCCCACTCCATTTCTCTAACAAGTGGACAGTGTTTGCATTCAATTTTTCTTGCCAAATCACTGTCGCAATTATATATAATATTTCACTGGCTTTATATTGTCACTGAATTATCATTTTAGAAGTACATTAATCTGTGCCTACTTGATTTCTCAAAAACTGGAACAGTCAAAAGAGTGGTATGGCCCCTGTGAGAGAATGCTGCGCGGATTCCCAAAGTCTGCTGTCTTTTTGGTGTAGCGTCTGAGCAGTGCAGGCTACCTGCTAAGGTAGCTTTCTGGGTACCACAAAGTGGTTAGCTGTTTCCTGTTTTCTCCTGTTTGTTGCTGTATAAAGATAGCTTGTAGCAGATAAATTTCTGGTCCATTTATTAAAATAAGCACAATCTTCTAGGATTTGCATGTAAATAACTGGGTGAACTTATATGGGAAAAATATTATGGAAGCAAATGATTTGTTCTTTTGGGCAGTGAAATTTTAGTGCGTTTATGCTTATTAATACTCTATTGTAAAACCATCGGATCTGTTATTGCAATTTAAATACAATGAAAATACTTCTCTAGTTAGCTTTTCTAATAAGCAAATCATTTTAGAAAGTTTTAAGTCTGGGGAAATTGGCCTAATTGTGGAGCTGGATTCCTGAGAAACGAACCAACAGTCCAAATTTCGGGCAAAATCCTGAGAGACGTGGTCCATGAGCTTGATTTCTGCAGGTGTGAGGCTCCATGCCTGGTTCTACAGTGGAGTCAAGTATCAGGATCACTGGCCCAGGAGACAGCCCTCCAGCTCAGTGCTTCACAGACTATCTGTGAAGAAAGACCATTAAAAAATTTCCAATCCATTGTGGGCCAACGCTTTTGTAAAATATGAAAATAATGACTTACGAGGAAAATAAAATTAAAAAGACAACATTTCAAGTCCAATTTTTTTTTTTTTTTTTTTTTTGCGGTACGCGGGCGTCTCACTGCTGTGGCCTCTCCCGTTGCGGAGCACAGGCTCCGGACGCGCAGGCTCAGCGGCCATGGCTCACGGGCCCAGCCGCTCCGCCGCATGTGGGATCTTCCCAGACCGGGGCACAAACCCCGTGTCCCCTGCATCGGCAGGCGGACTCTCAACCACTGCGCCACCAGGGAAGCCCAAGTCCAATTCTTTTGTTAGAATCAGTAGGCATAAAATTTTGTTCTTCCTTTGTAACTTTTGGTTTACCTACCGTTTTGAAAGGACACAAAATTGCATGTAATATATTAATTGCTGATTAGTCAACATTTTCAAATTTATGATTGTTTTCTATTTTCTCAAGTTATGTTTGTTTAGATTATATTTATTATAACATAAAGTAACAAAGGAAGAAGGTACCATATTAAAAATCTGTACTCACACTTGGAATGAACATTGTGTATGCTACTGTATAAAGTCCCACATTTAAATGACCTTTTTTTCCCCTTGCTTAATTTGTTTAATCTAAATTGGATTGATGGCAGTGCTGCTTGCAGAGGATTTAAGAAAAAATCCTCTGTATTTAAAGTTAAATTAAAATCCTCTGTATTTTTAAACTGTTTCTATCTTTTATTTTAATAACACCCAGAGTAGAGAAATCATTTTCACGGTGGTATGTTGACAGGAACAGAAGAAGAGATTTTAGAATAATTTCAGCAAACACAGGATATTTATTTTAAAATTTTACCCCAAATACGGTAAGCGATGCTATATTTTCATAATACATTCCAGTCCAATAGTAGTTAGTTTCAACAATTTATCTTGTAAAGTTATAGAATAACTTTTTTCCTTTGATAAAAAAATGGATTCTGGAAAGATGAACTTTTAATTTGTGGATCTTCTTTTGATGGAATATAAAATTCACAAGATGATTGTTAATAGATTCTTGCAGATGTGTAATATCAAAATCATCAACCATTTCCTTCCTAGTTATTGTTCAGTTAGGCTACCTGTGGTCAGTATCCACATTCTGTTTTTCTAACCTTCTGGTGTTTTTTGCCCTTGCACCTTACCTGCCTTTGTAAAACATGTTGCAGTCCTTCTTGGCCTGGAATGATTAAGATCATTTAAATACTGAAGATCTCAATCAAATAAGCGAGTCTGGTCATAGTGACAGTTTTGAAAAGTTGAGACCAAACTGTCTTCTTATCTTGGGGAAACACAAACAGTTCATTCCTTGGTTCAAATATTCTCAACAGAATTTTCTCATTGAATAGTAAATTATAAATAATGCTTACATTTTCTCAATTGTTCATGTTGTTTGGGGGAGGGTGGCAGGTGTAGCTGAGAAACCAACCTTAACATATCGCATGTTGTAATGTGGACCTGTGGGGCACAACCAACATGACCACACCACATGCAGCTTGCTACACAACTCTGACAATAACCACAAGGGTCTGTACCTTATCCAATGAGGTGAGAATCACTAAATGCTTGACTCTTGTTTTCTGTATTTATCTTCTTACTGACTGTTTTTTTTTTTTTAAAAAAAAGAGCATTCCACCAGTGGTCTGAGTTCTGTGGTTTGAGGAGCACCAGCCTGTGTCAAGCATCATGGCTCCATGTTTTCCAGACAGGCTTCATCCTGCAGCCAGAGGTATAGGAGGCCAGATCCAGCTTTCTGGGAAGGGGAATGGTTGAGGGATAGGTCACTCGGGCTGGAGGTCTCAGTAAAGAAACCAAGGCCCAGTCATACAAACTGGGTCAGAATAAGGATAGGAGGAGGAGAGCCAGAATGCTTAGGGCTCCTAGAAGGTCTATGGAAAAATAAGACAGATTCTAAACCTCAATCTCTAGTGGTCAAAGGATGGTGGTATATTTGATATCAGGTTAGAATTGGTTTAGAAATAACGTCACATGCCATCTATTGGACACTATTCGGCTTTACATTAATCTCTGTTATTTAATTCTCATGAAAATCCTGTAATAGATTTAACTGCCATTTTACACACGGGGAAACTGCATCTTAACGTGGTGAGCAACCTGATTAAGATCATACAGTCAGGTAACGTGTGAGGGTTAGAAGGTCTGTGTCCACGTGTGTCACACTCTGTCTTGAAGCCGTGCACCTGTAGGGAACTGGGTCTGACTGGGTCTGCAGGTCAGTATGAGCCAACCAGGAAGAATGGAGTCAGACAGAGGCAGAAGGCACTCCGCAATGAGTGAATGCATAGGGCTTCTATGGTGTGGCTTTTCCCAAGGCTTCGGAAACTTTGTATGGCGGCTAATCCTGCATAGCGCCCTCTAGTGGCAAGTGTGGTCCAGAGACACAACTATGACACGATGGTGACAGATTTCACCGCCAGATGTCCTTCATGGTTAATCTTTGCCTTTTTTTTTTTTTTTTTTTTTTAATTTCTTGCATGTTTTGGGCGATTACACTTTCTATTATTTTTCTGAGGTACCAGGAAGTTACCTTGGAACCTTGGAAAGGCAAGAAAATGTGTCCTTTTTCTTCTCCCCTGGCACTGTGCAAGCCTAGAAAGTGACAGATGGTTGGGAATCTTACAATATTACTTGTAAGTACGTGTATTTGGGTCAAGTGACTTGAACCTAAAGAAAGTGTTTGTCAAGTATTTAACATCTAGGCAGAGGAAAGTAAAGCTGAGATAGGATAAAGTTAGCAGCAACAGAGAAAACAAGAAGGGTATGCTGTTATAGAAGTTAAGGAGAAAGTGTTTTTTGTTTTTTTTTAATTTTTATTTATTTATTTTGCGGTACGCGGGCCTCTCACTGTTGTGGCCTCTTCCGTTGCGGAGCACAGGCTCTGGACGCGCAGGCTCAGCGGCCATGGCTCACGGGCCCAGCCGCTCCGCGGCATGTGGGATCTTCCCGCACCGGGGGACGAACCTGTGTCCCCTGCATCGGCAGGTGTACTCTCAACCACTGCGCCACCAGGGAAGCCCAGAAAGTGTGTTTTAAAAAGAAAGAGAAACGTAATATGGTAAGGATGTCACTTCTTCCAAAATTGATAAATAAGTTTAATAAAATTCCCACCAAAATCCCAGAGAGGTTTTTTTTTTTTTTTCTTTGCGGTAGGCGGGCCTCTCACTGTTGTGGCCTCTCCCGTCACGGAGCACAGGCTCTGGACGCGCAGGCTCAGTGGCCATGGCTCATGGGCCCAGCTGCTCCGCGGCATGTGGGATCTTCCCGGACCGGGGCATGAACCCGTGTCCCCTGCATCGGCAGGCGGACTCTCAACCACTGTGCCACCAGGGAAGCCCCCAGAGAGGTTTTTGATAAACAGAAGCAAGCTTATTTTAAAAATTATTGTGGGAAGGCACAGGCTATAGAACAGCTAAACAATCCTAAAAAAGAATAAAGTAGAAGGATTCACTCTGTGCAATATTAAGGTTCACTGTATAGCTACAGTGATGGAGACAATGTGGTATTGGAGAGGGACAGACACATATCAATAGATCAGTGGGATAGAATAGAGAACCCAGAAATAGAAGCACACAAACATGCCCAACTAAGTTTTCACAAAGGTGCAAAAGCAATTCAGTAGAGGAAAGGTAGCCTTTTTAACAAAAGGTGCTGGAGCAAGTGGACACCATAAACAAACAAAAACAAATGAAAGAACCCAAACTTGTCTCCCACCTTATATAAAAAGTTAACTGAAAATGAATCACAGACTTTCATGTACAACTATAAGTGTGTAAAACATATTTCGGTAAAATGTAAATTTATTTTTAAAAACATAGGTGCAAACCTTTAGAATCTAGGTGAAGAATTCTCAGATTAGATACCAAAAGCACAATTCATAAAAGGAAAAACAAAAATGTTTGTTTACTGAAGACCTTGAATTAAGGACTAATTAGTTTTGTGACCCTAGTTACCACTAGGAAAGTATAAAAGAACAGAGCACGTTTTATTTTATTCATTAATTAATTAAAAAAAAATTTTTAACATCTTTATTGGAGTATAATTGCTTTACAATGGTGTGTTAGTTTCTGCTTTATAACAAAGTAAATCAGCTATACATATACATATACCCCCATATATCCTCCCTCTTGCGTCTCCCTCCCACCCTCCCTATCCCACCCCTCTAGGTGGTCACAAAGCACAGAGCTGATCCCCCTGGGCTATGCGGCTGCTTCCCACTAGCTATCTATTTTACATTTGGTAGTGTATATATGTCCGTGCCACTCTGTCACTTTGTCCCAGCTTACCCTTCCCCCTCCCCGTGTCCTCAAGTCCATTCTCTACATCTGCGTATTTATTCCTGTCCTGCCCCTAGATTCTTCAGAACCAGTTTTTCGGGTTTTTTTTAGATTCCATATATATGCGTTAGCATACGGTATTTGTTTTTCTCTTTCTGACTTACTTCACTCTGTATGACAGACTCCAGGTCCATCCACCTCACTACAGATAACTCAATTTCGTTTCTTTCTATGGCTGAGTAATATTCCATTGCAGAGCACATTTTAAAATCCACTAAATATTTACTGAGGTCCAGCTTGGTGCCAAGCACTGCCCTAGGCTCTGATGAGTGGCCGTGACAAAGGTGCTTATCACACCCCTAGGTTCTGTGTTCTTTAGATGTTCCCCTTCCTACTCTTCTGCATGGAAGCTTTAATTGAGCAGGCAAACCAAGTCTCCCAAGATAAGGTCCTATCATCGGAGCCTTCCAAGTTCATGGATGGGCAAAAGATCTGGCATTAGTTCAGAACATAAGGGTAAAGGCTACAGACATTGTCAAATGTTTATACAGTATTCATGCAAGAGTAGAGGATGTTTCTAAAATTATTAACACCTTCAATTTCACCAATGGGAACCCATTTTTAACGTGCCTATGCTATGTAATAAGTCACTCATTTTCAATAAAAAATTCTTTTATTATTCTAATTAGCAAAGGGTCTGATGTTGGTCAGTATGACTAATTGCCTCTGGAGAATGGGTTTTATGATCAGAAGACCAGTTAACCATCACCATTCCTAATTTAAATGGTCACTACATTGGTTTCCAGCTTAATGCAACTAAAAAGTAACCAAAATTATGCTGTCTACATTGAATTATTTGAACTATAGATTTTGTAACCCTAGGCCTTACCCACAGATACTCTGATAGAATGGGTCTGAGATGGGGTCCAGAATTCTGCATTTTTAACAATCACACCCAGTTGAAGGAAAGCCTCCCACCATATTTTGAGAATCACTTTGATTATTTTAGTAGAAGAAGCATAGGAGGCTGGAAAAAGACTATAGTAGTAGGTAAAAAAACTGTGTACTCGAGAGGGCAGACAGCAGAAGCAAGAAGAACTACAGTCCTGCAGCCTGTGGAACAAAAACCACATTAACAGAAAGATAGACAAGATGAAAAGGCAGAGGGCTGTGTACCAGATGAAGGAACAAGATAAAACCCCAGAAAAACAAAGAAATGAAGTGGATGTAGGCAACCTTCCAGAAAAAGAATTCAGAATAATGACAGTGAAGATGATCCAGGACCTCGGAGAAAGAATGGAGGCAAAGATCAAGAAGATACAAGAAATGTATAACAAAGACCTAGAAGAATTAAAGAACAAACAAACAGAGATGAACAATAAAATAACTGAAATGGAAACCACTAGAAGGAATGAACAGAAGAATAACTGAGGTAGAAGAATGGATAAGTGACCTGGAAAACAGAATGGTGGAATTCACTGCTGTGGAACAGACTAAAGAAAAAAAGAATGAAAAGCAATGAAGACAGCCTAAGAGACCTCTGGGACAACATTAAACGCAGGAACATTCGCATTATAGGGGTCCCAGAAGGAGAAGAGAGAGAGAAAGGACCCGAGAATATATTTGAAGAGATTATAGTCGAAAACTTCCCTAACATAGGAAAGGAAATAGCCACCCAAGTCCAGGAAGCGCAGTGAGTCCCATACAGGATAAACCCAAGGAGAAACACACTGAGACAAATAGTAATCAAATTGGCAAAAATTAAGGAGAAAGAAAAATTATTGAAAGCAGCAAGGGAAAAATGACAAACAACATACAAGGGAACTCCCATAAGGTTAACAGCTGATTTCTCAGCAGAAACTCTACAAGCCAGAAGGGAGTGGCATGATACTTAAAGTGATGAAAGAGAAGAAGTTACAACCAAGATTACTCTACCCAGCAAGGATTTCATTCAGATTCAATAGAGAAATCAAAAGCTTTACAGACAAGCAAAAGCTAAGAGAATTCAACACCACCAAACCTGCTCTACAACAAATGCTAAAGGAATTTCTCTAAGGGGGAAACACAAGAGAAGAAAAGGACCTACAAGAACAAACCCAAAACAATTAAGAAAGTGTTCATAGGAACATACATATTGATAATTACCTTAAATGTGAATGGATTAAATGCTCCAACCAAAACACACAGGCTTGCTGAATGTATACAAAAAAAAACACCCATATATATGCTATCTACAAGAGACCCACTTCAGACTGAGTAACACATACAGACTGAAAGTGAGGGGATGGAAAAAGATATTCCATGCAAATGGAAATCAAAAGAAAGCTGGAGTAGCAATACTCATATCAGATAAAATAGACTTTAAAATAAAGAATGTTACAAGAGACAAGGAAGGACACTGCATAATGATCAAGGGACCAATCCAAGAAGAAGGTATAACAATTATAAATATATATGCACCCAACATAGGAGTACATCAATACATAAGGCTACTGCTAACAGCTATAAAAGAGAAAATCAACAGTAACACAATAAGAGTGGGGGACTTTAACACCTCACTTAAACCAATGGACAGATCATCCAAAATGAAAATAAATAAGGAAGCTTTAAATGACACAATAGACCAGATAGATTTAATTGATGTTTATAGGACATTCCACCCCAAAACAGCAGATTACACTTTCTTCTCAAGTTCATGTGGAACATTCTCCAGGATAGTTCACATCTTGGGTCACAAATCAAGCCTCAGTAAATTTAGGAAAACTGAAATCATATCGAGCATCTTTTCTGACCACAATGCTATGAGATTAGAAATCAATTACAGGGAAAAAAACGTAAAAAAAACAAACACATGGAGGCTAAACAATACGTTACTAAATAACCAATAAATCACTGAAGGAATCAAAGAGGAAATAAAAAAATACCTACAGACAAATGACAGTGAGAACACGACGATGCAAAACCTATAGGATGCAGCAAAAGCAGTTCTAAGAGGGAAGTTTATAGCTATGCAAGCCTACCTCAAGAAACAAGAAAAATCTCAAATAAGCAATCTAACCTTACACCTGAAGGGACTAGAGAAAGAAGAACAAACAAAACCCAAAGTTAGCAGAAGGAAAGAAATCATAAAGATCAGAGCAGAAATAAATGAAATAGAAACAAAGTAAACAATAGCAAGGATCAATAAAACTACGAGCTGGTTCTTTGAGAAGATAAACAAAATTGATAAACCATTAGCCAGACTCATCAAGAAAAAGAGGGAGAGGGCTAAAATCATTAAAATTAGCAATGAAAAGTAGAAGTTACAACAGACACTGCAGAAATACAAGGCATCCTAAGAGACTACTACATGCAACTCTATGCCAATAAAATGGACAACCTGGAAGAAATGGACAAATTCTTAGAAAGGTATAACCTTCCAAGACTGAACCAGAAAGAAATAGAAAATATGAACAGACCAATCACAAGTAATGAAATTGAAACTGTGATTAAAAATCTTCCAACAAAAGTCCAGGACCAGATGGCTTCACAGGTGAATTCTATCAAACATTTAGAGAAGAGCTAACACTCATCCTTCTCAAACTCTTCCAAAAAATTGCAGAGGAAGGAACACTTCCAAACTCATTCTGTGAGGCCACTGTCACCCTGATACCGAAACCAGACAAAGATACTGCAAAAAAAGAAAATTACAGACCAATATCAGTGATGAATATAGATGCAAAAATCCTCAACAAAATACTAGCAAACAGAATCCAACAACACATTAGAAGGATCATACACATCATCAAGTGGGATTTATCCCAGGAATGCAAGGATTCTTCAATATACACAAATCAATCAATGTGATACATCATATTAACAAATTGAAGAAGAAAAACCATATGATCCTCTCAGTAGATGCAGAAAAAGCTTCTGACAGAATTCAACACCCATTTATGATAAAAAACTCTTCAGAAAGTGGGTATAGATGGAAACTACCTCAACATAATAAAGGCTATATACAACAAACCCACAGCAAACATCACTCTCAATGGTGAGAAACTGAAATCATTAACTCTAAATCAGGAACAAGACAAGGATGTCCACTCTCACCACTATTATTCAACATAGTTTTGGAAGTCCTAGCCACGGCAATCAGAGAAGAAAAAGAAATAAAAGGAATACAAATTGGAAAAGAAGAAGTAAAACTGTCACTGTTTGCAGATGATATGATACTATACATAGAGAATCCTAAAAGTGCCACCAGAAAACTAGTAGAGTTAATCAATGAATTTGGTAAAGTTGCAGGATACAAAGTTAATGTGCAGAAATTTCTTGCAGTCCTATACCCTAATGATGAAAAATCTGAAAGAGAAATTAACGAAACACTCCCATTTACCATTGCAACAACAACAAAAAAATACCTAGGAATAAACCTACCTAGGGAGACAAAAGACCTGTATGCAGTAAATTATAAGACACTGATTAAAGAAATTAAAGATGATATAAATAGATGGAGAGATATACCATGTTCTTGGATTGGAAGAATCAACATTGTGAAAATGACTCTACTACCCAAAGCAATCTACAGATTCAATGCAATCCCTATCATACTACCACTGGCATTTTTCACAGAAATAGAACAAAAAATTTCACAATTTGTATGGACACACAAAAGACCCCGAATAGCCAAAGCAATCTTGAGATGGAAAAACGGAGCTGGAGGAATCAGACTCCCTGACTTCAGACTATACTACAAAGCTACAGTAATCAAGACAATATGGTTGTGGCACAAAAACAGAAATGTGGATCAATGGAACAGGATAGAAAGCCGAGAGATAAACCCACGCGTCTGTGGTCACCTTATCTTTGATAAAGGAGGCAAGAATATGAAACGGAGAAAAGAGAGTCTCTTCAATAAGTGGTGCTGGGAAAGCTGGACAGCTACAAGTAAAAGAATGAAATTAGAAAGCTTCCTAACACCATACACAAAAATAAGCTCAAAATGGATTAAAGACCTAAATGTAAGGCCAGACACTATAAAACTCTTAGAGGAAAGCATAGGAAAAACACTCTACGACATAGATCACAGGATGATACTTTTCGACCCACCTCCTAGAGTAATGGAAATAAAAACAAAAACAAATGATACCTAATGAAACTTCAAAGCTTTTGCACAGCAAAGGAAACCATAAACAAGATGAAAAGACCACCCTCAGAATGGGAGAAAATATTTGCAAACGAATCAATAGACAAAGGATTAATCTCCAAAATATATAAACAGCTCATGCACCTCAATATTAAAGAAACAAACAACCCAATCTAAAAATGGGCAGAAGACCTAAATAGACATTTCTCCAAAAACAACATACACATGACCAAGAGGCACATGAAAAGCTGCTCAATATCACTAATTATTAGAGAAATGCAAACAAAACTACAATGAGGTATCACCTCACACCAGTTAGAATGGGAATCATCAGAAAATCTACACACAGCAAATGCTGGAGAGGGTGTGGAGAAAAGGGAACCCTCTTGCACTGTTGGTGGGAATGTAAATTGATACAGCCACTATGGAGAACAGTATGGAGGTTCCTTAAAAAACTAAAAATAAAATTACCATCTGATCCAGCAATCCCACTACTGGGCATATACCCAGAGAAAACCATAATTCAAAAAGACACATACACCCCAATGTTCATTGCAGCACTATTTACCATAGCCAGGTCATGGAAGCAACCTAAATGCCCATGGACAGACGAATGGATAAAGAAGATGTGGTACATATATACAATGGAATATTACTCAGCCATAAAAAGGAATGAAATTGTGTCATTTGTTGAGACGTGGATGGATCTAGAGACTGTCATACAGAGTGAAGTAAGTTAGAAAGAGAAAAACAAATATTGTATATTAACACATGTATGTGGAACCTAGAAAAATGGTACAGATGAACCGGTTTGCAGGGCAGAAGTGGAGACACAGATATAGAGAACAAACGTATGGACACCAAGGGGGGAAAGCCACAGTGGGGTGGGCATGGTGGTATGGTGAATTGGGTGATGGCGATTGACATGTATACACTGATGTGTATAAAATTGATGACTAATAAGAACCTTCTGTATAAAAAAATCAAATAAAATTCAAATACAAAACAAAACAAAAAACTGTGTACTCATTCAATGGGATACTACACAACAATAAAACGTAACAAAATATTGATACATACAACACTGATGGATTGCAAGGTTATTATGTTGAGTGAAAAAATCCAATCTCAGAAGGCTACACACTGTATAATTTCATCTATTAACTATTCTTAAAATGACAAAATATATGATGGTGATTGCCAGAGGTCAGATATGGGGGTGCAACTATGAGGGGATGATACAAGGGAGTTTCTTTGTGGTTATGGAAGCGTTCTGTATTCTCAAGGGAGTATTTTTTGGGACAGTAGAATTGTTCTGGGTTCTGACTGTGGCGGTCATTACATGAGTCTATACATGTGATAAATATATACACACTCAAGTGTATGTACTGTAAAAGCAGATAAAATCCAAATAAGTTCTAAGGTTTAGTTAATTGTACAATACTGTACAAATGTCAATTTCCTGGTTTTGGTAATTGTATTATGATTATTTAAGATGTGAACATCGGGGAAGCTGGGAGAAGGGTACCTAGGAGCTTTTGTACTATTTTAGCAACTTCTACGTGAATCTAAATTCATTTCAAAATAAAAAGTAAAAACAAAAACAACAAAACAAACCTAGGTGGATGTGAGGTTGTAAATGTAAGCATTAAAGATCATGTTTGAAAAAGAGAAAGGGAAGTTAGAGCCCGTAGAGGTTAACAACATGATGGAATATAATGCAGACATGCTGGTTCAGATTCCTACTCTGCCTCTTGCTGCATGTGACCCTGGGCAGATTAATTAACTTCTCCGTGCTTTAGTCAACTTGTGTTTGAAATGGGGAAATAGCAGTATCTATGCCAAAGAAAGGGTTATCGTGAAGGGGACACGCAAATATGTATGTAAAACAGTATAGTGTTTGACACATGGGAAAGACTCAAAAAACTTTCTTTATTTGCTTAGACGTGGGGAAAGTATCGTCAAGGCTCAGGTTAAGTGGCTCTGGGGAAAAGGGCAAGTGCAGGATCCCAGAGCAGTGGCAGAATCGTCATGGAGAGACTGGGTCAGGGTTGCTGTTCATTGGAGGAGGATGCTTGACATATAGAAGACACAAATGGGACTCACCAGCTGGTGTGGGGGACAGGACATTAGAAGATACAGAGAAGAGGGTTCCCTACAAATGGTGATTTGAACTACCTCTCCCCTCTCAGACAGATATTTTTAAAATAATAAAGTTTTTAGATTTGAATATTCACTCTTGGATGGACAGCAGGCATCTGGAATATAAAATTTCCAAGAGGTGGCTTCTTTGTTTAGCTTAAATAAATGATGGCTGTGTCTCAGAAACATTGTACTTTCCAACACGACAAAAATCATTTTCTAAGGAAGCACTTTTGCTTTGCTTGTCTGAAAAATATGAACGTTATATGACATACTGTACCCACAAAAAGGATTTCTCATTAATAATGCAAAAGCTAAGGTGTGTTTGGGGGTGTCTTGTAAAATTAGAGAAGGATCATGGAGAAAAAAAACTCAGGGACCCCGAGAGATTAGGCCCATAATGCACCTCCTTCACCTCTTACTCCAGAAAGCAATAACTGGGGGAGAAGAGGAAGAGAACAGGATGTCCATCTGGTGATGGAGATTGGGGCAGGCCAGTCCTGTGTTCCGCACTCCCCCACCTGTGCTTGCTAATGTTGGGATGGGATCAGGCTCCATTTCTCCCACTCACAACCCCCAGTGTGAATATAAAAGGTAACCACCAAACATGACCAGGGTGCTCATCCTTTCTAGTGTGTGGGACCCAGATCTGGGGAAGAGTCAATGACACCATTAATGGCCCATGTTTTAGTGGCCCACAGTATTGGCCAAAATTAAATTCTCATGCTGCTACTTTTTTGGAAAAATTTAAGTATAACTGAGGTACAACATATATCAGTTCCAGGTGTACAACATAATAATTCAGTATTTTTATACATTGCAGAATGATCACACAATAAGTCTAGTTACCATCTGTCACTTTACAAGGTTATTACAGTGTTAGTGACTGTATTCCCCATGCTGTACATTACATCCCCATGACTCATTTATTTCGTAACTGGAAGTTTGTAACTCTTAATCTCTCTCACCTATTTTACTCATCCCCCCACCCAACACCCCTCTGGCAACCACCTGTTTGTTCTCCATATCTATGATTCAATTTCTGTTTTGTTACGTTTGTTCACTTGTGTTTTTAGATTCCACATATAAGCAAAATCATATGGTATTTGTCTTTCTCTGCTTGACTTATTTCACTTGGAATAATACCCTCTAGGTCCATCCATGTTGTCGCAAATGGCAAGATTTCATTCTGTTTTATGGCTAATATTCCACTGTGTATACGTGCCACATCTTCTTTAGCCATTCATCCATCAGTCAACACTTAGGTTCCTTCCATCTCTTGGCTATTGTAGCTAATGCTGCAATGAACATAGGGTGCACATGTCTTTTCAAATCAGTGTTTTTGTTTTCTTTGGAAAAATATCCAGAAGTGGAATTGCTGGATCATATGGTAGTTCTACTTTTAATTTTTTGAGGAATCTACATACTGTTTTCCATACTGGCTGTACCAATTTACATCCCCATCAACAAAGCATGAAGATTCCCTTTTCTCCACATCCTCACTAACACTCATAACTTGTCTTTTTGGGAACAGCCATTCTCAGAGGTCTGAGATATCTCTCATTGTAGTTTTCATTTGTATTTCCTTGATGATGAGTGACATTAAGCATCTTTTCCTGTGTCTGTTGGCATTCTGTATGTCTTCTTTGGGAAAATGTCTCTTTAGGTCCTCGGCTCATTTTTTAATCGGGTTGTTTGTTTTCTGATGTTGAGTTGTAAGAGTTCTTTGTATATTTGGGGTATTAACCCCTTATCAGATACATTGTTTGCAAATATGTTCTCCCATTTCGTAGGCTGCCTTTGTATTTTGTTGATAGCTTCCTTCACTGTGCAAAAGCTTTTTAGTCTGATGTAGTCCCGTTTGTTTATTTTTGCTTTTATCTTTCTTGCTTGAGGAGACATACTCAAAAAAATATTGCTAAGACCATGTCAAATAATATACTGCCTATCTTCTTCTAGGGGTTTTGTGGTTTCAGATCTTACATTTAAGTCTTTAATCCATTTTGAGTTTATTTTTGAATATGGTGTGAAAACGTAATTTGATTCTTTTGCATGTAGCTGTACAGCTTCCCAACACCATTTACTGACAGGGTGGTCTTTTCCTCATTGTATTATTTATTCTTGCCTCCCTTGTTGTAGATTAATTGACCATAAATGTGTGGGTTTATTTCTGAGCTCTCTATTCTGCTCCACTGATCTATGTGTCTGGCTTTGTGCCAGTACCGTACTGCTTGGATTACTGTAGCTTTGAGGTATAGGTTGAAGTCAGGGAACATGATACATCCTGCTTTGTTCTTTTTCAAGATAGTTTTGGCTATTTAGGGTATTTTGTGTATCCATACAAATTTTAGAATTATTTGCTGTAGCTCTGTGAAAAATGCCATGGGTATTTTGATAGGGATTCAGGGTGCTACTCTTATTTTTTTATTTTTTTAAACAACTTTATTGGAGTATAATTGCTTTACAATGGTGTATTAGTTTCTGCTGTATAACAAAGTGAATCAGCTATAGGTATACATATATCCCCATGTCTCCTCCCTCTTGTGTCTCCGTCACACCCTCCCTATCCCACCCCTCTAGCTGGACACAAAGCACCGAGCTGATCTCCCTGTGGATGAGGCTGCTTCCCACTAGCTATCTATTTTGCACTAGGTAGTGTATATATGTCCATGCCACTCTCTCACTTCACCCCAGCTTACCCTTCCCCCTCTCTATGTCCTCAAGTCCATGCTCTACTTCTGCGTCTTTATTGCTGTCCTGCCCCTAGGTTCTTCAGAACCATTATTTTTTCCTTTAGATTCCGTATGTATGTGTTAGCATACAGTATTTGTTTTTCTCTTTCTGACTTACTTCACTCTGTATGACAGACTCTAGGTCCATCCACCTCACTACAAATAACTCAATTTCATTTCTTTTCATGGCTGAGTAACATTCCATTGTATATATGTACCACATCTTCTTTACCTATTAATCTGTCGATGGTCGTTTAGGTTGCTTCCATGTCCTGGCTATTGTAAATAAAGCTGCAGTGAACATTTTGGTACATGACTCTTCTTGAATTATGCTTTTCTCAGGGTATATGCCCAGTAGTGGGATTGCTGGATGGTATGGTAGTTCTATTTTTAGTTTTTTAAGGAACCTCCATACTGTTCTACATAGTGGCTGTATCAATTTACATTCCCACCAACAGTGCAAGAGGATTCCTTTTTCTCCGCACCCTCTCCAGCAATTATTGTTTGTAGATTTTTTGATGATGGCCATTTTGACTGGTGTAAGGTGATACCTCATTGTAGTTTTGATTTGCATTTCTCTAATGATTAATGATGTTGAGCATCCTTTCATGTGTTTGTTGGCAAACTGTATATCTTCTTTGGAGAAATGTCTATTTAGGTCTTCTGCCTGTTTTTGGATTGGGTTGTTTGTTTTTTTGATATTGAGCTGCGTGAGCTGCTTGTATATCTTGGAGATTAATCCTTTGTCTTTGCTTCGCTTGCAAATATTTTCTCCCACTCTGAGGGTTGTCTTTTCATCTTCTTTATGGTTTCCTTTGCTGTGCAAAAGCTTTGAAGTTTCATTTGGTCCCATTTGTTTATTTTTGTTTTTATTTCCCTTACTCTAAGAGGTGGGTCAAAAAGGATCTTGCGTGATTTATGTCATAGAGTGTTCTTCAATGTTTTCCTCCAAGAGTTTTATAGTTTCTGGCTTTATATTTAGGTTTTTAATCCATTTTGAGTGTATTTTTGTGTATGAGGTTAGGGAGTGTTCTAATTTCATTCTTTTACATGTAGCTATCCAGTTTTCCCAGCACCACTTATTGAAGACGCTGTCTTTTCTCCCTTGTATACTCTTGCCTCCTTTATCAAAGACAAGGTGACCATATGTGCATGGATTTATCTCTGGGCTTTCTACCCTGTTCCATTGATCTATATTTCTGTTTTTGTGCCAGTACCATACTGTCTTGATTAATGTAGCTTTGTAGTATAGTGTTAAGTCAGGGAGCCTGATTCCTCCAGCTCCATTTTTCTTTCTCAAGATTTCTTTGGCTATTTGGGGTCTTTTGTGTTTCCATACAAATTGTGAAATTTTTTGTTCTACTTTTGTGAAAAATGCCAGTGGTAGTTTAATAGGGGTTGCATTGAATCTGCAGAGTGCTTTGGGTCATATAGTCATATTCACAGTGTTGATTCCTCCAATCCAAGACCATAGTATATCTCTCCATCTGTTTGTATCATCTTTAATTTCTTTCATCAGTGTCTTATAGTTTTCTGAGAATAGGTGTTTTACCTCCTTATGTAAGTTTATTCCTAGGTATTTTATTCTTTTTGTTGCAGTGGTAAATGGGAGTGTTTCTTTAATTTCTCCTTCAGATTTTTCATCATTAGTGTTTAGGAATGCAAGGGATTACTGTGCATTAATTTTGTAACCTGCTACTTTACCAAATCCATTGATTAGCTCTAGTAGTTTTCTGGTAGCATCTTTAGGATTCTCTATGGACAGTATCATGTCATTTGCAAACAGTGACAGCTTTACTTCTTCTTTTCTGATTTGGATTCCTTTTATTTCTTTCTTGTCTCTGACTGCTGTGGCTAAAACTTTCAAAACTATGTTGAATAATAGTGGAGAGAGTGGCAACCTTGTCTTGACCCTGATCTTGGTAGAAATGGTTTCAGTTTTTCACCATTGAGAACGATGTCGGCTGTGGGTTTTTCATACCTGGCCTTTATTATGTTGAGGTAAGTTTCGTCTATGCCTAATTTCTGGAGGGTTTTTATCATAAATAGGTGTTGAATTTTGTCAAAAGCTTTTTCTGGATCTATTGAGATGATCATATGGTTTTTCTCCTTCAATTTGATAATATGGTTTATCACATTGATTGATTTCTGTATACTGAAGAATGCTTGCATTCCTGGGATAAACCCCACTTGATTATGGTGTATGATCCTTTTAATGTGCTGCTGGATTCTGTTTGCTAGTATTTTGTTGAGGACTTTGCATCTATGGTTCATCAGTGATACTGGCCTGTAGTTTTCCTTTTTTGTGCCATCTTTGTCTGGTTTTGGTATCAGGGTGATGGTGGCCTCATAGAATGACTTGGGGAGTGTTTCTCCCTCTGCTATATTTTGGAAGAGTTTGAGAAGGATAGGTGTTAGCGCTTCTCTAAATATTTGATAGAATTTGCCTGTGAAGCCATGTGGCCGGGGCTTTTGTTTGTTGCAAGATTGTTAATCATAGCTTCAATTTCAGTGCTTGTGATTGGTCTGTTTATATTTTCTATTTCTTCCTGGTTCAGTCTCAGGAGGTTGTTCTTTTCTAAGAATTTGTCTATTTCTTCCAGGTTGTCCATTTTATTGGCATAAAGTTGGTTGTAGTAATCTCTCATGATCCTTTGTATTTCTGCAGTGTCAGTTGTTACTTCTTTTTCATTTCTAAGTCTGTTGACTTGAGTCTTCTCCCTTTTTTTTCTTGATGAGTCTGGCTAATGGTTTACCAATTTTGTTTATCTTCCCAAAGAACCAGTTTTTAGTTTTATTGGGCTTTGGTATTGTTTCCTTCATTTCTTTTCATTTATTTCGGATCTGGCCTTTATGATTTCTTTCCTTCTGCTAACTTTGGGGTTTTCTTGTTCCTCTTTCTCTAATTCTTTTAGGTGTAAGGTTAGGTTGTTTACTTGAGATATTTCTTGTTTCTTGAGGTAGGAGTGTATTGCTGTAAATTTCCCTCTTAGAACTGCTTTTGCTGCATCCCATAGGTTTTGAGTCATCGTGTTTTCTTTGTGATTTATTTCTAGGCATTTTTTGATTTCCTCTTTGAGTTCTTCAGGGATCTCTTCGTCATTTAGTAGTGTATTGTTTATTCTCCATGTGTTTCTATTTTTTTTACAGTTTTTTTCCTGTCATTGATATCTAGTCTCATAGAGTTGTGGTCATAAAAGATACTTGATATGATTTCAATTTTCTTAAATTTACCAAGGCTTGATTTGTGAGCCAAGATATGATCTATCCTGGAGAATATTCCATGAGCACTTGAGAAGAAAGTGTATTCTGTTGTTTTTGGATGTGATGTCTTATAAATATCAATTAAGTCCCTCTTGTTTAATGTATCATTTAAAGCTTGTGTTTCCTTATTTATTTTCATTTTGGATGATCTGTCCATTGGTGAAAGTGGGATGTTAAAGTCCCCTACTATGACTGTGTTACTATCGATTTCCCCTGTTATGGCTGTTAGCATTTGCCTTATGTATTGAGGTGCTCCTATGTTAGGTGCATAAATATTTACAATTGTTATATTTTCTTCTTGGATTGATCCTTTGATGTTTATATAGTGTCCTTCTTTGTCTCTTGTACTAGTCTTTCTTTTAAAGTCTGTTTTGTCTGATATGAGAATTGCTACTCCAGCTTTCATTTCATTTCCATTTGCATGGAATATCTTTTTCCATCCCCTCACTTTCAGTCTGTATATGTCCCTAGGTCTGGAGTGGGTCTCTTGTAGACAGCATATATATGGGTCTTGTTTTTGTATCCATTCAGCCAGTCTATGTCTTTTGGTTGTAGCATTTAATCCATTTACATTTAAGGTAATTATCGATATGTATGTTCTATTACCATTTTTTAAATTGCTTTGGGTTTGTTATTGTAGGTCATTTTCTTCTCTTGTGTTTCCCCTAGAGAAGTTCCTTTAGCATTTGTTGTAAGCCTGGTTTGGTGGTGCTGAATTTTAGCCTTTTCTTGTCTGTAAAGGTTTTAATTTCTCCATCGAATCTGAATGAGATCCTTGCT
Source organism: Globicephala melas (assembly GCF_963455315.2). NCBI lineage: Eukaryota > Metazoa > Chordata > Mammalia > Artiodactyla > Delphinidae > Globicephala > Globicephala melas. The sequence continues at coordinate 10,488,202 of NC_083321.1, forward strand.
GGGTAATCTTGGTTGTAGATTTTTTCCCTTTCATCACTTTAAATACGTCCTGCCATACCATTCTGGCTTGCAGACTTTCTGCTGAAAGATCAGCTGTTAACCTTATGGGGATTCCCTTGTGTGTTATTTGTTGCTTTTCCCTTTCTGCTTTTAATATTTTTTCTTTGTATTTAATTTTTGATAGTTTGATTAATATGGGTCTTGTGTTTCTCCTTGGATTTATCCTGTATGGGATTCTCTGTGCTTCCTGGACTTGATTGAGTATTTCCTTTCCCATATTAGGGAAGTTTTCAACTACAATCTCTTCAAATATTTTCTCAGGCCTTTTCTTTTTCTCTTGTTCTTCTGGGATCCCTATAATTCGAATGTTGGTATTTAATGTTGTGCCAGAGGTTTGTGAGACTGTCCTCAATTCTTTTCATTCTTATTTCTTTATTCTGCTCTATGGTAGTTATTTCCACTATTTTATCTTCCAGGTCACTTATCTGTTCTTCAGCCTCAGTTATTCTGCTATTGAGTCCTTCTGGAGAATGTTTAATTTCATTTATTGTGTTGTTCATTGTTGTTTGTTTGCTCTTTACTTCTTCTGGGTCCTTTTTAAACGTTTCTTGTATTTTCTCCATTCTATTTATTTGATGGAGTTTTTTTGTCATTTCTTTCTCTCTGTCATGTCTTCAAAATTCTTCAGTGTTTTTACAATTCAAAAGTATATTTCAGAAGTTATTTATTTTATTTTTTTAAATTTTTATTTTATTTTTTTATACAGCAGGTTCTTATTAGTTATCCATTTTATACATATTAGTGTATATATGTCAATCCCAATCTCCTAATTTATCACACCATCATCCCCCCACCACTTTCCCCCTTTGGTGTCCATACGTTTGTTCTCTACATCTGTGTCTCAATTTCTGCCCTGCAAACCAGTTCATCTGTACCTTTTTCTAGGTTCTACATATATGTGTTAATATACGACATTTGTTTTTCTCTTTCTGACTTATGTCACTCTGTATGGCAGTCTCTAGATCAAGTAAATTTCTGCATTTCTTCCAGGTTGTCCATTTTATTGGCATAGAGTTGCTTGTAGTAGTCTCTTAGGATGCTTTGTATTTCTGAGGTCTCTGTTGTAACTTCTCCTTTTTCATTTCTAATTTTATTGATTTGAGTCCTCTCCCTCTTTTGCTTGATGAGTCTGGCTAATGGTTTATCAATTTTGTTTATCTTCTCAAGGAACCAGCTTTTAGTTTTACTGATCTTTGCTATTGTTTTCTTTGTTTCTATTTCATTTATTTCTTCTCTGATCTTTATGATTCCTTTCCTTCCACTAACTTTGGGTTTTGTTTGTTCTTCTTTCTCTAGTTCCTTTAGGTGTAAGGTTAGATTGTTTATTTGAGATGTTTGTTGTTTCTTGAGGTAGGATTGTATTGCTATAAACTTCCCTCTTAGAACTGCTTTTGCTGCATCCCATAGGTTTTGGGTCATTGTGTTTTCATTGTCATTTGTTTCTAGGTATTTTTTTATTTGTCTTTGATTTCTTCAGTGATCTCTTGGTTATTTAGTAATGTTTTGTTTAGCCTCTATGTGTTTGTGTTTTTTACATTTTTTTCCCTGTAATTGATTTCTAATCTCATAGCATCGTGATCAGAAAGATGCTTGATATGATTTCAGTTTACCTAAATTTACTGAGGCTTGATTTGTGACCCAAGATGTGAACTATCCTGGAGAACATTCCATGCGCACTTGAGAAGAAAGTGTAATCTGCTGTTTTGGGATGGAATGTCCTATAAATATCAATTAAATCTCTCTGGTCTATTGTGTCATTTAAAGCATGTGTTTCCTTATTTTCTGTTTGGATGATCTATCCATTGGTGTAAGTGAGGTGTTAAAGTTCCCCACTACTATTGTGTTACTGTCGATTTCCTCTTTTATAGCTGTTAGCAGTTACCTTATGTATTGAGGTGCTCCTATGTTGGGCGCATATATATTTATAATTGTCATATCTTCTTCTTGGATTGATCCCTTGATCATTATGTAGTGTCCTTCCTTGTCTCATGTAACATTCTTTATTTTAAAGTCTATTTTATCTGATATGAGTATTGCTACTCCAGCTTTCTTTTGATTTCCATTTGCATGGAATATCTTTTTCCATCTCCTCACTTTCAGTCTGTGTCTCTAGGTCTGAAGTGGGTCTCTTGTGGACAGCATATACATGGGTCTTGTTTTTGTATCCATTCAGTGAGCCTGTGTGTTTTGGTTGGAGCATTTAATCCATTCACGTTTAAGGTAATTATCGATATGTATGTTCCTATGACCATTTTCTTAATTGTTTTGGGTTTATTTTTGTAGGTCCTTTTATTCTCTTGTGTTTCCCACTTCGAGAAGTTCCTTTAGCATTTGTTGTAGAGCTGGTTTAGTGGGGCTGAATTCTCTCAGCTTCTGCTCGTCTGTAAAGCTTTTGATTTCTCCATCAAATCTGAATGAGACCCTTGCCGGATAGAGTAATCTTGGTTGTAGGTTCTTCCCCTTCATCACTTTAAATATGTCACGCCACTCCCTTCTGGCTTGTAGAGTTTCTGCTGAGAAATCAGCTGATAACCTTATGGGAGTTCCCTTGTATGTTATTTGTCGTTTTTCCCTTGCTGCTTTCAATAATTTTTCTTTGTCTTTAATTTTTGCCAGTTTGATTACTATGTGTCTTGGCATGTTTTTCCTTGGGTTTATCCTGTATGGGACTCTCTGCACTTCCTGGACTTGGGTGGCTGTTTCCTTTCCCATGTTAGGGAAGTTTTCAACTATAATCTCTTCAAATATTTCCTCTGGTCCTTTCTCTCTCTCTTCTCCTTCTGGGACCCCTATAATGCAAATGTTGTTGTGTTAAATGTTGTCCCAGAGGTCTCTTAGTCTGTCTTCATTTCTTTTCATTCTTTTTTCTTTATTCTGTTCCACAGCAGTGAATTCCACCGTTCTGTCTTCCAGGTCACTTACCTGTTCTTCTGCCTCAGTTATTCTGCTATTGATTCCTTCTAATGTAGTTTTCATTTCAGTTATTGTATTGTTCATCTCTGTTTGTTTGTTCTTTAATTCTTCTAGGTCTTTGTTCAACATTTCTTGCATCTTCTCAATCTTTGCCTCCATTGTTTTTCCGAGGTCCTGGATCATCTTCACTGTCATTATTCTGAACTGTTTTTCTGGAAGGTTGCCTATCTCCACTTCATTTAGTTGTTTTTCTGGGGTTTTATCTTGTTCCTTCATCTGGTACGTAGCCCTCTGCCTTTTCATCTTGTCTATCTTTCTGTGATTGTGGTCTTTGTTCCACAGGCTGCAAGATTGTAGTTCTTGCTTCTGCTGTGTGCCCTCTAGTGGATGTGGCTCTCTTAGAGGCTTGTGCAAGTTTCCTGATGGGAGGGACTGGTGGTGGGTTGAGCTGGCTGTTGCTGTGGTGGGCAGAGCTCAGTAAATCTTTAATCTGTTTGTCTGCTGATGGGTGGGGCTGAGTTCCCTCCCTGTTGGTTGTTTGGCCTGAGGTGACCCAATACTGGAGCCTACCTGGGCTCTTTGGTGGAGCTAATGGCGGACTCTGGGAGGGCTTACACCAAAGCGTACTTCTCAGAACCTCTGTTGCCAGTGTCCTTGTCCTCACAGTGAGACACAGCCAACCCCTGCCTCTGCAGGAGACCCTCCAACACTAGCAGGTGGGTCTGGTTCAGTCTCCAGTGGGGTCACTGCTCCTTCCCCTGGGTCCCGATGTGCACACTACTTTGTGTGTGCCCTGCAAGGGTGGAGTGTCTGTTTCCCCCAGTCCTGTCGAAGTCCTGCAATCAAATCCTGTTAGCCTTCAAAGTCTGATTCTCTAGGAATTGCTCCTCCTGTTGCCGGACCCCCAGGTTGGGAAGCCTGAGGTGGGGCTCAGAACCTTCCCTCCAGTGGGTGGACTTCTGTGGTATAAGTGTTCTCCAGTTTGTGAGTCACCCACCCAGCAGTTTTGGGGTTTGATTTTATTGTTATTGCGCCCCTCCTACCGTCTCACTGTGGCTTCTCCTTTGTCTTTGGACGTGGGGTACCTTTTTTGGCGAGTTCCAGTATCTTCCTGTCAATGATTGTTCAGCAGTTAGTTGTGATTCTGGCGCTCTCGCCAGTTGGTGTGAGAGCACGTCCTTCTACTCTGCCGTCTTGGACCAATCTCTCAGAAGTCATTGAAAGTGATAACTAGTTACCTATTTTCTTAAAATCTTATTTGGATTCCATAGAAGGAACTTAGAATAGTGGGCCTCAAACTGCTGCACATTAGAATCACATGAGAGTTTTTAAAAATGCAAGTTTTTCTTAAAAGAACAAAGAATTATGTGTCTGCTTCATTGAATAAGTTTGAATGAAGTTTTTTACCATCTTATGACTTGGATTGTTCCTGTCATAAACGTAGATTTACTGCAGCTGTTTCCTGCAACATGCAAAAGCATAACTTTAAGTTTCATTTCCCGTACAGATAAAAGCACAGAGAGTTGTTGATGGATCCCTGGGCAGCTCTTTCCCTGCAGAAGCTGATGAAAAAGGGTGCCCCATAGTCATGCTATGAGTGCTTGTTGACATTTTAGGGGGCCAGTTACTTCTCCCTTCCTTGATCTCACCTGGTTCCTGGAGTAATACTGCTCCTGTCTGATGCTGCAGCCCACAAATTTGTTTCTACCGTATTGGCTGTGCTGGTTGTTCCCATCAAAGCTGAGGAAATATTGTTTTGAAGATCAAAAACACTGTTAAAGCCACACACAGTTGTCAGTAAGTTGTTAGAATGTTAATAAGTTGGCAGTGAAACACCTGAAGTGAAAAGTGTCCAAACCTTCCAATATCCTCTTGACTGCTCACCAGTGACAGCAGATTAATGCCTTTATGAAATTTAATGATGTAAATTCGATAAAGGCAGGAATTTTTGTCTGTGTTGTTCACTGCTTATATCCCCATCACTTAGAACCAGGCCCACGTGCAATAAATATTTGAATTTGTTAAATGAAAAGCACCCTGTGCCTATCTGTGCCTGCAGGTTTTAGACCACCTACTGTTCTGGGTAATTTCTTGCCCTGTTTCTCAAACCATCGGTTATCTCTCTACCATCTTTTACAACCAAACATTCCCAAAGCAGAATCTTCTCTCACAGCTTAAATGTTTTCATGTCACATTCAATTTTCAGTGAATTGCAGTCTTTCTTCTCGTCTTAATACCTTTCTAAAATTGTTTCCCCTAATACTGCCAGTGACGACCTGTTAGCTGTATCCAGTGAGCTCTATTCAATCCCTGTTCTTTAGGATTTCTCAACAACACTGCTCTGCTTCCTCCTGGCCCTTTGAGATGCTTGTCCTTCCTTAGCTTCCAAAACAGGACATTCTCTTAAATCTCTTTCCTACTTTCTTTGACATCCTCAATTTCATCTTCACTAATTTCACTTTCTCAGACAGCCATATGTGAGCATTCCTTACAAGGTGTCACCCTCCCCTGGGAACTCTCATTCATTCCCATAACTTATCAATTTTAGGTGAATTCCTCATGCAGTGCCATGTTCTTTCAATCCTGTTCTCTTATTTGATTTTCAAGCTTGCATTTCCAGCGATTTGCAGTGCATATCATAATGAATCTTCAATCTATGATGTGAAATCATAGAAATGCTCCATTCTGAGCTCATGATCCAATTCCCATGCTTCTCCTTTCTCAGCTTCCTCTCTCTCTCTTTTAGCATCGTCACCATCTAATGCCCTTCGTACTTCCCATCATCCAAACCCAAAGCTGAGAGATGTTTTGATTTCTTCCTCTTTTTCACTCCTTATATCTAATAAATTCCTTCACATTTATTAAGTCCTTTCTACCCCCAAATGTCTAAAATATAGCCCCCTACCTTTATTTCTAGTCTTTAATTCAGGTCTAGTTCCTTGTTTACTCCTACTGTCTCACTTGTTTTCTAAACTATTAATTGTAATTTCTTTCTTCCCTACTCAGTTCACCTCTAATGATTCTCTAATGCTTATGGATTAAAGTCCAGATGCCATGAGCATTTAAGACCCTGCATAGTGTGGTTCCAGCCTTTGTCTATTGCCTTAAGTTAATTACACCCTGATTTAACCATAATCCATCTAGGCTATTCTGATTGGCTGTGAACACAACTAGAATGTTTCTGTTTCATCCTGTATAGGTATTGTTCCTCCTACCTGGAATGTTCTTTTTCTCTTATTATATAATTTCTACTTATTCTCTAAGATTCAACTCAACTCCCTTCTATTCCGTGAGATTTCCTTGTAATATCCTAGCCTTCATTGAGCTCGTTCCTGTAATATTATGGAGCAATTATTTTGTGCTAGGCATTAGAGCCTTTTACTGTTATTTAGTCCTTCCTGGCTATCTTATGTCACTTATCATCTCTTTTTAAATTATTTTTATTGGAATATAATTCACACATCTTTTAAAGTTTTTTTAATATATTCACAAAATTATGCAACCATCATTGCACCATTATATAATTACAGAATATTTTCATCCTGCCAAAGGAAGCCTAATTAATTAGCAGTCACTTTCTGTCTCTCCTGCCGCCCTGTCTCCTGCCTATATCTATTTTTTGTTTTTATGGATTTACCTATATGTGCATTTCATATAAATGGAATCATACAATATATAGTTTCTTGTATCTGACTTCTTATACTTAAAATGATATTTTTAAGGCTCATGTATGTTATGACATGTACCGGTACATCATTCCTTTCATGGCTGAATAATGTTTCATTATATGGATATAGCACATTTTCTTTATCTGTTCATCAGTTGATAGACATCTGGGTTGTTTCCACTTTTTGCCTATTATGAATAACACTCCTGTGAACATGTGTATAAAAGTTTGTGTGTGATCCTGTGTTTTCACTTTTCCTAGGTATATACCTAGTCGTGGACTACTGAGCCTTACCTTATAGTAACTCTATGTCTAGCTTTTTGAGGAACTGCCAAACAATGTCTCAAAGCAGCTACACCATTTTACATTACCGCTAGCAATGTATGAGGGTTCTAATTTTTCCAAATCCTCACCAAGCTCGTTACTTTCTTTTTGATTATAGCCATCCCCATGGGTGTGAAGTCATAGCTCATTGTGGTTTTGATTTGCATTTCCCTAGTGACTAGTGATGAGCATCTTTTCATATGCTTATTGACCATTTGTATATTTTCTTTGGACAAATATATATTCAAATCCTTTGCCCAAGTTTACATGTGTTATTTGTCTTTTTATTGCTGAGCTGTAAGCTTTCTTTATACGTTCTGGATACTAGACCCTTATCAGATATATAATTTGCAGATATTTTCTCCCCTTCTGTAGGTGGTTTTCACTTTCTTTACAGTGCCCTTTGCAGCACAAAAGTTTTTAATTTTGATGATGTTCACTTTTTAATTTGTTTATGCTTTTGTTGTCATACCTAAGAAACCATTGTCTAACCCAAGGTTATGAGGTTTATACCTATGTTTTCTTCTGAGAGTTTTGTAGTTTTTGCTCTTATGTTTAGGCCTCTGATCCATTTTGAGTTAATTTTTGTATGTGATATGAGGTAAGCGTGCAATTTCATTCTTTTTTGCATGAGGCTACCCAGTTTTCCCACCACGGTTTTTTTAAAGATTATTCTTTTCCCATTGAATTTTCTTGGCTCCCTACTGCTTATCTTTTAACATATATGGTTTTTATCACCTCTAGTTAGGCAGTAAGGTTTTTGAGGGCAGGGAGTTTCTCTTATATTTAGGTATACCCTCTGTACTTAACAGGTTGCCATACCCGTAGTAGGTCTGACGGATATATTACTAATGTCTGTCTTTCCAACCAGATAGTAAGCTCTTAAAATGAGAGGACTTGCTTATTTTTGCTTACCGGTAGGCTGGGATCAGTAAGTACTTTTGGATGATTGAATTAATGATTTCCCAATGATGAGTTCGTGTCTTACTTTAGGATTTTTGTTCTCCCTTGCAGCAGGATGCATACTAGGTAAGAGTAATTTTCTTACAGTAAGTCACCAAGGGAAGAGGTGAACAAGGGGCAAACATGACTCCATGGGAAAATCCTAGCTTAGCTTTGATGTTGCCACCATATGATTCTACCATATTCATTTTATATTCCTTGCTCCTCTTTAGCTCAGAACACATAACCAGGTTTTGAATGAAAGGAAACCCCTTTAAGGTTTAGACTTAGGAAATTTTCCAATTTGTGTTTTAGGTTATGTACCAAGAATTTAAAACAAATCAAATCCAAGCTACCATTTCTGCGTATTGGGCTTTTCTCTTCTGAAAGTGTAATAAAAAAGAATTCCCTGGTTTTTAACCAGTGCCAGTACTTCCTATTGGTGGACTTTGACAAGGCCTAATGTGTGAAACCACATTTTGAATAATGAGAACAGGAAATATGTTTCTTCCTTGCTCATGGTTTCTGCAGCTATGAAAGTGATTTGCAAAAAAAAATAGAAAAAAAGGAAATACACTAAGTATCCAATTATAGAGGAAGGGTGAATTTATTCTATATTGATTCAATGAAGTGCTCAGTTGCAACTAAAAATAATACTTAAGAAAATTATATACCAGTAAAGAAACATATTTATGGTATAAATTTAAGTATAAAAAGATTACATTGTGCAGTGATTGCAAGTAGGTAAAATTATGTACTGTTGTGAACTAAGGTGATCAGCCATCCTGGTTTGCCTCGGGCTATCTGGTTTTTAGCACTAAAAGTCCTGTATCCCAGGAAATCTCTCAGTCCTGAGCAGAGTGGGGTGGTCCGTCACCCTACTATGAACAAATTGTCAAAGAGATAATTGGGGAGAAGGTCATAGCAAGGATTTTCATTCTTTTTTAAGAGTAGACATCAGCGGTGTCTCGTTATAAGGAGTTAATGTGAGGTCAGAAAAAACTAACTATTTGAGATCATAAAAATGAACAAAATAAACTAAAATTCTTAAGGAAACCATGAGTTTGGAGAAGGATGCTCATATATATTTCAGAAGTGGAGAAAATGAGATAGAAATAAGATCTTGTCTCTTTTGAAGGTTTTCTCACTGAATTTTGCCTTGAGTCTGCCATTGCCACAACCTCTTCCCTTTCCCCTAGTCCAAGGCAGGCACTGGTCCTAGTCTACCACCATATATTCCAGTCACATTCTGGACCGCAGACGGCAAGGAGTGTGTTATTAATGACCTGTTCCAGGAAAATTTTCCACGGGAATATGTGTGTGTGGTAGAATATATTGACGTGAATAGTCGATGTCTTGACATCTTACAGTTCAAACCCATTTGGGATTATGTGAATATGAGCTTAAGGCTGCTGGAGCCTCCCATGGTCAAAATGTTACAAGAGTAAAGAAGATTAGAGAAACACCATGTTGGAATCATCTGCTGCAGACGAGAACACACATACAGTTTTATTCATTTAAAGCCATTTTCGAGGACATAGACAGAAATGTCCCCCTTCCTTTTTTTTTTCCTAATCACAGGAAATATCTTCCATTGGTGGTCAAAGTGGAAATAGCACTGAGAGTGGAAATTACATTGTCTATGTACCTACCAGAGCCTGGCAGCACTCGGCATGTAGCAAATGCTCAAATGTAGCTGATAGCTTATAGTGACGTCTTCCTAGTTTAACATTCTTTCTATGTAGGGTAGTAACGTCTCTGAATATGAAAAAGAATCTAGAAATAGGGTAAATATTCCCTGAGATTTGGCATCATAAGTAATTATGTTATTTTCAAGCATGATCTTCTTTCTCAGAATGTCTATAGCACTTAGTGTCTGCATTCTATAATCTGACAGCTAATTGTATATTAATGATTTTTCAAAGGTTGTGAATGTCTAAGTCTTTTTGTCCCCAAGGGGTAAAACCTGACTTCTGACTCTTGTGTGTGTTTCTCAACACCTGTTTCATGCTGGTCAGAGAGCAGGTGCTGATAAAACCTGTTGACTTGGCTCTAGTAGTTTATGTAGACATTGGATAGGCAATTTGGTTATTTCAAGCATCATAGCATTTGAATAAGAAGATCTAGGTATGAAACAGGCTCTCAAAATTACTTGCTGTGACCACTGACAAATTACCTTTACTTATTTATTTACTTATTTTCTCTTTGAACATTTGTAAAATAGGGATAGGGATTTTTTTTCCTTGATCATGGAAGCTCAATTGCAATTATTTGATAAAATACTTTGTGAACTGGAAAATATTCTACAAATACAAGTATTGATTATCCTTTGTAATTTGGGTACTCCTCATGGCACTTTTTCTATCATTCTTTCTTCCTTTGCCTAAAGGCTAAAAGTAGGTAGACAGTGCAACCAAGAGCCTAGAAGAGGAGTTAGGGGAAGTTAAGACAGACGGAGATGTGTAAGCGGTGCTGTTTGTACAAAGACAGGGGTGAGGACTGGCCACTTAGAGCTGCCCCAGTGGGGTGTGGAAGCCACAGTGTCAGCCCCATATAAAGATAGATGGAATGGGATCTTTATTGTACCTCATTATTATTTTTTGCTTTCCTGAAAACAGTGGTGCAAAAGAGACTCCACGAAAAATGTAGATGTGGAAGGAATTAAAGATAGCTTAGGGACGGCATGGAGCAGTCACTTACATTTTTCATCTGGTGCAGAGTCTCCCTATTGCGGAGGGAAAAAATGAAAAGACAAGCGAACTACTACCGCTGTGACTACTACTGCACCTTATCCAAGGAACAGACCAGTGAGAAACCACATTCTGAAGCCCTTATTCAGCCTATTGTTTTTTAACGTAAGAAAGCTGTCCTAAGCAAGAAACATGATGATACAGTCTACTACAATGGCCTATGTTCATCCTCTGAATGAGGACGGGGCGAAGGGAGCTGTGGTCCCTCCATGCAAAGACCAGAGCGACATGGAGGCTGCATGCAGAGTGCCTTCAGAAATGGGGGTAAATAAGTCTCTTGGAAGCTGTGAATGTTAATGTCTAAAAAAAAAGAAAACAAAACAGAAAAAAACTAGTTTAAGGGACACTATCATTTTCTAATGGTGAGGCTTCCTGATCTTGGGGAGGTTCTGGAAATGTTATTTCCGTTTCTCCTTCTCCTTCTTCTTCTTCTTCTTCTTCTTCTTCTTCTTGGACTGGAATAATTTCAGTGTCCTCTTCATTCTTTGGTTGGGAAGATATTTCAATCTGCTCAACCACTTCTTCTTTTATTTCAATTGCCTGTTCCTTTTTTTCTTCTGCTGACAGGAGAACTACGTTCTGGAACACAAAATTGAACCAACTTTTCTTGACCTTCATCACTGGCACATTTCTCAACAATCTGTATGAATATCAAATGCCTCCTGGTTTTTATGCTATTCATGTTATTTTCTATATGCTTCCCAGTACCAGGATTGATTTCCCAGCTGCTCAGATCCTTATCAAATCACTTATCAAGGCTTATCCCCAAGGCGAGCAGACACTTGCCACTTTGCCTGGAATGATCGCACAGTGTCTGGGAAATAACACTGCAATAATAGAGGAATTTAGATTTTAGTTTTGACTGGCCTTTATTGGCGATAACCTTGGGAAAGTAACTTTCTCTCTCCAACCCTGTCTTCCTCATCTGCAAAATGAAGGAATTGATGATGATTTCTAAATTCTCTTCCAAAGCTAACATCCTATGGTTCTGAAGCAGTTGATAATAGACCTGTCACTGGGATATTTATGTCTCCCAATTGTGGAGCCTCTTTGAACCTATTGTTTTGGAAGAGGGATTAGAAGGAAAGAGGGGAGGAGAAGGGAATACTGAGAAATGAGGTGCAAGAAATAGTGGCTTTAATCAGCCTTCAGCCATCCTGTTTTTATGCATTAAGTATGGAATTCTGAAGTCAAGAGGGATGACTTGAAGTCCAGCAAAAAGGTTAGTAAGAGGATGTACATAGCATAGGACTGTATCCTCTGTCTAACCTTTAAACCTATTTCAGATTTCAAGACACTTTTCTCCATTACTGGTATTTTCTGCTTTCCAGAAATATGCTAGGATCACTTTTCGTGATGTTCCCAGGCTCATCAGATTACACTCTCCATAAATGACTCTTTGTAGATGTGATTTTCCTACAGGGAGTTTGTGAACAGCATGGCTTCTACTTACAGCTTTGGGTCTGGAGCATATTTTTTTCCATTCGTTCTCAACAGTGCCAGCTGTCACAAGTTTCTGGAGGAAGGCAAAGAGCAACATCACTGCAAAAATGCCCTGAAGAACAGAAAAGTGAGGGTGAAAAGGTAATAATGAAAATGTAAGAATATGGCTGGTGCGCAGTAAGTGACTGTGGACTAAAAGATCAATTCTTTAGGGAAATAATGACTGACTGTGAGAACTGCTCGTATCTGCATAACCCTAACCCTTAGCACAACTCCTGGCACATAACAGATAGTGTACGTTGCTGACAGAAAGTAAAGCAGTAATAATTAGTTGAAGAATCAATTCTGTGTAGGCGAGAACAATTATTGAGTCCCAAATTGAACTGTATCCAGCTTTAGGTGGTCTGGTATCGCACTAAGGAAATCTCTCCACACTTGGGAGATGCATTTTTTTCCCCTTCAAACTCTACACTAAAAACTCCTTGAGGGGGCTTCCCTGGTGGCGCAGTGGTTGAGAGTCCGCCTGCTGATGCAGGGGACACGGGTTCGTGCTCTGGTCCGGGAGGATCCCACATGCCGCGGAGCGGCTGGGCCCGTGAGCCATGGCCGCTAAGCCTGCGCGTCCGGAGCCTGTGCTCCGCAACGGGAGAGGCCACAACAGTGAGAGGCCCGCGTACCGCAAAAAAAAAAAAACTCCTTGAGGCAAATGATGTTTATTACAACTTAGGTTCTTCAGTGTTCATCTTAATCAATAATAATAATAATAAATTTTCTGTTAATAATATAATAATAATAAATTTTAAAGCAAACACTTAAATAGCACTTTCTTTGTACCAGACACTGTTCTAAGTGCTTTCCATGTATTAACTCATCCCTCAAAACAGCCCTATAAATACTATAAACAGTAATAAATACTATCACCTTCCCCATTTTACAGTTGCAGAAAATGAGACAGTGTGATCAGAATTCTTGCTGAATGCCATATAGGCAGTAAGCAGCAGACACAGACAGTCTGGATCTAGAGCTGATGGTCATAAGAAAAATGCCATACTTCCTCCCTGAAAATAAATCCAGTTTCGCACTTACCAAGAACAGAAACCGTATGCTGTCACAATATTGCATAGCTAGAGAGTTTTTGTCAGCGGGGTTAGCTGGTTCACAGTTGTGTATGTTAATATATGGTGTGGGAGCCTTAGTGAGGTTCAGACTCTCCATTTTAAAAAAGTGGGAAATTGTCAGATTAAATATGTCCATGATCAAAAAAATTATTCCAGAAATAGCAGCAAAGAGGCTCAATGAGTTCATTATTATTCTCCCTCTGACCTGAAATAGAGACATAAAGATTTATTAATTGAGTTTAATTACCAGTTGAAGAATATAAGCTAGGAAGGAATTCCAGATCCCGTTCCCCTGACTCGGAAAGGCACTACACCTAAATCATACTAAGTTCTATTTCTCTCAGTTGTTTTTAGTCTCTTTGTCACTATAAAATGAAAACCTTCATGTCTGAACCTTGTCCCTTTCTCAGATTTCCCCATCTCATTTATGCCACCACCATCCAATCAGTTCATCAAGAAAACATCCTAGGAGTAATCCTTGTACTTCCTTTCACTGCCACTGCCACCAGAATACTAGTAGGCATTCAAGACACAACTGTTGAGTAAATGAAATGAATAGTATTCAGATTAGATCACAGTGAAGCAGGATGGTATTGTGGGTATAGGTAGGGAAAGAGCACATAGACCCCTCTAGGTCTGCACCATCAAGTGGAAACAAGCAAATGGTAACACCTGTTCCCTCCCTCTTGCCCCAGGTTGCAGTCAGCCCCAGTCTAGCATCTTTCAAAATACAATTAAGGCTGATGTCTCCGGGCAGCACAGGTAAGAGGATGTCAGTGTGAGTGTGCTACCTTGCCGGGATGATAAGAGTTCGGAACAAGAAGGTATGTGCAGAAGGTACCATAACGGTGTGGGGTTGTTGACGATTATCTCAAGACACACGTATTTCATGCCTGGTTGTATGACCTACAGGTGGCAAGTCAGTAGGACTGACTGTATTTGGAGAATAAATACAACTTGATCTTCATAAACAGTTTTTCTTTCCCCCCAAGCTGAGTTTGTCAGACCACCTCTAGCCAGGAGTCATCTCAAGCTCCTCCATCTCCACTGACTTCGGAAGCGACTCAAATTAGTGATAGCTTAGTAAGTGGAGAGAAGCTGAAGAAGGAAGCTTGCTGGTGAGCTCTTGACCTGTACAGAATCAGGGGTTCTTTCTGGGTGTAAATGTGTCCTGAGGGGTTATATGCACAAACCACTCTAGCTCTTTATAGCGTCTGAAGCACCCTCATATATATTACTCCATTTTATCCTCAGGAGAGTTTCATACGGTAGCAAAGACTATTATCTCCATTTTATAGGTTAGAATTCAGAGGTACAGGGCTTCCCTGGTGGCACAGTAGTTGAGAGTCCACCTGCCGATGCAGGGGACGCGGGTTCGAGCCCTGGTCTGGGAAGATCCCACGTGCCACAGAGAGGCTGGGCCCGTGAGCCATGGCCACTGAGCCTGCGCATCCGGAGCCTGTGCTCCGCAACGGGAGAGGCCACAACAGTGAGAGGCCCGTGTACCGCAAAAAATAAAATAAAACTCAGAGGTACATAGGGGTAAACTGACTTGCCCAGGGTTACAGCTGAAGGTTAACTAGGACTTGAGTCAGTCATAGCGTTGATTAGACAGTTTTCCTAAATGCTGGTCTGAGAGAAATGACAAGATTTTCAAAGAGATCTCAGTCTCACACAGCATCTCACATTCCTAAGACCATAAGCATGCTCTTCAACGATCTGCCTTTAATTCTGTTTCCATGAATATCTCATTTCCATGTTTTTTATGAAAGAAATCACAACGGCATCATAGAGGATCTTTTGCTTCTTAGGATTGAGCGATAACTCAGTGCTACTGTAACTCCAAAGGTCTTCAAGGGTCCTTCTTTTCAACTGAGAAAATAGCTACTTCTCTGATGTGTGGGAAAGAAGGACATACGATTACTTGCCAAACTCTTCATGGAGTTTTTCTCCGCTGCTGCCAGGAGTGATCCAGAAATGATATACTGTAAAAAGAGAGGTGGTGGGTGGGGAAGGGCGGGGGCGAGATGGGAGAAGCAGCAGAGAGAGAGAGAGGGGCAGAGAAGGAGATCACTTTTTAACATTGAGAACTGGTTGTAAAAAAGCTATCCACACTTTCAACCACTTTCACTAAACTATCCAGTCCTTTTTAATGGATTTATTCATTTTTCAGCATATTTCTCCCTTATTCAGGCTCAATACCATTCAGTCCATGCCTTTTATTCAATCAGATGGGGAGCTGTGACTAGGAATATAGTAAGACCAGAGGCAGAATTCACATTTCCATGTCCATTAGTACTCACACTGTGAAGTTAAACGTTTTATTTTCAGTTTTCCTTTTTGTAATTTGGGGAATTGCTCTTTGGAGTGCACAGTGTTTTAAATGGCGTTGATGGCAATGGTGAGTGAATTGATGTAGAAGTACTTGGCCTGAATGCCGTAGGGACTTCATTCAAACATGGGCTGCTACAGGAAGTGGCCATTATTGCTCATCTTCCTTTTCTACTATCCAAGCTCTAAGATGGAGGAAACTCTTTCACGACTCCATCTCTCCTTGTGCTGAAAATTTCAATCCTGGACCTGTCTTCATAGTGGCATCTATGAAGGGGTAATGGTGATGAAAACATCACCGTCCCATACCACATCCAGACAGGGTTACCAGCTTGGAAAACAGGCACGTGACACAGCCATAAGGAGTACTGCTCTGCTGATAAGTGAGGGGAGATTTCTTTGGGATGGGACTAATTTCACCACGTGAGATAGTAACTAAAGAGAATTGTAGGGAAGGACCAGGTGGGAGGAAGTTTGCTTTCTGAAACACCATGCTCTACAGTCCAAACGCCTAGTACCCAGCCCCCTTCATGCTGGACATTGACTTTGGAGAGGTCCTGCTTTGAGAAGTCTTTCCTCCCTGTGTAGATCCGTGTAGGGCAGCTTTCTCTGAATTCCCATGAAGCATGACCACGGACTCTCAACCATGGGATTCATGCTCCGTGCAGTCCACCTCTCTTTCCACTAAATCACGTCAACCAGATAACCTGTTCCCTGCTCCTGCGCTTTCCTCAACACAGAAATAATCTGGTCTATTCCTGTGGAGCTTTTTAACCTTTTTGTCTGTATCACTCCCCAAATGGTTGTTAGTTTTTACTCACCATAATGCCTCCCCAGAGAGGGTACCACAAAGTTACACAGATGGGTGCATAGACCTCCGCGTGAAGCAACAGGAGGCCGCCCAGGGCAATGTGGAAGAGCCCATTCATAACCTGGACAGCCTGGGGAGAGAATAGGGGCACTGATGGATGAACTGAAGTAAGTCATTGTCAAGTCAGAAAGCGAAAGTGAGGCCGGAAGCCCTGGTTCCTGACCTGGATGGGGCTGTGTAAGATGTCCAAAGCAAGCGGTGAAGGTGCCAAGACCTTTGTCTTGTTCCGATTCGTTTTCCCCACCACCTGGGGCATTTCCAAGGCAGGTATATGTGGTATGCTGGTGATGACCTGGGACGGGAGACCCCTAACTGTGCAAGCCTCAAGATCAAGTGGGGGCATAAGATCACCACGATAGTCTCTCTGTACGTCCCTGATCTGGCCCCCTGTGTCAGACATAAAGATCACCTCAGGTGGGATCAAATACTTTCCAGTCGGATTGAATTTTGTACCTGGCCTACAGCATCTGCTTCTGTAGGCCAGAGAGTCCCTAGGATGTGGAGTGGAGGGCAACTGACTTACCCCCAAAGCCTTAGATTCCCTCATGAAGAAGCTCTGTGTGGCGCCCACCACTGAAGGCACCCTCCTGGGAATTAGTTTCTGAACAGGCTGCATGGCAATAGGGCCTGCCGGGAAAGCTCCACTCATGGAATTTCTGGGCGTCGTCATTTCACCCTCAAAAGTCCTAAAAATAAAACAAATAATAAAATGAGGGGAGAGGGAACAGGATTCTTGGCTGTCTTTTATCTCGTGTCGTGCACCTGAATACTTCCCTCTGTATTCTCTCTGTGGGTGTCACTGATGGCAGACATGGCCTCTTCCTAGTGACTTTGGATCTAAAGCAAGGCCTCCTGCCATGTTCTAAGACAGGATCTGGAGGGGGCATCTCATGCAAGGGTTTATGGGCCCAGGGATCCCTGCCCGTATTCTTTTTTTGTGTGTGGTATGTGGGCCTCTCACTGTTGTGGCCTCTCCCGTTGTGGAGCACAGGCTCCGGACGCGCAGGCTCAGCGGCCATGGCTCACGGGCCCAGCCACTCCGCGGCACGTGGGATCCTCCCGGACCGGGGCACGAACCCGTGTCCCCTGCATTGGCAGGCGGACTCTCAACCACTGCGCCACCAGGGAAGCCCCTGCCAGTATTCTTGACAGACACATTTGGGACGTGTTTTCTCTCTGTCGAGAACGTCACGCTCATATTCTCTGTGTTCTGTGTGTCTGTCATCTCTGGATGCTTTCCTTGTGCTTTCATATTGGAAAATGTGTTTTGTGTGGGCTCGTCCTTGTCCCTTTGCTTACCTGCTTTTGTCCATTGGGATGGGCCAGAGTCACCATGCTGGAGGATGGTGAAGACTGTTGGAGTCGAGAGGGGCCGAGTCAATCTTCCCTCCTCCCACTAACTCTGCCACCTTGAGTAAATCACTTCAAGGAGGCTCTTGAAGGTTCTGTGTGAGACTGTGGCCTCTGAATCAGACTGCCTAGGTTTAGATCATGATTCTTCTATTTGCTGTGAAACTCTGGGTAAGTTCTTTAAACTCTCTGGGCCTCAACTTCTTCAACTGTAAAATGGGGATAGTAATCATTCTTATCTCATAGGGTTGCTGTGAGACTTAAATGGGCTGATGGTGTGTGATGGCTGGTTTCTTTCCGTTCAGGGATAGCTTAAACGTCAGCCTCTCAAAGAAGCCTTTCCTGAGCCCTCCATCCGCAATGCATATCTCTCACAACGTCCCATTTTATTTATTTGGTAGCACTTATCCCTGTGAGGAATTACTGTATTTGCTTGCTTGTCTACTGTCAGTCTCTCCCCACTAGAATATAAATTCCTTGTGTTCTCTGTTGTTTAGTATTTAAAATTATGCCTGGATTTAGTAGTTTCTTCATGAATATTATTGAAGAAGTAAATGTATGCAAACATCCATGTCTGGGGCTTCCCTGGTGGCGCAGTGGTTGAGAGTCCGCCTGCCGATGCAGGGGACACGGGTTCATGCCCCGGTCCGGGAAGATCCCACATGCCGCGGAGCGGCTGGGCCCGTGAGCCATGGCCGCTGAGCCTGCGCGTCTGGAGCCTGTGCTCCGCAACGGGAGAGGCCACAACAGTGAGAGGCCCGCGTACCGCAAAAAAAAAAAAAAAAAAGCACCCATGTCTGAATCATTATTAGCTGCTTTTGTTCTTGTTCAATATTTTTACCTTTAGGAGCAGTAGTTTCTACTTTTCCCATCTGAAAATGAGAACAATACCCCTTTCAGAGACATGTTGTGAGAAAAAAATAAGTTACCGCAAGTGAAAGTGCCTAGTACACAGGCAGGAAATAGTAAATGCTATTCGTCCTCCGTGATGATCAGTTTCTGAATAGGAATGTCCCTTTCCAGCTCTAACATTCTAAGACTGTTCTACCTTCTTCATCACGTGATTGCCTTCAGTATTCATTTCTTTATGTCAATTACTTACATGAATTCTATTGGGTCTTTCCTGGGACCTGGAAATCTCTCTTTAGGGACGCAATTTTGGTCTTGTCTTTACTGACTGTAAGTCACGTAAGGGGCCTTGGAGGCCAAAGCTGTCTGTCCAGCTTACTTATCTTCCTAAAGTCATGCAGGGCTGGGCACCTGCAGGTATGCTGGAAGACAGGGGCCCGGGAGTCTCCCAGGCCTCACATCTGTACCCACTTCCTAGTAACAAAGACATTTCACATCTGGCATCTCATCTGAGCCTCACAGGGCAGACGAGGGATGAATCGTGGCCTCTGTTTTGTAGAAAGGGTAACAAGGGCACCGAGAAGTTAGGTAACTTGTTCGAAGTTACACAACCATCAGAGATTTAAAATGAGGGCTTGGACCTAGCCAACAAGGTATCTGTGGTACCAGGCTGCTTTGTCCCCCGTGGGGAATAGGAATTCAGCCTTTCACTTATGAATCTCCTCCTTTTCCTTCAAATAGATGTGCGGTTTGGATGACTATACATCGGTTGAAAACAGAGTATCTGTCTGGGCCATGGCTGAAGGGGAAGAGGGGAGGCTGTGGGTCCTTCACACCTGATTTTGCCCCAGCCCTAGATTACCAGATGTCGTGTGCTCTTAGGGATCCGCTTTGCACCGCAAACCACCCCGCAAGACCACCAACAGGAGGGAATATTTTAATATAGACCACTAAGGTGTTTACAGACGGATTCAGGCAGAGTTTTTAGGGCCAGTCAGACCTCAGAAACCATTCCGTTCATTTGATAAATGAGGAGACTGTGGCCCAAGGATGAGACACGCCTAGTTAAAGACCTCGCACTTAGTGATGGAACCGAACCAGAAAGGCAGCCCCTAGGGCTCCGAGGCTCGTGCTCTTTCTGCCGCACCTCGGGCTGGACCACACAGCTGGAGTTGTTCACTGAGCGCCCGCTCTGTACTAGTTAGTTCCCACGCTCCCACAGCTTCCCTGCTAAGTGGGAAGTTTCTTTTTCTCTGCAGTTGTGGAAATGGGGGTTCTGAGAGGTTAATTAATTTTCCCACGGTAAGTATGGAATGAGCTGAGGGTTACCACACTCCTCTCCAGAGGGCTCCTTTTAATGAGGACAATTTATAAAGCAAAGGTCATCAATTATCTGGACAGAAGGAGATGATTGGACTACCATTGTTTTCATTTCTCCTCACTTTTCATCTGCCTAAGGCTGTGTCTATATTATTAGTCAGATAAACCTTTTGTGTAAACAAGTCCTCCTTGGGCTTTGTCTGCCATGACTAATGGCAGTAATGACCGTTGGAGGGGAATATTTTATTTCTCTTAAGATGATGTCTCACTATGGCAACTATATTTCTACAAAGCCTTCAACACATACCACTGTAAAATAGTTTATAAACACAAACATACTTGTTTCTCTGTGCTACTTCATTTTTTCTGGCATATGTGTGTGTGTGTGTATATATATATGCATGCCAGGTCATTGTAGACTGACTGGGTAATGAAAGATTTTATTCATTTTATTCTATGGGAATATGTGAAACTAGACCACACACTCATCAGGTTATTGTAGAGTCCTGTAGCCTTACCCTATATATTTTTTTTCTTTAATTGTTCACCATGACTGTTTGTCCCAACTGTGTGTTTTCCACCACACAGTTATGCTCAAAGACTAGTTGGTACACTAGTAGTGGTTACTGATCACATTGGTCAAAATGTGGTCATAAGATTTTATTATCACCGAACTATACTAAAATCAGGACTCAGTTTATCAGACACTGCCCTGTTTTATTACAGCAATTTCTGCAAATCTTCTTGGGTTTTTAAAAGGCACCACTATTTCCATGTCCTTCTACTGAAGAAGATCTCACAGCGTTTATGGGCTTTGGTTTGAATAATGACCTTTAGGTCTAATACTTCCATCATTTACTCAGAAGTTCAAAGCTGCCCAGATTTTGTTACCTCCACTTCCTCCTTTGCCGCTCAAATAGTTTTGCATTTTCATCCCTTGTGGCCTCCTGTGCACTTGTCTCTGAGGAATAACATTCTTAATACTTCCTTTTCCTCTGCCTTTGCTCTACAGCCTGTCTCCTTCTACTGTGTCGTTAGTCCTTCAATGAGATTGGTTGCATCTTCAATCTCTTGCTATATTTGGGGAGTACTGAGCAGAAAGAGCTAGTCCTAGCTCTGTTGCTTGCTACCGTTGTGACCTGATCTCTCTATTCAAAGTTTTGTTTTGAGAACATGAGATAATTTGCAATTTATAAACTACTAAAGGCTCAAAGAATAATTATCATCCCTGGAACCTTTGTTACGATTAAAATGTGCTGTGGTGTCTCCCCAGTCCCAAAACCCCTTCCTTTAATCCAGGACTGTCCCAGCCACTGCGCAGTCTCCCCAGTCCTATACTCCCAGCGTCTTAAAAGCTTCCTCTCTGCTTCCACTTCCTCACGACACACTCACTCCTCGACACTCCGCGGCTGCTTCCTGCCAGAGCCACTCAGGTGAAACCTCCTTCTTCAAAGACTGTGCTGCAGGGTCTTCCCGGGCATCCCAGTGGTTAAGACTCTGTGCTGCTACTGCAGGGGGCACAGATCTGATCCCTGGTCGGGGAACTAAGATCCTGCAGGCCACCAAGATCCCGCCTGCCACTACGACCCCGCCTGCTGCGAGGTGGGGGCATAAAAGCTCCACGAGAGAAAGAACGTGCTGCAAAGCCAGGCATCATCCCTCGGGTGGCTTCACATCTGTACCCCTGTCACCCAGGCTTAAAAAGTTGGAGCCATATTCCGCTCCAGCTCCTTCATCTCCCACATGGAAGCTAAGTCAGGCAGTTTCTACCTCTGTAAAGTATCGTATTTTGCAGGTGCCAGTGTCACCTCATGAGTTTGATTCTCATTTCCTCTCCTCTCGTTTCCTCTACTGGTTTAGCACAGAAATCTTGCTTTTCTGCCTTCTGTCTCTCTCTTTTCTAACCCGTCCTCCACAAGGCAGCTAGATCAGACTCCCTTAAATCCCTGCTGAAGTGACGCTGAACTTGAACTCATCTCTGATCTGTCATTGCCTGCCGGGGAAAACCCTTTACCTGGTCGCTCACAGCCTCTACCTAATTTCTTAAGCTCACATCCCACTACTCCCCACAGAGCCACTGGTCTGGATGCCTCTCCCGCTTTCTTCTTTGAACCGTCTCAACTTTGAAATGCTTCTCCTCCCACCCCCTTCACTTTCAGTGCCGCTGCCCATCAGACATTCACATCACTGGAGGCTCTTCCTGGCCAGGAATTCTCCTTCAAAGCCCACAGCTCTTTGCATTCCTTACTTGTCACCAAGGGTTCTCTTTCTCATGTCATATTGTTAGTCCCTCTAATGGAGTGTAAATTCCTTTTGGGAACGTCTTACTAGGATTACGCAGGGAACCTGTTTCCTATATACTATGAGCTCAAGAAATGGTAAACTGAACGGTAAACTGAACATTAAACTGAACTACTTCCTCTGGACAGGTTTACAGACACTCAGGATGTCGGACCAAAAGGTGATTGATTTCATCTCACCTGTCAGTCAGTGCGATCAAGCCATGTTATGGGAAACAGGGGAAGGGAATGTTATAAACTGGTTTCGGGAGACCGTGACGGCAGGGTTAGAGGTCGTCTTTGTCGGCCTTCATCAGATCTTCCTCTAGTCTCCAGTGCCCACTCTCTCTCTCGGTTTCTGTGATGGATTTGAGGCAGGGTTTTGTGCTCGATTTGGTGTCCACCAATCCCCTCCAGAAAATGTTCTCCTGAGAGGCTTAACAACATCTAGGGGTATTCACATGTAGTGGGATAGCCTTGGAGACAAAAGCATTTAAAGCGAGAGGCGTGGAGTTATTTTCGTTACAGCCGTGACTGTTTATTTTCTTATTTGGTTCGAGGCTGTTCTAAGAGCGTCAGGATTTTAGCTCATTTATTCTTCATAACGCAGTGGGTATTACTACTGCCCCCACTTTATAGGTGAGGAAACCGAGGAGCATAGAGGTTTAGTAACTTGCCTGAGGTTATAGGGCTTGTGGATGGCGGAGCTCAGGTTTGAGCCCAGCAGGTAGTAACCGTGCTTTAATCTACATGAGGCAATTTACTACTTTTGTAGATGGGCCAGGGTCATTCTAGAGAGAGAGAGAGAGTGAGTGAGTGGTTAAGGTAGTAGGTGGACGGACAGCAGGCCTTGGTATCGCCTTTCCTCAAATGATGACACTATCAGAAGACCTGACCAGGGAAGCCCTAGAATTAAAGCCAAGAATCTCCAGTCTCCCAAACCATCCTATGCCTTCTCTGTCACTCCCTTTTAGACACTTAAGCAAAGCAAATGGATTCCTTACCTGAGTCTCCAAGGTCTTAAGGCTCAAGGGCTGACGTGGATGCTTGCGGCTGAGTTCGCTTAGACAGCTAGGTTCTCGAGCACACAGCGGGCGAGTGAGATGGACCAGGCCTGGGATTGCTGATAGATACCAGGTGACAGGAAATTAGTGGCTTCTGCTACCTTGGGTTTTGCCCCAATTACTTTAGTTTAATACACACTTATCAGAGCTGAAGAGGATATACAAAAAAGTTTCTGCCTTACCAGGAGGTTTCACTTCTTGAAAAAGATCCCAGGGGACTGCCGGGCGTACTTTACGCTGCCTTAATTAGAAGAACTATGTAGGCCCCCACCCTGTAAGCAGGTGTGGATGGGGGGTCCCCAAGGGCACGAAGGGCTCTAGAAATTCTGCAAAGATGGGCTGTTAGGACTTTTACCTTTTTCTGTTACTTTCTTAGGAATGGGTGGGTGGGAAGGAGGCATCCATGCAGAGAGATTGAAGAATCATTAAGCCTGTACCCTTGGAAGTGTTGTGTGTATCCTCTGCAAATGTCATCCTCATTTGCCCACACTTAGGGTTCGAGTGGGACCGTGTATGTCTCGTGTTGAATTTAGTAGAAATGGCCTAAAAATATCTTTTGGTGCTGTGGAACATGTCCCCAGAAGCTTGAGGCAAGATTTCCATATTTGGGGATGTACATTGAAATAGTACTTTTACCTACAAACCCACCTTTTCCCTCCATCTGTCTAGTACCCTAGTGTCCCCTCTCTTTTCAGTCGGGGCCAGAGCTGTGTGGCCATCAAGCCCAGCGCTAGATCAGGTGAGGAAACGGAGGAAGCTGGTGGCCAGGAGAGTAAACATTTGGGAGACGCATCAAAGAAAGTTTTGCCCAAAGGTATTGTATCCACTGCGCTACCATATACAACCTTTATGTTCATATTTTGGATTTTTCTTACTTGGTAATCTTCTTATCCATTGATGTATTTCGTTAGCGACCCAGGGCTGTAGTTAGGTAATCGTTTGCCTAGTCTAAAGGGCTGAAACATGGCAGCTCTGTTGCTGAATCTGAGGTTCGTTCATATCTTCTCTCTCACTCTCTTCTCCTCTCTTCTCTATTTCTCCCTCTGCCTCTCTTTTCTTTAAGATGGTTTGGAATCAGAGGGTTAGAACCAATGGGTAAAAGTCATTCTGGAGAGGCTGATTTGGGGGCAACACAGAAAAAAATGCCATGTCCCCACCCACCATTGGAGCAGTTCGTTAGTGGAACAGGCTAACGTTTGAATAGAGAACTTGCTGCCATCAAGTATACACAGGTAGGAGCCAGGGGGTCACCTCTCATTAATGCTATAGAGAGAAGAGAAGTGGAAACATAAGATCCGCCACCCATTTAAGGTTCCGGTCGTGGGTCTATGAATATCTGCTGAAGTGCTTGAATGGTTGGTGGCGTAGGGATGCTGATGACACAGGGTCTGAGTTGTGGATGATTGTGAGGCCGGAGGTCTGAGTCCTGGATTATGGGTGGCTGGAGGAGTGTGCCTTCATTTCAGTGACTGTGGGAGCAGGTCAGAACTTGGCAAACGCCATGCATGAATGAGGGTTGAATTGGGGTTTCACAACCGGATTTTTCACATCCTTATCTCTGTGTAGGCCCTGTGTTTTTCCCCAAGCCTGTCTTGGGGTGTTTGCTACTCTGGTTTGCCACAGTGAGATCAGATGTAGGTGGCTTTATGTGTGATTCTTCCTGTAATAAGCTTGAATTTGAATTTATATAAACGTTCACCTTGTTGCCAATTTGGATTAATTGACCTTTCAGTGTTTGTGTTGAAATCCTCCTATGATCTGGATTTGGATTCAGTAGGACTTTATTTATTCCATCTTTTTTTCCCCACTGTAATGTTTGAGCGTATTTTATTAGGTCTGTTACACATCTAATATTTCTCTCTCTCGGTTAAACCTCTTGTGATTGTCTAGTGGCTTTCCTGCTTCCAAAGGATCATTGCTTCCTTAAAGTCTCCATCGAAGTTTATTAACTAACCTTTTATTAAGTTAATATTTGCCTCATAGGAATTTGTCTTTCTTTTATTCCCCCCACCTCCTAACGCTCCCATCTTTTTTATCCTTGAGACATTTTGCCACTCTTATGAGAACTACATTCTACGTCGTAATTGTTTGTGTCCTTGCCCTATTCCGCCCTTGTCCTGTGCGTCTCTGGAAAGCAGGACTGGTTTTTCTGACTGCCATGTTCTCTGTGGTGCTGTGAGAGCCGGTGGTCCTGATGTGGTTTTTTTCTCCCATCCAGATGACTATCACAATGCTATCCAGTATCAGAAAGTAATATTATGGTGTGTTCCCAACTGTTCGACAAGGCATCGGTACCCAGAATCATTCGGTGTTAGAGGGTTTTGGTTTCAGAGAATTGGTAAAGGAGACGCAGGGTCCCTCGGAGGTGAAACTATAAAGATCCTTTTGCAAATAGAACTTGGTTTTAAGTTGGAAAGTCCCAATGTTGTCTTTATAAAAAATAATTACTACTAAGGAAAATGTAATTTCGAGTATTTAAGAGCTTTGTAGTTTATGAGGCCTTCCTTCTGTTCCGAGGGACTACTTTACATTAAAAAAATAACAGTAGTTGACTATCTGCTTACATGCCAGGCATTGTCCATATAACACCTACAGTGTTGTAATTGTGGAAACCAAAGTTCAGTGGGAACTTCGGGGGAGACTGGCTCAAAGTCACACAGTAAGTGACAGTGATGTTTGGGAAGCAAGAAAACTTCAGTTATAAATTTAAAAGAAAACCTACCATTTTCTGAGCAGTTTTTTAAGTTCCAGACATTCACAGAATCAGTTCACATGTTTCATTTAAGGCTCACAGAAAACGCATCAGGTAAGTGTTGTTATTACATTTTAGTGGAGGAATATAAGGCTCACAAAGGTTAAATAACTTGTTCAAGTCACTTTACTTTAAATGGCAAAACCAACATTTAAACCCAGGCCTGACTTAAAAACCCTTATTTACCATTAGGTGACCAGGCCTCTCACCCTTAAATATATCTCAAACCCCACCCGTCAGAACCTTCCTGGGCTGCCAGATATTTTTCATAGGAACCCCACTGCCCCCCATCCCCTGCCTTCACTTATGCAACTGTAGGCCTTTCTCCTCCCAGTTTGTAGCAGAAATGAAAGCCTGCTAGGTTATCCTTTGAGTGTGCTGAGTTTTCTCTATGCCGAAAGAGGCAGAGGATAATAGGATTTGGAGTCAGGGGTCTTGAATCACATCCTTGTTCTAAATCATACTCGCTTTTGTGGCCTCAGACAAGTTAACCACTTTGAGCTTCAGTGTCACGTCTGTGACATGGGCTAGTTATACCTCTGTCAGAGGGCGGTCGTGACAAGTAACGGAGATGATGATAGAGGTAAGATCCTTAACACTTCTCAGGTATTCTGTCAGTGGAAGGCAGTATAACGTCAGGCAGCTGTTCTTAAAGGGTGGTCTGGGAATCTCCGGGAGTTCTTGAGACCCTTGTAGGGGGTCTGTGACCTCAGAACAATTCTCATCATAATGCTAAGGTTTTTTCCCCTTTGCACGGGCTTACAGCAGTATTCTCCACGGGCTGCAGAACGTGCGACACTAGGACAGGTTGAATGCAAAAGCAGCCCAGAGAATCCAGCTGTCTTCTGTTAAGCCAGTGTGAAGCAGTGGTTCCTAAGCTTTGCTCTGCATTGGAATCACCTGGGAACCTTCACAAGTTACCGATGTTCGGCTCTCACCGCATTCTGATTTAATCGGTATGTGGTGGTGTGCGGTGCACTGGGCCTCCTAAAAGTTCCCCTTGAATGTGCAGTCAAATTAGATGTGGATTTGTTTTTCAGTGGGTGTAAAGTTACACAAGATGAGTCAATTCTAGAGATCTGCTGTACAGCAGAGTATTTATAGTTAATAATACAGAATTGTGCACTTGAAAATAGGTTAAGAGCATAGACCTCATGTTAAGTGTTTTCTACCAAAAACCAAGACCAGAGCCTCACAAAAGAACACAAGGAACATGTTGGAGGTGGTGGATGTGCTTAGTACCTTGGTGATGGTGATGGTACTGGGGCATATGCACGCGTGAAAAGTGTGCAGTTTTTTTGGTGAATAAACTACAACTTAATAAAGTTAAAAAAATAAAAGAGTGTCAAGTAACCTAAAAATAAAAAGAGATTTGCAAAACTATATATCAGTGCCACTATCCACACTAAATTTTTTTATTTTGGAAAATAGAGTTATTTTAGTAAAAATGTTACTTGTATTAATGTGTAATGAGTCTAATAATTTTTCAGAGTGTCAAGGGGTTCTGAGACCAAAAGTTGGAGAGACATTGGTATGTTGGTATAGAGAGTAAGACCTTGGGATCTGGAGCCAGACCACCTGTTGATACCATGACTTTGCCATTGCACACGTTGTGACCTTGGGTACGTGACTTACCCTCTCTGTGCTTCAGCTTCATCGCCTGTAAAATGAGTATAATAATCAAATTTGCCCCTTAGATTTTTGTGAGATTAAATGAGCACTTAGCGTGGCACTGGAACCTTGTAGTGGCTTCCACCAATATTTGCCCTAATTATTGTTAACGATTCTAGTTGTTATAAGTGGCTAACATTGATCCATGTAGAACCTGTGGGCCAAGCCATTCTTCCAGCCGACTCATCTTTCCACACAGCAGTGGAGCAGGAACCCCTAGGTAGAGTCTCTTGGAGAAAGCAGCAGGAGACATCTTGGACCTGGTCTCGCCACACCCTGGGTTCCGGTTCATTTCTCTGTTTAAACCGTGACAACCAACCCTACGTTGCTGTCCTTTTGTTCAGTGAATGCATGACTAACAAAGGAGGTGACAGCAAGGCGACCATGTGATTTGGGGAGAGGAGGAGATGGCCTTACAAAGAGGCAGGATGTGTTTTATCAGCCAAAATGTTCCCAGACCCCACTCCGTTGAGTCACTCCCCTTTGCTTCAAGGAGTCGCCGGCCTTAAGATTCTATGTTCCTCCTGGCTTTTCCTAACAAGCATAATTCATCTCTCAATAATATTATATCACGTGTTTATTCTCACAGCGCTAGTCAACAGCATTCCTCACAATCACCACGGTCAGCGGGTCCCCTCAAAATTGAGAAAGACAGGGAAATGAATAATTCAGTAATGCTGAAGGCCATCAACTTAATCAAAATTCCCTGTAACAGAAGAAGAAGAGAAAAGAGTCATGGTATTAGTACAGTAATACTAATATAATAGTAATTTCTGATGATGATGAGGTAGCAGTCAGTGCCCAGGTAAGAAAAGCTCTTCCACGTGTCTCAAGTGTATCTGATGCTTAGGAATCAAATGACTGGAGGATCATGAGAGCATGCAGCTATTTTAGCACAGTATGGTGCAGCGTGGCACAGCAGAGCACAGTATAGAACAGCATGTTATTTTCTAGAGAACGTTATACAAAATCATCTACTTTCTAAATTACGTGTAGGAAATACTCCATTTCACAAATATATGCAATACAAAGAAATAATATTAAAGAAGTGGTCTGGGCTTCCCTGGTGGCGCAGTGGTTGAGAGTCCTCCTGCCGATGCAGGGGACACGGGTTCGTGCCCCGGTCCGGGAAGATCCCACATGCCGCGGAGCGTCTGGGTCCATGAGCCATGGCCGTTGAGCCGCGCGTCCGGAGCCTGTGCTCTGCAACAGGAGAGGCCACAACAGTGAGAGGCCCGCGTACCGCAAAAAAAAAAAAAAAAAAAAAAGTGGTCTGTTGAAGGAGAAAGAAAGAAGATTAAGAAACACGAAAAAGGAGCAAAAATAGAAAAGGAAAGAAAAAGGGGAGAAGAGAAAACTACAGGCTCAGAAAAAGAGGAAAATACAGAAGAAGACACATCAAAAGACGCTAATAGTAACTTCTTGTGTTCTTTTTGTTACCACTAAAGACCTTTAAAATATTTTGTATTTTGATAACTAAGAGCGCCTACAGGGACGCACACCTCCTTAGTAGCCCAGAGGCTGGACACACTTGTATTTTGCTGGCAAAGGTTTGTAAAGGTGAATATGGTTAACATTCTGTTCTGCAGTCATATTTGCATGTTTTGACTCTAGGTTGAAGAATTGTTTATTTTAGAGTCACATAGTATCTCTTGGTGTAGTTACCATAATTCATTTATTCTTTAGTGACAGGAAAGAATTTATTTCCTCTTTCTCCTCTTCTTTTCTGCTCTTTGTTTGGGTGTTTTTGCCTGTTTTTTGTTTTTGCTACTCTGAACAATGCTGCAATAAGCATTCTTGCACCATATCCTTATATTATAGGTGATGTAATTGCTGTGGGGATGGCTACCTGGGTTAAAGTTATGTGTATCTTTCATATAAGTGAATGTCTCCTTGCTTTTCAAAAAGGTAGTAACAGTTCACATTTCTACCACTGATATACAATACAGGAGCATCCTTTTCACCATTTCCCTGCCAGTGGTAATTTTTTATATCTCTTTAGTTTTTGCCAATCAAGTGTATGTAAATCCTAGTCCATTGTTAATTTACTTGACACCTCCCTACTATTGAATTTGAGCATCACTCCTTCTTTGGCTGTTACATTTGCATTTCTGTTCCTTCCTCATAATCTTCGCCTATTTTGTCATTGTGTTCTTGACTTTTTGTCACTTCTGTTTTCTCTTTGTATATAAAAACATTAAAACGTTGCTGTTGTCTGCTTTAAAAATAGTTTACCAATTCTTTTATCATGCCAGACTTTTAATGTAAATGTATATATTTTTTACCCTTTTTTGCTTTCTAGATCAGCTATATCATACATTTCCATCACCTCAGTAAGTCCTCTAGTGTCTCTTCCTAGTCAATCTCCCTACCCCCTCTAGAGGGAACCACTATTCTGATTTCAAACACCATTTGTTAAATTTGCCTGTCAATTTTTGTATCTGAATTTGCTTGTTCAGTATAATGGATTGAATTTCATCCATGTTGCCGCATGCATCAGTATCCTATTGTTTGAATAGTCACAGTTTGTTCAGCCACTGTGTTGCTGATAGACATTTGAATTGTTTCAAGTTTTTAATTGCTATGAATAGATTTCCCAAGAACATTCTTGTGTGTATTTCTGAGACATAAAATAGGTCTATGCTTAATTTTGTTAAAAGCTACCAAATAATTTTCCAAGGTGGTTGAACCATTTTACACTCCCGCCAAAAATGGATAAGAATTTCATTTGCTTCACATTCCTGCCAGCACTTGGTTTTGCCAGTTCTTTTAATTAAAGTCATTCTGGTGTGTGTGCAGTGGTATCTTAATTGTGATTTTAATTTGCATTTCTTTGGTAATTAATAATGTTGAGCACATACTTACATGCCCACTAGCTATTGGTATGTCTTTCTTTGTGAACTGCTTCTTCAGGTCTTACTCATTTATTTTTTGGTCTTTTTATTATTTATTTTCTGGAGTGCTTAATATATTCTGCATATGGGTCCTCTGTCAGATACATGTATTGAGGAGATTATCTCCCATTCTGTGCCTTGCATTTTCACTTACTTTTTTTAAAAAATGGAGATATAGTTGACATATAACATTGTGTAAGTTGAAGGTGTACAACATGTTGATTTGATGCATTTA
Source organism: Globicephala melas (assembly GCF_963455315.2). Classification (NCBI taxonomy): domain Eukaryota; kingdom Metazoa; phylum Chordata; class Mammalia; order Artiodactyla; family Delphinidae; genus Globicephala; species Globicephala melas. The sequence goes on from NC_083321.1 coordinate 10,519,035, forward strand.
TATATCACACCTTAGTGTTTGTTAGCCACCACTCGTCACATCACATAATTATCATTTCTTTTTTGTGATGAGAACATTTACAATCTAATCTCTTAACAACATTGGAGTATGTAATACAGTAGTGTTAACAGTAATCACTATGCTGTGATTAGATCTCCAGCACTTATTCATCTTGTAAATGGAAGTTTATACCCTTTGACCAATGTCCCCCCAAATCTCCCACCCACCAGCCCGTGGTAAACACCATTCTACTCTGTTTCTATAAATTTGACTTCTTTGGATTCCATGTATAAGCGATATCATACAGTATTTGTCTTTCAATGTCTGACATATCTCACTCAGCATAATGTTCTCAAGGTCCATCCATGTTGTTGCAAATGGTAGGATTTCTTTCTTTTTCATGGCTGAATAATATTCGTGTGTGTGTGTGTGTGTGTGTGTGTGTGTGTATCATATTTTCTTTATGCATTCATCCATCAGTGGACAGTTAGGTTGTTTCTATGTCTTGGCTATTGTAAATAATGCTGCAGTGAACATGGGGGTACACTTCTTGAGTTACTGTTTTAGTTAACTTTGGATAAATACCAGAGTGGAATTGCTAGATCATACAGTAGTTCTATTTTTAATTTTTTTTTTAGCAACCTCCATACTGTTTTCTATAGTGGTGGCACTAATTTACTTTCCTACTAACAGTGCACAAGGGTTCCCCTTTCTTCACATTCTGGCTAACACTTGTTATTTCTTGTCTTTTTGGTAAATAGCCATTCTGCCAGGTGTGAGATGATATCTCATTGTGGTTTTGATTTGCATTTTCCTGATGATTCATGATGCTGAGCATCTTTTCATGTACCTATTGGCCTTTTGTATGTCCTCTGGAAAAAAATATCTATTCAGACCCTCTTCCCATTTTTTAATTGGATTTATTTTTTGCTGTTGAGTTGATTGGCTTTTCAAATATATTTTCTATATTAGATCTGTGTCAGATATATTATTTGCAAATATTTTCTCCTATTCCATAGGTTGACTTTTTATCTTATTGATGGTTTCCTTTTCTGTGCAGAAGCTTTTTAGTTTGATTTTGTTCCACCTGTTTATTTTTGCTTTTGTTGCTTTTGCTTTGGTGTCAAATCCAAAAAATCATTACCGAGACCAATGTCAAGGAGATTACCACCTATGTTTTCCTCTAGGAGTTTTATGGTTTTAGGTCTTTCATTCAAGTCTTTAACCCATTTTGAGTTTATTTTTGTGTATGGTGTAAGATAGTGGTCCAGTTTTATTCTTTTGCAAGTGACTGTCTGGTTTTTCCCAACACCATTTATTGGAGAGATTGTCCTTTCCTCATTGTATATTCTTGGCTCCTTTGTCATAAATTAATTGACCATATACGTGTGGGTTTATTTCTGGGCTCTCTATTCTGTTCCACTGATCCATCTCTCTGATTTTATGCTGATACTGTACTGTTTTGATGACTATAGCTTTGTAATATGGTTTGAAATCAGGAAGTGTAATGCCTTCAGCTTTCTCTTTCTCAAGATTGCTTTGGCTATTTGTGGTCTTTTGTGGTTCCATACAAATTTTAGGATTTTTTTTCTATATTTGTAAAAAATGCCATTGGAATTTTGGTAGGGATTGCATTGACTCTGTTGATTGCTTTGGGTAGTATGGACATTTTAATGATATTAATTCTTCTAATCCATGAGCAGGGGATATCTTTCCATTTCTTCATGTCTTCTTTAATTTCTTTAATCAATGTCATAGTTTTCAGTGTGCCAATCTTTCACCTCCTTGGTTAAATTTATTTCTGTACATTTTATCTTTTTTTGATGCAATTTTAAACGGGATTGTTTCCTTAATTTTTCTTTCTGATAGTTTGTTATTAGTGTATAGAAACACAACTGACTTTTGTTTATTGATTCTATATCCTACAACTTTAGTGAATTTGTTTCTTAGTTTTAACAATTTTTTTTGTGGCGTATTCAGCATTTTCTGTATATAATATCATGTCATCTATAAACATGCAGTTTTATTTCTTCCTTTCTGATTTGGATGCCTCTCTCCTCCCCTCCCCTCCCCTCCCCTCCTCCCCTCCCCTCCCCTCCTCTCCCCCCTTTCCCTCCCCTCCCCTCCCCTTCCCTCCCCTCTCCTCTCCTCTCTTTTCCTTCTTTACTTCTAATTGCTCTGGTTTTTTGGCATAAGACATACACTGTATGACTTCAACCTTCAGTATTAATCTGTAGTTGTTTTATTTACCAATATATAGTCATTTTTATTGGTATGTGCTATAAAATGTGTATTCTGTCATTGTTGGGTAAATATATCTATTAGCTCTAGTTTCTTACTTTTGATGATATCTTAAGCATTAAAGCATACCAAAGTCTAAAGTTCCTCAAACCTTTACCCTCTTCTCAGGTAAAATAAAAGCCCTTAGCAAACACAAATAGCAAAAACATCATTTGCTCCCATTTCTAGTTGTACGTTAATGTTGCCTGGTATTTTAAATACTTTATTTTTAATCCTAGTATATATGATTATTACTGCATTACACAAGCAGTATTTGTTTGTGAGTGTCCACATATTTATCCCATCCTTTGTTCTTTATTTCTTGTTGCATCTCATTGTGCTATCATTTTCCTTATATTTGGAGTTCATTCTCTATTATTCCTTTAATGTGGGTCTGCAGGAGGCAAACTCAATTTTTGTATCTCTGAAAATTCCTCATATCACCTTCATTCTTGTAAGATATTTTAATGGGTAACAATCGATTACTGGTTGGCAGTTATTTTATTCAGCATATTGGAGATATTGTTCTGCTGTCTTCTGGCTTTTATTGATGCTTTTGGGAAGTTAGCTGTTGGCTTTTGGTCCATCCAGTTGCTTCAGCTTTCTCCTTTTTGTAATTTTCATATTCTTTGAATTTTTTTTTTAGTTTTAGTTATGATTACTGAGAATTAAGAAATGAAAAGAAACCATGATTTGAAAAATAACTCAGCAAATTGATAAAGTGCACCAAAGCATGGTGTGCAAGACTATTATCTAAGTTCAAGGTTTTAACATAAGGTTTTTCAGAGCCTTATTATTATTCAAGATAAGACCACAGAGAACTGTTTTAATGGCAATTTTATGTTAATTCATGTTTTCCAAAAACAAGACCATTGACTGTCCCTGCAACTCTTGTAGTTTGCAAATCTAGCCAGTTCCTTCCTAGACTACAGTTACTGCCCCCTAAAACCACCTTATGACTAACTCCAGCTGATGAAACCCTATTAATACCCTTCCCTACTTTCCCATGTTGAGTCTGAGACTCTGTACTCTCCTCTGTTAGCAAATTTAATAAGCTTTTAATTGTCATAGATTTTCCTAGTGGTCTCTGAAGGTGCCAGACAGTCATGGAGGCCCCAGAGAGGTCTAGCCAGACCCCTCACCATTATGGTCCTGGTCCTTTGACTCATCTAGTGCCTATTTCACTGGATCCCAGTGAGCCTCCCTGTCTGGGGTTTGCACATCCATGCTGGTGAGGTGAGTGTAGCACTTGTCACTGATCAGGGTTTATTGGTCCTAGAACTCTGGTCTCCCAGGACTTTTTCATTGTCTCTTCAGATTTGTTCTTGTTTTCTTTTTCATCTAGTGAAGTTCTGCCAGAACTTTGCCACTAGCCATCCTGTCCACCCATCTGCGTTTTATCTATACTTTTGTACATCTATAAGAATAAGTCATAGGGCAGGAGTCATGATAGATTTTACAATTCTGTCTTTTTAGGCAGCTACAGGGACTAATGAGTGAAAGGTCTCTTTGACCAGTATCGGTTCTAGCACCAACTATCTTTAATTACTCATAAAATCTTAGAAGACTTTTTTTAGTCTTGTCTATGTATGAGAAATTGGCTGTCAGAGAGATTCTTTTTCACAAATTCCACCTGTCAGAGCCAGCTGATTCCTTATGTCGGCAGGCAGGGGTGGATTCCCAGGGCTCTCACTATTCCTAATATCTTCTTACTTCCTGGTTAATCATTGACTGCGTCCTTAGAAATTAATTCTGTGTTATATTTCATTGCATGATTTGACTCCCATTCTGAGAAAATGGATTATGTAATAAATTTGTCAGTTTGTTCCACTAACAGATCTGGACTATTTTCCCTTGACAGCTAGTTATCATTCTTTGTCACCTTAGGCAGGAGATTGGTTATTTCGGATACTTCGTCAGAGAAAGAGTACACTTGAGCCTTGTTAGATAAGATCTTACTAACACCACCACCATCACTACCACCACATACCTTTACTGACCTAAAGCTGTAGTCCTCGAGAGTTTCTCCAGAAGTAAATGGTCCAAAAGATAGGACAGCTAAAAGACAGGTGGCCCAAGCACCTCAGAATTACCAAGTAAATTGCTTTCAATCAAGACCATTGGAACAAAACTGCCCCCCACCCCACGAACAAATGACAGATGCCATTGATGGTGATGTGCTTACCCTCTTGGCTATTTTCTCCTCTCTGTGTTAGTTCAAGGTTCTAGAATATTGATAAACAACCCTACAAACATGGTACTACCAAGATGGTCTTCTTTGAAAATTAGTATTGGCATATTTCTTCATTCATGCATGCTGACAATAAGGGACAAACTCCTAGAAGACACAAACCACTGAAACTAACTCAAGAAGAAATAGAAAATCTGAATATACCTATAACAAGTAATTTTATAAATTCCCACAAAGAAAAGCCCAAGCCCAGATGACTTCAGTGGTGAATTCTTACGAGCATTTATAGAAAATTTAATACCATTACTTCACAAAATCTCCCAAAAAGTATAAGAAGGAAAGAATATTTCCCAGCTAATCCTGTAAGGTCAGTTTTAACCAGACACAAAAAATCAAAGACATCACAAAAAAGGACAACTATAGAGCAATACCCCTTATAAATATAAAGGCAAAAGTCTTTAACAAAATACTAGAAAACTGAATCCAACAACATGTAAAAAGGGTCATGCACCATGACCAAGTGGGATTTATGCCAGGAATGTAAGGTCTATTTAAGATAAAAAAAATAAATCAATGCAATACAGCACACCAATAGAATAAAGGACAAAACCCACAAGATCATCTCAATAGGCAGAGAAAAGCATTTGACTAAACTCAACACTCATTATAAAAATGTGCAATACACTAGAAAGAGGAGAGTGTCCTCAACATGATAAAGTCCGTCTGAAAAAAGTCCTCAGCCAACATCCATCATACTTAACGGTGAAAGACTAGATGCTTTCTCCCTAACTACAGGAGAAAGATAAGGCTGTCTGCTCTTGCAACTTCAGTTCAACATTGTGCTGGATGTTCTAGCCAGGGCAATAAAGCAGACAAAGAAATAAAAGCATCCCGAGAGACCTTCAAGATGGCGGAGGAGTAAGACGCGGAGAGCACCTTCCTCCCCACAAATACACCAGAAATACATCTACACGTGGAACAACTCCTACAGAACACCTACTGAACGCTGGCAGAAGACCTCAGACCTCCCAAAAGACAAGAAACTCCCCACGTACCTGGGCAGGGCAAAGGAAAAAAAAAAAAAACAGAGACAAAAGAATAGGAATGTGACCTGCACCTCTGGGAGGGAGCTGTGAAGGACAAAAAGTTTCCATACACTAGGAAGCCCCTTCACTGGCGGAGACGGGGTGGGGGGGGGGTGGGGGGGTGGGGGGGGTGGGTAGTGGGGGAAGCTTCGGAGCCACAGAGGAGAGCTCAGCAACAGGGGTGCAGAGGGCAAAGCGGAGAGATTCCCGCACAGCGGATCGGTGCCAACCAGCACTCATCAGCCTCAGAGGCTTGTCTGCTCACCTGCTGGGGTGGGCGGGGGCTGGGAGCTGAGGCTCGGGCTTCAGAGGTCAGATCCCAGGGAGAGGACGGGGGTTGGCTGCGTGAACACAGCCTGAAGGGGGCTAGTGCAACACAGCTAGCCGAGAGGTAGTCCGGGAAAAAGTGTGGACCTGCCTAAGAGGCAGGAGACCATTGTTTCGGGGTGCACGAGGAGAGGGGATTCAGAGCACCGCCTAAACAAGCTCCAGAGACAGGCACGAGCCACGGCTATAAGTGTGGACACCACAAGCACAGATCACAATCTACACCTCCCCTACCAGGAGCCTGTGCAGCCCGCCACTTCCAGGGTCCTGGGATCCAGGGACACCTTCCCCGGGAGAATACGGCGTGCCTCAGGCTGTTGCAATGTCACGCCAGCTTCTGCCGCTGCAGGCTCACCCTGCATCCATACCCCTCCCTCCCCCCGCCCTGAGTGAGCCAGCTGCTCACTCCTTTAACCCAGTAATCAGCTGCTCCTTTAACCCCGTCCTGTCTGTGGGCGGGGGTGGGGTGGGTGGGGAACAGACGCCCTCAGGCAACCTACAGGCAGAGGCAGGGACAAATCCAAAGCTGAACCCCAGGAGCTGTGCAAACAAAGAAGAAGGGAAATTTCTCCCAGCAGCCTCAGGAGCAGTGGATTGAATCTCCACAATCAACGTGATGTACCCTGCATCTCTGGAATACCTGAATAGACAATGAATCATCCCAAAATTGAGGCAGTGGACTTTGGGAGCAACTGTGGACCGCAGTGGACTTGGGGTTTGCTTTCTGCATCTAATTGGTTTCTGGTTTTGTGTTTATCTTACTTTAGTATTTAGAGTTTATTATCATTGGTAGATTTCTTTATTGCTTTGGTTGCTCTCTTCCTTTTTTATATATATATATATAGATTTCTTTTCCTTTTTCTCTTTTTGTGAATGTGTATGTGTATGCTTCATTGTGTGATTTTGCCTGTATAGCTTTGCTTTTACCCTTTGTCCTAGGGTTCTGTCCGTCTTTTTTTTTTTAGTATACTTTTTAGCACTTATCATTGGTGGATTTGTTTTTTGGTTTGGTTGCTCTCTTCTTTCTTTTTTTATTACTTACTAATTTTTTTATTTTTAATATTTTTTAATTTTAATTATTTTATTTATTTCTTTCTTTTTTCCTTCCTTTTCTTCTGAGCCATGTGGCTGACAGGGTATTGGTGTTCCGCCCAGGTGTCAGGCCTGTGCCTCTAAGGTGGGAGAGCCGAGTTCAGGACATTGGTCCACCAGAGACTTCCCAGGTCCACGTAATATTAAAAGGTGAACGCTCTCCCAGAGATATCCATCTTAACGCTAAGACCCAACTCCACTCAATAACCAGCAGGCTACAGTGATGGACACCCTATGCCAAACAACTAGCAAGAAGGAACACAACCACACCCATTAGCAGACAGGCTGCCTAAAATCATAATAAAGTCACAGACACCCCAAAACATACCACCGGATGTGGTCCTGCCCACGAGAAAGACAAGATCCAGCCTCATCAACCAGAACACAGGCACTAGTCCCCTCCACCAGGAGGCCTACACAACCCACTGAACCAACCTTAGCCACTGGGGGCAGACACCAAAAGAACAGGAACTGCAAAGATGCAGCTTGCAAAAAGGAGACCCCAAACACAGTAAGTCAAGCAAAATGAGAAGACAGAAAAACACACAGCAGATGAAGGAGCAAGGTAAAAACCCACCAGACAAAACAAATGAAGAGGAAACAGGCAGTCTACCTGAAAGAGAATTCAGAGTAATGATAGTAAAGATGATCCAAAATCTTGGAAATAGAATGGAGAAAATACAAGAAACGTTTAACAAGGACCTAGAAGAACTAAAGAGAAAAGAAACAATGATGAACAACATAATAAATGAAATTAAAAATTCTCTAGAAGGAATCAATAGTAGAATAACTGAGGCAGAAGAACGAATAAGTAACCTGGAAGATAAAATAGTGGAAATAACTACCGCAGAGCAGAATAAAGAAAACAGAATGAAAAGAATTGAGGACAGTCTTAGATACCTCTGGGACAACATTAAATGCACCAACGTTCAAATTATAGGGGTCCCAGAAGGAGAAGAGTAAAAGGGACTGAGAAAATATTTGAGAGATTATAGTTGAAAACTTCCCTAATATGGGAAAAGAAAGAGTTAATCAAGTCCAGGAAGCACAGAGAGTCCCATACAGGATAAATCCAAGGAGAAACACGCCTAGACACATATTAATCAAACTATCAAAAATTAAATCAAAGAAAAAATAATAAAAGCCACAAGGGAAAAACAACAAATAACATACAAGGGAATCCCCATAAGGTTAACAGCTGATCTTTCAGCAGAAACTCTGCAAGCCAGAAAGGAGTGGCAGGACATAGTGAAACTGATGAAAGGGAAAAACTCCAACCCAGATTACTCTACCCAGCAAGGATCTAATTCGGATTCGATGGAGAAATTAAAACATTTACAGACAAGCAAAAGCTGAGAGAATTCAGCACCACCAAACAAACTTTACAACAAATGCTAAAGCAACTTCTCTAGGCAGGAAACACAAGGAAACGAAAAGACCTACAATAACAAACCCAAAACAATTAAGAAAATGGTAATAGGAACATACGTATCGATAATTACCTTAAATGTAAATGCATTAAATGCTCCAACCAAAAGACACAGACTGGCTGAATGGATACAAAACAAGACCCATATATATGCTGTCTACAAGAGACCAACTTCAGACCTAGGGACAAATACAGACTGAAAGTGAGGGGATAGAAAAAGATATTCCATGCAAATGGAAATCAAAAGAAAGCTGGAGTAGCAATTCTCATATCAGAAAAACTGGACTTTGAAACAAAGACTATTACAAGAGACACAGAAGGACACTACATAATGATCAAGGGATCAATCCAAGAAGAAGATGTAACAATTGTAAATATTTATGCACCCAACATAGGAGCACCTCAATACATAGGCAAATGCTAACAGCCGTAAAAGGGGAAACTGACAGTAACACAATCATAGTAGGGGACTTTAACACCCCAGTTTCACCAATGGACAGATCATCCAAAATGAAAATAAATAAGGAAACACAAGCTTTAAATGATACATTAAACAAGATGGACTTAATTGATATTTATAGGACATTCCATCCAAAAACAACAGAATACACTTTCTACTCAAGTGGTCGTGGAACATTCTCCAGTATAGTTCATATCTTGGGTCACAAATCAAGCCTTGGTAAATTTAAGAAAGTTGATCATATCAAGTATCTTTTCTGACCACAACACTATGAGACCAGATATCAATGACAGGAAAAAATCTGTAAAAAATACAAACACATGGAGGCTAAACAATATGTTACTAAATAACCACGAGATCACTGAAGAAATCAAAGAGGAAATTAAAAAATGCCTAGAAACAAATGACAATGAAAACACGATGACCCAAAACCTATAGAATGCAGCATAAGCAGTTCTAAGAGGGAAGTTTATAGCGATACAATCCTACCTCAAGAAACAAGAAACATCTCAAGTAAACGACCTAACCTTACACCTAAAGCAATTAGAGAAAGAGGAACAAAAAAACCCCAAAGTTAGCAGAAGGAAACGAATCATAAAGGTCAGATCAGAAATAAATGAAAAAGAAATGGAGAAAACAATAACAAAGATCAATAAAACTAAAAGCTGGTTCTTTGAGAAGATAAACAAAATTGATAAACCATTAGCCAGACTCATCAAGAAAAGAGGGAGAAGACTCAAATCAACAGAATTAGAAATGAAAAAGGAGAAGTAACAACTGACACTGCAGAAATAAAAGGATCATGAGATTACTACAAGCAACTCTATGCCAATAAAATGGACAACCTCGAAGAAATGGACAAATTCTTAAAAAAGCACAACCTTCCAAGACTGAACCAGGAAGAAGTAGAAAATATAAACAGACCAATCACAAGCACTGAAATTGAGACTGTGATTAAAAATCTTCCAAAAAACAAAAGCCCAGCACCAGATGGCTTCACAGGAGAATTCTATCAAACATTTAGAGAAGAGCTAACACCTATCCTTCTCAAACTCTTCCAAAATATAACAGAGGGAGGAATACTCCAAAACTCACTCTACGAGGCTACCATCACCCTGATATCAAAACCAGGCAAAGAGGTCACAAAGAAAGAAAACTATAGGCCAAGATCACTGATGAACATAGATGCAAAAATCCTCAACAAATACTAGCAAACAGAATCCAGCAGCACATTAAAAGGATCATAAACCCCGATCAAGTGGGGTTTATCCCAGGAATGCAGGGATTCTTCAATATAGACAAATCAATCAAGATGATAAACCATATTAACAAACTGAAGGAGAAAAACCATATGATCATCTCAATAGATGCAGAAAAAGCTTTTGACAAAATTCAACACCCATTTATGATAAAAACCCTCCAGAAAGTAGGCATAGAGGGAACTTACCTCAACATTATAAAGACCATATATGACAGACCCACAGCCAACATCACTCTCAATGGTGAAAAATGAAACCATTTCCTCTAAGATCAGGAACAAGACAAGTTTGTCCACCTTCACCACTATTATTCAACATAGTTTTGGAAGTTTTAGCCACAGCAATCAGAGAAGAAAAAGAAATAAAAGGAATCCAAATCGGAAAAGAAGAAGTAAAGCTGTCACTGTTTGCAAATGACATGATACTGTCCATAGAGAATCCTAAAGATGCTACCAGAAAACTACTAGAGCTAATCAATGAATTTGGTAAAGTAACAGGATACAAAATTAATGCACAGAAATCTCTTGCATTCCTATGCACTAATGATGAAAAATCTGAAAGAGAAATTAAGGAAACACACCCATTTACCATTGTAGCAAAAAGAATAAAATACCTAGGAATAAACCTACCTAGGGAGACAAAAGACCTGTATGCAGAAAACTATAAGACACTGATGAAAGAAATTAAAGATGATTCAAACAGATGGAGAGAGATTCCATGGTCTTGGATTGGAAGAATCACCATTGTGAAAATGACTGTACTACCCAAAGCAATCTACACATTCAATGCAATCCCTGTCAAACTACCACTGGCATTTTTCACAGAAGCAGAACAAAGAATTTCACAATTTGTATGGAAACACAAAAGCCCCCAAATAGCCAAAGCAATCTTGAGAAAGAAAAATGGAGCTGGAGGAGTCAGGCTCCCTGACTTCAAACTATACTACAAAGCTACAGTAATCAAGACAGTATGGTACTGGCACAAAAAAAGAAATATAGATCAATGGAACAGGATAGAAATCCCAGAGATGAACCCACACACATATGGTCACCTTATTTTTGATAAAGGAGGCAAGAATATACAGTGGAGAAAAGCCACCCTCTTCAATAAGTGTTGCTGGGAAAACTGGACAGCTACATGTAAAAGAATGAAATTAGAGCACTCCCTAACACCATACACAAAAATGAACTCAAAATGGATTAGAAATCTAAATGTAAGGCCAGACACTATAAAATTCTTAGAGGAAAATATAGGCAGAACACTCTATGACATAAATAATAGCAAGATCCTTTTTGACCCACCTCCTAGAAAAATGGAAATAAAAACAAAAATAAACAAATGGCACCTAATGAAACTTCAAAGCTTTTGCACAGAAAAGAAACCATAAACAAGATGAAAAGACAGCCCTCAGAATGGGAGAAAATATTTGCAAAGAAGCAACTGATAAAGGATTAATCTCCAAAATATACAAGCAGCTCATGCAGCTCAATATCAAAAAAACAACCCAATCCAAAAATGGGCAGAGAAATAGACATTTCTCCAAGGAAGATGTACAGATTGCCAACAAACACATGAAAGGATGCTCAACATCACTAATCACTAGAGAAATGCAAATCAAAACTACAATGAGATACCACCTCATACCAGTCAGAATGGCCATCATCAAAAAATCTAGAAACAATACTGGAGAGCGTGTGGAGAAAAGGGAACCCTCTTGCACTGTTGGTGGGGAATGTAGATTGATACAGCCACCATGAAGAACAGTATGGAGGTTCCTTTAAAAACTAAAAGTAGAACTATCATATAACCCAACAATCCCACTACAGGGCATATACCCTGAGAAAACCGTAATTCAAGAGTCATGTACCACAATGTTCGTTGCAGCTCTGTTTGCAATAGCCAGGACATGGAAGCAACCTGAGTGTCCATTGCTTTAGAATAGAAAGATGCAAAAGGCTGGGAGTAAAAAGTGTCAAATCACATTTAAGATAAAGGACTTGTATGTGAGTATAGAAAGACCTCTCAAAGCGCCATAATCAGAAAGCAAACAATTCAGTCTAAAAGAAGTCAAAAGATTTGAACAGATACGTCACCAAATGATGACATGAAAAGAAGCTCAAAATCATTAGTCACTGGGTAAATACAAATTAAAATCACAGTGTGGTAATACTTCACATCTATTAGCATGGTAAAATTTTAAAGACTGGCCATACCAGGTGCTGGCATTGATGTTGGGAAATGGGATCTTTCATACACTGCTGGTGGAAATGTAAAATGGTGCAATCACTTTGGAAACCATCTGGCAGGTTCTTAAATGTCAAACATCTTCCATATGACTCAGCCTTTTCACTGTAAGTGGAAAGGAATTTACCTAAGAGAAATTAAAGCTTGTATCCCTATAAAGACTTGAACATGAATGTTCATAATAGTTTAATTTGTCAGAGCCCAAACTTGGAGGCAGTCCAAATGCCCATCAATAGGCAAACTGATAAACAAATTGTGGGACATCCATACAATGGAATACTACTACCCTGTACACACAAAAACATGGATGAGCACCAAAATAAGTTTGCTGGGTGAAATCCAAATAAAAAAGCCAAAAAAAAAGCCAAATAACAAAGGGTACATAATTATTATAAGAGACTGCATATCTTACTACATTATGACTGGAAAAGGAAGAAAGGCAAGAAAGAGAAGGTTGTTTTGCAGAGAAGTTCTCCTTTCTGCAGTAATCTATGAGGTCACCTTCTCCTACACTGGAAATGGAATCATCTTCAACACCATCGGTGGTAACATACAGAACCAATATTTAACAATAACCAAGAATAAAAATTTGATATTTAGTGACTAATCTCTGAGATGTAAAAGTTGGGCCCGACATTAGGTATAGCACTATAGATCCACAAATATAGCTGAACACTTTCACAAAGACATGGAAGAAAGACAATATTGAACCTATAGCTTGTAGTTGTACTTCCACACATACTAAACCCCTCAATTTTAGTTCTGGAGAGTCATCTCTGGTGACAGACATCTGCTTCCACCCTAGCGCCCTGTTCCATTCTAAATTTCCTTCTTCCTGATAAAAGGGAACATAAATTAATCAGTAGAAAGAAAAGATGAAGGTAGTCAAAAGGTATAAACTTCCAGTTATAAATAAATACCAGGGATGTAATCACATGATAAATACAATGAACACTGCTGAATGTTACATACGAAAGTTGTTACCAGAGCAAATCCTCAGAGTTCTCATCACAAGGAAAAGCTTTTTTTATTTCTTTAATTTTGTATCTATACAAGATGATGGGTGCTCACTAAACTTATTATGGTACTCATCTCTTGATGTATGTAAGTTGAACTATTACTGTATGTTGTACACTTTAATCTTATACAGGGCTGTATGTCAATTATATCTTAATAAAACTGGAAGAAAAAGAAATCTTCAACTCCAGAGTTTCTGTTAGGATCTTTTTTTATGATTTCTATCTCTTTGTTCAATAACTCTTTTTGTTCATGAATTGTTTCCCGATTTCTTTAAATTATTTTTCTGTTTTCTTGTTCCTCCTTGAATTTCCTCAAAACAGCTATTTTGAATTCTTTATCAGCTAAATCACAAACTTTCATGCCTTTGAATTCAGCTGTTAGAGGATTCTTGTCATCTTCTGGTGGTAGCGTATTTCCTTGATTCCTCATGTACCTTGGAGTTTGTGTTGCTGTTTTCTCATTTGAATCAGCAGACACCTCCTCAAATCTCTCCTTGTCTTCTAGAGAGAGATACTGTTTTCTTGGTTCTGCTTATAGCTGGTATTTCCTCCAACCTTGTATGGATACCTGCTCCACACTTCTTACTCCTTGTGGCAAAATTCTGAAACTTGTTTGTCTTCTCTGGTTGTTACAGATGGTGGTGCTGCAGCTCAAGTATCAGGGTCTCCCTTGTCCACAGACCCTGACCTGTTTGAGAAGACTGTTTACTGGGGCTCTCTTGCTGCTGCACACAGTGTTGGGGAATGGGTGGATTTAGCACTTGGGGCATTGGGGTTCCCCACGGGCCAGGTGGGGAACCTCAGATGAGGTTCTCCCAGCAGTGTGAGCGGGCTTCCTGCTGCGTCTAAGAGGCAGTCAGCAGGAACCACGTTCCTTTAATGCCCTTTGATAGTCTTATCTATCTCTTTCCTGATCTCTTCTTCCTCCCAGCTATGGAGGTCCTGCCTTCATACTGAGGGTGCTGCAGGAGAGAAACAGGTTTCTCCAGCAGCATCCCCCACAGCTGTGGTAGCTGGGAACTCACTCACTGCTCTCTCTTTTTCCTGAGGGGAGAAGTCATCACTGACTACTTCATCCCCATGCTGTGCCACCTCCAGGAAGGGGCACCACTAGCAAAGTTTCTCTTGCCCTCTTCAATGTGTCCAGTTCTTTTTTTTTTTTCTCTCTCTCTAATGGAAAGCTGGACTCTCTCCTTGGGAAGGCTGGACTTCTACAAAGTCTCTCTCATCTATGGACGTCTTTCCAAGTCAGCCCTCTTTTGCTTTTCCCCTGCTGGGGCTGAGAGGGGCTGTGGCCAGTTAGCAAACTCCTGCTAGCTCCACAGCCCCTACCAAGCTCAGTCTGTCTAACGTCTGATGCATGGGTGGGTGGGTGAGACTCCTCCTGGGTCCCTTGGTGTATGGTGCTGAATCCCATAACTCCCACAGAGGTACTTTTGTTCATGGATGGATTCAGAATTCGCTGTTTAAAAGCGGGGACCAAAGGAGGGCTGTCTTATGCTGCCATGATGCTGGTGTCACTCCAATGCTCATGTTTTCTATAGCAGGAATGAATGACCAATCCCTTGGAAGATAAGACTCACTTATTACACACTTCCCATAACTCAGCGAGGTAGTAGAGCCAAGTGGAAATAACATGGATACGAAAGACAAACTGGCCTGGATCTAAACCCCAGTTCTGTGATCTACTGACTAAACAACCATGGGCAACTTGGTTTTATCCTTGTTGTGTAGAGAAGCTTACGGCTTTAAAAAAAGAGATATTTGCTTACCTCAAAAGTTTGTTTTATAGATTAAGATGAAGTAACACCAGTTAGGCTTCCAGCAGAAGTCAAGACATAACAGAAGTTCAATTAACTCTTAGCTTTATTCTCTTTCTTACTCTCTCATAAGATTTAGAATTCCAGTTCAGCTTTTTAATTTAATTGTTAATTTCCCATGGTGACTCCCCATCCTAGAAGTATTCTTCCTCTATGTTCTAATACAATCTTCTACTTGCCAAGTGAAACTTTCTCTATATATATTTGAATATGAACTCCTAAAAGGCAGGATTCACAGCATATTCATAGCTTCCTTCCATAGACTGCCTTCCCTGGTCTCTTCCATTGTCCCATAACCACTTCCTCCAACCAGGAATAGCAAAGGTATTGGTACATCTTGTCAAGGGCCCCTGAGGAGCTGGGGTAGGTTCAGGATTAGGCGTCAATATTTATGCATGCAAAAATATGTCCCATACACCAGTCTAGGCACTGGCTACATGATCTATGAACATGCATAGTACATTTGAAGTAATTATAGTTAATATAACCATTTAAGAGATAAGAAAAATGAACTGAGATAAAATTTAAAGGGTTATCCAAGATCATAGAGCTAGTATCTAATGTAGCTTCTACAATTTGCTTCTGGGTATATTACGTTCCACGTTCACATTCTAAACGATCCCTGCCCCGCAGTGTTGTTCAACACAACCCTATGCAGGGGGTCCCAGATGAAAGTTGTTTGGGAGATGTAAGTTGAACCCACTTAACTGTTTGTGGAGTGAGCAGAGGTTTTCCAGTGACGGGAAATACTCATGAAACACAGATGGTGACTACCAATGGCCTCTCACACCCTTGTACATATAAATTTACTTCAACACTCTAAACCAGGCTGAAATTATGAATATGGTACCCTGTTTTATTAGAATTTTTTGTAAGTAGAGCCATACCTCATAGAATGGGAATTATTTGGGAATGTTTTTTTCTGAGACAGTTTTTAGAAAGAGACCTTTGATTAGCTTTTGTCAGGAGAGTTTAGAATGAATGTTATTGTCCCAGATGTCTTGCTGGACCATACATCAAATAGCATCAAATAACTCTGATTGCTGTTGCTCTCCCAGTCACACACCTAGTAATTGTGATTACCAACAATCTTAACTATCTAAAAGCAGGGAATATGGAAGCAGGAAGTTCAGCTGGGATTTTTTTGTTGCAAACTGCTCATTTTCAGATGGAAAAACTGAGGTCCTCGAAGGGAAAAGACGGTCCCAAGTTCACATAGCATAACAAATAAATCAGAGTCAGGGCTAACTTGTAAAATGTGACTTATGGTCCAGGTTCCTTTCAACTTTATCCTACCATTTATTGACGAGATGGCTGATGATTCTTTTTGCAATCTCTTTTCTGTCTATGGGGCTGTTTATAGATTATCCCATTTGATAAAGCATTGTTTAAAAGGAGGACTCCAGAAACTGTTCTTGGTTCTTAGCATCACTGAATTGATGCTTTGATTCCCAATTATCCTTGATCAGTCCCCCACCCTCATGTACACACACACAGAGAAGAAATCAAGTGAAATGAGTCTGATTTATTGAACAAATACCAGTGATTGAGGATACATCAAGGAGGTCATAAGTATACTAACAATACACGATAATACATTGAGTCATGGGGTAAAGTGATTATGAAGCAGGATCTTATGGCTGGATGAATATGTGTGCATGAGGCAGTCTTCATGGAGAAGATAACCTTTAGGTTGACATTTTTAAAAAGATAATTTGGGGCGCTAACTATGTGAAGAGCATGCTGTTTGTGTCCTCAGTGTGTGCCTGAAGTGAGCATGGGATAGAAAGCAGGCAGGGGCAGAACAATCATCAGAATGATCTTGAGGCAAAAAATGTGTGATGTATATAGAAATACAGTCAAAGATGTGGTTAAAACATTAATTGAGTCGGGGAAAGAATGGTGTAAAATATTACCCAGTATGAAGATAGACTGGATTCACTTCTAGAGGTCCTGGTGGGCCAGGTTTAGGGGTTTGGATTCGAGTACATATGCCATGAAAGGGATGTGATTGTAGATGATCAAGTATGGTGATACAGCTGTGCAGTGAAAGGGTATATTTTTATGCTGCTGTCAAGTTTGGAGAAACAAAATTTTAATTTCAGAAAAATGAAAGTAGAAAACCTAGGGTCCTGAGGTCAGAAAAACATGACAATTCACTTAAGTCATTGGTTGTGTGGTTAGGTGATCACTTTCATCATCTGGGGAAATTAACATCTACTTATCACTTTTTAATTTTGGCATCCCAAATAAATTAAATGTACTTAATTATTTTAGTAATTAATCTGTGAATACTACCCCCAGCTGATTTTTTTCAGTCCCTCCACAGGACTCTTTTACATAGGCTAAAGGTGTGAACTACTCTTTCCTTCTCTTAAAAATAAAAATATCAACAACAACAAAATCATTTGGCTCAACTTAACTTTTCTTCGTTATCTTCTATTCACAGTCTCCTCTCTTTATGTCTTACATCACATATACCACCATTCTCTCTCTCTAAATACCTCTGCAAATATTTTATTCATTCACTCATCACCATAACCCTGTTTTGAATTTCTCTGCACCTTTTGCATTCATTCACTACTGCTATTTCTTTGCCCAGTTTCTACATCTTAACTGGATTTGATTTGTCACTGTAGACTTTTCTCTGACCCAAGTCAGCAGATACCGTCTCTGATGATTATTCATTCTCTGTTGTCTAACCTCGCTCTCCTTTGGGCTACCTGCTATCTACCGTTTCACAGTGCATTTTTCTGCCTAATTCCCTTATATTCTACCTTAGATATTTTCTCTCCTTTTCCCCTCTGATTACAGGCATGTACAGGTTAACTTGGCTTTACTTCTATCTCAAAATAATTCTCTTAGAATGTTAATCTGCTTCATTTAATAATGATCTCTCTTATAGCAACACTAAATCTCTATTACCAAATTCCATCTTTACCAGCACTCTACACTGGATACCACCAGGCACTCTGTAGTTGCATTTGTCTCTGGTCTCCTAAAAATGACAGTCTAAAACTGCACTTAATCTGGGTCTGTCTGTACTCCTCACTTATTAATTCATATTTCTCACTTCCTATCATTTCTTTCAACATTACCCGTTGTTCTCTGATCGACTTAAACACATAATGTGTTAATCAACCAGTTGCTTCTCTAACTTTATCCTTTAATTCAACTTGTTAGCAAGAAGACCAAATACTCTTTCTCTCCATGTTTTAGACACAATCATCTCTCCATTTCCACTGACTTCATTTTAGCTCATGTCTTCATTCATTTATTCTTCTTTCAAGTTCTTCATTAAGTGATCTCTCCATTACGGTTTCCATCTCCAGATACTGAGTAACTTAATAAAACTCCCTGCTGCTTATTCATCAATCTGCAAACACTACTGAACAATATTGTGTCCGTGAATGTGTTGGTGATTCATGCAACATACAGATTTTTATGAGACTTTTTGCCTTTGAAAAAATATATTATCATTGAGGGGACATAAAATATTTCCATACAGAAGGTTTAATATAGAGTATAAGGGGTGTGTGTATTCGATTCGAAAAACTTATCTTCTAGAGAGAGGAGCAATCAACTAGAAAAACTTAAAGAATCAGGTGAGATTTAAGATAAGCATTACAGAAAGAAGAAATTCAAGCAAGCACAAAAGGGAAGGCAGAACATTTGAAGCTAAGATGTTGACATGAGGGGGTCAAGCACAAAGCATATTAAAGAGAAAGTGAAGTGGGTTTAGAAAGTGGAGACTTTAGGACAGGTTATGGTTACCAGCGGGGAAGGGTGGGGGAGAAGTATAGATTGGGAGTTTGGGATTGACCTGTACACACTGCTATATTTAAAATAGATAACCAACAAGGACCTATTGTAAATAATAATAATAATAACATATGGAGGACACAATTATTTCAAAGGTAATGACATACTTTTTTTCATATAGAATGGGTTAAATTTTTGTTGTCCTTTAACACAGCTGATTTCATTGAGCAAATGTGGCTTTGTTTTCACTGACTACTCTTGATATATTTGGCTCTTAGGATTAAATTTTTGTTTAAAAAAAGAGTGGAGCCTTTCAGATCAAATGGACTTAAATTTTATATCATTAGCGAGTACTAAGATTTGTAGATTGCTTTATGTATATAAGAATTAATTAATTTATTAATAATTTCTTTCTCTTTTAGAGCACTTTTAATTTATACTGTGTGTGTGTGTGTGTGTTTCCACACACACTTTTAGCACTGGCAGGTAAATTATTCCTAATATGTTAATTTTACTGATGAGAAAACCCAGATTAAGTAAAAGGTTAAATGATTTGCCACAACTCACTCAACTAATAAGCAATAGGCCTGGGATTCCAATGCAGACTCCCTGCGCTTTATAAGATCAGTGATCCTTCTAACATACCGCGTTGTTTTGTCCATATAAGACCAAACACAAGCAGGAAGCAGCCATTGCTAACCTGATGCGGCTGCACCAAAATGTTTCATACATACCTGAAGAATCTCTGTTCAAACCGCCATCTGACTGTCCTCCTAACTCTATTCCTAATATATGTCAATTTGGTCTTCTTATCACCTCCAAATTCCCTTCAGAATCATTTCTTTCTCCTTTTCTACCCTACCTCTGTCTTGACCTGGTGATATACCCTCCCTGAATATTCACCCCTACACTCCATAAATTCACACTGAGTACCCACTATGGATAAAATACTGGGATACACAAAGTGAGAGAGACAGACGTGAAAAACTTTACTTAGTTGGTTCTCAGTTTATGTTTGCTGAGTGGACTTTGCCCTCAAGGTGCTTATAATCCCGTAGGGGTGGGGGGCATCTATCACATACATCTGCAGCTCTGGTAAACTCTAAAAGGGGCTAAGAGACAAATATTACCAAACTGTTAAGTTTAACTCAACGCTCAACCAGCCTTCCTCTTGTTTTCTCTATTTGCACAGTTCTAGGCACAGCGTAAATGCTTATTTTTCTTGTTTTCTGTTGACGGCCCAGAAGGGATGGGTGTGAAACAGCCACAGAAAACAAGAAAAATAGGAGTCTTTCGTATTTACAAATGGAGGGGGATTTAAGTGAATGGAAACAATAAAAATAGAATTTTGTCATCTGGAGAATAAGTCATAATGTAAAGTTGGCAGGTCACAGAAAGAATTGAAAGTTTGCCAGGAGTCCCTTAAACAAAGATCTTGGCTTCCTAGATCCTTTGCTATGATCAGAATGTTCTGGACTCATGATTCTTACGAATCAGTGGGAGAAGTTGCCTCCCCTCCATCTTCCAACTCACTGTAAATTGGTGCATAGATGTTTACTTCTTCATAAAGACGATCTTCTGGAATCTGATGAGGGAAAAAATCATTATCAATCACCAAGAATTTCCTGCCACGAGAAGACTTTCTTAAGAGGCATATCTCATCTCCTTTTGCCTTTCTGAATCTCACCATCTGCCATTACACTGTAATTAATACCTCCATCTCTAACAAACCAAGCCAGATTGCCTGGCCAAGCGGGCTCAGAAGAAATCGTCAGTCATTGAGAAGTTGCTGAGATGATTCTGTGTCTGAACTTTGGTATATCCCTTGTCTTATACCTCTGTCACTGGAGGAAAGTGATCAGAAAAGGCAGCCAGACTTGAATGCTTCAGGCAAGTGGACAGATGGAGAGAGCATGTTTTATCTGGAAGATCTGAGTAAATGTATGTGCATCAGGTATTGGTAATTCTTTTTCATACATCAAAGGTGTGAAATGCGTAAGACAAGTGGAAATGCAGTCGGTAGTCACGGGTTAGGGAGGAGACAAGCTTGAGGTTTCAGAGCAAGTGGGAAGGTGAAAGCCAAGAAAAAAGAGAGCAGGAACAAATAGAGCAGAACTATTCTGGGAAAGCAAATGAGCCCAGATACCTGAGTGTCTCCACCACTTGCTACCTGTATATTCATCTCTCATGCTCATCAACTTCAAAGCATCTACATTTTCTAAAATGATGAAGATCCGATTTTCCTAAACTTCTCAGTCACAGGAATATACCGTGAGATTTGTGAGTGGAAAGCTTGATTCAAAACTTGAGATTTGGAAATCAAAGTGCTGAAACTTGGAGAAATGGAATGCTGAAACTGGAAGAAATGTTGCAGGAAACCCAGGCCATACTTTTAAGCAACAAAGCTCGAATTCTTTATCTTATCGTTTAGGATTTAATCTCAGGCCTCCGCCTACCTTATTTCCTTCAATTACTTCTCCAATCCCATAGACGGTGAGTGACACAGCACTGCAAAACCCCAGAATGGTGAGAAACAGGATCATTGCCACAATTTCCTGTTGAATAACAACCAACAACAACCAGAAAGACAAGTAGAGTGACAAGGTAGGTGTCCCAGAAGTACATTCCCTTACAGCAACCCTTGTTTTCACGACCGCCCACCCTCAAGACCAGTTCCTATAAGATGACACGTGGGAAAACCAGGAGATGGTTACTCAAAGCAGATGACTCCACCCTTGCAGAATTCAGCTGGGGGGGCAGGGGAAGGAGGCCGGCACATCTCTGGGTATGAGCCTCCAGAACACTGCATTATGTGATTGAGGTTTCAAGAAAGGATTGTGTTCATGGAAAGGAAGAGAAGGCGTCTTACTGAGATTAAGACCCAGAATCTTAGTCTTCCCACAAAAAATACATACAGCGGAAACAGAAGCCACAAAGCAGATGTCTTTCTCATAAATATCCCGGCAACGGTAGATATAAGCTGAGCTCTTCTTTAGGTTAATGATCAGGATGATGATTCCTATTCCTCCAGCTATGCTGCTGACAGTGTTCGCTCCCAGTCTTCCTCGTATCTGATGACAAAGAACAACATTTAGACTTGGTCCTGCACCTGCCACAGTATTCGATAAACCTGTCTGCATTTCAGGGCTGGATATATCCAATAAACTCTGCATTTACTTAAAATATAGGTGAAAAAGGGAAATCTTGAAAATGTACTTGTGTAATAAGGACCTATAACTTTCTTGCTAGGACTGCATTCAGGAAAAGCCAGTGGATACTCATAGCCTCTCCTCAAATAGACTCCTTCATTGGAAACGAGTCATTTATTTGATCATAGGACTAGAGTATGAGGACAGAGAAGGTGTGAGGTTATTTTTTCAACAAGTGTCAGAGTAGTTACATTTATTGTTTTTAAATGATACAATTGGTATTTTAATGCTTTTATTTTTAATGATTACATTAAATACAAAGTAGATTGGAAAAATATCACATATCCACATTTGCTCATAAGAGATGATGACGTACCTTTTTCAAGACTCTCAACATTAGATTTTTCTTACCTTCTCAAGGATGGACAAAGACAGAATGCAAACTCACCAGATATGGTACATGTTTCCTTTCAGACATAACTGACACAAATCCAGAAATAGCAAACTGTTCAAAAGGGAGGAGGAAAAAAAAAGAGCATAGTGAGTCTCTGTTCTTCTCTGTGTCCCTTTCACCCCCGTCCTCCAAATAGAAGGTAAAGTTGTGGGTATTCTATAAAGCTCTCCTTTACTTTTAAATTTTATTATTTTATTTTTTATTTCCTATAGAGAGCTTCTCAAAATTCAATGTACATATGAATTATATGAGAGTCTTGTTAAAATGCAAATTCTTACTCAGTAAGTCCTAGATGAGGCCTGAGATTCTTTATTTCTAGCAGGATCCCAGGTGATGCCAACCCTGACAGTCCGTGGGTTACTATTAAATATTGTAAGTTCCAGCAGCCCTGGTACGTGATTATAACACTACTCTAATTTTTTGGTAATCATTTGCTTTCATGAGCAACTTGTGTGTTATAGTTGGTCAACTCCTTTGGGCCAGAAACATGTGTCTGTCTCCAGAGTCTGCCATGTATCGTACAGACATATAGTCATTATGAAAATGCATATGGTGAAAGATCTAGTGAAGATATCAACCAATAGCACAAATTAAAACAAAATTCCAAAGATTCAGATTGTATGATGAGTTGAGAGACATCTAATAAGCTGTTTGAAATGAAAAGACAGTAAGGAAGTTTCAAATAAAATATGGCAAAGGTTCAAGGAGAGTCTTGAACGAGTGACCAGAGACCTAAGTATTTAGCAGAGTGCCAAGCCAATGTGATTAGGGTTAAAATAATATATCCTTGTGAATGAAGTGTTGATCCGAAAAACAGCATGGATTAATTGAAAATAATTATGCAAGTGCAAGAAGCCAGACAGTAGACAGAACATGGTGTATAATTCCATTTATATAAAACTCTAGGAAATGCAAACTAATCTATAGTGACAAAAAACAAGTGATTGCCTAAGGATGGGAAGATAGGGGTCGAGGAAGGGAAGGGTTACCAAGGGAAACAAGGAAACTTTTGGCAGTTATGAGTATGTTCATTATATGGATGTGGTAAGGTTTTCACATGTGTATACATGTGTCAAAATTTATCAAATTGTACACCTTAAAATGTGCCATTTATGGCAGGTCTGTTATACTTCAATAAAGCTGTATATTTTTGTGAGCTCATTCAGCCATCTAGTTTCTAAATAGTACAATGACTAAAAAGGATGCACTGAGAAAGCACCTAAAAGAGTTTCTAAGGGGCTTCCCTGGTGGCGCAGCGGTTGAGAGTCTGCCTGCCAATGCAGGGGACAGGGGTTCATGCCCCAGTCCAGGAAGATCCCACATGCCGCGGAGCGGCTGGGCCCGTGAGCCATGGCCTCTGAGCCTGTGCGTCCGGAGCTTGTGCTCCACAATGGGAGAAGCCACAACAGTGAGAGGCCCACGTACCGCAAAAAAAAAAAAAAGAGTTTCTAGGGCACAGTAGAAGTTCCTCAGATGTCAGTCTTCTTCTCCTCACCTCAGCAATCTCTTCCCCCTCCCTTCACTAAGATAACTTTATTTATGGATAGTGTTAGGGAGATTTTTCTGAAGTTGAGTTCTGAAAGTTTAGTTTCAATTTTCATTAGCTAAATGCCTCTTGGGTAATATGTTTAACTTTTATTAATCCCAGGTTTCTCATCTGATAAACGTGTGTTAGCATATTCAACCCAAAGTGCTTCGTAAACTGCAAATATGTATGTATATTTACATATCTACATATTAGAATATATTCATATATTCTAAATACTAGAATAAACAATTGGTCAGATCTGATCTAAATAAAAGAAAAGCCATGTACAGTGTTATTTCAGAGACAGTTGTAGACATATACTCACAAATACTGTTCCCCAGAATGGGTAGCCTACTTTAAATGATGAAAAAAATTCTTCTTTCAATTCTGAATTATTGAACACGGAGCAGACGATTATTCCAAAATAAAAGCATATCAAACTAATCAGAATTTGTGTTACCTGTAGAAAAATGCATAAGTTTTGTGAAATAAGAAGACGTTTTCCTAAGATTACATCAATTTCCTTATAATCGAGGCAAAATGTAAGAAATTGCTTTGGTGTCTTAGGCAGTCCTGAGAAAGTATCCAAATGCAATATTTCCCACTATCATCTGGCCACTCGAAGGATTTATGTAGGCATGACTTAAGGCAGGAATAGCCAGCACATTTCTCCTGTGTCTTTATTTACATTCTCATGGTAGACATCAATAATGGCTCTTTCCATCTAAGAGAAGATAAAGATTCTAAATCCTTCACAGGATGATATTAATCACCTGGCAACTGACCAGAGCTGACAGATCCTATTTGCTATTCTTATCCGGGTCTTCATGAGGAAATGCTGCTTTTTACCCAACAGGGTGCGGTAAGTGTCAAGTTTTCGTCTACCAGGTACTTCACTCCTCTTGAGTCTGAGTTGGGGAAACTATGTGGATGCCAACAAATACACTTCCTTAGAGCCAGTCTTTACTCTGGTTGCGATTAGAGGAGGCTCACTCACCCCCAGGAATTCCAGCTCCTTCTTCAAAAGAGTCAGCCACGTTTGGCGTGGTGGGGATAGGGCAGCTTTCTCCAGTAAGTTCTTATCATGGAGAGATACTACTGAAAGTTCAATTTCAGGCACACTATGAAGTTTAAACAGAAATGCAGCCATGAGAAAATTCTCTAACTCCCTGTGCAAAGCTCTCAACTGACAGGGGCATTGTGCTTGTTTATGTTTCAAAACAATCCTGCAATGAAAATCTTCACTGTAAAGTACAAGAAATTCTGAGGCTCAGAGGGTCCAAGTTAGTGGCCAAGATTACTGTCTCATCAATGATTAGATGGAACAAAAGGGAAAAAAAACAAAAACAAAAAAGCCCCAGGCCAAGTCTTATTCTTTTTTTTTTTTTTTTTTTTTTTTTTTTTGCGGTGCGCGGGCCTCTCACTGTTGTGGTCTCTCCCGTTGCGGAGCACAGGCTCCGGACGCGCAGGCTCAGCGGCCATGGCTCACGGGCGCAGCTGCTCCGCGGCATGTGGGATCTTCCCGGACCGGGGCACGAACCCACGTCCCCTGCATCGGCAGGCAGACCCTCAACCACTGCGCCACCAGGGAAGCCCCCAAGTCTTATTCTTAATCTAGAATTATTACCAGGTTCTTTCTCATTAATCTGTATTGATGCGTACAACTAAAAACAATCCAACAGACATGTTTACCTATGCATCTCTCAGTCTTTTTAACATAGAAATGTATCTGAAAATATTTTGTCAATGACACACTCAATTTCATGGGCATAAAGGAATGGTTTTGAAGGATTTGTTGATCTCTATTCCTGTTTTCATCCTCAGAGGAAGCTAACTGGAAATACTGTGTCTTCAGAGTCTACTCAATATTTTGCAATGATATTCAATCCAATATTGATTCCCAAAGCTCTGTCTTTAGTTTCTCCTAAAACCTTTAAGAAGAAAGTCTTAACATGTGTTAATTTTTGGTGTTCGAAGGAAAACTAGACTATGCACATCTCCACCAGATTTCACTCTGGGAACAGTTCCCCTCTAAACAGTGGGGCAGGATCCCACAGCTTGAGATTCACAAAGACTAACCAGAAAGAAGCCCGAGGTCATTTTGAAAACCTCCTGTCCCTTAACACACATCAGACACATAGGCAAGAGATCTCTACTGATAGTATGGGTTGGCCAAAAAGTTCATTCGATTTTTTCCCATAACGTCGTACAGAAAATTGGCCAAACCAACACAAACTCCCCTACGCCATACCCAGAATATGCACCTCTTTTGTTAGAAAACTTAAGTTGTTCCCAATTTAAAAGCTAAGTAAAAACCTTCTTCCCCATCAACCAGAGAGAACTAGTGAAAAAGTATAGCAAATAACTTCTTTATACCCTGTATTTTAGTTAAACCTGATGGGTCCATGCCTATGTTCATGATTTGGCATCTCCCCAGCACTGTGACTATCTCTGGTTCACTAAATGACTGGAAATAGAAGAAAATAATAACCTGTACCTACCTGGTGGGCTCTTGTGGGTTTGGGAGAGCAAGATCTGTTCTTCTCCCAATTTCTGTGTCCATTTTTTCATTAACTGAGCTATACGGTTGTGAAGAGCAGTGTTACAATGAGCCTTGGTGGGGTCCCTCTCACAGAGTCTCCGGATGGTCAGTTAAGATGGGTTGACTCATGACACTGATAACTATCTTCATGCTTAAGACATTGGTCAGAAAGATAATTTTCCTGGCTAAGATCAATAGGGCTTTTCTTGTTATAAGGAAGAGCAGAATTGAGTGGGCTACTGAATAGGGATGAGAGTGAAATGGGGAAATTTGAGACTCCTGGAAGATAATTCTGCCTGAAACCAGCAGGATTTACAGAACCTAAAAATGAGTCGGTTTAGTGGGGACTGAGAAGGTGAGAGAGAACCGCAGGACATAAAGAGATTGGCTTCTCTCCTGGTGCTTTCTCTGCTTGTGACCTGGTTCAGCCATTCCTATGCCAGAAGTTCTCCAATTGTCCTTGGAAGACTTGGCTTCACACGTAATCTAAGGCTGAAGCACAGTTTGCAAGTATGAGTGTGTCTTAGTCTCTGAATCTCTGGATTTGTCCTTGACTTCAATATTTATTGTCTTTCTCTTTCTTCCTGTCTTTTGGACAGTGCTTATATATGGCTGTTTGTAGCAGATGGTCTCAGAAACTGGACAGGCAGAGTTCTAAGGCCTGGGAACCATTCCTGATAGTGTGAAAGCTAAGAAGTTTTCACACTGAAGACTCCGTTGTCTACTAAAAGGTTAGGTTGACTCTCTGCTGCCTTGGTTTTTGTGATGGCAAGGATGGGCCTATGGAAACACTGAGGAGCATGAACTTCATAACAAATTCTATGAGTAGATCTAAGCAGCCTTGGCCTGAGCAGTATGCCTAAATTAGGGTCAGAGCTAAACTGACGTGCTTATTTTAATAGCAAATCTAGCTAGACCATAGCAAAATGAAGATACAGGTGAGATTCACAGAGTTGGGACTCGTTTATTTCAGTTTGATTATAGACATAATCTTGAATGGCTCTTCATTAAACTATAAAGATACTACAAAGTTTACCTCTGTGCATCTGTACTGTCTCTCTGGTTTGTGATACAAATTTCTTCTCTTTCTCCAAGAAACGTAAGATGTTTGTGTGAACAGGGGACACTAAAAGATACATTAGCACACCTTTCATAACAAAAATGTATTAACCCACATGCCGTCCTCCCACTGTGTCTTCCAGAATCGGTGGACCTGACCGGTATGTTGTTGGAGTTAATGAAACTCATTCACTTACACATTCCTCCAAAAGGGACTTAATGCTGCATGTCAGGCACTGCTCTTATCTCTGAGCCTGCAGAGATGAACACCATGGTCCCCGCCTTTGTCTGGCTCACCATCTGGCAGAGTAGAACAAAGATAAATAATATATTACCAACATGTCAGAGGCTGCTGGAACACACAGGAGGATGTACAGTTCTACCTCTTAGAGGGTATGTAGAAGTCAAGTAAGAGATTCCCAGAGAAAGTTCACATTTCAGCCAAGACTTCAGATGGTAACCTCAGGAGTTTTCGTTCATTTGCCTCTCCCTCAGTGGAATTAACACCACATCTGCTAAAACAGGGCCTGAAAAAATGCCTGTTTGTGGTGTTTTCTGGGAGTAGTCTATAATAGTTCATTATGTTTGCAGAGAATAATTAGAAATTAAACTTGAGTTGTAGACAGGGGACATTGAGGATGGTCGTTGGTGTTTGTACACAATGCTATTTTGTGAGAATTTTCAGCAGAAACTTGCAGCATGCAAATCTGTAACTGAGATGTATCTCGTGATCTTCAACTTGTTTCATATCTCAGTTTTCACCAGCATCTTCTTCTTACCCCCTTCTGAGATGCTTATCATCTCTGTGCCCTCACTTTTGGTCCTTATAGACATACTCTTTCATCTTTCACAATAGTAAACATTGAAGCCTATGACAAAATGTCTTTTTTTTTTTTTTTGGTGGGGGCAATATTATCAAGATGAGTTTTAGCCATGCCTCTGACTGAAAGGAAGAGATAATGGCACTAACACTTCCCTCCCCCAGCTTATATTTCCTCTTGTTGACAGCACATCTGTCCATGCTTTTCACCCAGTCATCATCTGGCTTCCTCTTTCACAAGCAAAGTTTCTTCTCTCAGATATACACTGGGTTTACTTCCCCAAACTCAAAAGAAATTTGCTTTGAGATCCCATCTGAACAATTGTTTTCTCAAACTGAATGCTCAATTCACTTAAACATGCACGAATTTACATGTTGCAAATTGAAAGTTGCTATGTCTTCGAGGTATTTTCTGATACTCCCAAAGGAATTCCAGTCTCTCTCTCTCTCTCTCTCTCTCTCTCTCTCATTTCTACATCCCAGAGCCAAGTATGCCTTCAATAAATATGGTTCACAGGTGAGAGAGGCTGAGACTGATACAAGCTCCCAATGTTCCATGGGAAACGTGGTTATTAAAATGAAGGAAATGAGAAAATATTGTTTATGAAACAAGATGAGTGTTTCTAAAAGGCTTAGAGCTGAGTTCAGACTTGAAGAGAAAACCTCTGTCTCTTCATTTATATGACTTCGGAAATATTCATGTAGACTATCCAAGGGCTTAAAATCTTTTTGATCTCTTTCTAAAATTGGAGTTGAACTGCTGTCTCAGCCTCTAGGCCACTTAACTGCCAAGGTCCAGCCCATGTTAATTCTTTATTAGCTCACACTCCTTCTATTCTCCAAAATGACACTTTTCAACAAGGAAAATTATAGGTGTGAACTGTGTTTGTCCACTTGTGATGAAGAACATCTGCTCAGAGAGGAAAATGATGAGACCTCTAGCATCATAGACAAGGTGTGGACATCAACTGTTCTATTCTTTATTACAGATCATTGGCATGTTAGCTTTCTTAAACCCATTCTTCCTTTCTACCTATCCTTCTCACATAATTATATCTGAATGTTTGTTCAAATTCATTTTTACTATTTTCAGTATTATTTCACAACTTTTAGTGACTTCCTATTCTTTATTGGCTTATTTTCTAAACATAATTTCATCTTCTAATACCTTACACATGTTGCATAAAGTGCCTATCCATCCTCATTTTGCTAACCCTGGAGAGTGATGTATCACATGTTTCTTTTCCTGGAGTCCCCTGTGTCACCTCATGCTTCAATCTGGACTGGTTGCCAGTAAACATGCCACTCAGGAATGATCCTAGGACTTCCCATTGCCCTGTTTTATACTGGATTTCCTATTTATCCAGCCTCTGTACCCCGACACGGAATTAAATCTCGGAGACAGAGTTTTGGGTGAAGTAGCAAAGAACAGCTTTATTGCTTTGCCAGGCAGAGGAGGCAACAGCAGGCTAAGGCTCTCAAAACTGTGTGTCCCAACCTGGAGGCGGGTAGTGAGGAGTTCCATCGTAATGGTTCAAAGAGGGTGTGATCAGCCTGTGGACATTCTTCTGATTGGTTGGTGGGGAGGTAAGTGGGAGTCAACATCATCAACCTTCTGGTTCCAACCCATCTGGGGTCTCCGAGCTAGTGGGCAGCACACTGTTAACTTCTACCACCTAGTGCGGGTTTCAGTATCTGCAAAACAGCTCAAAGATATTGTCGTGTGTGTGTGTGTGTGTGTGTGTGTGTGTGTGTGTGTGTGTGTGTGTGTGTGTGTGTGTGTGTGTGTGTGTGTGTGTGTGTGTGTGTGTGTGTGTGTGTGTGTGTGTGTGTGTGTGTGTGTGTGTGTGTCCCCCTTGAGGGGAATCAGGACCCTGCCCCAAGGCTGCACTGTTGTTTCTCTTGACTGCTCCTCCCTTGTCCTGCATCCCCTCCCTTCTAATTAACAACTGTTTGAACCTGCCCAGCTGGAACTCAGGGAAGGTCTTGGAGGCTGAATGAAGTCTATTTCCTAATCAAAGAAATGGGGGACGCAGAAAGGCTTTTGTGCTCAGAAGCCCCACAGGGTCCTGTTCCATATCACCTTTTACTCTTTCTTAGTATGCTATTGTATGTTGATAGAATATATTCCCTGGTCACATGCTGAGAAACAGTATCTGGGTGGTTTTTTTTTTTTTTGTGGTACGCGGGCCTCTGACTGTTGTGGCCTCTCCCGTTGCGGAGCACAGGCTCCGGACGCACAGGGTCAGCGGCCATGGCCCACGGGCCCAGCCGCTCCACGGCATGTGGGATCTTCCCGGACCGGGGCACGAACCCGTGTCCCCTGCATCGGCAGGCGGACTCTCAACCACTGCACCACCAGGGAAGCCCTGGGTGGTATTTTTGAGTCTTTGTTGGCCTGAACATTTCCTTTCTTTAATACCCTTAGACTTAATTGAATTCTAAAGACATCTAGAGTTTGAACCAGAAAATGTTTTTTACCCAGAATCATTCACTCCATTTTCTTCCAGCATCTAGATTTCATTTTGAGAATTTCACCCTAATTTTTAATTCCAGATATTTGTCTGTGCCATGCATTTTCTCTCTGAAAACTTTTATAATGCCTTTTAATCCATAGAGGTAAGACATACCTAATGTTAAGATTTACTGTAAATCTTATGCATTAATTTTACTGGATGGCCAGTAACCATTTTCAAACTAGAGGCAGTGAAATAAGTCAGACAAATACTGTATAATACCACTTATATGTGGAATCTAAAAACTACAACAAATTAGTGAATAAAACAAAAAAGAAGCAGACACAGATGTAGACAACAAACTAGTGGTTACCAGTATGGGGAGGGGGGCAATGCAGTGCGGGGAGAGTGGAAGGTACAAACTATTGGGTGTAAGACAGGCTCAAGAATGTATTGTACAGCATGGGAAATACAGCCAATATTTTGTAATAACTGTAAGTAACCTTTACAAATTTTATAAAATATTTAAAACTTTTAAAAAATAAATTTATTTCTTAATTTAATTTTAAAAAGAAACAATTGGAAAAAAATTCCCATGTTTTCTTTTTGGATAAGTTCCTCATAAACTTTTGTTTAATTTTTGTGAACATCTTATTAGGGAGATGGCAGGCATCCAGAATTTGCCTCTTCCATGTTCTTCTTGCATTCAGAATATACCCATCCATCCCAATAGCCTTAATTTGTTTCAGGACTAAGTCCAAAGTCTCATCTAAATATCCTCTGAATCAGATATGGTTGAGACAATTCATTCTGAGGCAAATGCCTAAATTAATGACTCAGATTCTTCTTTAATCAGTATCAAATTGTTGCCATTTACATAACCCCTTATTTGGTTGGGGTTTTATTTTAAACACTTGACTAAATGCATTATCGTTCAATGAAAATAGGAACAAAATAATTCTACAACTTATAATTTTATTTCTGAATTTTTAGCACAATGACAAAGCACATGGTAGGAACACTATATTTATTGAATGAGTTAATGAATGAGTGATAACCAAACATGGATCAGTCAATCACTTCTCCCATGTCCCCAGCTTACTGGTAAACTTGGAGGAAAATGCCTGGACTCAGTACACAAATTACAGATTGTAAACTCCAAGGTCTTCTCAAACTGCTAATTCATCAGAGACAATAGGTCTTCATAGAGATTTTTCAGAGGATTCTCTTTGGAGAAAGGTTCACCAGGAACATTCAAAGAGCAATAAAAAATGTTATATTTTTTAAATATCAAGGCATCATTCTCTGTCTCTCTCAGTGACCCCTTAAGTGTTCCAGTTGCTCCCTTTAGCATTCTCTGATTTTATTTTTTCCTCTATTGTTTTTTAGCTCTTACATTTTTGTCACAATCAAATTATGAGTAATGTATTTTTTTTTTCTTTCTGAGATATTTCTAAAATATCCCCTCCCTAAGCAATGTCAAAATATTGATTTCAGGATTCCAACTATTCTAAACCACACTATACTGCTTTCCTGTCCCCAGCCTACCCAAGATAAAACCTGGGCTTGACAGAAGGACTTTGGTAAGACTCAATGAAGAAAAGATAAGTAGAAGCACATTGCAACCTATAAAATAATCATTTTAAAAATTGGCTTCCCTGGTGGCGCAGTGGTTGAGAGTCCGCCTGCCGATGCAGGGGACGCGGGTTCGTGCCCCGGTCCGGGAAGATCCCACATGCCGCGGAGCGGCTGGGCCCGTGAGCCATGGCCGCTGGGCCTGTGCGTCCGGAGCCTGTGCTCCGCAGCGGTAGAGGCCACAACAGTGAGAGGCTCACGTACCGCAAAAAAAAAAAGAAAAGAAAAGGATCTAGGAAAGGAGATTGAGAAGGAGGAAAGAAGAAGACAGGAGGAAAAGCGGCTAATCAAGGTTTCCTGGAATCCAAGTGAAGAAATTATTGGAAGGAGGAGCGAGAGACCAGTGCTGCTAATGGGTCAGTTAGATGAAGACTGAGAATTGAGCTCTGTGTTACCAACGTGGAAGTGTTCAGTGATCTTAAAGGGAGCAGTTACAGAAGTGTGATGGGGAAGAAAATGAAGCCTTATTGCAGTGGGTTTAGTTGAAACTGGGTAGATAGGAATTGGAGATAGAGTGTAGAGCATTCCTTTAAGGAGTTTAGCTACAGGAGGGAAAATGAATTGTGACTGTAACTTGCAGCAGAAAATAAGGTCAAATTTTTTTTTTCTTAGCAGTTATTGGATGCTTATGGGCTGATTAAAAAGATCTAGTAGGAAGAGAATTGGAGTGATGCACTTGCATGGAGAAAAAGAATCTAGTATTCCAGAAGGGGTGCGGGTTTGAAGAAAATCATAGAGGAATCACCTACGGTAAGAGGTTAGAATGAAAAAAATATATCGGTACAGATCTGGCCCATGAAGTAGTTATAGTGGGGGTCTGAAATATCTCCTCCAATGGCTTGAGTTTCTCGGAATAGGAAGCAAGGGAATCAACAGAGAGTAGAGATGAGAAAAAAGGCATTGGCATTTGAGGATAGAGTAGAAATGTGAATGAGCTAGAAAAGTAGTATAAATGGGCAGGTGGTTGAGTGGGAACACGTAATAGAGACTTACTAAGTGTTTAATGAGCACTAAAAATATAGACTACTTAGCTTTCAGCTGTGAAACTAATGGCAGGAGAGTGCCCCCTCAAAATAATTAGAATTAGTTAACTTTAAGAACACACAAATATCAAAAAGCCTTTTTCTAAGCTTCAGATTCATCAGATAATCGTAGTAATCATCCCAGTAATCATATTCACAATCTATATGATTTTCTGAAGATCTACCACCTGAATGCCTTAGGAAAAGAAAATTAATTTTCTTGCACATTAAATGACACTCAGGGTCTCAGCTGGATTCACCAACCTCAACTCTCTCACTGTTAATGGATGACTTATTTCTACTCCTATGACCATAGAAAAAGAAGAACTTCCACTTACCAGTGTTTTTACGGGTTTTTTTCCCAACTACGACAGATAAGGTTCCTGAAACAATAAACTGCTTGAAAATAGGAAGTGAAGCAGATAAAGGAATGTTAAGTCTCAACCATCTTTTCTTGATCTTTCCTTGGTTAGCAGATACCTAGCGGTACTAGTACAAACTTCCTTTTCAAATTCACATTCTAGAACACAAAATTATACTTGACTTTGCTCATCATTTTATACAAATAAAATTTTGAATAAATGTATAAGATTTTCATTTTGTTTTGTTCTTGGCCTTTTACAGGTTTATATGGGTGTGCATACTTTATCATATAATAAATACACATATTCAGTGTAATTAATTATCTTTATGCTTATGTTTATATTAAAAGTAAATAATATTTATTTACATACATAAGCATATTAAATACCATTCTCATATTCTCACCCAAGCTCCAGATATGGGTTTGATTTATTGGACTAGGTGTTCTAAAAGACCTTTTATACATCTAAGTATCTCTCTGGACATACCCACGAATTTTTTTTTGCAAGTTATTTAAAACTTCGTTTTTTTAAAATTTTTGAATTTTATTTTATTTTTTTATACAGCAGGTTTTTATTAGTCATCAGTTTTATACACATCAGTGTATACATGTCAATCCCAATCGCCCAATTCATCACACCACCACCACCACCACCCCCGCCACGTTCCCCCCTTGGTGTCCATACGCTAGTTCTCTACATCTGTGTCTCACTTTCTGCCCTGCAAACCGGTTCATCTACCATTTTTCTAGGTTCCACATATATGTGTTAATATACGATATTTGTTTTTCTCTTTCTGACTTACTTCACTCTGTATGACAGTCTCTAGATCCATCCACGTATCAACAAATGACCCAATTTCGTTCCTTTCTATGGCTGAGTAATATTCCATTGTATATATGTACCACATCTTCTTTATCCATTCGTCTGTCAGTGGGCATGTAGGTTGCTTCCATGACCTGGCTATGGTAAATAGTGCTGCAATGAACATTGGGGTGCATATGTCTTTTGGAATTATGGTTTTCTCTGGGTATATGCCCAGTAGTGGGATTGCTGGATCAGGTGGTAATTTTATTTTTAGTTTTTTAAGGAACCTCCATACTGTTCTCCATAGTGGCTGTATCAATTTACATTCCCACCAACAGTGCAAGAGGGTTCCCTTTTCTCCACACCCTCTCCAGCATTTGTTGTTTGTAGATTTTCTGATGACGCCTGTTCTAACTGCTGAGAGGTGGTACCTCATTGTAGTTTTGATTTTCATTTCTCTAATAATTAGTGCTGTTGAGCAGCTTTTCATGTGCTTCTTGGCCATCTGTATGTCTTCTTTGGAAAATGTCTATTTAGGTCTTCTGCCCATATTTGAATTGGATTGTTTGCTTTTTAATATTGAGGTGCATGAGCTGTTTATATATTTTGGAGATTAATTCTTTGTCCATTGATTTCTTTGCAAATATTTTATCCCATTCTGAAGGTTGTCTTTTTGTCTTGTTTATGGTTTCCTTTGCTGTGCAAAAGCTTTGAAGTTTCATTAGGTCCCATTTGTTTATATTTGTTTTTATTTCCATTACTCTAGGAGGTGGATCAGAAAAGATCTTGCTGTGATTTATGTCAAAGAGTGTTCTTCTTATGTTTTCCTCTAAGAGTTTTATAGTGTCCGGTCTTACATTTAGGTTTCTAATCCATTTTGAGTTTATTTTTGTGTATGGTGTTAGGGAGTGTTCTAATTTCATTCTTTTACATGCAGCTGTCCAGTTTTCCCATCACCACTTACTGAAGAGACTGTCTTTTCTCCATTGTATATCCTTGCCTCCTTTGTCATAGATTAGTTGACCATAGGTGCATGGGTTTATCTCTGGGCTTTCTATCCTGTTCCATTGATCTGTATTTCTGTTTTTGTGCCAGTACCATACTGTCTTGATTACTGTAGCTTTGTAGTGTAGTCTGAAGTCACGGAGTCTGATTCCTCCAGCTCCATTTATTTCCCTCAAGACTGCTTTGGCTATTCAGGGTTTTTTGTGTCTCCATACAAATTTTAAGATTTTCTGTTCTAGTTCCGTAAAAAATGCCATTGGTAATTTCATAGGGATTGCATTGAATCTGTAGATTGCTTTAGGTAGTATAGTCATGTTTACAATATTGATTCTTGCAATCCAAGAACATGGTATATCTCTCCATCTGTTGGTATCATCTTTAATTTCTTTCATCAGTGTCTTTTAGTTTTCTGCATACAGGTCTTTTGTCTCCCTAGGTAGGTTTATTCTTAGGTACTTTAGTCTTTGTGTTGCCATGGTAAATGGGAGCGTTTCCTTAATTTCTCTTTCAGAATTTTCATCATTAGTGTATAGGAATGAAGAGTTTCCTGTGCATTAATTTTGTATCCTGCAACTTTACCAAATTCATTGATTAGCTCTAGTAGTTTTCTGGTGGCATCTTTAGGATTCTCTATGTATAGCATCATATATTCTGCAAACAGTGACAGTTTTAATTCTTCTTTTCTGATTTGGATTCCTCTTATTTCTTTTTCTTCTCTGATTGCCATGGCTAGGACTTCCAAAACTATGTTGAATAATAGTGGTGAGAGTAGACATCCTTGTCTTGTTCCTGATCTTAGAGGAAATGCTTTCAGTTTTTCCCCATTGAAAATGATGTTTGCTGTGGGTTTGTCATATATTGCCTTTATTATGTTGAGGTAGGTTCCCTCTATGCCCACTTTCTGGAGATTTTTTTAATCATAAATGGGTGTTGAATTTTGTCAAAAGCTTTTTCTGCATCTATTGAGATGATCATATGGTTTTTATTCTTCAATTTGTTAATATGGTGTATCACATTGATTTGCGTGTATTGAAGAATCCTTGCATCCCCGGGATAAATCCCATTTGATCATGGTGTATGATCTCTTTAATGTGTTGTTGGGTTCTGTTTGCTAGTATTTTGTTGAGAATTTTTGCATCTATATTCATTCAAGTGATATTGGTCTGTAATTTTCTTTTTTTGTAGTATCTTTGTCTGGTTTTGGTATAAGGGTGATGGTGGCCTCATACAATGAGTTTGGGAGTGTTCCTTCCTCTGCAATTATTTAGAAGAGTTTGAGAAGGATGGGTGTTAGCTCGTCTCTAAATGTTTGATAGAATTCACCTGTGAAGCCATCTGGTCCTGGACTTTTGTTTGTTAGAAGATTTTTCATATCAATTTCATTACTTGTGATTGGTCTGTTCATATTTTCTATTTCTTCTTGGTTCAGTCTTGGAAGGTTATACCTTTCTAAGATTTTGTCCATTTCTTCCAGGTTGTCCATTTTATCGGCATAGAGTTGCTTGTAGTAGTCTCTTAGGACGCTTTGTATATCTATGGTGTCTGTTGTAACTTCTCCTTTTTCATTTCTAGTTTTATCAATTTGAGTCCTCTCTCTCTTTTTCTTGATGAGTCTGGCTAATGGATTATCAATTTTGTATATCTTCTTAAAGAACCAGCTCGTAGTTTTGTTGATCTTTGCTATTGTTTTCTTTGTTTCTATTTCATTTATTTCTGCTCTGATCTTTATGATTTCTTTCCTTCTGCTAACTTTGGGTTTTGTTTGTTCTTCTTTCTCTAGTTCCTTTAAGTGTGAGGTTAGATTGTTTATTTGAGATTTTTCTTGTTTCTTGAGGTAGGCTTGCATAGCTATAAACTTCCCTCTTAGAACTGCTTTTGCTGCAACCCATAGGTTTTGAATCGTCGTGTTTTCATTGTCATTTGTCTCTAGGTATTTTTGATTTCCTCTTTGATTTCTTCAGTGATCTCTTGGTTACTTAGTAATGTATTGTTTAGCCTCCATGTGTTTGTGTTTTTTACGTCTTTTTCCTGTAATTGATTTCTAATCTCATAGCGTTGTGGTCAGAAAAGATGCTTGATATGATTTCAATTTTCTTAAATTTACTGAGGCTTGATTTGTGACCCAAGATGTGATCTGTCCTGGAGAATGTTCCATGTGCACTTGAGAAGAAAGTGTAACTAACCTTCTGTTTTTGGATGGAATGTCCTATAAATATCAATTACATCTATCTGGTCTACTGTGTCATTTAAAGCTTGTGTTTCCTTATTAATTTTCTGTTTGGATGATATGTCCATTGGTGTAAGTGAGGTGTTAAAGTCCCCCACTATTATTGTGTTATTGTCGATTTCCTCTTTTAGAGCTGTTAGCAGTTGCCTTATGTATTGAGGTGCTCCTATGTTGGGTATATATATATTTATAGTTGTTATATCTTCTTCTTGGATCGATCCCTTGATCATTATGTAGTGCCCTTCCTTGTCTCTTGTAACATTCTTTATTTTAAAGTGTATTTTATCTGATATGAGTATTGCTATTCCAGCTTTCTTTTGATTTCCATTTGCATGGGATAACTTTTTCCATCCCCTCACTTTCAGTCTGTATGTGTCCCTATGTCTGAAGTGGGTCTCTTGTAGACAGCATATAGATGGGTCTTTTTCTTGTATCCATTCAGCAAGCCTGTGTCTTTTGCTTGGTGCATTTAATCCATTGATGTTTCAGGTAATTATCAATATGTATGTTCCTATGGCCATTTTCTTAATTGTTTTGGGTTTGTTTTTGTTAGGTCTTCTTTCTTCTCTTGTGTTTCCCACTTAGAGAAGTTCCTTTGGCATTTGTTGTAGAGCTGGTTTGGTGGTGATGAATTCTCTTAGATTTTGCTTGTCTGTAAAGGTTTTGATTTCTCCATCAAATCTGAATGAGATCCTTGCTGGGTTAGAGTAATCTTGGTTGTACGTTCTTCCCTTTCATCACTTTAAGTATATCATGCCACTCCCTTCTGGCTTGTAGAGTTTCTGCTGAGAAATCAGCTGTTAACCTTATGGTTTTTCCCTTGCTGCTTTCAATAATTTTTCTTTGTCTTTAAATTTTGCCAGTTTGATTACTGTGTGTCTCGGCACGTTTCTCCTTGGGTTTATCCTGTATGGAACTCTGTGCTTCCTGGACTTGGGTGGCTATTTCCTTTCCCATGTTAGGGAAGTTTTCGACTATAATCTCTTCAAATATTTTCTCGGGTCCTTTCTCTCTCTCTTCTCCTTCTGGGACCCCTATAATGCGAATGTTTTTGTGTTTAATGTTGCCCCAGAGGTCTCTTACACTGTCTTCATTTCTTTTCATTCTTTTTTCTTTATTCTGTTCCGCAGCAGTGAATTCCACCGTTCTGTCTTCCAGGTCACTTATCCGTTCTTCTGCCTCAGTTATTCTGTTATTGATTCCTTCTAGTGTAGTTTTCATTTCAGTTATTGTATTGTTCATCTCTGTTTGTTTGTTCTTTAATTCTTCTAGGTCTTTGTTACACATTTCTTGCATCTTCTCAATCTTTGCCTCCATTAGTTTTCCAAGGTCCTGGATCACCTTCACTATCATTATTCTGAATTCTTTTTCTGGAAGGTTGCCTATCTCCATTTAGTTGTTTTTCTGGGGTTTTATCTTGTTCCTTCATCTGGTACATAGCCCTCTGCCTTTTCATCTTGTCTATCTTTCTGTGAATGTGGTTTTTGTTCCACAGGCTGCAGGATTGTAGTTCTTCTTGCTTCTGCTGTCTGCCCTCTGGTGGATGCGGCTCTCTAAGGGTGCAAACTTGTGCAACTTTCCTGATGGGAGGGACTGGTGGTGGGTAGAGCTGGGTGTTGCTCTGGTGGGCAGAGCTCAGTAAAACTTTAATCCGCTTGACTGCTCATGGGTGGGGCTGGGTTCCCCCCCTGTTGATTGTTTGGCCTGAGGCAACCCAACACTGGAGCCTACCTGGGCTCTTGGGTGGGGCTAATGGCAGACTCTGAGAGGGCTCACGCCTTGAGTACTTCCCAGAACTTCTGCTGCCAGTGTCCTTGTCCCCACGGTGAGCCACATACACCCCCCGCCTCTGCAGTAGACCCTCCAACACTAGCAGGTAGGTCTGGTGCAGTCTCTATGGGGTCACTGCTCCTTCCCCTGGGTCCCGATGCACACACTACTTTGTGTGTGCCCTCCAAGAGTGGAGTCTCTGTTTCCCCCAGTCCTGTTGACATCCTGCAGTCAAATACCACTAGCCTTCAAGGTCTGATTCTCTAGGAATTCCTCGTCCCCATTGCTGGACCCCCAAGTTGGGAAGCCTGACGTGGGGCTCAGAACCTTCCCTCCAGTGGGTGGACATCTGTGGTATAAGTGTTCTCCAGTCTGTGAGTCACCCACCCAGCAGTTATGGGATTTGATTTTACTGTGATTGAGCCCCTCTTACCATTTCATTGTGGCTTCTCCTTTCTCTTTGGATGTGGGGTATCTTTTTTGGTGAGTTCCAGTGTCCTCCTGTCGATGATTGTCCAGCAGCTAGTTGTGATTCTGGTTTTCTTACAAGAGGGAGTGAGAGCACGTCCTTCTCCTCCGCCCTCTTGGTTCAGTATACATATCCACTAATTTCTAAGTTATTATTTTGACCTGCTATTAGTTCCATGACTCTAATTTTGATAAATGGAACTCTCTACATGTTCATGGCTCTCTCAAAACTTCATTCTACTTTTTAATTCATAAGTCTCACAATCGTTTACCAAGCCACCCCTAAAATTTGAGAGAAAATTTGCCAAAATACATTTCTAGCGGTGGTATCTAAGAAATTACCTACGGTCAGTGAAATTTGAATACTCACAGATGTAGCGCTCCATATCTGATAGCCTGTATAAACGATCAAGAAAAATATGTAATTGGATGGATGGGGCAAGTTTTGTAAGGAACCCATAAAAACACCCAGAGACAGAATTATTGCTCCATTCAGGATCTGGATAGCCTGTAAGAGGCAAAAAAAGAGAATGCATAAATGGTCCGATACTAGTGTACATTGAGAAGAGACCATTTTATTTATTTATTTTTCTTTGCCTTTATGGTTTTATTACAGGATGTTGAATATAGTTCCCTGTGTTATACAGTGGGACCTTGTTGTTCATCCATTCTATATATGATAGTTTGTATCTGCTAATCCCAAACTCCCAATCCAACCCGCCCCTACCGCCCTCCCCCTTGGCAACCACAAATCTATTCTCTAAGTCTGTGAGTCTGTTTCTCTTTCGTAGATAAGTTCATTTATGTCATGTTTTAGATTCTACATATAAGTGATATCATATGGTATTTGGAGAAGAGATCATTTTAATTTTCCTTTGAAAGGAGATATCAGTTCTTGAAATAGTCAAAAAAACGAAGCCTAAATTAACTGGGCAAAAGCCTACTCTGGGAGGTTTCTGTTCCCTGGATTCCCACCGATTCCAGTGGCAACATTTCATCCTCCCCTTTCCCCCCTACTTCTGCCCATTCTCACAAACTCCTTTCAGAAAGTGGCAGAAGAGTGAAGGAGTTACGGCTGATAACGTAGACTGGGTAGAACTGTCTTCCCAGCATACTTTGGGGCCATAATATGATGAAGACCATTCTCCAGTGTTGATAGGATGTCTCCCACCATGAGATTATGCCTCTGAATTTCTACTCCTCAGGTCTAAAATATGCCCCAGTCTTTTCTTAAAGGAACAACATTATTGATTCAGTGATGAGTAACTCGAGACATATTCTTTAAGGTCCAATATTTTTTAAGTCATTATATTATATAGTACTGTATGGAAGATACCTTTCTGGATAGCAATACAGCACAATGGAAAAAGTTTAAGAACCATGGAGGAGCCAGTTGCAAATCCAAAGCTGACCAGTTACTAGTTGTATGACCTAGTAGTGGGGATCTCAGTTTTCACATGTGTAAAATGGAAATAATTTTAATTTCATATTAACATTGCAAAGTCCAGGCTCAAAAACTATCCCTTGGGAAATAGGTATATATTTTAGATAGAATATCTAATATGCTAAAAGGTATGTAATGTGGGGAGCATTGCTCCTTCATCATCAGAGAATTACTTGGTTCTGTCTCCAGCTTCTTTCCTCACCACTCCCTAGCTCAGAGCTCAGTCCAGCCGTTTTTTTCTTTCAATCCTCCCAAACTCTCAGAAGTCTTGAATCTTCATCAGTACTATTCCCATCTCCCTGAAACACATTTCCCCTCAAGCTCCACCTGAATAATTTCTGCTCTTCGTCCAGCCTGAATCTCAGCGCACAGGTCATACTTTGATAAAGGAAGACTTTTCTGATCCTGGCCAAGTCTGGATGAAGCACCCCTTTTAGACACTCTCAGAATTTTCCCTTGTCATACACTTATCAGTCTGAGCCTCAACTGACTGGATACTTAACTGTATCTCTCTGTCTTCTCAGCGTTGAAATACCAGTCTGTCATGGGGTGGGCACTCAGTTAGTACACGTCAAGTAAATAATAAATAAACTTTTGGTCCAGCCTGATGTAGTCACGTCTTATGGATGAGAATAGAAAATATGTTTGCAAGGATTGGAACCCCTCATACAGAGAAACTCCAGAGCAGTTCTGGAGGGAGAAAATCTATTCTAAGCACTTTTTTTTTTTTAATTGAAGTATAGTTGATTTACAATGTTGTGTTAGTTTCATGTGAACAGCAAAGTGAGTCAGTTATATACATGTATATAACTATTTTTTTCAGATTCTTTTCCCTTATAGGTTATTACAAAATATTCAGTAGAGTTCCCTGTGCTATACAATAGGTCCTTGTTGGTTATCTATTTATTCTAACCACATTATTTAGTCTGACTTTCTAAAATAACCATAAATATCAGGGAGAATTTTCAGCCTCCAGGTAAAATCAACTGTGTTCTACAATTTGGTCAATTTAGCTTTCTTTCTTTTTTTTTTTTTTTAAATGAGAGAAGTGTGGGTTTCCTAAGAACCCCTCAGCCAAGTTCACCCATCTAGCTTTTAGCGTGTTTCAGACATTGTTCTAAGTGTTACTCATGTTCACCAATTTACCTCTCACAATATCCATATGAAAGGGGCTACTGTTATGACGCTTTCATTTTACAGACAAGGAAGCTGAACATCAGAGGAGTTAAGTACCTTGCCCAAGGCCGCACAGCCAGAAATTTGAGGCGCTAGGGATCAGAAACTGTAATCTGGCTCGAGTATCATTTCTGTCCCTCTGAGCTTGTGCAGAAATTCACTCACCAAATCCCACACCTCAGGTATATGAAGACCATCCCTCATTACTAGAGCTGGTGGCCAAAGTTGGGTGCAGCCATTTGGATTTAATATATCTAAGGGGTGTGTATCTGTGTATCCATGCCCACATTCTCCAAAGCAATAACTACGTAATATCAAAGTAACATCAAATTCTAAGGAGAAGCACCCTCATACTAAATGTTCCAAATCTCTAGTCAACAACCAAACAAAAAAGTCTGCAGACATTCTCAGTGGCCCACGGGGTGGCACCTTTGACAGGCAATAAGGAAAGGGGGCTTTCTGTGGAGAGAGAATCTCGAGGATGTATCTTGGAGGCTTCAGGCATTGGCCAAGTTCTATCCTCTCAAACGCATTTGGTTGCAAGCAGGAGCCACTCAGTAAGGATCACTTATGGTGTCTTTTCTGGAAGACAGCAGCCTCTTTTGGCTCAGGCTTGATGTATCTTTGCCTTAGAGGCGTCAGTGAAAATGTTTTCTTGGTGGCCTGCAGAGCGTGCTAACCACATCTGGGTCTGCAGCCTCTCGAGTTCACTGTGCTCTCCCAAAGGTTGAGTGTCGATTAGGAAACTGGTGTCAGGAGTAACTGTCTTCTGGCTTTGAGATGTTGCTTAATACATTGTTAGGACAAGAAATACAAGCGGAAATATGGGGAGATGGGTGGGAAAGGGTTGAGGAATGGAGGTAGTTATTTGCATGGTAAGAAGAGACAAAGTCGGATTATAGGAGTAGCGTCTGGAGGAGGGAGGGTGGTTAGGTTCATTGTCGCATTCAATTCACGCAGTCTTAGAAAGGCTAATTAATTCGCCGACAACATAAAGATGATGCAAATTGTAGTTTAAATGCATTTAATGATTACTATGTACGAGTCACCATTGTAAATGCTTCCCAT
Organism: Globicephala melas; assembly: GCF_963455315.2. Taxonomy (NCBI): domain Eukaryota; kingdom Metazoa; phylum Chordata; class Mammalia; order Artiodactyla; family Delphinidae; genus Globicephala; species Globicephala melas. Next base: position 10,562,995 of record NC_083321.1, read on the forward strand.
GTATTCACTCCTTTCTTCCTCGTAATACCTAGCTCTTCTAGGTATAACCATTAACCCTTTATATAGAAAAGTATGGCATAGAAATGTTAACCAGCTTTCCCAACATCACACGGTAAACAGTCAAGCTGCGTGCAAAACTCAGGTTCTGGGTCAGGTGAAGTGACAGTCAGGCCTGTTCCCCCAGTGGGACTTTAATTACGCCTCCTTTCGCTTTCAGAAGTGTCGCTGTTGAGAAGATAAATGGTACAGTCATCCTAAATAAATAAGGTCCTGAAATAGGTGATGGAAAAATCAGAGGAAAGAGGCAGGGAGTAAGGAAAGAGATAACAGGTGAAGATTCAAACCGCAATCCTTAGAGAGGTCCCAGGCAGGACCTGAGGGGGAGGCCTAGAACTGGGGCGCAGTCCCTGATCCGCATGTCAGGTTGGGAAAGTCTACGAGAAAAAGAAGAGTGTTCACAGCAAACTAGGCGAAGTTCTAGTTCTAGAAACTGGAGCATAAGTGGAGACTTGGTCACAGGAAAGAGAAAGAAGGCCAGATGCCATAACCGAGAGACAGCTTGGGAAGGGGGATTGTGAAGTCTGGGGCACCGAATATAAAGCGAGCAGGGGCCCAGCGACCAAGAAAACATAACGTACAGGAGCTCTGTGAACAGGGCTGGCAGCGGAGCCTGGAGCAGGCCTCTGAAGGAACTATCTGGGAGTGAAAGAAGGGACTGAATACAGAGAAGACCAAATGGAAATCATAAAGAAATAGCTAAAACGATGGCAGGAAAACTATGACCCTCCCCGCCTCGTGTTAGCCAGAGCCATTACAAATAGAATATTGAAGAAGAAAGGAAGGGCAAAAAGTGCTGAAAGGGAAGGAAAGGAAGAAATATGAGGAAGTAAATCCCCCAAAAGCAGTTCCTTTCAACATACTTGTTTAAATTTAGAGCTGTAGAAAGAAAGAGCTTAGAAAGGAAGTTGCTTAAATAAGGCTTCAGTTATCTCATTTGTAAATTTCAGATCCTAGTACCCACCTCAGGGAATAGTATCAAGGTTGAAGACAGAACGCACCTTGAGGTCTTAGCAACTACGGTCTTCACGTGAACTCAAAATAAATAAATGAAAATGAGAAGCTTCTTCAGTTCTTTAGAGAGAGAATGATTATGAGAAAGTGCTTCCAAAAGAAGATTCGTAGGGATTTCTTCCACTTGCGTGCAATATCCCCTAATTACAAGAGGAAATGTTTTCAAGGAGGCGGGCTAGCTTTTGGTGCTGAAATATCATAATAAATAATCAAGTTCAAAATCTGAGTTGCTGATTTCCAAAAGGAAAAAATAAATCTTTATGTGAGTGGAGTCAACGTTCTAGCTGTTCATTCACAAGGGACCCATCAGACAATTTGAAAACTGATGTATTTCTCAAGACTTACTTGTCTTAATCCAGTTACTAAATAGCAATGCTTGCATTGTTGGTTTTATCCCTATACCCACGCATGCTGACGTATACACATACTTACTAAAATTATGCTCTTCTAAGGTAATACCTTTATATGTCTTAATAAGTATATAAACTCTAGTTGAGAAAAAACCATCAGCCCTAGCATATTTTTTATGTCAGGTTCATTGAAATATAATTTACATGCAATAGATTTTCTCCTTTTTCAAGTGTACAGTCCTGTGAGTTTTGACTGATGTATAAAGAAATGTAGGGCTTCCCTGGTGGCGCAGTGGTTGGGAGTCCGCCTGCCCATGCTAGGGCACGAACCCGTGTGCCCTGGTCCGGGAAGATCCCACATGCCACGGAGCGGCTGGGCCCGTGAGCCATGGCCGCTGAGCCTGCGCGTCCGGAGCCTGTGCTCCGCAACGGGAGAGGCCACAACAGTGAGAGGCCCGCGTACCGCAAAAAAAAAAAAAAAAAGAAATGTAAATAGAACCATAATCAAGCTAAGAGCCACTACCAATTCTTGGAATGTTGAACTTTTCTTTTCTTTTTTTTTTTTTTTGCTTTATAATTGAACTCTAACTCCACGATGTCACTAAAACTTACTTCCGAAGAAAAAGAATTCCAACTCTCACCTGCCCCGCTCGCCACATCTCAAGGAAAACAGGTGTTTTCCAGAAGAAAATAAATCAGCATTTAAGCATATGTATGACTTAATACTAACTCTGATGAGTTTTAATTATACCAAGACAGGCTTTGCCTCTAGCAAAACTGCAAGCAATGTGTTGATTACTTGTGTGATTATATTGGGTTTTGTAAGTGTTCTTGGTGTTTATTCCTTCATCACTTACATATAATGAAACAGACAATGAACATATAAACAAAGACTGATACTTCTATGGAGAATCTGGCCAAGCTACCACCTACAAACTTACAAACACAGAATGTTTAACAACAGAGACATTCTTGCAATTTTATTCATTGTTTATTTCCATTAAGGACTGGAAATGATTTAAGTGACACCTTAACCAAAATAATTATGTTGAAGCTCTGAAATCTTTGCATATTTGATTTTTAACCCTACCAGCTCTCATCATTTATTGCCCAACTCACAGGAGCCAACAATACATTTTATATGCATTTTCTTTTCCTGGGTGATGGTGGAAGCATTAGGGGATAGGAAGGTTTCATAAAATATCTGTAGATTGAAATATTGAGCTCCTACTGCCTGGGAGGTTGTTAAGACTCATGGCTGACTTTACCTGAGTGAGAAATAAACCTGTGTCCTTTTAAGCCACTGATATTCGAGGCAGTATTATTGTAGCAGAACCTAATCAACACTGTTTGATGCAGGTAAAGAAACAGGTTTATGCTGCTTTATACAACTGGCACAATGAGACTCAAATCTGAGCTCATTTACTCCTAGATTCCAGCTGTTCCAACACAGTCAAGTTACCCTAAACTATTATTCAAGAACAGGCCAAAGACCATCATTTCCTCAACTTAAAAGAAAAAAGCACACAAGTTTCCGTGAGAAAATAAGAAAAGAAAAAAGCAGTGTGTGGAAGGGAGAGGAACAAAGGGCGTACTCATATATTTTTGAGTTAATTATAAAACTGAAGACTTAATTTAAATTCTTATATAGTTTCCATATATTTGAATGAGAGTGAAAAACATTAAATTGAATTCAGTCAAAAAGTAGATCCCATAGTCATATCCCACCCCTTGCTTTCATTTTCTCAAATGCTATTTAAGGTGGTCTTTGATTAATTATCTAGTTACCTTGACATCTCAGCTTATCATGGGCAATGTCCTAGCCTCAATCTTCTCAATTTTAGTAAAATTATTACTATCCATACAATTGCCTGAGCCAGACACCAGGGTGTCATGCTTGATCGTGATTTCTTACCCTACTTTAAATCCATTTGGAAATTCTTTCTTCCATCTCCAAAGCGTATAGAAAATTGGTCTACATATTTTCTATCTTCTCCACCACAAGCTCCGGCCATGATAACATCATCACTTGCCTTAATGTCAAATTAAATTCTTACAATGCCCCCTAATTACTGCTCTAATCCGTGTTCATAGGGTAATGAGTGATTTTGAAATATAAATCAAATCATGTCACTCCCTGCTTACAACGCCTGCAATAGCTTCTCATTTCACTGAGATAAAAACTGTATGTTCCTTCTGGTGGCCTTAAGAGGTTCCCCGTAATGATGTAAGTTTTTGTGGACATGGACATTCTCTTTCTTTTTTTGGTAAATGATTAATAAATTCGTTAAAAGATAATGCATAAAGCCCAGTCACAATTAATGGGTACTTTTAGTTTTTGTGAAGGTAAAGTTAGAAGTTGTATAATTAGAAGTTAACAAAATTTAAGAGTAATTAATTTATGTTTAACCACTGATGTGTTTTCCTCTTAAATAAATTATATTCCCTGTTGTACTCTCTGAGGAGGAGAGGGAAACTAAACTGAACTCTGATTGAACCCCATGAAACTGACATTTTTATCCATCAAAATAAGCACTTCCAAATGTTTTAAAGTAATAAATACAAATAATACAGAGAAAAGAGAAATAACTGAATTCATGGTATTTAAGGAAGATGGGAGAGTTTGTGGAATGAAAAATGGGACTGGAGTTGTTCTAGCTTCTATGATTAAATGTTCATATGAATTTAAGACAAACTGCTTCCCCTTTCTAAGCCTCCCTGACATTGCCCATGTAATGGAGTGGCAGGATGAGGGCCCAGGGCCACCCTGCACACTCTTCATATTTTAGCACAAGAATATTGAAGAAACTTGTTACCTCATGCCCAATCATTTCCTTTGCCTTGAGCAATCACTCATCCTACTCTATATCCTCCCAAATCTGTTGGCATAAAATAATTTTCGTTCCAGATTCAGAAAAAAGCACTCTCTGTCCATAGCTAAACTTCTTAAGTTTTATTGAGGGCTGTGGAGCTGCTTTAATAGCAATTGTTCTCTAGAAACTAAAGTTCAGCAACTTAAAGCGACGGAGGCAGTAGAGTGGAGTGGTTAACGGCAGACAGATCTGGATCCACATCACCCAGTTTTGTCTTTTTTTTTCCAGCTTTTTTAGAGGTATGATTGACGAATACAAATTATATATATTTAAGATGTACAATGTGATGTTTTGATATACTTATCCATTGGGAAATGATTACCATGATCAAGCTAATTATATCTGTCATCTCACATAGTTAACATTTTGTGTGTGTATGTGTTGAGAATATATAAGATCTCTTAGCAGATTTCAAGTGTACATTATTATTTATTATAGTCACCATGCTGTACATTAGGTCTCCAGGCTTTACTTATCTTGTAACTGAAAATCACACGTTGACCAACATCTCTCCATTTCTTCCACTCCCCCCGCAACCCTGACCACCACCCTTCTACTCTGTTTCCATGAGTTCAGCTATTTTAGAGTCCACATCTAAGTGAGATCATGCAGCACTTTTCTGACTCTGTCTGGCTTTCTTCACTTAGCATATTATGCTTCAGGTTCATCCATGTTGTCACAGATGGCAGGATTTCCTTCTTTTTATGGCTGAATAATATTCCACTTTCTAAAGATGTAGATATATAGATATATCACATCTTTATCCATTCATCCACTGATGGACAGTTAGGTTGTTTCCATATCTTGACTCTTGTGAATAATGCTGCAATAAACTTGGAAGTGCAGATATGTCTTTGATATCCTGTTTTCATTTCCTTTGGTTATGTATCTGGAAGTGGGATTGTTGGCTCATATGGTAATTCTATTTTTAATTATTTGAGGAACATTCATACTGTTTTCCATAGTGGCTGAAGCAATTTACATTCCTTCCAATATTGTACTAGGGTTCCCTTTTCTCCTCGGCCTACTCAACACTTGTCTTCTTGAGGATAGCCATTCTAACAGGTGTAAGGTGATAGCTCATTATGATTTTGATTTGCATTTCCCTGATTAGTGATGTTGAACACCTTTTCATGAACCTGTTGGCCATTTGTATGTCTTCTTTGGAGAAAAGTCTGTTCAGATTCTTTGCCCACTTTTATATCTGGTTATTTGGGTTTTTTTGCCATTGAGTTGCAGGAGTTCCTTAGATCTTTTGGATGTTAATCCCTTATCAGATGTATGGTTTTTGCAAATACAGTCTCGCATTCTGTAGTTTGCCTTTTCATCTTGTGGTTTCCTTTACTGTGCAGAAGCTTTTTAGTTTGATGTAGTCTCACTTGTTTACTTTTACTTTTGTTGCCTGTACATACAGTGCTGTAAGCAAAAAATCATTGCCAAAACCAATGTCGTGGGGCTTTCTGCCTGTTTTCTTCTAGAGTTTTAAAGTTTCAGGTCTTCTGTTTAAGTCTTTAATCCATTTGGAGTTGATTTTTGTATATAGTATAAGGTAAGAATCCAATTTCTTTCTTTTTTTTTTTTTGTATGTGGGAATCCAGTTTTCCCAACATCATTTACTGAAGAGACAATTCTTTCCCCATTGTATATTTTAGGCATCTTTATTTTTATTTTTTTTTAGTAATTTATTTTTGGCTGTGTTGGGTCTTCGTTTCTGTGCAAGGGCTTTCTCTAGTTGTGGCAAGTGGGGGCCACTCTTCATCGCAGTGCGCGGGCCTCTGACTATCGCGGCCTCTCTGGTTGCGGAGCACAGGCTCCAGACGCGCAGGCTCAGTAGTTGTGGCTCACGGGCCTAGTTGCTCTGCGGCACGTGGGATCCTCCCAGACCAGGGCTCGAACCCGTGTCCCCTGCATCGGCAGGCAGACTCTCAACCACTGAGCCACCAGGGAAGCCCCTAATTTCCTTCTTTAATAATCAAATATGAAGTATATTCAATTACTTTTAAGACTCACCTTTACTAATTAATTAGGAAAACCCACACAAGTTAAACTGTCTTCATTATAAAAGGACTTTGGCTTTCCTGGGAGTTAGTGTGTTAAATTTTAGTCTCTAGCACATTTACACACCTATCTCTATTTTTCTATTCTTCAAAAAACTGTATTTAGAAAATATTTATTGGAGGTTTGTATCAATTAAATCCTGTTGTCATTGAAGACCTATTTCTGAATCTACTCTATAGAACTAAAAATAAAATTTAATGGGTAATAGGATTATCTGATAGTCAACATTAAATTAATAAGACATATCCCTAATAAATAAAAGTGTCTAAAAATTCACCTTCACTGAATCAGGACCTTCACTGAATTAGGGGTTTTAGGGATCAGATACCTAAAGAAAGGTTTATAGCAATTATTTTTGTATAAAACCATTGTTTTTCCAACAAAATTCATGAGCCCAATTTCCAAGTTTCAATTTCTCTGTAAATATGGAGTCAGTTTGACTAGAATTTAATAATCCTAACTCTTCTGCTGTTGTCTCAAAATCAGGAATAAAGGGACTGGGATCCAATTTTATTTCATTATCTGTAGAAACTGGTGTAAGCCACACTGATTTCCTGAAGAGAAGAGAAACAAAAAGCAGATAGGGTTGGCATGCTTGTTACCAGGTCTTTCTGAATCTAAATTTGGGGCCAAGCTATTTTATTTTTTACCACTGTTTAACATCATGATCATTTTCAATATGGTTATTTAGGGGTACCTGCACCCTCTGGATAATAGATGATTTGTAATACTTGTCTTAGTAGAGTACCAAAGCACCCAGTAAAACAGACTTAGACAAATGGATCCTAAGAACAGTAAAAGTTGTCAAAAGCTTAATTACTGGTGACAGAGGTGTGTTGTGTGTGTGTGTTTGTGTGTGTGTGTGTGTGTGTACAGCAGTAAAGCTCATGGACCAAAAAACCTAATCATATACCTTTGTTGGCCTAGTCTTCATTTTTAAGAAAGATAGCTGCAAATAATATAATAATATTACAATCAAAATAGAAATGCCTTAGTTATCACTCTTAATCTGGCAGCCTATGGAGAAGCAATAGCCCCAGGGGATTAGGTTAGAACTTTTTACATTACTCTAAGCACTGGCCAGTATAGAGGAATGAAAGTGTATGTGTGAGTGAGCGAGTATGTGTGTGTGTGTGTGTGTGTGTGTGTGTGTATGTGTCTCTGTGTGTATCTCTGTGTGTGTGTATGTGAGTATGTGTGTGTGTGTGTGTGTGTGTGTGTGTACACAGAATCAACTGTTAATTTCTATTTAGGGGTCAGCTACTCCCCAGAATATCACTGAGTCTCTCAGCCTTGGTCTTTCCTTAAAATAAGTTGAAGGGAAGGTCAAGAGTATTCAACAATGTGGTTGTACTTGATGCCACTGAATTATTCCCTTAAAAATGGTAAATTTTCTCTTATGTATATTTTACAACAATTAAAAATACCAATTCTCCCTCACCCCCCAAAAAGGGACTCTGATGATGTTAAAAGATATTGCACATTGGCTCTGAGCTCAAAATTCTTTTTTCATGTCAGCTATTTCCATATATTAAACAGGGATAAAATTTTTCCTTGTGGTTTTCAGGTGGTTTCTAAGATTTTTCACTCCGATTTATAACACTCAGGGTAAATATTTCAGTGTCATGGTAGAAGTGTATCAGGATATACTATTCCACTTGGTGTCACAGTTCACGTGGAGTCCTTTTGGGATTCAGCTTCTCGGTTCCACAGAACTGCAAACAAACTGCATTTAATGATAGGCTGATAAGCCTGTCCTTTCCTGTATGTCCATGAGTTAGTATTAAAATGAAGAATTGGTTTTCTCTTAACTTTTTAGTCATTTACTCTAACATGGAATTGAACCATAAAATATATTAGAAAAAGAGTATTACGAAGGAGAAAACACCGAAAGGTAATATCATGTTTGATTCTTCCACTTACTAAGGTGACTGAGGATTTGCTTTAAAGTTCAGTTACTGTAAAATAACCTAGTGACACAAGATTATATAATGTTTTTATTCTAAAATGAATATTTTAAAATTAAAAAGTACTCAACATATTTTTAAATGCTAATTTGGTGTTCATTTGGACTTATGCTTATGAGCGAGTCATGTTATAGTCTCTAACATCTACACTTCTGTAGAAGCACATGGTAAGTAAAGGTGAAACTAACATATTCAGAAGGAGTATGGTCTATTGGACTCACCTAGAGGCAGAACATTCCACAGGGATTTTCTGATGGTCACAATGTATACTCCTAGGGTTAAAGTACACCTCTGTTTGAAAAAGGAGAGTATCCTCTGAAACAACCTAGGAGAGCACAAAGGTTAAGTAGAAGATATTTCTAGTAACAAAGGGGGCATGTACACATTTGAATAGGAAGTAGAAAACATTCAAGGTCTCAGAAATGGCTACTGTCACTTTCAGGTACATACAAAGATCTGACAACCCACTGGGACAGAAGAGGAGTGTTATCTGTAAGAGTGAACTTAAAGTACCTGGAAAAAAATCTTAGCAGTACATAGGAGCAAACTGAAACTGTCACTCAGAGCTATGTTTATCATGCGTTAACAAAAGGTTTTCAGTAGTTCTTCTGAGAAAGATGATTTGGAGATCAAATAACAGAGTGGTTTAAAACATAAGCTTTGGAGGGGAATCCTCCTGTTTGGGCATCTAAACTACCACCAACTGGTTGTGCATCCCTGGGCAAATTATTAAAGCACCTTCTGAAGTTCTAGCTCCCTCATTTCTAAAATAAAGACAACATCTAATTCATAGGTGACAGTTTTAAATAGGCATTGACCCCAAATACTTTTATAGTATGAATATAAATTGTTTAAATTTGGGGATCTATGAAAAGATAACACCCCAAGATAACACAGTTTTAAGATTTGTGCCTGGCAAAATAACTGACAGAGATTTTATTCCAGTAAAAATCTAGTCCCCACAGAGGCACACATCCTGAAAGATGTGTTGAATATATAATACCTTCCCAGAATTGGTGACCTCTCACATTAGGAACATTGAATGGAATTTAAAACTATCTCCTAAGCTTTAGTGAAATACGACAGAAGCCTAAAGACAACTTAAAATCAGTTCACTAACGAGTCTGGAAATCTGTGCTTTAAGTCTTATGCACAAAGAGGACTCAATGTTCAGTGACCGAGTACGGAACTGTATTGTCGTCTATCCATAAATTACTCTAACTAGAAGCGAAATTTGTTCTTAAACAACAAAAAACACCAGGACAATAATTTTAGCACCAGACATAAAATTGTGAAAAAATATCTAGGTTTGTTTTTTGGTTTTGTTTTTTTAACAGATGATCATTATTCTTACCTTTGTCCTGATCCCACAGTCATGCACAGGGTATATAAAATCATAGGCATATGTTTGTATCCGAGTCACAGGGCAACCCGATCCCAGATATAATTCATCAGCAAATATATACAAATTGCTGCTGTTTGCACATGGGCTTACAGAGACCATCAGCCAGTCCATAGAACAACTTATTTTCACTGCAGAAAGAATCATGAGAAAAGGTCAGATGTGTATTTATCTTAAGCGGGAGCTCAAAGAACATCCAGCTACACCCTTTGTGATAAAAGATGTTCCTTTCTCTGGCAAAGGTTATCACAGCTTAAAGAACAGCATATGGGGGTTTTCATATTACCACTACTTTCCAAAATATCTGCATAATTATAGCCTCAAATAAGTAAATTTCAGTTCTTTCACAGGGAAAAAATTCAATACACAAGAACATCATTATCTTTTAGCCCCCTGCCTCCTCTTAAAGAAATTAGATTCCAAAGAGCGTGATATAGTTAGGACTACACAGAAGGGACAGAAGTAAATTGCAGTACATTAGAAGAGTGATGTATTCTCTGTAATACTTTTCAAAGAGGGAAAAGGAGGAAAGTTGGTATGGTAGAATCTATATCTAGAGCAACCAGAACCAGAAACAATCATAGCCACAAGAGGAAATAGTCTGAAGAGAGAAAATCTACTGTCTGGGATGGAAGTTTTATGAAAATTTTAACGTAAAACCCATTCTGTCCTTTACACTGAGCATCTTCAGTAAGTCATAATAGTCACTATTTCTAATTGAGTCATTTTCCCTTTGGAAATGAAGTGTACTGGATTCTGACTTAGTGTGCTAGACAGTCATTAACCAGAGGTTCTCAGGGGATGACCAGAGTTAAATTTCATAGGTCCTTCTGTTGTTCAGAAGGAAAGTAAAGATTTATTAGCTTTAGTATTTAAAGATGCATGATAAGTAGTCGGGGGGGGGGGTGGTTGTGGAACCTAATAAACTAGATGGTAAAACTTCCAAATTGGAGAAGAACAAAATAGAATGAAGGACAAAAATAAGCAAATTTCAAACAACATAGAAGGAGGCAAAAAAGGAAAAGGTAAAAAGACAAAAAAACAAATCAAAAAAGACAAAAGCAGTAAGATGGTTGCAATAAATTACAAAGTATATTACAAAATAAATTACTGCACCTGGTGGTGCAGTCTTTAAGAATCCGCCTGCCAATGCAGGGGACACGGGTTCAAGCCCTGGTCTGGGAGGATCCTACATGCGGCGGAGCAATTAAGCCCGTGTGCCACAACTACTGAGCCTGCGCTCGAGAGCCAGCAAGCCACAACTACTGAAGCCCGCGTGCCTAGAGCCCGTGCTCCGCAGCAAGAGAAGCCCCAGCAATGAGAAGTCCGTGCACCACAGCAAAAAGTAGCCCCCGCTCGCCGCAGCTAGAGGGCCCGTGCACAGCAATGAAGACCCAACGCAGCCAAAAATAAATAAAATTTAAATAAATAAATTACAAGTATACTAGCAATAATAATGTAAATGAACAAATGTTCAAATGTAAATGAAACATATTGTTAAAAAAAATGAACAAAATACTCCAGGCCAAATCACCAACAGAAGAATGATGAAATAAATTGAAATGCATTTATATAATCAAATTCCATACAACATGGAAAATAAATTATAGTTATACCTATAAACATAAATCTAAAAACAAGAGAAAGAAGCAAGTCACAATATACACCTTATATATCTATTGACACAAATGAGAAATAAACACTTTTCAAAAGCTTTTTTTCCAAGCAAACAGACTATTCTTAGATATCCAGTATATATCCTATATTTATTAAGGTATTAGAATCATAACCCAAAACATGATTCTTGACCTCATCTGATACAGCCTCCTCGTGTTTTACAAAAGCTAGAGTAACAGGGTTTAAAGCTTATCTTATTTTGACATTAATATAAGCAACTGTAATACAACCTATCATCAAAGCTAGAATAAATACTTTGAACATGGATTTTATTTCTTAATTTTCTTTATATTCCCAGTGAAACAGAACACAGATACATATATATATTTGAATCACAGCCCTTGCCGATGGTAGTACCTGCACGCAGGACTTCTAGATGAACAGAAATTGCAGAATTTCTACTTTAAGAAAGGAAGGACAGGAGAGTGACAACCTGGCTGGTAATCTCCCCTTTAGGAAGACAGAGTTCTTGCTGCTGCCCGGACGGGGTTTGAATTCTGCAGACACACCTTTATTAGCTTAAAAGAAACTGGTAGACTGCAATACAATATATTCATGAGTCAGTGAAGGCCACCAAAAGCAAAGATTTACAGTCAGCTTGAATACAAGTTCTGCCAATTAGACTGATTGTACTTGGAGCCTCAGATGAAGATGTAAACCGGGCTGAAATGGTTAAGTTCACTCCAGGGGGCAATTCTACCGGGTAACTGGAACTTAAGCTACAATGGGTTGGGTTGACATTTAAGACAAATTTCCTAGACTCTCATTGGTCTCCTTAGTTACTACATATGTTCTGAATATAGCCACAACCAAAGCATTTGCACATCAATTCTCTTTGGAACCTAACAAAACCCAGAAAGTAAACAAAGGTAGTATCCTCTTGTTCCACAGATAAGTAGTTCAGTCACTGCCGAAGGCTGATCAATGCCTCCAGTCCCCCACCAGCATGTCTTTAAAGGCAGAAGGAAAAAATGAAACAGCAAAGCAGCAATAGGAGTTTGACTCAGGTACGATGATAACTAGCTATCATCTCCTACAGGAAGAATATAAGGTGAGGAGTAAATTGGTAAGGGGTTCCAAGTCTAAAGCCTTACTTAACAGCTGCATTTAGAGGATATCTGGTGAATGAGTATGTGGTCAGAAAAATTATTAGGAGGCAAGATTTTCTTCCTAATGCAATTTAGATAACTTGTCACTGATGCCAGTCTTGATAGTACATTATGTGCCAAACATTATAATTGGAGTTTATATCTCATCTAAAAATTAATTATTGGTACATGTGCTCTAAGACACAAATCATAATCATAATTGACTTTGACCGTATACTCTTCAGAGATTTACTTAGTAAACTCTTCCTCTATGGTAACTATAGAAATGCTAAGAATCAGATAATTTTTCCACAGCAAGAACTCATTAAATTCTTTCCCTATAGATGAATCTTAGTTTAGGAATTGACAACAGGTGGTCATTGGAAGAAATAAACAAGTGTCTTTAAAAATGACCATCTGATATATGTAGCTGAAAGAAACAAAGACACGAATATGAAAAGCTACGTGCACCTCAATGTTCACGGTAGCATTATTTACAATTGCCCAAATAAGGAAGCAACCTAAGCATCCATCAGCAGATGAATGGATATAGAAGATGTGGGGTGTATATATATATATATATACACACACAGTAGAACACCACTCAGCCAGAGAAAAGAATGAAATCTTGCCATTTGCAGCAACATGGATGGACTTGGAGGGCACTATGCTAAGTGAGATAAGTCAGACAGAGAAAGACAAATACTGCATGATATCATTTATGTGGAAGCTAAAAAATACAATGAACTATAGTGAGTATAACAAAAAAGAAACAGACCCACAGATATAGAGAACAAGTTAGTGATTAACTTGTTGATTAACTCCCCTTGATTAACTTGTTGATTAACTCCCCTTGATTAACTTGATTAACTCCCCTTGGTGGGGAGGGGGGCATATAGGGGTGAGCAAGTGGAAGGTACAAACCATTGGGTGTAAGATAGGCTACAAGGATGTATTGTACAATATGGGGAATATAACCAACATTTTGTAATAACTATAAATGGAGTATAACCTTTTAAAATTATAAAAAAATAAAACTTTTAAAAAATGACCATCTGCCATCAGTAGTTTAGTATCTCAAACTTCTCACGAATAAGCCTAACATGACTGTAAGTCAGCTGGTCATGTGTCAGATAGTCATTTACTATCTTCTTTCCTATGTGACAGTGCTCATTTACATATCCATTGCAAAGTAGTAAACTAAGATCACACAGCGAAAATAGCTAGTCATTCAAATCTTGACGAGGAAAGTTCCCAAACCAGTCACAGAGACCTAGTAGGCCTTGGAGGACATCCAGGATTCTCTTAAACACTTTGGAAAATCTGAATCTTCCCAGCATGAAGAAATAGTTCTACGATTAATGAGCGAGATACCTCCAGCACATTTGAGCCTGGAAGTTCTTGGTTTTTAAGGATACATCATCAAGAAAGTAAGAAAATATAGGGAGATGTTTAAGACAAAAGTAGGCTTTGGAGAAGGCAGGTGTTCTACATCAGTGATTGTAACCTCCAAGTCACCTCTCTCCACCTGTTCAAAATATTGTTCTAACATCAGCTAGATAAGATTACCAGGGAAATCCTTCCTAAATGAATAAAGGTTCCAACAACTGGATTAAGATAGATTCAAAAGGGTAAGTGGATATGGACATACAGGAAGTCCATGCTTCTGGCTTCACTACTTCTTGTTCATACTAGTTTTAGGGTCAAGTTTCAGTTTGACATTCTGAGCTTGTGTCTCAAGTAGCTGAGAAATGGTTTGAGAAAAAGCCTGAGGAACATGCACAGCTGTGCATACACTAACTGCGGTAGAACCTTCCTTACACCCAAGCATCATGTACCATAGCCAGGCCTGAACACCCTACTCCCCCCTCCCAGATAACTGGAATTCTTCTCCGACTCACAGGTCACTGCCCTTTCTCCACATGTACGGAATTAAATGATTGAAATTACTGAAATGCCAATAATTAACTGCCGCAGGGTGAGCTGCAGTAACCTAGGCATTCTGAAAGATTCATCTTAGGTAAAATGGAAAGATCAGAAACTAAATGTGGTTCTTGTTCAGAAAGGGCTTATAGGCCAAATGGGTAAGAAATTCACATATCATTTCCCCAAAAAAGACCCCACTTCAAGCAGAAGGAAACAGGAACATCAAGTGACTTTTAAAAAAAACTTAGAGAACACAAAAAGTAATATTGAAATGCTGCCTTGGAGTAGTTGAAATTTAGTCTGGGCTTGAAGCTGGGAAGCATCTGGATAACACAGAAAAAGTGGAGAATACTCCAGGTATCATAGAAAAGATATTGAGTCAATTTATAGACAGACCAGACACTGATTTAGCTTTATCCTATTGGCTTTGCAGAACTGCTGATGAATTTAACATGAGTGAAGGCCAGATCGAATTTTAAAAAGAACAAAAGAGCAGTATCATCATCAAGGGGAAATACAAAGGGCCTGGAAGGAGGAAGGTCAGTAAAGATACAATCAAATATCTTACAATACCACCAAGTACTGGTAATTGGCAGTGAGTTCAAAAGGGCAGCCTAAAACATAGAGCCGAGGACGATTTCTGAAGAATCTCTGCAAATGAGGATTCAGATAGAAGACGATAACATAGAAGAAAGAAACGTCTCAGACATTTAGGCAGAAAGTTAAAATGTGTCCTCAATATAAAGACTCAAGTCCAGTTGGCCTGAAAGTCCTTCTTTTCTAGCAAATGGTAAGATCGGATCTCTATAGGGAGTAGAGCACCTGCTTGGAAAGATGAATAGCAGTCATTCTGAGGAACCCTGCAAGGAAGCATTCTCTAATTCATTTACCGTTGATGTTCTCAGCGCAAGGCCAAACCAAGGCAGCAAGGAGAATCAAGATTTCTGAAGCCATAGAGACCTCCATGTGCGCAGACCCCCAGCCCAGGACTCCTTGGGACATAGGAAGTGGGAACAGCTTAAGTGATTTTATAATGGCATCCCATGCTCAGCTGCCTTCATTTTGCTACTTAGTTAGATCACCCACGGGGTGGTTTCCACAGTGTCAACCAACTAAAACCTGAGGCTCTCCTGATTACCCCAACCCCGATGCTCAAAGAGGCCCATCAGGTGAAAAGTGCTAATTGATAACTGTGTGTGCCTGAGGCCTGTTAAAATCATCCGAGAAGCTGGCAAGGCACACACTTGCAAAAAAACGAAAGCATAGAAAACTCCTTTCACTAGGTAATTTTCAGGTGTCATCTAATATGCTGAATAACCTACATCGTACATATTTGAAATCAAAAGACTATTATTTCTTAATTTCTACGGGTTTGGCTGTGGAAGAATCAGCAGCAGAGATGATAAAGTGACTTGAATCCCTGAGACAGAGACCTAAAGAAAAACCACCTTTCTTGACCTCAAGAAAATCCACAAATTCATCTCTGTTAATTCTTCCATAAATTGTTCTAGTTACTCTAGTCGGGTCAAGCCTTGAAATTATTTGCTTATAACACAAGATATACACACACACACAATATCATAAGGGTAAATATATATATATATATTTGTCCTCATGTCATATACATATGTATATATAATTTTATATATAATCAACATAAATTCATTTTAATAGTTGGAATAAAAGTTCCAGCTAAAGGTTTTTCTTGTTTTTGCTAAAATGTCAATCGTGACATTTTTAGTTTTAAAGTGAACTTGGAAATCAAGTCTCACAGTAAATAAACTTCAAAGAATCAGAGTCGAAGGCCTATCGTTGTTTTTAGTGACATCTGAATTATATTTTCAATGTTACAATCTGCTTTGAAATAAGCACGTGCACAGGGCTTCCCTACATGTCACAAAAAGGACTTTCGTTTCCAACATCACGTCCTCTAACGGAGAGTGAAACCCCAGAGCGGGGACTCACACAGTTCCTGCATCTGGAAGGCCTGGAGAACCCAGTCACCAACTACAAAGACAAAAGAGAGCTGAAGAAAGACAAAGATAAGTCCACGTTAGTATTTTGTCTTTCATTTTCTTTTTTTAAAAAACTTTCTCCTGATGCTATTAACATTTCTTTCATCTAAAATTCATAAACTTTACATTTAACTTTCAAATCATTCCAATATAGGCATCTAATATTTTTTTCCTAAAGGCACCTGTGTCTACTAGTTAAGAGCTTAATTAGAACCATAGACTAATTTCTCCACTCTCAGTTTATATAAATTTGGGAAAGTTAAGGCTCACGTTCATACTCTGTAAAAAGGAGATAATGATACTACCTACCTTATAAGTTTGTTTTGAATATTAAAAGAGATAAAGGTAAACAGTCTAGCCAAAATTAATAGCGTACAAAAAAAAACATATAACACATGACTGTTTTCCTCAAACTTGAGCACAGTTAATTCCAGGGTTGTATGCAACGTTCCTGGGACTACTCAAAGCCACAGAATGAGCAAAGTCCATTTCTCTGAAATTCCAATTTTAATTCCAGATTTTGTTGTGAAAGGATAATGGAATTTCAATATAACTTTAATGTAAAATGGATAGAGATAAGGCAGAGATAATATATAAATGTTATTTTTAAGCAATTTCTAACTTAGAGAAATGTTGCAAATATACATAACTTATTTTTTCCTGAACATTTTGGGAATAATTTGCTAATATGATACTCCCTCATTCCTAAATATTTTAGAGTATGTTTCCTGCAAATAAGGACATTCTCCCACTGCAATGATTCTCAATATGTTGTCCTTGGATGCTGTGGGCCCACAGGATCAAAACTATTTTCATAATAATGCTAAGACATAATATGCCCTTTTCACCATGTTGACCTTTGCACAGATGTATAAAAACAATGGGGGTCAAACCACTGCCTAAGCAAGAAAGGCAGCGCCACCAAGCTGTGTTAGTCAACGTTGTATTCTTCACCACCACATACTCACAGTAGAAGCCAGTTTCACTTAAGAATCAAAGCAATAGGGCTTCCCTGGTGGCGCAGTGGTTGAGAGTCCGCCTGCCGATGCAGGGGACACGGGTTTGTGCCCCGGTCCGCGAAGGTCCCACATGCCGCGGAGCGGCTGGGCCCATGAGCCATGGCCGCTGAGCCTGCGCGTCCGGAGCCTGTGCTCCGCGACGGGAGAGGCCCCAATAGTGAGAGGCGCGTGTACCGCAAAAAAAAAAAAAAATCAAAGCAGTAAAAACCATTCATTTTATTAAATGTTGATTGACCCTTGAGTACATGTCTTTTTAATATTCTGCATTATAAAATGGAAAGTATGAATGAAGCCCTTCTGCTGTGTATCAAAGCGTGGAGATTATGCAATTTATTGTTTGATTTGTGAGCTGAACACAACCTTTTTTCATAGAACATCGTATTTACCTGCAAGAACGACTGTCAGACAAACATTGACTATTTGCACTTGGGTTTTTGACAGATATTTTTAGAAACAGAATGAAATATTGGCTGTCACTTCAAAGAAAACAACTGACAGTTTTTGTATCCAGAAATAAAATTCAAGTTTACAAGCAAAATTTAGAAAACCTGCATTCCCCACATTCAGAGTGCAACTGTGAGGTTTTTTTTTTTTTGTATTGCATAATGAAACATGTTAACATTTGGAAGTTCTGCATAACTGAGTGAACCAATATTTTCCAAATAACCAATGCATACTGTGATACAAGCATGCATGTGTAAACGTTTCATTCAAAATACAAGAGAGATCAATGGACTTTAATATAACTGAGTATGAAAAGTTCATTGATATATTTTCTGTTTCCACACTGCAACTAACCTTGAAAGAACTACCTTTTGTAGAGAATTAGTGGTATCAAACAACAGCCACAATTATTTGAAGAGTATTAAAATACTCCTCCCTTTTCCAAATACATATTTGTGTGAGGCAAAGTTCTTTTCACATACTTTAACCAAAGTAACATATCACAAAGCCTTAATGTAGAAGGACATGTGAGAATCTAGCGGTCTTCTATTAAACTGGACTGGAGACTTGCAAACATGTAAAACAATGTTACTCTTCCATTTTTTGTGAAAATAATTATTTTTTATAAAATGCTTATTACTTATGTTAACACATGACAGGTTTATTGCAGCTATTTAATAAAGATTTAAAAATTTTACTTTAATTTTTAATATGGTAATTTGCATAGAGTAAACCCACATAAACAAATTTCTTTGGAATTCTCAATATCTTAAAGACTATTTGGTGTCAGAGGTCCTGACACCAAAAGTTTGAGTATCATCAAAATCAAAAACTTAATACTAACATCTTTCAAATTTCTCTAATTGTCTCATTAATGGCCTTTATAGCAAAAAATAATGATAAAATAAAATCCAGTTCAGACTCACATGTTGTGGTGCACGTAGCTGTCATATCTCTTTATTCTCCAACATTTCTTCAATCTTTCCTTGATTTTTCATGACCTCGACATTTGTATGTTGTGCATCGCACTCAATTTGTGTTTGATATTTCTTCATCATTAGGTTTGCAGGATTATCACAGCAGTGGCGTCCGGTTCTTACTGCATCCTATCAAGTGGTACTCAACTTCAGTTTTTCCCATTACTGATGATGCAAATTTGGTCGCTTGATTAAGGTACTTTCCTCCAGGCTTCTTTACTGTAAAGTTCCTCCTTCTCACTTTGTAATTGATTTATATTTTATGGGGAGGTACTCTGAAACTGTAAATATCCTGTTCCTCATTAATCTTTCAACTTACTTGCTTATATTGGCATACACTTGTGATTTCCTATTTTATTATGTAGATTATAACTCATTACTATCATTATTTACATTTATGCTCAAATTATTTCAGATTTGACCAGGAGGAGCCCCTTGAAATAGTTCCTATATAATTTTGACATTTCTGCAGCATTCTTTGAGCACTTTCCCCATTTTTGGCACCAAAAGTTGTTCCCGGTTTAACTTGTACTTCTCCTGCCCCAGCCCTGGTGCTGGCTGTTACTCCATGGAACTCTGGTTTAAGTAGAACATGGTATTTAGGAACTGAGATGTGTGTGCTAGATGTGATCATTGTTATGGAGGGTCACTATTCCCATGGCCTGTCTGTGGATAAAACTACAAAAACAGACGTATGTTTATACGAATGCTTAGGGCGACACCTGCTCAGGTGGGGATGATTGGCGTCTCTGGCATTTGAAGCCAATACTCAACACTCGAGCTCCACGCAGTAGCAACAGGAGGTGGCTATGAAGTTATCACGGGACTAGGGGAAATCATCTTGGGGATCTTATGAAGAACTTCTTATGCCGTGTGGCTGACGGGGTCTTGGTGCTCCGGCCGGGTGTCAGGCCTGAGCCTCTGGGGTGGGAGAGGAGAGTTCAGGACATTGGACTACCAGAGTCCTCCCAGCTCCACGTAATATCAATCGGCGAGAGTTCTCCCAGAGATCTCCATCTCAACGCTAAGACCCAGCTCCGCCCAACGGCCAGCAGACTCCAGCGCTGGTTGCCCCATGCCAAACAGCTAGCAAGACAGGAACACAGCCCCACCCATTAGCAGAGAGGCTGCCTAAAATCATACTAAATTCACAGACACCGCAAAACACGCCACCGGACGCGGCCCTGCCCACCAGAAAGACAAGATCCAGCCCCACCCACCAGAACACAGACGCCAGTCGCCTCCACCAGGAGGCGCCTCCACCCGCTGAACCAACCTCACCCACTGGGGGCAGACACCAAAAACAACAGGAACTACGAACCTGCAGCCTGCGAAAAGGAGACCCCAAACACAGTAAGTTAAACAAAATAAGAAGAGAAACACACAGCAGATGAAGGAGCAAGGTATGTGCACGCTTAGATTTACATGATTTCTATATCTGTTTCTATAACTTGAAAACCATGAGTTCAAATTCACATCTCCTATTTGAATTCAAACCTATATGGTTCATTTCAGGGTTTTTTCTATATTTTGTTCTATATTTTTAATTCCCTTCTCTAATAGTGAGAAGTCTGACTTCCATTATCTTTAACAAATGAGCTTTTCAGAATGTTTGAATGTGTGTAGATAAATAGATAGATAGATGCCTTTGTAGAATTCACACCAAACTGTTGAGAGAGTTTTATCTAGGGGAGAAAAATAGAGGAATTTGAAGGTAAAGAGTAATTTTTTTTACCATATTTAGGTTCCACTTACATGTGGAACCTCAAACATGACACAAATGAACTCCTTTACAAAACAGAACGGAGACACAGAAAACAAACTCACGTAGCAAGTGGGCTGGGAATACTAACAAGGTTGGCACATCAATTCAGGGCAACATCATGTAATTCCAAAGCTCACCTTGAAGTTTGCATTGCATTTTGTCATTCCTTTTATTTTTTTAATTAAAAACGTTTTTTTCAATTGAAGTATAGTTAATTTTCAATGTTGTGTTAGCTTATTCCCAGCCCAGTTGCTATATAAACAATGTTACCTCCTGTCTTGTGATTCTGGTATTATTAACTAAAAATGTGTGGGCTGTCTTGAATGGATTATAATAAAGGAAAAAATGACCTATATAAAAAAAGAAACTCATGGGTACCAGAGGGGAAAGGGGGTTTGGGGGAGGGATAAATTAGGAGTTTGGGATTAGCAGATACAAACTACTATATATAATATAGATAAACAACAAGGTCCTACTGTAGAGCATAGGGAACTAGATTAAATGTCTTCTAATAATTCATGAGGGGAGAGAATATGAAAAAGAATATGTACATACATGTATAACTGAATCACTTTGCTGTACACCAGAAACTAACACAACACTGTAAATCAACTATACTTCCATAAAAAAAAGAGTGATTTTATATCTTGTTCTGTATATTTCTTCATTGTTTGCATGTTTTACAATAAGGATGTGGTCGTGTCATATTTGTGAAAACGTATTTTTATTTCAAAAAAAGACAAAAACATTTTAGGCAATAAAGATAGTTTTAACAAACCCCCCCAAAAAAATAAATGAAATTTTCAGATCAAAATCTCTGTATGAAACAATCTACTATCACCACCCATCCCCACCATGTATAAACTATACTCCCCTCACTCAGGCCCCAACACTGCCCCCCCATGCTGTGACCATCCCTCCCCATGTGGATAACCTCTTCACATCCCACCAGTGCTCTGAAACCCAAGGTTATGTTGCCCCTCCAAGCAAATGTCCTTTTCACTCAACTAGGAAGTGGCTTGAGTTTTACAACCCTGAACCAAGCCCCTTCACCTCTGCCCTTGTGTGAACACTATCGTAATACCAGTGGAGCTTCAACCCCCAACTTGGGGTCACAAAAGTTACTTCAAACCCCCGGCACAGAGGCCTACCTTGCTCAAACCTATCTATTGGCATTTGGACTAATTTGTGAGGAAGGAAAGAGAAGAGAAAGGAATCACCTAGGACTTGGTGTTAGGTCTCATAGAGTAATAGTAAAGAAGCTGGTCTATGTATTAAGGGCCGGGGGAGGAGGCATATAATAGAGCAGTTAAAACCTGAATAGGAGAAAAATATCAAATAAACACAAATATGATATAGGGTTGGGAGCATATGATGGATATATTGACTCACCCTCTGGAGCAGCTAAATTTGCTTATGGAAAATGAGCACACATGATTTAAGATTTGTTCAAGTGTATCCACAGTTATGCAGCTCTGAGGGTTATCAGAAGGAGGAAGTCCTTAGCTTTTAGTTTTAATCAGTCAAGATGATGTGAAAGCCTGGGGAATGATGCTATAGCACTGGTTTTAATGATGTCAAAGGTGCAATCTCTCTATAGATTCCTAGGGGGGAAAAAAAGGCATCTTGAACACATTCACTGATGTTCTTCTTTGCAGAATTAAAACATTCTATCGAGTTGGCCAAAAAGTTCGTTAGGCGTACGGAAAAACCCGAACAAATTTTTTGGCCAACCCAAGTGGAGAAAATGTACCAGTGGTGATATTAATATTAACTCCAATAGTAGAAGGTAGGCATACTGGAGCAAACTAAGGTTCCTTCTTAAATAGATAAAAATAATTGTGAAAACAACTTCCTTTGGAGGGTGTTCAGTAGACTGGCACTGTTCAAATGCTTTAAATGAATTATCCTATTCCAGCTTCACTGTATCCCTGTGAGGGAGGGATGTTAGCATATGGTTCAGCTTAAGTACAGAAACCTCAAGTATCTCACTCAAAGAAATTCGGCAAATAAATGGCAGAGAAATCTCGATCTGTACAGAGCCTGAGTGTGTGTGGAGGCTAAGTCATCAGAATCCAATCAAATGCAGCTGTTCATTCTCTTTACTATTTGTTCCAACCTTCAATCACCATAACCAGAGTTAAGAAAGCCAATGTCTTCTTCTCAGTCCTGAAGCCCAGAAATCTCTCCCACCTAAGCAACTAATTCCTAGTTTGGTTAAATTCAGTAACATACATTGTATGACAAGCATGGGACTAAGTATTAGAAGAAAGATGACGACAAAAGAGAATCTACCAAAATTTAAGATGCCTCTGACTTGTTCATAAAATATGAAAATAATATATTGGGATCAGCATGTTAGGGGGCCAGAAGGGAAGGTCAAGATGGCATCCACGCAATGATAAAACCATGAATGTGATTGGAAACACGTAGAACTAGCTACTAGTTGACAATCAGGGTAAAGCCCATTTCGGAAAGCCATAAAGGGAACTACTTACACGATTTTTTTTTAATTTTATTTATTTATGTATTTATGGCTGTGTTGAGTCTTCGTTTCTGTGCGAGGGCTTTCTTTAGTTGTGGCAAGCAGGGGCCACTCTTCATCGCGGTGCGCAGGCCTCTCACTATCACGGCCTCTCTTGTTGTGGAGCACAGGCTCCAGACGGGCAGGCTCAGTAATTGTGGCTCACGGCCCTAGTCGCTCCGCGGCATGTGGGATCTTCCCAGACCGGGGCTCGAACCTGTGTCCCCTGCATCGGCAGACAGATTCTCAACCACTGCGCCACCAGGGAAGCCCTACACAATTTTTTTAAGAGGCCATCATACCACTTAAATCACAACTGCTCTTCTGTATTCTCTCTTATTCATACCTGGTTATAGACCCCATGCAGACCAAATCAAAGAAATAAGGAGGAACATTTGCTAACAGCACAGAGGCCTTCATCTCCTCTGACGCAGGGTAAGGCCCATTAAGTAAACAGGAAAATGCAATAGACTTGCCACACACAGCTGACACATCACTAGTGCAGCTTGAATGGTTCTTTCCTCGAGAGCTGTGTTTTCTCCTAATCATTGTATAACTGGAGATCGCAGGTTCTGACTAAATGAAAAGTGCAGGTAAACAATGTCCAGAGAACCAAGTCTTCTCTGCATCTATGGAGGCATCTGTGGGCCTATTTGATAATACTTCCCCCACAATTTTTTTTCAAGTTTCAAACCTGCAGAAAAGTTGAAAGCATTTACAATGAATACCAATATAGCATTTACTTAGATTCACCAATTGTTAATATTTTCCTGTATTTGCTCTCTTATATCCTGTGTGTATGATTTTGTATATTTACATTTATAATTCTTCTGAACAGTTGCAAGTATGGTGCAGATACCATGACATTCATTCTTAAATACTTGAACCTGAATCTCCTAAGAACAAGGATACTCAGCTACGTAACACAACATAATTATTACAGTCAAGAAATTAAATATTGATACTGTCTAATGTATATTCTAGGGCTTCCCTGGTGGCGCAGTGGTTGAGAGTCCGCCTGCCGATGCAGGGGACACGGGTTCGTGCCCTGGTCTGGGAAGATCCCACACGCCGCGGAGCGGCTGGGCCCGTGAGCCATGGCCGCTGGGCCTGCGCGTCCGGAGCCTGTGCTCGGCAACGGGAGAGGCCGCAACAGTGAGAGGCCCGTGTACCGCAAAAAAAAAAAAAAAAAAAAGCACCCAACAGCCCATTTTTAAAAAGAAAAAGAAAATTCTATAGTTTGAGCAGTAAGTATACAATTTCTTATAAACCAATTGGAATTACACAGAACTAGAAAGTTTGCTAAGCACAGATTCTTTCAGGCAACAGCTTTTGAGCAAAAAATGCTGTTTAGCCCTTGCTAATGACAATAATCCCATTTACTGAACATTTACTATGTGCCAACCACAAGTTTACAAGAAGTTCAGGCATTTTAATCGTCATTATCAACCCTAGGCATGAGTCACTAATATCACCCCTATTTAATCTTTGAGAAAATTGGTCACAGGCATGTTAAATGAGTTGCTCATGTCACACAGCTGGAAAGCCCTAGATTTAATTATAGGTAGAATGACTCGAAAACCACTGTTTTACATCACTATCCTCTGCCATTCTTTGTTAGTAAGCTCTTGTCTCTCAGCTTCCCACCTGACTGATGTAGTCTTTTGAGTAAAAGGAATAGGACTTTATTAGCTCTTTGGAAACTTATTAATAAACTTTGAGATATGTCCGTAATTATTAGCCCACGGCGAAGGATGAGGGGCGGTGAGGGGCGGAGGGTGTTGAACAGAACAAGATAATGTGTTATTCTTTTTTTAATTAATTTATTTATTTTTTAATATTTGGCTGCCTTGGGTCTTCATTGCTGTGTGCGGGCTTTCTCTAGTTGCGGCGAGCGTTGCGGTGCGCAGGCTTCTCATTGCGGTGGCTTCTATTGTTGCAGAGCACAGGCTCCAGGAGCGTGGGCTTCAGTATTTGTGGCACATGGCCTCAGTAGTTGTGGCACATGGCCTCAGTAGTTGTGGCACATGGCCTCAGTAGTTGTGGCTTGTGGGCTCCAGAGCGCAGGCTCAGTTGTTGTGGTGCACGGGCTTAGTTGCTCGCGGCATGTGGGATCTTCCCGGACCAGGACTCGAACCCATGTCCCCTGCATCGGCAGGCGGACTCTCAACCGCTGCACCACCAGGGACCGTTTTTATGGCCCACACAACTACTCCCTTCCGAGGAACGTGACTCCTCCGTTCCCCTATGAACTGTAGAAGCTGTGCTCTTGGACATCCAGCAGCACCACAGAAGTAACCCAGTTTAACAATGTCATGTGGCATTTTATTTTTATATATTTACATATTTTTAATTGGTTTTAATCGATTATAACCATAATGCCTTTGAGAAAGGCCATTTGTGTTTTTAACTTTCAAAGTGGCCACAAGTCCATGAATAAAACTTGACATACTTTACGGTATATCTGTATTTATTGGATTTCTCATGTAGCATTCTAAGCTGCTGGGCTGAGTTACCAGAAAGGTGGGAGCTGGGGGAAAGGTTATTACCAACATTGTTCTCAATAGCTATTTGGCACCCAGGTGTTGAAAACTGGTGCTAGTTGCCTGCAGGAATATGGCCAGTAAGCTTGCTTGGAAGACAGTGAATAGAAATTGAAATCCACTAGAAGCAGAAAGAGCTCAGAAGCATGAGTGAACTGGATGTCTACTTAGATCCCCCCGCCAAATTATTCTATAATACAAGCTCAGAGGGTTGGATTTTGTCTCTGTCCATGTGTTCCTCCAACAGTCACTTGGTCATACTATGACACATCCCCCAATACAAGCAATATCAACAACCCTCCCATTCTTGGTCCCAAAGATTCTGTGTCAAGTGGCTACTTGCACAGAAAATTCTGAAAATTATGATCACGTCTACTGACGCCTTTTCAAAGTTTACTTCTGTCAAGATGTATCACCTTTTAAAATTTCAAAGCCACGTTACCATCAGAGGAATCTCAATCGTATGCTCTGTGGTAATGATTCAAACACAAGTCACTTTCTTTGGTATAACATGGTGGAGAAGGGAAAATATCCCCAGATACAGGACAGAGTTTTTCCAAAGTCCAAACTGCCCGTTGAGCTTCTGGTCATGGACCTGGATGAGTTCTTAACTGCTTAGTCAACCCTGCCCTTGTAAGCCCCACATATTTTCTGTGCAGACATTACTAATAATAGATGTTTTCAATTTGCATGTCTAATTGGCCCGATTTCAAGCCAAGAAAACCCACTCTCTGAAGCTATAGTGGTCCAAGCCCAGGTCCTTTCCACTGTCATTTCTACAAGAAGCAGCTTAGTTTCTCGGTGAGGGTACAGGGCACCTTGATCTCAGTCTGCCTAGGGCAAGACCAAGACTCTGAAAACTTCCCTACATAGGGCTCAGGTATTAAGAAACTGGCCAGCTGAGTCTGCATCTGTAACATCGGCAACACACCTAAAGAGACCCCCACCTAACCCTGCCTGTGTTGCCAGTGCCAGAGTTCCTGATACTTGACCAGCTAACTGTGCAACTCCCCTTTCCACCTTTTCTTCTAATGATCTTTTATTTTTAGTGCTCTTAGCAATGTTTTAGTGAACAAAGCCATTCAGGGAGCAGTCCAAACCCCCCCAAAGCTGCAGAAATCGTGTATACAAGCCAAGATTCCAAAATAAACCTCCTCCCACCAAAAAATGTGTAGGGATGAATGAAGAGACAGATACAAAAATCATATTTTCTAGCACATGCATATTTGAAGAGGCCCACTGCAAGACTATCCCACACTGTCAGTTGACTTCAGCCTAGAAGTCAATTCTCTACAAAACTGTACTTGAAATAGAATCATCAGTGATTTGGTACTTTAGTTACACTGCCACAATACCATTCATTCAGTTAACCAGTATATACTGAGGGTTTACTATGAGCAAAATATTGTTTCATGCCTAAAGAATACATGAATTTTAAAAACAAAAATCTCTTCCCTTTTTGACCTTATACCCTAATAAGAAAAAACAAACAAAATAGAGAGGTAAAGTATATCGTATGTGTTTAGTGCTAAGAAGGAAAAATAAAAAAGGAAGAGGGATATGAAATATTAATGTATGTGAAATTTTAGATGGGGTGGGGGGAAAAACACATTTCACATTGGACTCAAAAGGTAGTCATTAAATACATTAGAAGAGTCGCCCATGGTGGAGGAGGGATTGATGGATCAACTCAGTTAAATCAAGAGAGGTCTTGCATTGGCCAATGATAACAACGTGGGCTTAACTTGACCCTTGAAATCTCTTTTGGGAGTGTAACTCCACCTAGTTTGATTTTGTCTAAAGTGGGAAGTAGATGAAGCTACTCCTCTCGTCTTTCCCAGATGGATAGCGGACTTCAAACCTGAAAGATTAACGCTAACAGCGAATAATTAGTGTCTCAGCATTTCGACCAGAAGGCTTGGCATTCCTAAAATCATCCCACATGGGCAGCCCCCTACAAAGTAAAGTGGCCCTTGAACTTTATCATGCACCAGGATCACCTGGGGAGCCTGTTAAAAACACTGAATATTGGGCTTCCACTCCCAGGGTGGGACTAAGAATTTGCATTTCTAACAAGTTCCCAGGTGGTGCTGGTGCCGCTACCCTGGGGACCCCACTTTGGGAACCACCCTGTAACAGTACTGAAGGTTAGCCTGTGGACAACACCCTCCCTGGTACTTCAAAAGTCCTAAAGATGACTCACAGAATGCTTCCATTTGGTTTGACACGATAACATCCTGCACTTCATACCTCAGGAGGATGGAGTTATAAGTGTGTCAAGGGCTTTCTCTTTGTTCTCCAGAGTAATGGGTCATCGTATGCATCTAAGTGTGTTATTAGGTATAAACCCACTTCAGGCTTCCCAGCTCCTCTCAACTTCTGACCACCCAAGGTGTTCTTAACCTGTGACCTAGCATAACGAAGGCCCTTGTGGTGTGACCTTCTACTTGTTTCTCTGACGTAGACATGTTCTGCGGAAGTGCCAGGAATGAGTGGACTTTGGCTAACAGTAGTTTGAAAGGGTGGTGTCTTGATGACCATGAGACATTGGGCTTCCAGGCTAAGTCTGATTGTTCTTTCCTAAAAGCTGAGAGTGGGTGGTTCCAGTTAGCCCTAGATATTATCTCGTTGGTTCCAGTCAGCATTGTTGAATAACTGATGAGCTCACACTGTTATCTCTTCTCTCAAAAATATAGTCTGAGGCTTCTCACATTTAACCGGTCTCTCCTCTTATCTCCCATTTGCTCTCATTAAGTCATCCTTGTCCTGTCTGTCCTCCCTTCCCACTCATGGTTCATGCATTCACCCCTTCTCACTAAATTACATTAGTTCACGTTATCAACTAGTCTCCCTTATCTAACTGCCTCTTCTCCCATCGAGAACAATACTATGTAAGTTTTCTTAGCTCCTCCTTAGTCCAATCCTTCCTTTAAATCCAGAGCTTCCTACAGGGAAAAAAAAAAAGATATCTGGTCTAATATTATTCTGGGTGTATTCGTGAGGGTATTTCTGGATGAGAGTAACATTTGAATCTGTAAACCGAGTAAAGGAGATTGTCGGCCTAAGGTGGGTGGGCCTCATTCCGTCAGCTGAAGGCCTGAATAGAACAAAAAGGCTGAATGAGGGCGTGCCTTCTGCCTGATTGCCTCTGAGCTGGGATATCGGTTTTTCCTGCCTTTAGACTCAGGCTGAAACATTGGTTCTTTCTGGATCTCGAGCCTGCAGGCCTTTGGATTAGAGCTACATTATCAGTTCTCCTGTGTCCCCAGCTAGAGATCTTGGGGCTTCTCAGCCTCCACAATCACATGTTATGAATTTGAGCCAATTCCTTACAAAAAATACATACATGCATCCTGTTGGTTCTGTTTCTTTGGAGAAACACATAGCTTTATAAACTTTGCTCAGTGCTAATATTCAAATGATACATTTTACTCACCTTACTAATCGTTAGTACCTATAATAATAAAATACTACATTTTAGGAGGTTTTGCTTATAAAGAGTAAAGGCTCTCCCCAGGCTGCCCAAAGTGACGGATTATTGTAGACACCTGACGGGCTTCAGTTACATTAACACAAGGCAATTGGCCCTCTCACAACTTCCTGTTTCCTGAACGGATGTTGCCGTGGGGTCTGGCCAGATGGAGGTTCTTCTGGTACTGCATCTCCTTTCTTCTCTGATTTGGGCTTGCTCTGGAGAACAGCCAGGCATTTACAGAGTAATAGGAGACTCGGTGGGTAACGGATGATCAGCAACGAGGCTGCGTCTTTGACTTTTCCAAATCCGGACATTTCAATTAGCTGCTACATTGCTAATAGCTAAGGGCCTACGCTAGATGATCTGCTTTGGATGGTTGAGGAGGGAAGGCCCTGTTTCCCCACCTGCCTTCACCCCGGCACCTTCCTTTTTCCCATAATATCCCTTTCCCCTTTAAGGATAGCTCACTGGGTTGGTTAATTAGATTGAAGACGTTTCCATGTATCTGAGATGGACGTAGGTTATCTTGGCTTCAGCCGTGGAGAGTGATGCTTGGGAACAAACCTTGAGGAAACACCGTTCACAGTGTATGTATGTGTAGCAAAGATTTGCCTTTCTCTGTCTGACTGACTTCACTTTGCATGATAATCTCCAGGTCCATCTATGTTGCTGAAAATGGCCTTATTTCATTCTCGGTTTGCTACATTCTCACAACACTGGCCTTTCTGTTTTGGCAAGTTGCCAACCAGGGCCTCTGCACTAAATCTCACTGCCCGGAATAACGAGTGATTTAATGTTCAAGTCACCCCCTTCCTCTCTGTGTAAAGGGCGAATACCTAGTCTACCCACCATATACGAGCCAAAAAGGGAGAATGGACAGGCCAGTTGTGTTTCTTTGTTTTGTTTTGTTTTTTTTGCGGTCCACGGGCCTCTCTCACTGCTGTGGCCTCTCCCGTTACGGAGCACAGGCTCCGGACGCGCAGGCTCAGCGGCCGTGGCTCACGGGCCCAGCCGCTCCGCGGCATGTGGGATCTTCCCGGACCGGGGCACGAACCCGTGTCCCCTGCATCGGCAGGCGGACTCTCAACCACTGCGTCACCAGGGAAGCCCTCTTTGTGTTTTTTTTTTAACATCTTTATTGGAGTATAATTGCTTTGCAATGGTGTGTTAGTTTCTGCTTTGTAACAGTGAATCAGCTATACATATACATATATCACCATATCTCCTCCGTCTTGCGTCTCCCTCCCGCCCTCCCTACCCCACCCCTCTAGGTGGTCTCAAAGCACAGAGCTATGTGGCTCCCTGTGCTATGCGGCTGCTTCCCACTAGCTATCCATTTTACATTTGGTAGTGTATATATGTCAATGCCACTCTCTCACTTCGTCCCAGCTTACCTTTCCCACTCCCCGTGTCCTCAAGTCCATTCTCTACGTCTGCGTCTTTATTCCTGTCCTGCCCCAAGTTCTTCAGAGCCATTTTTTTTTTAAGATTCCATATATGTGTGTTAGCATATGGTATCTGTTTTTCTCTTTCTGACTTACTTCACTCTGTATGACAGACTCTAGGTCCATCCACCTCACTACAAATAACTCAGTTTCGTTTCTTTTCATAGGCCAGTTGTTTTATGTGGAGTCACTTTCACAATTGTAGGACTGAGATTCTCTAGTGATTGGAAATTGCCAGCAGCTAAAGATGGCTTTGGGACTGTGAACAGTTTACCCCTAAAAGCTCGTCAGTCCCACCATAGGTAACCTTCCAGTAGTTCTATGCCTGCCTATTTTTTTTTTAATTTTTAATTTTATATATTTTTTACATTTTGACCACACTGCGTGGCATGAGGGATCTTAGTTCCCCCACCAGGGATGGAACCCGTGCCCCCTGTGGTGGGAGCTCAGAGTCTTAACCACTGGACTGCCAGGGAAGTCCCTGCCTGCCTATTTAAAAGAGCAGATAATTCCTTCTCAGATTTTCCAATTTATCCTAATTTACCAGCAGTCCCAAATTACTCCGGGGTTTACCTGCCAGGTCCTATATTTCACCACCTTGTTTCTTGGCCTTTAGCAAACTTTAATGTTTCAGTTATAAATATTATCTCTTTGATTGTCTTTTGACTGGCAGGGTATAATATATCTTGAAACCACTGGTTCTCTTTGATCCTTTAGAAGCTCATCTAGAAGACTTCATCTTTGGGCCCTTCTCTTCATCACAAGTCCAAGTTTTACTTCTGTTTAGTTCTCCTAAAACACAGCCCAGTGATCGGGGGGGCTCTGTGCCTGCTTCTCACTTTCTCAGCAACAGGCAAGTATCGTTCATATATTCAATCAACAAATGTGTATTGAGCAGTTATTGTATTGGCTTATTCTTGGCTATAAGCATTACAACAATGAACAAAACAGACCAAGTCTCCATTCTCATGGAGCTTATATTCTCATGCAAAGAGGACAAAATTTTAAAGAAAATAATTACTGGGCTTCCCTGGTGGCGCAGTGGTTGGGGGTCCGCCTGCCGATGCAGGGGATGTGGGTTCGTGCCCCGGTCCGGGAGGATCCCACATGCCGCGGAGCGGCTGGGCCCGTGAGCTGTGGCCGCTGAGCCTGCGCGTCCGGAGCCTGTGCTCCGCAGCGGGACAGGCCACGACAGTGAGAGGCCCGCGTACCGCAAAAAAAAAAAAAAAAAGAAGACATGAAAATAATTACTAGGTCACAGTTAGTAGTAAGAGAAAATGAAGTATTGAAAAATTGCACTGGGTTAAGCTATGATCACTAGATTTCTATCCTAGCTTTGTTAATTTTGGTCAAATGACTGTATTGCTTGAGAAAATACCAAGACTAAACAGGGATACCAAGATTAGAGCAAAGGTTTTGCTTTCCAGGAATTGAAGTCAGGAATAAAGGTAGTAATTATATTAGTAATTGTCCATAATTACTAATATAAATGTCCTAAGGGAGATGGTCTTCCACTTAGAACTGAAAAATAAGGCATCTAAGATCTCGTTTGGGCTAATTCTCATCCACACACAGGATCGCTTGGATACTTCTTGGAGATGGGAGGACATGTGAGTGTTCTAAAGGTAGGACTAGGAAAATCACCTCGAAAATTTGTTTTTCTCTACCAATGAGGGTGTCTTTTATTGTTAACTGGCCCTGAGCTTCCCTGAAGTGGGACCACTGTATTATCTGACACTTTCTCTTTTCTTCCTCCCAATAGTACATGTACGATGCAGCCCCTCTTTGTTCTTGGCCAGGGTTAAGTCAACTGCATTTGATAATGGTCTACCTGTGGCTCCTGATGAAGTGTTTCTGGGAGATCGATGTCCTGTAACCTCCATGTATCAAAGATTTTATGAGTTTCAATACGATCCCACTGATTGCAACATCAGGATTGAGGTAATTAGATATCCTCCTAATTAACTAAATCACCTCAGAGACGTTCAGGCTGACAAACTGCATGCCATGGGGGTTTTATTAGTTTTTTCCCCTAATAACAAGCTAAACTGATTTTGCCAAATGTCATAACAAGGCCATGGGCAGTGAAGGAAGGTAGGAATGAACAGTAGCCACTTGCCAATCAGTTGTACCTCCCTCTAGAGGATGCAATCCTAAATGAGACATGGAATTTGTCCTAATTTTAGAAAAGAACAGGCTTGTTTTTTTCTTCTCTATACCAGGGGTCAGCAAATTACAGGCTGCAGGCCTGATCTGGCCCACCATCTAGGTTTATGTGGTCCATGAGCTAAGAAAAGATTTTTTAATGTTTAAATGATTGAAAAATAACAAAAGAAGAATAATGCTTTGTGATAGGTAAAAAGTATTTAAAATGCAAATTTCAGTGTGCCTAAATTTGGTTTTATTGGAACACAACCATGTTCATTCATTCATGCATTTACTAATTGTCTGTGGCTACTTTGACACCATAAGGGCAGAGTTGAGTAGCTGGAACAGAGGACTCACGGCCCACAAAGCCAAGAGTGTACTATCTAGCCCCTTACAAAACTCTGCCCATCCCTGCTCTGTAGTGTAAAAACTAACCAAATAGCTTCACATCCCTCTAAATTTTTATAGTCTTAAGCAGCAGCCAGTCCCTCCTGGCTGTAGGCAAATGGAGGAAGAGTGGGAGTGGTTGACACATCTGATGCCTCAAATGACTGCCTGACCACTTCCTGACACCTTGGCTCCCATCAGAGCTTCTGGCGCCCCTCCCTGGTTTGGAAGTCAGGATGGGTAGATCAAGGGCATCAGTCTGAGGAGGGGTATGGATAGTTTGAAAGCCTCATAGGTCAGTCCGATGCCTTGTGTTCACATGTCATCAATCTCATAACACCCAACCTCCCGTGAGAAACCCCGAGGGAAGAGTCATTTCCTTTCACTTTTCTCCCCTCAAAAACTAAGAAACAAAGATTTAGTGTCTTTTTAAAACAAATTTTAATAGTATCTTCAAGTTCCTGTAAAAAATATATATATTAGGATGTTGATGAGAATGAATGGCAGGGCCAGAGAAGCTAATAAGAGAGTTTCAATTATGTTAAATAATATTGAGAATAAACAAAGAAAATATCCCCAAATATTCACTGTGGCAGTCTCCAGATGATGAGATGAAACCTTCATATGGTGTGTACTACATTTTTCACATTTCCTTAAAACACGTTATTTTGGAAGACCATATAAACCTATTTAAAGTATTCTTTATAATTAGACATCTCTCACTCATCTAATATTCAAACGTTATGTTCAGTATTTTAAGGACTCCTAGAATCTAAAAAGTTTGTCAAGAGAAGTTATAAACTTTTTCCTGATAATAATAAATAACGACTTTGAAGCAATATTATTCAAACTCAACCAGCAAGTACTCTCGCCTAGTATGAACCATACCCAAACCAGATGTTAATTCTTCTGCCACTTAGACAACGGTCCTCTGTCTCACTGGGAAGATAACTTTCAGTGTGGGTGTGCCCACTTTTAAGAGATGTTGACTGAACCACTAATTCCTAACAGAATCTTGAAGTCAACTTACACATTCCCTTTGTCTCATCAGGTCCTCCCAGAAGATCATCTCCTTTTTGTATCTAAAATCATCTTTAAGTCCAAGTTCTCAGATCTTGAAGCTTCAATCCCTGTGGTCTGTGCTGTGCCTCAGTGAGTCTAGGATGCCAAACTGATGCCATATCCTCTCAATTGCCTTAGGCTCTTGGAGGAGAGGAGAGCTGAGAGATTAAGTTACTATGACAGGGTTAACCAAAGCCTCCTGAGACCCTTTCTCTCTTGATGTCAAATTATTCTGTGTTCTTCATCTCCCAGCTCTGCTACTTATGACCAGTGTGACTTTGAGGAAGTTACTTAATAACTCTGGGCCTCAGTCTCCCCATCTTTAAAGTGGAAGTAATACTGTCTATTTCACAGAGTTGTGGTGAGGATTAAATGAGAGAATGCACGTAAAGAGGTTAGAACAGTGCTTGGCTCATAAAACACTTGCAGGACATAGTAGCTGGTGTATCATTCCATCAGTTAATTCTCTTCGATGTGGTAGAAAGCTGTGTGTAATACCAGCAGGTCTAACTTCACCATATATCTAGTAGCTCTTAGACTAAGAAATCGCTTTGTTGCAATTATGTGCAGTGTCCATGTTACAAATTATACTTCTTATCTCTTAGCCAAGAATAATTGGGAATATTAGATGTTCTGATTAAATCAGCAAGGGGCTGAGGGTAGACTGATTACTATGAATTTATAGGCAAAGTAGAGTTTACTAGAATACCAGATTTAACTAGTTAAAAGTGAAATATTTTAACTTCATTATCCACGGGATGGGGCTCTTATTGGCTCATTTAGACATTACCTTTTTTTTTTTTTTCGCGGTACGCGGGCCTCTCACTGTGGTGGCTTCTCCCGTTGCGGAGCACAGGCTCTGGACGTGCAGGCTCAGTGGCCATGGCTCATGGGCCCAGCCGCTCCGCGGCATGCAGGATCTTCCCAGACCGGGGCACGAACCCGTGTCCCCCGCATCGGCAGGCGGATTCTCAACCACTGCGCCACCAGGGAAGTCCTAGACATTACCTTTTACAGATGGTCTAAGATCATCGAATTTTAAGTTAATGACTTCTGATCAGCCAATAGTAAATCTGGTGGTATATTTGGGAGGGACTTCTTTTATATAAAGCTTACTAGGTTCAGCTGTTAAACCAATAACTCAGTTTCTATAATAAAGACAGGATGAGAACATATCGTAATGGTACGAAAGCAGGGAAAATGAGGAGTAAGCGCTTGGCTTCAGGTTCTGAGCCTCGGTCACCAGGACTTGCCAAGATCTTAAACCCATTCCTCTTTCTTTGTCTTCTTTTCTCTTTCTGTAGCCATTCAGCTGCTATAAGAATAATTATAGGAAATGATGCAAATAAACAAGGTGGCGCCTCAAAAAGATCAGGACTAGCAAATTTATACTTTGGAGATACAGTCACCTGCCAGGTTAAGGTGAGGTTAGTTAAAGTACATCGATTAATGCTGGTCAAGGATATTTTATAACAGAAAACGAGCTTTTTACAAGGAAACTGTGTAAACACCTGTGCTTCCAGTTAGGGAAAGGCTGGTTAGGGCACCCCTAGATTACTAGAGGTGTAGATCTTATGGGCAACCCCTTGTCTGTCCGGCATTAATTGGCATATTAACTGGTATTAACCACATGACTCAGATTATCCCTCAGGAACCGTGGAGGCTGAGGCAATAAGTGAAACATTTTTACCAAAATCAATATCAATAGATTAAAGAGAAATGTTTTTTTTGTTTTGTTTTGTTTGCTGTACGCGGGCCTCTCACTGTTGTGGCCTCTCCCTCTGCGGAGCACAGGCTCCAGACGCGCAGGCTCAGCGGCCATGGCTCACGGGCCCAGCCGCTCCGCGGCATGTGGGATCTTCCCGGACGGGGGCACGAACCCGCGTCCCCTGCATCGGCAGGCGGACTCCTAACCACTGCGCCACCAGGGAAGCCCGAGAGAAATGTTTTAAAATACCAAAACCATAGAACATGGACTTGGGTAAGGTAGATAGTCCATGAGAGCATGCACTCAGAAATACCGTAAACTCAGACTCTGTCCTGAAAGGATTACATGCCTATCTGCCCAGGAGTATATTTCCTAAATCGTATGGATTTTCCTTCCTACACAGCTGAGAAGGAAAATTCTGAATACATACAGACACATTTATTATAAACTTTGGATGTTTATATACTAGAGAGATGGTAAGCACTTTTAAAAATTTGAGATGTGTTATAGATGCTATATTAAACACGTTACATATCTCTGATATATTTCATAGTTAAGAGAAGCAAAAATATTTGTATCCCTAGACATAAATAACTCCTATATTAATTTTCTTAGGACATGATCCCAAACACTACCTCTTTCTTAACCTGCCCTCTCCCTCCCTCCCTGTGACTTAGGGACGGACACTAGGGTCCTCTGAGACAGAAGGTAGAGAACTCCACTAGCAGATTCTGATTCCTTTCTTCTGTTTGCAGAACAACTACCTTAATGTGCAGTTTTACCCCTTGAAAAAATCACACAGCTCATCTTTCTCCACCTGAGAATTTTGAAGCTGACTCAACCCTCGGTAGCACCACTGCACATGAGAAGCTGGATTTCTGTCTAAGGATCCCGTTCGTTATCTTACATTTTTAAATGCTTTAGATAATTTGATTTTAAATGGAATGCCCCTTTGTTGTTTTATGATCCCTTATTAAGTAGGGTCTGCCTCTCTCTTTAACCTCATAAGGAATTATAATAAAATGCATTTTCTCCTAATAGGTTATCTATTATTTCTTAACGAACTGTGCTAGGGTGCCTCATCGTATGTAAAACTTGTTATATTCAGGCTTATGTTTTCATTGGTTGTTTAGTACCTGTAGTTAAAGGTTAATCCTAGTTATGCTGAATAACATAGCCTAGAAATCCAACTAATTTATTTAGGACTGGTTAGAATAAATTAAAGAACTGCTGGAAATAAATGAAGTTAGTGCTGTGGGTAAAAATTTCCTATTTCAGCCCACACTATTTATTTCCAAAACGATAAAGGAAATGGAAGACACCTAGAAATATTCTCATTTTACTGACAGGGCTTCTGATAGGCAATATGGAGACGGGCTTAGTCCTAGATTAACAAAGCAGGTGGTAATTGCCAGGCCAAAAATGAGGGTGCTTTGGGCTTCCCTGGTGGCGCAGTGGTTGAGAGTTCGCCTGCTGATGCAGGGGACACGGGTTCGTGCCCCGGTCCGGGAAGATCCCACATGCCGCGGAGCGGCTGGGCCCGTGAGCCATGGCCGCTGAGCCTGCGCGTCCGGAGCCTGTGCTCCGCAGCGGGAGAGGCCGCAACAGTGAGAGGCCGCGTACCGCAAAAAAAAAAAAAAAAAAAAAGAGGCTGCTTTGATTACTAGTCCAACACCGCCACCAAGTCCAAAATTAA
The DNA here is from genome assembly GCF_963455315.2 of Globicephala melas. NCBI lineage: Eukaryota > Metazoa > Chordata > Mammalia > Artiodactyla > Delphinidae > Globicephala > Globicephala melas. The sequence goes on from NC_083321.1 coordinate 10,600,615, forward strand.
ATTAAAATCTTTTCAGTGTTCTCTGAACAGAACTTGTCCTGAATCAGGGGTATGCCTCTTCTTAGGTAATATTTGTAACTATTTCTAGAAGTGACCTGTTAATGATAACATAAACATCTCATCACACCCATTCTCCAGGTGCCACCAAATATTTTCACTACCTATGATCTGTAAAAATGTAATAAACAGAAACCTCAATTAAATAGAGTTGGGAGACCCGGAAGGCGGAGCTCTCACGCCCTGGGATGATAAAAGCACAACAGGAAGAAGAAACAATCCTCTTCTTTCCTGGCAGGGACTCAGCCAGTGCAAAGCCATGGAGCCTTTTTCCTCCCTGTTAAAGTGTTCTCCTGCCCTTGCTGTGCCAGGACTTGCACGTGGCTCGCCATGGTTCCAGACCCCAGATTGCAACTCTCTGCTAGTCCCAAATAAACCCATCTTTGCTGGCGGAATAGCTGGCAGTCTATTTGTTTTGGGTCAACATATCTAAATACTATAGACCAGCATAGAAGAAAAAAAAGATTTTTTAGGCAGTGAATGTAATAACAGAGTCAAATATCCCAGAGCAGAACAAATATTAGTCTCATACTACATTGGTTAGCTGGGACTTTCATGACAAAACACCGTAGACTGGGTGGCTTAAATACAGAAATTTATTTTCTCACAATTCTAAGAAGCTAGAAGCCTGAGATCAAGGTGTGGGCAGGGTTGGTTTCTCCTGAGGCCTCTCTCCTTGGCTTGTAGATGGCCATCTTCTCTCTGTGTCTTCACACATGGACCTCTGTGTGTATGTGTCCCTGTCCTAATTTCCTCTTCTTATAAGGACACCAGACATAAAGGATTAGGTCCCAATCCTAACAACCTCAGATAACCTTAATCAGCTCTTTAAAGACTCTATTTCCAAATACAGTCACATTCTGATCTACTGGGGGTTAGGACTTCAATATGCAATTTTGGAGGGACACCATTCAGGCCATAAGAATTCACCCTCTGGTCCCCCCAAAACCATGTCCTTCTCACATGCAAACTACAGTCACCCCATCCCAACATCCCCCCAAATCTTAACCCATTCCAACATCAACTCTTAAGACCAAAATATTAACTAAACATCATCTAAATCAAGTATAGGTGAGACTTGAGGTATGATTCATCCTGGGGCAAAATTCCTCTCCAGCTGTGATCCTGTGAACCCAGACAAGTTATCTGCTTCCAAAATACAAGGTAGAGCAAGCATAGGATAGACATTCCCTTTCCAAAAGGGAGAAGTTGGAAAAGAGAAGTTGGAAAGCAAGTCCAAAACCCAGCAGGGCAAATTCCATTAGATTTTAAGGCTCAAGAATAATCTTCTTTGGCTCCATGCTCTGCACTCCAGGCCCACAGGGGCAGCGGCCCCAGCCCTTTGGCCCTGGGCCCTGTGGGCCTGTGGTGGCAGTGTCAGCCCTGCCAAACTCCAAACCGCCTTCAGAGTTATTCTCTCCCTTTCCTTGAAGGATAATGCATGTTCAGAGCTGACAGCTCTATTGCCCTATGCTGTAGAATCCCAGAATTCTGACATCAAAGTGTCAGAAATATTGTCTTTTTCCTGGAAGCCTCTTCCCTTGGCTTGTGGATTATCTTCTTCTCTGTGTCTCCCTACGTGGTCGTCTCTCTGTGCATGTCTACACCCTAATCTCCTTTTCTTTACAGATGCCAGTCATACTGGATTAAGGCCAATTCACATGACCTCATTTTATATTAATTATCTCTTTAAAGACCCTATCTCCATAAAATCACACTTTGAGATACTAGGGGTTAGGACTTCAATACATGAATTTGGGGGGTGACAGAATTCAGCCCATAACGCATACTTAGGTTTGTCACATAACTCCAAGACAACTGCAGGAAAGACTAGGAGATGCAGCTGTCCTGTATGCCCAACAAGAACAAATGAGATTAATAAGTATATGACTAGTCTCTATCAAAGTAGGAGAGATAAAATGTTAAATATTTTATAAGACAAAATAAGATAAGGATTGACTATCTTTTGAATTATCCATAATATGATTTGACAAAGTAGGTTTTAACTATCTATTAGCACACCAATTTGAAAAAACAATCATGTGGGTACACACACACACACACACACACGCACGCACGCACACACACAATGGAATATTACTCAGCCATAAAAAAGAATGAAATAAAGCTATCTGCAGCAACATGGATGGACCTAGAGATTATCATACTAAATAAGCCAGACAGAGAAGGACAAATATCATATGATATCACTTATATGTGGAATTTTTTTAAAAAGATAACATGAACTTATTTACAAAAGAGAATAGACTCATAGACATGGAAAACAAACTTACGGTTTCCAAAGAGGAAAAGGAGGGAAGAGGGATAAATTAGGAGTTTGGGATTAACATATATACACCACTATATATAAAACAGATAACCAACAGGAACCTACTGTATAGCACAGGGAACTATACTCAATATTTTGTAATAACCTATAAGGGAAAAGAATCTGAAAAAGAATATATATATATATATATACACACACACGTAGATACACATATACATATATATATATATATATCTGAATCACTGTGCTGTACACCTGAAACTAACACAACATAAATCAGCTATACTTCATTAAAAAAAAAATCACATCCAATTTTATCCATGGGTTTGATACAATGTGTCTTAAATTTTTTTAATATTTTCAATTAAAACATTAAATAAAAATAATCAGCATCAGAAACCGATAATTTTTTGACCGTTTGAATTCAGAGCATTCTATCCTGGTCAAATTTCTCCATTCGTGATGCCAGGCTTCACCCTTAATATAAATATGCATAAGATAAGGAAAGACAGAAACGGGGTTGGCAAACTACAGCCCACGAGTAAAATTTTCCTGAAACACAGCCACGTTCATTCATTTACTTAAACTGCTTTTCACTATAACATCAGAGTTGAGTTGCTGTGAAAGAAACCACAAAGCCTAAAATTCTTATTACCTGGCCCTTTCCAGAAAAAGTTTGCTGACCCCTTGTCTTGATGAAGGAAGTGTTACTAAGCCAGTGTTTCAATGTTTTATTTTGGTTGGCACTCCAGTTTTTATTACCCGTGCCATCAAAGAATATCACTTGGGTTGGGCAAGACCAACCCAAGTGATATTTTATATTTGTAAAATAAAAGGACACTGAGAACTCATGTTTCTTCTCTGGAAGATCAGTGTTTGGAAAGAGTATAAATGGCAGTTGAGACTCTGGAAATTAAATGCACTGAAATTATTGCTGCATGAACTCCCCCTGGAAAGTCTTTGTGTACTCTCACGCATAGAAATATTCCAATATGAAGACTGCTGATGGAGATGAAATCCATTGATGGAAATGAGACTCCGTGACCTACCTTAGCACAGTGGTTAAGAAAATAGATTCTGGAAACAGACTACTAGATTTTCATTTCTATGGACTCTTACTATCTGTGTGACATTATGTAAGCTACCTAAACTGTGTACAAATGAACGCAAAATGGGACTATAAGAGTACCTCTCTCATAGGCTTATTGGAAGCACTAAGTATGTTAATACAAATACATAATTAGAAAAGTATCTGGCACATAGTAAATGCTTAATATTAGCTATAATTATAATTGAATTGATTTTTTGTTTTTTTCTCTTATCTACTGTTTTGTTCTACTATGTGCTGTAATTGTGAATCTCAGGAGACAGAACGCTGTTGACCATACTCTTTAGCATGGCCACCTAGCATCATTCATCTATGTAAAGACCCTCTTATTACTTTTTTCCTTAATTCAGCCTCGCCAATTCCATATCCTACTATTATTGGTCACACTTAAAAATATTTACTATATATCCTTCCATACTACTTTCCAAAATTTTTAACATATATGTACAAATGTGAAAAATATATTTTAATGTATATTTCTAAATAGTTTGGTGCACTATACCTTACGGTTTTCTCTTGCATTTTTCATTTACCTTTCTGTTTGAGCTACATGCATGTTTTTAAATCAAATCAAATGTATTCCTCTTCACTGTTGCATGGTATTCCCTACTATTCTTTCCCACCTCACTGGGGTCCAGCAACTGTGATCTTTCCATTTTCTCAAGCACCCAAAACACCCTCTGTATTAGTTTCCTATGGCTACATAACATATCACCATAAATTTGGCAACACAGAGCAATACCACTCATTACCTTACAGTTCTATAGGTGAGAAGTCCAAGCAGGATCAACTGGGTTCTCCGTTTAGGTTCCCATGAGGCCAAAATCAACATGGCGGCCAGGCTGAGCTTTTATCTGCAGGATCTGGCTTTGAATCTGCTTCCAGCCTCATTCAGGATGTTGACTGAATTCAGTTCCTTGCGGTTATAGACCTGAGGTCCCTTTTCCTTGCTGGCTCTCAACCAGGTGCTTCTCAGCTCCTGAAAGCTGCCTGTGTGTCCTCTCACCTGGCCCCCTCCAGCTTCAGACCAGCAAGAGGGCTGATCCTCCTCACGTTCCCAAATCTCTCTGATGACTGCTGCCACCAGCTAGAGAAAACTCTCTGCCTTTAAAGGGCCTGTGTGATTAGATTAGTCCCACCCAGATCATCTCCATTTTGATTAACTCAAAGTCAACTGAAAAAAAAAATCCCCTTCGCCCTATAAAGTAACATAATTACAGGAATGACATTTCAGCACATTCACAGCTTCTACCACACTGACAGAGAAGGAGTTACACAAGAGAGTGGGCCGTTACAAGCCTCCACAACTCCCTAAATCTGAATCAACAGCTCTATGACAATGTAACGGTACTTTCACAGGCCTAAAGATGACAAAGTTCTAGAAACCCTCACATGGTACATTTTGCTTACGTGTCCCACTAATCTGCAATTTTGAGCATAAAATACCAAACTGTAGGAGGTTGAGCTAATAGGACCTTCTCTAATGCTGTCCAAAATGTGGTTAACTACCAACCTCTGAGCATGGCTTCGGCTGCTATAACTCAGGAAGCAGCCGGCCCCTCACAACTTCCTGTTTCCTGAGTGGGCTTTGGCTCAGGGTTTGACCAAATGAAGGGCTTCCTACTACTAGGGTGGCTGCTCCTCCTTGTTTCTGAGATGTGGACTAGTTCTATAGGCCAGAAATGTATGACAATAGAATTTCTGGATCTGTAAGTATCATGCAGCCATGAATATTATATACTATTGTTTTGTACATCTTTGTTCATTATTGCTTTCGATATTTTATTGTATGATCATGCCACAAATTATGTGTCCAGTCTTTGCTGAAGGACATTTAACTTGCCACCAGTTGCTAGTTTTCATAATGTTGCTCTTTACATCCTTGTACACAGCTCCTCCTGCGTATGTATGAGTGTTCCTTCTAGGGTGCAGTTCCAAGGGAGTGGAAATGCTAGGGTGCATGAGCGTGTATATGTGCACACACACAGAGTATACAATTCTACTATTTCCTAGATAGTTAGCAATTCCTCAATACAGTTATTGTACTTGTTTATCCTCCCTCTAGAGTTTCTCCACACCCTCACCAACACTTGGTTTCAGGAAACAATATTTGCCAGTCTGGAAGGGGAAAAGGGTGCTTCTGGATTTTAATTAACTGTGTCATGATTACTAATGAGATTGCTTTTTATCACATTTCCTCTTTTGTATACTCCCTGTTGATGGCTTTTGTCCATTTTGTATCAGAATTTGTTTTATTTTTCATTTTATATTGGAGTATGGTTGATTAACAATGTTGTGATAGTTTCAGGTGTACAACAAAGGAATTCTGTTATATATACACATACATCTATCCTTTTTCAAATTCTTTTCCCATTTACATTATTATAGCATATTGAGCAGAATTTGTTTTTCAGTTGATTTGCATGACATTCTTTATACATTCTGGATACTAATCCTTGTGGATTTGCAAAGTATTATGTTATTTCTTAACAGTGTTTACGGCAACTTTGGGAACAGAAATGTTTGATTATTTTGTATTGTGGTAAAAAAACTTAACATGAGATCTACCCTCTTAAAAAGTGTACCATACAATATTGTTAGCTATAGGCACAATGTTGTACAACAGAGCCCTAGAACTCACTCATCTTGCCTAAACTGAAACTTTGTACCTGTTAAATAAAAACTCCTCATTTCCCCTCCCCCAGTCCTGGCAACCACCATTTAACTGTCTGCTTCTATGAGTTTGAATCTTTTAGTTAAACATATATAATAACTCTTTCTCTTTTTTGTGTATCTATTATATATTTTTGGTTTCTGGGTACCATGAGGTTAATATAAAGCAACCTATATACATATATGTGATTATTTTAAGTTGCTGATCACTTAATTTTAAATGCATTTTAACAACCCTTCATTTTTACTACCCTCTCCTCATGATGACTGTTTTTGACACCATACCTTACATTTTTTTGTTTTGTGTGTCCCTTAACTGCTTATTGCAGACATCATTTTACTACTTTTGTCTTTTAACCTTCCTTTGTACATGGTTGACTTACTACCTGTATTGTATATGTACCTTTCCTGATGAGCTTTTTCCTTTCATGATTTTCATGTTTCTAGTCGTGGCCTTTTCTTTTTTGCTTAGAGAAGTCCTTTTAATATTTCTTATAAAGCTGGTTTGGTGATGCTGAACTCTTTTAGCTTTTGCTTGTCTGTAAATCTGAATGAGAGCCTTGCTGGGTAGAGTATTCTTGGTTGTAGGCGTTTCCCTTTCATCACTTTAACTATATCATGCCACTCCTTTCTGGCTGGCAGAGTTTCTGCTGAAAATTCAGCTGACAGCCTAGTGGGAGTTCCCTTGTAGGTGACTTGTTTTTCCCTTGCTGGTTTTAATATTCTCTTGTCTTTAATTTTTGCCATTTAATTACAATGTGTCTTGGTGTGGACCTCTTTTGATTAATCCTGTTTGGGACCCTCTGTGCTCTCTGGACTTGGGTGACTGCTTTGCCAGGTTAGGGAAGTTTTCAGCTATTATGTCTTCAAATACGTTCTCAGACCTTTTCCTCTTTCTCCTCCTTCTGGGACCCCTATAATGTGAATGTTAGGATGTTTGATGTTGGCCCAGAGGTCTCTTAAACTGTCCTCCCTTCTTTTCATTCTATTTTCTGTTCAGCGTCAGTAATTTCCACTACTGTCTTCCAGCTTGCTGGTCTGTTCCTCTGTATCATTTAATCTACTGTTGATTCCTTCTAGTGTATTTTTCATTTCAGTTATTGTATTCTTCATCTGTTTGTGTCTTCTTAAATTTTATAACTCTTCATTAAAAACTTCTCATTCTCACTCTGTTCACCCAGTCTTCTCCCGAGTTCCCTGAGCATCTTTATGGTCATTACCTTGAACTCTTTATCCGTTAGATTGCCTATCTCCATTTCACTTAGTTCTTCTTTGGGGGTTTTATCTTGCTCCTTCATTTGGAACCTGTTCATCTATCTCCTCATTTTGCCTAATTTGCAGTTTTTATTTTTATGTATATGGTAGGTTGATTACATTTCCCAGCCTTGGAGAAGTGGCCCTTTGTAGGCGATGTCCTATGTGTCCCAGCAGTGCACTGCCCCCTGGTCACCAGAGCTATATCTTCTAGGGATTCCCCCCCACCCCCGTCATGCAGGCTGTGTGGGTCCTTCTGATGTGGTGGGCTATGAGTGGTCTTGTAGGCATGGCTGGTCCCAGGTCTGATTGGTTGCCAGGGCCTGCCTGGAGGCTGCCAGTTGCTGGTTGGCTGAGCTAGGTCATGAGAAGTCTGGCTGTGAAAATCTGGGGGTCTCTGGGGTAGTGCTGGCTCACTGGTGGGCAGAGCCAGGTTCTGGGTTGAGTGGTTATGGGGCCAGAATTCCCAGATCTAGTGTCAGCCTCCTGGTGGGTGAGGCCAGTTCCTGACACAGCTGGCTGCAGGGTTGAGGGTGTCCTGAAGCTTGTGTCAGCCCACTAGTGAGTAGGGCTGAGATCCAGCAGGTCCCCAGACTGGTGCTGCCTACTGGTGGGCAGAGCTGTGTCCCAGACTCTCTGGCTGTAGGGCCCTGGGATATCCAGTCTAGTGCCTGCGTACTGGGCCAGGTCCTGGGCTCTGTGGTGGACAGAGCCATGCCCAGGGATGGCTGTGGGTTCAGGGGTCTTAAGGCAGCCTGCCTACTAGTGGATGGGGCTGTGTCCCCCCCACCCAGCTAGTTGCTTAGCCTGAGGCATTCCAGTATTGGTGCCTACAGGCTGGTGGGCAGGGCTGGGCAGTCCTGAGGCTAATAAGCTAGAGGGAAGATTACAAAATGGTCCCTGCCAGCACCCATGTCCATGTGATAGAACAAGCTTCAAAAAGTGGCTGCCACCAGCGCCGATGTCCCCAGGGTGAGCTCCAGTTGCCTCCTGCCTCTCTAGGAGCCTCTCCAAGCTCAGCAGGTGAGTCTGACCCAGGCTCCTTTCAAATTACTGCTCTACCCTGGGTCCTAGAAGGTGTGAGATCTTGTGAAAGCCCTTTAAAAGTGGAGTCTTTGTTTCCCACAGCCTCTGGGTCTCCTAAAATCAAGCCCCACTGGCCTTCAAACCCAAGTGTTCTGGGGGGCTTGTCCTCCCAGTGCAGGACCCCCAGGTTGGGGAGCCTGATGTGGGGCTTAGGCCCCTTGCTCCTTGGGGAGAACTCTGAAATTGTAAAATTATCCTCTTGTTTGCGGGTTGCCCATTCAGGGATGTGGGTCTTGACTATACCATATCCTCCCCCAACCACACCTGTTTTGTTGTGGTTCCTTCTTTATATTTCTAGTTGTAGAGGATCTTTTCCGGTAGATTCCAGTCTTTCTCATCAATAGTTGCTCTATAAATAGTTGTCATTTTTGGTGTGCCCATGAGAGGAGGTGAACTCAGGGTCTTCCCGCTGTGCCATCTTGACTCAGCTCCTCAGGAGTGTCCGTTTTTATTGAAGAGTAACTCCTCTGAAAGGAAAGGGAGAAAGAATCGATCAGGCGAAGTCATCAGACAAAGACTGAGACGTGACTGTCTCTGTGCCAGTCCAACAAGGGATTCTAAAAATTGCCCTTTAGAGGAGTCCCAGGTTGGGCGGCAATGGCTAGACCTTTGTTCCAATCTTGCTGAGGCATGCGTTGGAACCCCCAAGAGAAGAGTATGATCTCTGCCCAAAGGCTAAAGGAGCAATGGAGTTAACAGCTGGAGGCTGTTCTGGGATGGGCAATGCATCTTTCCTTGAAAGGAAATACGAGCAGCACATCTGTGGATGCCACAAATAACAAACTGGTTCAACCCGAAGAACAGTCCATAAACAAAGATATCTAAATAGATCTAAAGGCATGTATTTCCTTTTTCTCCCATTTTATCCAAAAAGGAGTTTCTAAAAATTGCCTTTGATTTGGTACTCAAAGAAAAATTTAACAGGCTAGGCCAAAAGAGAGGGTAAAGAGATTGATTCTGCAAGATGGCTGAGGTAAGGAAACTTACAAGTAGCATTTCTTAACATTGCTCAATGGTCATGAAGCTTTCTTTAAGTACCCTGTTTCTAAAGTACTTCCAGAACAGAAATTATATTTTTTAATTGTTTGTATTGGGACACTAACTGGGGTCATTTTAAATAAGAGTTTAACCCCTAAAACTTTGTCTAGAATTTTATAACCCAAACTAAGGTAAAATATCTTTCAATTCCAACATCAGTCGATACCTGGATCCTAAAAATAATATTATTAAGAGTACAGAATGGTGGTTTTGAGTGTGCAGGTAACCCACAGTAAAGGGTAACCCAGAAGACTCCTAAAGTTAGGATTCAAAGACTTCCTAAAAGAATTAAATGCCTGCATAACAATGTGTGTTTTGAAGATTGAAATTGTCAAGTATCCATAACCATCCGTAACACCACGCATATAATACTATAAATGAATCATTGTCTGAAAGACAGAGTCTGAAAGATGATAGAACATTCTGTCTCAAGATCTATACACAAACATTTACTCTTCTTTTCTTAGAAACAATGAACATAGGATCTGTGCTCTGTGTTTTTGTCTTTTCAGGAATCTGACTATGTCCCATTGGATCATTCCCCTGTGCGCCCTCTCTTCCATGAGAGAGAAATCTGGCCATCCGCTTGCATACTCTATGCAAGTTCCTATGCATACTCAGGAACGCTATTCCTATAGCTGCTTAAGAATTGTGCATCAAATAGGCATCCAAACTTAGTAGTTTTCAGAAAGCTGTGATTCGTTATGCTATAAGCCATCCCTCACTTTAAAAAATAACTTACTTCTAGTCAAAGAGGAAATTAAAGGTATCTAGAGACAGGGACTTCCTTGGCGGTCTAGTGGTTAAGACTCCATGCTTCCACTGCAGGGGCACGGGTTCAGTCCCTGGTTGGGGAACTAAGATCCTGCATGCCACGTGGCACAGCCAAAAAGAAAAGAACCTAGAGACAAATGAAAACGAAAACATGACAATCCAAAATCCATGGGAGGAGGCAGCAAAGCAGTTCTATGAGGTAAGTTTATAGTGATACAGTCAGGACACAAGAAAAATCTCACATAAACAACCTAACATTAGACCTAAAGCAACTAGAGAAAGAACAAACAAAACCCAAAGTTAGTGGAAGGAAAGAAATTGCGAAGACCAGAACAGAAATTAATGAAAGGTACAATCTCCCAAGACTGAACTAGGAAGAAATAGAAAATATGAACAGACCAATTACAAGTACTGAAATTGAATCTGTGATTTAAAAACTCCCAACAAACAAAAGTCTGGGACCAGATGGCTTCATAGGCGAATTCCATCAAATATTTAGAGAAGAGTTAACATCTATCCTTCTGAAACTATTCCAAAAGTTGCAGAGGAAGGAATACTTCTGAACTCATTCTATGAGGCCACCATCACCCTGATACCAAAACCAGACAAAGATACTACAAAAAAAGCAAATTATAGGCCAATATCACTGATGAACACAGATGCAAAAATCCTCAACAAAGTACTAGCAAACTGAATCCAGCAATTCATTAAAAGGGTCATAAACCATGAACAAGTGGGATTTATCCCAGGGATGCAAGGACTTTTTAATATCCACCAATCAGTCAGTGTGATACACCACATTAACAAATTGAAGAATAAAAGCCGTATGATTACCTAAATAGATGCAGAAAAAGCTTTTGATAAAATTCAACATCCATTTATGACAAAAACTCTCCAGAAAGTGGGCATAGAGGAAACATACCTCAACATAATAAAGGCCATATATGACAAACCCACAGCTAATACCACACTCAATGGTAAAAAGCTGAAAGCCTTTCCTCTAAGATCAGGAACAAGACAAGGATGTCCACTCTCACCACTTGTCTTGGAAGTCCTAGCCAAGACATGGAAGTAACCTAAATATCAATCGACAGATGAATGGATAAAGAAGATGTGGTAGGGGCTTCCCTGGTGGCGCAGTGGTTGGGAGTCCGCCTGCCAATGCAGGGGACACGGGTTCATGCCCCGGTCCGGGAAGATCCCACATGCCGCGGAACGGCTAGGCCCATGAGCCATGGCCGCTGAGCCTGTGTTCCGCAACAGGAGAGGCCACAACAGTGAGAGACCCGTGTACTGGGAAAAAAAAAAGAGATGTGGTACATATATACAATGGAATATTACTCAGCCATAAAAAAGAATGAACTAATGCCATTTGCAACAACAGGAATGGACCTAGAGATTATCATACTAAGTGAGATAAACCAGAGAAAGACAAATATCATATGATATCACTTATATGTGGAATCTAAGATACAAATGAACTTATATACAAAACAGAAATAGACCCACAGACATAGAAAACAAAGTTATGTTTACCAAAGGTGAAAGGGGCTGGGAATAGCAATAGATTAGGAGTTTGGGATTAACATATACACACTACTATATATAAAATAGATCACCAACAAGGACCTACTGTACAGCACAGGGAACTGTACTCAATATTTTATAATAACCTATAAAGGAAAAGAATTTGAAAAAATTATATATATAGATATACATATATATGTGTGTGTGTGTGTGTGTGTGTGTGTGTGTATAATTGAATCACTTTGCTCTACACCTAAAACTAACACAACATTGTAAATCAACTACAATTAGAAAAACAAAACTAAAGAGCTATACAATCTATGCTCTTATACACCATCTGTGGCTGAACTGTGGTATTTTCTGAAATTCTACATTTAATAAGAGGCTGCCAACAGTTAAACCGGAAACTAACTGATTTGTGGGACTCACTAGGAAGACTTACATATCCAACAAAACTCAAAAGTCTGTGTTTGGTTCCTTGGAATGTACTGCAGGACAGTTAAAAAGTGTCTATCTGCAGACACCTGATAGAACACAGAAATTTAAATGGAAGTTATTTCATATGTCATGAGAAGGTTTGCACATTTAAACTAAGAAGTTGATAACATATGAGTGCTGTCTGAAATGACCTTCATGGCTGTTGACTCTCATTTACCTTTCAACACACTGGGGAAAAAACTATCTTCATCTTAAAGGGTCTAGGAAGTTCTATTCACTCAATGGAGCAGAAGTTACTGGATTCAGAAGATACATATGTAAGTTATACAGAGTTTTAAATAGAGCAAGAAAACAATGTTAGTTAACCAAAAACGATTACTTTAGAACACTAATGTTACCACATTTTTCAAACAATTTAGCTGGTAATAGATGTCCTCACCATTTTGGGACATTATTGCATGATTAAGGGTATTATTGTAGCTACTCATAACTTATATAAATGATTTGGGACACTGTCTAGTAATGCAAACATCTCATTATTATGATGAAAATGTATCAAGTCCAAAACACTCCTCTGCAAACACTAAGTGGTAATAATAGTACAGTTGTACAAAAACACTTCCCAAGAATAAGTTTAGAATGGAAATTAGATATTATAAAATGCTATGAAGAAGGACCCCAAAAAAGGTTAAGCTCAGAGATGCAAGATGAACACTGCCACAATACAGTTGGTCCTAAGTCAAACTATTGTTTGAATTTAGTATTTTGGGGTGACCTGGAAAAAGGCAATAGTAATACCAAAAGTCTTACTACAAGTATTTATTGTGCTTTAAATTTCTGACGTTTCTCCATTTCTGTTCACCAACACATCCATCTTCTCTTATTTTGTGGGGATAAAAATAAGTCTTTATTGAAGTATGAGATCTGCAGCAAGATTGTTTCCTGCCCTCATCCCACCTATAGTGAGGCTATGGCTAGAAGTGCCTGGGGCACCACGTGGGGCCACTGAGAGCTTCCCGCAGACATCTCCCCTTTCAGAACCAACGTCATGGCTGGCCCACTATTGTGGGTTTTCTTAGGATTGCAAGATGCCCTCAGCAATAACCATCAGGAAAGTTTGAAGGACAAGGGTTCTTACTCACAGGTCCTGGAGGGTACACAGCCTATCTAGGGCCACACGATGAGGTCACAGGTAGAAAGGGAGCCCGGGCCTGGGGTTCTGCTTTTATTGGGGTCCAGGGTTGGGGACCTAGGTTTTTGCAGACACACCCTTTACTGATGAGTTTATAACATTAGGAGTAGGAATTAAAGAGGCCAAATGGTCAGTTACCTAAGTCAATGAGAGATGGGGCCTGACTCTATCTGGTGATGTGTTTTTTTTAAATAGCCATCTTTGAAGTGGATGCATCGGCAACCAAAAGCTTAAGTCAGGCACTTGCATCGTAGTCCAGAAAACCATCAGGAGTTTATACTACAAAGATATACATTATATAATGTAGAGCTATAGCCTATGTAAGCTAAGTGGGTGAAACAAAGCCAAAAGAAGAGTATTTCATGACACATGAAAATTAGGTGAAATTCAAAGTTCAGTGTCCATAAAAAAAAAAGTGTTATTGGAACACAGACATGCTCATTCATTTGCATACTGTCTATTGCTACTTTTGAGCTACAATGACAGAATAGTTGCAATAGATATCATGGTTTACAAGGCATGGCTCACAAAACCTAAAATATTTGCTATCTGCCCCTTTCCAGAAAAAGTGTGCCAACCCAACTAGAGTGTCCTGGGTAGAGGATACCCCAAGTACACAAATGAAAAGGGGAAACTCACTCTTCGTCTCCTACTTTTAGTAAATGCCCTCATTCTTAGTAGAAAACCTACTTTTCCCTCATTCTGCATTGTTTGAAAGCAAAATTAGTCGCATGGCACCTTATTACAAAGACAAATTCGGAACAAGTATTTGGACTTTATAAAAGCAAAAAGACAAATATGTGAGAAATGCATCCTACTCTTACCTGAATCTCAATCTCACAAGCCATGACAGGGTAAAACCAAACCAAACCAAACCAAAACAAAAAAGCCTACCTCAACTCAGTCTGCCGACTCATGGGTCACTGGACCCCAATATCATTCATTGCCTTATATACATTTTTGAGATTCAGTCTCTTCTTCCATAACTAAGAAATCAAAGTAAAAGAAGTCCCATTCTATCCCTGTTGAAATAGAAAAATATCACGTTGCAATTCTGATCCCCTTCCCCAAAAGTACTCAGGGAAACTCAGCACAGCCAGGTTACAAGAATTAAGAAATATTCCAGGGCTTCCCTGGGGGCGCAGTGGTTGAGAGTCCGCCTGCCGATGCAGGGAACATGGGTTCGTGCCCCGGTCCGGGAAGATCCCACGTGCCACGGAGCGGCTGGGCCCGTAAGCCATGGCCGCTGAGCCTGCGCATCCGGAGCCTGTGCTCCGCAACAGGAGAGGCCACAGCAGTGAGAGGCCCGCATACCGAAAAAAAGAAAAAATTCCAGTAAAGATGAGTGATCCCTACCCATCGGCACACAATTCTTATTCCTCACACTCTTACTTCTTTTCATCCGTGAAACCCTCCCACTTCCACCAAAAAACTGTACCCTGGAAAAAAGATTCCTTCCCCCTTTTCTGTATCCATGGCTGAAAAGTCCATACAGTGGATGCTCAGTACATGTTTGGTGAAGTGATGAAGTGGTACCCAAGATAGCACAGCCTAACATCAGAACTGAGACTAACACCGGGACTGTTGGCTTCGTTCAACCTGAGCCCTTGTTGGGCTCCCTCTCTGACTGGTCCAGGATTGTGTTATCTGTTTGCCTACTTGACATGGCCACCCGTCCAGAATTCATCTTTCTGTGCAAACTGTTCATTAAGTGGCATCATAATCCACCTGACTACCCAGGCCCCAAATCCTAGACATTATCTTTGATCCCTCTATTTCCTTTACTCCTTCACCCTCCATATCTAGTCCACCAACAACTCCCGGTCATTGTGCTTTTCAAAAAGATCCCAAGTCTGTCCACCTGTGTGGCCACAATGACTTCCTCTTTGTCCTTGTTTGGTGCCACGCTCTCTTCCACATCAGGGCTTTTGCATTTTGTGCTCCCTTAGCCTGGAATGCCCCTTCACTGAAGCACTGGTGGCTGGCATGCTCTCCTCCTTTCTCAGCTTGGACGTCACCCCCTTAGGAAGCCATCCCAGACCGTGCTGCTTCTAAGCCCTGCCCTTCCCCACCCAGTTTCCATTTTTACCCACCACTATCACTTTAAACCACTTGCTGCAATATGAAATGATCAATTATTTGTTTATTGTCTATCTTCTATGCCAGAAAGTCAGCTCCGTGAGTTCAGTGGCCTTGTGTTTCCTGCCGACTGTGTATCTCCTGGGACCTAAAGCAGGGTCTGGCATTGAACAGGTGCTCCAACATTGTTCATTAATATGTGGGAAAGAGGTTTGACAAGAAAGGAAAAATCACCCGTTTGTTTCCCCGTGTTCAGAGAAGAGCAGTAAAAGGCATACAATATCACTTTCACGAAAAGAAAAAGGAGAGATTTTCTTGGACAGTGAGTTGGTTCTTGAAGATGAAAATCTCTGCTGGGAGAAAAGACAGCCTCTCATGCTAGACTGAAAATACCTCAAGGCTCAGACCTTTGCTTTAGACTCTAGATCTTCATTCTCTGCCCCGCTCCCCTGCAGCATAGACTAGGCCCCTCCCCTGCCCCCTCCACAAATACACAGGCACACACACAGGTGATCTTGGAGAGACAGCAGTGAGCAGTCCCAAAGAGAGATCTCAGTTCCCTGCCCAGGAATCCAACCTGGGCAGCCGGGATGAAAACCAGGACTCCTAGCCACTAGACCACCAGGGGCTAGAGGCTAGAAGCAAAGTTCCCCTGGCTCTTACCCCCATTGAAAGCAAGAGTGTTTCAAGGAGGCAAAAACTGTAAAAACAGGTACCAAGTTTATTATTAGAGACACAGCATACCATATGGGAGAGCACACAGAGAAATAGTTTGTCTAAGTCAGAAGCAAGGCAGAAAGGATATGGGCGTCCTCTCTAATGAGGAGTGCAGTCCTTCCGGGTCTTTGTTTACATTTGGCCAATTACCTTGTTTCTCTTTCACACCTGACTTGTCCTAGGAGTCTCCCCAACATATATGTGCAACGTTTTGCTAAGATGGATCCCACTGCAGAGGCCTATGGGTGCATGTCCACACTTATTATGGGGTGGCACCCCCTCCCCTTTTGTTCCCCAAGGAGCCTTGCTGTGTGTATGCAGACAGGGAAGTTTTCCTTGACCTCAGGAGTGGTCATCTTATCTCTTTATTCCAGTCAGAGCTCAGCTTCTGCCACTAGCTTTGTCCTTGGAGTGTCTGGGTGAGAACAAAGCTTCAATTTTGCTCACTTGACAAACACCAGCTGTCCAGCCCAGGGGCCCATCTATCTCCTACCTCACAGGGAAGAAAAATAAATACTGACTTCTCTGGGGACTTCACAACCAAACCAGACATCGTGAGCTGCCTTCCCTGCAGGTGGCACTGTTGCATAGGTTTAGAAGGAGCCATGAGGGCCTTTTGGAGGAGAAAAAAGTCAGGGTGAACTTCCATTCGCTCATTTAACAAATCTTTGAGCATCTGTTCCAGTTGTTCCCTTGAATCTAAGATTCTTCCAACTTTAGATACACCATTATGTTATGGACCACTAAGATTAAAGAAGCTACCAATTAATCTGACACATTTCGTTACTTAATCTTAGAATCATTCTATGCAAATTAAAAGAGCTCTGTGGACATTTTAAATCATATCACTCACATGCTACAGACAAAAGCAAATGTAAACAAAGTAGCTGGTGAAAGTAAATCCTAAAATATTTTCATCATGAGTCTGCGTCTTCCAAATCGCTTCCTGGCTCAGAATCATCAGTCCCTGTTTTCTCACATAATTATCATGCTTTGAGCCATCACAAGCACTGATAATGCAATATCTCTTAAAAGAATGCTCCACTCTTATCTCCAGAATTGCCTGTCCATCGGTGACCCCAATTACTCAAGTTTTCATGCTGACCCTCTCTGATCTTACCAGGAGGTGTCAACAGAAAATTTCAGATCAAATTCTTCATGTGCAAGTGATCGCAGCTACAGCAACCTATCCACCAGCCAACTGTAATGTCATTGATTATAAAGCCTCTAAAATTTGGATGTCTTATTATATGAAAAAAAAAATGTGCTTGTTAGAATGAATGAAATATGTTATATGCCAGGTTCTGTTCTAGGCACTGGAGATACAGAAGTGGGGGAAGGAATCTCCTGGAGCTGATACTATAATGAAGGGATACAGAGAATATGAAATAAATAAGTAAAATATGTATCATATTAGATGGTGATAAACACTACAAAAGGTTTAGAGCTGTACATGGGATAAAATTTAAAATAATTTTCTCAGTCAAGGAAGGCCTCACTGTACAACTGAATCACTTTACTGTAGACCAGAAACTAACACAACATTGTAAATCAACTATATGTCAACAAAAATTTATAAATAAATAAATAAAACTTCACAGCACAAAAACAAAAGGCCTCACTGAGAAAGTAACATTTAAGCAGAGACCTGAAGTTGTCAGGTGAGCCGGCCGTAGAGGCATAGGGGGCAGTGAGAATTCTAGGCAGATCATCAAGGTGCCAAGGTCCTAAGGCAGGAGCATGCCTGGCCTATTCAACGAATGACAAGGAGGTCAAACAGCTAAAACAGAGTGAGAGCAGACATAGCAGATGTGTGGTTGCCAAGGGAGAGGGGAGCAGGGGAGGGTTGGATTGGGAGTTTGGGATTAGCAGATGCAAACCATTATATACAGGATGGATAAACAACAAGGTCCTATTGCATAGCATAGGGAACTATATTCAATATCCTATGATAAACCACAATGGAAAAGAGTACGAAAAAGTATACGTATGTATAGCTGAATCCCTTTGCTGTGCGGCAGAAATGAACACAACATTGTAAATGCTTCAATAAAATAAATTTTTTAAAAATAGAGGAGGATGGGTTAGCCTGGTGGGAGCTGAGTGCTGGCACGCCCTAGCCCTCTTCCCTGGAATATAATAAAACCAGACTGCAGAGTGCTTCCTGGGCCATAATTAAGACTGGAGTTTTTACGGTGAGTCAGAATGGATGAATAGGCAGGGCACAGAGGTTTTTTAGGGCAATGAAATTATTCTGTGTAATACTTTAATGGTGGATACATGCCCAAACCCATAAATGTACGAGCGTGAACATTAAGGTAAACTACAGACTTCGGGTGCGTATGATGAACCTACGTTGACACATCAACTGCAACAGAAGTGCTACTGTGGTGCGGGATGTTGATAATGGGAGGCTGTGTCTGGCTGGGGGGCAGGGGTATATGGGAAATTCCTGTCCCTTCCTCTCAATTTTGCTGTGAACCTAAAACTGCTTTTAAAAAATTAAATCTTTTTTTAAATATAAGAATACATATTATCCCTCTCTATTAGTAGTATTTAAAAAAACACCTTTACACATATTTTTTCCTCCCATTCTCTTATTTTTGTGCATGTGATAAGAACACTTAACCTAAGATCTATCCTCTTAGCAAAAGTTTAAACGTACAGTATTGTTAACCACAGGCACTATGGTGTACAGTAGATCTCTAGGACTTATATAGCATGGGGATAACTGGATATCCGCATGCAAGAGAATAAAATTGGACCCATATGGTACACCATTCACAAAAATCAACTCAAAATGGATTAAAGACTTAAATATAAGACCTGAAACTGGAAAACTCCTAGAAGAAAACATAGAGAAAATCTTCTTGACATTGGCCTTGGCAATGATTTCTTGGATACCACACTGAAAGCACAAGTAACAAAAGCAAAAATAGACAAATGGGACCACATCACACTAAAAAGCTTCTGCACAGCAAAGGAAACCATCAACAAAGTGAAAAGGCAACCTATGGAATGGGAGAAAATATTTGCAAACCACATATCTGATAAAGGGTTAATGTCCAAAATAGCTTAAATAAATAAATAACCTGATTTTAAAACGGCCAAAGGACTTGAATAGGTATTTCTCAAAAGAAGACATACAAATAACCAACACATATATGAAAAAGTGCTCAATATCACTAATCAGGGAGATGCAAAACCACAGTGAGATATCACCTCACATCCGTTAGGGTGGCTATTATCATAAATGAAATATAACAAGTGATGGCAAGAATGTGGAGAAAAAGGAACCCTTGTGCACTGTTGGGAGGAATATAAATTGGTACAGCCACTATGGAAAACAGTAGGAAGAGTCTTCAAAAAATTAAAATAGAACTGACATAGGATGCAGCAATCCCATTCTGGGTATATATCTAAAGGAAATGAAAACAGCATCTCAAAGAGATATCTGTCCTCTCATGTCCACTGAGGCACCACCCACAATAGCCAAGATATGGAAGCAACCTAAATGTCCATCAGTGGATGAACGGATAAAGAAACTATTATATTTACATACAATGTGATATTATTCATCTTTTAAAAATAAGGAAATCCTGTCATTTGCAACTTCATGGATGAACCTGGAGTACATTATGCTAAGTGGAAGAAGCCAGACACAGAAGAACAAAGAAATACATGATCCCACTTATATGAAGCATCTAAATAACGTAAGTAATTAAACTCATTGGAGAAAGTATCATGGTGGTTACCAGGGACTGAGGCAGAAAGGAGATGCCTTAGTCATCTAACAAGGAGATGTCGGTCAAAGGGCGTAAAGTTTCCCATTGGCCTTTGTTGTTAGGAGCAAATACTCCTGTCAAAACCCCCACGCTGAAGGCCCATCACTGGCAATCATTCAATTAAATCACCATCAACCCAATATATCTCACCTATTTGGCAACAGCCCAGACCTAGTAAACATCAAGGGACTAAGGAAAAGCAGCTCTCTTAACCACACAGAGGCCTTCATCTTGATAATGAACGCTCCCAGCAAGGACTGTTCAGGAAACAGAAGGTGAAGGTTCAGGAAGCCTCGCCAACATTTTAGGCCTGTGCCTGTGCTCAGGTGCAGAGTTCTCCACCAAAGGAAAACGTTTACAGCACTAGCACTCAGCCTCCTGAAAGGAACACTTTTATGACGGCTCTGGTACTCAAAAGTGTACGCAGGGCTCATACAGTGAAACAGCTCTTTTCCATGTTCGTGGACCTGGGGAATCTCTGAAATTCCTGAGAGTTTGTCCTACAGGTCAAGTGACCTATAGGGGGCTTTGTGGGATCAGTTTAGGGATGCCACGAAGCTTTGTCTTAACTGATGGGGTTCTTTGATTACGTACTCGAAGTCATTATTTCAGATTTAAGGTGAGTCCTCCAAAAATATTTTGTTGAAATGCATCTATCTCCCTCTGGGGCACTGAGGGGAGCAGCTACAACAGACTTGAAGGCTTTTATCCATCTAGACAGGCAAGTTGAAGGGGATTCAAACCTAGAGGACCATCCTAGCCTGCTATGGAAATAAGCTTGGTGGAATCCCACCCTCCAAAGTGAGTTCTTAATTAGCCTCAGATCAATTGAAAGTACTGTCAAATAAGAAATCCCAAACTCATTAGAAAAAAAAATTATCCATTTACCTTGTTCCTAGAATCCAAGAATGAAAATTAAACTCATCCTATTGACCTTGGAGAAAGGTAAAGAAATATTCTTACTACAGCTGTTCCCAGTAGGCCTGCAGTGTAGTCAAGCCTTGTATCCTGTCTCATTGTTGACCCGATGGTGGTCATTTCCACCATGGCTACTAAACCTTTCTTAAAGGACTTAAGCTACCAACAGGAAAGGATTATTATGTTTCTACTGAATTGAAAATATGACGTGTCCACAATTCAGAAAACCGCTAAACAGTAGAACAGTACTGCCTGCATCTGCCAATATTAACAACATCTGTGGAAGATTAGCGTATAAAAGACACCATTCAGGTCTGGCTTTGCTTCTTGAAAATGGCAATTCCACCTCTTAGGCTTTGTTCTCTGATTTGAAAAGTGAACTTGATAAAGAACACCTTGTAAAAGTGCAGACACACAAGCCAATGTTATTCGGGCTCTATATTCAAGGTGTAATTTATAAGAAAAAGAAAAGAACTTTTCAAACAACTGGAAAATTAAAGGATATAACATTTATATGCCCACCACTCAGCTGTAACAGATTTTAACATTTTTATGTTTGTTTCAGATATATTTTAGAAATAAAACATGACAATGTTTTATTGTTTTAATGTTAGCCCTTCCACACCAGCACCATGTGCCCCTACTTAACGCAATTCTCCTTCCCTCTCCTGAGATAGTAACCATGATCCCCATGCATGGTTTTACACTTTTACTAAATGAGTATATATATATAGGTAGCGTTCGTTTTACAAATATAGCACATTTGCATATTTTTAAAGCTTTACAAGTGAGGTCATGCTAAAAATATTCTGCAACTCATCTCTAAGAGTATTAAACTGACAGACCTATGGCTTATTCATTGTATCTGCTACATAGGACTTAAAGTTTGAACATATGTTGTTCTCAAAGTTTTCCATAAATTCATTCATTTAGTCATTAAAACAGTCCTAGGAGGTAGATATTATTTTCCTCCCATTATACAGATGATCAAGTGATACATGGAGGAATTAAATAACCTGCCCCGAGTCACACAGCTAGTAAGTGGCATGTAATCTGCATAGGATCAGACTCTGAGATAAGGGTTCAAAGCTCAAGATTGGTTCAAAAGGAGCACAGTAATACAATAGCTAATATTGAGGAGGGTTCCTGGTGGGCAGGTGTGCTTCATTAAGTGACAGGTGGAACCACGCACCTTTCTGAAAGTTCTTTATCAACTCTGTCTTTTCCAGCTTCATCTTCGCTCACCATAAGAAGTCAAACTAAAAGAATTTGAATGCGTTACCAGACAAACTACCAGTACCTCTGTCCGTGGTTTACTGAATGCTACTAACAGCTGTGTGGGTGACAATGACCCTTCCACACCAGCCTCCCAGCTTAGGCCCTGTTTTGAGGTTAATTATTCAGACATCAAGAAGTATAGCCACAAAGACACAGCATGTTTTATTTGTAGAATCATCTCTCCATAAAAATTATATATTTATATATATCTTATCATAAGAGAATATGCAACGGCTACATTGCCACTTATTTATCAGAAACACTTTTTTAAAACATATAAAGCATTAGGCACTACCTGCACCCTAACTTCTAGATGACCTCTCAGGACGTGGCACAGAAAAGTTCCAAAATCTATATTGATGGGTTTTAAAATTAAAGAACGCTATCGTAACAGAGTTATCAAGATTGCCACAGAATAATCTAGAACAGAACCACATTTGCACTCTCATGAACTAAAGAATGAGGCATTTTAAGTGGAAGTGACTGATGGGATGGCTTTGCCAGCAGAATAAAAAGACAGGGAGTTAATAAACAGCTGCAGTGTAGTTGCTGACACACTCAGCACAGAGAACACACTGACTAACACTCTGACCACTGAATATTGAGCATCTACTATGTGCTGGTCGTCAGAGGGAATGGTTGAGGAGATTGAGACACTTGACGATTTTTATCCCAGTAAAAGCTATTTAAAGTGAATGGTTTGCTTATCAGATTATGTTTAAACCAGACTGGAGATTTAATGAATCTGACATGATAACTGGGGTGAGGGAAGATTTATCAATAAGACCAGAACATATATAAACACATGGAAATAGCATTTTCTTCCCAAACATGATTGTAATTAATGTAAGACATCACGTAGACACCATTTAAAACAAAAACCGAAAAACCAAAACAAAAACACTAATTAGCAGAGCTTTGGGCTTTTTCTTTCCTTATATCCACCCCAGCACCTGCTGCCTGTTCTAAGGATCCTCACCGAGGAGTGTTGGAAGTATGGAATCCAAGGCAATTCTAACAGGTAAGGGTTGGTTAAGTTCCAGGAAGAACAAGAACTGGTAGAGGGAATATCATTTTTGCACTTTGTAAGATTGTTGTTGATAGTGCTTGGAGTGGCATCCAAAAATGGTGAGCTACAAGTTTTAAAGAAGAGAAAATCTGCACGTCGGGTTACATTTAAAAATAAACCATCGAGTCTCATTTTGGCTTGATTCATTGCTGTCCACTCTACTTTAATAGTCATAGGTTCAAGACCACCACCACGCTGCCCCTACTGGATTTTTTAAAAATTTTATTGAAGTGTAGTTGACTTACAATATTATATTAGTTTTAGGTGTACAATCTATTAAAAATTGCATATTTTTCTAGATTATACTCCATAAAAAGTTGTTATGAAATATTGACTGTTTCCCTGTGCTGCACATTATATTCTCGTAACTTATATTATACCTTGTAGTTTGTACCTCTTAATCCCCTTCACCTATGTTGCCCCTCCTCTCACTCCCTCCCCTTTGGTAACCACTAGTTTGTTCTCTGTCTTCGTGAGTCTGTTTTATGTTTGTTGTATTTTGCAGAGTCCACCCATCAACAGATGAATGGACAAAGAAGATGTGGTATATATATACAGTGGAATATTAGGCATAAAAAAGAATGAAAATTTGACATTTGTGACAACGTTGATTTTGGGGGAGGGGGAGTGGGAATAACACTATTAAGAATTCCACCTCCGCCTCCCAATGACCCGCTATTGAAGAATCTATTCCCCAATATAGAGAATGTTAGCTCTGATAGCCTTATGAAGAAGTTATCCAAAGACAGCTCTCACTAGCATAAAGTAAGAGTCCTAGATCTTTTAAATTTTCCACTCATAAAATACTAGAACAGTAAAAGGGTTATTTCATTGATCCTTAAAATATAAAAAAAAAAAAGTTTAGGGGGGGCCTACCTGGTGGCGCAGTGGTTGAGAGTCTGCCTGCCGATGCAGGGGACACGGGTTCGTGCCCCGGTCTGGGAAGATCCCACATGCTGCGGAGTGGCTGGGCCCATGAGCCATGGCCGCTGAGCCTGCGCGTCTGCAGCCTGTGCTCCGCAACGGGAGAGGCCGCAGCAGTGAGAGGCCCGCGTACCGCAAAAAAAAACAACAAAAAAAGTTGAGGACTTTTTCCCAAAAGCCATAGGGTCATGGTATCTATATTAAACAAGCACCCGAATTCCCTTTTAGAAAAAAACCTTTTTCAATCCAATTATATGCATTCGGGTGTACAGGATTTATCTAAGTTACCAAAATTGGAAAACATTAGGTCTTGTATAGAATAGAGAATTATAAACTGAAGTCAGGATTTAATTTCTTCTAAATGTTTGGCCTTAAAGAGTGGACAGTGAGGGCTTCCCTGGTGGCGCAGTGGTTGAAAGTCCACCTGCCGATGCAGGGGACACGGGCTCGTGCCCCGGTCCGGGAAGATCCTACATGCTGCGGAGCGGCTGGGCCCGTGAGCCATGGCCGCTGAGCCTGAGCGTCCCGAGCCTGTGCTCCGCGACGGGAGAGGCCACAACAGTGAGAGGCCCGCGTACCGCAAAAAAAAAAAAAGGTCTTTTTTGTCCCATTAGGTTTTCTCCAGGGGAGTGATTTTTTAATCAGTTCTCTGTTGTAACATAATGCAGAAAGAGGTCACTGGAAAAATTCCTTTAAGGTGTATTGTTTTCAGGTGCGTGTCACAGGCCAGCTGGTTCTCATTTTACTTTCTATGAACTACTTGTTAAAAGTAAAATGTTTATAGCACAGGGAGATCAGCTTCAGTGCTTTGTGACCACCTAGAGGGGTGGGGTAGGGAGGGTGGGAGGGAGATGCAAGAGGGAGGCAGGCAGACTCTCAACCACTGCGCCACCAGGGAAGCCCAAAAAAGACCTTTTTAATTGAAGTATACCATCTCACACAGAAGTTTTAATGAAATTGGAACAAGAAACAGATCAATTCAAGATGTAAGATCTTTACATTAAAGTCTCTTCCCATGGATTCTGAAGAGACTGTTTCCACAAAGACCACTAAGAAAATTCCAGCTCAGGCTTTGGACCATCGGTGCCACCAGTTAGCATTTCTGGAGACTGAAATTGTGAAATTGAAATGACGAATGGCCAGGCTAGAAACAAAGGCTACAGCTTCTACTTAATAATTTTACTCGGGAGATTTGGCTTCCAACATTACCACAGTGCTAGAAAGATTACAGAGAAGCACTTTTATGTAACGCCATGATTGGAGTCTTGTGTCTTCTGACTACGTGCTTACTGGGGAGACATTCAAAAACACTGTGTTACGGCAAAATAAAAATTTCCATAATCCTAACACAGGGACAACCTCTGTAAACACATTTAGGTGTATACTTTTGCTGTTACTCATTTTTAAATTGTCATACTGGATTACCATTTTTCAACCTGTTAATTTATACAATAAATATTCTCATGTAAATAAAATATTTCCAAGGACATTTCATAGGCATATAACATTCAGTAACGTGTTGCTATTAAATGTGTTATTTCAATCAAAATTCTATTAACTGGGGCTTCCCTGATGGCACAGTGGTTGAGAGTCTGCCTGCCGATGCAGGGGACACGGGTTCGTGCCCCGGTCCGGGAAGATCCCACATGCCGCAGAGCAGCTGGGCCCATGAGCCTGTGCGTCTGGAGCCTGTGCTCCGCAGCGGGAGAGGCCACAACAGTGAGAGGCCCACGTACCACCAAAAAAAAAAAAAAAAAATTCTATCAATTGTATATAAAGTATGGAAAATGGATACTGTGTGCTCCTTATTTCTCTTATTAATTAAAAATGTATTCAATAGTAAGTTCCAGTATAGCAGAATAAAGATCACCAAAAATTCACTTCTCCAAAAGGGAACCCTCCCTACACTGTTGGTGGGAATGTAAATTGGTGCAGCCACTACGGAGAACAGTATGGAGGTTCCTTTAAAAACTAAAAATAGAGTTACCATATCATCCAGGATTCCCACTCCTAGGCTTATGTCCAGAGAAGACTCTAATTCAAAAAGATACATGCACCCCAATGTTCATAGCAGCACTGTTTACAGTAGCCAAGACATGGAAGCAACCTAAATGTCCATCAACAGATGAATGGATAAAGAAGATGGGGTATATACACACAGTGGAATATTATTACTCAGCCATAAAAAAGAATGGAGCATTGCCATTTACAGCAACATGGATAGACCTAGGGATTATCATACTAAGTGAAGTAAGTCAGACAGAGAAAGACAAATATACGGTATCACTTAATGTGTGAAGTTTACAAAATGATACAGATGAACTTATTTACAAAACATAAATAGACCCACAGACATACAAAACAAATTTATGGTTGCCAGAGTGGGAAAAGGTGGGGTAATGGGTAAATTAGGAGTTTGGGATTAGCAGACACAAACTACCATATGCAAAATGGATAAACAACAAGGTCCAGCTGTATAGTACAGGGAACTAGATTCAATATCTTGTAATAACTACAATGGAAAAGAATCTGAAAAGAATATATATATATATATATATATAAAACGGAATCCCTTTGCTGTACATCAGAAACTAACAACACTGTAAATCAATTATATTTCAATTAAAATAAAAAAAACACAAAAATTCACTTTTCTAAAAAATAAAAGACAAAAAAAACTGGCAGAAACTGTCAAATTTAACTTTCTCACAATTCTAGAAATTAACCTAAGGCTTGCAACCATCCAAGGAGCATGTATTCAAGACTAACGGTGGAATCGCAGTAAGAACAATGAGCTCTGTGACATTCTAAGTTGTCCTATGCCAATTCCTATCTCCCCAGCTCCATAGTAGCCATGAAAACCAACAGCCTAGCAGAACCCAAAGAACACAGAACAGTCTGGGGCTCCCTAAAATCCCATCCCCAGAGAACTGTCATTACTGGAGCTCTGTGGAAGTTTTCCTGAAATCCTGGTCTTAATTTGACTTAACTCAAAATATGCTCAATTTGAATAGACCTAGATCAAGTAAGCAGATTGAATTAATAATTAAACACTACCCACAAAGAAAAAATCCAAGCCTACATGGCTTCACTGGTGAATTCTACCAAACATTTAAAGAATTAATACCAATGCTTCACAAACTCTCCCAAGAAATAGACGAGGACAAAACTGCTCAACTCATTCTATGAAGCCAGTATTACCCTGATACCAAAACCAGACATCACAAAAAGAACTACAGACCAATATACTGTATGAATGTAGATATGAAATTCCTTAATAAAATACTAGAAAAGTGACACATAGACAAATGGAAAACAATAGGGAGAGCCCAGAAGTAAACTATTACATATTATAGTCAATTAATTTATGACAAGCCAAGAATACACATTAGGGAAAGTAGAGTCTCTTCAATAAATAGTATTGGGAAAACTGGACAGCCATATGCAAAAGAATGAACCTGGACCACTATATTACACCACATATAAAAATTAACCCAAAGTGGATCAAAGACTTGAACATAAGATCTGAAACCATAAAACTCCTAGAGGAAAACATAGGCAATATATTTGACACTGGTCTTGGCAATGTTTTTTTCGTTTTGTTTTGTATCTGACTCCAAAAGCAAAGGCAACAAAAGTAAGAATAAGCAAGTGAACTACATCAAACTAAAAAACTTCTGCACAGCAAAGGAAGTCATCAATAAAATTAAAAGGCAACCTACTGAATGGGAGAAAGTATTTGTAAATCATATATCTTATTAGGGGTTAATATCCAAAATATGGAAAGAACTCATACAATTCAATAAAAAAATCCAATTTTTAAAAACAGGCAGAAGATCTGAATAGACATTTTTCCAAAGACAACATGCAGGTGGCCACCAAGTACATGAAAAAATGCTCAATCATCAGGGAAATGCAAATCAAAACCACAATGAGATATCATCTCACACCTGTTAAAATGGCTATTATCAAAAAGGCAAGAAATAAAAAATAAATAAATAAAAAATTAAAAAAATTTTTAAAATTTAAAAAAAAGGCAAGAAATAACAAGTGTCAGTGAGGATGTGAAGAAAAGGGAACAATTGTGCACTGTTGGTGGGAATGTAAATTGGTGCAACCACTATGGAAATCAGTATGGAAGTTCCTCAAAAAAAATTAAAAATAGAATTACCATATGATCCAGAAATTCCACTTCTGGGTACTTATATGAAGAAAATGAAAACACCAATTCGAAAAAACGTCTGCACCCCCATGTTCAGTGTAGCATTGTTTACAATAGCCAAGACATGGAAACAACCTAAGTGTCTACTGATGAATGAATGGATAAAGAAAATATATATACACACATACACACACACACACACACAAATGGAATATTATTCCAGGATAAAAAATAAAATCTCACCATTCACGACAACATGGATGGACCTTGAGGGCATTATGCTAAGTGAGATAAGTCAGATAGAGAAAGATAAATACTGCATGATCTCACTTATATATGGAAAGTATACATAACATACTTAAAAAGCAAAAACAAACAAAAAATCCCAAGCTCACACAGAGAACAGACTGGCCAGACTGGTGATTACCAGAGGCAGGGATTGGGGGTGGGCAAAATGGGTGAAGAGGGTCAAAAGGTACAAACTTCCGGTTACAAAATCAATAAGTGATGGAGATGTAATGTACAACATAGTGACTCTAGTTAATAATACTGTATTGCATATTTTCAGTATACTTTTAAGTATATCTTGAAAGTTCTCATCACAAAAAAATGAAAGTTTGAAGCTACGTGTGGTGATGCATATTAACTAGACTTATCATGGTGATCATTTTGTAATATATATATAAATATTGAATCATTATGTTGTACACCTGAAACTAATGTAATGTTATATGTCAATTATACCTCAATAAAAATTTTTAAAAAGAAAAGAAATTCATCCAATAAGTACATTAAAAGATACGCAATATCATTAATCACCAGGGAAATGCAAATCAAAACTACAATGATACCATTTCACACCCCTTAAGGTTACCAGAATCCAAAAGACAGAAAATAGCAAGTATTGGCAAGGATGTGGAAAAACTGGACCCTCATACACTGCATGTAAAATGCGACAGTCACTTTGGGAAAGTCTGGCAGTTCCTCAAAAATGTAGCGTTACCACGTGACCCTGCAATTTAACTTCTACATATTTACCCAAGATAATTCAAAACTTGTGCACAAATGTGCATAGCAGCACTATTCATAATAGCCAGAAAGTGGAAACAACCCACCTGTGGTATATCCATACAATGAACTACTATTCAGCAATGAAAAGGAATTAAGTATTGATATATACAATATGGATAAACTTTGAATACATGCTAAGTGAAAGAATTCAGTCACAGAAGGCTACACAGTACATGGTTCCATTTATATGCAATGTCGAGAATATGCTAATTTATAGAAAGAGAAGTTACATTAGTGGTTTCCAGGAGCTGGGGGAAAGCAGACCGGGGAGTGACTGCTAATGGATATGATGAGGTGCCTTTTGGGGGTGATTAAAATACTCTGGAATTACATAGTGTTGATGATTGTACATCTTTGTAAATATACTAAAACCACTATATTGTACACTTTTAAATTTTTTAAATAAACTATTCTTCCCTACTCCATGACGGGTAGTTAAACCAAGTGATAAAGCCCTGCTTTTTTTTTTTTTTTTTAATGCTAACTAATAGAATTCTAGATGCTACCCTTTGATGGAAAATCTTCATAATAAATAAAAGTAAACCTGAGAAAGAAATGAAGCCACCAAGGAAGAGATCCTTTGTACCATATAACTTGTTCAAAGAATCTGACTTGGTAAGGTGTTAAATCAAAATCCCCCTCCCCCACCCCTCCACCCAGTCCTGGAACTTGAGAATTTTCAAAACCATAAACCAAATTGTTCCACACATACAAATCTATCCTTGAAAGTATAATTTCAAAAGGGTCTTGTAATACTGAAAACTTTAAAAATGGTTTCCATGCCCTAAGAAAATAACCTTTAGAGAAATCTAGCTCTGATGGGTTGTTTCATTTCATAGTTTTCTGTCCCTGTCATAACATTGTAGTTGATCTCTGTGCATCGCTCTTACTACCTCTTATTTAATTCTATAAACTTTGTAAAGCCATGCTATCCATCTTTTAGCCTTTGTTGTTTTTTCCCTTATGCCCATAGTAAGTCATGCTTTGAAATATGAGAAAGGTACATGAAGGCAAAAGAAATTAGAAATATGCGTACTTCAAAAAAGAAGTTGAATTAGCAAGTTTTGTGGATGTAAAGTAGTAAACTGAAGGAAACTGGAATTGTTTATATCACTCACAAACCACACACCTCTCCATAGATAGTTGAGTTATTCTCCATATAATGTTTCTCTACATACATATTTTTTTAGTTCATGTTGTAAAAGCACTGCATGTTAAGTGCAAAGTCCATTTTTTCTTCCTCCACCAAAGGTCAATGTTGAATTGCCTGAAAGTTCCTGTCAGAAAATCCAGGTTCATTCCCGCTCTCCCGCTCCTTAGTTCTATTACCTTAGACAAGTTACCTAGACTTGACTTCACTCTAGCTTTATAACCACAAAGAAAAATGAAAAATAGAGGAGGTTGTACCACCAAGGATCAAAAAATTACAACCTTAGCCAATAACTCCAAGGAGTATATTTGAAAGGGCAATTATAGACCAAACTCATTCACGGACAGAGAGGTAAAAATTATCAAAGTACTAGCAAATTCACCTCTCGTCAAACATTCTCAGATCTCTCCTTCTGAATCCCCCTAGTGCTTTCTATCTCTGACAAACATTGCAATCCACAATTTTCCATTGCCTCCTTCTTCCAAGGAAGGATGTAAATCTCAATTTACCAGTATCTAAGCTTCAGTCCTTCCTCTGTTGGACAGCTCCATGACTTGGGGTAAATTGTTAGCCTTTTTAGCCTCAGTTACTTAACATGAAAACTGGGAATGATACGTTCTTTTCAGTGTTTCTAGACTTTAGGAGATCTAAGGACCAAAGAGGTATGAGTGGTTGAAAAGTCATAATAAAATATATGGCAATGTATTCTCCCCAATGGGCCATGAGCTTTTCAAGGCCAAGTCCTGGGCCCCATTGGTCTTTCTATTCTAAAAGTATCAAACTCAAGTGTCATAAAAATGAGCAGGTTCTTCACCTTTGGCTTTGACCTTGACTCCACCCATCTTGCACCAGCTAGGCACAGCAGCCACTGCAAGGTAAGATGGGGGGCGTAGTTTGTTATTGTGAAATGGCCACAGGTCTTACCTCTTTCTGAATCCCACACTCAATGACAAGATAATTAAACTCATACCCCTTCTCAGTTAGGCTGGTGACAGGACAGCCAGTTCTCAGAGACACTTCATCAGAATGCAAGAGGTGGCCTTGACCAAGGAGAGTCAGTGGAATAACAGTCCAGAATGTACAAGTACACCCTATGGACACTGTTGAAAGAATCCAAAAAAGAAAGATTCAGATAGAAATTTTTGTCCTAGAGGACACTGAAAGAAAATGTGAGCTTCTTATTAAAATATATATATAGATACATATATATATTTATCTATGTATATGTATATATACCCCTTAGAACACCCTTGACAGATGCAGTGTGATTGTTCAGATAAAGTCATAACAGTTGTGAGTGAAAATTAACCTCAGGTCAGACTTGCAGGCTTATCTGGAGACATCCTCCATCTCCTTCACCCAGTGCCATTTCCTTAAAAACTACAGACTTAAGCTAAACGTGGGATGCTATCTCTGCTTCACTTGCTGTGTGGGATGGGCCCCAGACTGGAGGAGCCTCAAGCTGGTACGATGGCCTTGGGTCTACATGACAAAACCAGTGTAAATGATGGGTGGGACATGAAAACAGCAGCTTCTCTGTAGCCTCTGGCCCTCCTCTAAAGCAGCCAAACACACCTTTTGTGGGTGAAGAGACAAAGGAAACCATATATTCGAGCAATATATGGTTCTGCCAATGTAATGAAGATCTGTACCTGCTGTGTCTCCTGCCCTGTATCCTTCTATAAAGCAAAATGAAGATAGTCTTAGATTAAAGCCTATTGGCGTCTGGTGAGTCTGACTGTGAAATCGAATCATCCACAGCCGTGGGCCCTCATTAATTCTACTACAAGGAATATATCCTAAGGAAGTTTTTAGATAGAGATGTAAAGGCATTCTTACAAATAAAGCTATCCATCACTATATTTTCATGATAAGGAAATACTAGAAATAAAAAAATGTTTAAAGTACTACATAGAAAGTAAACTTATCTAGTGACTTTTTTAATAAAGAAAGAGATATAGAGTTTAGGTGAGAAACAATGACTGTAAAGTAAGCCACAGTTCTGACACATGGACAAAGTAAGTGGGTTGCAAATAAAACAACAGATATTACCAAAAAAAAAAAAAGAAAAGAAAAAAATCCCACTAACTCAAAAAGATACATGGACTCCAATGTTCATAGCAGCATTATTTACAATTGCCAAGTCATGGAAGCAACCTAAATGTCCATCAACAGACATGGGGTGTGTGTGTGTGTGTGTGTGTGTGTGTGTGTACACACATATACATATATACAATGGAATACTACTCAGCCATAAAAAAGAAGGAAATCTTGCCATTTGCAGCAACATGGATGGACTTGGAGGACATTATGCTAAGTGAAATAAGTCAGACAGAGAAAGATAAACACTGTATGATATCACTTATATGTGGAATCTAAAAATATAACAAACTAGTGAATATAACAAAAAGAAGCAGACTCACAGGTATAAAGAACAAACTAGCGGTTACTGGGGGTGGGTGCATTATAGGGGTGGGAGAGTGGGAGGTATAAACTATTGGGTGTAAAGTAAGCTCAAGATTGTATTAAACAACACAGGGAATGTAGCCAATATTTTATAATAACTGATTAAATGGAAAGTAACCTTTAAAATAGTATAAAAGATTTTTAAGCAGATATAAAAGATAACTTTATGACTTAGGAAAAATAAATGAGGAGAGAAAAATGAAGATCTTTGTTTCCACGCCTCGATTTAGAAGTAACACACAAACACTCAAACAGAGTTACAGATGTAGAAAACAAAATTATGGTTCCCAGGGGGTAAGGGGCTGGGGGGGATAAATTGGGAGATTGGGATTGACATACACACACTACTATACATAAACTAGATAATAAGGACCTGCTGTATATCACAAGGAACACTACTCAATACTCTGTAATAAACTATATGGGAAAAGAATCTAAAAAATAGTGGATACATGTAAATGTATAACTGATTCACTTTGCTTTGCACCTGAAACTAACACAACATTGTAAATCAACTATACTCCAATAAAAATTTTTTAAATAAATAAATAAATAAAAACAAGGGGACAGGGGATGACCAGAGATAGGGGGCTGGATGATGAGTAGATCAGAATGGGACATGGAAAAGAAAGCTGAAACTTCAAGCAGGGAAATCTTTTCCCCAAGGCAGGGTGAATGAGGTGGAGAGCTGTGCAGTGGAAAATACCTACATCTAAAAGGAAACATAAAAAATAGCTCTTGACATCCACCAGAGGGCAGACAGCAGAAGCAAGAAGAACTACAATCCTGCAGCCTGCAGAAAAAAAAACACATTCACAGATAGACAAGATGAAAAAGCAGAGGGCTATGTACCAGATGAAGGAACAAGATAAAACCCCAGAAAAACAACTAAATGAAGTGGAGATAGGCAACCTTCCAGAAAAAGGATTCAGAATAATGATAGTGAAGATGATCCAGGACCTCAGAAAAAGAATGGAGACAAAGATCGAGAAGATGCAAGAAATGTGTAACAAAGACCTAGAAGAATTAAAGAACAAACAAACAGAGATGAACAATACAATAACTGAAATGAAAACTACACTAGAAGGAATCAATAGCAGAATAACTGACGCATAAGAATGGATAAGTGACCTGGAAGACTGAATGGTGGAATTCACTGCCACGGAACAGAATAAAGAAAAAAGAATGAAAAGCAATGAAGACAGTCTAAAAGACCTCTGGGGCAACATTAAACACAACAACATTTGCATTATAGGGGTCCCAGAAGGAGAAGAGAGAGAGAAAGGACCCGAGAAAATATCTGAAGAGATTATAGTCGAAAACTCCCTAACATGCGAAAGGAAATAGCCACCCAAGTCCAGGAAGTGCAGAGAGTCCCATACAGGATAAACCCAAGGAGAAACATGCCGAGACACATAGTAATCAAATTGGCAAATATTAAAGACAAAGAAAAATTATTGAAAGCAGCTAGGGAAAAATGACAACATACAAGGGAACTCCCATAAGGTTAACAGCTGACTTCTCAGCAGAAACTCTACAAGCCAGAAGGGCGTGGCATGATATACTTAAAGTGATGAAACGGAAGAACCTACAGCCAAGATTACTCTACCCAGCAAGGATCTCATTCAGATTCAGTGAAGAAACCAAAAGCTTTACAGACAAGCAAAAGCTAAGAGAATTCAACTACACCAAACCAGCTCTACCACAAATGCTAAAGGAACTTCTCTAAGTGGGAAACACAAAAGAAGAAAAGGATCTACAAAAACTAACACAAAACAACTAAGAAAATGGTCATAGGAATATACATATCGATAATTATCTTAAACGTGAATGGATTAAATGCTCCAACCAAACGACACAGGCTTGCTGAATGGATACAAAAACAAGACCCATATACATATGCTGTCTACAAGAGACCCACTTCAGACCTAGGGACACATACAGACTGAAAGTGAGGGGATGGAAAAAGATATTCCATGCAAATGGAAATCAAAAGAAAACTGGAGTAGCAATACTCATATCAGATAAAACAGACTTTAAAATAAAGAATGTTACAAGAGACAAGGAAGGACACTACATAATGATCAAGGGATCGATCCAAGAAGAAGATATAACAATTATAAATATATATGCACCCAACATAGGAGCACCTCAATACATAAGGCAACTTTTACCAATGGACAGATCATCCAAAATGAAAATAAATAAGGAAACAGAAGCTTTAAATGATACAATAGACCAGATAGATTTCATTGATATTTATAGGACATTCCACCCAAAAACAGCAGATTACACTTTCTTCTCAAGTGTGCACGGAACATTCTCCAGGATAGATCACATCTTGGGTCACAAATCAAGCGTCAGTAAATTTAAGAAAATAGAAATCATATAAAAAATATATTCTGACCACAGCGCTATGAGATTAGAAATGAATTACAGGGAAAAAAACGTAAAAAACACAAACACATGGAGGCCAAAACATGGAGGTTACTAAATAACCCAGATCACTGAAGATATCAAAGAGGAAATCAAAAAATACCTAGAGAAAAATGACAATGAAAATACAACGATCCAAAACCTATGGGATGCAGCAAAAGCAGTTCTAAGAGGGAAGTTTATAGAAATACAATCCTACCTCAAGAAACAAGAAAAAATCCCAAATAAAAAATCTAAGCTTACACCTAAAGGAACTAGAGAAAGAAGAACAAACAAAATCCAAAATTAGCAGAAGGAAAGAAATCATAAAGATCAGAGCAGAAATAAATGAAATAGAAACAAAGAAATCAAAAGCAAAGATCAATAAAACCAAAAGCTGGTTCTTTGAGAAGATAACCGAAATTGACAAACCATTAGCCAGACTCATCAAGCAAAAGAGGAAGAGGACTCAAATCAATAAAATCAGAAATGAAAAAGGAGAAGTTACAACAGACACCACAGAAATACAAAGCATCCTAAGAGACTGCTACAAGCAACTCTATGCCAATAAAATGGACAACCTGGAAGAAATGGACAAATGCTTAGCAAGGTATAACCTTCCAAAACTGAACCAGGAAGAAATAGAAAATATGAAGAGACCAATCACAAGTAATGAAATTGAAACTGTGATGAAAAATCTTCCAATAAACAAAAGTCCAGGACCAGATGGCTTCACAGGTGAATTCTATCAAACATTTAGAGAAGAGCTAACATCCGTCATTCTCAAACTCTTCCAAAAAACTGCAGAAGAAGGAACACTCCCAAACTCATTCTATGAGGCCACCATCACCCTTATACCAAAACCAGACAAAGATACTACAAAAAAAGAAAATTACAGACCAATATCACTGATGAATATAGATGCAAAAATCCTCAACAAAATACTAGCAAACAGAATCCAACAACACATTAAAAGGATCATACCCCATGATCCAGTGGGATTTATCCCAGTGATGCAAGGATTCTTCAATATACGCAAATCAATCAATGTGATACACCACATCAACAAATTGAAGAATAAAAACCATATGCTCATCTCAATAGATGCAGAAAAAGCTTTTGACAAAATTCAACACCCATTTATATAAAAACTCTCCAAAAAGTTGGCATAGAGGGAACCTACCTCAACATCATAAAGGCCATATACAACAAACCCACAGCAAACATCATTCTCAATGGTGAAAAACTGAAAGCATTTCCTCTAAGATCAGGAGCAAGACAAGGATGTCCACTCTCACCACTATTATTCAACATAGTTTTAGAAGTCCTAGCCATGGCAATCAGAGAAAAAAAAGAAATAAAAGGAATACAAATCGGAAAAGAAGAAGTAAAACAATCACTGTTTGCAGATGACCTGATACTATACATAAAGAATCCTAAAGATGCTACCAGAAAACTATTAGAGCTAATCAATGAATTTGGTAACATAGCAGGATACAAAATTAATGCACAGAAATCTCTTGCATTCCTATACACTAATGATGAAAAATCTGAAAGAGAAATTAAGGAAACACTCCCATTTACCATTGCAACAGAGAGAATAAAATACTGAGGAATAAACCTACCTAGGGAGACAAAAGACCTGTATGCAGAAAACTGTAAGACACTGTTGAAAGAAATTAAAGATAATACCAACAGATGGAGAGATATACCATGCTCTTGGATTGGAAGTATCAGTATTGTGAAAATGACTATACTACCCAAAGCAATCTACAGATTCAATGCAATCCTTATCAAATTACCAATGGCATTTTTTACAAAACTAGAACAGAAAATCTTAAAATTTGTATGGAGACACACAAGACCCCGAATAGCCAAAGCAGTCTTGAGGGAACAAAATGGAGCTGGAGGAATCAGACTCCCTGACTTCAGACTACACTACAAAGCTACAGTAATCAAGACAAGATGGTACTGGCACAAAAACAGAAATATAGATCAATTGAACAGGATAGAAAGCCCAGAGATAAACCCACGCACCTATGGTCAACTAATCTATGACAAAGGAGGCAAGGATATACAATGAAGAAAAGACAGTCTCTTCGATAAGTGGTGCTGGGAAAACTGGGCAGCTACATGTAAAAGAATGAAATTAGAACACTCCCTAACACCATACACAAAAATAAACTCAAAATGGATTCGAGACCTAAGTGTAAGACCAGGCACTATTAAACTCTTAAAGGAAAACATAGGAAGAACACTCTGACATAAATCACAGCAAGATATTTTTTGATCTATCTCCTAGAGTAATGGAAATAAAAACAAAAATAAACAAATGGGACCTAATGAAACTTCAAAGCTTTTGCACAGCAAAGGAAACCATAAACAAGACGAAAAGACAACCCTCAGAATGGGAGAAAATATTTGCCAATGAATCAATGGACAAAGGATTAATATCCAAAATATATAAATAGTTCATGCAGCTCAATATTAAAGAAACAAAGAAGCCAATCCAAAAATGGGCAGAAGACCTAAACAGACATTTCTCCAAAGAAGACATACACATGACCAAGAAGCACATGAAAAGCTGCTCAACATCACTAATTATTAGGAAATGCAAATCAAAACTACAATGAGGTACCACCTCACAGCAGTTAGAATGGACTTCATCAGAAAATCTACAAACAACAAATTCTGGAGAGGGTGTGGAGAAATTGGAACCCTCTTGCACTGTTGGTGGCAATGTAAATTGATACAGCCACTATGGAGAACAGTATGGAGGTTCCTTAAAAAACTACAAATAAAATTACCATCTGATCCAGCAATCCCATTACTGGGCATATACCCAGAGAAAACCATAATTCAAAAAGACACATGCACCCCAATGTTCATTACAGCACTATTTACCATAGCCAGGTCATGGAAGCAACCTACATGCCCATCGACAGACGAATGGATAAAGAAGATGTGGTACATATATACAATGGAATATTACTCAGCCATAAAAAGGAACGAAATTGGGCATTTGTTGAGACGTGGGTGGATCTAGAGACTGTCATTCATACAGAGTGAAGTAAGTCAGAAAGAGAAAAACAAATATCGTATATTAACACATATATGTGGAACCTAGAAAAATGGTAGATGAACCGGTTTGCAGGGCAGAAAGTGAGACACAGATGTAGAGAACAAAGGTATGGACACCAAGGGGGGAAAGCCACGGGGGGTGGGGGTGGGGGTGGGCTGAATTGGCCGATTGGGATTGACATGTATACACTGATGTTTATAAAACTGATGACTAATAAGAACCTGCTGTATAAAAATAAATAAATAAAATTCAAAAATTAAAAAAAAAATAGCTCTTCTCCCAAGCATGAGGATAAACTAGATAAATCACTTGCTTTGGGAGGGTGCGGAGGTAGAGGGAAAAAAGAGAGGAAGCAACACCACTACAGAAGTCAGGAAAATAAAATGGCAAATCGCTTCTACTCAAAACAGCACACAGCAAAAGACCCAGCAACCTCTACACCTTCAGCAAAACATGAGAGCTGCTCTAGTACCTGACTCTTCCTCAGAAAACGCCGAAATTATGCAGAGAAGTAAAGATGATCGGAACCCCACAGAAGCCTTCACGATGTCAGCTCCCAACCAAAGACCCTGGAAAAACACAGGAAATTGGTAGCACCTGGCCTGTTTTGAATACTTTTATAGCCAATGCCACACCCAGCTGACTGCATTTACAAGTCACTTTGTGCTGATTGATTTTATTTTCCAGGAATATGGATTGTTTTTGCTGATTCAAATTGCTTAATATCTGGAAAATAGGGAAAGCACAAAGAACGAAATTAAACTCTTTATAAAAGCCACCATGTTTTATATTCAAAGAAAGACTTCTTTCTACCACCTGAAACTTGACATTCTCCTGATCACTCCAGTACAGAAATCAGGAATGCAAAGAAAGTACCACCACAAACCTTTGAGAATGTGACTTCTCCAGGCCCTCTGAAGTTCCTGGGAGAAGAAGTTCCTGAAGTTCCAGAGTGTCAATGTGTGTTTATTGAATTGTTGGGGAATGACATTTAGGGAGATATTTTAAGCCAGTAGTTTTCCAACCTTAGCAGGATCAGAATCACCTGCAGGGCTTGTTAAAACACAGATTGCTAGGCTGTGCCCCAGATTCTAATTCGAGGCTGCCATGGGGCCTAAGAATGTGTTTCTGAAAGTTCCAGGTGATGCTGATGTGCCGGTCCCAGGACCACACTTTGAGAACCACTGACTCAGATAAAATTACTTTAGAGAACCACATAGTTCAATGGCTCACAAACTTGAGGTTAATTATCAAAATTATCAGGAGGGTTATTTAAAAATGTAGATGTCGGGCTTCCCTGGTGGCGCAGTGGTTGAGAGTCCGCCTGCCGATGCAGGGGACACGGGTTCGTGCCCCGGTCCGGAAAGATCCCACATGCCACGGAGCGGCTAGGCCCGTGAGCCACGGCCACTGAGCCTGTGCGTCCGGAGCCTGTGCTCTGCAACGGGAGAGGCCACAACAGTGAGAGGCCCACATACAGCAAAAAAAAAAAAAATGTAGATGTCTTAGTTCCACTCCAGTCCAATGGGATCTAATTGTAGCTGAAAGCTTTAGAGTACATCTGAATCACTGCAGGTTCTTCTGAAAAAATGTACATTTCTAGAGTCTAAACCAGAGGGACAAGGCCCAGGAATCTGCATTTTTAACAATTGCCCCAGGTGATTCGTGGAGGCTCATACTTTGAGAAACCTGGAGCAGAGGTCCTCAGGACTACTGATGAGGGAGGGAGGGAGGGAGGCCTCCAGTTCTCCTTCAGTGATTTCCATTTCATTTTCATCTGTTTTACATTGGAGCCTTTTTTTTTTAACCACCAACGTTATAAATCCTCTATGTCCTTTGAAGTGTAAGATCTTAATATTAAATTAGAAACTAGATGTGACTAGAGGTTGCTCCATAAATGTCATCTTTGATACACCAATGAGGAATAAAAAAGTAGGATTCCAAATCCTACTTCCCTTCATATATTCTCCTGGTATTTCCAACACCTATATAATATAAATGCTATAAATGTAAAACAAATGTTTTATAAATTTATAAAATTATACATTTACAAATGTAACACATTTATGTTATTTGTGCTAGTAGTTGTGCTCTTTTGAGGATCTGGAATGATCTAAAAGAAAACAGAGAGACCAGTCCAACCAGCATGATACTGGACCTAATTCCAGAATCGGCAACCTGAACAAAAAGCCTTTCCATAAGAGGGAAGAAAAACCTTCACACGAGGCAGCACTTCCCTCCTCCCAACTGTAGCTTCTTCTAGACATCCACACATTATAATAGGAAAAAAGAGGTGGGATAAATCAGCATGCCACCAGGCCATTTTGTACCACCTCCAGATCTGGGAAGGAAGGACCTCTGCTCACGACTCAGGCTCTAGAGGGCTTCACTCTGGCCTTCTCCACTGTGCCCTTCGCCTGGGGGAGAAGATGTGTTGGATCAAGAGGACAAGCCACCCAGAGCCCAAACCTACAGAATTTTCTAACCAAATGGCCCTCATTTCACACCCAAGGCCCACATGAGTCTCTCCCCTGAGTCTGTCCTCCCTGGTGTGGGTACCCCTTGGCCCAGTGGGTGACCAAAAGGTAGTTGCCTACTAGAAATATGACCAGAACTTGGACACGTCATTTGTAGTGTCCACACCCATGCTCTCCGTGTGTGTGGGGCCCCTCACAACACAGATTGGAGTGGGACTGGGAAGAGAGGAGAAATTGGGCCACAGGCTATGGGTGGGCCATAAGTGGAGTGGAGATAGATGGTGGCTCTCACCACATTGCAATGTTCCAACACAGAACTCTGAGGACTCTGAAAATTCCAAATTAAAATCTGCCTTTCTATCTCATTATGAAAGTTGGTTCGTCAAAATAGGAGGTCAGAACATATCTTGTTTAACAGTTTCTTTGATTGATTTATAAGTTTTATAAGATATCTGGAACATGTGCCTCCACTTGTACCCTTGCTGCTGTCCCCATATATGCTGGTTAGGAACGGACCTGGGCCATTTGGGCTCAGCTCAGAGTAGCTGGTCCTGGGCCATATCTACTGACCTCCTTGGAAGCTCTTAGGACCTTGTCTAGCTCAGCCAATGACCGTGAAGGACCTGGATTTTACTAGACTTCTTGGTTCACCC
The DNA here is from genome assembly GCF_963455315.2 of Globicephala melas. NCBI lineage: Eukaryota > Metazoa > Chordata > Mammalia > Artiodactyla > Delphinidae > Globicephala > Globicephala melas. Next base: position 10,642,298 of record NC_083321.1, read on the forward strand.
CTCAATGTTCACCTCTAGTAAATCAAGCAAATAAATGGAATTACGTAAGTCGTGTTTAACAGCATGTACAGAGGCGAAACAAAAGGAGTACAGATTATCTCATAGTGCATTTACCTGATTAGATAAAGAAATACTGAATAATAGATGACTCTAATGTACTTAATACTTGGGTGACCTTGACTCCAGACCCTAGATGCTTAAATCCTGAATTCTCTCTCAGTCTTGCTGGAAACCTCCTCAATCTTCTACTTTTATTTTCTAGTTTGTTCCTATGTAAACTTCTAACATTTATCGCAGTGTGATTATAGGCCAATACATGTTATTAATTTATTATTTGGTTTAAGCACCTGGGGCGGTTCCTTTCAGCAAATATTTGACAACCTCTCATGTAGCAGGCATTCTGCATGGTGCAGTAGGAGATACAATGGTGAACAAGGAAGACTGACCCTTGCCTTTGAGGAGCTCACTGTCTGTCAGGGAAACAAACACAGTTAAGAAATATTGATAATTCTGCAAATAACTAATTGCATTTCTCGTATGTGCTACAAAGGAAAGTACAGAGTGCCAAGGGTGTAGATAACAGAGGAACATAACCAAGTCTGGAGGTGCTACGAGAGTGTCCCTGAGGAAGTACAGCTCCCCTTAACCACAAGGGATGCCTGAAACAGAGGATAGTACCAAACCCTATATATACTGTTTTCCCTATACGTACATAGCTATAATAAAGTTTAATTTATAAATTAGGCACAATAAGAGATTAAGAATAACTAGTAATAAAATAGAACAATTATAAAACATACTATAATAAATGGTAGGTGAATGTGGTCTCTCTCTCCCAGGATACCTTATTGTAAGAATGTAATGCCTTTTCCATTTTAAGGAAGCACTTTTCATGCACTGTGGCCTTCCCTTTTGCAGTTTGAGGTGGCTAGGTAGACTTGATCCTGGGTGAAGCCTACTGGGCCTCAATAGTTTGATCATGAATCTGTATCCAACCTCACTGGTGCTGGTAGAGCAGAGTAGACATCGCTGGCAGGAGATTGGAGGGTGGGAGAAAAGGAGGATCTAGGGTATTTCTCCCCCTTAATCTCTCCTCATGAGACATCTCCAGTGAGGGTACCCCTGCCAGGCAGCACTACCTTCCACAGTTCCATGGCTTCCGTTGGCCCCTCCAAGTCTAGGGTAGTGACAGTCTGCAGTTGCTAAACTCTGGGGTGCCTCATCTTCTCCTATTTACTCTTTCAGCTCTTCTAAAACCCCTCGTTATTAGCAGAAAATGAGATATTAATAATCTGTGGCACGTGGTGGCATCACACTACTTAATTTGCCACCCGTTGCTTCTTACGATGATGAGCCAGTTGAAGGCAAGATTTCTGAAGGTCGGTTAGCTTCTGCAGTTGGCTGTGAGAGCGACAGGAATGATTTAGGAGAATATGGGGTGAGATGGCTACTTCTGACGTCATGGACCAGCTTACAGGAATAAAATTTTAAGTTCAAGATCTTAAGTTCTTGTTTGACTTATGTTCAGAAAACCAGAGAACTTCTATACAAGCCTGACAAGATGTCATTATTTCTTATACCCACAGGCCAGAGGAGGCTGAGAATTAATGCCAAGAGCTAACTGTACAGCTTGCAGAATTATAATGCAAGTATAGCTTACAGCCCACCAAAGTCTCTGTTGTAAGGATTTGATCATTGACTAGGAAGGAGTGGGACCCTAAGAATCAAGATAGGTATTTTGAATATACTTGAAAGGACCTGAGAATCTTAATCATATAATCAATTTGAAACTTTCTTGTTAAAAGAATTAGCTTCTCCTATCCTGGCTGAACAGCCTAGGCTTCCTTTGCTTAAAGACCCTATAATAATCTAATTTGCGGCAGTTTTCCTGCAAGGATACGGCTGTTCTCCTTATAGCCTAGACCTATGACCACTCATTGTCTCTGGAACCATCACTAGGGTTAGATCCCACTATGCCCCAGGAAGACAAGTGCAAAGTTTGATCCAACAGGAGACAGCTTAAACACAAAAATAATTACGAGATCTTTCTAATTTACATTTGCAGAAACCTAGGAAAGATATTTGGAATTGGATTCTTGGCATATTAGATCAAAGAAAACAATATAATGTTGGATCATGAGAAATATTAATGTAGATGCAGTTATCAGAGACTATGAATTGTGCTAACTTTAGCTATAGGAAGTGACCCCAACATTTTACTTGGTTGAAAGCTGGACTTAATAGTGACCTACATTAGGAAGGATGAGAGGCCAGAAATGCACTGTCAAATGCTTAAGGAGATGGGAATGTTGAAGAGAATTTATATCATGTGCAACCCACTCACCTAGCCTCTCTCTTCCTTGGGAAAGGCCAGAGAATACTCTCCTAACTATGACATTAAGAAATGAACTAGTGATGGGAAATGGATGAGAATGATAGTGAGAGACTTGACCATTGAAATTATCTCAGTCAGTCTGATGTGATCCTAAATTAGCCAAGATTAGATGACACTACTTAACCATCAAAGATAAGGTTGGAGCAATTACTATAACTGGTAAGAGAACCAGAGTGACAATAGAAGTGTTTTGACTGATAGACATCAGCTAATGAATAATGAGGTAGCTAGAAATGAAATAGATGGTCAGCTTACAAAAGTATTGCTTGAACTATATAACTGGAAAAAATTCTAAGTATCACATGTCAGTTATCGACTGCTGTGTAACTAATCACTCCAAAACCTAGTAGATTAAAAATCATTTTCTCACAAATCTATGGGTCATCAATTTAGGCTGGATTTAGCTGGATAGTTATTCTATTAATTTTGCCTGGGGTTATTCATGTTATTTTATTCATCTGGTGGCTAAACTAGTGCAAAATGATCTAGAATCACCTCACTCCTTGGTGGGGGTTGGCAGGCTGACAGCTAGACTGTCTCAGTTCTCCACAATACGGCCCTTCAGTCAGGCTAGCTCATGTTCATACACACGGTGGGTCTCCAGATTCACACAACAGAACGCAGTGCAAAAGCAACTTTCAACCTTCCACTTTCATCATATTTGCTAACTTCCTATGGACCCAAGTAAGTCGCATGACCAAGCCCAAAGTCAAGTCCAGGATTAAGGAGATCTCCTGTATGGAAATATAAATTTTACAGACGTTAGTATACAGGTGTCACATAAAGCCTTGAGATTTAACGAGATCAGGAACTGAACCCTAGAATATTACAACTTTAGAAAATCAGGCACGTTACGAGGAACCAGCAAGAGAAAACGAAAAAAGGATCACTCAGAAAGGCAGGAAAAAGACTCCATAGGGCTTCCCTGGTGGCGCAGTGGTTGAGAGTCCGCCTGCCGATGCAGGGGACACGGGTTCGTGCCCCGGTCCGGGAAGATCCCACATGCCACGGAGCGGCTGGGCCCGTGAGCCATGGCCGCTGAGCCTGCGCGTCCGGAGCCTGTGCTCCGCAACGGGAGAGGCCACGACAGTGAGCGGCCCGCGTACCGCAAAAAAAAAAAACTCCATAAAAGGATGGTGTTCCAGCCAAGTAAAGTAAGTATTTGAGAAGAAAAGAGCAATCAATCATCAGGTGAGGTAAATGAGAATTTTAAATTCACAATGAAAGCAGCAGTGTGGAAGTGACTTTTGATCTCGATAAGACCAGTTTTAGAGAAAGGGTGAGGGTATTCAAGTCTAAATAGAATAGTTTTAAGCCAGAAATGAGAAAACAGTTTTTAGCTGCAGGACATTGCTTCTGATATAATAACTAGGAAAATATGACACATTTTTTTATTTTTCTCATTTTTATTGGAGTATAGTTGATTTACAATGTTGTGTTAGTTTCAGGTGTACAGCAAAGTGAATCAGCTATACATATACATATATCCAGTCTTTTTTTAGGTTCTTTTCCCATATAGGTCATTACAGAGTATTGAATAGAGTTTCCTGTGCTATACAGTAGATCATTATTCGTTATCTATTTTATATATAGTAGTGTGTATATGTCAATCCCTAACTCCCAATTTATCCCTCCCCCCCCTTAGATTGGAAAACTGTGGAAGTAATGCAGACTGAATGAATTAGAGGTAGTAGAATGTGACCAATAAACAGATCTGTCGACTGTAATGGACAACAGAGGTAAACCCATCAGTGATCAACATATCAGCATTAGCAGAGGAAAAAAATGGAGGAAAAGATGTTATAATTAAGCCCATAGCTAAGGTGATATATTCTCTTTTTTCCCAACTTTATTGAGATATAAATGACAAAAATTGTATATATATTAAGGTGAACAACAAGATGATTTGATATACATATATATTATGAAATGATCACCATAATCAAGCTAATTAACATTTCCATCATCTCACATAACACCATTTTTTTGTATGTGGGGGGAGAACACGTAAAATCTACTCTTAGCAAATTTCAAGCATACAATACAGTATTATTAACTATAGGCACTATGCTGTACATTAGGTCCCCAGAATATATTCATCTTATAGCTGAAAGTTTGTACCCTTTGTCCAACATTTCCCTTTTTCCCCCAATCCCCAACCCCTGGCAACCACCATTCTACCATCTGCTACTATGACTTCGACTTTTTTTAGGTGCCACATATAAGTGATATCATACAGTATTTGTCTTTCTCTAATTTATTTCATTTAGCATAATGCCTTCAAGGTCCATCCATTTAGTCACAAATAGTAGGATTTCCTTCTTTCTCATGACTGAATAATATCACATTGTATATATATACCACGTTTTCTTTATCCATTCATCAGTTGACGGACACTTAGATTGATGCCATAATCCTGGCTGTTGGCAACAACGCTGCTAAGAATGTAGGAGTACAGATATCTCTGAGATACTGTAACTGTGCTTGTTTTTCAACCAAAGAATGGTTAATAGTTAAAGCTCAGGGGTTTGGTGGACTGGTTCCTGTTTCACTTTGAGTTTTTTGCTTTGTTTCTGCCTTTGTTCTTGTTTTTACAGAAATATATGACCACTGACCCATAGAACAGATATGCTGATCTGGACAATGTAATGACCACACTCAAGTTCTAATATCAGCAAGGTACTTCGTGATTAGTGTACACATCTCCGAAAACAGAAGAGCAGCCTACCCCCAGCAAGTAGCCTGCAGCCGTTTCCTGCTTCCCTTCTTATATAAATCCTGGCTAACACTTGAAGAGTTGGGAGTTGGTTCTTTCAGGCAGTAGTCCACTTTCTCCCCAGGTTGTCGGTTTCCTTAAAATAAAGCTACTTTTCCTTTACCCAACACTTGTTTCTCAGTGTTGGTTTCTTCAGCAACAAGCAACAGAAACTGAGTTCCATCACAATACAGATTTCACTTCCTTTGGATATATGCCCAGAATTGAGATTGCTGAATCAAAAAATAGTTCTGTTTTTAACTTCTTAAGAAAATGCCATACCGTTTTCATGATGACTGTACCAATTTACATTCCCACCAACATGGCACAGGGGTTCCCTTTCCTTCAAATCCTCACCAACACTTGTTACCTCTTTTCTTTTTGACAACAGCCATCCTAACAGGCGTGAGGTGACATCTCACTGTGGTTTTGATTTGCATTTCCCTGACGATAGTGATGTTGAGCACCTTTGCATGTACTTACTGGCCATTTGTGTATCTTCTTTGAAAAATATCTGTTCAGGTCCTTTGCCCATATTCCAGTGGGATTATTTGGGTTTTTTGCTATTGATCTGTAGGAGTTCCTTATATATTTTAGATGTTAATACCTTATCAGGTATATGGTATCTAATAAATATTTTTTTCCCATTCCCTAGGCTGCCTCTTTATTTTGTTGATGGTTTCCTTTGCTATGCAGAAGCTTTTCAGTTTGATATAGTCCCGTTTGTTATTTTTGCTTTTGCTGTTTATGCTCTCAGTTGCATATACAAAAAAAATCATTGCCAAGACAAATGTCAAGGAGCTTCCTCCCTATGTTTTCTGTACATGTCTGTTAGGTCTACTTATTAGTTTCATTCGGTGGTGTCACGTTTGCCTGCTTCTTTGTGAACACAAGTCTGTTTCCTCTGGTTTGCTTTCTCTATACAGTCCTCCTTGATGGCTCCACTGGCGTTTTACAACCTCCTACCTGGAACCCATAGTTTCCACATAGGAACTTTTGTCCACGGATGGCTGCTAAGGTTACTATTGCTGTGGGGTTATATATGAGAGACCTCCTATTCCACCATCTTGCTGACCCAGAGCAAACATTGTAAAGCCAAACAGAGTATTCTCTAATAGTTTTTGGAAGAACTATGATAGACAACATTTCCTACATGTAGCATGTAGCATCCTTCCTGGCATACCCCCAAATCCACATTTGATGTATATCTCTATGGTTTTCCTCCTGGGCTAGAAAACTCTCAGGGCATCTATCTTAGGAAAAAAATTATAGGTCAAAAACCACTATGCTTAAAATAAAAAATAATAATAAAAAAAAACCACTATGCCAAAGACCTTCCCATATGCCAGGCTCCCCCATCCTGCCTGTTCCAACTTCAGACTTACAACTTCTACTTCCATTTTTATATGTTGTAAGCCCTTGCCCCCATCAAATCCAATCTCTCAGGAGACGTAAATAAAATACAACCAAAGTGGAATGGGAAAGAGAGAACATTACTGACAACAGTCATTCACATAATTTATTCTCATTGGGCTGAAGGCAAGTAGGGAATATGAATCCTAAAGTTTGGGGATAGGAAACAGAGAAAAATTATTTCCTCATTCTCCCTGACTATACTTTCAAGTCTTCTTCCTGGTTTATTACGTTATTTGGACAACCACACTTGATCACACCTCCTGACATTACTCAATATTTGCTTGAGTGAAAGAGACTGAGGCAAACTGAAGGAGCAGCTCTCATTACCCTCTGTCCATCACCCAGCAAACAGCCAGCCATGTCCTCACCATTCCTGTACACTGTTGGAGAGATGAGACCATCACACCAGCTGTGCCTACTGGGGTTGCTACTGTTTTCTCTTATTCCAAGTCAACTATGCCAGATCTGTGGTGAGTATGGTTTGACCTAAATTGCTCTAGCATGATAGTCTGAAGACTATTGACAGGGAGCTTTGTGTAGAGTTACCTGAGAAAAGACCCTATTCCAATTCTGTATGCCGTTGGACTCTATGAGTAATGTGAAGGGTGGCAGGAGATGGTGAGGAAAGTTCCACAATGTACGTTGTTTTAAGAGGGATCATAGATTCAACATTAACTTGCCTAACTCTTCTTCCTATGCTAAGAGCCTTTCTACCACAACAGACCTGCCCAGTAGCTGTCTATTCTTGTTCATTTTCAGTGATAGAAAACTCATGACCCAGAAATTATTCAAGATCATGGAAAGGTGTCTTTTGATTCTGAGATGCAATCTGTTTTTCCGAAGTTCAGCCTATGGGTTTTAGGTTAACTCCTTGTTTAACTATGAAGAAAAAAATAATGTTAATAATCTCTTTCAAATAACGAAGACTGTTCTCTTGTCATTATTGAGTTCAGATATTCCAAGCTACACATCTTCTTCTTTTCAACTCTTCCCCACAGGACGTGGGTAGAAACCCATCATCTCTCCTCTGCATGTAGGCTCCAGAGAGTATGTGATTCTATTTCAAAAATACTAACTAAGAGAAAGAAAAACTGGGTTCAGGTATAGTCTGACCCCTTAATAGCCAAATGATCCAATGTTTCTGAATTTTTTTAGCTTCGTCTATAAATGGAGGATAATCAGGGAAAGGTGTTGAAGCAGGTGATTTCTTAAAGTCCGGTATAGCTCACAGGTGCATGATTTCTCTATTATAAGTCTTTACCCTGGAATTGAGCTTCAAACCAGTCCAAAGATGGTGCCACAATGTGGTGTCAGCTGCGGCTACATCTTCCTGGTCTCTACAGCCCACAGGAAGCAATCCATCGCACAGCAGAAACACTAAAGTTCCGAATCTGCCAGCTCTAATTGTTCTTCCTGGCCTGTCATTTCTTCTGTTGTATCCTAAGAACAGGGGGTCTCCATGGAGGCTTTGGAGTTTCATTCATTGTACAAAATAATTAACTTTGTTTTTGTGGTTAAGGAAGCTGATTTGAGCTGTTGACCAGGAACTAAAAAGTCTATTTCAGTGCCAGAAAATCCGCTGAACTGGATGCTTCCATAAAATCTCAGAGGCGACTCACAGTTGTCCAGTTGTGCCTGTAACAAACCATGACCTTCTACAATCACTCCACTCAGATCTTCCCGACTCTCTCTTTTAAAGTGAAGAAAGGTGGGCAAGGAAAATAACATTTCCTGGACTCTCTAAGTATGTGATCCTTAGAAACTCGAGTTGAGCTAGAGGGAATAATATGTACAGTATTTTATAGTTTACTTAGTGGGGGTTTTTTTGTCCAATATCCATGGAGTAGGTGTTACTATCCACCATTTCAACTGAAGTCAAGAAAGTTACATTAACTTGGGGCTGCCCTGGCGGCGCAGTGGTTAAGAATCCTCCTGCCAATGCAGGGGGCACAGGTTCGAGCCCTGGTCTGGGAAGACCCCACATGCCGCAGAGCAACTAAGCCCGTGCGCCACAACTACTGAAGCCCGTGCGCCTAGAGCCCGTGCTCCACAACAAGAGAAGCCACCGCAGTGAGAAGCCCGTGCACCGCAACAAAGAGTAGCCCCCACTCGCCGCAACTAGAGAAAGCCCGCGTGCAGAAACGAAGACCCAACACAACCAAAAATAAATAAATTAAAAAAAAAACAAAAGAAAGTTACGTAACTTACCCCCAGTTATAAGTTAAGGAGCAAAGAATCCAGCCAAGGCCTGCCTAACTCAGGGTTCATATTCTTCTCACGATTCCACAAACCCATGAGATAATCTGGAGATGGGTAGGATTTTCTTAAGATTATGGTCAAAGAATATTTAGAAATGTTTTCAGTGATAGTTAACTCTTCTTATTCTCCAGTTCCTGGGGGGTCCAGATTCTCCTTTTATTTCCACAATGTAATGGGACTCCCTCCATCCTTGCCCCTGGGATTTGGACACGTCTTAGGCTAAAACCAGAAGGTTTTCCAAAGGGTCCATGATGCTGAATAACGATCTTGATGCCTGGCCAGTTGGGCAATCAGACAATGCAGCTTTGGGCTCAATCACCAATGACACGTAGAATTTTTGCCTTCTTTCTCTTCTCTTTTCTTCCCTTCAGCATTAACCCAAGTGAATTAGAAGAAGATGGAGAAGGAACCAACTGACTCTAGAAAGTAGATTGGGCTAGGCTCCAATGACCAAGGTCTCTTTAAGGATACCCTCTCTAGGCCTCAAATTAGGTAACGGTACTAGATCTACCAGGCAGGACTTATATTCTGCCAGGACACAATGGTAAGGCTGAATAGTTGTTAAAATAGTTACCACTTCCATGCTGGTTGGCAAAAAAAGTAATACCTGGCAGAGCGGGGCTCCAGACCCACCTTTGTATTGTTACAGCAACACTGCCAGCGACTACGGAAGGGTCTATGCCTGTGCCACATCTGTTCCTAAATCTTTTAATATCATCCCTGTTCCTAGCCCTAATATTTCACGAGTGTGTGTTTCTTATTTCCTCCCTCCCTTGCCACAGAGGTAAGCAGAGAAAACTGCTCCTATCTAAATCCTCTAGTAAACACAATGGTAAATGCAAACTATACCAAAGGAATCCAAAGTGCCAACATCCTGTTGACCTTCAGACTTGTTCAGATTCAGAACCAAAGGCTAGAACAACAGCTGACTCGACAAATTCAAGAAGATATAAAAAAAAGAGGTGAGTGCCTATATTCCCCGGAAGAGTTAGGAAAAGACTTACCTATCTATAAAGATGATCTCCAGGGAGTTCTAAAAATTGTGTGTCCAAAACATCCCTGATACATCAATCTTAGCTGTAGAAAACTTGAGGTGAACAGGGGTAGATATAAAATGTAGTACACTTGAAACTTATTTAATGTTATAAACCAATGTTACCTAAATTTAAAAAAAATCTAACACAAGTATGTAGTGGGGTTTTTTTTGGATAAAGTTCACATGAAATTCAAAAAAAAATTGAGATGACACAAAGGTACCTCAAAACATCAATCCCCTGCCACTTACTCTAGAGCTAGGCCTTCCTTCTTTGAGCCCTGAAAATCATATTCCTTCAAGAAGTTACAAGGAAAAGCAAAAGAAATTATAGACTCTCATCCATTAAGACTGTTATATGATATAGTTGAGTTCATGACCAGAGAGGGTGTGGACCACAACCAAGAAAGCTGACAGTCGAGAGGCAACCACAGAGCAACAGAGATGTGGACTGGGTTTGAGACCAGATTCCACTTCGAGCCTTTCTTTTCAATATCGAGCTTTAGCTTTCTAATGAGTATAAGGGGGAAATACACCGCCCCCACCTACCTAGCAATATTATTGTGAGAATTAGGAGCAGCCTGAGAGTTTGGACGCTCTCTAAGGCAGAACATACAAGTCAATTATTCCTATCCAGGAAAGACGGCACCCACAAGGAGAGAAAATCCCAAGGCTTTATTATTTATCTATTTTTATTCTTTGTTCATTTTTATAAGGATTACATGATTCCAGAAAGAACCCATAATTTCATGGGAAAGATTAAGATCTCGCTTGCATTTATACAGTACTGCTAGAAAAGGCTCTGTTTTGGGGATAAAGAAGAGAACAACAAAATATTAGTAAAGAGTAGAACAGGAGAAAGGAGTGACAGCAATATAAGTCTCCAGGAAGACAGGAGGCCAAAAAAATTATAAGCATGTACCTTGTTTAACTTGAATACTTTTCTTTTCAGAGCCAGAGATAACCTCAGGAGAGCTTGCCTTGGCTATCCTGGCTTTGGGAGCGTGTAAAAACTCTAGTGAAGTGTTTATACGTGATGCTCATCTGGTTAGCAAACTAGGAGAGAAATTCAAAGCAGAAATTGAGAATATGGGTGAGAATCAAATGTTCAGAGACCCTGGACATCCTTGTCTTTTCCTCTACTGACTCAGAACTGTATGAAGTTTCCCCCTATTTTTTCCATCTCCTCTTCACTTCATTCATCCCACTATACCTTTGAAGATCACTTTCCCTTCTTCCTTCTTTCAACATGCATCTTGAGTTTTCTTTTCCAATATGTTCAACTGAGCATTGACCTTACGTTGGATGATGAATGCACACACCAACACACAAACATACAGGTCACAGTTCTCTAGTCCTCCAGAAGCTTGGCATTTAGACAAATTACACCAGAAATAGCTGAGCAATACGAGACACTGTGTCATAAGTATCAAAGCATATACATACGATTCTATAATATTACAAGGGCTAAAGATGGCAAAAAGTACTTTATCACTGGGAAAAATAGGTTGACCATCACAGCTGCTAGTGAGGTACATTTGTGCATTCTAGTCCTAACTATGTAACCACTTGAACATCAGGATAGTATTTTTTTTTAATATTTATTGGAGTATAGTTGATTTACAATGTTGTGTTAGTTTCAGGTGTACAGCAAAGTGAATCAGTTATACATATACATGTATCCACTCTTTTTTAGATTTTTTCCCACATAGGTCATTACAGTGTATTGCCCTGTGCTATACAGTAGGTTCTTATTAGTTATCTATTTTATATATAGTGGTGTGTATATGTCAGTCCCAATCTCCCAATTTATCCCTCCCCCCCTTATTCCTTGGTAACCATAAGTTTGTTTTCTACATCTGTGACTCTACTTCTGTTTTGTAAAAAAGTTCATTTGTACCCTTTTTTTAGATTCCACATATAAGCGATATCACATGACATTTGTCTTTCTATGTCTGACTTACTTCACTCAGTATGACAATCTCTAGGTCCATCCATGTTGCTGCAAATGGCATTATTTTGTTCTTTTTATGGCTGAGTAATATTCCATTGTATACATGCACCACATCTTTATCCATTCCTCCATTGATGGACATTTAGGTTGCTTCCATGTCCTGGCTATTGTAAATAGTGCTGCAGTGAACATTGGGGTGCATGTATCTTTTCAAATTATGTTTTTTTCTGGATATATGCCTAGAAGTGGGATTGCCGGGAGTATTTTTTATACCTTTAGTGCTGAATCTCCTCAGTTATAAAATGAAACGAGTTGAGTTGAATTTGGTGGCCCTTAAGAACCTTTAAATTTCTCAACTTTGCCGATTCTATGAGCAATATCTCCCCTCTGTTATTCACCTCTCTTTAAATGTAAAGAAATGGAGATAAAGTAAGTAGAAATAAGTTAAAAATGTACTATTCCGGTACCACTTCCGTGACTAAGGTATTTCTTTTCTCTCTGCCAGAAACACACAGTGACAATCCGCTGACTAACTATTACCAGCTCAGCCTGGCCCTCCTGGCCTTGTGTCTGTCCAGTGGGAGCTACTCAACCACCAACGTTATTCCTTACTTCACTCCTGAAAATAAAAACTATTATTTTGGCGGCCAGTTCTCAGTAGGTGAGTCATTTAAACCCAATTCCCTTGGTTTCAAGGACATAGGCACCAATAGGCCTTGCTCTTTGAATTTTTCTACCAGTAGGTACTTGAATTTTTTCTATCCTCTTTACCCTAGTCTCCTCAGAAGAGAATTTTTGTTTAGAAGAATGGATATTGAGTAGTATTTAAGCCTCTTTATGGATGTGCAGTATAGTAGAAAGATGTGGTTCCTACTCACACTTCTGAGTAACCAACAGATGTTAACTCTTGACTTTAATTTTCCCATCTTTAAAATGAGGATAGATCATGAGACTCTTCAGATAAGACATCTTAGGAAGTATAAATATTAGAGAAAGGGAATGCGGTGGAATTCATTTATCTCAACCCTGCACCTTTCTCTCATCTATTGGGACCATTTGGATGTGTGGGATTACTTCCAAATAATAGATTTGGAAGTAATCTTTCTTCCAAAGAATAATAGATTTGGAAGTAATCTTCTCATCTATTGGGACCATTTGGATGTGTGGGATTACTTCCTAATAATAGAACCTCTCCAGTGGTCAGGCCCAATAGTTTGATCAATAAAGTGCGTATCCACCATGGAGAAGGACCAAACATTCCCCACTGGATCCGCTTACACATCCAAAAAGAAGTCCCCTTAAGACAAGTAGTGTTGTTGCCCTAGGGGCCCAGATCCACAAGCTCATTTTTCTCCAAGAAGTTCAAAGAGAACCACCATTCAGTGTCTCAGGATAGTAAGGAGAAAGTGAGCTTCTTATACTCCTTCTTCTATGAGAGAGGGAAGGCACCGTGCCTAAAAAACATAGAGGAAACCAAGTAACGAGCCAGGAAAAAAAGACCTTATCCTCCATCCTTCCAATCTCTTGCCTCCTCCTCCCCATTAAGAAGGTTTACTGAATGAACTGCTCTCAAGCACTATTTCTTAATCAGTCTAATGGAAACCTTGGAACTTTACAAAGACATATTTGTTTGGAGTATTATCCTGGGTTTTCTCAATTTCTTTGCCAATATGGCTAAAAGATAAAAAAGGATGAGAACAACCAGTATGTAAAAGCAGACCATTCATGTGTTTGCACCTACAAATCCATATGTGTTTCTATGACCAAGATGTGAGTTTCTGAGTACAAGGTACATGGCTATTCAACATAAGGAAAGAATCTTGCAATATTTGAGAGGCTAGTGCCAGAGGGATGACTGCTGTACCTTGAAATTCTTATCTCCCATCATTAACGAGCATAACCAACCATCCCAGTTTGGCCAGATTTGTCCTGTTGTTAGTACTGAAAGTCCCACATACCAGGAAACTACTCAGTCCAGGGTGAACCAGGATGGTTAGTCACCCTATCACCGGTGTTTTGCTTCCTGACAGATACTGGAGCAATGGCTGTTCTTGCTCTAACCTGTGTGAAGAGGAGAATAGAAAAGGAGGAGATTGAAGCAGATATAAAGGATTTAAACAAAACCAATGTTTATATAACATCCCTGGTAAATAAGATTCTGTCTGCAGAAAATGATGGTCTCTTCGGAAACATATTTAGCACAGGAGAAGCTATGCAGGTAAGTCAGAGCGTAAACCAGGAGACGGGGAAGGGATTCATGGAGAAAAGCAACATCTTCATCCTCCCTTACTGGCCTCCTAAAGACTTATCATCCATTCTGTTTCCTATACTGACTTTGATCTTACTCGTGTGATTCCCCTCCCCTGCCTGAAATGTATTCTCCTCTCCTTTACCTTTCCATATCCGATGCTTCTATGAAGCTCTTCCTGGCTCCATTTAAGAAATTCTACAGCCTGCTACAATCTATCTTGTTGTTTATCACATGCAGTTTCACACTTTACCATATACCGTTGTTTGGCGTTTCACCTTACCTCCCAAATCAGTTACTGGCATGGAAATAATAAGTGGTAGTGGAATCTGGTAGTTATTGACATTAAGTCATTAATGCACAACCACCCAGTGAAGAAAGAATTATTATCTCTATTTCCTAGGAAGTAATAATAATGAGTGTGAACCATGGAGTACCGGTAACTTGCCTAATAGTACAAAGCCAAAGAGCGATGCAGATCGTGATAGGACTGAAATAATTGGTTTCAAAACTCATACTCAATGCCAACACTATCTTGTATATGTTCCTTGAAGACTGAGAATTTATTCCTGCATTTACTCACTGATCTACTCAACTCCAAGGGGTAGATACAAGAGGAGATGAAGAAAGGTTTATAGAAAAAAAAAAAAGATTTCACCGAGTCTTTGGTATGAATTTGGGTCTGCTAGGCTGGCTCAGGGTGAGAGGACTTTCAAAGGGAGAGAAGAAGCAAGGACAAAGGACAAAGGTACAAAAGAACATTCCATATTTTAGGAAGATCAAAAGGTTCAGCACAAGGTGCTTGGGAAAATTACAAGACGGGGCTGATGATGTAAGCAAGGGTCCAATCATACAGAGTGTTCATATTGTTGTTACTGTTCACACTTGATAAGTTTGAAATTAATATAAAACCGTGGTTTCCCATTCTGGCTGCACATTTGAATCACCTGGAGGAGCTTTTATAAAATACTAATGTTTACACCCCAAACCAACCAGTTAATACAGAAATTTAGGGGTGGAACATGGGCTTTGGTCTTGTTTAAAAACCCTACAGGTGGTATTCATTCACAGCAGGACCAAGAGCTGCTTACCTACCACAGTTTATAAGAGAAGATAAAATATGATGAGTTTTTTTTTTAATATCCCACAAATGCTGGTTGACTACTTGGTTATCTTTAAGAGTCTTCAAGAAAAAATGAAAAGGAGAACTGTCCTTCCTTGAGAAACCACAGAGCAACATCTTCAAGTTTAGTCCATTTTAGCCCTTGACTTACTCTAATACCCTCTTAATTTTTCCTACCCTGTAATTCTTCCCCTTCAGTCCAGTTTATATCTGCTGCCTGGATAGTTTCTGTTCAAGAACCTGTTAGACTTCCCACTGTCAAGCAAATGATGGCAGACACCGCACCGTGAAATTCAAGGGTCTACCAATCTGGTCCCAACCTCCTTCTCCGGGCTGTCCTTCCACAATTGCCCTGAGTGTTCCCTCTACACCAGTTCTCCTAAGCCAGGAGGAATCCTCTGGGGATTTTACTAAAACGCATATAACTCTCATCATAGCCAGGCCAGGCTCTGGCCATTCCTACTTTATCCCCTATGGTCAGGTTGTTGCCTCCTCATGTCACCTACTGAAATGCCATCATACCACCAAGCCTATTCAAGTACTGCCTTCTCCACCAAGACTTTCCTCAGTCTCACTAAATGTTTATGAGCTCTTCCTCTTTGGAAAGGCCATGCCGCTAGATGCTTCTCTTAGGGCATTCATCTTAGGGACTCCTTTACAAGAATCTGTTCACACTATTTATGGATTGCCTCCTATATGACAAGTACTGTTTCAGCATCAGTGGTACAAGAGTAAATACGGTAGAGAAAGTCTGTTCTCATTGACGCTATGAGAGTTTGTGTGATTTAACAATTTCCACCTCCCCACCCAAACTAGCTTATAAGCTTCTTGATGGCGGGAAAGGTATTTTAGTGGTCTAAGGTGGTTCCTATGTAGTCAATGTCCAATAAAGATTTACTAAGTTAGTTAGATGCAGGCTTTCCTGTTATGTGAAGTTTCTCTCATTTATTCCCATTCTCTCTCACTCTCTCTCTCTCTCTCTCTCTCACACGTTAGGCTCTGTTTGTCTCATCAAACTATTACAAAAATAAACGGAATTGCCAAGAAACTCTGCACACAGTACTTCACAACATCCTTCAGGGAGCATTCCATCTGCCAATTGCTGCAGCCCAGATCTTACCTGCCCTGATGGGAAAGACCTACTTGGATGTCAACAAAAACTCTTCTTGTGCCTGCAGTCCAGGTATAGCACTAATGAGCAAACTGTTTTGCCTTTCAGCATAACACCCAAAGTGTGTGAGACTTAGGTTTCCTCAGGGACCAAAAGTGACCAGTTAAACCTCTAAAGCATAACAGTTCCCAGATAGAACTCAGTCCTCCATATGTGATCATAACCACCTGAGGATTTGTCCTTAACAGAGTAGTAGAGGCTGTTCTTGGTTCAAACACTGATGAACAAGGTAGAGTTTATTAAAGGACGTCTATCTCCGAAGGGATGTTTTCTGACTGCTGGATACAGAGATTTTCTGAGCATCATTCCCATCCTAAAAAGTATGGTGTCTCTGACTTTTCATTATGCTCAATGAGTGGTCCCTCAGAGACATAAGACATTAATGTGGAAAGAATATGGCAGTATTATAAGAAAATTGCAGCATGAATCATTAATCAAACAACTGATTTTGCAACAAGGTACAAAAAAAGAAGACTTTTCCTTCTATCTATCTTGTTCATTTCTGGTTCAGGCACATGTAGGTTTAGGGATCTTAGACAAAATGTTTAACTTCTAAGCTTCAGTTTTCTACTATAAGAAATGCAAATGATAATAGTATGTAACATAGGTATTTGTAAGGACTGAAGGAGAAAATCCATGTAAAATGATTAGTACAGTGCCTGGCACATAATGTTTTCAATAAAGGTTAGGAAATAAAAAGGCTAGGGATTGGGAAAAAATAGGGGAAGGGCACTAAGAGATACAAACTTCCTGTTGTAAAATAAATAATTCATGGGAATATAAAGTACAGCATAGAGAATATAGTCAATAATATTGTAATAACTTTGTATGGTGACAGATGGTTACTAGACTTTCCATGGTGATCAATTCGTAATGAATATACATGTTGAATCATTGTTTTACACCTGAAACTGACATAATATTGTATGTCAACTATACTTCAATAAAAAATTAAAAGGCAAAAAAAAAAGGGGGTGGGAAGCATTACTGTATGCTGCACCAAAGCAAAAAAAAAAAAAAAAACAAACAGGAGCCTCTGTGGGAAATGGGAGATGGGGTAATTGAATTGCTGAGACAGCTGGAAGCTGACGCAGGCACAAGCCCGCACGAGCCGGTGAGTAGTGTGTGGTTTTAATTTGTGCTTTAGTCATATGAGAGATCTGCCCTGTGACTGCTGACCCTCGCTCCTTGCACAAACCTTCCTCTGCATAAAGGGAAGGAATCGTTGCATAGGGCTTGGATAGGTGTGCAGACTCTAACCTCATTTTTTATTATTCCTTATAATAATTCTTCTCTGCCTTTCTGTCTCTGCCAGATAAATTCAACATCTCCACAGATGAGCCTGTACCTGTGACACCTACTATCTCACCCTCCAATATTTCAGTCAATTACTCTGTGCAAATCAATGAAATTTTCAATTCCACCAAAGTCACCGTGAGAAAGGGTTCTGTCTTCCTCGATGTGATGGTGGCAGCTGAGAAACAAAATAAGGCTGCATTTTGGTATGTCTGTACATCACCTAAGGTTAAGGAATTTAATGGGATTATGACTCAGCAAGAATACATCTGCACCTGAATACAATGTACATTTAAAACGCCTCCCAGTGAGTACTTTTACTGTTCACCAACATCGCATGGCCAGGGTTAAAAAAAGGGAGGTGAAATTTTTCCTCCTCTAGCATGTAGCAAGTATTAAATTATTGCTCACTGAATAGATAAATAAGTACCAGGGATCCCTCTTCTGTCAGTTAAACTCCTTCAATAAATAGAACCTCTTAAGTCAGACATTTTGTGTCTGGAACAGTGGTTCTTAACTATTTTTGAATCACTGACCCCTTTGAAAGTCAGATGAGTGGGATTCTCATCCCAGAAAAAGGAATATACACACAAAATGTGTCATTCTTAAAAAATTTTTATTTTATATTGGAGTATAGTTGATTAACAATGATGTGTTAGTTACAGGTGTACAGCAAAGTGATTCAGTTATACCCATAAAAGTGTCCATTCTTTTAAATTGTTTTCCCATTTAGGTTATTATAGAATATTGAGCTGAGTTCCCTGTGCTATACAGTAGGTCTCTCTTGGTTATCTATTTTAAATATAGTAGTGTGTACATGTCAATCCCAAACTCCCAATCTATCCCCCACCCCCGCTACCCTTTACCCTTTACCCCTGGTAACCGTAAGTTAATCCTCTAAGTCTGTGAGTGCAAAACTTGTCATTTATGTTTTTTTTACATGTGCGGTTTTTTAAAATTAATTAATTAATTAATTTTTTTTTTTGGCTGCGTTGGGTCTTCATTTCTGCATGCAGGCTTTCTCTAGTTGCGTCAGGTGGGGGCTTCTCTTCGTTGCAGCGTGCTGGCTTCTCATTGCAGTGGCTTCTCTTGTTGCGGAGCATGGGCTCTAGGTGCGCGGGCTTCAGCAGTTGTGGCATGTAGGCTCAGTAGCTGTGGCTCGTGGGCTCTAGAGCACAGGCTCGGTAGTTGTGACACACCGGCTTAGTTGCTCCGCGGCATGTGGGATCTTCCCGGACCAGGGCTTGAACCTGTGTCCCCTGCATTGGCAGGCAGATTCTTAACCACTGCACCAGCAGGGAAGTCCCCAAAACTTATTATTTAAATCAGAGGTCTTACAAATGCCTCCCCTACCTTTCAGGAGGTTCATGGACTCCTAGATTAAGGTTCCCTGACCTAGAGAGTTCAAATATTAAAATTAAGATATTGACTCTGCCTCTGAAAAATATGGCTTATTTGGCTCCTTAAACCCAACTGACAATAGCTTATTGTATTTAATAACATGCTGTAAGATGCGACAGAGAAAATCATATATATATGAAAATTATGTCTATGTGTATATATATAACTATAAAGCCTGCTTTCAAGTGTTCCCAGGAAGGTAGAGAAATGTGAATAAAGAATGTGAAAAAGACATTGACTATGTCACTTTTTAATAAACAGGTATGAATTACTAAATTATCCTTTCCTGTTCCTCTTTCCTCAGTGCCTCTAGGACAACCAATTAACACTTTCTTGTACTGCTTTAGTGTCTTCATCAGTTACTGTCTTGGGTAGAAGATTTGAAATTGTTGATGGCAAAGTGTCTACTATGGCAGGAAGGAGGGGCAGAAACCAGGGGAATCATTTCTCTAATTTTGCATGGATTGTAGGAGGGCCTGCATCAGAATGACCTGGAATGTTTATAGAATGTGCAGATTCCTGGTCCCAGCCCAGACCGACAGAATCAAGGTATCTGGGGATAGGGCCAGGAGATCTGCATACTCTGAAGCATCTTCAAGTGATTCTTAGGTGTGTTAAAGTTTGAGAAACGCCCATGGAGAGTTGCCTTTGACCATTCTAAGTTCCTGGAACTCATTCACTGTCCCCCACAGTTTCAAAACGGAGGACAGCCCATGGGGGCCCTACATCACCACTGTTCAGAACATAAGCGCCAACAATAATGACAGAACCTACTGGCAACTTCTGAGCAATGGCCAACCGCTGAGCCAAGGTAAGGGAGAGTACGACAAACAACGCTACAGAGTGAGATGCCCAAAGCATTCAGGTGTGAGGGTGTAAGCTTTGGCGGGGAACGTGCCAAGGAGCTGGGAGAGCCATATCCATTATCTGATGATTTGGTGGTCAAATCATTTGACCCACTTCTCCTTCTTCTTCCTTTTCAGGACCTGGGAGTTATGTTGTCAAAAATGGAGAATATTTGGAGGTTCGTTGGAGCACATACTAATAAACCCAAACCATCCTCAGCTGGGTCTAACCCTTTTGTAGTGAGATTCCATGTGGAAATTGATCTTACACCTTCCTTTTCACTTATCTCGACCCCAATAGCATAGTCAATAACCTCTAATTCTCTCTTCGCATGTTCAATAAAAGATCAACAACTATACAAAAAGAGCATGTTCTAATAATTTCATAGCAAAAGGGAATTACTATTAGAGAGAAGAACTACCTCAGGAGGAAACAAAGTGAAAGAGATTAGACCCACTTGTCTAATAAACTGAGTTCTACTCAAGGTTCCCCTGCTAACTATCTGGGTGACCTTGGGCAACTGGGGAAAATGGAGATAAAGTTCTGGGTCTAATGGTGCAGCAGCAACCAATGAGATCAAAGAGAAAGTTCATAGGGAGACTGAGCTCTCTGAGACCCAGATGCAAGGGAGGAACTGAGTGGACATATTGGCTTCATACAGGCAGTGGGTAGAGAGAAAAATATTGCCATGGAGAAAGGGTGAAATGTGAAGCTTACACATAAAAGTCAGTCCACAAAGTTTGAGGAACACTTTCATTCCCTCTTCCAGCTGCCTCCCCTGGGTCCCACTTGTTCTCCCACATTTATTTTCCTTTCATTTCACCATAAAAATCACCCTTATAGTCATATCATCAAAATACACATGTAAAAAAAAAATGACTCCAGTGTTCATTTCAGCAGAATTCACTTTAAAGAAAAAGTTGAATCATGTCTTAGCATGAGCTGGGTTACACCTCTTACTGAGTACCTGAGCTATGTGCACATTCAGTCAGGAACCGGAAGTGCCTTTAAGAAGCCGGAGGACAAAAGGTGCTTCAGATAAAGCATAAAGTAATCCATTTAAAATAACCTCCAAAAGGAAGAGCCCTTTACGTAGAATTAGTTAACTTATTTCAAAAATGTCTTCCTCATTGCTCCTTGTGTTTTCATGATACTCTTCTCTTCTCCCCCTCCACCAGTAACCCTGATTCCTACACACAGTAACCCTCTTCCTACACACTGCTTTCTGGCACTGATCTTCAACTCTCAGGTTCAGCTCTGCCCTGGCCTTCATTAACCGGGTGTGACAGATGCCTTCACAACTACACAGCAAGGGATTCCATCCTCTTGGGTCTGTGTCACATCTTGAAAGCTAAATTAGAGACAGGGGCGTCTCCATGGTGCTGTGAGCATGCAGTACCAGCTGTCAGATCTATTTGTAGACTATACAATCTATGTGAAATTGAAGGATAATGGTTTAGGTCACAAATATGTAAACTATTAGGACTGGCATTGCTGTCCAGCACAGTGTGACCATACAGTTTATCATCCAACCGTAACTCTGTTAAGAGTGAAAGTGAACATTATTAATAATTATACTCAGAAAAAAAAACAGATTAAAAACTGGGACTATCCTGGGAAAACCAGAACATATGGTCAATGTTGTCCATAAAGGAAGCTCAAGCAAAAAACGTAAACACAGGGGCTTCCCTGGTGGCGCAGTGGTTGAGAGTCCGCCTGCCGATGCAGGGGACACGGGTTCGTGCCCCGGTCCGGGAAGATCCCACATGCCACGGAGCGGCTGGGCCCGTGAACCATGGCCGCTGACCCTGCGCGTCCAGAGCCTGTGCTCCACAACGGGAGAGGCCACAACAGTGAGAGGCCCGCGTATCGCAAAAAAAAAAAAAAAAAAAATATATATATATATATATATATATAAACACAAATATGTCAAAATAACAGGTAATATTGCCCCTGAAATAACCAATGAAACTGAATCTCAATGTAACAAAGTAGGAATGGGTCTCTCCAACATCCCTAACTCTCTCTCAATGATTCTAGCTCATTGTCTGTAATATTCAGTCAATACCAGTAAAGCACCCAATTTATGTTAGACCTATTTTCCCAAATGTGGTACAAGAAATTAAACTCATTGGTATACCAACATGGAGTCAAGTAACATGCCATCACAACATTAAAGTCATTTTCTTTTCAATTCTCATTTAATTCTGATTGGATTAAATATCAAACCTCACTTTATGCCACTATGTTTTCCAACACTCCCCTCTAGCACTGCTAACCTCCGTTTCTGATGGAGAAAGATGAGTTTCTCCCAGCCTATGGTCTTTAAGTAGAAGGTAGTAACACTGTTGTCTGATAGGAATGCCTTCAATCTCTGAAACAGACATGAAGGTCAATGGAATAACGTTTCTTTAGCATTCCACTAACATTGGCCAGTGAAACCTAGCTCTGGCCACACTTGCATTCTGAGAAGATCCTATGGCTTGAGATTATGTCAGAACCTAGACTGAGGCTGAGGGGAGAAACTTACACCTACAAAGAAGTAATCAACACAAATAAACATTTCAGATGTCCAGAGAGAATCTCAGTGCTTTGATACCAGAAAATGAGGCACAGGAAAAAACAAACAAGGAAATAAATCAATAAGTCCAGTCAAGAGTTAACCAAAGACTATCAAAACATATGCTTTAAGAAACTATAGAGGAGATTGGTTCAAGATGGCGGAGTAGAAGGACGTGCTCTCACTCCCTCTTTCAAGAACACCGGAATCACAACTAACTGCTGAACAATCATCGACAGGAAGACACTGGAACTCACCAAAAAAGATACCCCACATCCAAAGATAAAGGAGAAGCTGCAATGAGATGGTAGGAGGGGCACAATCACAATAAAATCAAATCCCACAACTGTTGGGTGGGTGACTCACAAACTAGAGAACAGTTATACCACAGAAGTCCACCCACTGGAGTGAAGGTTCTGAGTCCCATGTCAGGCTTCCGAACCTGGGGGACCGGCAACGGGAGGAGGAATTCCTAGAGAATCAGACTTTGAAGGCTAGCGGGATTTGACTGCAGGACTTTGACAGGACTGGGGGAAACAGACTCCACTCTTGGAGGGCACACACAAAGTAGTGTGCGCATCAGGACCCAGGGGAAAGAGCAGTGACCCCATAGGAGACTGAACCAGACCTACCTGCTAGTGTTGGAGGGTCTTCTGCAGAGGCGGGGGGTGGCTGTGCCTCACCATAAGGACAAGGACACTGGCAGCAGAAGTTCTGGGAAGTACTCCTTGGCGTGAGCCCTCCCAGAGTCCGCCATAGCTCCACTAAAGAGCCCGGCTAGACTCCAGTGTTGGGTCGCCTCAGGCCAAACAACCAACAGGGAGGGAACCCAGCCCCACCCATCAGCAGACAAGTGTATTAAAGTTTTACTGAGCTCTGCCCACCAGAGCAAGAGCCACCTCTACCCACCACCAGTCCCACCCATCAGGAAACTTCCACAACCCTCTTAGATAGTCTCATCCACCAGAGGGCACACAGCAGAAGCAAGAAGAACTACAATCCTGCAGCCTGTGGAACAAAAACCACAATCACAGAAAGAGAGACAAGATGAAAAAGCAGAGGGCTATGTACCAGATGAAGGAACAAGATAAAACCCCAGAAAAACAACTAAATGAAGTGGAGATAGGCAACCTTCCAGAAAAACAGTTCAGAATAATGACAGTGAAGATGATCCAGGACCTCAGAAAAAGAATGGAGGCAAAGATCGAGAAGATGCAAGAAATGTTTAAAAAGGACCTAGAAGAATTAAAGGACAAACAAACGAGATGAACAATACAATAACTGAAATGAAAACTACACTAGAAGGAATCAATAGCAGAATAACTGAGGCAGAGGAATGGATAAGTGACCTGGAAGACAGAACGGTGGAATTCACTGCTGTGGAACAGACTAAAGAAAAAATAATGAAAAGAAATGAAGACAGACTAAGAGACCGCTGGGACAACATTAAATGCAACAACATTCACATTATAGGGGTCGCAGCAGGAGAAGAGAGAGAGAAAGGACCTGAGAAAATATTTGAAGAGATTATAGTCGAAAACTTCCCTAACATGGGAAAGGAAATAGCCACGCAAGTCCAGGAAGCACAGAGAGTCCCATACAGGATAAACCCAAGGAGAAACACGCTGAGACACATAGTAATCAAATTGGCAAAAATTAAAGACAAAGAAAAATTATTGAAACCAGCAAGGGAAAAACGACAAATAACATACAAGAGAACTCCCATAACGTTAACAGCTGACTTCTCAGCAGAAACTCTACAAGCCAGAAGGGCATGGCATGATATACTTAAAGTGATGAAACGGAAGAACCTACAGCCAAGATTACTCTACCCAGCAAGGATCTCATTCAGATTCAATGAAGAAACCAAAAGCTTTACAGACAAGCAAAAGCTAAGAGAATTCAACTACACCAAACCAGCTCTACCACAAATGCTAAAGGAACTTCTCTAAGTGGGAAACACAAAAGAAGAAAAGGACCTACAAAAACTAACACAAAACAACTAAGAAAATGGTCATAGGAATATACATATCGATAATTATCTTAAACATGAATGGATTAAATGCTCCAACCAAACGACACAGGCTTGCTGAATGGATACAAAAACAAGACCCATATATATATGCTGTCTACAAGAGACCCACTTCAGACCTAGGGACACATACAGACTAAAAGTGAGGGGATGGAAAAAGATATCCCATGCAAATGGAAATCAAAAGAAAGCTGGAGTAGCAATACCCATATCAGATAAAATAGACTTTAAAATAAAGAATGTTACAAGAGACAAGGAAGGACATAACATAATGATCAAGGGATCGATCCAAGAAGAAGATATAACAATTATAAATATATATATACCCAACATAGGAGCACCTCAATACATAAGGCAACTGCTAACAGCTCTAAAAGAGGAAACTGACAATAACACAATAATAGTGGGGGACTTTAACACCTCACTTACACCAATGGACATATCATCCAAACAGAAAATTAATAAGGAAACACAAGCTTTAAATGACACAATAGACCAGATAGATGTAATTGATATTTATAGGACATTCCATCCCAAAGCAGCAAATTATACTTTCTTCTCAAGTGTGCACGGAACATTCTCTAGGATAAGATCATATCTTGGGTCACAAATCAAGCCTCAGTAAATTTAAGAAAATTGAAATCATATCAAGCATCTTTTCTGACCACAACGCTATGAGATTAGAAACGAATTGCAGGGGAAAAAAACGTAAAAAAACACAAACACATGGAGGCTAAACAATACATTACTAAATAACCAAGAGATCACTGAAGAAATCAAAGAGGAAATCAAAAAATACCTAGAGACAAATGACAATGAAAACACGACGATCCAAAACCTACGGAATGCGGCAAAAGCAGTTCTGACAGAGAAGTTTATAGACATACAAGCCTACCTCAAGAAACAAGAAAAATCTCAAATAAACAATCTAACCTTACACCTAAAGGAATTAGAGAAAGAAGAACAAACAAAATCCAAAGTTAGCAGAAGGAAAGAAATCATAAAGATCAGAGCAGAAATACATGAAATAGAAACAAAGAAAACAATAGCAAAGATCAATAAAACTAAAAGCTGGTTCTTTGAGAAGATATACAAAATTGATAAACCATTAGCCAGACTCAACAAGCAGAAGAGGAAGAAGACTCAAATCAATAAAATCAGAAATGAAAACGGAGAAGTTACAACAGACACTGCAGAAATACAAAGCATCCTAAGAGACTACTACAAGCAACTCTATGCCAATAAATTGGACAACCTGGAAGAAATGGACAAATTCTTAGAAAGGTATAACCTTCCAAGACTGAACCAGGAAGAAATAGAAAATATGAAGAGACCAATCACAAGTAATGAAATTGAGACGAAAAATCTTCCCACAAACAGAAGTCCAGGACCAGATGGCTTCACAGATGAATTCTATCAAACATTTAGAGAAGAGCTAACACCCATCCTTCTCAAACTCTTCCAAAAAATTGCAGAGGAAAGAACACTCTCAAACTCATTGTATGAGGCCACCAACACCCTGATACCAAAATCAGACAAAGATACTAAAAGAAAATTACAAACAAAAGAAAATTACAGACCAATATCACTGATGAATATAGATACAAAAATCCTCAACAAAATACCAGCAAACAGAATCCAACCACACATTAAAAGGATCATACACCATGATCACGTGGGATTTATCCCAGGAATGCAAGAATTCTTCAATATACACAAATCAATCAATGTGACACACCATATTAACAAATTGAAGAAGAAAAACCATATGATCCTCTCAATAGATGCAGAAAAAGCTTTTGACAAAATTCAACACCCATTTATATAAAAACTCTCCAGAAAGTGGGCATACAGGGAAACTACCTCAACATAATAAAGGCCATATATGACAAACCCACAGCAAACATCATTCTCAATGGTGAAAAACTGATAGCATTTCCTCTAAGATCAGGAGCAAGACAAGGATGTCCACTCTCACCACCATTATTCAACATAGTTTTGGAAGTCCTAGCCATGGCAATCAGAGAAAAAAAGAAATAAAAGGAATACAAATCGGAAAAGAAGACGTAAAGCTGTCACTGTTTGCAGATTACATGATACTATACATAAAGAATCCTAACGATGCCACCCGAAAACTACTACAGCTAATCAATGAATTTGGTAAAGTAGCAGGATACAAAATTAATGCACAGAAATCTCTTGCATTCCTATACACTAATGATGAAAAATCTGAAAAAGAAATTAAGGAAACACTCCCATTTACCATTGCAACAGAAAGAATAAAATACCGAGGAATAAACCTACCTAGGGAGACAAAAGACCTGTATGCAGAAAATGATAAGACACTGATGAAAGAAATTAAAGATAATACCAAGAGATGGAGAGATATACCATGTTCTTGGATTCGAAGAATCAACATTGTGAAAATGACTATACTACCCAAAGCAATCTACAGATTCAATGCAATCCTTATCAAATTACCAATGGCATTTTTTACAAAACTAGAACAGAAAATCTTAAAATTTGTATGGAGACACAAAAAACCCTGAATAGCCAAAGCAGTCTTGAGGGAAATAAATGGAGCTGGAGGAATCAGACTCCCTGACTTCAGACTACACTACAAAGCTACAGTAATCAAGACAATATGGTACTGGCACAAAAACAGCAATAGAGATCAATGGAACAGGATAGAAAGCCCAGAGATAAACCCACGCACCTATGGTCAACTAATCTATGACAAAGGAGGCAAGGATACACAATGGAGAAAAGACAGTCTCTTCAGTAAGTGATGCTGGGAAAACTGGACAGCTACATGTAAAAGAATGAAATTAGAACACTCCCTAACACCATACAAAAAAATAAACTCAAAATGGATTAGAGACCTAAATGTAAGACCGGGCACTATAAAACTCTGAGAGGAAAACATAGGAAGAACACTCTTTGACATAAATCACAGCAAGATATTTTTTGATCTATCTCCTAGAGTAATGGAATAAAAACAAAAATGAACAAATGGGACGTAATGAAACTTCAAAGCTTTTGCACAGCAAAGGAAACCATAAACAAGACCAAAAGACAACCCTCAGAATGGGAGAAAATATTTGCCAATGAATCAATGGACAAAGGGTTAATCTCCAAAATATATAAACATCTCATGCAGCTCAATAGTAAAAAAACAAACAACCCAATCCAAAAATGGGCAGAAGACCTAAACAGACATTTCTCCAAAGAAGACATACAGATGGGCAAGAGACACATGAAAAGCTGCTCAACATCACTAATCATTAGAGAAATGCAAATCAAAACTACAATGAGGTATCACCTCACACCAGTTAGAATGGGCATCATCAGAAAATCTACAAACAACAAATGCTGGAGAGGTTGTGGAGAAGAGGGAACCCTCTTGCACTGCTGGTGGGAATGTAAATTGATACAGCCATTATGGAGAACAGTATGGTGGTTCCTTAAAAAACTAAAAATAGAATTACCATATGACCCAGCAATCCCACTACTGGGCATATACCCAGAGAAAACCATAATTCAAAAAGACACATGCACCCCAATGTTCATTGCAGCACTGTTTACAATAGCCAGGTCATGGAAGTAACCTAAATGTCCATAGACAGACGAATGGATAAAGAAGATGTGGTATATATATATAATGGAATATTACTCAGCCATAAAAAGGAACTAAACTGGGTCATTTGTAGAGACGTGGATGCATCTAGAGACTGTCAAACAGAGAGAAGCAAGTCAGAAAGAGAAAAACAAATATCGTATATTAACGCATATATGTGGAACCTAGAAAATGGTACAGCTGAACCGGTTTGCAGAGCAGAAATTGAGATACAGAAGTAGAGAAAACACATATGGACACCAAGGGGGGAAAGCGGCGGGGGTGGGGGGTGGCAGTGGGATGAATTGGGAGATTGGGATTGACATGTATACACTGATGTGCATAAAATGGATGACTAATAAGAACCTGCTGTATAAAAAAATAAACTAAATTTAAAAAAAAGGAAGTATAGCCTCTGGGGTTCCTGTTCTGAAAGTTATTTGCTAATAGAAACAACTGTGTCAACATTAGTCTTGAAGCAATACTGTGGCTGTAACGTAATTTACAAGAAAGTATGTGTTCAAAGAGCAGGCACACCAGGTGTGCACGGGTTATCTCAGGACTGTTACAAGCAGGCTCTGGAACCCAAGGTCAGCACCATGCTGGTTCCTAATCCTGCATTAGATTCTTACTGCTGCTCTAACAAATTACCACAAATGTACTGGCTTAAAACAAAGACAGATATATTCTCCTACACTTCTGGCCGTCAGCAGTCTGAACTGGGACTCACTGGGCTAAAATCAAAGTGTTGAAAGGGCTGTGTTCTTCAAGAGCTTCTAGGGGGAGAATCCATTTCCTTGTGTGTTCCAGCTTCTGGAGGAATCCTGCGCTCCTAAGCTCATGGCTCCGCCGCCTTCAAGGCCAGCAATTGTATCATGCTGACCTCTGCTTCCTTCATCACATCTCCTTCTCTAAGTCTCCTGCCTCCCTCTTTCACTTATGGACTCCTGTGATCATATTGGGTCCATCGCGATAACCTACAATAGTCTTCCTATTTTAAAGTCATTTTAATAATGACCTTAATTCCCTTTGTTATCGACCAGGGTTTTTGGACTCCTTAGTCAGTAGACATTGATCAGAGGCCAGACAAGAAATTCAGGCCAGGCTTTATCGGGACCCCTGCCACAGCAGGGGCAGCAAGAACAAGTGTCATGTTCCCTTGCTAGCTCACTCCCCGAGCAGGACAAGCTGGTTCCTTACGTGGGGGTGAAGGTAGGGATGCGTCTGGGGCTCGGGCCTGGGGGGTGGCTAGGTGGTCTGCCCACCCCTTTGGCGGTATTGTGCACAGGAGGTACCCTGCTTTTGCTCCCAGCTCTTCAGAGGTGCCAGTTGAGCTTGTTTGGTCTTTTTGTATTTTTTGTCCAGAATTTGCCCCAACTGCACATTCATGAAGTTATTTTTAGACCCTTATAGTTTCTTTGTATTTTGCTGCTCAGGGAGACGTTTGTCCAGGTTCAAGCGTTGCAGCACAGCACAAAGGGTCCCAGGTCCCAGCCTGTCTCACCTTTACCATGTAACTCAGCATATTCACAGATTCCAGAGATTAGGATATGGACGTCTTGGAGGTGGGGGGATTATTCTACTCCTTCATAGGGCATACAAGGCTCTCTACCATGCAGACCAAAATTGTCTTTCTGGCTTCATCCCCCACCAAAGGCTGTGTATTAGTGATATGTGGCTGTATAACAAGTCACCCTAAAGCTTAATGGCTTAAAACAACAACACTTATTATCTCACAGTTTCTATGGGGGAGGAATCCAGGGACAGGTTACCTGGGTCCTCTAGCTCATGGTCTTTCATGAGGCTACAATCAAGATATGGGCTGGGGCTGCTTACATCTCAAAGCTCAACTGAGGAAGGATCTGCCTTCAAGCTCATTCTCGTGACCCTTGGCGGGATTCTTTCCTCCCTGGCTGTGGGATAGAAGCTGCTCTCAGTTCTTTGCTGCACCGGCCCCTCCATAAGCCGTCTTACAGCGCGGCAGCTGCTTCATCAGAGCAAAAAGCAAGAAGAGCCAGAGAGACTGCAAGCAAGACGGAGCCGGTCTACTGCAACCTCATCCCATCACTTTTGCTGTATTATATTTATTAGAGGCAAGGCCAGCCCACACGCGAGAGAAGGGGATTAATTACATAAGAGCATGAATGCCAGGAGGTGGGAACATGGGTCGATGTTAGAAGCTGTCTAGCACACCCCAATACGTATCCTGCGTTCTCACCTATGAAACCACCAAATTAGTCCAAGAAAGAAAAAAAAATGCTTTTTTTAATCACCCATGCTATATATTTGTTCATTAATTCACTCATTCAAAAAGTATTCATTTGATAATGCCACTTGCAGCAACATGGATGGACCTAGAGATTATCATACTAAATGAAGTAAGTCAGACAGAGAAAGACAAATATCATAAGATACTTACATGTGGAATCTAAAATATGATACAAATGAACTTATTTACAACGCAGAAACAGACTCACGCACATAGAAACCAAACTATGGTTACCAAAGGGGAAAGGGGGTGGGGGAGTGATAAATTAAGGATTTGGGGATTAGCAGATACAAACTACTATATATAAGATAGATAAACAACAAGGTCCTACTGTATAGCACAGGGAACTATGTTCAATATCCTGTAGTAAACAAAATGGAAAAGAATATGAAAAAGAATATATAACTGAATCACTCTGCTGTACACCAGAAACTAAAAAATGAAATGAAATAAAAAAATAAATAAATAATTTTTTAAGTATTCATTTGATTCCTACTGTGAGCTGGGTAGTGTCTCAAGTACCTGGGACAAAGCAGTGTACAAAATAGATTAAGCTCCTGCCCCTTTGGAGCAGACATGCTAGTGGGGAAGGAGACATACAGTAAGTGAACTACACATAGAGTATGACAGAGGGTGAGGCGCTAGAGCAGGTAAGGGGCACGGTGGGTGTCAGGGAGGTGAGGCTGTCTCATATGTAATGGTCTGGAAGGCTTCTCTAAAAGCTGACCTTTGAGCGGAGACATGAAAGAAGTGAGGGAGCCACCATGAGAGTATTTGGAGTAAGGATTTCCCAGGCAGAGAGGACAGCAAGAGCAAAGGTGGCTGATGGGTTCAAGGAACAAGAAGTGCTGCTGGAACAGAGTGAACAAAGGAGAAAGTGGGTGGAGGTGAAGTCCAGAAGGAAACCAGATGCCAGATCTTACAGGGCCTGGAGGTCGTTAAAAGGAATTTGAATTTTTCTTTTTGCTTTTTCATCATATGGTATATTTTCTCAATTTTTATCGGAGTATAAGTTGATTTACAATGTTGTGTCAGTCTAAGCTGGGAGTCACTGTGAGAATGGCCTCCTAAAAGGAGCTACTTAAAATGCGGTGGTTAGAAAAAAAAACTAGCCCCCTCCTTCGTAATCTCATTACTTCCAGTTCTCTGTGTGAGGGGGAGATATACTTTGCTTTATTATACAGCTACAATTCTAAAAACATTTTTTAATATATACATATGACTTAATATAGTTCATTGAGCTCACGTTTTGCAATTACTTACTTTCAAAGATAATATCTAAAAGCCCAGGGTGTTTGAGACTGCTTTCATCCCCAGATAAGGAAAGAGAAATCAAACAAAACCATTTATGGCCCATTGCTTTCCCAACATCAAACAACTTCAAAGAGCCTAGGCTGGAACCCAGGTCACGTCAATTTAATTCATTGCATAAAGCCAGACCTCACCTGGCTGATGCTCGCCTGAGAGCCAAGAGGGCTTATTGTAAAGCAAGTGCCTCAGACTGTGAGGTGCTGCCTTAGGGATCCCCCAAACCCCAATGAAGTGGTTGCCGAGAGGCGGTCTGGGTGCGCAAAGGCTTAGGAGAAGGTCTCTGTTACATTCGCACGTTAGCCAGCCTGCCAGGATTTTAGTAAAGGACACTTGGTCATCGCTGCCTTCACCACATGTAAGCCCTGAGTGTCTCCTATGACTGTGCGGCCTACATGTGACCTTCAGGCACCTTGGAGGCTCTATAGTAGGTAAACTTAGATAAGCAAGTGGATAGTTTTATCTCGGAGAGTGCAGTGAGCATAAGTGGTTACGAGCGCCTGGAGGGTGGGGGAGGAGAGCAGACTGTTTTACAAAGAGAAGCATATATAAGAAAGAGTAGAGAAATACTCTACTTGCAAACACTGGGACTTGTGAACGGGAGACGTGGACAGGAGACAGTGGGATGACCCGGGTCACCCTCCAACTCCTGACCCTTCTCTGGGCTATGACTGGGACCAGCACCCAGACCCGAAGCTCATGCTGTGAGTAGAGCATTTTTTCCAAGGTCAGGGAAGCAGTTACCCTGGGGATAGGCAGAAACCTCAGACACTGAAGTCTGCTCATGAGACAGTGCCTGGAAACAGTGATCACTCTAGGAGTTCCAACGCGGGTGAGTCAGGGTGTGAGTGTGTGTGGTTCATCTTTCCTGACTTAACAGCATAAGTTCTTTGAGAGGCAAGTCTATGCATTTTACTTTAAGAGAAATTGAAATATCATTGCAGGAATGATGGTTGATGATACAGAGAAAGGTCTTCAGTGGCTGTTCTGACCAGGTACCACTATTAGTGAGAACGTTGGGTACCTGCTGAGGATAGGTCATATCCCAAATCTTTCATATTTGTCATGTAAGAGGGAGAAAAAAAATGGATGCAAGGAAATCAGTGACTTCTAGGAACATGGTAGAAATAGCATGAAATGTCTGTGAGCCATAGTGCTCGACGTTACTAAGTGAAAAATCACTTTCTTAAAGATAAAGGCTATTTGGGAAGATGTAGGGACTAATTGGCCTCCAAAGAAAAAGCCCAGTGTTCTCTCCATGGCTCTTTAATAATCACCCCAAAGGGAGCATCCCTGAGGATACCAAGGCTAATCCTGTCTTCTCCGAAGAGACACAGGAAACATGTTTCTGAGAAGAGGGAATGAGGATGAGGGGTTTGGTAAACGGCTTTGTCCCCTGCAGCTGTTCCCTTAGCAGAGCAGCCCTTGGTTAATGGCATCCAAGTGCTCATGGAGAGCTCCGTGGTCAACTCTGCCTTCCCAAACCCCAGCATCCTTATTGCCATGAACCTGGCCGGAGCCTACAACTTGGAGGCCCAGAAGAACCTGACTTTCAAGCTCATGGACAGTGACACAGCTGGTGAGAAGCCAGGGCCCCTCTGCCCGCTCCCTGAATCTCCATCCCCAGGGCCCACCTCCATGTGCCCCCACCCCAGTGCTACCTGTGATGGTACCTGAATCACCCGAACACCTTTCCCTGCATCCCTGGAAGGACTCATGTGTGAAGTCAGGGCATTCACACAGGAGGGCAGCAAAGCAGAAAGAGCTCTAGATTAAATGTAAAAGAGCGGATTTCCAGGTCTGGCTCTGCCACTTACTAATTCTGTGACCTTGAACTAGTCACAGATCCCCATCAACCACTCGGTCGTCATTTGCGAAATGCAAATAATTCTAATAACAGTAACACTAATAGCAATAACAACAATAATAATAAAATCTCTGTTCTGCCTACCTCACAGGAGTTGCCTTCAGGTTCAAATTAGATAAACTTGAGTAAAGTTAAAATTATCTTGTAACTATACATTTTTTTAATATATGAATTTGTATGGGTATTCTTGCTGCTTTTCTAAACAGATACCAGGAATTCCTGATGGGGTTGTCAAGTCACATAGAGGCCACTAGATTAATGGCCTATTTAATGTTTGTCCATACTTCTTCAATGTTTTTCCATACTTCTTTCCTTGAGAAAGATCAAAAAACTAATCACATTATTTAAAAAATCGAAATGATCTGGAAAGAAGCAGAGAGCTCAGCCTGGCCCCTGGTGCTCTCCCCTGAGAACGCCTTTGTTTAACTATATTGTTCTCTCTTCCACAGACCTTACCGTTGGTCAGCTTGCCCTCACCATTATGGCCCTCACCTCCTCCTGCCACGACCCTGGGAAAAAAGTATCGATTCTACAGAGACAAATGGAGAACTGGGAACCTTCCAGTAAGACCTCATCAGAAGGGAGGGGGAAGTGAGGCAAATGGCTTTTCCTGAGAATTTTAAATCTATAAAGAAAAAGGAAGGGAGAGTGGAAGTTTAGGCAAGAGACACAAAGTACCTCTGATGATCCCACAAGTGAGATCTCCACTTCCAATCCAATGAACTAGAAAAGACCACTATCCCAGGCAAACAGTTCTATGCCATCATTGAGGACAGCAGCATCCCTCTTATTCTGTTCTCACACCAGATGACAGTCTTATTCTGAGACACACGGAAGTTATCTCTTGCCATATGGTATCTTTCCTTTTGGACAGGTTTTCTGGCAATGTATCTTTAAAAGGTTTAGCTTTTCCTTTTTCACAAATATCTTCTTTACAGTGAACGTGAGTCTTATGAAGGCCCTCTATCCCTTTCCAAGGCCTCAATGTCCCTGCTTCATCCTTCTATGGGCCCAGCCTGGCGATCTTGGCGCTGTGCCAGAAACACCCGGCGACGACCTTACCCGTAGCAGCCCGCTTTGCCAAGAGCCTGCTGGCCAATTCCTCTCCCTTCGACGTGGGTGAGTCGGTTACCACTTTCACACAGTGCCCCGAGCTGGGAACATCAAGGTCACTGAAGGGTAGAGCTGGAGGGAAAGTGGGAGGGGGGGAGCTTTCCATGGAAGAGGAGCTGAGGACCGTGAAAATGCCTGGAGATGAGAGATACTGGGCAAATATTTGTTGGACATGTGAATTAAGGTATAAATGAAAGAGAGAAAATAAAACAGAAACCAGGACAATACTTGCCACGTCTGACAGTTACAGACAAATCAGGATCTCCACTGAGGACAATAAATACGTCATCCAAGGCAGGAGTTGCTCCCAGACGAGTGATTAAATTATCAAATCAGTGTCGGACTCAGTCCCGCCCTGAACCTCCTCTTTAGTCGCTGCTGATGCTTCCACACTCTATTCTTCTCGATGCTCCTCCTTACTACATCCAAATATTCTTTTCTTTTTTTTGGCTGTGTTGGGTCTCTGTTGCTGTTCGTGGGCTTTCTCTAGTTGCAGCGAGCGGGGCTGGAGCATGGGCTCTAGGTGCGTGGGCTTTGGTAGTTGCAGCACGCGGGCTTCAGTAGTTGTGGCTCGCGGGCTCTAGAGTGCAGGCTCGGTAGTTGTGGCTCACGGGCTCTAGAGTGCAGGCTCAGTAGTTGTGGCGCACGGGCTTCGTTGCTCCGCGGCATGTGGGATCTTTCCGGACCAGGGCTCGAACCCGTGTCCCCTGCGTTGGCAGGCGGATTCTTAACCACTGCCCCACCAGGGAAGTCCCCAGGTATTCTCTTTAACTAAACAGCTACCCTCTGAACACTAAACCCATAATGCTCCCCTTCAAGGATGCACTGGAACCATCTTATTCCTTCATCCTGCAAGCACGTGGCTGCTTGTGAATGGAAGCTCTATCCTCTACCACACCATGTCCTTCTTCTGCACATAACGATCCCTTCTCTGTATGATGCCCTCTGTGGGGGGCACTGTTATGTCCCTCATTGGTGGTCATCTTTTCTCCTCTACCACTATCTAAGCAACAGGATTATCTCAGGGTTTCACCCCTTATACGTGCCGCATTAGCAACCTCTCTCTTTTCAGGCTTTAGCAGACCAGCACACAGGTAGGTATTTACTCAAGTACCCTCCCCATGGGTCAAACACACACTGGCCTCTGTTTCCCATCTGGGACCTCATGCATTGCTGGGGCCTCTCTGCCAGTTCAGGAAATTGGGGCTTCTTTGCCAACATTTTCATCCTTAATGAGGTGATGAAATTTTGGGTGGAGATTAGGGTGGGGAGGGAAAGATCGATGAAAAAAATGCCATCTGGCAAGTCTTTGATTTCTTCTGGTCTCGTCATGCCAGAGTTTTTGCCCATTCAGTTCACACATAATAAGAATGAAATAATGAAAAAAGCCCTTGTGCTGGGTACTATGGGAGATGAAAATCCCCGCCCCCCCCCCCCATCTGAGAACTCACAGGGCACAGTTAACAGCAGACAGTGCTGAGATTGCAAAACAGGTACAAACAACAAATGCTAAAGGAATCCAGAAAAGAGACTACACTTGTTGTAGTGTAGTCTCTTTTCTGGATTGACAGAGAGGACTTCAGTGAGAGGTGGTGATGGCTGGACCTTCACCAACTGCTGACATCTTGAAAGATAAACATTGGGACAAGAGAAGTGGGATTGAAAATGTTGCTAGTCGACTTTCATTCAAAGCATGAGCTGTGGAGTCATACACATCTGCATTCAGGTGTGTGGCCTTGGGCAGTTACCTAACCTCTCTGAGCCTCCATTTCCTTGTCCCCTAAATGGGGATAATTATAGGTCCTATTTCACAGATTGTCCTGAAGGGTAAAGGAGATGATGAACCTGAACACAATAAGCACACAACTGTCAGCTGTTCATATTGTGGTGGTGGTGGTTGTCTTATCCCGTGCTGTGATTCTCAGACACAGGAGCAGTGGTGACCTTGGCTCTGACCTGTATGTACAACAAGATCCCCATAGGTTCAGAGGAAGGTTACAGAGCCCTGTTCAGCCAGGTACTAAAGAACACTGTGGAGAATATCAGCATGAGCATCCTAGACAACGGCATCATCGGAAACATCTACAGCACTGGCCTTGCCATGCAGGTAAATGCGTCACTGATGCCCTTCGCTGGGTCCATGTCCCTAAGCCTGGATTGTAGGACCAAGAGACCAGGCTTCTGGTAGTATCTCTGTGGAGGACCAGCTACTGTGACTAGAGGTAGATTCCTTACGGCACCTGTGCCTCAGTTTCTCTACTGGTGAAATACAGGTACGTGTTAATTCATCCCTACCTCACAGGTAAAGTATAAAATCAAATATGCATGAACTCTTTTCCCTTCCATGGGAAAAAAAAAAGAAATAAATAAATCCAAGAAATTATTGGTTTATTATGAATAATGATCAGTTTGTTCATAATAATTATAGACAATTGAAAGTTTGGTGTATTAGAAAATAACGATATTCAAGGAGGTCCTCAAAAAATATTGAATCTTCTGATTCCATGCTGCCAATCAAGTGTTCTTCTATCAGATCTTTACCTTGATCCAAGAAAAGGTGGGATTGTATTCAAAATGATTAATGAAAATAATCTAAAACTGCCTGGACATCTAATCTTTGTCAAGGTCTTTTACTATCTCAGTCTCAGTTCAACCTCACAAAGATCCCTAATATATGTCAGCGCCAGATGTGTCTGGTCATCAAATCTATGCTCAGTCCTATGCTTCCCTACTATAGAGTCTCAGGCTTGGATTCTATAAGATGCTGCTTGATATAGCTCCAAATACAACCACACACACACACACACACACACACACACACACACACACACACACACACACACACACACACACACACACACACACACCTCCCCTTCCGTTGATTAGGGCAACATCTTCCCCTGGAAAACACACCAATAATAATGGGGAGAGAGAACCAACTAGAATCAAAAATTAAAGGGTCACCTGTGGCCAAATCCTGTAGTCCAAACTAAGAAATTTATGCTCCAGAGTCCCAAAATGCCCCATGGGATTAAGAGAAAAACTACATCATGACCTTCCCAACTTGGAAATCCCATAAACAGAGAATCGTAATATCATGCTTAGTGAATTAAATCAAGCAAAGAAAGATAAATGCTGCATGATATCACCTATATACAAACTTGTGGTTACTGAAGAGGAGAGGGAAGGCGGGAGGGACAAATTAGGGGTATGGGACTAACAGGTACAAACTACTAGGTATAAAATAGATAAGCAACAAGGATATACTGTATAGCACAGAGAATTATAGCCATTATCTTGTAATAATCTATAATGGAGTATAATCTGCAAAAATACTGAATCACTATACCATATGCCTGAAACTAAAATAATATTGTAAATCAACTATACATCAATAAAAAATAAAGAAACAGAACCATGGAGTTACAATGCCCACCCTACACCTAATTTAGCTCTGAACTAGTGCAGGGGGTTGGAGACTGGTCTGATATTCTATACATTAAAAATTAGTGACGTAATGTACAGCGTGGTGACTATTGTTAATGATACTGTGTTATATATTTGAAAGTTACTAAGAGAGTAAATCTTAAAAGTTCTCATCACAATATAAAAAATGTGAAACTATGTGTGGTGATGAATGTTAACTAGACTTACTGTGATCATTTGACAATATATACAAATACCAAATCATTTGTTACTACACCTGAAACAAAGATAATGTTATATGTCAATTACATCTCAATTTTTAAAATATTTTTTAAAATTAAGATTAAAAAATGAGCGAAGGGCATAAATAGACTAGAAATTAGTTCACGTTAAACATAAGAGTAAATACGAAGTCCCCACTCCAATGCGCTATAGGACCAACTAACGAAAATAAAGTCAGTTTCTACGTCATGTCGTGGCCAATAAAATTTTGTCAGAGAGCAAAACACTGTTTGTTTTTATGGCTGAATCATACAGAAGCTTTCCCAGGCCTCAGGTCTAGAAAGCTTTGTGGGGGAACAAGGAAGTCTTGAAGAAATCTAGGCAAGTTTTATTCGTGACTCACTTAAAATAACCTTGCTCACCTTAGAGCCAGACGGAGAAGTGTTTGCTTTTGCTAATTTGGTTTGTGCATTCTATCTGGGATTTTAGCACCTGCAGAGTACACCGTGAAAAGCTGTACCTGGGAATTAGTTTTTCCTTGGAAAAAGGCAGGACCTCACCCATATGCAGATAGCAAAGGCCACGTGGATTACTGGTCAGTTAGGATACATAACCTCTCCCTACCCGCCTTATGCCAGAGTTTACCCAGGCAGCCCGAGGTCTGAAATCACCAGATACCTACTATATAAACTTTTTCTAATCTCAAATGTTCTGGTGTCAAAAACAAAGGGTTTCTAAGGCTGTAACAACTTGGGTTTGCATTCCAGATTGGCCACCATCTTGGGCAAATATTGAATTTCCTGGAATTTCATCTTCCCCATGATAGCAAAGGTATAAAAAAAGTCACAGGCACAATGTGGCATTTAATAATTATTTGTGATCTCTCCCAGTGGAAGAGACGTGATATTTAGCTTCCTTTGCAGCCTTCACTCACCCTCTGCCAGCTGTCAGTGCCCTTCAAGTGACCTAGGCCACCCACATTGTTTCCCAGAGGCATTTCCTCCTCTTTCTTCCATAAATATTCCAACACTTGCAAGGTTCCTCTGACAAGAACCTAACTTGGGGACATAAAACTTCTTCATGCGAAGTTATTACTGACTTCTAACTGGCTAATGCATTACTGCTTTCTAAAGAGTTGGTGTTGTGATGTTTTATCCCAAGGGGATACATCTCACTTAGTGGGATTTGGGATATGAATATGGCAAGTGGACAAGATACAGATACCATTGCTGGGAAAGCCTGACTGATGCCCTTTAACCAAACTGTCCTGTAAAGGGGCCTCTGGGAATAGCCATTGTCATGGTTATGGAGGTTAACAGAGCCTGTCAAAACCGCCTAGTTGCTCACAGTACTGCCTCTAGCTCACAGCCATTTCTGGTTCCCCTCCCTTCACCCATTTCCCATTCAAAGCTTCAAGTGAATGGGTCATCAGCAACCCCAGACCATTAACATGCTGTGGTGGATGAGTCAGCACAACTGTAAAGGCAGGGAGGTGCTAAGGACAGCTTCCGCAACACAACGTTACAAAATGCTTTTGCATAGCATCCCATCTGAACCTCCAATGACTGCCCCAAAGGTAGGCAGGAGCTATGATTTCTATTTTACCCGTGAGACAGAAAATTCAGCAAAGTAGAGTGACTTGCTTGGTGTATTCATCAAGACTCATTTTGCAAATAACAGAAACCCAAATAATTTTTGCTTAAGAAAAAAAAATGGACATTTACTATTTCACAGAAACTGGGGGATCCAGGGCTCGATTAGGTGATTTCAGGATTAATCAGAATAAAGGGCTCAAATCACATCAGGGATCACTCTTTCATCATCTCTCAGCCATGGTTCTTCTCATTCTCTCCTGCTGTATGGCTTCTTCAGAGTGGCTGAGAAAGATGGTCACCAGCACCTCCATGATTACTAACCCCAGCAAGGGGGAAGAAATGTTTCTCTCTCCCAATGTCTGTGTATCCTGGAAGGACTCTGATTCGTGCATGTGTCCATCAATCACTGTCACCAAGAGGATAGTACTCTACGATTAGCCCAGCCCATGAGTCCACCCTTGTGGCCAGGATCGTGGAGCCTCTAGCTGACAGTACTGACATGATCAAAGAATGGGGGAAGAGTCCACCAAAGGGTGTGTAGAACAACAAGAAACAAGAGAAGTCTACTACCGTTAGATGGCCAGGCTGTCCTACAATAAAGCTTCCCCAGGAGCTTGCCTTGCCAGCTCTCATCCTCCTCCTACGTGCAAGAACTGTTAGTAAATACTGCAGCCCTAACAGCACTCCCTGAAACTGAGTGTAGCTCAGATATTTATTGTGTGACTGCTACGTGACAGACACTGAACTAAGCAGTGGGGACACAGCCGTGAATAAGACAGATGTCGTCCTGAACCTCGTGCAGCTTCGGTTTTGGACTCTGGTTGATCACAAAGATTAGTGATCAAGTCTGTCCCTTATAAGGTTAATAAAGGCCAACTCTCAGCTATACCTAATCTGTCTCTCTCTCTCTACCCACCCTCCCACCCCCACCCCGGCCCCAGGCTCTCTCCGTGACACCTGAACCACCTAAGAAGGAGTGGAACTGCCAGCAGACCATGGATTCTGTACTGGATGAGATGAAGGAGGGGAAATTCCACAACCCCATGTCCATTGCCCAAATCCTCCCTTCCCTAAAAGGCAAGACATACCTAGATGTGCCCCACGTGTCTTGCAGCCCTGGTAAGAACTCTTTAACATCTGTCTCTCCCTATAAAGTGGCAACTTATGCCAGGAATGATACGTGGACCAATTTTAAGTGGCATAAGGTCTTGTTATATACATGACTGCCGTGTAGGCAGGGCCAGTTCCCAAGAGTTGTGTGTTAGCACACAGCCATGCTGTCCTGCCCTCAGAATTCGCTCCCACATCCACTCCATTCGACACACATTTACTGAGAACCTACTATAGGTAAATCATTTTGTTGGATGCTTGTGGAGAGAGAAGATCCATGGTCCTAACAGTCAAATAACATATGATGTCATTCATTCATTTGACAAATGCACCAAACACTAGGCAATATCTTATCATATCTGCTCTTTACAAAGTCAGGAGATGGTATGTAGACAAAAACCACAATATTTGGAAGAATGAAATAAGTATTAAACAGAAATAGAAGCCATATACAGTGCAAAAGCAAAGAAAGTATGACCAATCATTGAGTTTGGGAACCTTAGGAGAAGAACAGAGTTGACATTTCAGCCAAGACTTGGAGATATAAAAATGTGTTCACAGCACACCAAAGGGATGGGGTGGAAATCTGGCACGTTACCTTTTTATTTGAAATATCTTTATTTTATCCATTTACAAATATAATACAGAGATACTTAAAATTCAAACATGGCAGAAATATACATCTAGAAAGTAGAGTCCTGCAAAAAAATTTATCACCCCAGAGTCTTTGGTATAGATTCCTCCAACTCTTCTTTCTAATCAAATACTAACATAAAGTATGATTCATCTTATGTTGCATGGACTTCCTGAGATAAGTAAGCTCCTTGTCTATCTCAGTACAGAATCTATAGAGACCACAATTAAGCAACCTGACCACAATCATACCAAACATAGCCACATTCACTAACTCCTTAGGCTGCTTCCCAAAGATTTCCCAACTTGAACAAGGTGGCCATGGAGTCCTTCCTAGGATTCTGCACTAGGTGCCCAGGTATTTTGTTAAATGGCCTGAAACTTACTACCTTTGCTTCCAGATTCTTCGGGCTAACAAAAAACCCCAAGAGAACAGTGAGCACCATGTAAAATACATGACTTAGGGCTCACAACCCTCCCTTCAGTTGACAAATCCTTTTAACAAAATAAACGTTCGTTATTAAGCTAGCTGTCAGTTCTTCAGCTACGATCAATTCTCTAGGATGGAAATGAGAGTTTCATAGGTCACACCAGTTCTTCAGAACAATCCACAGAGGACACAAAACCGCTGTCATCTCTTAAAATGTGTTCTGGGATAAGCTGCCAATAACAGAGATTTTGTACCTATACTACAAACCCCATAATCTTTAACAAATTTGGCCTCTTTGCTCTTCCCAGGTCATGAGGTGCAACCAACTCTGCCCAGCCATCCTAGCCGTGTTCCCACCTCAGCATCCAATATCACCGTCAAATACACCATAAATAACCAGCTGAGGAGTGTGGAGCTTCTCTTCAATGAGACCATCAATGTTAGTGTAAAAGGAGGATCAGTGCTACTTGTTGTCCTAGAGGAAGCACAGCGCAAAAACCCCACATTCAAGTGAGTGTTACAAGTGACATTCACCATTCCTCCCAAGCCCAACCTGAATTCCCATTCTCTCTCTTCTTCCTTCATTTTCTTGCTTTTTTCCCTTCTGATCATGTAACAGATCTTTATTTAATAGCCCCCTGAGGAGCCTGCGATCTAGTAACTAGGCAAGGCTCTCATAAAAATTAAATCATTCAAGTCAATATAAGATGGAGTTTTTAAAACAGGAATTCAAAGGAGAGAGAGCACAGTGTGGATTAGAAGAGTCAAGGAAGGCTGGTGGCTTTGGACCACATTCAAAGAATAGGTACCATACAGGAAGATAGGGAAGGATGGTATTCTGGGAAGAGGGGCATGGTGAGGACAAAGCATTCGAGACAGGACTGAGCAAGGAATTTAGGGTCAATGAGTAGACCAGCTTGACGAGACAAGAGAATACAGGACTGAATTAAATGAATGATGTCTGGAAGGATACATTGGGTGATATCGCAGAAAGCCTGAAATACCAGGCTAAGGAATTCGGACTTCATGTTGCAGAGAAGCATTGAAAGTTTTTGAGTAAGAAAAGTCATGTTGTAAAATGTTCATTGGTTTGGGGAATGAGTGACAAGGAGGAAAGCTACGGCGTGACTACAGAAATGAAGCTGTAAACTGATGGGGACTTCATCTAGGAGACATGTACTCATACCAAGGAAGATGCCCCAGGGCTCAAGAGTGACTGCATGTGGGGGTCAAGAGCAAGACGCTTCAAAACTATTGGTAGGAGTGTCAGGAAGAAAGAATGTCCTTCAGAGAAAAACCTAATTCCTTTAGATGATTAATTGTTGGCATTCAAAACAGAAACATTAGGAAGCTTTTGGAGGTATAAAGGAAGTCCTAGAAAAAGAGGTCAGGACAAGCAAAAGAGATTGGGTAGTCATCTGATAGAGTTGACGACTGAAGTTAGGGATGGTGTAGTAGGTGGCAGATACAATGCTTCCAATAAACCATGAGACAGATATAATTATTCCCATTTTACAGACAGAACCACGTAGGCCCAAAACGGTTAAGTAATATTCTGAAGATCACATAACATGCAAACTATAGGAATTGAGATCTGAACCCAGATTTGACTGACTCTTATGTTCTTTCTACTACCCAGTTGGGAAAGGGAAAAATATAGAAATAAATCACAAAGGAGAACATTAAACTTTGGGGAATGTTTATGGTTTGCAAAACGAGGGAACAGTAGAGAAATATGGAGAAGCCTAAGCTATAGGAGGAGGAGGGGGAAGATGCCAGGTCATGGAAAGGAAGAGAGGAGATACTTTCAAAGAAAAGATGGCCCAATCCAAATTCTGCAGAGAGCTGTCCAGGAGAAAGACTGACAAAGGCCAAGGAATAGACGAGTGACGTGGGATCTATTCTCCAGGGTTAGGATAAGTACACGTGTGTCTGCTGCCCACAGACCAGCTCCATCACT
Organism: Globicephala melas; assembly: GCF_963455315.2. Lineage (NCBI taxonomy): Eukaryota > Metazoa > Chordata > Mammalia > Artiodactyla > Delphinidae > Globicephala > Globicephala melas. The sequence continues at coordinate 10,686,336 of NC_083321.1, forward strand.
TCCCTAACTTCTATAGAACAGGTCAAGATAAAGATCGCATTTTGAGAATACTTAATTTTCCAACAACCTGCTGAATGTACTTTACTTCTTCTCTAAGCTCAGCTTTAATTTTACCTGATTTAACTTTTCCTAACTATAAATGTAATAAATACACATAGGAGAAATTTTGGGGGGGGGGGAAGCATAAAGAAGAAAACAAAACATCTATAGTCTATCTATAATATAATCACTTGGTATTTTTTATAATTTTATAGGTATTTTCTCCATGCATATTACAAATAGTTGTGATCCATAATTAACGAGATAGATATTTCTGATACAATGTGTATCCCACATTTTCACTTAATATTATTGCATAAGCATTTTCCCATTTCACTGAAAAATATGATTTTCTTAACTGCAAAAGAGTCAATCTTGGATATTCATTCCATCTCTCACCTAATTTTTTTGCCCATTGTTGGACATTTACATTTAAAAAATCTGCTTAATGATAGGTTTTTAAAAAATCTGTTCATTTTATTTTTATTTAATTCCAAGTGAAGTAATTTTATGTTCATTAGTCATTTGCGTTTTCTCTTTGAAACATGATTTTTTCTGATCTTTAAAGCATTTAGAAGGTCTCTGTCCCTTCATCTTAACTTCTTATTGCCTGACTTAAAGTGAGGTATTAATCGTATATGATTTTATTCTTACAGATTTGAAACCACAATGACATCCTGGGGACTTGTGGTCTCTTCTATTAACAATATCGCTGAAAATGTTAATCACAAGACGTATTGGCAGTTCCTGAGCGGCAAAACACCTTTAAATGAAGGTGAGAGAAGAAAAGGAATGTGGGCATTTTCTCCATCGTTTGAAGGCTAATTCTTTCATTTCCATATTTAATTTAATCGATAAATAATTGTGAGATTCTATGTATATACAATAATTGTACATATAGCTGTTACATACGTATGTACATACGCAGATATATTATGAATATATATACAGTGTTGATAGATAGATAGATGGATAGATAGAACAGATGGGTAGCTCTCTAAAAAAGCTTTTGAAAAAATCAAGAATCCTAACTCCACCCCGAGCCAGTGGGAAAATATCCAGTGAACAAGAAAAGTGGATTGACCTAAAGTAGTAAGAGCTAAAGAAGGAAAAAGCAGATGTGAGAAAGATTTTTTTTTTTAAGTGTGTGATCTAAGAAGATGGCCAATTTGGGGTTAAAAAATTAAACACGTATGTGTAAAGCAAAAGAACAGTGAATTCATAGCCAGTGGGAAATAAATGAGAGGGATAAGATAACATCTATTAATGTAGTAATGTTATCTTATTTCATACATCAACTCTGTAGGCATTAGTGACTCTTTTTACAACAAAAAAAAACTAAGTCTCGCAAACAAAAAAGGGACTTGCCCAAAGCATCCATGTAGTATGTGATAGAGCAGATAATCAAGGCCACAGCTTCACTCAAAATCCATTCTTCGCCTTCTTTTGTTGTAGTGTTGTTAAAAATCACCAGAAAGAAGAATGTTTGTGTGGGGAAAGTGGGAAGAATAAAACCCAGACTTCAGCAAAACCTTAACAATCTTTAAAATGTTTGCGCAAATACTAAAACATCCTGCAGCTTAAAAAGAGTACTGGTCTATGGTTTTGTCGAAGCACGATGTTACCTAGTTAACCTGATGTTCATTGTCACCCTTCTCTGTCAAGATGCTTCATTATCCAAGATTACAATGAGAGAGACGTTTTTCCTGGAGCCTACTATGGATTTGACAAAAAAATCTGGCCAGTCAGAATTTGTGGAATTGTAGCACAGCATTTAAGAAAGATCTTAGAGTCACATAAACCTTGGTTAGAATCCCTTTCTCTCTGTCTCTGTCTCTCTTTTTTTTTTTTTTTTTTTGCCACACCATACAGCTTGCAGGATCTTAGTTCCCTGACCAGGGATCAAACCTGGGCCCAGCAGTAAAAGCGCTGAGTCCTAACCACTGCACCACCAGGGAATTCCTGAAGCCCCTTCTCTTATTTTCTAGCTACACTAGGCAAATAATGAATCTTCTCTGAGGCACAGTGCCCACAGCTATAATATGGAAAGAGCAGTAACCATTTCTTAGGTTATTGTGAGGATTAGAAATAATGTGTTTGAAATGAGTAAATTCAGTGCCTTTTGCATGGTATCTGTTCAAAAATGCTAATCACTATCGTTATTAATTCTCTTACCACCTTCATCTCAAGAATTGCCCTGGGAACGCAGATCAGGCTAATTCTCATGTCTGCCAGTTACTTTTCTTCTCTGGGGAAAAGCAAGTCCTCTGAGATCCAAAAAGATCTGGGCCTGGAATTGTCATGCTTTCTGATGCCTCGCTACTTCAGAGTGAATCATCGATTATGTCACCATCTGTGCTTCCTGCCCAGAAAGACGAGAATTCTCAACCCATTGCCCTTCCTCACTTCTTACAAAATCTTCTAAACGGAACATGAGTTCCCGCCTTGAATGCTCTAAATTTGGCTTACATAAGCCCTTTTAATAGAAATTACTTTCTCGCATACTTATTATGTGTCAGATACTGCATGAGGCATTTGGCAATCATTATTTCTAATCCTGAAAATAATTCTTCAGCATAAATACTAGTAGTACAATAGTGTATATGAGGGAAGGAGGCTGGCACAATCTAAGGGGCTTGGCCAAAGACGCGCTCCACATGGCAACTGAGAGCCTGGAAACAAGGACCCCTGAATCTCAGTTCCATGCTCCCTTCATACTAATCAACTCTATGGCGATTTTGTCTCTCTAACCAATTTGATGGGCTGGTCCCGTGGGAGAGTGGTGTGGTTATGGGCACCGTGGGCACCTCGTGTTGTTCTCTGCTTGTTTCCAGGAGTTGCTGACTACATACCCTTCAACTGCGAGCACATCACAGCCAACTTCACACGGTACTAAGGAGGAGAAGGACTGAGCTTCTATCAAACGTCCCCGGAGGACGGCTGGCATTTTTTTTTCACCTCATTTCAAATCTGTGCAAAAAAGTCGGCATTTACAAGGCTACCATATTCCTGGTTAAAACATGGAAACCACAATGTAAAATAAATGATGCAAACTTCACTGGAGTTTCAACATCTGTGACCCATGAAAGCAAAAGTCCGGCTTCTCAAGACAATGACCCCCAGTCATCATTTAAACCTAGGGCGAGGGGGGAAAGGGGGCGTCTCGCTGATATTCTGGAAGGTCATTCTGACCTTTTTGATTAATTAACCAACACACTCTTTTATTCTATAAAGGAAAGGATGTATCTTTAAAACTTCTATTTTGGGCTTCCCTGGTGGTGCAGTGGTTGAGAGTCCGCCTGCCGATGCAGGGGACACGGGTTCGTGCCCCGGTCCGGGAGGATCCCACGTGCCGCGGAGCGGCTGGGCCCGTGAGCCATGGCTGCTGAGCCTGCGCATCCGGGGCCTGTGCTCCGCAACGGGAGAGGCCACAACAGTGAGAGGCCCGCGTACCGCAAAAAAAAAAAAAAAAAAAAAACCTTCTATTTTTATTTCTTATACCAAGTACTCCTTTTCAAATCACCTAGTGTAAACATATATATGTACACACATTCATCCATACATAAAGTGACCAAAATTATTTCATATGAAGCTCCCAGATGGTTCAGAACTAGGTAAATCATGTTATCGATATATCACAAACTTCTATTTCCAATATTTGTTCTGCGTAAATCACATTTCAAATATATTTTATATAATTTATCTATGTATTTAATACATTAATATGAACATAATGTGTATTTAATATTAATTTAACATATAATATGTTTTATATATTAAATGTAGATATATAACTGTGTCCCATAAATAATACATATAACATTTTAGGTATAATATATAGATCTATAATCTCACCCTGTCCTACATATGTATATAAATACTGAAGGTACAGATCTTTGGGAGAAAAATTGAAGACAATCAACTGGTAAATTCTGCTTGTTGGAGTCAACACTGGAACAAACTTTCTAGAGAAGAATATGAACATTTGTAACAAAAGACATAAGATGTACACTTTGATCCCCAAAAGTCCTAATTCTGAAATTTATAGAAAGGGGGAAATCATAAGAGGACACAGATATATATAAGAATCTACATGTCAGCTGGGACAATTAGAGAAAAAAACTTAGATATGCAGCCTCAATACAGTTCCTAAAACTGAAGCCCAGAAGTGGACAGACTTCACGGCCCCATCACAGGCCTCCCCTCCTGGCATCCCAGAGCAAGAACCTGCTCTCTGGTGACGATCTGGCTCCCGGGAGAAAGAGGCATGAACCACACAGGCCCAGATCCTCACACCCATCACAGCTATCAGGTAAGTCACTGTATGCCCGAAAAAGACCAGGACTGCTACAATGGTAGAAACCCTCAGGGAGCGGTGAATAAGTGCTCTCTCATAACGTATCATAATGTTTGTAATATGGAAAACATGGAAACAATGGGTATGTCCCAAAACAGAGCAATGCATAGGTAAACCCTGGTGGGTCTGTACGATGGGATTCTTATAAGTCACTAAAATTCATCTTGAAGGTAGATACTTGATGACATGAAAAGACGTTCATGCAGAGCCAAGTGAAGAAATCAGACTACACAGCATCGCAATATCACCCGTCCCATGGTGCGACAGTGGTTACCTCTGCAGGATAGAATGATTAGTGATTGATGTCTTTTTGTTTATTTGTTTCTCTGGTTTCTAAGTTTTCTCCGTTCAACACATAATAATTGAGCGATGGAAATGGGGGGAAATTATTTTAAACAAAGATGACTTTTCCTCCTTTAACAAAAAATTGGGCAACCAAAGGAAGGTGTGTGTGTGTGTGTATTCCGCACCCAGCGTTTGCTATAATGATAGAAATTGAAGGAAAAAGAGGGGCATGAAAGACTAGGGGGAATCTCAGGCTGGTTTCATGTATGAAAACCTCGTTTTAACTACCTACCTAGTTATTAACTGTGTTCATCTGTATTGGCAGGGGTGGGGGACAGGGGAGTGAGGTTGACAATGGGTCTGCTATGAGAAGTTGCAATTCCCCTTTGAGGAAGCACCTTAATTAAATGTAGTCTGTGTGGGTTCATTTTTGCGTAATCTGTAATGCCCCAGACTGCATTCCGTCGTTTCAGTGACTAAAATAAGTGCTTTTGTGACCTCTAGTGGTCATGGCTGGTAAAGGATAAGCCTCCTTTAGGGAGTGGTCAGTTATGCATAACCACTTTTGTGAAGATGCAGGAGAAAGAGGAAGGAAGATTGCTACCAAATACTTTTCCCCTCTTTAAAAATAGTATGGAATTAACAAAGTGGATATAGAGGGAACATACCTCTACATGATAAAGGCAAGCCTACGGCCAACATCTTACTCAAGCATGAAAAGCTGACAGCATTTCCTCCAAGATCAGGAACAAGACAAGGATGCTTATTCTTGCCACTTTTATTTAACATAGTATTGGAAGTTCTAGTCACAGCAGTCAGACAAAGAAAAAAGAAATAAAAGGAATCCAAATTGGAAAGGAATAAATAAAACTATCACTGTTTGCAGATGACATGATACTACACATAGAAAATTCAAGACATTACCAAATAACTAGAGCTAATAAATGAATTCAATAAAGTTGCAGGATACTAATAGAAAGAAATGTCATGTTTCTATATACTAACAACAAACTATCAGAACAATTAAGAAAACAATTCCACTTATAATTGCATCAAAAAGGATAAAATAAGAATAAATCTAACCAAAGAGGGAAAATACTTGTACTCAGAAAACTATAAGACACTGATCACAGAACTAGAACAAATTCTAAAATTTCTATGGAAACACAAAAGACCCTGAAGAGCCAAAGCAATCTGAGAAAGAAGAACAAAGTTGGAGGTATCACACTCCCTGATTTCAAACTACACTTCAAAGCTACAGTAATCTAAACAGTATGGTACTGGCACAAAAAATAGATCAAAGGAACAGAATAGGATCCAGAAATAAACCACACTTATATGGTCAATTAAGCTACAATGAAGGAGACAAGAATATATGATGGGGAAAAGACAGCCCCTTTAATAAATAAACTGAACAGCTATGTGCAAAAGAATTAAACGAGACTACTTCCTCACACCATATACAAAAACTCAAAATGGATTAAAGTTGTAAATGTAAGACCTGAAACCATAAAACTCCTAGAAGGAAACAGAGGCAGTAAGCTCTTTGACATCAACCTTAGCAGTATTTTTCTGGATATGTCTCCTTAGGCAAGAGAAACAAAAGCAAAAATTTTTAAAATGGGACTACATCAAACTAGAAAGCTTTTGTACAGCAAAGGAAACTATCAATCAAGTGAAAAGGCAGCCTACCAAGTGTAAGAAGATATTTGCAAATGATGTATCTGATAAAAGATTAATATCCAAAATACACAAAGAACTCATACAACTCAACATGAAAAAAAAAAAAACACCTGATTTTAAAATGGGCAGAGGACCTGAATAGACATTTTTTTCCAAAGAAAACATAAAGAAACCAACAGGTACATGAAAAGATGCTCAATATTGTTAATCAGCAAATCAAAACCACAATGAGATACAACCTCACACCTGTCAGAATGGCTATCATCAAAAAGACAACAAATAACAAGTGTTGGCAAGGATGTGGAGAAATTAGAAGCCTCGTGCACTGTTGGTAGGATTGTAAATTGATGCAGCCACTATGAAAAACCGTATGGAGCCTCCTTTAAAGATTTAAATAGAACTGCCACACGATCCAGCAATTTCACTTCTGAGTATTGACCTGATGAAGATATAAAAAAACATAAGTCAAAAAGATATAAACACTGCAATGTTTATTGTAGCACTATTTACAACAGCCAAGGTATGGAAGCAACCTAAGTGTCTATCAATAGAAATCTTACCATTTGTGACAATCTAGATGGATCTAGAGGGTATTGTGCTAAGTGAAATGAGTCAGACAAAGAAAGACAAATATCGCATGATCTCACTTATATGTGGAATCTAAGATCAAACAAACAAACAAAACAAAATGAAAACAGATTCACAGATACAGAGAACAAACAGGTGATTGCCAGAAGGGGAGCAGTGAAATAGGTGAAGGGGGTTAAGAGGTACGAACCTCAGTTATATAATAAATAAGTTAAGGGAATATATAGCATAAGGAATGTGGTCAATAATATCGTAATAACATTTTATGGGTCCAGACAGTTACAAGACTTATCTTGTGGGGAACATTTCATAATGTATGCAAATGTCAAGTCATTACGTAGTACACCTGAAACTAACATAATATTGTATGTCAACTACATTTCAATTAAAACAAGTTTTAAAAGGTACAAATGAACTTATCTACAAAACAGAAACAGAGTCACAGATGTAGAAAACAAACTTATGGTTACCAGGGAGTAAGGGTGGGGAGGGATAAATTGGAAGATTGGGATTGACATATACACACTATAGATATAAAATAGATAACTAATACGGACTTGCTGTACAGCACAGGGAACTCTACTCAATACTCTGTAATGGCCTATATGGGAAAAGAATCTAAAAAAGAGTGGATACATGTATATGTATAACTGGTTAACTTTACCATACACCTGAAACTAACACAACATTGCAAATCACCTATACTCCAATAAAAATTTTTTTAAAAACCAAAAATATTCCAAAACAACTGACTACAATTAAATTTCACAAGTAAATGATTCTTGTTCCTTTGGGTCTGGGTTTGCCAATCAGCTTTCACACAGTTGCCTGCTTCTGGAACCAAGTCCTTGACTTTGTTTGCAGGTACACTCTTTAGAGTTGTCTCAGCAATGCCAGCTTTAAGCTCTGGAACATATGGTAATAAATCAATTTCCTGAAATACCATTAAATACATAACTAACTAAATAAATTTTTAATAAAAAATAAAATAAAAACAATATGCAACTGTACTTGCCTTTAACCAGCTATCTGAATGACTTGTAGCAAGTTCATGATTGAGGATAACATGCTGATGAGGAGGTAGAACTAACTTGACTCCTCTAGCCCCTCCCAGCTGAGAGCCTGTAGTTCTTTGAAATAGCAAAAGCCTTGAGTCTTGCTCAGAAGTGCAAATGATTCTGAGATTGAAATGAACACACACACACAAAAATATGAAGAACAAGAATTCTGGCCAAGGAAATAAAAATGGAAAGGGAGAGAAAATGGAACTTAACAAAAAGTTTTAAATTTTATCTTGAAGATCAAACATGCAAAACGTGCCATAATGTTTTTTGCAAAGTAAAGTGCAAAAATGGAGACCTTGACAAGACATATATAAAAATGTGTAATAAAGTAACAATGATTGAAAGAGTGTATCACTGGTTTCAGAACAGAGAGAACATGAGAAGGGAATAAAATGTCAAACGGAATCAAAAAAATTATGTGGGAATTCAGTACATTATAAAGTCACATATTAAATGAGGATTTTCAACTTGGAAAAGAATTATGTTAGATCCCTACCTCTGGCCCTTATAAGCATATGCTCAGAGTCAAAAACTCTTAAGAAAATTACTGTCAGATTTTACTGCTTAAAAAAAAACATAATGGGGAATTCCCTGGCGGTCCAATGGTCAGACTCCTCGCTTTCACTGCCAAGGGCCCAAGTTCAATCCCTGGTCAGGGAACTAAGATCCCGCGAGCTGCGCGGCACGGCCAAAAAAAAAAAAAAAAATCATAATGGTCATGCCTCAAAAAGAAAATTAAAGGACATACTGAAAAATGAAAAAAAAAATCAAAACATATACAACTGAAGAGGACTTAATGTACTTATACATAACAAGCAGTTTTGAATCGAAAAAAAATGAACAGTATGATTGAAAAGTACACAAGCAAGCAAATCACACATACAGTAAAACAAACAGACAAAAACATATGAAACCAAAGAGATGAGAAAAAGTTCAGCACTGCTAGTTATTTTTTAAAATTTTTATTGCTAGTTATTGCAAACTAAGGAACTTCCCTGGTGGTCCAGTGGTTAAGACTCCGTGCTTCCAATGCAGGGACTGTGGGTTCGCTCCCTGGTCTGGGAGTTAAGATCCCACATGTTGTTTGGCCAAAAAAATAAAAACAAAAAAGCAAACTAAGTATAACCAGATGTAAGTTAGATCACTAAGTAGAACTCAGAGAAGGCTATCAGAAATCAACTTTAGTTTACCCTTCTACTATTTATCCAAACCAACTCTGTAAGGCTGGGATTTTTTTTGCATTTTTCATTACTCTCTGATATTAAAAAAAAAAAAAGTTGTGTTGTCACTTCTAGCCACAGAGAACGTATTGATTTCAGTAACTAAAATGTCCAAAACTGTGTAAAAATCAAAACTCTGAATTGCATTTGGAGGTAAAGCTGCTCCCCGTTCCCAGCTCAGCCCAACGCCAGATAGAAAGTGGTGAAAACAAAAATGGAGGCAAGGGAAGAGGGCTCTTATTTCCTCACTTCTGCACATTTACCAATCACTTAAGACCTTTTCTACCCCTGACCCCTCACCTCTGACCCCTTTGGGATGGCTTACCGTCATGGTACCTGTTATGAGTTGACTTGTATCCTCCTCTCCCCTGAAAAAAACATAAGTGAAGTCCTAACCCCCAGCACCTCAAAATGTGGCCTTATTTGGAGAAAGGAGCTTTACTGAGGAAATCAAGTTATAGTGAGTTAATTAAGGTGGGCCCTAATCCAATAAGACTAGCGTTCTTATAAAAAGGGGGAATTTGGACACATGACAGACAAACATAGAGGGAAAACGGTATGAAGAGACACAGGGAGAAGACGGCCATCTACCAGCCAAGCAGAGATCCTTCCCCACATCCGTCAGAAGAAACCAACCCTGCTGACACCTTGATTTCACACTTCAAGCCTCCAGAACTGTGAGGCAATAAAATTACACACACACACACACACACACACACACACACACACACACACACACACACACACACCCTAACCCTAACTGCTGAGGACATCTCAGTTCCCTTGACGCAGGCAAATTCATCTCTGCTAAACGGTTGGCTGTTTGCATATAATTCTTCTCACAGGCCCTGGACACCCATCATTACACCTCTTCCACCTTCTTTCTCCTTGTCTCTCCATGGGGTCCCGTTGGACAGGATATAAGAAAACCGTAAACCCACACACTGCACTGGGGTCCGCATCTGGTCAACAGGATATTCACACCTTTGACCTGCCATCAATAGTAGTGTGGCTACTTCTCTCTACTCTGATGTCACAGGCTGCTTTGATCAGCCTCCAAACGTAGACTTTCCCGAGCCCGTGTCAACACCAACCCCCTTCAAACTGCGGAGGCCTCATACCAAGCTCTCTGCGTGGTCCTGAAGTGTCTCTCACTAGGCTGGATGGCTCACCTCATCCCTAACCATTGGAGAGGGGAAGTGAAACTCACAGTATGTCAGCTCTGTCCAAAGAAATCTTTACTGTCATTGCCAGTTTCCACTTCTTTTCTTGATTTTTCCAGTGCTTTTTACAGGCTGAAGGAGAGTGGGTAGCTAAGAAGAGCAAAGCCACTTCTAACCAGCTCCTTGATAAGTCCAGCCTAGGAGGCCCAGCTCCTCACTTGGGAATACGGGGATTACCACATACCTTGGGCCCTCAGGCAAAACTAAGTCAGAAGCAATTCTGCTTTAAAATCCTGTTATAAACATAACACTGGATGTGGTTTTTCACCTTTCATATTGGCAAAGTTCTAAAAGAACGTTCATATCCTTCCTCAGAAGGGGTGTATATAAAGTCACGCTGATACATTGTTGGTGAAGGCCAGTTTCACGCAATCTGATGAGGTAAAACGATTTTAAATGAACATCCCTTTGATCCAGTGATTTTTCTTTGGAATTTGCTCAAAAGAAATACCAAAACAGTACCCAAATGGTCTGTATAAGGATGTTTATTACAGCATGGTCTATAATAACAGACTTGTAAATAACCTGACTAAGCCACAATAGGGAATCATTTATTATGGTGAAAAAATTCATAGGAATACCTTGGATCTAGTCCGTAAACGCCAAGACAAAAGCATGAACAGTAGTTGGCATTGTTCCCTCTTCTTGGCCAAACAATTAGGACTAGATCCATTCTTCGTGCCTGTTGACTTACTCCCTGAGAAATGCTGGAAATAGCTCTCCTGTAAAACTCTATTAACTCCCCAAGTTGGGACTGACTCTAATTTAGCTGGAAAGCTCTGGAATATGTGTAGACACATTCATTTTTCTCATGGCAGTAAGGTGTGTATGTGTATGTGTGTGTGTGTCTGTGTGTGCCATTTAAGTCAACAACCGGACCTGGGACTGGGCTATAAGTTTCTGTTATCTCTGGATGTTTAAATAAGATGATTAAAAACTGAGGTGTTAATTTTTATACAGGTGGGAAAAATATACATCCCAGTGAGTACTGGCTTGTATAGTCCAGAGACAATGCCTTGTACCTATACTCTACTTTTTAAATTTTCAAAGTGCTCATAGAGCACTGATTCCCAAACTTGACTGGACATTAGAATCACCCGTGGGGCTAGTTCACAATAGGACTTCCTGAACCCCACCTTTAGAGATTCTTAGTAAGTGGGGACCAGATATTTACATTTTTAACAGAGGCCTCAGGAAAGTCCAAAGATCAACTTTTGGGAGATGTTAGCAAATGCATTCCAATAAAAGTAAGTTCATCAAGGTTCTTAATCCTACTTTGCATCATACTAGCTGTGCAGCAAATTGTTTAATCCCTGAACCTCAGTCTCCTACAAATAACAGCCATAGAACTATCAGAAGAGAAGAAAAATCGAAGGGAAAAATGATTTTCTGTGATCAGGGAAGACCTCAGGTCCATCCTTCGATTTTTCACAGCCCTTTATTTAAACTTCTCATATCTCAACGTTAGCTAATTGTATTCTCATCATATCATCCCTACATAAATATAAATTCATAAAGGGTCACCGATTTTTCATATTTGTATCCTCCATTGTACTTAACACAACTCTTACAAAGAAAAATAGACATTACGGTACTCCTTAAATGTAGAATTTTGAGTTAATTTTTCGTTCTTTTAAAATAAGCAATGAGGTAGAAATTTTAGGGCACCAGAAGACTTAGAGACCAATCAAAGAGTGATTGTACGGCAGCTTTATTCTCCATCCAAACAATCTTATACAATATTCAGCTTGAGATTTTTAAATACCTGAGTACATCTGAATCTCCCACTTTCGGTGGAAGGGAGAGGGGAGCACAGAAGGGCTGCCCAGAATCTGACACGGGCTGAGGGGGCGGGGGCAGTTGAACCTTTTAAAACTGCTCTTGGGACAGAAATGATTGGCTGTAATAAAATTCACTAACTCTTTTGATACAGAGTCAGTGTGCAAATAATCAAGAAGTACATAAAACTGTGGACAGGGAGAGTTCTTCCAGTAGCTTTGCGAGATTACAGGTTTTATTTGTTGCCATTTACGATATTAATCCTTGGAGAAAGACCACGCACAGATTCAGCATGATTTAAATACAACAGACATCTGCCTCAATTGGTAATCCCATCGGTATCCTAGAAGCTTGGAAAGAGACACTCTCTCTTTCTAAATATTAAAAAGCATCATGCCCATAAAAATGAGTTGCCCAACATTCTCCCAGAAGAATTATACCTTTTTTCATTTTAACTTGATATCGAGTCATATTGTCCGTTCACTGGGGTCTGTGGAGTCACACCGACTGTGCTCAAATACTGATTGTACTGTTTTCCTGCTGTGTGACCCTAGGAAAGTTAAATCCTTTGACCTTCGAGATGGAATCTGCAAAGTGGGTGTAATGACTGACTTATCGCACGGATTCGTTGGGAGGACTAGACGCAAGGATGAGGTACTCACCGCCCGACACCGTGCAAGAGCCCAGTAAATGTTAAGACAGTGATGAGTCCTTCGCTTTTTTCTAACGTCTTGCGGGAGAGAAGGGGGCTAGAGACGCGGCGTAACGTAGTGAATTGTAAGGAACCAACTTGCCATACGAACCCAGGCTTTCTCAGCATGGTACTGCGGGGAGAGAACCCCCTGCCCTGCCGCCCTCATCTCCGGAGAGACCCCAGAAAGAACGCGGGGCGGGACCCGCACACACCAGGCCGGAACCCACGTTCCGAGGCTCCGGTTTCTTCCGCTTTACCCGCCCTCACTGCAGGGGGGACCGGCGCGAACGCAACTTCCGGCCCGACCAGGTGGGAGCCGGAGCCGGTTTCGGCGTGTCTCGAGAGTGCCGCGTTCCGTGCCCCCGTCGAAGTGTTCGCTGCGGTCGCCGTGGGGAGCCCGACGCGACCGCACGCGCGCGACCATGTGGCGGCTGCTGGCTCGCGCCCGCGCGCCCGTCCTGCGGGCGCGTTTGTTAGGTCAGAAATCCCCTGATCCCTCCAGGCCTTGCCTCTCTCCACACCCCTCCCCCGCATCGGGTATCTCGCACGGTCCCAAGACTCTGCGCACGGTTGCGGAAGCACGGGGAAGGGCTGCCCTTTGCTGCCGCCCCTCCCGCCATAAGATTCGTGCAAAAGGGTCAACAGCGTTCGTGCAACCTGGGGATCGGCGCCCAGAGTCCCCGGCTTGTCTTTGGGGGCGGGGGGCAGTGCCTGTGAGCCCCTTTAGTGGAACCCACGTCCCAAACCCACAGGACACCTCTGTCAGGAGCGTATTTGGCCCAGAGTGTACCAAGCCCTGGCCTTCGTCGTTTAACTTGATCTGTCTTTGTAGATTCTTGGGCAGCGCCGCCCGCCAGCGCTGGCCTAAAGACGCTGCTCCCGGTGCCCACTTTTGAAGGTGAGAGCTTATCCGTTTTCCTGTTTGTAAGCCTTTTCTGTGATGGAACCCAGCAGAGGATAGGTAAAGAGTAGGCGTGTTCTTGTGCCCCCTATCCCCATTCACCCATTCAGTAATTATGTATTGAAGACATACTGTATGCCAGGCAGTGTTCTAAACGCTAGAGAGAAATCGAAGAACAAGAGACTCAAAAAGGCTCCTGCTTTTAGGGAGCCAACCTGTCATGGGATATCTCCCATATGGCCTACCACTGGTGCGTGGCCCACAGCTGCCCACTCAGCTAAACCTAACTGGCCTCAACTGAGACTTTTGATGTTTTCTCCAAATGAGGTTACACATGTGCAGGCAGCAACAATATTATGTGAAAAGCATTAATCTGTTAATATAAACAATGAAGGTAAGCCACAATTTGGTATATCTAACTTACCTTTTTTTTTTTAATATATTGGAAATCTCAAAAACAATGAGAGCGGCCTTGACCTCTGAGGGCCTTATCTTCTACACATAATTGAGAAACTACTACATGCACTGGAGTACATATGGCCGTGGAGGCAAGAGAAAGCATTACTAAGTTTCTGTGTAGCTACATATAGAAATGGCAGGGGGCAGTTTCTGTAGCCCTTAAAGTCTCCTGTTTTATATTGGACTCCATCACAGAGCCATGCTTGTTTTACTGTAGAAATACTTTAGATGACTCACAAGTTAATTTTTTTTTCCATATTGTCAAAACCTCAGACATGATAAAGACGTAGCATGTCTGGCCCCTCACCCAGCAACCACATTGTAGTGCAGGCCTCAGCATGAAAAGCCCCTGTATATATAAAGGAAAGAGCACTGATCAAAGGAGTACTAGGTTGTAAGTTTCCCAGCAAGAATGGGCAGAGCAGGAGAACTTAGGTATTTTGATGTACAATATAGTATCCTTTCCACTGCCTCTTATCAGAGAGGCAGTGTGGTATTTTTTCTTAAGTGACATAGTGTCTAGCTTTTCTGTTTTGACTGGATGACCCGAACCAAATTATAAAATGTCTCTAGGCCTGAAGTTCCTCTTCTATAAAATGGATTAAAAATACCACCTGCCTAATGTTGTGTTTCTTGATGTGGATGTTATGTGGGTGTGTCTGTGTGTTCACTTTGTGGTAATTCACATTTTTTTATGGGGCCCTTTGATACGTGTGTGTTAAACTTTTAAAGGTTTAAAAATATTAAAAAGGAAGCCCTAAAAGATACCAAGGCTATCAAGTTGTTTTAACGATTAAATGAGATAATGCATGTAAAGCACTCAGCTCAATTCCAGCACTTAGTAAACATTCACACACACACACAAATGTTACCTAGTGTTATTCTGTGACACTCTTATATCTTTGTACCTTCTCTAACAGTCCCTTTTTCAGGTGTTAGGTACAGAGTAGGCATTTTAAAAAAGCATTTTGGTTTGAAGGTTAAAACTCTGCTCTTAAAAGATTCAAAAACATTTGCATCAACCACTGTCGTAATCAGAAGATTCTAGTGTCAGCGAAAAGCATCCACAAGATAAGCCTCACACACTTCTGGAATTGTTGTTGAGTGGTAACTTTAAGACTTTGACCTGATTGTTATAAATCTTTCTAGGAAGAAAATGAATCCTTTGAGATGTGTGGTTTGACTTACTCTTGGTTGTCTGTGCTCCTTTTAGATGTTTCCATTCCTGAAAAGCCCAAGCTTAGATTTGTTGAAAGGGTACCACTTGTGCCAAAAGTGAGAAGAGAGCCTAAAAACCTGAGTGACATAAGGGGACCTTCCACTGAAGCCACTGAGTTCACTGAAGGCAATTTTGCGATCTTGGTGAGTCCAGCGTCAAGCGGCTATAGGACGGAAGCCAGGGATTAAAATAGACTCCTTGAGTTCATTCTCGTCTCTTCCTCCACAGGTTTTACTAGAACTGCCACTAGTTGCTCTTTAAACTGATGAGCAGGACCCAGTAAGCATTAAGTCATAAATGTTTTTTGTTTTACGTAGAGTGAAAATAATGTAAAAGCAGAAGGAAGAGGGTACCTAACTTACCCCATAGTTAGACCATGAGATTTTCTCAAGCCTCTGGTCAAAATAAAACTATCCATGTTTTAGTACATGGGACAGATGTTTCCTTACTCATCAAGTAGCTTCCGTGAAGACTTGACGTCAGTACCTACACACATGGCTACGGACAAGGATTTAGTTCCCATCAGGCAGCCAGAGTGATGTTTTGACGTCCGATTCCCACAGCCTGCACGATCAGCCCCTGCCAGCCTCTCGGAACGCAGTCTGTTCCCCATTCCTCTCTCTACTCCGGCCACACTGGCTTCTGCCCAGACTCACCAAGCCACCTGCTGCGCCAGAGCCTTCGCATGTGCCATTCCTCTGCCTGGAACACTCATCTGTTTCCCCTTGGCTGGTTCGTTCCATTCTGGCCTCAGCTATAAAGGTCACCTCCTCAAAGAGGTCTTCCCTGGCTATCCATTGAAGCGGGTCCACCCTTGTTCCCATTTATTACTGTACCCTAGGCTTTTCCTCCATGGTACTTACTAGAACTTATATTTTTACTTTCATGTGTATCATTGAAGCCACAGTTACCATAAAAGAAGAGACATAATAGATCCCATGAAGGATATCTAAATCCCCATATGTTTCTAATTCTTCCATTTACTTTTAGGCACTGGGTGGCGGCTACCTCCACTGGGGGCATTTTGAAATGATGCGCCTGACAATCAACCGGTCTATGGACCCCAAGAACATGTTTGCCTTATGGCGAGTACCAGCCCCTTTCAAGCCCATCACCCGCAAGAGTATGGGACAGCGCATGGGGGGCGGCAAAGGTGCCATCGACCACTACGTGACCCCTGTGAAGGCTGGCCGCCTCATAGTAGAGATGGGCGGGCGTTGTGAATTCCAAGAGGTACGGGGTTTCCTCAACCAGGTTGCCCACAAGTTGCCCTTCCCCGCGAAGGCCGTGAGCCGTGAGACTCTAGAGAAGATGTGGAAAGATCGAGAAGAACGAGAACGGAACAACCAAAACCCCTGGACCTTTGAGCGCATTGTCACTGCCAACATGCTGGGGATACGGAAAGTGCTGAGCCCCTACGACCTGACCCATAAGGGGCGATACTGGGGCAAGTTCTACATGCCTGAGCGTGTGTAGTGAGGATTGTAAGCAGGAAACGGACACAGGCTGTTTATTCCCCTCAGCCAGTCCTTCAAGTCTTTGGGTAGCTCTGATGTCATAACCAAGGAGCAGCATATGAGTAGATGCTTTCTGAAAAGCTGTACGTCATCTGTCAGGTTTTTTTAAGTGCACTGTATTTATATTAAATAAAGTTTGAGCATCACCTCAAGATGATGTAACTTCTCACTGGTCACTAATTCCCTTAAATGATTAAGAACCAGGCCTGACTGACTGTTAGGAGCTCTGATTCTCCCCGGCTATAAGATAAATGTCTTCAAGGCTGAAGCAAACGTTTGCATCTCCCACCTCTGATTCAGGTCAGACTTAATGTCTGTACTGCCTTTTATATGTACACACTTAAGGAGCTAGTTTCTATGACATTTTACTAGTTACAGACTTCTAGTGTTTTTGGAAAAGCAAAGAAAACAATAGTACATAGGTTAATTGATTCAACTTATTTATTTACGCCCAGCTACCCATCTTCTCTCAATCTTAGAAGGGGGGATGTTGGACAATACGGCAACAGACATACCCTTGCCTTTTACCAAAAGGAACTGATAGAAACAAAACCTGAATTGTGTGGTCTTTCCTAGGCCTGAAACCCTCTGGGGATGGGGGGTATTTGGCTCTATATCTGTGTCCCTACAGGTCCTAGCACAGTGCAGGTGCCACACAGCACTCACATCTTACTGTTGAATGAACAAGGGCCCTGGGTGATTCAAACCCCATGGTTCCAGCTCCCTGTTTGCCTTTAACAGAATTCATCTATTTTTTCAGAGCTAGCCAGCAGTGGTTTCTATCCTGTATTCAAACCAAAGGAAATACAGATTGATAGGAAAAATACTAAACCATTTGCTTTGAAAGTGGGCAGAAAACAGCACACAGACTAAGATGTCAATTTTTTAAATCCCACTTTCTTAAAAAGTAAGACCTCCGGCAAAGAAAATAATTTACTTTCAAAAGTACAAATTTAAGCAGCTGTGTGGTCCTTGAGAATTGTATACCGTGATTTTTAAATATATTTTTAGTGAACCTCTTGTACTATAACTAATCCCTAAGTTGCATTAGAACACCCCTGAACCTTGAATTGGGGACAGTGTTTGGAACAGTTTCTTGTACACAAGTTGCCGGCCAACAAAGCCAGTTTCAGCCGGCAACGTGCATCAGTGAGAAGGGGTGTGAGTGACAGCCTCGTTTTTCTGACCTAACTTTGTCACCTCTTCTTTGTTAGGGTTCACAGAGCATGGTATTCGTGACTGTTGGGTGTTCAATCACAGCATAACGTGTTTCTTTTGG
Source organism: Globicephala melas (assembly GCF_963455315.2). Taxonomy (NCBI): domain Eukaryota; kingdom Metazoa; phylum Chordata; class Mammalia; order Artiodactyla; family Delphinidae; genus Globicephala; species Globicephala melas. The sequence continues at coordinate 10,704,643 of NC_083321.1, forward strand.
GGTCCACGTGTAATTACTGAACCACAATCCTGGGGCCAGCCATCTCTGCAAAGTAAGAGGCCGTTGACAGAACTCTTATCACCACCTCCCGTAAAAAAAGGACTTTAAAGTGTATGTTGTGAAAGTGGGGCCTGCTCTGCTTCTGCGTGGGTGGATCGACCATTCCCAGGCATTTCTAAACGGCCTGTGACACAGACCATTTCCCACTGATGCCTTAAAGCGTTTAAGAGGCAAGTCCAAGGACTCGGCCATAGCAGAAATCAGAGCTTAATTTCAGATAAAGTCAACAGATTCTTGAGCAGCTGTAAGCGGCAGGCACTACGCTAAGCACTGGGGACACAGCAGCGAGGGAGATAGCCTGGGGCCTATCGTTAGACAATCACCTCGGAGAATGTTGGACCCTGAAGAAGGAAGGAGACAGAGCGTTGGTCAAAGGTGAGACCTAGAACTAGAAGAGCAGAAGTAACAAGTGCCCTGATCCTGACTGACTCCCGGCAGTTAAAATCAGGTCCTGATGAGCGGGTGTGCTTCAGCCATAACGTCAGCGTGGGCTCTGGCTCCAAGTTTATTTCCTAAACAGGTACCTATGCTTTCTCCTCTACCCTGCAGTCTCCTCCTTTAACCATCCTCCTAACCTGCTACGCAGTGCTGTACTCCCTGTTCCTTCACCCCTGCCTGCCATCCAAGTCCATATTTTTGTAAATCCCCTTTTGCGTAACTTCTAACTGCTAGGTGGTTGAGGTCCTGTGTCCTAAGAGGTTTCACAATGGAAAGAAGAGCTTTGGAGGAATCTGCAGCGGAGAAGCGGTGGCACCACAGAGGTGGAAGAAGAATTGAAAATGCCAGGTGAGGATCCATCTGTGAGGACTGAAGGGGATAACAAAAACGGAGGGAAAAAAACCATAGATTATACGGCAAAACGTGTGGGGCTGGGATCACCAAGCCTGTCTACAGGGGTAAGGGACTACTCACAAGGCTGCCAAAACCTGTCCTAACCTCATAAGGGGAAAATTTTATTGATATTTACTTTGGGCTCCCTGTGTGGCCCTCTTCCAAAGAGTTCAGGGTGCTTCTAATGCAATAATGAATTCTTTCTCCTCTGCCGTTCCCACATGCCAATGCCCAGATTTCACTACAGGAAATCAACACCCTTATGCAAAGCATTCTGAACAAAACACTCTGCTACCAGACCTGCGTACGGGACAGACTGCCACCTTCTGTCTCCCCATCTACCTTTTCCCTACCAACTCCCTCTTCACGCATTTTTCTTGGTTTTCTCCAACCTTCATCCCAGCCCCCAGTCCCACACAGATTAAGGCACCTGGTGACAACCAAAGCCCTCAGGACACAAGCGTCTTGAGCGAAAACAGGCCTGACCCTCCCCACAGATGGCTCACCTGTTTTGTTTTGTGTTTTTTCAGGCAAATATGCCCCCAATAGTAGAAGCTAAGATGATCGCAAGGATGACACAGCAGATCATGATCATGATCTTCTTCTGCTCATCCAGACAAGGAAAGAAAAGCACGTGAGAAACAGTGTCACTGCAGAGAGGGTTCCAGAGGACGGGAGACGAGGGTGGGTCTGGGCATGGAAGCAGATGTGAAGGTAAAGGGAAATGGATCTGGCTTCTAGAACCCAGGGTACTAAGAGAAATGTTACTTCTCGGTGAGAGATGCAAAACTCAGATCAACAGCGAGCTCAGAGGATGTTTCGTATGTTGTTCTGCCTTCCTGCTGCCATTGTATCAGATTTACGCCACTTCCCCCCAGAGCCAGATACTCTCAGTGAGTCAGCTGAAGTCTTCTGCGGGGGGGGATTCCCTTGAAATCTAAGACTCCAATCCAGTTACACTGCACTCTGTGAGAGTTCAGCCATTTTCAAAAATCAGAACTTTTGATCCATCTGATGTAGCACATGGTTAAAAAAAATGTTAACCCCTTTCCGAAACCTAAACAAAAGCCACCACATGGTGGCAGCCACCAGGTGTTCTACAGGGACATCGAGCCAGAACTGCTTCACAATCAAATACAGTCATTTATTCTTAAATTAGCAATAAAATAATCAAGTTTACATTTTAAAAAAAAGTACAAAGAAAGAACAAAAATCCCTTCACTTGTGTTCCGAACTATAAGCCCCAGGCCTCAACCTCAGGAGAGCAAAGATCTGTCTGTGACTGAAGCTTGTCTGCCCTGTTGCCGGAGCCAGGCCTGTTGGACATCACAGCCGTAGGCAAGAGGGCGTCCCCTTGGCTCTGTCCAAGTGCCGGGCAATGATTAGGAGTAATCATTCCTTTGCAGAGGAAGCCAATGGACCATGCCTGGGTTAGGGTGCTCGCCCTGTCCTAGAAGGCATTAAAGTCAAAGGTGAAATATCAATCCGGGAGGCTGGCAGAGACCAGCAGGGGATCTAAGGGGCTCACACTGGCTCAGCACGGTCACTACACTTAACCATTTCCTGGCTTTTCTTCGCTCCATGACAAGTGGGGGCGACAAAGCATCTATGAAGCTCATTAATCTGGGAGCAGGAACAGCTGCTGAGTAGACCCCGGCCTCCCGGAGCTGACTCCGCCCTGGAGACAGGACGTCCCAAAGGTCACATGAACGGTACCAGATTGCTGTGGGACGTTCTCAGGACAAGCCTAGCCCAGGCAGCAAGTGGGGAGAGGTGTCGAGCTCGTCCCACCTTCTGTCTGCTAAAAACCTAATGGGGATCAAGTTAGTCCTCGCCCCAACCATCTGTGATTCTCTGAGCGCTTGTGCAGAAAACAGCAGGTTTCCCGATGATGTGGGAAGATCACATTGCTACTATGATTCATTTGCAGGTAAGCAAATGTCTCTTGCCTAATTTTTAGCCTAGCTCAAGTTATTTTTTTGAGGTTATAATAACCTCATTTCCAGTTTCCTACTTCCTGAGAGACACATACACATAGGTACATACATCTCACACACACGATTATAAAAATACACTTGGAACACGTGAAATGACTGAATACTCCTACTCGCCCCAGCCTGAAACATTCCCAGAGCCTGAGACTCGAGCACCTCATCCCTGGCCTCATTTTAGTGCCTGGTTATTCGGGGCCTCAAGGCAATGGCTTCGCAAAGCATCACTCTAACAATAAACAGCTAGTTCCCAAGACTGAGACACGGAAACAGTTCCTGCACATACCCCAGCCTTTACAGACGGTAACCTCAGACGACTGCCTCGTGGCAGCGTCTCCTTGAGTCAACATGCGGGAGTACAACATAGACAGAGATCGAGTTGGCCATCGAGCGGAACACACAAAGAGCTTAATTTGAGGCTGAATTTCAAACAAGAAGTCAGCTTCCAAGACCAGAACGACCTCTGCCAGTCCCTCCTACTTTCAGGACAGGGAGGACGAGCCACGAGGACTGGGATCCTGCCAGGTAGAAGACGCAGGTCCAAGCCTTACTGTTGCCCAACTTGGAAGAATCCCCTTGCTTTGTTAAAGATATCCCCCCCGCCCCCCAACAAATACACTGCGATTTTGGGGAGAAGAACACTCCATGAGGTAGAAAATACAGCACCTTGGGGAGGTCTCAGGTAGGTTCTCCAAGGTGCAGGGCATAATTTGACACATCAGAGGGGAGGAGAAGCTGGGGCAGTTTCTACAGTCCAGGAGAAGGTGCTTCAGAGTTGGTGGGGCAGGAGAAGATTCTGAGGGCTGCATCAGTAGTTTAGATTTCTCCTGGGCTAGACTGTTTGCTGGGTCAGGTCCAAGGGTGGTTACAAGAAAACAAGGGAACAGGTCCCACTCTCTCTCAGGAAGGCCATTCACACTCCGTTCCCATCTGAAGACAAGGGCGGCCACATCAGGCTGGGGTGAAATGGGCTCTACAAGAGGCAGGGGGAGGAGGAGCTGGTCAGCGCCCAGGGTGGCGGCGGAGAACAGTAAGACTCGGCCACAAGCCACACACCTAGAAGGTGGAGAGGAGAGATCAGAAACAGCTGCAGAGAGAGAACAATGGAAAACTCAGCACAAACCCACGACAGGGCCTGGAATTAAATACCCCCCCGTACAAGAAACAAAAAGCCCTGTTACATGAGGCAAAAAAATAGGAAAATCCCTGGGCCTTTTACAGCCCTTCCTAGGGGCTGTCGCGTCACTGTGGAAGGACTTATGGGAAGAGAGGCACCACCGCTGGTGCAGAACACCTGTTCTGTCTGTGGGGCTCCCATCAACACCTTTCGAATACAAGTTTCAGAAGCTTGCTGGCACTAGAATCTTCTTCTCCTTAGTCCCCCTATCCCCCACTAACCTTAGGAGGCAGAAAGGCACAGTGAAAAAAGATGCAGAAAAGTTCAGGCGTCACACCTGCTCTGCCTTGCAAGCTGTGTGGGCTTTGGACAAGTTCCTAATTTCACTGAGCTTCACAAAGCTTCCCCAATGAAGATGGGGTGATGATGTTATCCTAGAGCACAACTGGGGAGGATAAACATATTCAGAAAAATAATACTTAAGAGGTCACAGAAGTCTTCACAGTGCCAATAACTAGATGATTCTTGTCATGCTACTGCTGTACACATGAAACCTTGATTCAGTGGTCAGTTCTATTCTTTTTACCAGATTTTAAAGAAATTAATATCCTGAATTTTAAAGTTGCTATTGGGACTTCCCTGGTGATCCAGTGGTTAAGAATCCTTGCCTTCCAGGCTTCCCTGGTGGCGCAGTGGTTGAGAGTCCACCTGCCGATGCAGGGGACACGGGTTCATGCCCCAGTCCGGGGAGATCCCACATGCCGCGGAGCGGCTGGGCCCGTGGGCCATGGCCGCTGAGCCTGCGCGTCTGGAGCCTGTGCTCCGCAACGGGAGAGGCCACAACAGTGAGAGGCCCACGTACAGCAAAAAAAAAAAAAAAAAAAAAAAGAATCCGCCTTCCAATGCAGGTTCAATCCCTGGTCAGGGAACTAAGATCCCACATGCCACAGAGCAACTAAGCCCACACACTCTAGAGCCCACGCACCGCAACTACTGAGCCCACACGCCACAATGGAAGTTCCCCCATGGCACAACAAAGATCCCACATGCCACAACTAAGACCTGACACAGCCAAATAAATATTTGTTTTTAAAGTTGCTATCCTCTAAGGTTTTCTAGACTTTGCAGATGATGATAAATGGCCACCTTGTTTTACAAAGAGAAGCTAGGTCCACTATTAGCTGTGTGTTCAAACTTGCCCCTGTTACCTAACTTCTCTAAGCCTGAGCATCTTCATCTGTAAAATAGGGATGATAATAGCACCTGTCTCATGTGGGCGACGTGAGGACTCGGTGATGCATGTGTAAGGTGTTTATTTAGTACATTGTCTGATACAACCCAGCCCTCAAAAATGGTAGCTACTCTTATCATTCGAGATCCAACCAGTCAACCACAAACAAAACCCTGCAGACCCAAATCCCGATTCAAAGCTTCATTTACACTGAAAAGGATACGGAAGGCAAAGCCCAAGATACCTGAAAGCCAGTACTAACTCACAAGACAAACCCCAGATCGCAGACATAGACTGCACCCAACTGAGGAGGAGCAGGCTTTCTGGGGAAGGGAGTGAACATGAGGGGCGGACAAGGGCGGGGACAGAGCCACAGAATAGGAACGAACGGAGACCCAACCCCTGCATGCAGCCAGGACCCGAGAATAGCAAGTTACATAGATGAAAGAACGCACAGGTACTGAAGTCTTAGAGCGCTCGGTGTGTCCGAGGACAACCACAGGGCGAAGAAGCAGAATTTTAAATCCCAGGCTCATTTCTCAAGAGGGAGCCAATCCAGAGTCCCCGAGTACCTTCCATTTACTTACATTTCAGGGCAGCAGCCTCCCGGGCCGCCCTTACTTCAGCCCAACGGAAAGTCCAATAACCAACGCTAAAATGCCCAGCAACACAACCACTACCACAATGATAATTATCAATTTCTGGAGAGAGGGATAAGAGAAATAAAAATAAGTCATTATTACAAACAACCAGAAAACCATAGTAAGTCATCCAAAACCCAACCCCTCTGCCTCTACATAGGAAGCATCTTATCAATCCAAATAAATGAAATAAAAAGCCACCATCTCTACATAAAGACACTCTATTAGGATATTTTGTTTCTTAAATTACTTCTGCACTAGCAATGCCAGCAGATGGAAATAGGGAGTTTCCATCAGCTCTCAGCTCACACGGCAGCCTTCGTATGTGCACAGATAGAAGGGCAACCATAATGGGGTCTCCAAGCAGCAACAGGCCAAGATATAAGTGACTCATTTGTTCCTTTTCAAGAAGGAGTATAGAAACATTTTTGACATAGTCCTAATTACAAACATCTGTCCATCTCTCCCCCAAAGTACATTCCCACCTGTCAAACCCAGTACAGTGACTGGGGATCAGAAAGTATGGTTACAGTCCTGTTGCAAACCAGCCCGGATTCATCATGTAAAATAACTTCCCAGCTCCCTAGATACCTGCCCAAGCAATAGGTAAAGTTGGAAGAAAAAGAAAGACTCGAAGAACAAAAGTATCAGAGCCCAAGAGAAACAGAAAAGAGCAGGCTAAAAAGCAAAAACCACCAGAGCTAGCCACCACAGTCACTAGGCAGAGAAGCTTAGAAGTCCTCAGGTGACAGGGGCACCAGAACTAGAGGTGGGGGGCGGGCAGTGGAGACAGGATGGAAAGAGCTTGATTGAAAGCTGAATTTGAATCCTGGTTCCTATGCTTCCTAAGTGGCCTGAAGCCAATTACTTAACCTCTGATTCTCAACTGTTTCATCTATAAAGGAGAAATGACAGGTGCCCCCAAGATACAAGGTAGTGTTCACATAGCCACCAGCACACCGCTGCGTTCATGATAGGGAGAGAGACCAAGCGGGGCGGGGCTCGGGCTGCCCGAGCGGAAGGCAATGAAGGGAGGCTTCTCAGGAGCACGAGTCAAGTTAACGGCTGAAGGGATCCCGAGCTCTGTCCAGGGCATTGGCGCAACACCTGGGCAGTGATGCCGAGCTGCCTGCAAATGGGGGTTCTCGGGTAGAGAGCACGTGAGCCAGATCCATGCGAGGCACCCCTGGGAAGGAAGGGCAGCTATTCTCTAGGGGAAGCTGAGGTAGGCTTTTGGATGAGGCCAAGACGGAGGGAAGGCACGGGCTCAAGGACATGGGTGGGGGCGACCAGAGGGAGGAGAAGCCGGTCGGTCCAGCTGGGACTAAGGGCTCACCCTCCGAGCTTCACTCTGATACTTGACAGCCTTTTTGGTGTCTGCCACGGCCCGCTCCACGAAGCCCACTGACTGGTCCATGTTGTTCTCAATGCGATCAATCATGGCTCCCTTTCCACGGACGCAAGAGGTGGGTCCAGCAGACAGAGGGACGGGGGGGGAGAAAGAGCGAGAGACGGCGCGCACGGTGGACCCTTCTCCGAAGGCAGCAGGAGAGGCTCACCTTCCGGGCCTGACCCTGGTACTTCACGGCTCTTTTTGTTTCCTCCCGAGCCTTCTCCACGTGGTCCACCGTGTGCATGACATTCAACTCTATGTTATCTAACATCTCACCCTGCAAAGGACAGACGCTAGTCACACCCAGGAAAGCCACCCCAGGACAGTCCTAGCTCACATGAGAAAGGGGTTCTCTTTCTTTTCAGCACCAAGAAGAGCATCTGGAAACTTTAACATGCAGCCTTCTGTGGGGCAAACTTGTACAACTTCCCCGTGATTACCTATGGTTCCCCAGGCCTTGGTGGCTGTCACTCATTCCAGAAACATTCACTCAGTTACTTCTCTGTGACAAGCACTGCACTGGGCACCTGGAGCACACTGTCTAGATGCCTGGGATATTCTGAAGGATCCCGCCACTTTTTTTTTTTTTTTAAAGTATGTGAAGAGAGAAGCCAAGATATTGGGTTGGCCAAAGAGTTCGTTTGGGTTTTTCTATAACATCTCACGGAAAAACCCAAACCAACTTTTTGGCCAACCCAATACATCTATCTCATGTTCTTAGGGCATCGCCAGGATGCTGGCTTCTTCCTGGTCATTCAGACCTGAACCAAGTTCATTCGGCCTGAACTGAGTTCATTCACTACTATAGAATAGTGCCCAGCACACGTCAGGTGCTCAATAGATAGCTGAGGTGGGAACAGTTGCTTTCTCTAAGGTACTCCCAGGTCCCGTAAGTGACAGACATTGGTTTTACCTGAGTTATCTGGTTAAGAGACAGCAGTCTCTTAATAAGATTCCCAACCTTTGCCCGGCTATTACTTCCTGACCAGAAGTTTGGTCTCTTCAGTTGAGTTCTGTGCATCTTAGGATGGGAATTCCCTTCACCCACCTAGACCTTCCTCAACCCAACCCATGGCGTTATGGCAGTCTCTACACAGAGAACAGAACTTACCATCACTTGAATCTCAAACCAGTTCCTCGGCAAGGCAGTGTGGGGAGAAAACAGAAGGGTAGGGATGGAGGGGCAGGAGAAATGGTCTCAACGGCTGCAAGGGGGTGGAAGAAAGGCCCCCGAGCCCAGAGCAGGGAACTGATGTCAAAACCAGCCGAGTGGTGCTCGGGCTTCAGTTAGGTTTCCTTCTACAGAGGAAGCAGTTTTCAATCCTCTCCAGGTGGCAGAGCCACTGGGAGTTCATGGTAATAGTGGCACCAAACCATGACACAGTGGCGAATTTAACTGCATCGTAAGAACCAGGAGACGTGTGACTCTGTGACACTGATACCATATGCTGGGGACAGAGCCATCCACCCCTGAGCAAGCTTACCCGGGACAAAACAGACTCTCAAGCTAAGCACTGTTCCCAGTTTTTCTGTAAATACCACTTCGCTGTCCCTTCAATCCTTCTGTTGTCTGCTCCTGTTCCTTAGCAAAAACTGTCAACATTTTTGGAAAAACACACATACAGAAGAAAAAACAAAAATGGAAAAATACAAAAACCTCTGTGAAGCCTAACTTTTCACCATAAACCGGGGAAAAGGCCCCATGTTTTCAGTGTCACCAGTGAAACAGTTCCTATCAGGAGATTGTCTTAAGGCATCACCATTAAGAGCCCATATCTCTAATTTAAAAAAGACCACGGTCCTGAGGCTGGAGGGAACCAGGTACTTGACAGAGCAGGTCAAACCCCATATTACTTAGAAATGACCTCCAGGCCGAAGTAACAGGCATGAATGACGAGGCTGCGACTGCCCAAAATGTCAGCATCTACTACGCAATTTCCCAACGATTCTCCCACCCCACCCGGCTTTCCAGGAGTCCCGTCTCGCCCTTCTCGGGAAGCCCCGGGCTTCCTCTCCTCCCTGCCCACGCGGCACCCACTGTTACCTGGTTCTCCACCAGCATGGCGATGTCCACGAACATGTCGTGAAGCTCCTTGATGCTGCTCTCCAGCCTCACGATGTCCTTGTGCCGTCCCTCGATCTCACTGAGGGCTTGCTTGGAAATCTGAGAGTCGATGATCTAGGCCAGGCCGCACAAGAGACCGACCATCTGCCGTCACGCTCGCCGCAGCCTCACCACACCCCTGCGGGGCTCCCGCCGCCCCACCCTCCCGGCCTCTGCAGCCCAGCCCGCCCCCACCATCACTCACCCCCGAGGTGAAGATGGCAGGGTTCCCACTCTCCAGCATCTCCTCCAGCTCCCCATCTGTTGTCTTCCTGCCGGCTTTACAACAAAAGGAGGAGAGCATCAAACATAAGATCAATGCTCACCATTTCAAAACTTCCCTGAAAGGGCTTCCCTGGTGGCACAGTGGTTGAGAGTCTGCCTGCCGATGCAGAGGACACGGGTTCGTGCCCCGGTCCGGGAAGATCCCACATGCCACGGAGCGGCTGGGCCCGTGAGCCATGGCCGCTGAGCCTGCGCGTCCGGAGCCTGTGCTCCGCAACGGGAGAGGCCACAATAGTGAGAGGCCCGCGTACCGCAAAAAAAAAAAAAAAAAGTTCCCTGAAAATGGGAATACAGTAAGTTCACCCTGAAGACCATGGCCTTACAAGCCTCCTGACGCTCCTCTCTCTGGATTTCTCCCCTAATCCAATCCGTCCTCAACATTATCAATAGTTACCTTCCTGAAGCCCATGTCTGATGACATTCCTTTCCAGCTCAGAATGTCTCCTGGCCCCCTTCACTCCACCACGGAGTCCAAGGGCCTCAGAACAAGGGGCCAGTTCCTGGGTGAGCCCTCCCTCCATCCGCCTTAACCTCACCCTGCTCCACCCAAATGCGCCCTGTTCCCAGGCCCTGGACGGCCTCTCCCTCCTGAACACGCGTGCTTTGTTCTGCCTGCGCCCTTGTTCATTCATTTCCTGCGCTCAAAGCACTTTCCGCCCTGTGGGGCCCTGCAGTCCCGTTTCTGATTCCTAAAGGGCGTGGCTGTAGTAACTTCTTTATTCCTCACGGCAACTAGCACCATTCTCTGCTGTCAAACAGGCAGCAAAAGATGTCATGAGCCCCAAGGAGTGCAGCTGTGTAGCAAGTTTCTGGATGCAGAAACGCTGGCTCCCACGGCAGTCAAACGACTCGGGCCTGGTAACTCCGAGCCTTCTTTCAGCCTAAGACGCAACATCCAGGATGCACCAGTGCTGTGAGGCCTGTCCCCAGCTTGGGCACAAAAGAGAAGGCAGAAGCCACCAGCGGGGCTACTGCTCCCTCTCCCCTGGGAGAGGGGAGGACACGACTGGGAACGGACAAGCACGTGGCAGGAAGGGTGAAGGGGCACAGGCCAAACTTCAAACACGCACTGATCTCGAGCTGCCGCTGGATTCGCCCTTTGCTGCGTTCACGGAAGTCCACCTGGGCCTCGTTGTATTTGGTCATCACCTCCACAAACTTCCGGGAGAGGACGGAGTGCTGTGGGAGCAAGGTCAAATGCTGTGAGCCCCCAGGAGGCGAGGGAGGGGAAGGTCCACAACTCTTACAGAACCCCAGCCCCTACGCAGCCTCATCTACAGCAGCACTGGTCCTGGAACCAGAGGACCAGGGACAACTCGTGGTGGGAATGTAAACGGGCACAGTCACTGGAAAACAGTATGGAGGTTTCTCAAAAAACTAAAAACAGAACTACCATATGACCCAACAATTCCACTCCTGGGTATATATCAAAAAAACCCAAAACATTAATTTGCAAAGATACATGCACCCCAATGTTCACAGCAGCATTATTTACAATTGCCAAGCAACCTAAGTGTCCATCAACAGATGAATGGATAAAGAAAATGTGGTATAGATATCTACAATGGAATACTACTCAGACATAAAAAAAAAAGAATGAAATTTTGCCATTTGCAGCAACATGGATGGACTCGGGAGGCATAAGTGAAATAAGACAGAGAAAGACAAATACTGTATGATATCACTTATATGTGGAATCTAAAAAATACAGCAAACTAGTGAATATAACAGAAAAGCAACAGGCTCACAGATAACGAGAAGAAGCTAGTGGTTACCAGTGGGGCGGGGAGGGCAATATCGGGGTGAGGGAGTGAGAGGTACAAACTACTGGGTGTAAGACAGGCTCGAGGATGTACTGTACAACACAGGGGATACAGCCAACATTTGGTCATAACTGTAAATGGAAAGTAACCTTTCAAAATTGTATAAAAACGAAAACAGAACAAAAAAACAAAGACCAGGTACAAGACTCAGTTTTTTGGTTTCCTAACTTTACACCGTTGGAAAAGTCGGCTGACCTTTCCAAAGCATGTTTTCAGTATCTATTAACCTGTCTTGCTGAACTCCTATAGTAATTGTGAGGCCAAAGGAGATACCCTGTGAATCTCAGAGGCCCTGTTTTCTAACGCTGCCGGACTCCCTCCTACATCCAAAGATCCTTGGGTTGTTACTCAAACTGACCTCCCCAACTTTTCTTGCTTCTAACTCAGTGCCTTCAAGTCAACGGCCCTGGTGCCTAAACTCAAATCTTCATCATTTTTTTTCCTTACTCACCTCTCAGCATCAAGCCCTACTGGTTTTTCCTTTGCAAAATCACCAATATCTATGCTTTTTTCAAACCAACTACCACCGGGCAAATTCAGACCCAAATCATTGCAAAACCCAACTAGAGACCCACCTGCCTCTCACCTCTTTCCCACTCTGATCCAGTTTTCAAATGGTTCCCATATTATCCTCCTAACAAACTGCAACCCAAAGTAAATGCATACAGGCTACTCAGTCAGCTCCAAACTCCCTGGACTGCAGCCAAAGGCCTCTGGAATACGGTGCTATGTTCTCTACCAAAAACTCAATGTCCACTATCCCATGACAGACGTTTTTCTCTAGACAGGCTGCTCTCTTCACGTCTGCCCCTCACACCCACCCCACCCCCGCTGCTACCAACCCACGCAGGCACCCACACACACCACCCCTGCCCCCACGCCTCTAAGGAGAACCTCTCCCCGAGCCTGTCCATGTTGGCACCTTGCCCACCAAGGCCCAGCCTCCTCTGGCCACCCCAGTTTTTCCCGAGATCGTCTGATGCTGGGAGCACGTGCATTCGATCCGGTCTTCATACACGTTCTCCTGGGGGTCTTATGTCATAGTTTCCTTGTGCTCCTTGAGCACCGTGCCAGTTCAACAACAAGGGTCATATCTTTGATGACCACCAAACACCCTGACTCCAAACTGGACAACTAATGACCAACAGTTTTCAGAGAGAAGACTTCAGTTTCCTCACCTGTAAACCAAAGAGGCTCACTAAACCCTCAGCAGTGCTCTGGGAGCCTCAGGCACCTCCTTAGAGGACAGTGTGAGAGGGGCCACCAGCTGGACTCGGCCCTGTCCCCCACTTCAACCTGAGCAGCTCCCCTCCATCAGTTCCTCAAATTGAGTTCCAAACAGTGGTTGTTGGTGGTTTTTTGTTTTAAAGGCTCCACAGCTAGAAAAGGGAACCCTCCTACACTGTTGGTGGGAATGTAAATTGGTGCAGCCACTATGGAGAACAGTATGAAGGTTCCTTAAAAAACTAAAAATAGGGTTACCATATGATCCAGCAATCCCACTCCCCAGCATATATCTGGAAAAGACAAAAACTCTAATTCGAAAAGATACATGCACCCCAACATTCATAGCAGCACTATTTACAATAGCCCAAGACATGGAAGCAACCTAAATGTCCATCAACAGAGGAATGGATAAAGAAGATGTGGTACTATATACAATGGAATACTACTCAGCCATAAAAAGGAATGAAATACTGCCATTTGCAGCAACATGGATGGACCTAGAGATTATCATACTAAGTGAAGTAAGTCAGACAGAGAAAGACAAACGTTATCACTTATATGTGGAATCTAAAAAATAATACAAATGAATTTATTTACAAAACAGAAGCACACACATGACTCACAGACATAGAAAACAAACTTATGCTTACCAAAGGCGGAAGGGTGGAGAATAAATGAGGAATATGTGATTAACAGATATACACTACTATATATAAAATAGATAAACAACAAGGATTTACTGTATCACACAGGGAACTATATTCGATATCTTATAATAACCTATAATGCAAAAGAATCTGAAAAAGAAGCATATATATATATATATATATATATGCAAAACCGAATCACTTTGCTGTACACTTAAAACCAACACAGTATTGTAAATCAACTATACTTCAATAAAGATTTTAAAAAGGGACTGATCTGGTGGCACAGTGGTTAAGAATCCGCCTACCAATGCAGGGGACATGGGTTCAAGCCCTGGTCCAGGAAGATCCCACATGCTGTGGAGCAACTAAGCCCGTGAGCCACAACTACTGGAGCCCGCACACCTAGCGCCCGTGCTCCACAACAAGAGAAGCCACTGCAATGAGAAGCCCGTGCACCGCAACGAAGAGTAGCACCCGCTCGCCACAACTAGAGAAAGCCCGCGCACAGCAACAAAGACCCAATGCAGCCAAATATAAATAAATGTATTAAAAAAATTTTTTTTAATTAAAAAGACTCCACAGCTAAGAAAAAAAAATTAGAAGATTGGACTAGATGGCGGTTAGACCAGGGAAAATCTCACCTGGGATTTCCGAATCCGAAGGTCTGCTGACGACCGGACCTCGTCTTCTTCAATACACCTCTCCATGCCTGGATGGGAGAGGAGGTTATTCTAGCAACGCACCTGCTGCTCTCCTCCAAGAAGCACACCGTGCAGCGCGGCCTCCGCTCTCTTTCTCACACACCCGGCCCAGGAGACGGAACAGCAGGTAGGTCCAGTCTCAAAAGGTCAGCTCACACCTGAGCCATGGGACACCCGTTCCACGACCTTCACTACTGCCGGGTCTTCTTCCTTGGATACCTCTCGGCACAGTGGTTAACAGCATGAGTCTCTGTCACTAAGAGACTCGGACTCAAATCCTTGCCGCTTAGTAGCCATGTAACTTTGGAAAAGCCACTTAACCTCTCTTAGTGTTCCTGTGCTCTCGTCTGTAAAATGGAATAAACAGCAGTGCCCCCCTAGCGGCACCAACGTGAAAATTCAATGAGAATGCACACGATCACGGCTATGACTGGAAGCTGCCACTAACGACGTCCACCTCCACCCGCATGAAAACAGGCAGTACAGGCTGTTTGGGGGGAAGAAATGATAAATTGGGCTGAGCGATGCTGCGTGCACTCTCAGACCAACAGCATGTGCTTGTCAGCAGGTACAGTGCGGCAAGAATGCAGATGGTAGCCGTGGAACTAAGGAACCTTCTGCGCCCCCAGAGGAACTGAAGCTACCACAGTGGCTTCACTGAAAACGCCCTAAACTGAGGGGCGGGCACGGGGGTGAAGGGAGGGTGATACGTGGCCCCCAAGAAATGTCTCCAGACGCTATAATCCATCTGACATCCATACATCACTAACATCACTGTTCAAATGGACGTAGGTGCTGGGGAAGGAAATGGGACCAGGAAGAGAAAAGTCGAGGGACTAAAGCTAAGGGACCAAGTCGCCCAAACACCCAGTAGCTGAAAGCACACTTTCATCCCCATCTCCGAACTTCAATTCTGGACTCTCTCAACCACAGTCATGACTCGAGAGCGGGTAAACTGTCTGGGGCTCTAATAGGTCATTCCAGGGACAGTGCCCAGACCACAAGCAAAGACGGCAAGGGTGGTGTCACTCCCGCCAGGAAGAGTTCCGGTCCAGGAGACCTGGACCCCGGACGTGAGACGGATGGTGGGAGTGCCGCCGGCTCCCTTTGTCCCTTTCTTACTCTTCAGTTTGTTCCGGACATTGTTGGCCCTTTTCTTGATCTCAGTCGTGAGCTGCTCCAGGTCATCCTTGGTTTCTGGATAAACAAACGCAGGCAGAGTCAGTTAGAAGAGACTGAGAGCTTAGTCAGCTACAGCAATCAACAGAGGAGGTGGGGAGCTTTCTCAGGTGCCCACTGCCCACAGCAGTATGTATCCTGGTGGGCTCTCAAGACATCTGTCATTAGAATCACAGAAAGCTTATTTTTAAAAGGCATTTTTTTCCTGGCATCCTACCCCAGAACTACAGAATAAAAACACCTCGTGGAAAAATAGGGGGGTACTGGGGAAGCATTTCAGGCAGAGGAAATAGCACAGGGGC
Organism: Globicephala melas; assembly: GCF_963455315.2. Classification (NCBI taxonomy): domain Eukaryota; kingdom Metazoa; phylum Chordata; class Mammalia; order Artiodactyla; family Delphinidae; genus Globicephala; species Globicephala melas. The sequence goes on from NC_083321.1 coordinate 10,720,178, forward strand.
AGTGGTGGGTGGGACAGAGATGAGGTATGTCGGCAGCTGTAAGAGCCGTTGCCATTCATGAGAGGGACTAGCTGGGAAGGAGAGGAGAGTTTGGCTAAATGGGTTGGACCATGAAGAGAAGAGGTAACAGCAGCAGAGCAGTGACCAGGAGAGGGTAGAGGAGGACGGGAGATGACATGGCACATATGTTAGTGGAAGGTAATACACCCCCTCCCCTGCTGCTCACAGAGGGAGGAAACCAAGGCCCAGCCCCAGTGGCCAAGGGTCACCGTTGGGTGATTCAGCCCTGAGTCAACACTCACTTGGCTCTGGAATGGGTGCAGACAGAATGACACTGTAGAGCTTCTTAGCTTCCTCCACGTGCTCTGAGATCTTGTCAATGTTGAGTCGAGTTTCCTCGATCTATAATTAGAAAGATGATAGCCTTTGTCATCAAGAGGAAGAATATAGCCATGACTGAGATGAAAACAGAGCTCCCTGCCCACCTTCTGGGTTTGTGGAATAAGATGGTGACAGGAAATGTCTTCTGAGGACCAGTGAGCCCAGTGAGTACCCTTTCCATAGTCAGAGAAACGAACGTAAACAGAGCAGTCATTGAAGACCCGTCCTCATTGCTCCCTGAGAGGAGTATGTTTACTCACCTTGGATGGGAAGATCCCGGCCAGAGTCAAGAAGGGCCAGGACAACTCCCGAGGAATAATCAGAGTGAAGGGTCAAGAAACCTTACCAGGCAGATCCCCAGCTCCTCCAAAAGTGGAGCCGCAGAAAGTGAGGACAGGAGAGAGGGAAAAAGGAAAGAAAGAAAGGGAAAGGGAGAGAACGAACCTGGAGAGTGAGAAACACAGAGAGAAGAATGAGAGGAAGAGAAAGACAGAAACAGAGATGAAGAAGAGAGAAAGAGAGAGAGAGACGAAGCAATGACCATCTCAGGACATGCTGAGCTTCTCTTGGACATGTGTTCTGGGGAAACGCCTCTTACTAGCTGATCGCCTTAGACGATCAAGACCCAGGAGCTCAAGCCATGGACCATTTCTGCCCATTTCTGAGGTTCCTAACTGTACAAGGTGTGTATCAGAAAGTACTTCTAGCCACGCCTCATTCCCAGATGGAACACCATCCCAGGACGCTGCTACCTGAGCATTTCAGTTCAGCTTCGGCTCCCTCTTCAAAGGCACCGGCTGTCCCGGCACCACGGCCTCTGCTGCGGTACCAGTGCATACGCAGGGAGCAGCACATGCCAGAGAGACCTCAAAACCCACCACATCTACCTGCCTCACTTCCACAATGAGGGGCACATCAACACGGCCACAGTCAACAAACAGAAATCTTGTAAAATGCCGAAGAGTAGGATCTTAACACCTGAGATACAACGAAAATACAACTCAGTATGCAGCTTCCGGCAGCCCTTCCTTCTGGTGAATAATTCACTTAAAGAAAAAAAAAAAAACAACAACCCTGATCACAACTCTCCAAATTACAAAGAAATAAAACTTGAGTTCTCTACCCCTCAAATTAGTAATTTTGACAGTGGAGCGGGGATTTGACCCTCTACAAATAGGGGTTGGCCAAAAAGTTCCTTTGGGTTTTTCCCATAAGACGTTACAGAAAACTTGAACGAACTTTTGGGCCAACCCGATATATTGGCTTTGATGCACCACAGTTTGAGAATGGAATTACTTGCTTAAAGATACAGAATAAACAAAACAAAACAAAAAACCAAACAAACAGAAAAACCAAAAAGAAAGATACAGAATACATTTTCAGTCTAATAATATCATCAGAGCGTAAATACAAATACAAGTAGCTACCCAAACATTTGGGAAGCATCTTCACAGCTGGCAAAACAATCCATGGCACTGCATTCAGACCGTTATTGAAATGAGGAAACTAAGTTTAAAGAGGTCATAGGTCACAGGGTTGGTGGTAGGCACAGCGCTCAAACAGCGCTCTCCAGAGTCCGACTGGGGTGCTTCTTCCATTAGAGCTAAGACAATGTTTTCGGCTTCTTCATACTGCTTCACTTTCAGCAGCATCCCTACCCAGCTATCAAAAAGGCCTGTGTTATCACCTGTGAACGCTGGTGGCTCTAGGGGTGCAACCACCTCAGACTCAGGGCCTCGGGGGACCCAAGAAATTGCCACCTTACCCTTCCCTCTCTCTTCATCTCTCCCATCAAACACTGGCTCCTCTTGCAACTCCTAAAGTGTCAGTGCATCACACCACGTTTCCATGTCCATCACGTGACTGTCATGCCAGAGCTATTACATTGTATAAAACAGGACTGAGGGGCTTCCCTGGTGGCGCAGTGGTTGAGGGTCTGCCTGCCGATGCAGGGGACACGGGTTCATGCCCCGGTCCAGGAAGATCCCACATGCTGCGGAGTGGCTGGGCCCGTGAGCCATGGCCACTGAGCCTGCGCGTCCAGAGCCCGTGCTCCGCAACGGGAGAGGCCACAGCAGTGAGAGGCCTGCATACCGCAAAAAAAAAAAAAAAAAAAAAAAACAGGACTGAGAAAAAAAACTTTCTAGAATATAACATGTCCTCGCCATTTTAAAATGAATTTTAACAACGGAACGAATCATCCTCTTTTAAGAAGCCAGAGGCCTAAGGTTTTGCATATTCAACAGACTGGATGTCTTAGAAAATAGCTCCCGGAATATTATTTCATCAAGTGAAGAGCATCCCGCCCCAAAGCTGGGTCAGTGGTAGGGAGACGAGGTAGGAAGTTTTTAGGATGAGACTGTTGGACCCCAAGCTTAGAGTCGCTCCAGGCACTTGGAGACCAGATGGTAAATGGGCCTCTGGGCTCCGTCCTCAACCTGCCTGCAGAACTTTCCAGGCCTGGGGCCTCCACCCCCGCCTCCAGTCATCCTCCACCCACGGCAGCTGCTCTCTTCCCTCTGTCCTCAACCACCTCACCATTTGGAGGTATTTCAGGGCCTCTGAGTTAGTAATCTAGTACTTCAGTCAGTTCACCAAATAACCTCGGAAGCCCTTCAGGACTTCAGAATGGGCAACTGGCCGATCACAGAGCTTTTTTTTCTTTAAACTTTGTGTCTCTGTTTTTTCTTGGAAGTGTTAGTTTTTCTCGAAGGTGACTTTCAGAGTATTTCATGGTAGCAGGTAGACATGCAATTAATTTCCTTTTGTGCATTTGCCAGACAACCAAAGATCGGGGCGGGGGGGACAGGGCTGGCAGGAAATCTGCCAGGGCTGCATCGGAAAGTTCAAGTGCTATTTGTCTGTGTGTTTGTTTGGGGTTGTTTTAAATAGACTGACGTTGCTCTGCACAATAATATATTGAAGAACTAAACCCGATTTAACATACACCTGTCCCAGAAACAAGGCCCTTCACTGGATGTCTGTGACGTCACCGTCACTCTGCTTTTTACGCACGAGAGCACTGCGGCTCAAAGAAATCGAGGAAGTCAATAAAGGCCGTAACTGCAGGAAAAGGCAAAACCGAGGTTTGAACCAAGGCAACTGTGAAGTCCAAACCCTGCCTCCTGAACCAGGTGAAGGTGCAAGAATCACCTATGGGAAGCTCTCTGTCTTCTCCCCCAGGTCCGTGTGTGTTCAGCCTGTGTCATGTGAATGCGTGTGACCCACTCACCAGTTCTGTGAGACAGGCTCAATTACCCTTGACTCACATCATGGGCCTTATTTCTTTGTTCTCCAACCAAGGCTCCCTGTAGAGAGCTTTTTACACAAGGAGAGCTCAAGCAACTCAGTCAAGCTGCTGACTGAGGGAACCAATCTGCAAGTTTTTGTTTTTTTTATCGCCATGCTAAATTTGCAGCTAATACATCCCCAATGCCCACTTATTTTTCGTTACTTTTTAAAATGTATTTTTCAACAATTTGTCAGTAATGGGGCAATCTAGATAGCACAGTTTAAGAAAATAAGTTAGAATCATACCAGGTTCACATTCTGGCTCCGCCCCTTAGCAGTTTTTTTGACCTTGAACAAGCCGCTTACCCTCTCTGAGCCCCAGTTCTCTCATCCGTGAAACGAGGATTATCATATTTCCCACTTCCTAGAGTTTGTGTGGGCATTAAATGAGATAAGATATGTCAAAGGCTTAACACAAAGTACACGCTCAATAAACGTCACATGGTGATAAAGACAAAAATAGCCAGCAACTATTTATTGCACGTTTACTGTGTGCAGGTACTACGCTGAGCCTTTATGAGCAATGTCTCATGGAATCCTCACAGCAGTGCTCATGTTAACAACATGTTCTGTGATGTCAGTAGCCACCCAAGGAAATCCAGTAAGGACAGCAAGTCAACCACTCTTCACATTGGGTGTCTGCCTCATGGAACCAACTATAATTACCACAGTATATAGGCTGCCCTCTGTATCCTCAAGTTCTGCCTCCATGGATTCAACCAACCCCGGATCGAAAATACTCAGGGAAAAAAAAAAATTCCAGAAAGTTCGAAAAAGCAAAACTCAAATTTATCACACCAGCAACTATTTAACATAGCCTTTCCATTGTCTTTATAACTATTTACAGAGCACTTACATTGTATTAGGTATCATAAGTAATCTAGAGATGATTTAAAGTATACAGGTGTGTGTAGATGATATGCAAATACTATGCCATTTTATATGAGACTGGAGCGTCCACAGACTGGGTATCCACGGGGGTCCTGGAACCAATTCCCCCCACCCCCGCAGACACCGAGGAAGGACCGTACTAATCACCATCATCTAACTAAAAGGAGGGAGTTATTTTCAAGGCATGGAGGGCCTCTTCCCTCTGGACCTAATTAGCCAGTGGAACCTAATCCAATGTAATGTACTGTGATGTAATCTAATCTAAAAGCAGAGAAAGTACTACTTTGGAGACTGGCAGATGCCGTGGGGTAAGGTATAAGGCTTTGTCTCTTCTACCTAAAATGTCTCTGCCTCCCCTAAATTCCCAGGTGCCTGGTACCTCTTAAGTTAGGCATTAAATCTTCCATATTTATTTATTGAAAATTTATTATATGTCACCTTTTGAAGGTGACAAAAGTACTGGGGTCGTAAGGGTCAAATAAATGACTCCCGCTTCGCACAATTCATATACCTTTACTTTTCTCCCCAAATAGCAAAATCCGAAACAGTCCTTGTATTAGAAGGTCTCGGTGAAGTCCTCCCTGACTTGTTTGCTGCTTTGCTTTGGAAAACGAACACTGACGAGGGACAGAGGAAGGTCTCAGTCAGCCAAGCTACAGAAGGCAAGTCCCTCAAGGGGTTTTAGCAAGACTGAGCGTAGTATGTCAACTCTCCTTTTACGAATGAAAAGAAAGATGATCTCAGAGCTATACTGACCAGTGAAAAGTAGCAGTCTTGGACAATCACCTCAAATCAATTAAGTGTATCCGGGCTTTGCATCACTCAAAGTAGGGTCAGGAAAATAAAAACCTATCTAGTTATTTTAGCCGAAGTAATTGGGTAGGTTGGGTAGTTTCCCTCCCTCATGAAAAGGACTTCTGAGCTTTTCTAGCTGCCCACTGGAAAATACAGGGAAATCTAGACACAGAGATGCAAGAGCTGAGAAGCCAAACAGAGGGTGGTGAGGCACTCTGGAAATGAGCGACAGCTGGCTGGAGGGACGAAGAAGGAAGGAGGGGTCACCAGGGCCCCTCTGATGGGAGTCAGACGATGGTGGAGTCAACCGGCAGAACAGGACCACGGAGGAGGGTCTATGGAGGGAAAGTTGAGGCCGTGGAGGAGATACGTCTGGGAGGAAAACCGAAGCTTCATCCCCCGACCTTGACTCTTCTGCGGTGCCTCCCCTGGGTCAAACACACCAAAAGCCAGTTGGCAAGGGAACCTGGGCAATGAGTACCTTGCAATACAGAGCAGAGTACAGAGAGGGCAGGGAACGGACCGGAGGGTAAACAGGCAAATGACCGGCAAGGGCTTCCTGCCTGCCTATGGAAAGAGCCCAGAGACGCAGAACCTACCAGCTCACCTAGTCATCCAAAGATGCTACTTCAAGAACGAGTTGGAGAGCATTTAACCTGCTAGATTCGACTTAATGCCTAGATTTCCAAGTTACATCCACTTTGAGGATCTTCGTTTTAACAAAGATCACAAGACTGTTCACCTCTCATTTCCGCTAACCAGCCACTGCTCCACCCATCTCGTTCCCCTCAGATGCCTGGACCCCCATCACTATGCCAAGCACATGGTGTCCCTCAGCAGAAGTTTGTTCAATGGATAGATACATGAATATAAGTAACTCCAGGGGTAAGCTTGCTTCATACACCACTGCCGAATTGCCTCATACACCTTTCTTAAGCACATCCAAGAAAGAAAACTTTATAATAGCATTTTCTGAAATCTATTCATTCATTTTGCTGACCGAAGTTACATGTCACAAAGGGTTCTATGAAAAAAATAAGTGTTGAGATAGGAAAGTTAACCAGGTTTCTTTATTATGGGACTTCTTAGAATCTTTAGTAAGTTCATGTGCATTTTCAATCTCCATGGGAGGAAAAGAGTATGAAGTGTTTCTCAAACATGTTTGATCACAGAAATCTTTCTGCATCTCATACTGCCATCCAAATAGCCATCCCCACCTGCCCCTGCCCTTTCTTGTTAACAGAACTCTGATTTTGTTTGGGCAGCAGTGTTGCCAGCCCCAGAGGATGAATCATGATCGGTTCTATGGCCATCCTGACAAGCCTGCCCCTTTGCTAAGTTCTCACTTTCCTGGTCTCCATGCTAGAAAAGAGTGGCCATGACCATGTGATCCACTGCTGGCCAAAGAGCCCCAGGGGAAGTCAGCGTGGAGGGTTTGGGTAGTTTTCCTCCCTGATCAAAGGATTTCTGAACTTTTCTAGCTCCTGCTCTCCCCCTGCCTGCGATGCTGGTGTAGGATGATGGCATATGGAGCTGTGACTCTGGCGGTTTTAAAACATGGCACAAATTCTTCAATCTCCTCATTGAGGGGTGGTATCTCTGTACTGCTCTCTTGAATCTGGCGGGCTTGTGACTGCTTCGACAACAGAGTACGATACGAGCGATGGGCTGTATGACCTGCACAGCTACAATGCTTGTCTTGGAGCCCTAAGCCTCCTCCACCAAACCGATGACCCTGAGCCGGTCATGCTGAGGAGCCCGTGCCACAGAAAGAGGTCAAGTACAGGTGCTCCTTTGACTCACCCTACTTCAGGCACCAGATGCTTGAATTAAGAAGTCTCTGAGGGGCTTCCCTGGTGGCGCAGTGGTTGAGAGTCCGCCTGCCAATGCAGGGGACGCGGGTTCGTGCCCCGGCCCGGGAGGATCCCACATGCCGCAGAGCGGCTGGGTTCGTGAGCCATGGCCGCTGAGCCTGCGCTCCGCAACGGGAGAGGCCACAGCAGTGAGAGGCCCGCGTACCGCAAAAAAAAAAAAAAAAGAAGTCTCTGAGATTCCAGGGACTTCCCTGGTGGTCCAGTGGCTAAGACTCTGTGCTCCCAGTGCAGGGGGCCCGGGTGCGATCCCTGGTCAGGGAACTAGTTCCCACATGCCACAACCAAGAGTTGGCATGTTGCAACTAAGAGTCTGCAACCCGCAACTAAAAGATCCCACGTGCTGCAACTAAGACCCAGCACAGCCAAACAAATAAATAGATAAACAAATATTTAAAAAAAAAAAAAAGTCTCTGAGATTCCAGACTCTGGTTATTCAAGGCCCCAGAAACTGTGTCGCAAAAATAACCCACCTCCGGGAGCTCCCTGGTGGTCTGGTGGTGAAGAGATTCAGCACTTTCACTGCTGGGGCCTGTGTTCAGTCTCTGGATGGGGAACTGAGAGATCCCACAAGTCGCGAGGGCACAGCCCCCGCCCTCCCACCCCACAAAAAAAACCCACCTTCACTGGGCCCTGTCTGAATCCCTAATCCACAGAAGCCATCAGAATTACAAAGTGGTCGCTTCACCCCACTAACTGGTAAGGTGGTTTGTTACACAGCAGGCCACCTCCATCTCTCAATCTTGCCCTCTCAGGCAGGTTCTGTTTCCTCTAAAACTCTGCACTCTCTGCCGACTGAAAAAAGAGACCAAGGAAAATACAGACAGCTGCAAATTAGACAAAAAATCGAAGGTTTATCATTTACTAGACCCTGGCTTTTTAACAGCCAAGGAGGCCTCAACACCCAAGGGTCAACTCTTTTCTATAATAACCGGGAGGCTGGAGAAACCACTTGAGTTTTACAGGGCAAAGCACATTTTGAAAACATCCTGATCTTGCGACTTCATCTGTACCTTGCAAATGCCTCTCACCAAGCTGTGATTCACACCATCAGTCCTCAGCAAATAACCAGGGGTGACCTACCTGCTGAAAGCAGTCCAAAGGGTACCTTTTATCACAAGAGTGCATCCCCAAGAAATCTACAGAGCTATCAATGTATCCTGCAGGAGGTACTGGGTGTATTCCTTAGACACATATAGAGGGAAACCTTTTCATTTCCCCAAATCCCTATTATCTGGAATGCACTTTAACCCACCTTCAAGGATATTTCCAGACCACATTCTCTAAAGTAAAGTTTGTGGTCTATTTATTCACAAATACACTGGGGAACCGAATGCTGATGAGAACTAAAATTTACGGAAGACATACTTACTGTAGGTCAGGCACCGTGCCGGTACCTCCATATACTTTCTCATTTTATGTTTATAACAACCAGCAGGTAATACCGCTAGGCCTGTTTTAGAGGAAACTGGGGTTTAGAGCAGCTAAACCACTTTTCCAAAGCTATACCACTGTAATGGGCAGAGCTGAAATTTGGACCGGGATCCGTGGGGAGCCAGAGCCTGCACAACCTCTTTCCATGACGGGCTCCCTCCTGCCTCTGCCCCACGTCAATACTGATCCTCCCTGTGCTCTATCTACATGAGTCCAGAGGCAGGTAACATTTCCCTAAGCCCTCTCTAAGCACTTTCTGAGTGCTGGCTCCTCTCATCCCCAACAGATCTGTCTGGTGAACATTTTCCTCCCCATTTCACAGTTAAACCCACAGAGACTTAGAGAAAAGATAAGGCGTGTGCCCAAGATCACACAGTTAGTGGCAGGTAGGGAACTATGTCCAAAAAGTCATGCTCTTTCCACCCCACCACGCGGTCCCCTTCTCCACCCTAAATACGATAGGGCTTTTTTATTTCCCAAATGATAGAAAAGCATTTAACTAAGAGAAAGCAATAAGAAAAGCAACAGCCCTCGAGACCTTGTTAAGTCGCCCCAAATAACTGCCATCCATCTGGCGCGGTTCTGTTCAGATGATGCTTTCCAGATGTACAATCTTCATGTGATCTCATGTAATCCTCACAACAGCCTTGAAAGGTTAAGTACTGCCATTCCCAGTTTCCAGAGCAGGAATCAAAACCCAGCCGGGTTAAGGAACCTGACCAAGGTTAACTGCTATTAAAGGCCTGAGGATAGACTCTGACCAGGTCTTGGAGGCCAAGGCCCACCATCTTCCCACCTCACAAGGAGTACTGCCTCTCGGGGCCCCTCTTACGGGTTCAGAAAAGAGGTAGGGCACCGTTAATGGAGAAGAATCCTTATCCTAGGAAAGAAGTGAATGTAACTGGTTCTCTACGGCAAGACCAGAGGAATGAGCTACAATGATGTCATGCATCTCCTTAAGTCCACCCCCAGCACTGAACAGAAAGACCTTTTCCTTCCACAGTCCACACCTAGAACAATACTGGACTCACAAAACTCAAGCATTGTTTGATCTGACTATGACTCCTCCACCAAAGAGATGGACCCACCCATGGAGAGGGTGGGGATCTGTGCAGTATTCACAGCCAACTTCCCAATCAGGTCAGCACACACGCAAGTTCGCTCTGAAACCTGCTTGTGACTCTCACAGATGAACTGGCATAAGCCATCACGTCCCGCTCCGCTCCACTTAGGAAAGAACTAGAGGGTGGCTTTTCCAGATGACAGGAAGCACCCACACCTCCCCTGCAAGAAGAATATGACGTCTTTTTATATATGCAATAAAAAGCCTAAATAAAGAAACCATAACATGGTGGCAGGAACTTCAGTGCCGGAACTTCTTGTGGCTTGGTTTGGTTTTATTGAAACACATGTACGTCAGATGCTACGTGGAATGTTTTAGAAACACTAACTCATTTGATCCTCCTAATAGCCCCATGGGGAATTACATTATCAATCCCAAGGTACAGATAAGGAAACCAAGCCTGTTAAGGGAACGTTCACAAGATCAACAGCTGTCGGGCTGAGGTTTGAACCCACATTTCCCTGGCTTCAAAGGCTGTGTTTCTGTCCATGGTACACAACGCCCCTCAACGCCCCACCCAAGCTTCCCATCACTGTCTACCACAGCACCTTCCAACAGGACCCTCTACATCAAAGACTATGTGAATCTGTACACATGGGGACACCCATGTTTGCCTCTGCTGAATTTCGAAAAACATAAACTGGTAGTTTCTTGGTTTCTCAGTTATCACCAGAGGAGTCAAAGGGATTGAATTTTTGGAAACAACAATTCTGATCTACCCGAATCACAGGCCTAAAAATGTAATGAAATGCATTTTTTTTCCCCCACACTTGTGGCTGGGCCCCCAGCGTTGGTTCTGTATTTAAACTATGTAATTCAGGCAAGAAAGGATATCATTAAAATGTTGTCATGTAGCGTAAGACCTTAAAAGCATCTCTTTAATATATATAATTTACCTTCTCCTGACTTTCTTGGTAAGATTAAAAATCCTCCCAAGTACTGAAGAAACTCTCCGTGTAACTTCTTGGTGCGTTCATTCCACCCCAGCAAAAGACTGACTTTCCTCTGCTACCCTTGAAAGATCTGGGGGGTTTTATTCTTTACTAAGGAAGTTGTGTTTCCTTATGTCCATTCAGAAAAAAAATACCAGAAGGGCACCTACCTCAGAAAAGAACTCGTCCATGAAAGCTGTGTTGTCAATAGCAATCTCGACCTCATCGGCATCATCATCCTGTGTCAGCTGCTTCTGTGAGAGACAAAAAGGAGGGTGAGACCAAAAGCACCAGAAATAACAAACAGCACTGAATGCTCCCTAAAGACTGGGAGCTGTATCTGTAGTGAACATTTTACATACATAATCTCCTTTAAAACTCAGAACAGCTCTGTGATGTATCAAACTCTGATGTCATACTGTCTAAGTTTAAATCCTAGCTCCATACTTACTGATACTTTACAGGGGGATGAGGGTAAGAAGGGAGCAAGTTACTAAACTCGCTGTGCCTAGGTTTCCTTATCTGTAAAGTGCTAATAAGAACACCACTTACATCATAGGTTCGTTTACAAAATAAATGAGCTAATGAATATAAAACACTTTGGCACAGTGCCTGGCATACTGTAACTACTCAATAAATATGTTTTGGTGGTGGTGGTATTGGTGATGTTACTATAACTCACTCCAGTTGGAGAACATAAAACAGAGAGGTTATGTAACTTGGCCGAAGTCACACAGCTAAAATGTTGGAGACAGGCAGATTCTAGCCCATCCTTTGGATTTGGACCATATGTTCCTAAACTCTTCTCCACAACGTTCAGATGCATGACCTACTGTACTGGGGATCTGTATTAAGACAGTCCCAATTCCTCCAAAGCACTAGCTTCAAATCATCACAGAAGGAGCACACATTTTCCTGTTTTCAGAAACCACCTACTGCAAAGGAAACAGCGCTGTGTGCTGTTCCCTGTCAGAGCTCATGTTTATGGGGAAAAGGAAGCTCTCTCGGCAGCCCCCAGCAACCCCCGGGGACCCCGGCTTTCATAATCTCGTTCAGCTACCGCTACAAAAGCACAAAATGGCTATCTAAAGGAAGTGCTTCCATTCCCACCCAGCTAAAGGGCCTCGGCAGCTTCTGCATCCTTCCCAGATGCTCCTTCCAGACGACTGCTGCATTACACACAGCCCACCTCTAAGCAAGGAAGACCTGGTTGTTGGGAGTGGAGGTGGGGAGGGGGTGAACCCCTCGACACCTGCTTCTCCACACCCTTCAGTGGCCTTTGGCCTCCAAAGCCAAGACATGTCACTCTCAACATGGGAACTCCACTAGCAAGGAAAGCCACCAGGGGCCTCTTTCCTTCCCCTGCTACCCTCCCCCAGACCTGCTACAGCAGATGGAGTTACCGGGAATTCCCACGGAAATTTGGGACTCTCCAGCCATCTGGGGAGCCTCTTCTGACTGGATCCTCTGTAATCTCATTCTCTGGCTTGTCTGCAACCATCAGCAACCCAAGCTTAATAGCCACCTTCAAAGGAACTGAATTTGAGGACATTGCTACAGCCCCCAACAATCACCTTCCTAAAACTTAGGACTGATCCCGTCCTTTGCCACTTAAAGTCGTTCAGTGATAGTTCTCAGGATTGAAAGTCCCAGGATTGCAAGTCCCAAAGCCTAACAGAGCATACGGGGCCCTTTAAGATCCAGTCCCGCCCACGTTTCTCCCTCTACGATGCATCTCTGGACCAGGCGCTTGGAAACTCCTAGCACTTCCTGGACACATCATTCTTTCATATTGCTGAACTGTCACACAAGGACTTCTTTCTGAAATGCATTTGTCCAGCTGGCAAAATTTTATTGAGCCTTTAAAACTCAATCTCGAACAAACTCCTCCCTGATCTGACACTCCCCGACCCCCCATGCAAACTTGAAAACCTCCCTGAGCTCCCAGTGCATTTTGTGCAAACCTTCCACAGCATCAATCCCAGCCCTCTATTAATTCACTTATCTATCCTTCCCCACTGACTGTAAACTCCTGGAGGGTCAGGGTTGCCTTATGTATCCACTGGAGAAGATACTTTGAGTGTGTGCCTGCCCAGAACACCTCCCTTTGTGAAGATAACCCCGACCTTCCCCACATGATTCTGGGAAGGTTATCAATCACCACCCAAGCTCCCTGAGGATTCTGAATTGTGAAGTGAACAGAGCCGAGTCAACCTATAGCAGCACCCAACAGAGATGCCTGCTTGGTTCCCAGGGCTACCCTTGTTTCTGTCCTCCCTAACCCACCCCCTGGCTTAGAGCTAGTTCTATAGATCTTCCCCAGTATTCTTTCAATGAGTCCAATAGTATTCTTGTAATGCTGTTTTTTATTCATTTAGCCAGAACCGGCTTCTGTCACTTGTAATTAAAATTACTTGTACTTGGGAATTCCCTGGCGGTCCAGTGGTTAGGACTCTGCTCTTTCACTGCTGAGGGCCTGGGTTTGATCCCTGCTCGGGGAACTAAGATCCCACAAGCCATGGGGAGTGGCCCAAAAAAATAAATAAGTAAAATAAAATTACTTGTACTTGTCATTAATTAACTTATTCCACATGTATACTGAGCACTTACCATACGCTATATATGTAACGGAAACTTAATCGATTCTAGTTGAATAAATAACCCCTACCAGAGACCGGCAGCCTGGATCCACCCAGCAGTTTCTAAAGTGTGGGATAAAATGCTCCTTTTATCAACTATCATCAATACTTGGGCCTCTCAGCAGCCTCCAGAGAGCTCCATCTCCCAAAAAGGATCTCGGAGATCCTCACTAGAAAACAGGAACCTGGTCTCCCTCCAGGAAGGTGAGTTAACAAGCATTTGTTGAGTTTCCTCTCTTTGGAGGTCTTGTAGAGACCCCCACTGAGGGGATATATCCCATGTATGTGTGTGTATAGACACACATGAGGGTGTCAACTCAGTTTTCTTCAAATAGGTACACGTGCTATGGAAATGGGATGAGGCTGCCATCGTGGGATGGACTAAGGGAAGGTTTTGGAAGCTGGGAACACGTGTGTCCTGAAGCATGGGACACAGGCCCCTAGCCCTCCATCATCACATGCACTTTTGAGACCCCTGGAATTTGTCCAGGGATTCCCCACCCAAGACGGCCACATGTTGGCTTTGAACAGGCTCTAACAGGGCAGCCTGGGCCACCTCCAGTGAGAGGACATGTGAACTGGGAAAAAAGAAGTCTTGGGTCCCCCACAACCGAGGTCCAAAACCTGTTATTACCAATAACTGGCTGTGAGACCTCTGTCAAGTCCCTCACTGACCTGAGCTTACCTGTAAATGGTAATAACACCATACACGCTATGACTTTTACGAGGCTTGGAAGAGTTCATACGTGGAAAGCTTCTAGCACAACACAGGGCACATGGCAGTGCCTAATAAGTGTCAGTTGCCCCATCACCTAGTTGTAAAGGCGTGATGTCTAAAGTGTGTGTTCTCCTCCGCGGAAAGCGCTCACACAAAGGCTTAGTCAAGAAGATCGATTCTGCAGCATCAGGACCACCAGGGTTCTATAACTGGCTTCCCTTCATGCTAGTCATTGAGCCTTAAATACTGGGCTCAACATCTCTGAGCTTCAATTTCCTTACCTACAAAACAGGAACAAAAGTGTCCACCAGGGCTCTTGTGAGGATTAAGATAATAATTTTAAGTTCCTTACACAATGAATAGCACATGATAACATCTCAATAAAACAACCGTACATAAGATCCAGCAAAGTCATCTTCTCTATAGCTTTAATCTGGATCTAAGTACCCGTAAACAGGAAAGAAAAATAAAAAACGATACAGAACTTTTAGAGCTGCATGCAACCCTACATATTTCGATCATCAAATTCTCTCACTTAAGAGATGGGTAAACCAAGGCCCAAGACCAAATAATGAGCTACTGGAGCAGCCAGGAATAGAACCCAGGTTTCTTGATTCCCATCTTCCTGTGCAGAGTTTTTCCCACCGTAGCGTGCTGCCTCCAAAATATAAAATAGCGATGGCAACGAAAGCAACAGAGCTTAGTCCAGATCAGAAAATTCCAGAAAGAGGCCATCATCCCAGGTGATCTGAGTCGCGTGACGCTGGAACCAGGCTTCTCCGGAAGGGGATCTACCAGATCCCAGGGCAAGGGTCCTTCCCCTCTGACACGGAAGGGGATCTACCAGATCCAGGGCAAGGGTCCTTCCCCTCTGACACATCCGTGCTCTTACAGACCGAGAGGCCTCAGGGACCCCAAGGGCAAGGAAAGCACATGATGCACTTTATCTTCAGCCCACATGACTGGGCACAGCCAAGAAGAGAACTTTGGCATCTTTATCAAAGCATCAAGGCATGTGATAATAGGACCGTCAGAGTAGCTGCAACACCAGCTGCAGTAAAAAAACGTACATGAGAACCACAAGCCCCACCACCCGCTTCCTCTCCCCCGACCTCCTGCTGCCTCTCCTGCCAAGACATGGGAGATACCACCAATGACTCAGGCAGCACTGAGCTCGAATCTGGGCTCCATCCCCCGCCCCCCACCCCTCAATGCACCCCAAAACTCAGTGAGGACAGGCAGGGCTATGACTCTCTCTCTGGACACAGTGGAAAGAGTTCAGGGGCCCAGGACTCAACCTGCAATTCCTCTCACTCAACCTCACTGCCTTTCTCTCAAGGGCCTTCTCTGTCATCCTCAGTCTGTTCGACTGTGGGTCCCTCTTCATCAGCTCCTTTAATAGAAACAGTTACCACCTGCAGAGTCCCCAGGAGGTGCTAGGTGGCCGCCACACTCTGGCTGCTTCACACGCGCTGTGTCAATGAACCCCTCCTAAATTCTGTCATTGAGAACCTGCAGGGCAGAGAAGTTCTCATTTATTCATGGCCTCCCAGCTACTGATGTGCAGAGTCGGGGTTCACGCTTTGGTTGTTGGTCCTGAGCCCTTGTTAATTCCACTGCACCCCACTCACAGCAGCCCAGCCCTGCAGAAAGTGGGGCTGAGAGAAAGGCGCTGGGGGCCTTGGGGACAGCACTTGTCTCCACTAAGCCTTGGGTCTCTCACCAAGTAAGGAGCTTAGCTTTCCAATGAGGCTTTGTGGAACCCCAGGAGACCTCCAGGGTGCCTCAGAAGCCACGCCGGGAGGGACTTGCCTGGTGGCACAGTAGTTAAGAATCTGCCTGCCAATGGAGGGGACACAGGTTTGAGCCTTGGTCCAGGAAGATCCCACATGCTGTGGCGCAACTAAGCCGTGCGCCACAACTACTGAGCCTGCACTCTTAGCCCGCGAACCACAACTGCTGGAGCCCACGTGCTGCAACTACTGAAGCATGTGCACCTAGAGCCCGTGCTCTGCAACAAGAGAAGCCACCGCAATGAGAAGCCCGTGCAGCGCAATGAAGAGTAGCCCCTGCTCGCCGCAACTAGAGAAAACCCGCGCACAGCAAAGAAGACCCAATGCAGCCAAAAATAAATAAATAAATGTATTAAAAAAAAAAAAGAAGAAGAAGAAACCACCGGGGGCAGTCAAGCAGGTTGGCCCGCACCCCCTCTTCAATCCGCATAGCTTCATTTTCATCTGCTTTTTACACTGAGGTTGAATATAAGATTTCATTTTCAGAACGAGGCCTCTTACCAAGAGAAAAAGGAAAGAAGGGAGGGAGGGAGGGAGGAAAATAGGAAGGGAGAAAGAAGGAAGCAAGCTTAGCTAGCTGGAAAACCACCAAAGTAAATGAATGGATGCCTTCTAAAGAAAAGGGAAAGAAGAGGGGGTCCCCTCCCTCCTTTACAAGTTAAAACACGGCAGCAACGTACGTTTAAATCATCAGCAATTCCTTAAAGATCATTACAAATCAGAGCAGCAAGATAGAAGGAACAAAGAAAGAGACCAAAAAAAAAAAAAAAAACAACGCCATCCCAAATGAAGAGGTCACCATTTACTGGCTCTCCGATGCCCTCCCTGCCTCAGGTGTCAGACCCCAGAAAGACGAGAGGGTCCCCGGACAAGAGGGGAGACCCAGGAGCCCTCAGGAAAGTTTTGGGGCGAAGGAAATAATAACAGAAAGGATGGGACCAGCAGTCTGGACTAGGAAGGAGCATCTGGTCCTGACTTCCCCTTGTGGGGTATTAAAGGACGGTGGCCGATGGGAACGGGTGAGCACAGATCCCCGCACCTCCTTCTCTGAGCATGTAAATAGCTCTTTGCTTGGGGCTATAAACTCTTCTTTATAAACCCAGATCTTCACCCAATAAATCCGATTCAAAGAGACAAGGACGCGTGACTTTTCTTGTCCCTGCAGCCTACTTCGCCCACCAGCCTCCTTCCAGGATGAGGGCCTGTGGATTCCCAAAGACAAGTACCACCACGTCCAAGGATTCCAAACACACACTCATGCCCTTGCACCCTCGGCCCAACATCGGGTTTTTCCAGTCTCTCTTCTCTAATTAAAAGAGCCGGGGGCTTCCCTGGTGGCGCAGTGGTTGAGAGTCCTCCCGCCGATGCAGGGGGCGCGGGTTCGTGCCCCGGTCCGGGAAGATCCCACGTGCCGCAGAGCGGCTGGGCCCGTGAGCCATGGCCGCTGAGCCTGCGCGTCCGGAGCCTGTGCTCCGCAACGGGAGAGGCCACAACGGTGAGAGGCCCGCGTACCGCAAAAAAAAAAAAAAAGAGCCAGAAATTCTGAGGAAGTGTCAGCTCTGAATAGGCACTCAGTGTTCTCTGTCCCCCATTTGAGAGTCAGAGGGACTTTCTCCTATGCCCCTTCTCCCTCCTACACTGTGGTCTCTTCCAGCAAAACCCTCCCAGAGGGAACGCTTCCCCTTTCCACCGACTGCCTCTTCCCTAACACCTGCGATAGAGGAAATCAAGCAATAACGGTACCCTGGGTGAGCCTCGCACTTTTACTTTCAAGATGATGCTCTGGCTGAACAGTCTGAGGCAAGAATTGGCCCCATTTGGAGATGAAGACACTGAGGAATAAACCCAAGGCCAGTGAGTCGCGGGACAACTGAACAGGAGGCAAAGTCCCTGACGGCCCTGCTCCACGCGTTCTGCCATAACAATGATACCACCAGATAAATGTGTATTTTGTTGCAGGCGCTCTTGTGGTTTCACACATATTATTTAATTCTCACGGCAACCTTATGAGAGACAAATAGGACTTTCCCCATTGACAGCTGAGACAACTACTTAATTAGATTAAATAACTTGTCCCAGGTGATTCAGCTAATAAGTGGCAGAGTTAGGACTCAAAAGCAGGTGTGTGGGAGCCAAGAGCCCCAGTTCTTACCCTCTACACTCTATTTGAAGATGCCCTTCCCATGCTGGATCAGAAACACGCCCTCACTTATTTCAGGGGATGCTGCAATGTCAGTACAACTAAATTGATCTAATCTATACGCATGAATGAAAAAGATAGCAGTGCATATAATCCCATGAATGTGCAGGTATGTGGAGCTATATCTGACTGCCTGAGTTGAAAACCCAGCTCTGCCACGCAGGTACCTGTGTGACCTTAAACAAGTGACTTAACCTCTCTGAGACTCGGTTTCCTTGTTTGTAGCATGAATAATCTGCTCATAGAACTGTTGTGAGGATTAAATTAGTGAATGCATGTGAAGTGTTTAGAGCAATGCTGGGTACATATTAAACTCCCAAGACCATGCCATGCAGACAGTTTTCTCTAAAAAGTGTTTCCGCAAAAGATGCGACTCTAATGCCAATTCTCAGAAGGTGGCAGCAGGACCCTTAGAATGAGCTAAATTGTAGTTCATTTATTTGAATGAAGTCATTTCTCTACTATACGGATTTAAAGAAATAAACCTCCTCCTGAATTTTGCTTTTGCGACATTCTCACAAATTTTGACCTTTACTACTCTCATTATCATTCATTTCTAAATAGTTTGTCATTTCCATTTTGGTTTCTTTTGAACCCAAGGGTTATTTTATTTTTTAATTTTTTTGCGGTACACGGGCCTCTCACTGTTGTGGCCTCTCCCGTTGCGGAGCACAGGCTCCGGACACGCAGGCTCAGCGGCCATGGCTCACGGGCCCAGCCACTCCGCGGCATGTGGGATCTTCCCGGACCGGACCGGGGCACGAACCCGCGTCTCCTGCATCGGCAGGCGGACTCTCAACCACTGCGCCACCAGGGAAGCCCCCAAGTGTTATTTTAAAGGGTGGTTTTAAATTTCCAAAGTGGGTAAACCTGGGGAGGACTGTGATTGTATTGTTAATTTCTAATTTTATTATATCAACATCAGGGAGCATGGCCTATATGGCTTAACATTTTGTGGAATTTGACATTTTATTTATGTCTTAATACATGGTATTTTTTAATCTTCTATGTGTGCTTGAAAAGATCTTGCATTCCATTTGTTGGATACAAAAATCATCAAAGTTTCATCCCCACACGCCATGTTAATTCCTCTGCTTTTGTTTCTCAGGACCTCTGAGCTAGGTCTAGAGAAGGAGCAGGGAAAAGGGATGGAAGTTCATCTACAGAGAGGAAGGAGGAAAAACAAAACAAAAATGCCCTGCAGGCAGATGTTGTCTATACTGATGAGTAATCTGTGGCTAGGGAGGTTAATTCATCCAGAATCACAGGGCTAGTAAGGAACAAAGCCAGGGCTGGAACCCTGCTTGGTCCAACCCAGTGTTCACAGTGGGTTTTTTTTTTTTTTTTTTTTTTTTTTTTTGCGGTACGCAGGTCTCTCACTGTTGTGGCCTCTCCCGTTGCGGAGCTGTGCTCCGGACGCGCAGGCTCAGCGGCCATGGCTCACAGGCCCAGCTGTTCCGCAGCATGTGGGATCTTCCCGGACCGGGGCACGAACCCATGTCCTCTGCATCCGCAGGCGGACTCTCAACCACTGCGCCACCAGGGAAGCCCCACAGTGGGTTGTTTTAAAGAAGGATCTTGGGGTCTCATAACCAACCACCTCGCCTACTACCTTCTCCTTCTCACTCACTACAAGGTCCCATCCACAGTAACAGGTCCATCTGTCCATCTACTCGGCCAACACGATTTATTGAACATCTATCATTTCCCAAGCAATAGTACAGAACGCTGGAGAAACAGACCAAACTCAGCACCCCCTGCCCTTCGGGACCTCATGGTCTCAAATGGGAGGCAGACAGGCACACAGGTCATTGCAATGCCACGTGGTAAATGATGACAGCACTTAGCACAAGGAATTGTACACCCAGGAGAAGGTGGCGCACACCACTGTCACCTGAAGTCAAGGCGGAGCCCAGGGAAGGGGGAGGTATTAGAAAACGGATGCAAAGGTGACTTCTCGGGGAGATTTTGAAGGTTGCATGGATGTACACAAAGGATACCTACAGGAAGTCCATCTGGGGTGAGAAGACCACACCTTTTCCTGCTTTCCCTCTCACCCCAGGAGCATTCAAGGAGATTCAAAGGTTACCCTCTTCTGCTTCCTCCCCTACCGTAGCCTTCTCCACTTTTTCCTGACTTCCGCCCCCTCCTCCCACCCCCCACTGCCCCCTCAGCACCCCACAGTATCCAGTTGCCAAGGATACAAGAAGGAGGAAGGAGCTCAGTGTCTTCTCTAGTGCATCCTCAGCCTCTGTCCCACAAGCCCCTCACCCTAAGGATCCTCCCAGAGCACTTCACTAATAGTCATAATACCTAACAGTTACTGAGCGCCGCCTGGGATGAGGATTCTAAGATATGGGCCTTATATTTATTTACCACGGCATTTAATCTCTACAAGAATCTTCTGGGGGGCTTCCCTGGTGGCGCAGTGGTTGACAGTCCGCCTGCCGATGCAGGGGACACAGGTTCGTGCCCCGGCTCGGGAGGATCCCGCAGGCCGCAGAGCGGCTGGGCCCGTGAGCCATGGCCGCTGAGCCTGCGCTCCGCAACGGCCCGCGCACCGCAAAAAAAAAAAAAAAAAAAGAATCTTCTGGGGACCCTCCCCACCTTACAGCTGAGAAAACTATAAAGATGCAAGCAACCTCCCCAAGACCATGCAGACAGTGAGTGCCAGAGCCGGGAGGAGAGCCCAGGCAGTTTGCTGCAGAGCCCTTGGTCTCCACCACCATGGAGTGATGCCTCTTAACAGCAAATCCCACCCCCAGCTGTAGCCTGCAGCCCCCCCTCCACCCCCGCCCCCCCGCAAACATCCAAAGAACTAAAACACAGATGCTGTACCAAAGAGGTCGTGAAAAACGAGGAAAGACTGAGAAACTGTCACAGCTCAGAGGATGCTGAAGAAACATGACAGCTCAATGAAATACATTATCTTGGGTGGGATCCTAGATCAGAAAAAGGGACATCTACGGGAAAACAAGTGGAATCTAAATGAAGTCTAGAGTTTAGTGAATAGCAATGTACCAAGGTCAGTCTCTCAGTTTCGACAAAGGTACCATCATAACTTGAGATATTAACAATGGAGGAAACCCAGTAGACAAGAACTCTCTGTACTATCCTTGTAACCTTTCTGTAAATCTAAAATTAGTCTAGAATAAAACGTTTAGTTCTAAAAAAAGCAATCTTGCTGCTGTACCGCGTTGCCCTGACCCAGGCAGCTAAACATACCCAGATAGTATATGCTCTACTAATCTCTTTGGGTGCGGGCTGAACCTTACTCACGTCTCCAGATGGAGACAGGAGAATGTTGCCATGGACACGGCCCAATGCCAGAAAACAGGCTGACCTAACAGGGGAGACAGTGATGAGGGGAGGAAGCTACAAAGGGGCCTAATGTAAAAGGCTGGAGGTAAGGCCCCTCGGGACTACAGAATCTCCCAGCAAGTTCATTTGTAGAATATCCCCGTTCATCCACTGGGCAGCAAGGTTTACAGCTTTCTGAGCTGTGGGCTGGGAAGTGAAAACACAGGGGGAATGAGGCGTGTGTGGTCTGGGCTCTGAGAGAGGAGGATTTAACATAACATTACGTGGCTGCTTTTACGTATCGACAAAAATAAAGATTTGTGGAAGCCCAGGGAAGGCCTGGTGAATGCCAGATCTGGAAGCTTCCTTGTAGTGACATTGGAACTGAGCCTTGAGGGACATATAAGATTTTCCAGGGGAAGAACGAGGTTGCTAGATTTTCACCGTGGTATCCACATCTTCTCCTTCACGGTCTTTCTGAAAAGGGGCAACCCTCCGGGAGGTGTTGGGCTGGGGTACAGCTAGGAGCCTTGGAACTCATCCATCCTCATCCCGGAGGACAGAACAGTGACCCCTGGCTTCGTTAGCAAATTCATGGGTTCCCTGAGTAAACGCCGCACTTCAAGCAGGTAAAGTTGCACCAACCCAGAGGGGACGGAAAGTCCTAGTGATGAATCCGGGGTGTGTAAGGGCCAAGGTGCTGTTGATCAGTCAGTCAACGGACAAGTGTTTACTAGGGGGCTACCATGCAGAGTGCTGGCCCTTGGACCCCAGAAGAACGTCCCATCAGCCACCGCATCAAGGGCATACAGTGCAGTTGGGGAGATGATTATATACAGCGTAGGGTGATATAAATAAGCAAGACAGACTTGTTCAATTCTTGATCTCACCACTTCCCAGCTGGGGAATCTCAATCTAATCTGAACCTCAATTCCCTTAGTTGTAAAACGGCAATAATATATAACACCATCTTGCCTTGTGGAGTTCAGAGGATTAGAGACAAGGTGTGTAAGGCACCGAACACAAGTCCTTTCCGACAGTAAGTAGCAGCTCAATAAATGATCATTGTTACTGCAGTTGATACGGTGACACCAAGTCATAGAGCCATCAGACAATGGGACCTAGGAGGCGAAAGAGTCCAACCCATAAGACACAGATGGAAGGTGGTTTCAAGCCCACTTCATGGTAAGAAAAAACCCCGCTGACGTAACAGAAGTATCAATATTCCACTGCAAAGCAACATGCAGCCCATGAGGGCTGCCGGCAGGAGGGGGCATATTCTAGGCTGCGTTTAGGGAGCGTTACCTGTAAAGGGAGTTTTGGAAGCTGGGCAGGAATTTTGACAAAAGGGGAAAGGAGCCCTGAAGGGCGAGCAAACAACATGAACAATTGTTTCTTCCCAGGCTCTCGCCAGCACCCCCACCCCCGACTTCCCCGCTCCCCTCTCAGGAATAAAAATAACACTAATCCCCGGCTCTCGGCCAAGCATTTTCTCTCTGGCTTCTGGCTGATGGGTCTGTAATCCCTACTCAATCCCTATCACTCTCATCTCAGCCCTGCTCATGGCAGAACAGCTCTCCCAGGGGATGCATCCTGCCAGGGAGAGGGAGGAAGTGAGGAAGGAACCACGGACCAGTTAGCCATCTTATCACCAAAGGATGGCATCTCAATGGACAGTCTCCAGGCAGGGTGTTACAACCTGGCCGTGACCCAAAGCACCTGGCACATAGTAGGGGCTCATTAAATAGTCTTGGAAGGAATTAAGCTCTAAAGGGGACGTACAGCTCCACGTTTCTGATGGTTATACTATAACCGTGCTCCTGAGAAACTCAAATGGGGGAACTTCAAATGGGGAAGGAGGCCAAGCCACTTAAGATGCAGCAAGACACAAGGCAGAACAGAAAGAGCGAAGAGGTCAGTCTGGTCCTTAGGGCCTCAGGTGGTTGATTTCATTAGCGCGTCCTTATTGGCGCTGGTTGTGGAGGAACCAGCAAACCCCAAGATGTTTCCAGGTCTCTACAGGTCAATCTCTACAGGGATCCAAAGTCCCTGCCCTCCATCCCACACATCACTGCTTCTCTAGAGCATTATCCACCTTTGAAGTTGGGGGTTCTCTTTTCATGGAATATACCCCTTTGTTTTCCCTATATGACCATGTATTCTTTCAGACCAGGACTTTGTATAAGAACTCTGCCTAGAATTCCCTGGCGGTCCAGCGGTTAGGACTCGGTGCTTTCACTGCCGTGGCCCGGGTTCGATCCCTGGTCAGGGAGCTAAGATCCCACAAGCCATGCGGCGTGGCCAAAAAAATTAAATGACTCTGCCTAGCAGGATGCCCAGCAGGACGCTAGGCACGCAGAGGTCAAAAAGCACCGATCGTGTTGTCTGTGTGAAGCACTCGCCAACGGGAGAACGGTGAGAAAATCCAGGATCCTTGCCTTTCTTCTCAGGAGACTCCCCATGCCTCTGAAGGAATTAGATTTCAGCCTTAACACGGACTTGAACAGGAGCATCGCTTCTTCTGGGAGGAGCCCCCAGGCCCTAGTGCCCTGTCCCCAGGGGCTGGCCAATAGGGTCTTCCTGCGGCTGCTTCTGTCCCAAGGATGGGACACTGTGTCTGTTTCTTGTGTGTCTAGCTGACTGTGACCTCCCTAAGGCCCAGGAGTATGTGTTCATTACCATCCCCATCCCCAGCACCTATCAGAGGGCTTAGGACACAGTAGGCGCTTGTTTTTTTTGTTTGGGGTTTTTTTTTTTTTTTTTTGGCTGCGTTGGGTCTTCATTGCTGCGCACCGGCTTTCTCCAGTCGCAGCGAGCGGGAGTCACTCCTTGTTGCGGTGCACGGGCTGCTCATTGCAGTGGCTTCTCTTGTTGCAGAGCACGGGCTCTAGGTGCACGGGCTTCAGTAGTTGCGGCACGCGGGCTCAGTAGTTGTGGCTCGCAGGCTCAGTAGTTGTGGCACAGGGGCTTAGTTGCTCCGCAGCATGTGGGATCTTCCCGGACCAGGGCTCAAACCCGTGTCCCCTGCACTGGCGGGCGGATTCTTAACCACTGCGCCACCAGGGAAGTCCCTCCGTAAACATTTGCTGAATGAAAAGAGGGCCAGGTAAGAGGTTCCTACATGGGAATTGTCTGGACTCAGCGGATCCAAAGTTCAGCTGGTGAGAAATCAGGAGGAAATGCCTTGTGAGACAGGCTGGGTGTAGGCACCGCACATTCCTGGCAAGCCTGTCTGATGTCCCTGAAAGGGCAGGCTGCTGGGATGGCCAGCCAGGAGAGGCCATGCAAGAGATAAGATGAGCCAGGGCTTGTGACTGTAGCCTCAGGAAGGGGTGCCCTTCAGTGTGGATGCTGCTCCCAGCAGGTCAAGTTTGGGGAACTCGAATTTACTGTGGTGGGTGATTATCACGGATAATCTCGTTTCACCCTCAGTGACCCTATAGGGAGGGTACGATGACCCACTTTAGAGGAGCAACTCTGAGACCTCAGTCCTATGGACTTCAGAGCCTCCCAGTGCTTGGGACAGGCTCACAATGAAGCATCTCTAGAAACACACATCCTCAGAGTTGATGGAGGCCTTGAATCTCCTCATGTGCTTCCCCTCCCCTCCAAGAACACTCAGATTCCTACAACATGCCACATCCCAACAAGCTTCTTGCCTCCCTCCCATGTCCTGCCAGCCCAGCCCATCCTCGGGCAGCTCTGACTACCAAAAACGCTTTCTACAGAGCCCTCATGTCTGCCCATCAGCCTCGCTTCTTCACTCTTCACGTCTTCTCCTCCTATCTACCCGGAGCAGAGCTAATCCCCTGCACGTGACAGCTCTCCAGCTATCTGGAGACAGTTTACGCGTGGCCTCCCCCAGAGTTTAGAAAGAGCCCCACAGCAGAGGTTGCACCAGCGCTCAGGGTGAAATTGGTTTCATGCAGCTAGCAAACGTTGATAAAAGGAATCAGAGAGACAAGATGGTTATCTTGTTGCTGGGCGTGGGGGGTGGGGGCGCGGGGGTGTCTCTCTCCCAGGGGAAGGAGGGGCTGGTTAGCGGACGTGGGCCAGAAGCCAAAAGCCATCTAAGCCTTAACAACAAACAGTCTTCAAGAAAAACGTTAATATTGCCAGAAGGGGCTTCCGAGATCAGCCAAACTCCTTGCTTTCCAAAGGGGGATTGGAGGAGCAGAGAGGTAAAGTGACACCAAGGAACACAGCTCTTAAAGGGCAAAGCCACAATCGGAATCCTTTGAACCCACAGCCAGGGCCTCTTGCAGTGTTACCACCCATCCCCCTGCTCCACAAGGCTGGAACAGCACCTGTGATGTCAGAACAGCACTGCCATCATAACGGCGCCGTCTACAATCTCACTTCCACCACATCCCCAAGAGGGAAAGGGAGAAACACAGCATTAGCTCCATTTTACAGAAGGTAACAGTGAGGATTGGAAAAGCAAAGGGACTTGCTTGGGTTCCTCGGCAAAGTGGATTTATACTTGGAACTCAAAGCTCAGTTAAGGCTCTGTGCTGTTTGTTGGCAATGGCCGTTGAAAGGGCCATGGGAGGGACTTCCCTGGCGGTCCAGTGGTTAGGACTCCACGCTCTCACTGCCAGGAGCACAGGTTCCATCCCTGGTCGGGGAACTAAGACCCCGCAAGCCGGACATGGAATGGACTTCCTAACGTAGGGAAGGGCGCCACCTCCGCCTGCCGTCCAGTTCTGCATTGTTTTGGGACTGCCTGCTGCGTGCTCCAGGAAGATCTCTAAAACCACACTCTTCTTCCCTTTCTGCCGCCCCAGGGCAAGAGGGGTCAGCAGCCTGGGTTCCTCCCCCGGCTGAGCCCTCACCAGCTCTGTGACCTGCAGGGGTCCCTCCTTCCCAGTCTGAGCTCTAGTTTCCTCACCTTTAAAAACAAAGGCAATCAATTCTGCCCTGACAGTAAACGGGATGTTATGAAGCTCAGATGACAATGAGCAAGTAGGAGGCTGGGAGGCTCACTCCCACCATCGGTGGCTGCCCCTTGGCCTCTGTCACTTCCCCATCACCCCGGCCTCCTCCGCAGCTCTACGACCTAGAGCAGGTGAGAGGGTCAAGAAGGTCTCAGCCAAGACAACGGAGGAGAAAGAAGAATAACTGTGACATCAGCCCAGAAGCCCCTCACACTTGTACGACGCTTTATTTTTCCGAAGAGCTTTCGCAGTGACGAGCCTAAGATTTACCATTGCTTAGTCCTGTATGTGCCAGGCGCCGTACAGAGGGCTCTGCACGCTCTCTAGGGTTTAGTCCTCACAACTACCCATTTGAAAGATGACATAACTTCGGCTCCAGGGTTAGGTACGGGATGGCTGGTAAGTAGTGGAGCCAGGAGGCAAACCCAGTTCTATCCAGTCCCCTGTTCCCCAACCTTCAATGTGCTCATGATCACCCGGAGAGATTTATGAATAATCAGATTCTGATTCCATAGGTCCAGACTGAGGCCTAAGCTTCTGCGCTTCTGACAAGCTCCCAAGTAGATGGACTACCTTGTATCACGGGCTACGTTTTAAATTCCCTTAAGACAGAGCCTGAGTCACCCAATCCCCGGGGCTTAGCACTGGGCCTGCCCCACAGAATACACTTAATAATTATTTGTTCAATGAATCAATGAATGTTGGACTTAACCCATGCTTTAACACTTCTCTATACTAAGCCCCATTATATCATTTGATCTCATAACAAATCTCTAAGGCATATCAATCTCCCTTTGACAGATAAGGAAACAGGCTCAAAAGAGTTCGTAGCCTAAGGTTTTACATCTTTTGTGCAGCAGAGCCGGAAACGATCTACCTTCAGATCCTTGACCCTGACCACAGCTGTCCCAAGGATGGGGGTGGGCGTGGGAGGGGGGAAATTAATAATTACAGACAGCTGGGTGGTGAAGAGCTGCCCCCCCCCATCCAGGCACGTGACCAGCTCACAGCTCGGGAGGTCACCCACTAGAGCTGCTCTCCGGGGGCGAGGGCAGTTGTCTCAGCGTCCCCCAGGAGAGGAACGAGGAGGAGCGTGGGAGGAGGTGGGTCCTGGGCACAGTGCCAGGCAGCATGGGGCAGGTGGTGAGTGACCCTTGACCTCACAGAGAGCCCCGCTGGACCCAAGCACCCACCACCTCCCGCGGATCCCATCTCTAGACTGATGCTGTCCAGCTTGGTGGGGGGGGGGGGGGGGCGGAGACTAGAGGCATCCAGGGAAATTGCAGCCTAGCGATGAATCACCGGCACATGACCCCAGAGAGGAGGGGTGGGTGCGTCTGGGGCTTGGGGAGGACAGGCCTTGCGCCCGCCCCGCACTCCCCCCGCCCAGCCTCGATGTGGGGGAGCGAGGGAAGACCCTCTCCCGCGCAGCTCCACCCCCGCAGCCCCCGGCCCGCCCGGTTCCCGGGTGCGGCGGGACTCACGGCCTTCAACTGCTCCAGCCGGTCCTTCATCCTGGTGCCCAGGCGCCCGGAGGCAGGTGAGCGCGTCCCAGGTGAGCGGCCGGAAGTGGCGGCCGGGCCCGGCCAGGACGGAGGAGCAGGCGGAGGCGGGCGGCGGCCGCGGGCGAGAAGGAGCGTCCGAGGCCACTGGAGGCTCCGCCGCGCCGCCCTCTCCGGCCCAGCCGGCGCCGCGTACTCCAAATCCGGCTCCCCGGCCGGCGCCGGCGCGCAGCGCTGATCCGCCCGGCGGACCCGCCCCTTACCTGGGCCGCGCCCCGCGCTCCTCCTTAAAGGGCCAGTGCCCCGCCGCCGCCCGGCCACCCTCCACGCCTCTCACTCCACCTCCCGTAGCTCCGGGTCCCCCGATGGAGCAGCAATGGGAGATCCCGCCGCGAGTGGGTCTGTCTGACCTCAATTCCAGCCTTTCCATTCAACAGCCATTCACTACCTGTGCCGGGCTCTGTGCTAGGATCCAGCCCTCAACAGACTGATTCATTGCTAGGCGGCGCCAACATCCCGTACACGAGGAACTCTAAGACAACGTGATTCGTGCCGTAACAGGTGGGAGAGAGAGAGCAATTAATTCTGCCTGGAGGAAGGGCATTCCGAGTAAAGGAATGCTCACGGTCCGGGGGACTGCGTGCTGGAGCTGAAAGAGTGTGTTCCTCGTGGAAATAACTGGAGGTGAGGCGGGGTGGGGAAGGCTGGGACGAAGAATTTGGATTTTATGATGTTGGCAATGGGGATCCTTAAGAGAAATGCAAGCAGTTCAATGATGAAATCAGAACACCTGCCACTAACAAAGTGTATACCTTTGGCAAGTTATTGTTTCTCTAGGGGACTCCGTTTCTGTATCTATAAATCAGAGATATTACCCACTTCCCAGTTTGCTGTGGGGCCTTGTTGACAGAGGAGGAATGACTGATTCGTCACCTGTGGAGCAGAGCTGTAAGAGGAGGATGTGTGTATTGGAAAGCTTAAGCTTTCCTACCTGATCCCCTAGGTGAGTAGTACCTGATCCCACTTTCTGAAAAGTGGGCGGTTTCTTCGCACTGCCCCTCCGTCTTTCTCCCCTCCCCGGCCCCACACCTCCACCCTCTCTTCCCTCTTCCCCATTTATCTTCCTTCTTGGGAACAGATGACATATCCAGCAGATATGGAGTGGAGCTCAATAAATAGGACTGACTGGCCTAAGATTCAATCCTCAAATCAGGGAAAGAATCTGAGCTATGCATCCAGATTAAAGGGCTGTAGGACTTCCCTGGTGGTGCAGTGGTTAAGAATCCGCCTGCCAGTGCAGGGGACACGTGTTCGAGCCCTGGTCCGGGAAGACCCCATATGCCACGGAGCAGCTAAGCCCGTGCGCCACAACTACTGAGCCTGCGCTCTAGAGCCCTCGCGCTACAACTACTTAAGACACAACGAGGGAAGCAGCCACCGCAATGAGAAGCCCGTGCACCACAACGAAGAGTAGCCCCCACCCACCGCAACTCGAGAAAGCCCGCGCGCAGCAACGAAGACCCAACGCAGCCAAAATTAAATAAATAAATATTTTTTAAAAGGGCTGTAAATATTTTCGTAATTCTAACAGAACTTTGCCCTGTTCTGCAATCTTAGCGCTTGCTCCGTGCTGACTTCATCCTCTCCCATGAAGATACGGTCTGTAATCCTCGCTCTAGTCCTGCACACTTCCTTCTACCCCAGGCGCTCTCTAGGTGAATTAATTTCCAGTCTTTGGTAAAGGGAAGGCTTCTGCGTCCCCTGGTGGTCAGAAATGGAAACGGTAAGCTAATCAGAGATCGCATTCCACCTCCCTTCCGTAACAAATTTTTGTTAATGGGGATAGCTAAGTTTCCGCGCTTCAGGAAAAGAGAGTCTTCTGAGGAGACAGATATGTGAACAGCTCTTTACATTAGACGTCTGAAAAGGACCACAGGAAATGATCAAGGATGGCCATTCAGCCTCTGCCTGAATGCATTTTAATTTTTTCAGTTTTTTCACTCAAGCATCTTCTCTGGTTGAACAGTTCCAACTGTTGTTTAAAAGTGTTTTGTTATATGAAACAAAAATTTTCCTTCCTATAACTTCCACCACTGTTTCTTGCTCTTCGCCTTTGTCCAAACATTTAAGAAATTTAATCTGTCCTTCACAAGACAGGCTTTCCATGAAGGGACAGTAGCTGTGGAGCCACAGAACGATTGCTGACACACAGCCAGGAGGACTGAGTTCTAGACACAGTTTCTGCCACAAAACAGCTATCACTTGACATCGCACAATCTATTCTCTCATCTGTGAGGTAAGGAGGCTGATCAAAACTAGTGATCCTCGAACTTTTCCAGATCAAGAACATCATACGTTCTTTCTTTTCATTTGTGGATATCTTCTTTTGAATGATTCCATATCCCTTAGAAAATACATTTACTAGGTAATCAGAATTTGGTTTCCTCAAACTCATAGATACAGAGAACAGACGATTGCCAGAGATGGGGAGCGGGGAGCAAAATGGGTGAAGGGAGTCGAAAGGTACAAACTTCAAATTATAAAAAAAGTAAGTCCCGGGGATGTAATGTACAGTATGGTGACTATAGTTAATAATACTGTATTGTATATTTGGAGTTGCTAACAGAATAGATCCTAAAAGTTCTTATCAAGGGTCCTCTCTGCTATTGTCAAACTTGTTTTTATAAACTCCTATTTTGTATTTTATTTTGGTATATCAATCTTGAGTACTTTATTGTCAGGTCTTCATTGGTAACCCCCTTCCCTATGACAGTACAGTGTGTACTCAATTTTGGAGCATGGAAAATACATGTACTTGTTTTGTACCTGTAGTTTGGTTATATAATTGACATCTTTGGGCTTTGGGCTTTCCAAAATTTTAAGGCTGTAATGAGGAGTCACATCTACAATCATCAATATATTCTCTACAGTTCTCTGCAATGAATATGCTCCCTTAATTAAATCATGATGCTGGAAAAAAAAAAAGGTCTTATCAAAACAAAAACAAAGTTGTGGGCTTCCCTGTTGGCGCAGTGGTTGAGAGTCCGCCTGCCAATGCAGGGGACGGACGCGGGTTCGTGCCCCAGTCCGGGAGGATCTCACATGCCGCGGAGCGGCTGGCCCCGTGAGCCACGGCCGCTGAGCCTGCGCGTCCGGAGCCTGTGCTCCGCAACGGGAGAGGCCACAACGGTGAGAGGCCCGCGTACCGCTAAAAAAAAAAAAAAAAAAGTTGTAACTATGTGAGGTGATGGCTATACTGTGGTGATCATTTTGGGATTAACATACACACACTACTATATAGAAGATAGATAACCAACAAGGACCTACTGTATAGCACAGGGAACTCTATATTCAGTGGTAACCTATAAGGGAAAAGAATCTGAAAAGGAATGGGCATGTGTATATGTATAACTGAATTACTTTGCTGTACACCTGAAACTAACACATTATAAATCAACTATACATGAATAAAATTTTTTTAAAAATCATTATGTTGCACACCTTAAACTAATGCAATGTTATATGTCAATATATATTTCAATAAAACTAGGAAACAAAAAAGAAATTTGGTTTCCTAGGAGAGGATATTTCCATGAAGGGAAAAAAAAAAAAATGACCTTTTGGTTAGCCTATGTGGCCATAACAGAAATGACCATTTGATTTTCCTTAACCTTTTTACACATTGAAAGCAGCATAAAGAGCGCTCTGAACTGCACGTGGAGTCCAGGAACCCAGGAAGGGAAGCATCGGTAGAGTTCTCTTCTTATGACATTCTATTCGAAGGGAGTTGTCACAGACTTCAAGCCTTTTTTTAAAAACTCCTATTAGGTATGAACCCTATTTTGTTCATTTTCTATTAATATTTGCTCTTCCTTGACAGGCAGAAGTCTGGATTGCAGCAGCTAGCTGTGTAAAATAAACTGAAGAAAGTCAAGTTACTGAGGGACAAGGGACCTGGGTGAGGAGAGGCCATGGGCTGGTGAGGAAGACTGACACTGAGCCCAAGTGGACTGTGAGGTCTCCACGTATGGACAGTGACGTAAGGTCCCAGGCTTAGTAGGATCCCCCTCCTCTCTGATGTATTTTTATTTTTCTGCTCTACCAGGGTGCTTGGTTTCCCACCATGTCTAGTGTGTAGCTGTTTCCCCACTAAACAAATATGGCAAGATTAAATCAAGTGTTTGCATTTTGGCTATAGAGAAGTCAGCCAACACTTAATTTCACCTTTACAAACAAACCAAAAAGAGGATCCTGGGGTTTGGGGCTCCGCTTCCCTCTCTCTTTCCTCTAAGCCTGTTTCTCTCCCACTGGAAAATAAACACTGAGCCTTATACCACCTTGACCCTCAGGGCCTGCTGAGGAACAGGTGAGACCACTTTCTGGCGATTGTACCTGGAGGCAGTGTCCCCAGGGTGCGGTGTTCAATAGAAAGAGATAAAGGAGCTAGAAAATGGAAGGGGAAGGTCCTTTCTGTTCCCCACAGCAATTCTTCCCCACCGCAGGGAGGATGGAGAATACACTTCCTGACTTGTAGTTTTCACCCCCTTATAGTTTGTATTAGTTATCTATTGCCGCATAACAAATTGCCCTAAAACAGCTTGAAACGACATTACCCTCTGGTTTCTGTGATTCAGGAATCCAGGTGCAGTTTCGCTGGGTGCCTCTGCCTTACTGCAATTAAGGTGTTGGCTGGAGGCTGCGTCTCATCTCATGGCTTGACTGGGAAAGGATCTGCTTCCAAAGTCACTCACGTGGTTGCCAGCAGGATTCAGTTCTTCAAGGGCTGTACTTCACCCCGTGGGCCTCTTCATAGGGTAGCTCACAACATGGCAGCTGAATTCCATCAGCCCAAGCAGGTGAGAGGGATAGAGAAAGAGAGAGAAAAGCCAAAGTGTTTTTGTAACCTAGTCTCGGCTGTAACATCACTTTTGCCATACTGTATCGATTAAAAGAGAAGCCCTAGGTTCAGCCCACACTCAAGGCCAGGAGATTACACAAGGTGGGGAAGGCCGAGAGCCATCTCAGCCGCTGCCTAGAACACAATTCAAATCCCAAATTCATGCCACAGTTATGCTCTTTCACCTTAGAGCTCTCTTCTCCCCTGTATCTGAACTGGACAACTCTGACCCATTCCAGGATTAAGTGTCCCTCAAACATGCTTCCCTGACAGCCTGGACTTCAAAATAGCCCTACCACACTGTGTAACCTGGTCTAGTTCCTGTACCTTCTATGAGCTCCGCGAGGCCAGCAGCCTTGTCTCTCCTTTTCACTAATGCGAACCCAGACCCCAGCCTCGGCCCCGAAACGTCCTTGTAGGCGCTCAGTTAGGGTTTTTACCAAATTAATTAAGTGAAGCTTCTTGTCCTATGGCTCCATTATGTCTGTCTTCTGATTAAAATTCATCAGTGGCTCCTTATTACAAGATTAGGGAGTCCAGACTCTTCTTAGAATGGCATTCAAGCCCTTGTGCAGTCTGGCCCCAGCCCAAGGTACTGTCACTCCCTGACACACACAGCCCCACCTTCAGCTTCCTCAAACACCCACCTCTTCTCTGCATCGAATACGCCCAGGATTTCCCCCCCATCTCTGCCTGATTTGTCCTTTTTCCATTTCATGTCTGACAAATCCCTACTCCTCCTCCAAGACCGAGGCCTTCTCCAGTTCACGTCTCCCTGGCCCTCTGCCCTCCCGCCCCAAACAGTACTTGTTCAGATCTATTTTAAAAGCAGGGCTTCCCTGGTGGCGTAGTGGTTGAGAGTCCACCTGCCGATGCAGGGGACACGGGTTCGTGCCCGGGTCCGGGAAGATCCCACATGCCACGGAGTGGCTGGGCCCATGAGCCATGGCCGCTGAGCTCTGCGCGTCCAGAGTCTGTGCTCCGCAACGGGAGAGGCCACAACAGTGAGAGGCCCACGTACCGCAAAAAAAAAAAAGCAAACCCTGGGTTGTCTTACACCTCGTTGCTTACATATCTGTTGAGAGCAATGACCAGGTATTATATTATTCACCTTCCAGGGCTACTGTGAGGTAGGTGCACTGCAATTATTTGGAGGATAAATCAAAGAATAGTCGACTACTATTCTTGTGTAGTGTGTGACTACACACACACACTCACACACACACACTCCCTAGGGATTCTCCTCTCCTCTCCCTAAGGAGGAAAGACGATCCTTCCTGGATCTTAAAACTAAATGCAATTGCAACTCCCTGTGCCACTGAACTGTGTGTTTAAAACAATGTATTTTAAAGACACAGAGGACAGACTTGTGGTTGCCAGGGGCAAGGGGGTGGGTGGGGAAGGGATGAAGTGGGAGTTCGGAATTAGCAGATGCAAAATATTGTACATAGGATGGATAAATAACAAGGTCCTACTGTATAGCACAGGGAACTATATTCGATATCCTGTAATAAACCATAATGGAAAAGAATATGAAGGATGTATATATATATATAACTGAATCACTTTGCTATACATTAGAAATTAATACCACATTGTAAATCAACTATACTTCAATAAAGTAAATTTTTTTAAAATAATGTGCTTTGTTTATAAAGATGTTTTATATCATGTTGTTCAGATGTTTTCCTAACACGAATCTCCCTATACCACATACCTATGCCTATGCCTATGATTTAACAATATAAATAATTTGCACCATATTCATTTGTTTTTATGTTTATACAAACTCCTCAATCCCTGGAGCCCTTAAGCACGTAGTTCTCCGAGGAGCCTGGTAAGGTAAGTGGGAAGACTCAGTGAGGAAACCTCGAGCAGAGAAGCCTGCCGTTACTTCTGAGCTGCAGAAGACGTGCTTGCTTCTTACAACACCTGTGAAACACCTATCAAGAGTAACAGGATAAACATAGGGAAACCTTAGGTGAAAGGAATTGAACACTTATGTCTTTAAACTTCTGGTATTTAAAAAAATGAGCCATCTAGTGCATTTCTCCATGTCGATGTTTGAATAACCATGCTGCCTCTTTTATTATCCTTTTACAGTTTGGGTTTTTTTTTTCCCTTGGAGATCTCACAATAACTCGGGGAGACAGAGTAGATAGTATTGTCCCCATTTTATTATGCAACTGAATTGTCAGAAAAATGAAGCGATTTTCCCAAGCTCTTATTGGACAGTCATAGCATGTTGGGAGAGTGGTTTTGTGCCCAGGCTTTGGGGACCACGCTGCCCAGGTCAAATCTCAGTTTTATGTTTACTGGCTGTGTGACCTTGAACAAGTTACTTAGCCTCCCTGTGTCTCAGTTTCCTTATATGTAAGCAGAGATAATAATCGCACGCATTTCATGGGTTATTATGATGATAAATGGGTTGGTATATGGCAATCATTAATTCCCTTATTCAATCACTGGAAAAGAAGCCTGCTAACTCATAACTGCACTGTTTTCTCAAAGAGCGTGGGGAATTGAGAAGTGCCTGGAATATTTCAATCACTAGTGAAATCGCTCTCTTTTTATCCAGTCAGCCTTAGCCACGGCAGCATTTTCCACAGTAGATTCAACAAGATAAAATATTTCCTAAGAGATTCCAAGGAATAAAAGAGTTTGGTGGTGACAATTTAGGAAACATGCAACATGCATCCCTCATCTTGGAGTGTCATGACTGCACGTTTGCACAGTACAGGCACTGAATAAACCTTCAGTAAACCGCTAGTTTTATTTTAATCAGCACAGTATTCTTCACATTTGTTTGACTGTATAATGTTCATTTCCTCCAAACACCTATTATCCAACAGGATTGGTGTGCTACAGATAATAACACTGACCTAGTAGATTATCCAACAGGATTGGTGTGCTACAGATAATAACACTGACCTAGTAGAACACTGCAGTAGGACATAGGAGGAGCAGCAAGCCACTGTAAGTGAACCAGAGAAGATGCTTTTGGGTCCTCGTCTTTCAAAAGAGTAAGATGACATTTCAGCTTCATGTAATATGACTTCTGGTCATGGTTTCTGCCCTGTAGGCCTGTGATACACGTCAGAAAAAATAAAAGAAAAATGTCATGGCACACGTGTTATGCTTTTCCAGGTAGGGAAACAGAGGTTGTTTCCCTACGTAGCTGATTCCCTTGTTTTTGTGCCCCCACAGTTCTCTCCTCCAGAAATGCCCTTCCTGCCCCTCTGCGTACCTGCAGACCTGAAGACCTGGCGTGGTGCCGCGCATGTGCCACCTTCCCCATCAAACTAACCTGGATTCCCTTCGCTGACCCTCCTTTGGTGGCTCATAGCATTGCATCACTTGGCCCTTGGTGTAATCGTGGTGTATGTTCTCATATACTGCTGGACTTTTAACTTCCTTCCGGGCAGAAGCTGCCTCTTACTTACCTTTCCATTTCCTGTTCCACCTACCACAGGTGGGAGCACAGTACACAGTAGAGTTCAATAAATCATTGCTTACTGTCTCTTTCAATGTTGCTGAATAAATAAATCCCTCAGTGATCAACAGGTAGAAGAATGAGTGAGCTTCCTCTACCTTACAGAGAGAGTAAAGCATCTGTGTTCTGCCACCGTTGCCTGGAGACAAATGATCGTTATCAGAATGATTATCATTCTAAGACTGCTCGGAACCGTATGAATGAGTCCTTTCACCTCCTCGATGTATCCAGTCAGTGTTTGTCTTCACAGAATTAGCTCTGTTTTACCTGAATCCAGATTTGAACCAACACTGCCTCTTTTCTACACCAAGGGGCTTAGTGAACAAAGCAATTTTTCCATATTATGCATACTTAGCACAATACATACACTAGTATTAGTCCATTTGGGCTGCTGTGACACAATATCACAGACTGGGTGGCTTTATAAACAACAGAAATTTATTTCTCACAATTTTGGATGCTAGGAGTCTAAGATTAGGGTACCAGCCTGGTTGGGTAAAGGCCCTTTTCCAGGTCACAGACTTCTCATTGTATCCTCACATGGCGGAAGGAGCTAGGGAGCTCTAAGTGGTCTCTTTTATAAGAGCACTAATGCCATTCATGAGGACTCTACCCTCATGACCTAAGCACTTCCCAAAGGCCCCGTCTTTTAATGTCATCACACTGGGCATTAGTAGTTCAACATGTGAATTTGGAAGGAACACAAATATTCAGACCATATCAACTAGGGGTAGGCAGGAAGGGAGAATAGGAGATAAATGTGTATGTGTGTGTGTGTGTGTGTGTGTGTGTGTGTGCAAGAGAGCGAGAACGAGAGAAGAAAGGGACAGAGAGTGGGGAAGAGAACAAACGGATAAAGGGAGAGGGATTTGGAAGCAGACTAATAGAGTCAGAGATTGAGATGGAGACAGATTAGCTCCAGGTATAAGGTTAAATAAAGAGAAACTAACAAAACTTTAAAACTCTAGTGCTTTCCCTGTCACTTTTCCCTGGAAGATAATTTAGGATGAAAGAGAAATAATTCAAGGCGGCACGAGCTCAGCATTTACGTCATGGGAATCATGATTGCGATGGTCCTGGTTTGATCTGCCTCTTATTCTTGGTTCTGCCCCGCCCGTACGTGCAACGCTAAGAACCTGAGAACTGCATCTGGAGAGAAGTCCAAAGCAGAGCACAGACTTGATGCTGAGGATAGTGATAATGATGTACACTGCTACCTCTCCCTCTAAAAGTCACAAAGTAGGGACTTCCCTGCTGGTCCAGCAATTAAGACTCCCGTGCTTCCAATGCAGGGGGTGCAGGTTCAATCCTTGGTTGGGGAAATAAGATCCCACATGCCCTGCGGCAAAATAATAATAATAATAAATGGAAGTCACAAAGTATTTCCACTTAATATATCTTTTGATCGTCATAACTATCCCAGAATTTAGGTCTTGTGGGCATTGGAATCCCTATTTTAGAGATGAGGAGTCTAAGAATGAGAAAAGGGAAATGCCGTTTCAAAAACTGGGCTTCCCTGGTGGCACAGTGGTTGAGAGTCCGCCTGCCAATGCAGGGGACACGGGTTCGTGCCCCGGTCCGGGAAGATCCCACATGCCGCGGAGCGGCTGGGCCTGTGAGCCATGGCCGCTGAGCCTGCACGTCCGCAGCCTGTGCTCCGCAATGGGAGAGGCCACAACTGTGAGAGGCCCGCGTACCGCAAAAAAAAAAAAAAAATATGACTAGGAAGAAGTAACAGTGTAAAACCGATGATCTCTTAGGCCCTGCCTCCCATCTTTCAGAGAGCTACCCATTTGTCTCTACTCAGCAATGTTACAGAGGAACATCCAGGGTGTTTGTTGTGTTTAGGATGACAGGAACCTCATCAATGCTCTCTTCAAAGCCTACTTAAGCTCTCTGTTCTTCATGCTGGAGATCAAGGGGTTCAGCATAGGGGTGATGAATGTGTAAACCACGGACACTACTGGCCCCTCTCTGGAGAGTAGCTGGAGCTGGGGCACAGGTGGCTAAGGCTCGCACCTCCATACTGAAGCAGAACCATAGTCAGGTGGGAGGAGAAGGTTGAGAAGGCCGTGTGCCTCCCCTCCACAGAGCGGGTCTTCAGGATGCAGCCACAATGAAGACATAGGACAGGGTGACAAGCGGGAAGGGGATGGTGAGGACAGAGACACCAACCACAAACAGAGTGGCCTCGTGGACCCGGGTATCTGCACAGGCCAGTCTCATCACAGGAAGGACATCACAATAGAACACACT
Source organism: Globicephala melas (assembly GCF_963455315.2). NCBI lineage: Eukaryota > Metazoa > Chordata > Mammalia > Artiodactyla > Delphinidae > Globicephala > Globicephala melas. The sequence continues at coordinate 10,758,631 of NC_083321.1, forward strand.
GACTTCTTTGCTCCTGCAGAAGGGGAGTTGGAAGATGAGCACAGTCAGCTGCATGGCCAAGATGAACCCCAACACCAGACAGCCCAGGGCCAGTCGGGCACAAAATCACCAGCTCATCACCAGGGTGTAACACAAAGGGTGGCAGATGGCCACGGACCTGTCATAGGCCATGACGGCCAGCAGAATGCAGTCAGCGCTGCCCAGGAATATGAAGAAGAATGTCTGGGCACCGCAGCCAGGCACGGAGATGAGGGTTTTCTCCATGGACAGGATGCTTGTCAGAGTCAGAGGGGCAACGGTGGAAGAGTAGCAGATCTCCAGAGCTGCCACGTTGGCCAGGAAGAAGTACATGCGGGCGTGGAGAGAACGGTCAATCCAGATGATGAGAGAAATGGAGAGGTTGCCGCTGATGCTGACCAGGTACGTAATCAGGAAGGTCACGAAAATCAGCATCTGTACCTCGGCGAGCTTGGAGCAGGGGTGGAAGTGGAAGTGAATCATTCCAGTCTGGTTTGCATCCTCCATGTATTCAATGCATCGGGCCTGCTGATGGCACAGGCGCTGCCCCCTGAGGATAGATAAGTGTCAGGACACAGGGCTCCTGCCGGATGACCCATTCAGCTCCTGGCCTCTCCCTTCCTCCCTCAACTAAAACCATCTTTACCTCCAAATTCAGCAGCTTACTTCTACAACAGCTTTTTTGTTGTTGTAAGCACCCAGAAGTAGCTCCCCACTGAAATCTTTCTTTTTTTAATTGTGGTAAAATATACATTACGTAATATTTATCATCTTAACCATGGGTAAGTGTAGAATTCAGTGACATTAAATACATTCACAATGTTGTATAACCATCACCCCCATCTATACCCAAAACTTTTCTATCATCCCCAACAAAAACTCTACCCAATAAACTAAGGATCTCCTCCACGATCTCCTCCTCCCAGCTCCTAGCAACCGCAATCCTACTTTGTCTCAGTGAATTTGCCTATTCTACGTACCTCATGTAAGTGCAATCATATAGTATTTGTCCTTGGGTGTCTGGTTTATTTCACTAAGCATAATGTTTTCAAGGTCCATCCATGTGGTAGCTTATATCAAAATTATGTTCCTTTTTGGGCTTCCCTGGTGGCGCAGTGGTTGAGAGTCTGCCTGCCGATGCAGGGGACACGGGTTCGTGCCCCGGTCCGGGAAGATCCCACATGCCGCGGAGCGGCTGGGCCCGTGAGCCATGGCCGCTGAGCCTGCGCTCTGCAACAGGAGAGGCCACAACAGTGAGAGGCCCGCGTACCATGTTCCTTTTCATGCCTGAATAATATCCCATCATATGTGTGTATGCCATATTTTGCTATCCATTCATCTGTTCATGGACGCTTGGATTGTTTCCACCTTTTGGCTATTGTGAATAATGCTGCTGTGAAAATTGGTGTATGAATATCTGTTCAAGTCAGCAATGAAATGTTAACCCACAGTATACTATTCCTAGACCACAAATCTCTATGCCCTCAATCCCTTGTCTGGTTGTCATTGACCAAGAGTATGACCTTAAACAACTTGCTGAAGCTTTCTGCTTCAATTTCTTCATCTGTGAAGACGATATAGGACACAGCAGGTAGGATTGCTATGAGGAGTACATGTGTCTGGCCCCTAGGAAACTCCCCATAAATGTTAGCAATCATCATTAATACTATTCTTCTTCCACCTTTTCAAGACCACCTTTGATGCCTCCAGCTCCCCCAAATAAGCTTCCTTTGGGCTTTCCTCCGTGCCCCATCCAACCAAGATCTATGGTCCATCTCTTTCATCAGTCTTTTACCAATACTGTCACTGTCTTTGATTCCCTTTGATCTTCTGCCAACCCTGTTACCTTCTGTAATATCCAGCATCTTCGTTCCAGGCTGAACATGACTAAAGAAGATCACAAAATTCTGCTGACTGGTGCCACGGTAGGGATAGAGAGGTATTATCAACCCCAGTGCTGTCCCCAAGGCTCTCAGTCAGCTGCTCCTTCGGGTCCCAAGACCGGGGCAAAGTTCCCTGGTCTCTTTAAGACCTCTCTTCTGCTACCTCCTCTCTCACCAACAGTAATGACCGAGCCTCCAACTTCACTGGAAAAAAGAACAGAAGCTACCTGGAGGCAACTCATCAACATGCTCACCAGCTCTAGACCCACAACATTCTCCCTCCATCTACCCAATAGCAAATCCCCATATGCCTCTCTAGAAGTGTCCCCTCTCCTCTGCAAAGCTAGTGGTCTCAGTCCCTCCTGCTTCCTCTGTGATTTTGCTCCACAATCATTCAGTCTGTCTCCAGCATCTGCCTCTGCTCCACCTCTACAGCAACTTTACCTCTCATGGCAAAAAGCAACTTCCCTTCGTCTTCTATCATCCTCTAAAGGCTCCTTGTCTCCTTTGCTTTCAACCATTTCCTATTCTTTCTTTAGCACAGTCTGGTTCCGGTCTTACACCCAGAGACCACTCTAATGAAGGTCACCAATGACTTCCAAATTGCTGAATCCAGTGGCTATGTTTTGACTTGATCTCTGTTGCACTGGAAGCTCCCTTTTCCTTGAAATTCCTTACCCAAGGACTCTGTGTTGCTATTCTACCCAAACCTTTTTTTCCCACCTCTCTGGACACTATGTTTCCATCACTTTTGGAGACTGCTCTTCCTCTTAGTGATATGCAAAGGGAAGGTTTTGTTGGTTAATCTAGGTCTACCCCCCAAGATCCACTCTCCACCCTGCTCTGCTGCCTGGGAGGCTGGCCACTAAGGACTGAATCATCTGAGCTCACTCACCCTGTGGTTTCTGGTTGGATGTGGCCAATGAAGGTACTTGAAAGAAAATAAAGAGTAGCACAAAGTTATGAAGGGTATTTATCCCTCTCCCCATACACACGCCACTACCCCCTTCTCCCTCTACCATGACGGTTCTATGACCGTCTCTTGTTGCGTGGCCCATCTTCCATGGCTCCAGTTTTTGCTGGGCTCCAGTAACAGTGTTCTCTCACCTTGTCACTTCAGGCCCAAGGATACAAACAGTTTCCTACCATTGCTAGCCCTGAGTGCCTCACCGTCCCTTATAGCGTAACAAGGAAAAATAAATCTAAGTCTATATTGGATCTTTTTCTTTTCATTTAACCTTTGTTTTCTATTGTTTTTGCTACAAGTCAATCACTAAAGTGTTGCCTATATGCTTAAAGTATACATAATGGCCCATCTCTGGGAGCCCTGCCTCCCATGCCTGAGCTTAAGCTAAAATACCTTTGTTTAGCTCACAGGAAACATCCTGACCAGGCCCACCCATGAATGACTGCAGGAAAGAAGAAATTAACCCCTTCTTGGGAACCTGGCTGGAACCAGGAAATATTTGCAACAATTTATTGCCTTTTTTACTTTATCTCCTCATCTTCCCCTCTTTGTTCTATAGAAGAAACTAGCATCCAAACCCCAGCAAGATGGTTCTTTGGGACATGAGTCCACCATCTTCTCAGTCTGCTGGCTTTCTGAATAAAGTCACTGTTCCTTGCCCCAACAACTCGTCTCTCGACTTATTGTCCTGTCTTGCGGTGAACAGTCCGAGTTTGGACTTGGTAACAGTAAGTGCCCTTAATTCTGCCCTCACTTCTATAAATGGTCCCAAAATTAAATGCCAAGCCCTTTCCGTATGACTAGCATAGAGAACATTTTAACAGATGATTGTTGAATGCATAAAGGAAAAGAATCTTATATTTTAATTTATTTTAGAATCTCTTTATCCAGTTTTCTTTCTGCTGCCGATGATCGGTAGGAAAGAATTTCAGGGCAAGTTTACATGGTATCCAAAACAACATACCCTGACTACACACACACCCCGACACATCATATCTGCTGTAGAAACAAAACTGACACTTGGCCTTGCATCCAATGATTACGTGTCAATACTTCACATGCCACAGTAAGTGGGGTGGCGGGGGGGACAGTTTGCACCCTGAGTTAAACGAAAACTAACAGGATCACCTGACTGGTTTTGTTCCCCCCACCAAAGAATGTATTTTTGCTTACTTTTGCTGTGCTGATGTCTGAAGATATAGTACAACCTTTATGAGTATGATAATCATGTCAGGACATTGTTTTCCACCACAAACAGAATAACGCAACCTTAGTATTCTTGCTGAGTTGCAATTTTTTCTTTTGAATATTTGTTGTGTTTTTTTATTCTGGCAGGCCGGTACTTTTAAAGTCTGGCTCCCTGCATGTTTTGCAAGTTTTTCTTTCCTTTTCTAAGTGCTTCTGCCTCTGTACTGTCATCTGCTGGGCACAGCCTTGTGTGGGGTAAGAGGGTTGGAAGATGGGTGGAATCATAGTGGGAAATTTTTCACTTGGAAGTTTCTAAGGCTCTTGTTCCTTGAGAATTTTAATTCCTTTTCTAGGAGCAGCATTGGAGCACACACCTGCCTGCCTCTCTTCCTACTTTGGGTAAAGACCACCAACACACCCTCTATCCCAAACAATCTTCGTGAATTAGACATGAAGGGACAAGTCGGGCACAAGAAAGAGAACTATTATCTATAACCAGGGATCTCACCACTCCTTTAATGATGTGTTTGCCTCTGTGATCACTTGTGTATCTCTATCCCCTCCATGAATCTCAACTCCATGAGGGCAGGAACTGATTGGATTCTGTTCTTCACTAATACCCAGGACCTAGCACAATACCAGGTACCATGTAACTCTGTATTGACATGAACACTGGAGAGCTACTGAGGTTCTATCAATGTCAACGACTGCTACCCAGTACTTCGGAAGTAGAAGTAATAATCTTCAGTTTAGTACTCTGATGCTAAAAGAGCATATCCCCTCTAGAAAGAAAATCAGCGATTTTCAAGAAATTATATGTGTTGAATCACTACCCTCACATTGAAGGATCTGTCCCGAGGTAATAGTCTGGAATATGGAGCCAAATACATAAAGATACGTGCAGTGTGCTGTGATAATAATCTTTATAAGGAAACAAAACAAATACTTAACAAGAGGTGACATTCTAGTCACTTGAGGTGTATTAATATGATGAACTGTCGTATCGACATTAAAATTGTTATAATTATAAGGTTTAATACAGTGAGAAAGTGCTTACAATATAATGTTAAATGAAGAAAATGAAAAGGCAACATTGCATGCGGAACATGACACCAATTCTGCTACCAGTCTAAAAGGAAACAATAAACTCTCAATGGTGTTTTAGAGAAAAATGAGAGATGACTATTTTCTTCATGCTTTTCTCCATTTGTCAAACTTTTTGTGAAGAATATGTGTTTATTTTTAACATTACAAATGTTATTGCTTTTTTAAATTCCCATTTGAAAGGCAAGGACACTGAAGTACATAACATACCTCTAGTTATACAACCAGGAATTGTCAGAACGAGGATTAATACCTAAATATAGCCACAAAATCTGCACACTTGCCAATGATGTTGTCCAAGATGGTTCTAAATCTAGTTATTTATTTATGTGTTTGTTCATTTCCAGACATACCACAACCTTGACTTGGGCTGAGTTTGTTGTTAAGTAGTTAACCTTCCTTCCTTCCTTCCTTCCTACCTTCCTTTCTTCCTTTCTTCTTCCTTCCCTTTCTTTTCCATCCCATCCCTTTTCTTTCTTCCTACTTGCCTTTCCCTCTCTCTTTTTTTTCTTTACCCTCATCTCTTTTTAAAGTTAACCTTTCAGATTTAGCTCATCATTCTAGCCCATTGAGATCTTATGGAGAATGACAATTCTTTACTCCAACAAATAATCCATTTATCCCCATTGTCATCTACAAATTTAATGAACATGCTTCCCAAAGCTATAACTGTGCATTAGACCATAGCTCAAGGAAGCCACATCCCTCAAGCATACTGCCCTTAATATCCCTCAAAATTTTCTTAAAAATATCAGTCAGTTTTCAAATCAGTTTAAAAATACAAGGCTCTCTGTGTGGAATATCTCTGGAACACTTAAAAACTACAGTGAATTCCACTGCAACAAACAATCACATTGTTTATACAATGGATGTTCAACATACCTGGGATAAAGACTCACCTGACTTCTCCATGCATTCCCCACACCCTCACCCAGACACATACATTTCTCTCTTAATGAACACATATAAGTCATGCTACTTCTCTGTGAGAGCTACATAATTCGTTTCCCTTTTTGCCTTAGCTGCTAGGAAGCCCAAAACTAAGTTTTATATTCAATCGCTTAGCATTTCTCAGCCCCAATATCTTCATTTCTATTTAACTTTTGTCTTTTTTTTTTTTTTTTTTTTTTTTTGCGGTACGCATGCCTCTCACTGTTGTGGCCTCTCCCGCTGTGGAGCACAGGCTCCGGACGCGCAGGCTCAGCGGCCATGGCTCATGGGCCCAGCCGCTCCGCGGCATGTGGGATCTTCCCGGACCGGGGCATGAACCCGTGTCCCCTGCATCGGCAGGTGGACTCTCAACCACTGCGCCACCAGGGAAGCCCAATTTAACTTTTGTCTTTTATACTGCCTTTTATAAGTTGATCTTGATCTCATTGTAGCTAGGGTTTTACTGTAAGGCATTCTATTTTTAGGAGCATTCAAAGAATAATAAATATATTATACAAATAAAAAATTATTCTTGCCTTTTTTGTCTTCATCCAAGGCACTGATGAGTCAGTGAGAAATCTCTCCCCTCTTCACTCCCAAGTTTACTCCTCCTCTGGGGTCTTCTCAATGGGATAAAAATAACAATACTGTGAGCTTTGGTTGTGGTTAAATGTTCTCTTCCACCATCTGCTTTGTCCTGCCTTTGCTATTGCACAATTCCTTGCTATGTGAATCAGGAAACGCCAGACCTCTTCTTACCCAGGAACTATAAACCCTCAGTAACACTGCATCCTCTTTGATGAGTCTCTTTTGTGGCACCAGCACTGCCTCCAAAGACATGGCATTCTTCACACAGACAGCCCTTCCTTTTCCGTAAAGATCTTTGCATACTCATCTACCTTCTCCCCTCACTGAGTGTAATTAATAGGACTGTTGGTGCATTCACTTATTTGACAAGAATTTATCTAGCAGCTACTATCAACTAGGCATTGGGTGTGTAACTTGAAAACTGAGCAGATTACACTATGTTTTCTGGGTGTCCCAACAAAGCATGTAGTCCTCTTTGAACAACTCTCTCATACCCATCTCAGACAACCTAGGAGATGGGACATATTTCTGTCTCTCTAGGGAGAGACAGAGTTTCCTTCTCTCACCCTCAGCAGTGGAGTGTCTTTTGAAGACTTGTTTGTTGTTAGTATATTTGACATCAACAGTGTCACCTCATTAGCTCCAGGAGGTTTAACTAACATTCTAATTCATTTGTATCTCTACACGGGGAAGCCCCTCACAGGATCAGGAAAGCCCAAGGTCAGTAGGGTTCATTGGTTCATTCTCCAGGGTCTAGACCACAAAACAACTCAATCAGCCTGGTCTTCCCTTACCCTCCTTACCTTCTGCCTAGAGAGGCTGGCAGCCACATCCTTCCCTGAGGCTGAGTGAAGCCCAAGGTGGAATCCTCTTCTTAATACCTTGGGAACCGTTGAGACTGAATCTCTGAGAAACTACCCAGAGAACTGAGGAAAGCGCACATCTACATACCGTTAATCCCTCCCTGCTGCTACATCTCAAGGGAAGAACATGGGACTTTGGGATTTGCAGAGTCAGAATTCTGGGTTCTTTCTCAACTCTCACCCCTTCTCATCTCATTTCTGGAGAATTCCCTGCCTACTTTGGTTCAACCAAGCCCCAAGAGGCTATCTTAGCTTTTAAGTTGACCATACCCTGTAGGTCAATATTTGAACACAAACAGGAATTGTTTAGGGACATGATATTCTAAACTGATCTAATTGCTGCTAGACTTAGCTATATTTCAATTATTGCCTAAATTTTTACTCTCCAAGTTTGAGGTAGTTTAGAAAGACATACAGTTTGTTTGTTTTTTAAATTTATTTATTTTATTTATTCATTTTTGGCTGCATTGGGTCTTTGTTGCTGCACGCGGGCTTTCTCTAGTTGCGGTGAGCGGGGGCTACTCTTCGTGTGGTGTGTGATCTTCTCATTGCAGTGGCCTCTCGTCGCAGAGCGTGGGCTCTAGGCGTGCGGGCTTCAGTAGTTGTGGCACGCAAGCTCAGTAGTTGTGGTGCACGGGATTAGTTGCTCCGTGGCATGTGGGATCTTCCCGAACCAGGGCTCGAACCCGCGTCCCCTGCATTGATCGGCAGGCGGATTCTTAACCACTGCACCACCAAGGAAGTCCAAGACATACAGCTTTAATTTATTCAATTAGAGGTTAATTTTGTGTACCTAGACAAATTCTACAGATCCTTCAAAACTCAGCCAAGTGTCACCTGTTATGTGAAGCCTTATTCTGATACACACACCTTCCTCCACACTCCTCCAAAAACGAAGAATTACTCCCTGCTCCATGCTCCATGGTGGCTTTGTGCCCACCCCAATTATAGCATTTATCACTCTGCACTGTGTTTATACACTCATTTTTCAACCTCTACTAGGATAGGTCCTCAATGGGAGCGAGTTCAATTGCATCTCATCGCTTAGTATGGAGCTAAGCACCTAATGGATGTCTAGTATTCATTGATTGCAGAATGTTATAGCACTGGGCATTCCTTTACTTATTCACCAATATCATCCAAGACCCTATCACACTCCCTATAAATTATGTGTTTTTTTTGTTTTTTGTTTTTTTTTTTGCGGTACGCGGGCCTCTCACTATTGTGGCCTCTCCCGTTGCAGAGCACAGGCTCCGGACGCGCAGGCTCAGCGGCCATGGCTCACGGGCCCAGCCGCTCCGCGGCATGTGGGATCTTCCTGGACCGGGGCACGAACCCGTGACCCCTGCATCAGCAGGCGGACTCTCAACCACTGCGCCACCAGGGAAGCCCAAATTATGTGTTTTATACCAGCGGCCGCTAGTGATTTTGGTCAAGGCCATTATAAAATGTAGAAACAAAATTTTTTCAAAGTTTGGCCATTCAAGAACAACCTTCATGATTTATGTTTTATCTAACTTATTAGTATAATTTACTTAATGTTTTTCTTCACTTAAATTCAGCTCACTCACTTTTTAAAAAAAAATTTTGGCTGCATTGGGTCTTCCTTGCGGTGAGCAGGCTTATCACTGCAGTGGCTTCTCGTTGCAGAGCATGGGCTCTAGGCACGCGGGCTTCAGTAGTTGTGGCGCATGGGCTCAGTAGTTGTGGCTCATGGGCTCTAGAGCACAGGCTCACTGGTTGTGGCACACGGGCTTAGTTGCTTTGCAGCATGTGGGATCTTCCCAGACCAGGGCTCGAACCCATATCCCCTGCGTTGGCAGGCAGATTCCTAACCGCTGCGACACCAGGGAAGTCCCTCACTCACTTTTTTCTTTAATGTAACAACATCATCGTACTGGCTATATTTTTTATCCCTCACTTTTAAACAAATACAAAAAAATGTTTAAATGCTCATGTAGGTATCACCGAAAACTTTCATCTCAGGGACAAGTAGCTCTGAAAACTCTGGAAATATTGTTGAAATGAAGGCCTACAGGTGTATGTGTGTGAGAGAGAGAGAGAAATTGAGAGAGAGAGAGGAGACAGAGAGAAGAGAGAGAGAGAAAGAGAGAGAACTTGGTAGGAGTTTGTCAAAGCAATCTTGAAAGAAAAATGCAAAACAATTCCAGAAGAAACAACCACCAGCCACTTGAAAGTCTAGTTGTGTGTGTACTGAGCTGGGACATATTTTAGCAAGTATCAGTGGTCCACTCAGAGGAGACCAAACAAAGCCACTCTGTTGCTCTGGAGCAGAGGCTGCAAGCTGCTGACCCGCACGCTGCACAGGCAGTGGATGGCTTTCCAGATGGTTTGCGTTCAGCAGTTTTGTTAACTGCTCAACACTTCAGAATGCTGCCATGCTGGAGCTGGAACTCACTTCATTTGGAGTCTAGACCCTTTCCACTGTAGCCAGAGCCACAGTCATCTCTGAGTGACACCAAAGGCCGTATCTGGCAGTCTACTTTTTTTTTTTTTTTTTTTTGCGGTACGCGGGCCTCTCACCGCTGCGGCCCCTCCCGTTGCGGAGCACAGGCTCCGGACGCGCAGGCCCAGCGGCCATGGCCCACGGGCCCAGCCGCTCCGCGACATGTGGGATCCTCCCGGACCGGGACACGAACCCGGGTCCCCTGCGTCGGCAGGTGGACTCTCAACCACTGCGCCACCAGGGAAGCCCCCGGCAGTCTACTTTTTAATTCCAGCCACACAAAAAATTTTTAACCTTTCTTCTTTAAGTTCTCCATTTTTCCCTCCCAGTTCCATTTCTCCCTCTCTCCATTTCTTTTGCCTTTCTTTCTCTTCTTTTTTTCCTAGTCCCCTGTGATTTTCTATTCGCTGAATTTAATGTGCCTATACCTTACAGGTGCTAAGTAATTATTCATTTTTAAAAGGCTGTAGGGAGAAAAATCTACTGACCCTGAAACCATGCCCCATAGGGTTAACAGAAATTGGTGACTCACAGAAATTCTTGAACTTGTCTTAAAGCTTGCTAAAAACCCCTCTGCCTGGTACCTGCCTTCACTGAGCAAGTTCACCTGAATTATTTTGCTGCAAATTGCATACCCTCCAAGCTTCACATACCCTAAACAGTAAGATGTTTGCCCTAGGTACTTGGAGTCAGCTGTGTGTAGTTCTACTTCTAGCTAGCTGAGACTGGTTGGGACCACTGACCCTAAAACTGGGCCTGTGCAGGTGTCTAATGACCTTCTAACATCACAAGGCCAAAAACTCCACCCTCAGATCATGCTTAACACCACCATTTTGAACACACATCCCATGAAGAAGCATGTATCTCAGATATGCCTGCGCGGAACACCAATTACCTCACCTTTTCTCTACATCAAATCACCTTTCCCCATGTCTAAGACCACCTTGGTTCTTTTTTTTTTTTTATTGGCTGTGTTGGGTCTTCATTGCTGCACGCGGGCTTTCTCTAGTTGCGGCGAGCGAGGGCTACTCTTCGATGTGGTGAGCGGGCTTCTCATTGCCGTGGCTTCTCTTGTTGTGGAGCACGGGCTCTAGGTGCTTGGGCTTCAGTGGCTGTGGCACGCAGGCTCAGTAGTTGTGGCTTGCGGGCTCTAGAGTGCAGGCTCAGTAGTTGTGGCACACGGGCTTAGTTGCTCCGTGGCATGTGGGATCTTCCCGGATCAGGGCTCGAACCCGTGTCCCCTGCATTGGCAGGCAGATTCCTAACTACTGCACTACCAGGGAAGTCTACCTTGGTTCTTTATCTCATAAATATCTCAGGCCTCTGGCCTTCAGGGAGATGGAGCTGAGACTGGTTTTTCTGTCTCATCTCCTTTCTTGGCTGTCTTGTGACTAAACCTTTTCTTTGCTGCAAATCTTGGCGTCTCAGTGTTTTGACTTGCTGCATGCCAAGCAAACAACCTGGTTCGGTAACAACTCCTTAGTGACACTAGCTTTTAGTCATCTTCTGATCCTTCTTCTAGAATCAGACTCCACGGAGTTTAGAAGAGAAAATGACTGCACCCAGTGAGGCCACGAAGCTGTTTCTTTGACCAATGCATCAATTTCTCCCAGGATGCTCTCTCCATGTTCCCCACTGGTTCACTGAGTCTTTCCAGCTGTTACCGAACCAAAACTTGGGTCCGCTCGCCCAGTAAAGCCAATCTACTGATAACTCAGATATGCAGTAAAGGCAATCTACCGACACCAGGTTGTGGTGAAGGAAAGTGCAACGCTTATTGTAAGGCGCCATACAAGGAGTCCAGGACAGCTAATGCTCGAAAAGCCAAATTCCCCGATTGGTTTCAGCAAAGCCATTTTAAAGGCAAGGTGAGGGAGGGGAGTCCCAGGGTATGTGATCAGCTCGTGCACAGTTCTCTGATTGGTTGATGGTGAGGTAACAAGGCAGTGTCACAGGGGTTAAACATTATCAGTCCACGAAGACATGAAGCTACGTGCTCATGGTCATCAAGTAGTTAATTTCTTCCATTTGGTGGTGGTTTTAGCGTCTGTAAAAAACTCAGGAAATGTGCATCAGATACTATGATCTAGGTACTTCAGAAAGGAGCTAAAGCAGAGGATATGGGGGAGAGGTCTGCCCTGGGAAGGCCCCCTAGGGTCCTGCTCAGGTACACAGCTGACCCCAACATTCAAACTGGTTCTTCCAAATGCAATTGAAAACCACAGTGGACATAGTTGACAGGTATGTGCAGTGTCTCTGTGGGCTGAAGGGGGCCAGTGAACCTTGCTGTTTCTCAGTGAGGCCTTGACCTTTATCCTGACCCACATCTCACCTCTCCAGGAAGAGGAATCAGAGACAGGCTCCAGCAAATGCTGTGTGGCCCCAAAGATCTTTTTTTTTTTTAAGAGTAAAGATCAATAGTGGCGAGGTCTGAATGTCACTACAAAAAAATCGTTTCTTCTATTTGTTCTTGAAGTTTTAGTTCCCAGGTCAAACTTATCTGGATAACAATCAAATCTTAAAATATATCTGAAAGGATTTGTGTTTGGTAATGCGAAGAGGGTGTGGGTCTAACTGGCTGCATTTTCAGTTTGCTCACCTGTTTTACTTCCTCACAGCCTGGTTTCTGTTACAACAGACTCATTTCATCAAGACCCTGCTTGAGTAAAACAGTGTTTGCGAAAGCACTTCCTGAAAGACATGCTTACCAATCAGGTTCTAATAGTTTTAGGTTTATTCCCTAAACTAAAATCAAGTTGGAACATCAGAGAGCTGTATTCTTCTGTTGACTGTGATCATTCCTTCCAGAACTGCGTTAAGTGACTTGAATATCAGTGTCACTCCATCAGTTTACATTGAGAATTAGCCCTAGAAAATTCATTTCAAATTTACTATATGTTATACTGGTTAAGGTCACAGGCTCTGGAATGAAACTGTGCCAGCACTTACTGCCTGTGTGATCTTGGGAAGATGACTTAACCTCTCAGAACTTCAGCTCTTTATGTGTAAAATGGGGATAATAATGGTACCTATCTCCTAAGACTTTGTGGGATTCAAGTAAGTTAATGTGTACCAAGCACCTAAAACAATATCTGGCTCATACTTCAGGGCTCAATAAATGATAGCTAGTGTTATTATTATAATTGTTGGTATGTTGTTAAATGTGCTGTATTCTCTTTTGAAAAGCAGTAAGAAAAGATTCTTTTACATCTGAGATTTAACCCCAAAAAAGTGTTAAATTTCTCCCTATGTCTAGAAATTACATGACCTTTGAAGCTCTCAAATTTAATTGTATTTTATTTTTTACTTGGGCTACTAGGGAGCTCAGATACCTGTAGGTGACCACTATTATAAACTGCAGAGAAGCACATGGTTTACATTTCTTTTTTGTTTGTTTGTTTGTTTTTGTTTTTATTTTTTGCTGTGTTGGGTCTTTGTTGCTGTGTGCAGGCTTTCTCTAGTTGCGGCGAGCAGGGGCTACTCTTCGTTGCAGTGCGTGGACTTTTCACTGTCGTGGCTTCTAGGCGCGCAGGCTTCAGTAGTTGTGGCGCATGGGCTTAGCTGCTCCGCAGCATGCGGGATCCTCCCAGGCCAGGGCTTGAACCCGTGTCCCCTGCATTGGCAGGCGGACTCCCAACCACTGCACCATCAGAGAAGCCCATGGTTTACATTTCTGCATAGAAATCTTACTACAATATTCTTCCTGAATTTTGCCTTCACCCTGATCTACTTGACTATGTGGGCGTTTTGTGTTTTGTTTTGTTTTTGTTTTTTTTATTTTTGGCTGTGCTGGGTGTTTGTAGCTGCACGTGGGCTTTCTCTAGTTGAGACAAGCAGGAGCTACTCTCCATTGCGGTGCACGGGCTTCTCATTGAGGTGGCTTCTCTTGTTGCAGAGCACGAGCTCTTGGCGCTCCGGCTTCAGTAGTTGCAGCATGTCGGCTCAGTTGTTGTGGCGCACTGGCTTAGTTGCTCCACCACATGTGGGATCTTCCCGGACCAGGGATCAAACCCGTGTCCCCTGCATTGGCAGGCAGATTTTTAACCACTGGACCACGAGGGAAGTCCTGACAATGTGTTTTTAACTTTTGTATTCAATGTATTTCTAAGCCACTTCACATCTTTTGTATAAGGATATTGGGAATAGAATAAATTAAAAATAATTAGAGAAATAACTTAATTTCAACAAATACCATTGTTATCAATAAAATATTTATTGACTCTCCACACTAGCACTATTCAAAGTTCTGCATGCTCCTGTACTTTTTTTTTGCAGTACGTAGGGCTCTCACTGTTGTGGCCTCTCCCGTTGCAGAGCACAGGCTCCGGACGCGCAGGCTCAGCAGCCATGGCTCACGGGCCCAGCCACTCCGCGGCACGTGGGATCTTCCCGGACCGGGGCACGAACCCGTGTCCCCTGCATCGGCAGGCGGACTCTCAACCACTGCGCCACCAGGGAAGCCCACTCCTGTACTTCTTAATGTTGCTGCCTGGCCAAGGGTCCCAAGAATTCTTGTCATCAGGTTTTCATACTCTTTTTCCCCTTTCTTGTGTGTAGCACAATCAGATATGGAATAGGGTGGCTTTTATCATCTATTGCATTTGCAACATCAAGAAAAGAATGGGGTTCCTTTCCTTTTCTCTTTGAGGATGGCATCTCGTAAGTATCTTTCCCTGCTCTCAGTCCTCCTTCTGGTCCACTCCACCAATTTCCACGACAGCTCTGCTCATTGGCTATTGTTGTTTTGGGATTCTCCTGCAAGGATCACAGGAGCCAGTCTCCTGCCATGAGAAGCAGATGACTCTACTGAGATAGGCTGGGACCTGGGACCCTTTACCAGAGTGCTCGTCCCTGGACAAACATCTCCTTGAGCAACAGAATACAAAGAAACTATAAGGAACTAAAAATAACTGCAAGCATGCACAGCTGGGGCAATTATGAACAATAGGATACAAAAAGGCCACAAACCAACTGCCACTTCTGAGGTGCTGGGAGCAAAAGCAGGGTATTGTGCGTGCTCCATGGGCACGGCACTGCCAAGTGGGTGGGCAGACCCCCTAAGCTACACCTCCTGCCCAACCCACGGACCTGCCCCCACTTGTTACCGCATTTAAGGACCCAAGCAGCTCCTTTCTGGAGCAAACAAGGGCACCTGTTACTTATTTTCTTTCCCTCACACTGCAGCACAAGCCCCAATAAAGACTTGCCTGAAATTCTCGTCTGGCCTCTTATCAATTTCTATTGATTAAAGAGTACAAGGGGGGCTTCCCTGGTGGTGCGGTGGTTGAGAATCTGCCTGCCAACACAGGGGACGTGGGTTCGAGCTCTGGTCTGGGAAGATCCCACATGCTGTGGAGCAACTAGTCCCGTGAGCCACAACTACTGAGCCTGTGCGTCTGGAGCCTGTGCTCTGCAACAGGAGAGGCCACGATAGTGAGAGGCCCGCGCACCGCGATGAAGAGTGGCCCCCGCTTGCCACAACTAGAGAAAGCCCTCACACAGAAATGAAAACCCAACACAGCCAAAAAGAAAAAAAAAACAAAAATAAATAAATGGGGGGTTTAAAAAAAAAAAGAGTACAAGGGCCTGGGTCAGTAACACTACTGTTACAAAGAAGAACAAACCTGACTCCATATTGAATCTATTCCTTTACCTCTAAACTTTGTGCTCTGTTGCCTGTGCTTAGTCATGCTGGCTCTGCACCTTTGTAAGAGAATGTTACCTATAGCCTGAAATGTGCATGATGGCCCATTCTCAAAACGTCTGCTTTATCAACTGCTGTCATCATCTTATCCTTCCATTCAATCATTCTCTCCTTCACGGACATTCCTGTGCTAGTCCTTATTCTAAGCACTATGGTGAGAGAGGAGGCTGGCTTTGTAGGCGATCTAAGGTTTCATGATTGGAATCTAATACAAAGTGGATGAATCAGTACTGATTAGCATTTCACAGGCAAGACAGCCATGGGACAGTCATCTCTCCACTCCCTCCTTTTTCCTTTTGAGCTTCCTGTCCTTCAGATCATGTCCCTACTTCTGATTTGAGGAATGTTTTTTCTAGGAAGGAATATTTCTGGCTCCCTGATCAAGTACGTTCTTGCCATAGTCTCCTCACTGCATTAGTCACTTCTTGATTCCTTATGCTATAGACCAAGGGGTTCAGCACTGGTGAGAAAAGGTTGTAGACAACAGACACTGCCTGGCCCTCTTCTGGGGAGTAGCTGGAGCTGGGACACAGGTAGATAAGGGTACAACACACATACTGCAGGAGAACCACCATGAGGTGGGAGGAACTAGTGGAGAAGGCCCGGCGCCTTCCCTGGGCTGAATCCATCCTCACGATGGTGGCCACAATGCAGCCATAGGAGAGGCAGATAAGGAGCAAGGGAATGGCCACAGCGGCCACACTGATGGCATAGAGAGCTGCCTCATGCCTGTGGGTGTCTGCACAGGCCAGGCACACAACGGCAGGCGTGTCACAGAAGAAGTGATAGATTTCATTGTGGCCACAGACTGAAAGGTGGCAGATCAGAATGGTCAAAGGCAGCACCAACAGGAATCCCAGACCTAAAGAACCTAAAGTCATCTGCCCACAGAGCTGCCAACTCACGATGAGGTTGTAACGCAATGGATGACAGACTTCCACGTACCTGCCATAGGCCATGACAGCAAGAAGGACACAGTCAGATTCCCTGAGAAGGATGGAGAAGAACCTCTGGGCTCCACAGCCAGGGAGAGAGATAAGCATCCGCCCCATGGAAAGGACGCCAGCCAGAGTCAAGGGAGCAATGTTGGTGGAGTTGCCAGTCTCCAGCATGGCCAGTGCAAAGAGGAAGAAGTACACTGGGGTATGGAGGGAGTGTTCTCACCAGACTGTGAGCCCAGTGGTGACATTTCCAATGAGGCTTCCTGGGTACAACAGCAAGAAGGCCATGAATATGAGGGCCACCACTGCCTGGTCTGTTGAAGTGGAAGTGGAAATGGAAATGGACCGCTCCTGTCTGGTCGTGCTCTTCCATTAGCCCTGGTACCAGGAAGGACATCATGGGCAAAGTGATCCCTCCTGTGTCCTCGAGCTTGCTTGTGTTAGAAACACAGTTTGCAGTCCTTGATTCCTTACTTTCATTGCTTCTTTTAGAGTTCAGTTAAGGTGATCTTGCCTCCTGCACTGCTTAATCTACTAGCTGTGTGACGTTGGAGAAGTTATGGACATCAGCGTTCTCCTTTTAAACATGGGAAGGGTGTGACACACACCTCGGAGAGGTGGTGTCTGAGAGTGCCATGCCCCATGCCAGCCATGCAATAGAACGGTTCTCAACAGGGTTTCCTTCCAATTGCATTTTTTCCTTGATCTCCGTTCTTTTTTTTTTTTTTAAAGCAAACCTTCCTGAACATTCTCATGCCTCTTCATTACTATGATTGTCCAATCACCCCCCAGGACACCGTAAAAGTACATATTTGTACAAAGAGCATATGATTCTCATATCAACCCTAAAAGGCTGGCAACACAGGTCTTTCCTTTACCTGTTTTATCAAAGGTGGAAACCAGAAGCCCAGATAAGTTAAACAGCTCACACTGCTATCCTCCCCATTCCCAAACTCGCAATTTTGGTATCGTATTTTTTGTTTTTGTTTTTTTTCTTAAACTTTGAACAATCCAATTTTGTTCTGTTTTGTTTTACCAAATACTAACCCTACTCTTGTTTTACCTTCTTTCTCATATCTGCCTTCATTTGCATTATTACGGTGTCCACCCTAAATAAGGCTTTCATCCCCTCATGTCTAGCTCACTGCCCACCAACCCAACTTATCATACTTTTAGATTAACCTCTCTTAAACACTTTTAAAATCATATTACTCTACTCTGACCCTAAACTTAAAAAGCAAAGGAACCTCAAATTTATTAGTCAATTATACCTCGATAAAACTGAAGAAAAAATAATAAAGGAATCTCTTATTCTTGTGATATCACATACAATTATCACAAAATAATTTTATAAGTGAAACTAGCATAACTTACCTGGGGTATAACTTCAGGAAATCCCTCAATGACCAAAATCCACTGTCCCATCTCACCCACCACACCTTTGTTCTAAATCGCTCAGTCCTTATGCACGACTCTTAAACTTTCTTTTAATTTCCTGCAAGGTAGACTTGCACATATGCAAACATACTTTCTTGTGTTTATGGATTACCTTTTCAATGATATTCAAACAGCCGAAGGTAGCAGCCTACAGAAGGGTCTTTGCATTGATCTTTTCAGGGGGATTCTCAGAGAGTCTGGGCCATGCCAAAAACACTTTCCTGCTAAAATAGAGGGGCAGGGCCAAAAACATATGCAAATTAGAACGTTCAACCACCATTGTTTTTTTGGTGTAACAAGTGAACCAAGTTTTACCATTGTGTTTTCTTTTGGTTTAGTTGTTAACGATGATCCCCAGTGCTGGCAACGTTGTGGACAAATGAGCATTACCAAGCTCGCTGGTGGAGAGGTGAGAGGTTCAACACTTTAGGAAAATAATATTATTTTTAAATGCTCATGTTTTGTCAAAATATTGACAGTTTTCCAAGGTGAGTAATGCATACCTAAGTATTCATAGTACTATCCTCTTAATTTGTGTAGATTTGAAATTTGCCAAATAAAAAATTAGCATTTGAGTTTAGTTATCACACTTCGGGAGTCTAAAATTAGAAATTAATCTGAAATTAGAATGACAATGGCAACAACAAAAACCTTTATATACAAGGTAAAAATCATAGCATAATTTTAATAGGGAATAATGAAGACAACTTAATACGGAATGTTAGATTCAGTTGATGAAATACTATGCAATGGTTTAAAGTTATATTTCTAAAGACAATGTAATAACCTGAAGATATCTGTGATATAATACTAAACAGAAAATGAGATTTTAAAAATGAGATCACCTCACTGTAGAAAGAATGCACTCTGAGTAATGAGCCTGAAAAGTGTTTTTCCTGTTCTATATTTTCTAATATTCTTTAATAAACATCAGTGCTCTTATCATTTAAATTAATTGCAAACTTATAACATGACAAAAGGAGAAACAAGCAGTGTCGTCCTCAAACTGTGGAGTACAATCTTTTGCAAATTTTTAAAGCAAAGTAAACAATTTATACAGAAATTAAGAAAAAAGTTTGTCTAACCACAACTGGTCACTGTATTTTCAATAAGAAAAGTGTCATTCCATGAATGCACATTTCATCCTTCATTCAGGTAACTTATCATCAATCACCCCTGGAATGGAACTGAAGGAAGTTTATTTTTCTAGCCAGGCTGCTTTCCCGGAATGCCTACTGCAGAACAATCCCTGTGCATCAGCTGTTCTATGGAAACATCTGAACCAAAGCCATCATGGCCAGAAGCACCAAGCACTTCAAAGGAAAGTGCTGATTTGGAAGCTTGAAACTGGCTCTTTCACACTTGGTACATGGTCAACACATTCCTTTCGCTCTACCCTGTTCACTCTTGAGTTATTTGTGTGTATGCCTGTCTCCCTGGCTGCACAATACACTATTAGCATCTTTGACGGCAGCTTCTATATTTCGTTTGCCTTAACACACATACTCACACATAATTTGCATATAGTAAATGCAACTCAATTTTTTAAAATAATGAAGCCAACTTGACAAAGCCTAGTATCCTGAGTCACAGCAGGGAAAACTGTAAAACAAAATAAAACTAAAATGCCAGCTAACGGGTATTGAGTGCCCCTTAACGTCCACTGCATTGCAGATAATAACGACTGACACTTATTGGGTGTCAGGGACTATTCCAAGCACTTTATGCCAATTAACTCATTTGCACCTCAAAATAAACTTATGAGGTAGGAGCCATTATGGTCCTTATTTTACAGATGAGAAAAACCAAAGCACAGACTCCAACCCTGGCCAAATACTGCAGACTGTACACACTTAACCACTACTCCGTGTTGGCTTGCCATGAACATGTCCTCATAGTTGTCTCCTTTGCAGGTTTCAGCTTTGTATATATGGATTTGGGGAAGAATAATGATTTGCTATATTCTGTCTAGAGGAGACAGTACATCATCTCCTAGTTGGGAATCTTTAAAAAAAAATTAGACACTTAATATTCCTACTGCTGGGAATTAATTCTAAAGAAGTCAAAGGGATGAAAAGGGTATTCATATAAAGCTATTTCTAGTAGTATTGTTTCTGTATCTAAAAGAAAGAAGCAGATCACACAACATATAGGGAACAAAAATATCTAACTGTTCTACAGTCATTCAATAAGATAGTGTATGAATTCAGTGCATTAAAAGGCCTCCACTAAGAAAAGAATGCAGAAGTAGGGGTGAAAACCTTAATGAGGAAAAAAAAAAAAAAAACACCTTAATGAGGAGGTAAAAGACCCATACACTGAAAACTATAAAACGTTGATGAAAGAAATTAACTATGACACAAATAAATGAAATGATAACCCATGTTCATGAATTGGAAGAATTAATATTTTCAAGATGTCTGTGCTGCTCAAACTTATCTATAGATGCATGCAATTCCTATCAAGATTCCAATGGCATTTTTCACAGAAGTAGAAAAAATAATCCTAGAACTCAAATGGAAGGAACCAGAAAAGATCCCAGAGCAAAAGCCATCTTGAACAGTAAGAACAAAGCTGGAGATATCACACTTCCTGATTTTTTTTTTTTTTTAAAGAAGATGGCGGGGGTAGGAGTTTAGTAATTTATTTATTTATTTTTGCTGTGTTGGGTCTTCGTTTCTGTGCGAGCGCTTTCTCTAGTTGTGGCAAGCGGGGGCCAGTCTTCACTGCGTGGCGCGGGCCTCTCACTATCGCGGCCTCTCTTGTTGCGGAGCACAGGCTCCAGACGCGCAGGCTCAGTAGTTGTGGCTCACGGGCCTAGTTGCTCCACGGCATGTGGCATCCTCCCAGACCAGGGCTCGAACCCGTGTCCCCTGCATTAGCAGGCAGATTCTCAACCACTGCGCCACCAGGGAAGCCCCTACACGTCCTGATTTTTAATTAGAATACAAAGGTGTAGAAATTAAAATAGTATGGTACTGGCACAAAAACAGACACATTGACCGATGGAACATATATACATTAGTCAGCCTAATAAAGAATGAAATCCTGCCATTGGCGACAGCAAGCATGAAGCTGGAGGAGATTATGCCAAGTGAAATAAGCTAGACAGAAAAATAAGTGGTGATATCACTTATATGTGGAAACTAAAAAAAAAGTTGAACTCATAGAAACAGAGAGTAGAAGTGTGGCTACCAAGGGTCAGGGAGTAGGGGGAATAGGGAGATGCTGGCCAAAGGGTATAAGCTTTCAATTATAAGATGAATAAATTCCAGAGACCTAATGTACAACGTGATGACTAAATTGAACAATAATGCATTGTATACTTGAAATTTTCCAAGCGAGTAGATATTGTGTTCTCAACACATACAAAGAAACAACTATATGAGATGAAAGTTATACTAGTTAGCTTGATCGTAGTAATCATTTCACAATGTATAACAAAATGTCACATTGTACACCTTAAATACGTACAAATTTTATTTGTCAATTATACCTCAACAAAGCTGAAAAATAAAATATTGAGCATAAGTCTGTGTATTGGAAGGAAGGTTGAATAATTGGTAGCTCTTAACATTCTCTGCACCGTGTGAATTTTACAGTGTTTTCTCCATAAACCCCGCAATAATCCTTTTAAAGCTAATAACGTGCTATGTAACATAATGAATACTGCACATGCATTATCTCATTCAATCTCCACAACTTCTCTATGAGAGGGGAACATCACTCTCATTGCCACTTTACAGATAAGGTCACCAAGGCTTCGACCATGTGATTAATGTACCCAAGGGCACACATATAGTCAGTGGCTGAGCCAAGGTTTGCGTCCGAGTCTGTCTGAATTAGACCTACTCTTTTAACCATTCTTATGTATTACCTCCAAACCCCAAGTTTTGAAAATTACTATCTGCCTAACTCTATCTTTTAAACAAACAAAGAGTAGTAGTAATAATAATGATACATGTATAGGGCTTCCCCGGTGGCACAGTGGTTGAGAGTCCGCCTGCCGATGCAGGGGACACGGGTTCGTGCCCCGGTCTGGGAGGATCCCACATGCCGCGGAGCGGCTGGGCCTGTGAGCCATGGCCACTGAGGCTGCACGTCTGGAGCCTGTGCTCTGCAATGGGAGAGGCCACAACAGTGAGAGGCCCGTGTACCACAAAAAAAAAAAAAAAAGATACATGTATAGATGTATCCCAAGAAAATGTATGACATATGCTAGGGCTTTTTAAATATTAAAATTACCTTGAAAACTCCATTAATAACCTTGAAGGCCCTTTGAGATATGGATATCCAACATATGGTCACCCACTACATGATCTCTAAAATCCCTTCTAGTTCTATGATTTCATGAAAAACCTTTAAAAAAATTTTTTTTTTTAAATAAAAAAAGAAGCTCTAGATGGTCCCCATTTCTCCAAGGGACACTGAAAGAAAACCATCTCTTCAGGTGCTTTACATGAAATTGAATGAAGCATTAGTTTCATCAATGTCAAGTAAAATTTTTTTTTGGCTGCATTGGGTCTTCGTTGTTGTGGCGAGCAGGGGCTACTCTTTGTTGTGGTGCACAGGCTTCTCATTGCAACGGCTTCTCTTGTTGCAGAGCACGGGCTCTAGGGCACGCGGGCTTCAGTAGTTGTGGCTCACGGGATTAGTTGCTCCGCAGCATATGGGATCTTCCCCAAGCAGGGATCAAACCTGTGTCCCTGCATTGGCAGGCAGATTTTTAACCACTGCACCACCAAGAAAGTCCCAAATGTCAAGTAAATTGAGAGACCACCGTCAGGATTTGAATGGTTCAATACAGAACACCCAAGGAGATGGTGGGTGAAAAGTTCCGGCTTTGATATGTTAAATGTGAGATACTTACTAGGATCCAAATAGTGATGTCAGCTAGACAGTGGATATACTAGTCTGGAGTTCAGGGACAAAGTTAGGCTGCAAATAACATATCTGAGAGTTATCAGCCTGTTTTTGTATTTAAAGACAAACAACTGAACTGGGTTACCTACCAAAAAAATGTAAATAGAAAAGAGGGTCTGGGGCCAAGATCCAGCCTGAGTGGGAGTTAGGGCAAGTATAGAAGCCAGCAAAGTAGACTAAGAAGGAATATCAGAGATATGAGAGTAAAGTCAAGAGGAATCAATTTCCCAGAAGCAAAGAGAAAAGGAGATATTGCAGAATATGGAAAAGAACAAAAAAACAATGAATAATGCCGCATGTGGAAATTTTCTTTTTTGAATGTTATTTCAAGGTAAATCAAGTGAAAATAGTAATTTTTCTTTTCCTCAACTGACCTCATCACTGAGTTCATCAACAAGTGACTAAAAAATAATCCTTAGGGAAGCTGTACCAAATGGAATAACGGAATATAGGAACACTGAATTTAATCTTGTTGTTTTATGCTTCCCAAGCAGACCTTCCTGAGTCATCTCAGGGGACCAAGAGTGTCACTTTAGCCAGCTTAGTTATTATGAATGTCATTATTTGATGATTATTTCAAATCCAAATATCAAGGAAACTTCAAAGGTAAGTTCCAGGCTACAGAGATATAAGTATAGCCGGATGTTACCATATACAAAGAAGCAGCAGGATAGACCATACTCTCGGTCCCAGAATTGATCAGATAAGGAATCAGATCTAGTTTGAGAAGAGCTTTAACACAGTGCCCTGAATCAGTGAGATACGTGAATCTAGAAGTGGTAAGCATGCCAGCCCGCAGATCTTCTGAGGACAGACCACTGGGGTCCTCAGCATTTAGCAAGGGACCCATGTAAGTCTGCAATGGCTTGCAGTCCACATGAGTACATTAAAAGGTAAGAATCTCCTTCCAGACTCCAGATTTTAGAAGATTAGGAAAATCCCTAGCGTGTAACCAGGACAAGGCTTGCTGTGGGCATTGGCCAAGGAACAGAAGCTAAGTATGGAGTGGAGCTTTTCCTAGAAAGAGTCAAAGTTCAGTTTTGACTCAGAACCAGTGTCCTATACTAGACAGTTTAAGGAGAATTCAAGAAAGCATACTGTGAAATCCATGTTCTTCAAAATGATTGATGGCAAGAAGGAGTCTCTGTCCAAAATAGTCAAGGGATCATGCTCTAGATCAGACTGAGTCCGAAACTAACTGGCCTTGAAATATAATGTCAGTACTTTCAAGGTTTCTCCAGTTTAAAAATATATCTGTCATCCTAAATGTCAATAGAAGCTGAAGAATTAGAGAATATCTACTTCTGTTATAAAAGGAATGGCTAGAAGCTTTCTTCTCATTAAGAATCCCCCATATGCTCCAGTACATACAAAATTAAATTTGATTTTCTCCTGTTAAAAAAAAAAAAATCCCCCGTATGCATTAAAAAATAATTCTAATTACATGCAACTTTTCAAAAACCATTTTTGGAAAAGAGATACGCCTGCACTTTCCTAACACGTTGTCCTTTTACAACAGCCCTTAGCTGAATTTGACTTGTATTCTTTTTATTACTTTATCTCTCATTCAGTTTTGGCCTCTTTGTGTATTGACACCCCCTCTCGTTCTCTACACTTTTCCCTCTTCTCCTGGAAACTAGAGCTATGCCTTACATAGAGGACGGTCTTAATAAATTTTTTTTTAAGATTTATTAGAATAAATATTGATTAAATGAGTAGTTGGTGAGAGAGGACGAAAAGAAGGAGCAAAAAGGAAAGAGAGAGAGATTACAGATCAGGGCACTGAGCACGGACTTTGTAAGGATCTGAGAAAGGCTGGTGGTGTGTCACTTTACAGTGAAATAGCTTGTAGATAAAGGACAATTAGAATGAAAGGATTTGTCTCTCTAGGACACCTATCAGTCAGCCTTACACGTAGTGCATTGTTCAGTGAGATACAATTTATTTTTGTGATAGAAGCTTAGACTTGCTTCTGACTGACCTAGGAATTGTGTTACTTTGCCATTTACTAGCTGGGCAAGTTGGTTAAACCTTTAAGCCTGAGTTTCTTCATCTGAAAAAAATACAGACAATAAAGGTACATGTTGCATAGGACTGAAGGACCCCTTAAGTGAAAGGATGCCTGTAAAATGATTAGCATGGTGCACAGTACCCAATAAATGTTACCTATTATTATGCAGTAGGAGAATAATAACTTTGTGTTGAGTGTCTGAATATGTCATTTGATATACTCAAACTATGCTTGTAAAAGTGTTATGCTGAAAAGTATTATGTGGGATTGCCTATATGCTACCATTATTGACTTTCAGAAGCAAATTCTATATGACTCAACCTATTAACAGTAAAGGGAATGATCCAGCAACCCCACTCCTGGGCATATACTTGGACAAAACTATAATTCAAAAAGATACATGCACCCCCATGTTCATAGCAGCACTATTCACAATAGCCAAGACATGGAAACAACCTAAGTGTCCATCAATAGATGAATGGATGAAAAAGATGTGGTACATATATACAATGGAACACTACTCAGCCATTAAAAAGAACAAAATAATGCCATTTAAATACCATATGATATCACTTATATGTGGAATCTAAATGAACATATTTATGAAACAGAAACAGACTCGCAGACATAGAGATCAGACTTGTGGTTGCCAAGGGAGATGGGGGGAGGGATGAACTGGGAGTCTGGAATTAGCAGATGCAAACTATTATATATAGAATGGATAAAAAACAAGGTCCTACTGTGTAGCACAGGGAACGATATCCAATCTCCTGGGATAAGCCATAATGGAAAAGAATATTTTAAAAGACTGTATATATATGTGTGTGTGTATAACTGAGTCACTCTGCTGTACAGCAGAGATTGGCACAGCATGGTAAATCAACTATACTTCAATTTAAAAAAAAAAGGAAAAAATAAAAATGAAGTAAAATAAATTTAAAAAAAAATTGTAAAGGGACACGACTTTGGCTCTTCTTTCCAGATGCTGCTGCCAGAAAATACTCTTAGAGTCTCTTCCAGAAAGTAAAAATACTCTCTTCAGACATAATTTTCTTCAGATTTACCAACATATGTAAAATTCGTATTTTATTTTATGAATTAATTTTATGGATATTTATGAATTCATAAATTCACATATAAAATTCATTTATATGAACATATAGAAAATGTTATTCAAAGATGTCTTGTAAAAATAAATATATCCACCTGATGTGGGAATCTTCCAGCTGCTATGAGTAACTTCAGGAGAAACAAATATCTGTGCTCCAAGCAGGGCTTTTGTCCCCGAATGATAGTTGGAATATTATTCTCCCTTCCCTGTTTATCCCACAGTCAAAACTCCCAAGTTAAGATTTCATTTTCCTCTTCAGGTGAGTCCAAATTTGTGCTAACAGGTATAACATAAATTTCAATTAGGCCATGTAGATAAACCTAAAGTCAGGACATTTTATATAAACTACCTTTTAACTGTAACAACTCATTTATAAGTAGATGAAACAGTGCTCATCCTTCATTCTACTTAAAGAGGGATTCTGCAATATAAGGTGACACAGGAAACTAGTAGTGGAACCAGATGTAATACAAAATTTCTCCCAGAAAATGTTAGATAGACCGGCCAGGCATTCTGTCTACGCAGCCATGTAAATCTTTTTCAGTCTCAGGATAGATCATGAAGGAATCAATGAATCAGTGTACTTTACTGAACAGTTAATATGTGCCAGACATTCCTGTAGGTTCTTGTATGGACAGTGTTTCATTTGCGCATCATGACAGTCTTGTAAAGTAGTGAGGTGTTATTCTGAGCAAATGGGGTCTTAGAGCAAACGAGCTAGCAAGATCACAAAATTAATAAGTAGCAAAGCTGGGATCCTAATACACATCATTCAATTCCAACATAGCCTACCTTCTACCATCTTGCTTGGAATCATCATCTCCCCCAAATTCGTATGCTCTTTTTAATGAATGCATTCTCCTAAAATCTGGTTGTATAATCAAAGAGACAGTTTACTGACTTAGGTAAAAGATCACCTTTTCACTACTTTTTTCCCCTTGTTATTAAATGTTGTCTACAATTTAAATCGAGAGAAACTGACAAGAGAGGATGGAAGGTGTTGCAAACAGAACAAGAATAAGGGAAAATCTGGCTGACAGTCTTGTCCCTCTGACTCCACGAAGTAGACGGCATCTCAATCATCTTTGCATCCTCTACAGTACCTTGTATATTTAAATGATGAATTAAAAAATGACCAACTGGGGCAACCTTGAAGAAGTCAGGCAATCTCTTTGGAAGAGATGGATCATATAACCTGGCAGAGCTCCGATTCTGTGGGTCTGTGTGATCTTTTATGGCCACTAGTCAACTTGTACAGGGTTTACGTGAAGGATGAAGAACTCATGAAGCTTTGTTCTTGGTCACATGATTGTAAACAGTCTCAAGAGATGATAAACAATCTTTCCAAAGACTAGTTATCCCCTGGGAGTTTTCTCTAGGCATATCTATCTTAGAAAGTGTTGACTACTACTTTAGTTGTGTTCTTTGGGATAATAAAGGAGGAGGTGTTCCAAGTCAAGGTTTTATATTTGGGAAGTTTGGGGAATTATATTTTCCACTGAGTAATAGCCAATCTAGGGTCTAAATCAGTACTTTTAGATCGTTTCTACTTAGGTAATCTAATTAGCACGAGAGACAATTTACATTCCTAAGGTCTTGGTGCTCAGCCACCAAGAAATCTCTCGGAAATCTTATGCTTTTATCTTCCAAAATTCATGCAAATCTTTTTTCTATGCATACTATCTCCACGTTTTTATTTTTTTATATCCAAAAATTTTCACATTAAAATTGACTTTTTTAAAAAGCTGTGCTATGTTGGTGCTAGGACTTCACTTTGTTCTAGACACAGCTCTGTACCTTCTAGATTCTAGACTCTATACATTCTAGTCTAGGAAGCACAACATGGATCCCAATAACCCCAGTAACCCTCCAGATTTACATAAAGAATGAAGTAAGCAAAGCACTCAGTTATTTGTTTGCATGAGGCCCGACATTTGGTTCAATATTTTGGCATCATTTAAAACAAATATGTTCCAGACCATCTTTTGAAAAATGTGTCTAGTTAGTTTCTTCTTTGCAATAACAAAAGCAATTCATATAATCTAAAGTTGAGATAGCTTCCAGGTAAAACATAACTTACAGCTTTATCTTGTCACAATGAAGAGACCACAATGAGTGAGAAACTTTCTTTTTAAATAAATTTATCCATTTATTTATTTTTGGCTGTGTTGGGTCTTCGTTGCTGCGCACAGGCTTTCTCTAGTTGCGGCGAGCGGGGGCTACACTTCGTTGCGGTGCACGGGCTTCTCACTGCGGTGGCTTCTCTTGTTACGGAGCATGGGGCTCTAGGCGCACCAGCTACAGTAGTTGTGGCTCTCGGGCTCTAGAGCGCAGGCTCAGTAGTTGTGGCACATGGGCTTAGTTGCTTCTCGGCATGTGGGATCATCCTGGACCAAGGCTTGAACCAGTGTCCTCTGCATTGGCAGGCGGATTCTTAACCACTGTGCCACCAGGGAAGCCCCCATTGTTTTTTTTTGCCCCCATTGTTTTTAACCAAACACTTTCCCTCTGCTCCTTATGAGAGAAAGAAGGGAGATTTTTTTGGTTGCATTGGCAAGGGCAGTATTTACTAGATGAACCACAGTCTAAATTATAATTATGCTTCTCTTGTCTGGAAATACTGTAATCAAACATTTTTGATCTCTGATCTTAGGTGCTCTTTTTCCAATTGACCATCCAGAGTTCTACCTATGGCTGAACTATAACCAATCAAATAACAAAACCACTTAGGAGATATAAAGTATAGGGGAGGCAGTGCAGTATAAATAAAGATTAAGGACAAAAGCTCTATAGACAAACTTTCAAATCCCAGCTCTCCCATTTCCAACTTACGTGACTTCAAAGCACCTTTTTCTTTGTTTGTTTGTTTTTGCGGTACACGGGCCTCTCACTGCTGTGGCCTCTCCCGTTGCGGAGCACAGGCTCCGGACGTGCAGTCTCAGCGGCCATGGCTCACGGGCCCAGCCGCTCCGCAGCACGTGGGATCTTCCCAGACCGGTGCACAAACCCGTGTCCCCTGCATTAGCAGGTGGACTCTCAACCACTGTGCCACCAGGGAAGCCCCAAAGCACTTTTTAACTTTTTTTTAATCCTGCATGTCTTCATCTGTAGAATGGGTATGATAATAGTACATGCCTACTAAAGTGGTTTAACGGATGAAGTAAGCTAACTCGTTTAAGTACTTTCACTTTCCTAACACTTAACATGGAATAAATGATAATTTGTCATAAGACAGAGCCCTCGTCCTCCAGGAACCTAGAATATAATTTGGGACAGAACATACAGATACAGTAAAGACAGTATGTTAGCTCTAAAATCATAACATGATGAGTGACATAGAATTTCAGAGAAAGGAGAGAGAGATTTAAACTGGAGTGGCCTAGGAAGACTTTGCAAAAGAAGAACATAACCTAGAATTTTAAAAGTGGGCAGGATTTGAATCCGACAACAGAGAGAAGACTTCTAGCTAGAAGGAAAATAGAATTATATGAAGCAGAGAGGAGAATGATGGATAAGAAGCCAATGAGTAGACCATACGGTATACAACAGGGATAATTGAGGGCCATAGTGGGATTAGCCTAGAAAAGTCTGATCCAGGGCTTCCCTGGTGGCACAGTGGTTGAGAGTCAGCCTGCCGATGCAGGGAACACGGGTTCGTGCCCCGGTCCGGAAAGATCCCACATGCCGCGGAGCGGCTGGGCCCGTGAGCCACGGCCGCTGGGCCTGCACGTCCGGAGCCTGTGCTCCGCAACGGGAGAGGCTGCAACAGTGAGAGCCCCACGTACCACACACACACACAAAAAAGTATGATCCAGGAGACACTGGAATAATCAGCAGAGGAGTGAGAAAGCTGTCATTTAATACATAGGAAAGCCTTGAAAAATTTTAAGCAGATGAATAATATGATAATGGAGAACAGGATGTATTATAGAGAGAAAAGAAGGGAAATGGAAGATTAGATGGGAGGTAATCACAAGAATCCAAATGTAAGGTAACAATGGATAGAACTAACAGGGCAGTGGGAAGGGACCAAAGTAACAGATATGAGAACTTTTGAAAATTTTTATTTTATATTGAAGCATAGTTGATTAACAATGTTGTGTTAGTTTCAGGTGTACAGCAAAGTGATTCAGTTATACATATACATGTATCTATTCATTTTCAAATTCTTTTCCCATTTAGATTATTACAGAATGTTGAGCAGCGTTCCCTGTGCTATACAGTAGGTCCTTGCTGGTTATCTATTTTAAATATAGCAGTGTGTACATGTCCATCCCAAACTCCTAATTTATCCCTCCTTCCCCACCCTTCCCCCCCCGGTAACCATAAGTTCATTCTCTAAGTCTGTGAGTCTGTTTCTGTTTTGTAAACAGGTTCATTTGTATTATTATTTTTTTTAGATTCCAC
This sequence comes from Globicephala melas, assembly GCF_963455315.2. Taxonomy (NCBI): domain Eukaryota; kingdom Metazoa; phylum Chordata; class Mammalia; order Artiodactyla; family Delphinidae; genus Globicephala; species Globicephala melas. The sequence continues at coordinate 10,789,173 of NC_083321.1, forward strand.
ATATGAATAATATTATATAATGTTTGTTTTTTGATATGAGAAAACTTTGAAGGACCAACTATCAGTATTTAGGGACAAATGAATACTGGTATTTATTGGATAAAGGAGAGGAAGCAAAATGAAGCAATAAAGTCTCTAGGTTTTGAGCTAAATTACAGAGCTTGTGATGCAATATCACAGTGTAGCTCTAGCACAATTTTCTTTAAACTACGACACACAGCTATTTATACATTCCTAAAATTTCACATTTCAAGTTTCCCATAATGAATTGATACCCTATTTTATCTACTTTGTTTTTGTTTGTTTGTTTTTGCGGTACGCGGGCCTCTCCCTGTTGTGGCCTCTCCCGTCGCGGAGCACAGGCTCCAGATGCGCAGGCTCAGCGGCCATGGCTCACGGGCCCAGCCGCTCCGCGGCATGTGGGATCTTCCCGGACCGGGGCACGAACCCGCGTCCCCTGCATCGGCAGGCGGACTGTCAACCACTGCGCCACCAGGGAAGCCCTATTTTACCTATTTTGTACCTTTGAACTTTAAATTGACTTTATTCATTCAGCAAATACTTCTTGGAAAACTTTCTCTATCAGGTACTATGCTAGGCACTGGAATTAAAGCAAAGATCATCAAAATCCCCGCCACTGAGGATTTCTCAGTCTTCAGTACTTGAGGGTAAAGGTGGCAAATGTACACATGATAATGTTCCATGATCTGCTTTGAAATGAAAGTGTGCACATAATTGCCAAAGTACTTCCATGAATGGAAACGTTGGGAAAGCATCGTATTAAATGAGAGGTACCTAGAGACTGTGTCATCTTTCCTTTTCGTAGGTCCAATGCCATACCCATGGAAGAAATAAATAAAACTGTTTGATACAATCAAACAACTGTTTGATACAAAAAACTGCAAAGATACTATTCTTCTTTCGTCCATTCTCAGCTGACCCAAAGGTACAGGTGGTGATTTCTGTGGCTTTCCTGGTGATGTACCTGACCAGCCTCAGTGGAAATGCCATCATTGCAGTTACTGTCCAGATTAACCACTCTCTCCACGCCCCCATGTACTTTTTCCTGGCTAACTTGGCAGTTCTGGAAATCTTCTATACATCTTCCATCACCCCACTGGCCTTGGAAAACCTTCTTTCAATGGGCAAAACTCCTGTTTCTATCACTGGATGTGGCCCCCAAATGTTTTTCTTTGTATTCTTGGGTGGGGTTGATCGTGTCCTGCTTGCAGTCATGGCTTATGACCGGTTTATAGCAATCTGCTACCCTCTACGATACACCCTCATCATGAGCTGGCCCTTGTGTGTGGAGTTGATGGTAGGATCCCTGGTACTGGGGTTCCTGCTGTCGCTACCACTGACTATTTTAATCTTCCATCTCCCATTCTGCAACAACAGCGAAATCTACCACTTCTACTGTGACATGCCTGCCGTCGTGCGCCTGCCTTGTGCAGACACGCACGTTCACCAAACTATCATCAGCTTCATCGTCCTAAGCATCGCCCTCTCAGTAACCTCCATCTCCTACGTCTTCATCGTGGAAGCTATTTTACAGATCCAGTCAGCAGAAGGGCACCACCGAGCCTTCCCCAACCTGCTCTTCTCACATCTTAGTGGTCCTCCTGCAGTATGGCTGCACCAGCTTTATATACTTGTCCCCCAGTTCCAGCTACTCTCCTGAGATGGACCCGGTGGTGTCTGTGGTCTACACTTCTCTCACTCCCATTTTAAACCCCTTGATCTATAGTATGAGGAACAAGGAATTGAAAGATGCCCTAAGGAGGGCACTAAGCACGTTTTAGGTAGGATGGTTCTATGACTTATTTAAATCAGGACACTTCTGAGAATGAAATGGGATGCAGTTAATAATTATGCTGGGATGATATACATGAGCCAGGACTGTCCTCAACAAACTGAGACATAGTATTCTAGAAGAATAATGAATGCACCGGAGGAAATGAATACTACTAATTGAAATAAAGCTTTATCACATAGGGTAACATGATGTCCTGGGCATGGATGGAGGAGCTTCAGCACTTATTTATTGGACCTCTACTGCGTCCTAGGTACTTTATGTGGGTTATCTCACTCAGCCTATAATAAGTATAATTGTCTTCATTGTTAGAAAAGAAAACTAAAGTAGCTAACAAAAGACATATCCAGGATGAGAACACAAGTATTCGGAAACCTAAAGACTAAGCTGTCTTCACACAATGACACTCCCCTTGTTCTAAGCTCGCTCTGCCAGTAAGAATATACGTTACCTCGTGCACGTTTCTCCATCTCTCTAGGCTTCAGTTTCCTTATTTCTGAAGTGGCAGAGATGTGTTCCTTCCAAGGTCATAACATTATGTTCTAAATATTGGCCCAGCAGACCCTGAATGGGAAAAAAAAAAAAAAAAGAGGCTTTGCCGTTAGCCAAAGGAAGGAGGAATTTTTTTTACATTTCCTGTTTTGTTAACCAAAATGAAAACTCATGATTCTGTTCATAACATTTAAAGAGCACCCCAGTAATAAACAGCATAGTAATAATGGAGGAAATGTTCTTTAATTTAATAAGTGAAAATATAGGAGAGGAAGAAAGTGGGCGTCATTGAATTGGATTCCTTGAGGATCTCTTCTATCTCAGAGAGTGTTCCAGACTCTGCTTGAGCTTCCAAGGAGAGAGATCATTAACTTGTAAGACACTCCATTCCTCGCTGGACACCTCCAGTTATTAAAGTACTGTACCTTACCTTGAGCTAAAGTCTATCTACAAACAACTTCCTGCCACTGATCCTGTGTTTCCTCCCTAAGAGCTCTCTTCTACATGACAGCTCTTCACATGTGTTAGGATCGATTGTGCATCTTCTATAAGTCTTCAGTCCTCTTTTCTCTAGAGCAAGTACTCCATCAACTTTTCCTCCAGGATATTACATTTTTTTTAATTTTTGAATTTTATTTTATTTTTTTATACAGTAGTTTCTTATTAGTTATCTATTTTATACATGTTAGTGTATACATGTCAGTCCCAATCTCCCAATTCATCCCACCACCACCACCCCTCCCACCACTTCCCCCCCTTGGTGTCCATACGTTTGTTCTCTGCACCTGTGTCTCTATTTCTGCCCTGCAAACCGGTTCATTTGTACCATTTTCCAGGAGATTATATTTGAACCCTCTCATCACACAAGTCACCTTCTAGATTTTCCCTAGCTCCATATTCTTCTACGAATTTTCAGAAATAAATAAAATACACTGGGAATATTTTGTTCTGGGGAACTGCTACTTTTACCTGTGAACTATATTTCTATTAATTCATCTTGATCCTTTTAGTCTCATAAATATGGTATCAAATATAGTTTTCATATGTCTTTCAATGCTGCCTTCTCATAATTTATTTTACTAACATACATGGAGGACTTTTCATTTAACACTGATATATTGTGTTTTTATTAGTTTTGGCCAAGTGACTAAACTGACAAGTCATCTTCAGGATTTATTTTATTCATCATAATTTTGTGTCATGGTCAAAATTGCATTCATTTCCTTTGTCTAAGTCATTAACAAATATCTAAAATAGGACAGGATGAATGCAGCATCTATGGTAGTCCTCCTCTGTGACAACTGTTGTCCAACTAGATAGAAACCTGCTCAGTTAACACCATCTGTGGTACACTGTCACCATTATGATCCCCACTCCCTGTTGACCCCATCATCCTGTATCCATGTTTTTAGGTGACCCCTGTCACCCATGGATATGTGACTTGCTTTGTTGCAGGCAGAGGTTTTACCCTTACCCTTTGGTGCCTGTCCTCTCTTGCTGCCCTGAGACTGACATGTGAAGAAACCAGGCCTAGAATGACACCTTGTAGAACACAAATTGGATGTCAAGTTGAGGCTCCCTAGACCAATTCCAGTCAATCCACCAGATGACTGCAGCCACATTAGTGACCCCAGTAAGACCAGCAGAAGAACTGCCCAGTTGAGCTAGGCCAAAATGCTGACCCACAGAAACCTGGGCAAATAAAATCATCGATATTTTAAGCCCTTAAGTTTGGAGTGGTTTCTTTTGCAGCAAAAAAATAACCAATTCGCCATCCACTCTATAATAAACCATCTCTCCAAGAAGGATATCATAGGAAGCGTATCAAATCCTTCCATACAATCAAAATACACTGTAGCACTTATATAAACTGAAGCATTTAGAAGCCTTATTTTTAAAGTGAGGTGCATTTGTCTTCAGTAACTTCCTATGGGCTCTTAGTCATCACCAGGTTTTTCAAATGCTTACAAGTTATCTGCCCAATCATGCACTTCCAGAATTTTACTAGAGATTGGCATTGAGATAGCTATTTTATTGTTTGGAAACCCACTAGTAAAATAAGTCAGAAAGAGAAAGACAAATATTATATGTTATCACTTACACATGGAATATAAAAAATAAAACAAACTAGTGAATATATCAAAAAAGAAACAGACTCACAGATATAGAGAACAAACTAGTGGTTACCAGTGGGGAGAGGGAAGAAGCAGGGGCAAGATAGGAGTAGGGGATTAGGAGGTACAGACTACTATGTATAAATTAAATAAGCTACAAGGATATATTGTACAGCACAGGGAATATAGCCAATATCTTATAATAACTAGAGTATAATCTATAAAAATTGTGACTCAATGTTGTACACCTGAAACTTAAATAATATTGTAAATCAACTATATCTCAATTTTTTTTAACTAAAGGAAAAAAGAGAAATGAGCGCTCCTTTTGCAGCACATATACTAACATTGGAATGATACTGAAAAGGTTAGCATGGGCCTTGTGCAAGGATCCCACGCAAATTTGTGAAGTGTTCTATATTTTTAAAAACAAAAAAGCAAACTCATAGGTACAGAGAACACATGGGTGGTTGTCAGAGGTGGGTGGGGCGGGGAGAGAGGAGGCAAAATGGGTGAAGGGAGGGGTCAAAAGCTACAAAATTCCAGTTCCAAAAATAAATAAGTCCTAGGGATGTAATGTAAAGCATGGTGAGTATAGTTAATAATACTGAATTTTACATTTACAAGTTACTAAGAGAGTAGAACTTAAAAGTTCTCATCATGAGAAAAAGAAATTTGTAACTATGTGTGGTGACATATTAACTAGACTTGTTGTGATGATCATTTTACAATATATACAAATATTGAATCATTATGTCTTATACCTGAAACTAATATAATATGTCAATTATATCTCTATAATAAAGAAAATTAAAAATAAAAGAAATGTGCACGAGAGCAATGTGGACAGCAGATAACCAGCTAGGCTGTGTGTAGGCATGTGCGTGTGTGTTAATTATAAATTACAAACTTGAATATTCTCCATGTGTTTGACTTGTATGGGACAATCTTCTGATCTGTATTTTGCCAGTCCAATTAGACAGCCCACCTACCCAGGGGTATGGTACTAGATGGTCTTTGACTTTTGCAGTCGATGTACAACTTGTGGAGGCAACTTGGCCTGTACATAATCTGTTCCAACCATCTGGTGAGTGTTCACAAACTTCAGAACCTAAAAGGATTTAGACTTCCTAACAACTTAGGATGTTATTTAATTTCCACCACTCAGATGCAATCCCTCAAGACATGAATTAAAACTGAGTAACCTGGAGGAAGAAGCGCCCTGAGCATGAGGCTTCCACTTTTGCTGCTGGGAGTCTAGCAGATGAGATGTGGTTCTGGAGCCAAAAATTCCATCAATGGGGACTCCTTGATTACCCAGACTCTTTCAGATAAATGTCATGTTTCCTCTGGGTGTCCAGTTCTGTGCTATAAAGTCTTTCCTAGAGTCCCAGCCTAGAGCCACCTTCTCCATCTCTTTCAATGATTTGGTAAGCACACATCTCACTACATCCAATCTTTTCTGTTTAAAATACAGAGGATTGTTAAAACCTAAACAATATACCTCCATGCTTTCCTATTAGATATCTTGTAAAGATATGTATTTTTTATTGAGCTATTTAGCCCAGCAACATGTCATCTAAAAAGGCTTTCCTGACCACGCTTCCCATGCCAGAACAAGTGACCACACTCTCCCCCATGCTCCCTCTGTACCTTGAGTATAACTCCACCACAGCATCTGTAACATCGTAGTGCTCATGTACACTCTGACCTCTTTGGAGAACGTAACTATTTCTGTTAGCCTGGTGTCTAGAGATTTCAAAAACACCAAATTAAGCCATTAATCATTAATTCACAGTCATTCTTTCAGGGCAAGCTCACCTCCACCATAAAGCCTTACCTGACTCTTATTATCCCTCTGTTCTCAACTATGATAACATCACTTTCAAGGGACAGTCTCACATTGGACTTCATTATTAGGGAAACATTCCTGGCCTGTGTGTTTTACCTCCCAAATCAGATGCTGACCTCATTGATTCCAGAGACCCTGCCTAATATATCTTCAAATATCTCATAAATTTGCCACAATGAATGGGTGACATTCAAAAAAAAATCATCTGGAGAAGTACAGGTTAAATAACCTAACGGAAGAAACTGAACACACCAATCAAAGCACAGAAATACTCCAAAGACTAACACAGACTATATAAAATACTGTCTTTCTTAGTTATCCACCACTACTCTTTATTAAACATGTAGGAAGATGCACTATGATCAGGGTCTAACATCCAACTCTTCTTTTGTGTCTGTTTTTCAAGATTCCCAGCCTTTTTGTCATCCTTGCTTTCAGTGATCCCAGGATGGGGAAAGCCCCCAGCTGTGCACAGAAAGAGACTTTCTTTATCCTTAGTAGCTAGGTGCTTGTGGTTCAGTGACAACCTTTCGATAGAGAAAGGCTGAGTCTCCTAGAAGTAACTTCCTAGCAATGTACATTACCAACCTATTTACACATCTTCCAAGATGAAACTCCAGGCAATATCATGTTATTCACACTTCACGGGATGCTTGGGGATATTATTGTTTTTATTATTGAAAGAATGGAACTAGGGAAGGAAGGAAGGAAGTAATGAAGGAAGGGGGGGAGGGAAGAAGAAAAGAAAGAGAGAAAGAAAGGTGAGAGAGAGGGAGGGAGGGAAGATGAAATAGAGCCCAGGTCAAAGGCACTTTCTCTACTACCTCTCTTTAGAGAAAGCATAAAGTATATTCTATTTATAATGTAATGTAATGAGTTAGTTCTGCTCCAGTTGCAATGATCCTCTGAGTCTTGGTTACAACAATCAATAATTCCTTCCTTCATTCATTCAGTGGGTATTTACTGAGTATCTACTATGTGTGGCAACCTGGAACATACTGGGAATGCAGCAGTGAATGAACAGAGAAGATCTTTGCTCTATTGAGTTTACAGACTAACGGGAGAGACATAGAGTAAACAAAGTAAATAATTACATTTCAAGATGGAATCTCTGTAAAGGGTTGCTCAGTTGAATTAAGGTGAAGGATTGCATAAGATGCTATTAAAAGGAGTTGGGTTTTTGAGCACAAGCCACCTGTTCTCCTTGCTTGGCCCTGCAATAAACCTGTCTCTGCTCAAAAAAACAAAGAAAAAGAAAAGATGCTATTAAGAAACAGGCCTGGGCTTCCCTGGTGGCGCAGTGGTTGAGAGTCCACCTGCCGATGCAGGGGACATGGGTTCGCGCCCCGGTCCAGGAAGATCCCACATGCCGCGGAGTGGCTGGGCCTGAGAGCCATGGCTGCTGAGCCTGCGCGACCGGAGCCTGTGCTCCGCAACGGGCGAGACCACAACAGTGAGAGGCCCGCGTACTTCAAAAAAAAAAAAAAAAGAAAGAAACAGGCCTATAAGTGATGCTTCATTGTGAGTTCTGGGAGGAAGCAGTGGCTCTAAATTTTAACCAGGATCCCCTGGTATATAGAGAAGTAAGGAAACGAAAGATGCAATGACAACAGTCTTTGCCTACTGTACATTTTTGTGTCAATTTGCTAATAAATTAAATGCTGGTGTTAAAACAACAGAAAAGATAATTATAGACTGTGATAATTGCCATAAAGGCAATCAACATGGTAACACAATAGGAAATAAATGACTGAGGAATATCTATTTTAGATAAGAATGAGTATGTACACACTGTACTCAGTTTCCCCTATTGGTAACATGACTAAAGTACATTTGTCATAACTAATTAACCAATATTGACACATTCGTATGAATTAAAGTTCTTGCTTTATTCAGATTACTTTATTTTTAACATAATATCCTTTTTCCATTCAAGGATCCCATCCAGGATACCACATAGAATTCAGCTGTCATGTCTCTTTAGGTTCTTGGCTGTGAGTTTCTTGGACTTTCCTTGTTTTTAATAACCTTGACAGTTTTGAGAAGTTCTGGTCAGGTATTTTGTAGAGTGTCCTTCAAATTGAATTTGTCTGACAGTTAGACAAGGGGTTATGAGTTTGGGGTAGAAAGACACGGAGGTAAAGCATCATTCTCATCACATCATGTCAAGGGTACATACTGAAAACATGACTTCACTATTGACGTTGACTTTGATCACCTGACAGAGGTAGTGTTTGTCAAGTTCTCTAGTGTAAACTTACCCTTTTTTCTCCCTTTCCAAATTGTATTTTTTGGAAGGAAGTCGCCACTTAAGTTCACACTTAAGGAATAGGGAGTTATTCTCCCCCAAATTGAGAGGGAAGTATCTACTACTTGGAATTCTACTGTATGGGAGATTTGTCTATTCTCCCCCTTTAATTTTATTCAATTATGTATTTGTATCAGCAACTAATTATGAATATTTATTTTGTCCTTTAGGTCATAATCCATGTACTGCTTTATATTTTTACACTGTGAATATTTTTATTTATTACAGGTAAGAATAGGGGGAAGATAAAAGAAAGGAAGGAATGGAGAAATGGGGAATGGTAGGAAGCAAGAAAAGAGATGAATAATAATGACGAGACTTCTTGGCTCTGTCTTTTGAGCATACATCCATTTCAGAGAAGAGATGCAGGTCAAAAATTAGACGAAGTGTTCAGGCACTGAGTTCCTCCCCCTCTCTTCTGATCTCATCCCATATCCAACATCAGATATAGTATGAGATCTTGAGACCTAACTGTGGGAAAAGGCATGCTCCTCTCTTTAAGGATCTTATAGTCCAGAGTGGGTAACATACATGATAACAAACCACCATGATTTGATGCAACAAAGGCTAAACTGAAACATGCATGAAGTACTGTGAGAGGCATGGCGGGGAGTGAATTACAGTCTGGGGTAACCAAGCAAGCCTTCACAGAAGATGTGGCATTGGAGCAGCTGGGGAAGGATGAGCTGGAGTTTTCTAGGAAAATAATTGGAGAAGCACACTCCAGAGAGAGAGAGATTGACATTTGGACTGCCGTGAGGAACTAACAGAATTGCTTATTTTACCATTAGGGGAAAAAGTATATTTATTTTCCCAAGGCCTCAAGATTACAAGGAATGAAATAATCAGGATACTAGGGCTTTGTAAGACATGAGAAAGAGGGAAAAGAATATAAACTGTACAGTCTTATAAATGAGTTGTGTCCGTGCATGAAACAAGAAAATATCTCTGAACTATTGGCCCCAATATTTGAGAACTGGCATACTTTATTTAGATGTGTGCTAAATCTTTGTTTCCAGTTGTTACCAGAGTTCTCTTTGTTAGAGTTAATTTAATACAAATTCAACTTTATTCTTGAGTCGGATAATTATGCCTTACGGTGACACAGTGCCATCAGAGAATTATTATAACATGCCCACATATATATCCCTAAAGGTTCTAACTCCATTTAATAAGCCTCAGGGTAATGAATCCAGGGAGTGGATAATCACTGAGCTGAAGCCCTGGTCTCCTGACAAATCTCTTGCTCCAATGTCAACCTTCAAAACTTCAGCTTCCATTTCTGCTTCTTGTCCAGGTTTTGAAACTAATTATTTCTTTTATTTACTGTTTTTTTTTAACACCCATGGCCTTTGGTTGTTCCCTTTACCAGCTTCATTCATTAAAATGAGTGAAAACAGGCAATGCTATACTTTCAGATGACTCACCCCTGATCATCAAAGTAGAGACTTTGCATGTGTACAGTACTTTTCCATAAGCAAGGTTCTTCCAAGAATATTATCATTTTTATCCTCTTAACAGAATCCCTACGAAACGGACATTATAATACACATTTGTCAAATTGAGAAATGGAGCATCAAGACACTTAAGGGATTAGTCCAAGGTCACCCAGCTAGTAAGAGACAGGAGTAGAATACCAACTTAAATGTTCTGATTCAGTCCAGCTCACAATGAAGGCAGCATACAAGTTCCCAAAATGATGTTTCAGTGTATTGTGTGGTTCTAAATATGAAACTCGATGATCTACTCTGTCATCTACATTATGAAAACTTGGATTCCACATTTTAATTCATCCATTTCCTCTCAACAGAATTGCACAGATTTGCATGAATATCAACCCAGCAGACAGTAAAAAAATCAACCTAATTACTGCAAGCAAATGCTGGCATTTTGCCATCAGTTGTCTGTCATAGATAGAGGACCCTTTCAGATCATCTAACCCAACCTCCTAATTCTTACAAAAAAAAGAAAAAGTGGAAAGGACTCTCAGGATGTTACAAGACTAGTTAATGACAACACCAGACCTAGAACCCAAGCCAACCCGGTCATCAGCCCAGTACTCTTTCCAACTGATCACATGAAACAAAAGAACAAGACAATTTCCCACAGCCTGCTGTCTAAAACATGCTATCATGGTTACCAACCTTCAGATTCTAGCTCAGAAATTGGTCTCAGAAATAATAATAATAACTTACAATTGTATGGCAAGTTTCCATTTACAAAATGTTTTCACCTGCACTTGATCCTCAAGACCAAAATGTTCCTAGTTTGCTATTATATTATCCTCATTTGGCAAATGGGGAGTACACCTAGGTTCTGTGAGTCTGAGTGATTTGCCCAAGGTCTTCTGATGGCAAGTATATGCTCTTTCTAGTTTTTTATGCTTTCTTTTCAGTAAACTAGTAATAGGAATATTAGGGAAGATTGCATATCCAAATAGGTAAGTTGCCTTGCCCAGGAATTTAAGTTTATGTCTAAATTTGAATTTGGCATCATTATTTTCATTATAAATATAATCCATAATTATTAAAGAAAGTGTTTAAGGGGATAAAAATTAAAAGTTCTTAAAAATCCTATTTATTCCCACTACTAAAGAAAAACTGTTATTAACATTTTGTTAAATTTCCATTTGATCTCTTGTTTAGCATGTTTTTAATGTACCTGTAGTCATACATTATCCTCTTTCACTCAAAGTTATATTCATTTCCTATGTCATTACAGACCTATTGTAGACATAGTTTTTGATAACTAAGATTCTATCATGTTCTTAAGAAATTATTTGTTCAAGGGATTATGGCTAATGCTTTTTTAAAAAAAATTACCTCTTAGAGATAGATCCTAAAGTATGTGGTACCTAGGAGTTAAAATAGCCCAACTAGGGGAGTGAATGGAAATATAGATGAAAGAAGGGAAGCCAGGAGTTGATGACTGCTGAAGCTGAGTGATGGGCACCCAGGGATTCATTGAACTCTTCTTGCCACTTGGGTATTTTGACATTACCCACAATAAAAAGGTTTTTTTAAAGAAAACATCTTACCATGTTGCAGGGACAAGTGGGGGCATCAGAGGATGGTAATGTCCCGGGTCTCAGGCGAGTCCTGGGACGGCCGCCAAGTGTGGATTCTTGGCTTTGCACAGGAAAGAATTCAAGAGTGAGCCACAGTAAAGTGAAAGCAGGTTTATTTAGAGAGCTATAGATTCCATAGACAGAACGTGGTCCATCTCAGAATGTGAGAGCGGAGCGGCCCTGGAAGAAACACACTCCCCATACAGGGTGTGGGCCATTTCAGAAGGCGAGAGGCCCCGAAATATGGTGTAGTTAGTTTTTATGGGCTAAGTAAGTTTGTAGGCTAATGAGTAGAAGGAGATTATTCCAACTATTTGGGGGAAGGGGTGGAGATTTCCAGGAACTGAGTCACCACCTACTTTTTGGCCTTTTATGGTCAGCCTCGGAACTGTCACGACGCCTGTGGGTGTGTCATTTAGCATATGCTGATGTATTACAATGAGCGTATAATGAGGCTCAAGGTCTAGTGGAAGTCGACTTGTCTGCCATCTTGGACCTAGCTGGTTCTAACCAGTTTAAGTTTTGTCCTCAATGGCCATGTCATCCTTTTAAGGATTGTGCCCTGCCCCCTTTCTGTCTCAAGCATGTGATTGTAAAAGTGTGTTGTAGATTTAGATTGTCATTCTCAATTCATTACTCTCTCCCTCTGCCACATAGCCTGACTGTACCCTAGAGGAGGCAGAGTAAATTGGCAGGCTCCATCGACGTCGGTCTTGGTCATGTGACTCTCTCTGACCAATGGAATGTTAGCACACATGATGGAGCACAGATTTCAGACATGCTTGCTTGATTTGACTAACCCCTTACCTTCCTGTATCACAATGAGGAAACCATGCCCCAGGAAGCATGACCCTTCAGTTTGGTCCCAAAACAAGACATGTGCAGAAGACCTAAACACAATCTGAAGCCTGAAGCCAAGTCTATCCAACCTTCACCCTGAAGCAGAGCTGCCCAAGCTGGCACACAATCACCTGCACAATTTTTTTAAGTAGATAAATAAATTCATGCTTATAAGTCACTAGGTTTGGGATTGGTTTGCTATACAACATCTTTGCAGCAATCGCTGATTAACACAGAGTCAAACCATTCTCCCCAAACTAAACATTTTAGGTATTTCCAGTTTTTTAATAATACAAATAGTGTACGTGTTTTCGTACATAAAATTGCTCCACTTTTTCTGATCATTAAGTTCAGATATGCTGTTATGATGCTGTTTATGTGGGTAGGTTGAGAAAGTTTTATTTGTGAATATTTTTCTAAAAAGGAAAAATATGAAAAGAATTAGAACAAACTCATGCTTTGTTTCTTAATGTCAGAAAGATTGTAAATATAATTTTGTTTTCTTTCTTGACATTCAAAAAGATTCTTTCCTCTTTCTCATGGAACTTGATAAAACTAGCTCATCTGTAATGTTTCTCAAGTTCTGTCTCTTTCTTCCCACATTCCAAGAACAAAAAAAGTACAGAGGCCTGATTGTGTAGTAGCAGCATCCCATGTTGATGTGGGTGGGCTTCACTGCAAATAAAAGGGCCCTTTTGTTTGATTTTCTAGAGACTGATCGATCTTAATGGATATATGTCATATGTTCCGTTTACAAAAACTGGAACTGAATCAGTGAATCCCACCTAGATCCATTTTCCACCTGGAAAATTCAGGAATATGTGGCTAACTGCTAAATGGGCCAAAAGGTATTACAGTATCTATGGGCAACGGGACCCAGTGTCCAATGTTGCAACAACTTGTGAATAATTCTTTGGAGAGAAACTCTGTGACCTCCTCTGAGTCATCACTCTGCTGAGAACTCTAATTGTTCTCATGAAAATTCCAACTATGTTTTGTTACTGTATCTAAAATAAGGAGGGAGTAGAGTAGGGAGAGGGGAAGGAGAAGAGAGAAGGGAAAGAGGAAGAGGAAGGGGAAGGAGATAAGGAGGAGTTGTTCCTGGAGGTCAGGGAAATTATATATATTCTTTCAATACTTAATGCAATAGTTGCTAGAGAAGAAGGAGAAGGAAGAAAATGGGGAGTGAAGATGGGGGGGAGGGGGAGGAGATGAAGGAAAAAAAGGCAAAGTTGAAGAAGGAGCTGTTCCTGGACGTTAGAGTTAGGGTTAGGGACCAAACTGTGCGTGTGCGTGTGCATAATATGGAACACATAATTGCTAGACAAAGATGTTAAATCACAGAGGAGTCTGTCTGGCTTCTCACTCTTCCAATTAATAATATGCACCTGGAACCAAGCTGTTCCTCTGCAATGCTACTTTACAGGGCGATGCTCAAAGCGCAGTTCCCAAGGCCAGGAGCGTCCACATCACCTGGAAACCTGTTACAAAGGCAAATTCTCAGGCCCTACCTCAGACCTACTTAATCAGAAACTGGAGAAGGTGCGGTCCAGCAACCTGAGTTTTAACAAGCCTTCCATGCGATTCTGATACCTAATAAAGTTTAAGATCCACTGCTCTAGAAAGTAGCCCAGCTGGGACGTGATCAACATTCACAGCTATCCCCCAATTTTTACCATCCATTCTCCGTCCTCATTCTCTTCCGGGAGACTAGGGTTGGCATGGTTACTATCACCACAAGCGTCAGTAATTTCTCTGGTTATTAGAGTCAAAGTGTGGGAAATTCTCTTACCACCACTACCCCTTTACATTGTGGTTTCAATGTCAGTTCCATTTTCAGCAATAAGTGATATTTCAAAACAAAAATGCGATATTCAGATACGCTCCACATGTGTTCCACACAGTGGCCAATCTGGCACCTGAAAAGCGATTTATCTGTTAGTTCAGTTCTCAAAGTCTTTAGTATGCTGTTTGGAATCATTTCCACTAGTATGTGGCTCAGGGGTGAGCCCAGGAGTTCATAAACAACCTTATCAGGTCATTTTCCTAAGTTCCTCCCTCTCCAAAATCTCCTTGGTATTTTCCAGTTCCCGAAGGTTCTCCTATTTGGGTCAGAAAGCTGAGGCTTTATTTACCCTACGCTGAAGGGAGTTTCCCTCGACAGCACCCAAGTCTGAGTCCAAGCAGCAGGAAGACGGGAGAGAAGAAATCGACAGGGGTTCACCTACCTTCTAGGACAACAGGTCCTTTGATTGGAGAAGACAGTACCCTCCCTCGGAGTTCTAGGCGCCTTTGGTTCCCGCTGCTGCCATTGTCACCACCAGCAGGTCCCTTCTCACTCTTCAAGTCTGCACCAGATGGTTTCTCTTGGAGCCCTGTCTATCCTTGTCAAAACCCACTTCTGGGTTTCAGGCTGCCTTGAGTCCAGGCCAAGGAATACCGGAGAGGGAACAAAATGCGATAAACCAGCCACCAGTTGAGTAGTACTTTTTTTTTTTTTTTTTTGCGGTACGTGGGCCTCTCACAGTTGTGGCCTCTCCCGTTGCAGAGCACAGGCTCCGGACGCGCAAGCTCAGCGGCTATGGCTCACGGGCCTAGCCGCTCCGAGGCATGTGGGATCTTCCTGGCCCGGGGCACGAACACGCGTCCCCTGCAGCGGCAGGCGGACTCTCAACCACTGCGTCACCAGGGAAGCCCAAGTTAGGTAGTACTTAATTCTGGTCTTCTTCCCCAAACTGTCTGCGACTGTTTGCTTTTCAGAGTCCCCAAATGGCTGCTCCTTGCATTTTGTCCAAGTTTTATATCCACATTCGGTGGGAGGGATGGGGTAGATGATGCTTACTTTATTTTGCCCAGAACCAGAACCAATCTAGATATTCCTTTTTTATTGAACTAAAAGCTATCTCTCCATAATTTCTTATTTTTAGTTTTTGTTTTACATCCTGGTGTCTCACAAAATAAAGCTTACTTTCCCCCCGCTCAAATCCCTATATCTTCAAGTTTCCTCTTCTCAAAGTTAAAATTAAAAGTGTAATGGTTTTATAAAACTTAGATTTCTTATTTTAGGGTAAATAAAGTCGAACCACAGATGGACTTGGTAGGTACAACTTGTGGGGTATCCAACTTCATTTGCTTTTTTGATCTCCATTTGAAATTGAAAAGTAGACATTGCACAAAGTTTCTTTTCTATCATAAGATATATCAGGATTGGCAGAACTCCTGCATCTGGAGATAACCTTTGTCCCCCACGACCCGGCCACTGCAAATCTGCTCCTTATCTTGGTTTCAAGATGAACCCCAAGACCATCCACTGTGGTCTCAGTCTTACTCCACATAAGTTCTGCAGCAGCTCTGGTCTCTGGTTCCTGGTCTTCTGGAGAAAAAGATAGTTTGCATTCTTTATGGATTTTGGCAACTCTCTATTGACCTTATATTGACTTTTCTCTCTATTGAAAGCTTCAGTGGCTCTGAGCTCGAGAAAATCCAGTTCAGAACCCTGATTTGTTCAATTTGCCTGAAACATATGTACTAACCGGTTTCTTTTTTTTAAGTTGCTCTAATTTTTACAGTAATCTGACATGTTCATCTTTGGCTCTTCTGCAGCATCTACACCTAACCTGCCTAGGTTTTCTCTTGTTTATTATGCTCTCGTTAAGTGATGCCATTTTCCCATGAAGTTTACTTCTGTTAAAATCTCTCCTCTCGGGCTTCCCTGGTGGCGCAGTGGTTGAGAGTTCGCCTGCCGATGTAGGGAACACGGGTTCGTGCCCCAGTCCGGGAAGATCCCACATGCCACGGAGTGGCTGGGCCCGTGAGCCATGGCTGCTGAACCTGAGTGTCCAGAGCCTGTGCTCCGCAACGGGAGAGGCCACAACAGTGAGAGGCCCGCGTACCGCAAAAAAAAAAAAAAAAATCTCTCCTCTCACTAAGAGCAGTCCCCAATTTTTTCTGTTTCAAAGTTCTGCTCCTTTGGGGGACGGTTCCTCTAGGTTCCTGTTTATTATCTCCACTTCTCAGGTCAGTTCCCTGCTTAAACGCTCATATATCATCTAGCACAAAGAAGAGACTCAAAAATATTTGTTGAACAAAAATCTACTGTGAGTCTCATGAATGATGAAGGCTTTCCAGTCTAAAGTAGTTCTTCCCATATCATTAGACCTTCTTTGATGTCTCATTATTTATATGCCCAGGAAGATTGATTTAAATTAAGTCAACAAATATCCATTAACTACATGTGTAGAATTTAAAAAAAAAATCTCACCATTGTGTTTGATTTTAGTCAGACATGTAGTCTAATAATTTTTAAGTACATAATATTATCTATAATATGAGACAGAATGCCATAAGGAAGGTTTATATAAGTTTAAAGAAAAGCCTGTTCCTGATTATGCTATTAGGAAAGACTTTATGGAGAAAATGGAACAGGATAGAAAGCCCAGAGATAAACCCACACACATATGGTCACCTTATCTTTGATAAAGGAGGCAGGAATGTACAGTGGAGAAAGGACAGACTCTTCAATAAGTGGTGCTGGGAAAACTGGACAGCTACATGTAAAAGTATGGGATTAGAACACTCCCTAACACCATACACAAAAATAAGCTCAAAATGGATTAAAGACCTAAATGTGAGACCAGACAGTATAAAACTCCTAGAGGAAAACATAGGGAGAACTCTCTCTGACATAAATCGCAGTAATATCTTTTCTGATCCATCTCTCAGAATAATGGAAATAAAAACAAAAATGAATAAACGGGACCTAATTAAACTCAAAAGCTTTTGCACAGCAAAGCAAAGCATAAAAAACAAAACGAAAAGACAGCTCACAGATTGGGAGAAAATATTTGCAAATGATGTGACTGACAAGGGATTAGTCTCCAAAATTTACGAACAGCTCATGAGGCTTAGTATCATCAAAACAAACAACCGAATCAAAAAATGGGCAGAAGATCTAAACAGACATTTAACCAAAGAAGACATGCAGATGGCCAAGAGGTACATGAAAAGATGTTCAACATCGCTAATCATTAGAGAAATGCAAATCAAAACTACAATGAGGTACCACCTCACACCAGTTAGAATGGGTATCATCAGAAAATCTACAAACAACAAATGCTGGAGAGGGTGTGGAGAAAAGGGAACCCTCTTGCACCGTTGGTGGGAATGTAAATTGATACAGCCATTATGGAGAACAGTATGGTGGTTCCTTAAAAAACTAAAAATAGTATTACCGTATGACCCAACAAACCCAGTACTGGGCATATACCCAGTGAAAACCATAATTCAAAAAGACACACGCACCCCAATGTTCATTGCAGCACTATTTACAATAGTCAGGTCACGGAAGCAACTTAAATGCCCATCGACAGACGAATGGATAAAGAAGATGTGGTACATATATACAATGGAATATTACTCAGACATAAAAAGGAACAAAACTGGCTCATTTGTAGACACGTGGATGGACCTAGAGACTGTCATACTGAGTGAAGTAAGTCAGAAAGAGAAAAACAAATATCGTATATTAACGCATATATGTGGAACCTGGAAAAATGGTACAGATGAACCAGTTTGCAGGGCAGAAGTTGAGACAGAGATGTAGAGAACAAATGTATGGTCACGAAGGGGGAAAGCCGCGGTGGGGTAGGGATGGTGGTGTGATGAATTGGGAGATTGGGATTGACATGTATACACTGATGTGTATACAATTGATGACTAATAAGAAATGTATAAAAAAGTAAATAAAATAAAAATTTAAAAAAAAAGTGTGGGACACATAGCCAGGGCTCAGATACACGTGCTGGTGTAGAGTCAGATGATTCCAGGGGGGAGTAACATGGGTATTGGGGTTTGTAGGCACAAGCAGAACCTGAAATAAGTTTAGAAGGGAATATTCAAGGTTTTTTACATCTTGCTCTTAAAAATATATTCATTTCTTGAGAAATTGAAGAAGTTTTCTTGTCTTTTTCCATTAATAAAATAAGATTATATTTATATATTTTTTTATATATAGGCCATGAATTTAAACTGCAGTGAGTTAGCTGTCTTTTTTGATAAACTGAATAATCTGTTGTAACTTGTCTGGTGTTCTGTTAATTTGGTGTGAAGACAGTCTTCTGTTCTTTCGTTTACAGGGTCCCTTTAATTTTGTGGCTTCCCTGGAAGTAATTCTTTTTTTTTTGCTAAAAGGTAACAGAGTTACAAGTGCAAAACATTTATTTAATTTGTTTAGATTTATTAAACCATGCCCATTCTCTAGGCCTTTGGGGGCATGATCTAGATAAGAACATATGGCATAATTTATTATTTTCTCAACTCTAGTTATGTGGTAAAGCATTGTTTAACTGTCAATGAGAAAATCTCATATTGCTCTCCTTGGAAAAGTGATTTTTTGGATAATGTTCAATTAAATTTAATAAAGGAACATTTTATTTTCTTTAAAAAAAAAATCTAGAAACAATAAATGCTAGAAAGGGTGTGGTGAAAAGCAAACCCTCCTGCACTGTTGGTGGGAATGTAAACTGATAGAACCACTATGGAGAACAGTATGGAGGTTCCTTAAAAAACTAAAAATAGAACTACCATATGACACAGCAATCCCACTACTGGGCATATACCCTGAGAGAACCATAATTCAAAAAGATATATGTAAAACAATGTTCATTGCAGCACTATTTACAATAGTCAGGACATGGAAGCAACCTAAATGTCCATCAACAGATGACACATATATACAATGGAATATTACTCAGCCATAAAAAGAAACAAAACTTAGTTATTTGTAGTGAGGTGGATGGTCCGTCATACAGAGTGAAGTAAGTCAGAATGAGAGAATGGACTTGAGGACACGAGGTGGTGGGGCAGGGGGAAGGTGGGGGGAAGTGAGAGTAGCATCGACACATATACACTACTGAATGTAAAATAGATAGCGAGTGGGAAGCAGCTGCATAGCACAGGGAGATCAGCTCGGTGCTCTGGGATGACCTGGAGGGGTGGGATAGGGAGGGTGGG
Organism: Globicephala melas; assembly: GCF_963455315.2. Classification (NCBI taxonomy): domain Eukaryota; kingdom Metazoa; phylum Chordata; class Mammalia; order Artiodactyla; family Delphinidae; genus Globicephala; species Globicephala melas. Next base: position 10,808,670 of record NC_083321.1, read on the forward strand.
AGGGAGGCTCAAGAGGGAGGGGATATGGGGACATACGTACGCATATGACTGATTCACTTTGTTGTACAACAGAAACTAACACAGTATTGTGAAGCAATTATACTCCAATAACGATCTGAAAAAAAAAAAAAAAGTAAACCCAAAAAAGAAAAGGAAAGTAGTATTTGGAGAATTAATGGAAAGAAACAAAGTATCACTGGTTCAAAACATTTTCATTGATATCCTATCTTCCTTAATGCTACCATTGAATTTTTATTTGTAATTAAAAATAGCAATTTTTAATTACTTAATATTTATTCCTAGTTTTTTTCCATCTCCATGTGAATAAAAGTATTCCATATTACGTGAAAAAAAAAAAAAAAAAGGAAATAGTTTCTGGGAATTCCCTGGCAGTCCAGTGGTTAGGACCTGGTGCTTTCACTGCTGAGGACCTGGGTTCAATCCCTGGTCGGGGAACTAAGATACCACAAGCTGCACGGCCAAAAATAATCACTATCATCATCATCATCATCCCTTTCCCGGATTGTGTAAATGATGAGGGGAATAGTTCCCAATGCCCCAACCCTCGCTCTGCAATGCTCAGAGAGTCAAAAAGAAATAAGGGGAGCAATGACACTGTAAGCTCCCCCTTCTCTTACCAGTTCAGTAATAGACAAATGTGCAACAAAACTGGCTTTCTGCTTTTATCTTCCAATGCCATGATCTACCCCAACAAACCATCGTATTTCCTCACCTCTAACTGACAGCCAAACACATACTCATACAGGAGAGATGTCCCTGCAACCTGTTCTTACTCTCAAGGCCTGGTCAGCACAGAGCTGCCCCTTCTGGGATCCATGGCAGGAGTGGGGGGCCTGCATGTTCTCTTACTCATTCTTTTTTTTTTAATTTCATTAATAGCTTTTTAATATGATTTATTTATTTAATTTATTTATTTTTGGCTGTGTTGGGTCTCTGTTGCTACGCGGACTTCTTCTAGTTGAGGCGAGAGGGGTCTACTCTTCGTTGCAGTGTGCGGGCTTCCCATTGCGGTGGCTTTTCTTGTTGCAGAGCATGGGCTCTAGGGTGCGCAGGCTTTAGTAGTTGTGGTATGCGGGCTCAGTAGTTGTGGCTCACGGGCTCTAGAGCGCAGGCTCAGTAGCTGTGGCGCACGGGCTTAGTTGCTCCACGGCATGTGGGATCTTCCCAGACCAGGACTCAAACCCGTGTCCCCTGCATTGGCAGGCGGATTCTTAACCACTGCACCACCAGGGAAGCCCTCTTACTCTTTCTTGATTCTCCTTTTAATGGCCCTTCATAGTTTCACCTAGTAAATCTTTTTTCACCTTTAAATAAATAGTATAGGGATGTCCCTGGCAGTCCAATGGTTAAGACTCCGCACTTCCACTGTAGGGGCATGGGTTCCCTCCCTGGTTTGGGAACTAAGATCCCACATGCCCCACAGTGCAGCCAAAAAAAAAAAAAAAGTATACAAAACAAACACTTAAACTTTAAAATGTTTTCTCATTATACTATCAAAAATCATTTTGGACACCCCCAATGGTTACCACATACCACATGTGGTAGGCTGAAAAATGGTCCCCCAAGTCCTAATCCCCAGAAACTGTGTTACTTTATATGGTAAAAGGGACTTTGCAGATGAGATTAAGGGTCCTGAGATGAGGAGATTATCCTGGATTATGCAGTTGCCCCCACTGTTATCACAGATTATTTATAAGAAGGAGGAAGGAGGGTGGGAGAGAAAAATGTGACAACAGAAGGAGGGTGAGAGAGGGAGAGTTTGGGAGATGCTATGCCGCTGGCTTTGAAGATGGAGGATGAGGCCATAAGCCAAGGAATGCAAGCAACCTCTAGAAACTAAAAAAAGGAAGAAAACAGATTCTTGCCTAGTGCTTCCAGAAGGAACACAGTACTACAACCCATTCTATTTATTTATTTTTTTATTTTTTTGCGGTATGCGGGCCTCTCCCGTTGCGGAGCACAGGCTCCGGACACGCAGGTTCAGCGGCCATGGCTCACGGGCCCAGCCGCTCCACGGCATGTGGGATCTTCCCGGACCGGGGCACGAACCCGTGTCCCCTGCATCGGCAGGCGGACTCTCAACCACTGCGCCACCAGGGAAGCCCTACAACCCATTTTAGACTCTGACCTCCACAACTATAAGAGAATAAATTTGTGTTGTTTTAACCCACTAAGTTTGTGGTAATTTGTTACAGTAGCAATAGTAAACTAATATACTACCATTCAGCACTTAACTCATACCTAATAAACTACCCCCGTCCTGCTCAAGACACTTTACATAACAGATTCTTAACTTTTTACATAATAGACTCTAAAATATATTATTAGCTGTTGGAGGCTGTCATTGAAAGGACATGATCAGGACTTCCCTGGTGGTCCAGTGGTAAAGAATCCACCTTTCAATGCAGGGGATGAGGGTTCAATCCCTGGTCGGGGAACTAAGATCCCACATACCGAGGGGAAACTAACTCCATATGCTACAACTACTGAGCTCACGCACCTCAACAAGAGAGCCCGCCGCAAACTACAGAGCCCATGTGCCCTGGAGCCCACGCCACAACTAGAGAGAGAAAACCCACACGCCACAATGAAAGATCCCGCATGCCTCAGTGAAGATCCCAAGGGCCACAACTAAGACCTGAGACAGTCAAAAGAAAAAAAAAAAAAGAAAGAAAAGATAAATAAATAAATAATTTAAAAAGACATGATCACCCATGGAGCCATGAGCTGGACCCTGGCAATTGGATACTACACACCCCCTCCTCTGTCCTGGTAATGTACACTTTGCCCACCATTCCCACAGTGTGGGAGCTATTTTCAAGGACAAGAGAGTAGGATGTTGTTGAGACCACCTGGACAGTATACGTGACTGGCCCTGTTCTGGGCTCCATATAAACTTTTAAGATTCTGGCAGGCGGGTAAGGAGATCTACTTGCTTGCGGCTGCCCAAGACAAGCCCGTATGTAAGTTCTCTTGCTCTGTAGGTACTTCCTACCACCTACTAATCTGGAGTGGCTGCCTCTTTCTTCAGTCTCTCCTTGCCCTCTATGTATGGGGGGCCAGTGTGTGAACCAGCATGAGCACGGGCCATTTATTTATCTTGTTAATGAGAGAACCGGCAGGATGTTAAGGCTGGTTCAAAAGAGATATAAGAAACTATGAACTATAACTAGTGTGGAAGAGAATGCTGGAGGGGGCTTCCCTGGTGGTGCAGTGGTTAAGAATCCGCCTGCCAATGCAGTGGACACAGGTTCGAGCCCTGGTCCGGGAAGATCCCACATGCCGCGGAGCAATGAACCACAACTACTGAGCCCACGAGCCACAACTACTGAAGCCCACACGCCTAGAGCCCATGCTCCGCACTGAGAAGCCACCACAATGAGCAGACTGAGCACCGCAACAAAGAGTACCCCCCGCTCACCGCAACTAGAGAAAACCCTCGTGCAGCAACAAAGACCCAACTCAGCCAAAAATAAATAAATAAATGAATAAATAAATAAATTTGTTTTTAAAAAAAAGAATGCTGGAGTAAGACTCAAATGTTAAATATCATACCAGTTAATATCCGGCAAGGCAATAAAACTGTCCCCTTTGGGATTATCTTTTCTATCAAAATGAAATCATCGGGCTTCCCTGGTGGCGCAGTGGTTGAGAGTCTGCCTGCTAATGCAGGGGACACACGTTCGAGCCCTGGTCTGGGAAGATCCCACATGCCACGGAGCGGCTGGGCCCGTGAGCCACAATTACTGAGCCTGACGCGTCTGGAGCCTGTGCTCCGCAACAAGAGAGGCCGCGATAGTGAGAGGCCCGCACACCGCGGTGAAGAGTGGCCCCCGCTTGCCGTACCTGGAGAAAGCCCTCGCAGAGAAACGAAGACCCAACACAGGCAAAAATAAATAAATAAATTAATTAATTAATTAAAAAGCCAAGCATTAAAAAAAAAAAATGAAATCATCTCAACTGGACAAAATTAATTTGCAATTTAGCAGTCTTCTACAAATTAACATCTAACTTTACTGAGTCTGGTACCTCACTAATAGTAAATACTAAGTCAAATAAAGTTGCCTCCCCTAGAACTTCAAATTATCCTGAATCAGGCTCGTTAGACAATGTTCTTGTTATAACATAGAAGGGGCGCACAATAACCTTTTTTCCTTATTTCCCAGTTCTGTACAATTTTTCTAAACACACTTGTCCCAGTTACCTATTAGTGAGTAATAAACTACTCCAAAATTTTGTGGTTTAAAACCACAACCATTTGATTATAATACCACAATTTTATGGGTCAGGTATCTGGGAAAGGCTCAGCTGAGTGATTCTTCTGCTTCACATCGTGTTGAGTGGGGTCACTCAATGACATTCAGTTGCTAGCTGAGCTGGTCTGGACAGCTTCATTCACATGTCTGGTGTGGCTGGTAAGCTGGGTATAGCTGGACCCCTCTTCCTCTTCACGTAGTCTCAGGGCCTTTCCACATGACCTCTTCAGCAAGGTAACTGGACATCTTACATGGACTTACACTGTCAATCTTCTTAAAGACTAGACACAGAACTGGCATAGCATCACCACCCCCCGCCCCCTGCTCCATTGGTCAAAGCCATCATAATCCAGTCCAGATTCAAGGAATAATGGAAGTAGAACCCACCTCTTGAAGAGAGAACAAAGAATTTGTAGCCTTGTTTAATCTACCACAAGTTTCATCTTATACATTTTTATTTTCATTATATTGCTAACCCTTTTGTCTAAAGTCTGCTGCACCAAGAGTTCCCATAGCTTTCTGGGATGTCCGTCACAACTTTGTTGGCTACATGAGAAATGACCCTCTGCGCAGCCCACCACTCTTTTTCTCCCTCTCTATAACCCTTTGCAAGCACTCATGGACAATATCTTAAAGCTGCGGTATGCAAAGTGTAGTCCTAGAACCAATAGCATCAGCATCACCTGGGAACTTGGCATAAATGCAATTCTTAGGTCCCACTTCAGACCTACTGAACCAGAAACACCAGGGATGGGGCCCAGCAGTCTGTCAGAACAAGCCCTCTTGGCGAGGCTGGGAACCACTGTTGTAGAGCTGTACGTTACTTAATGAAAATTAATACAACATCTGAAACTAGTCTCACAAGAAAGTACATTTTATGTTCTTTTACCATGATCTAAAAAAAGAGAAGCATGTAGAGAATCTGTAAATACCACAGTGGACTATTTACAGCCTCTGGAGAAAGGACAGACAATACCAAAGCACGGTGGCTTTCACTAACTGATGTTCTCTCTCAGCTGTGAAAAGCCTTTTCCATATACCCAGGCTCGCAGGAAAGACTTTTCTTCCACTCACTCGAGGGACACTCTCCAGGGGCCTCACATCTTATTTCTACAGAATTACTTGTGAAAAGAATTTGTATCCTCTCCATCTTAATAAGGGGCCTATTACACAGCTCAAAAAAATACATTATTCACCTAAAGGGACTCTCATTAATCTCCCTCAAAGACAGTTGGTGCATGGGAAAAACAGGTAATTTTATTGATTGTCTATATGACACCTTGTTTTCTGTTTCCTTCTCTGTATTATTTCTTTCCTTATCTTTTCTTTAAAATTATCCTATAGTTCATTTATATTCAAGCTTTCCTATTTTCTTATATAAACTGCTTTAGCTGTATCCTAAAAGTCTTTATATGTTAATAAGTTTATCATTCAGTTCTAAATATTTTCTGCTTCCCATTATGTTTTCTCAAGTAGTCCATTAATTAGAGGCACGGAGGTTTTTTTGTTTTGTTTTGTTTTAATTTCTGATCTCTAACATAATGATCAGAAAACAGGATCTGCAACATCAGGAATCAGCAAACTCTTTGTGTAAAGGGCCAGACAGTAAATATTTCAGGCTTCGCTAGCCAAATGGCCTCCACTGTAAGTATACAACTCTGCCTTGGTTGCCCTAAAGCAACCAAAGACAATACGCAAAAAAATGAGGGTGGTTGTATTCCAACAAAACTTTACTTACAAAAACAGGCAGCTGGCCAGATTCGGCTGTGGGTCACAACTTGCCAACCCTTGGCCTACGTGGCACCAGTTCTTTGGTCATTGTGCTGTTACCCGTACTACAGGAGGTTTTGTAATGTTCCATGCATGCTTGAAAGCTAATTATCATCTTATCCTTGGCCTGTTCCACTTTAAGCTTTAGGCCTGGCCGATGCAAACATTCGCTTTTGTAAAACCGTCACAGTGATTAAGAGATTGGATTTTTGGAATCAGAGAGAACTGGTTGCCACTTTCCACTGGGTGGATAATATAATTTAGGATAGATGAATTAACATCTCTAATCCTCAGGTTCCACATCTATACGGAAAATAACAGTACCTACCTCACAGGGTTGGCATAAGGCAGACTTCAGTCATTAGTAGAAGTAGTATTAGAATCATCACTGAACCACTACTCTGTGAGGCAGGTTTCATTAAACCCATTTTACAAAGAATTTAAGCCTCAGACGTGTTTAGATAACCTGCTCCACATCTGACAGCCAGTGACAAAGTACTGATTCCCACCCATAACTTCTAGTTCCAAATCCAAAGTTTCCACTACTCAGACTCTGATTAATCAATCTGGTCATACTAACATGTAAGGAATTTACGCCACTCCTAGGTGAGGCTGCATTTTAAGACACCGCGAGAAAGGAGTTGCGAAATCCACTTCTCAATTCTTCGAATTAATTCTTTGTGGTCCAAGTTTAGTCCTTATGGGGAAAGAAAGTTCAGGGCCGAAAGGGCATGCAAGGTGCTAGCGGAGGTAAACCCCCCAAACAGACTTCTGGAGGCAGGCTGCCGAGGCTTACACCCAGGACAAACGTTTTTCTGGGCTTGATCCTGTAAGCAGGTGGTGTCACCCAGCGGCGCACTCAGCCTCGATGACCTTGCTGCCCACGGCTGTGCTGCCCTTCTTGGCTCTCCCACTTCACCTGCCTGGAGCGCCTGGGACCTAAAAATACCTCCCTGGTGGAACCTCCCGGAACATGCATTCGGCTTTTTTTTTTAATCGCCCTCATCACTTTGAGACACACAAATCATAGCCCTGACCCGCTGTCGACTCAGCGGGTGACGTGCCGCTGAAAGTGGCGACGAATTCTGCCCATTTCAATGACCTGAACTTTTATTTTTTCCCCTCCACTCGGCGCATTATCGTATGTCGTGAGAAGTGCCAAGCAAAACCCGCGAAGACCGTGTTGGACGCTGGCAAAACAGTCTAGGAATCTCCATTTCTCCCAGTCCAGGCTAATCCTGGGACTCTTCAAAGCCTTACCCTGTGACAATCACAAGGCTTTTCTCCGCCCCGTCGGTGACGGAAAACTCGTGACTCGAAACTGAGCGCCGGGCGAGCACACAGAAGCCAGAGGCGGAGCTACAAGTCCAGATCGCCAGGAAGCCCCCGACGGGCGGCGCGTGCGCAGTGTCTCGCCATGGGACCTCCTTCCCGCCGCTGAAACTAGGAAGCGGGACGCCAAATCTGTCCCCGCGCAGCCGCCGCCGCCGGGCGCCGAACGGGGCGGCCGCCCTCCCCGAGGCGCGCCTGCGCACGTTCCCACGCACGCTCCGGCGTACGGCGGCGGCCAGGGGTCGCGAGCCGGTGGAGGACCCGCGCGCGGAGGAGCCCGCAGAGTCAGCGCTTCTTCCCTCCCTCCCCTATTCCCCTCCCCGCTCCCTCCCCCCCCCAAGAATGTTCCGCTACGAGGTGAGTTGTTTCGACCGGAAGTGACCCCTCCCTCCCTCCCTCCCGCACGCGCCCCTCTTTCTCCCTCACCCTCCGCGCGTCTGTCCAGCGCTCCTGGGGGGAGGGGGGGGAGGGGGGGCGGCGGGACCCGCGGGACCGAACGGAGTGCGTTGGGTCTGGGGTCGCGGGTTTAATCCGAGGGCTGTGAGCTGGCTTCGGGGGGCGGGACTGTCCTATCAGTTGCCACTGAGGAGAGCTGACCTATGTTTTGGGGTGGGGAGGGCCCCTTACGTGCCTTAACCAGACCACCCCCCACCCCCGGAGGAGTGAGGAGTAGAGAGCGTTGCACCCACCCTCGGTGGCTCTTGAGGAAGCTTCACCCGAGAAAGCCCAGAGACGCGTTTCCCGCCCTGGACCCGGAACCATCTCCCCTCCAATTACTTATACACACCCCCTTACAAACCGGCGACCGTCAGGTCCTGGGGGCCTGGACTCGCCCTTTGACTGGGGCCAAAGACCGTTTACTAAAGAGGACTCCGAGTTGGGAGGGGGCGTGTCCAGCAGAAGTTCCTTCTGGGCGAGTGGAGGGGGACGTGGGTTTGGTGACGGTCCGGGTATGTAGCAACAGTCGAGAGTCCTGACAGTGTCACTGGTTCGCTGTATGACCTTTAGCGATTCCTAATCATTGGACAGGGTTTCTGGATTTGTAGAACCAAAGGGTTGGTTTAGATGACCCCTAAGAGTCTTTCCAGTGTAAAAAGCAGTGATTTGGTTAAGTAGATCTTTGTGATTTGGGAGTGCTTCTGGAAGTTGCCTGTGATGGGGAGGCAGTTGCATGCTTGCTTTGTGTAAGTTTGGGAGACTTAAGATGGGTAGGATGGCCGTTTGACCTAACCTTTCATTTGGGAACATCCTGGCTAAGAGGTAGCCAGTCAGGGTGTATCCGAAATGTGACTTCAGAGAGCGTGTGGAATTCCGATCCTGAGTCTTTGAAAACTGGGGACACATATACTTGGTATTTGATAGGAATGTTTCAAGATCAAACTGCCTTTATGTAAACATGGAGAGAGATGATGAGATGCAGTAGGCAAAGTTCCCAAAAGAAAAGAAAACTTGGAAAATAAATCAGTTGAAAACTGAAATGGGGGTGGGAGGGTACGTTTAAGATAGAACACATCTAAGTGGTTAAACTGGTGATATCTAGCGTTGTTTAACAATACCCAATGTTTGCCTAAATCTTTGCCTCATTTGATCCTCACAACAACTTTCTGAGGTAGGTGGTATTGTCCCTGCATTACCACTTAAGAGATTGTGGCTTAGAGGCTAACACAGCCTGAGACAAAATAGATGCTCAGGGGTATTGAATGAATTAATCAGAAAGGATGTGACTTGCCCAAGTTGGTATCACTTGTAAGAAAGAGTAGAGACACAACTTAAACCTGTCACATCACAGCTTTTCAAGAGTTCACTTAATTGTGATTGAACACTTAGCTTTCTCCTTTATCACCAGAGTTTGGATCTGTAGGAAAACAGAAGGGGAAAAGGAAAATGAAGAGAAAGCTTTAAAAGGGAATAATAAAATAGTTGAAAAGGTGACATGAATATGAGGAAGATGAGAATTTCGTTGAAAAATATAGGTAGAACTCAAGCAAAATAATAAAATGTTCATTTTCACTTGTCATTATTATTGTAACCAGTGATGGAAAGGAAGTTGGCAGGCCTCATTTCTTGGTTGCATGAGGAAATGCTGTTATTATATTCTTGATAAATAGAGAAATGGAAGTTTGGGGGAAGAGGTTAAATAAGGAATAGGAACGAGAAGCTGAAGGAAAAGGTACTGAAGTCTTCCAGTGTCAGGGAAATTGGGGGGTAGAAAAAATGCCATGTGCACAAAAAGTCATAATGAAGCTATTGTGTTGATCGGGAAGATAAAAACATTTTTTTAGAGCGAGGTTGTGAACTTCATGAATAGCTGATCTCTTTTTTCTCTTTTTTTAGTCTTTGGAGGATTGTCCTCTGGATGAAGATGAAGATGCATTTCAGGGCCTGGGAGAGGAAGATGAAGAGATTGATCAATTCAATGATGATACATTTGGGTCAGGTGCAGTTGGTAAGTGATATCTTTCTTTTATAATGTCATCTTGGCCTCTTGCTGTTTTCAAATGCTCTCTTTTATAAGTACTTTTGTCTAAGTAGGCGTAACCTCATTCACAAAGTTGGCAAACTGTTCTGTTCTTCAATCCAAGCATCTACCCTCCTCCTCTGGGCTTCTTTTTGCCTCACTTATAAAACCAAGTGTTTTCTAAGCCCTGTCCCTTCCAGCTTTATGATCTATGGCTCTAAGTTGACACTATAAGGAATTCAAATGATTAGAGAAGTGGACATTTTACAAAGGTTTAAATAATCCTAGAAGAAGGAAATTTTTATTTGTGGAACATGGAACTTAAGGAAAACTAGTGGACTAGGAGAAAACTCAGATTCAGATGTATATGTTTTAAAATTCAGTTGATCAATAATATATTGCATGACCCTGCTATTGCCCTATAGTATATTCAATAAATAAAGTTTTTTATTCCAAGAATTTTGGTGATAGAAAGTCTTCATAAGTTAGAAAAATGTTGTGCACAGGTGAAATTTTCTCATCCTTGGGTATAGATAAATATTCCTGGTGTTGGAAGTGGTTAAAAAATTAAAGAGCCAAACTAAACTAGAGGCCACAGTTATAATTACTGAGATGAAAGGTTTAGGGAGCAAGCTTACATAATAAAGTTTGAGAGTTAGAGATCCTGGAACAAGTATACTAATAAGTTAAAATTAAACTGTACTTCGGAAAGATGAATAGGTAAGGGAAGTCCCTGGTGGTCCAGTGGTTAGGACTCTTTGCTCTCACTGCCAAGGGCCCAGGTTCGTCCCTGGTCGGGGAACTAAGATCCCGCATACCCCGTGCAGCCAAAAAAAAAAAAAAAGAATAGGTAAGGCCAGAAACTATAAAACCCTTAGAGGAAACATAGGCAGAACACGCTATGACATACATCACAGCAAGATCCTTTTTGACCCATCTACTAGAGAAATGAAAGTAAAAATAAACAAATGGGACCTAATGAAACTTAAAAGTTTTCCACAGCAAAGGAAACCATAAACAAGACGAAAAGACAACCCTCAGAATGGGAGAAAATATTTGCAAGTGAAGCAACTGACAAAGGATTAATCTCCAAAATATATAAGCAGGTCACGCAGCTCAATAGCAAAAAAACAAACAACCCAATCCAAACATGGGCAGAAGACCAAATAGACATTTCTCCAAGGAAGACATACAGATTGCCAAGAAACACATGAAAGGATGCTCAACATCACGAATCATTAGAGAAATACAAATCAAAACCACAATAAGGTATCACCTCACACTGGTCAGAATGGCCATCATCAAAAAATCTACAAATAAATGCTGGAGAGGGTGTGGAGAAAAGGGAACCCTCTTGTACTGCTGGTGGGAATGTAAATTGATATAGCCACTATGGAGAGCAGTATGGGGGTTCCTTAAAAATCTAAAAATAGAACTACCATATGACCCAGCAATCCCACTACTGGGCATATACTCTGAGAAAACCATAATTCAAAAAGAGGCAGTACCACAATGTTCATTGCAGCACTATTTACAATAGCCAGGACGTGGAAGCAACCTAAGTGTCCATCGACAGATGAATGGATAAAGAAGATGTGGTGCAGATATACAATGGAATATTACTCAGCCATAAAAAGAAATGAAATTGAGTTATTTGTAGTGAGGTGGATGGACCTAGAGACTCATACAGAGTGAAGTAAGTCAGAAAGACAAAAACAAAAAACAAATACCATATGCTAACACATATATATGGAATCTAAAAAAATAATGGTTCTAAAGCACCTAGGGGCAGGACAGGAATGAAAATGCAGACGTAGAGAATGGACTTGACACGGGGAAGGGGAAGTTGGGATGAAGTGAGAGAGTGTCATGGACATATATACACTACCAAATGTAAAACCGATGGCTACTGGGAAGCAGCCACATAGCACAGGGAGATCAGCTTGGTGCTTTGTATCCACCTAGAGGGCTGGGATAGGGAGGGTGGGAGAGACACGCAAGAGGGAGGAGATATGGGGATATATGTTTATGTATAGCTGATTCACTTTGTTATACAGCAGAAACTAACATATCATTGTAAAGCAATTATACTCCAATAAAGATGTTAAAAAAAAAACCCAAAACATTGTATAGAGGTAACATTTTAACCACAATTCTGTCAGTATTGTGGGGTTTTGTTTTAGTATTGTTTTAAAATAATTTCTGTAATTGTTTTAAAATATTATCTTGTAGCTTTAATTTTGTCCATTCCGTTTCAATAAGATTTGATGAACACATTTGGGAAAAAAAAAAAGATGAATAGGTAAGAGTCCATGGAACTCTCTTTGCTTTGACTGTTGGTGTTGAAAAGCAGCAATGACCACATTTATGTTGGGATCTGTGAATATGTGGGATTTCAAATATTCAAGTTAAGTAATAAGAAGAGGAAATTTATCAGTAGTGGGTAACCCTAAAATGTTCAATATCAAAAACAAATGAGAGGTCTTAAAAATGTTGTATTAGGACTTCCCTGGTGGCGCAGGGGTTAAGAATCCACCTGCCAATGCAGGGGACATGGGATCAATCCCTGGTCGGGGAAGATCCCACATGCTGTTGAGCAGCTAAGCCTGTGCGCCACAACTACTGAGCCTGCACGCCACAACTACTGAAGCTCGCCCGCCTAGAGCCCGTGCTCCACAGCAAGAGAAGCCACCACAGTGAGAAGCCCGCACACTGCAACAAAGAGTAACCCCTGCTCGCCGCAACTAGAGGAAGCCCAGGTGCAGCAACAAAGACCCAATGCAGCCAAAAATAAAATAAAATAGTTGTACTGGTTACTGGTTTTGCACTGACCTAAACAGCTTAAGTTTATTTAAGCTTAGACTGAGTTGAATGAACTGGCAAAAATGAAAGAGTATACTGTTTTCAATCAGGGTTTACAGAATTCCTTGAAGAGCTAAAACTGCTGCTTTTGGAAGCAGCAAGAGAAGCATTTAAGGTAGAAGCTAGGCTTATTACAGAAGGGAACCGAAGACCTTTTGGATTACAGCCATAGTTTAGGGGATGAGATTGTCCAAGAGGATGACATGATCTCAGATGCTGTTCTCTATCCATGGAGATCACAGGGAAAGGGACATAGAATAGAATGACGAAAGCAGGGAACTGATGTGAAGTGCAAATTATATTTGAAACTTTAGTAAAAACCTATAGAATACAATAGAAGCTATAAACAGTGTGTGCTTGTTTCTGGAGCTCTTTTTCTCTTAAAATATTGTACTGAATGTTACCATTTTTTAGCAAATTCATCTGTGTTAAAATGAAATTTATTAAAATGAAGTATGTTGAGGTTAGCCAGCATAGTAAATGTCCTCAGTTTTTAACCTGGACAGAAGAGGAATAGTTTGGCCTTCTCATTGACTTCCAGAGTGCTAGACAGTCTTTTTTTCTGAGTTCCTATGTTTCTCACAAGATGAGGAAAGTATTGCCTTAAAAGAATTTTAGAGTGTGCAGAACTGCATTTTATGTGATGGAAAATGAAAAAGCCCCTAGGGTTACACAGTAAAAGAACAGGTGATAAAAAGTAAAGGCAGTTGGGCTTCCCTGGTGGCGCAGTGGTTGAGAGTCCGCCTGCCGATGCAGGGGACACGGGTTCGTGCCCCGGTCCGGGAAGATCCCACATGCCATGGAGCGGCTGGGCCCATGAGCCATGGCCGCTGAGACTGCGCATCCGGAGCCTGTGCTCCACAGCGGGAAAGGCCACAACAGTGAGAGGCCCTCGTACCGTGCAAAAAAAAAAAAAAAAAAAGTAAAGGCAGTGAAGTAGCATATGGTTAGCCCATTTTGTACCCTGAGGCACAAGGATGATTAAGGACTTCTTGGTCAACAAAGTTTATAATGGAGAAAAGATTTCCCAGTGTGAGCCCTTTCCATTGAGAGTATAATATACTTGAATTGTGAAGTTAAAACCTTAGTTCCTCATCTTGATATAAATACTATACGGGTTTATAAAAAGAAAATTGCTTTCTAAGTCAACCTGTGACTTGTTTAATATACTTCTAAAGGTGGATATACAGCTGGTGTAGAGAATTTAAACCAGGAGATAAAATGTCAGACCTATGACATACATTTTGGTTTGTTGGTTTTTAACTCAAGGAGTGAGTATCTTGAGTAATACCTGTTAGTACAGTAGTTATTTTAAGTCACTGGCTACAGATGCTCTGATGTCACCTTTCCTTAAGAAACTAGTCACTGTCTTCTGCATGGAAAAATGTTTGCATCATCTTTGAGCAGTAAATGGGCCACAGTAATCTCAACTTGTTCTCTAAAAATAAAAGCTTACACTTACAAGGTGCTTATTATGTGCTAGGGACCATTCTGAGTGTTTCATGTATATTGTTAATCCTCGTAGCAGCCTTGCAAGGTAGGTACTATTATTATCCTCATGTTAACAAATGAAGAAGGAAAATGCCAGAGATGTTAAGTAACTATAAATACAGTCAATGTAAGCTACCAGTTATGTTTTAACAGTCTCTGGGGGATCTTTGGGAATCTCCTGCCTCCACATGGAAGGGCTCCCCATTCTTTCTACTTCCTTTTTATTGATAGCTGCTAAAATCTTTAGGGACTGAGATTGCTCTAAAATTAAATCACCTCTACTTCCTGTTCATTTTGTTTTTATTTAGAAACAAATATCTCTGAGACAGACTTGAGGGGAATTACCACAGCAAGCATACATTTATAAAAGCAGCCAGGAATTCAGTAACCCACCTCAGGGTATAGGTTAATTAGTTCAAGGAAAACAGTTATCTCTTTCCCTTCATTTCTCTGTTTTTTTTTTCCCCTACCCTTTATCATTTTGATCAGTGTGGGTTGAGGTCAAGCATTGGCATATCTAAGTATGTTTTTAGGTCATTTGAAAAGGATACAGAGTGAGGTATCCTTTTATACTAAGGACGTGTGATCTCTGACATTACTGTTTCAGATGATTTTTCGCAAGAGCAAGAAATATCTAAAATGAACATGATGGTGTTCTGTGGCATAGATTTCTTTGCTTACATGTTTGAAAAAGTAACAATTCACAACAGAGCCTTTCTCACAGAATATGGCTACTTAACCAGCATTTTTTAAATTAATTATTAAGGACAAATAGATTATCATCTTTGGTGGGACCTAGTAAAGTTAGTAAATAGGATTATGAGAAGTGAATGAAATCAATGCAAATTAGAACTCTTTTGCATTAGAATCAATCTTAACAAATCAGTTTCTTAAATTTGGGAAATAAATGTTTAAAAAAATCCCTTAATTCAGGATTATAGACTCCCTTTTTTTTTTTTCCCCCGGCATTGTTGAGTCAGTAAAATTGCAAAAAGCAGTTAGTCCTTCAAAACATGCTTAGCTTACTCTTCCTTAGCAAAGATGATACAAATATTAATATCACAATTGATTTTTAATTACACTGTTCTTTAAGCATATTTTTTAAATAGCTGATAATTTAAATTAGTGCTGTAATTTTCATCTAAAGTAGATTTTTCCCTTTATCACAAGTAGTACATTCACATCTACCGCAGTGCTCAAAGGCTAGACGGTGGTTCTGATCATACAAATTATAAATTTGGGAGTCCCACTTACCTCGTTTTTTTTGTTTTTTGGCCGCGGCATGCGGGATCTTAGTTCCCTGACCAGGGACTGAACCCGTGCCCCCTGCATTGGGAGCATGGAGTCTTAACCACTGGACCGCTAGGGAAATCCCTTACCTTGTTTTTTTTTTTGGATCACTAGTGTTATATGATACATTGTTATATAATAAAAGTAGCAATTTTAAATGTTTATAATCTGACCCTGAAAGGGACTTAGGCTACTTAAATTTGTTATACATCTGAAACTAATGTAATGTTGTACATCAACTATACTTCAATAAATAAATTAAAAATTGCAAATAATCCAAATTTCCATCAGTAAGGGATAAGTTAAATTACTTTATTAGTAGAATAGAATCTTATATAGGTATGAAAAAGAATGAGATGATATTATCAGTAGTTATGTGTTCCCACTTTAAAAAATTTAACATACCTGAAGAATTATGGGGAACTTTCACTTTGTAAGTTACATATTTGTGTAATGTTTAAATTTTTTTAACAAACATGTATTTTAACAAGTTGCATATGAGCCCTTCAGAAAGTCTAAATCTTTTTTTAAGTGGCTACCATTAATTACACCCTTAGTATATACCAGGCACTTTTTTTTTTCTTTTTTTCTTGTCGTGGTGCTCCCACTTCTTCCTTCTGCTTTCTTTAAATGAGGTATATAGAAAAATATGGGGAGGATTGTCATTAAGGACACTTTTTCAGAATTCTGTGTTTTTATGTTAGTAATTACCTGTTATCTCTCTGTTTTGAATTTTGCAGGACATACAAAACAAAACTAAAATAAGAATAAAAATATATAACATTTACAAAAGAATACATGGGGTTTTGGTGGGTTAGAAAGTAGTGCATGTTCAGATGAGGTGAAGGTAGAATTAAAATGAAAAGATTATTTAGGGAAAGCGTCAGTGAGGAGGGAAAGGTATCTGAATTTGAACGCTGAAAGGAGCAAAGTAGCAGAGCTTTTATGATGGAGTCAGAAGGGCATGATGAGCGCTGAGGTCGAGGAGAACTGGAATGAGAGAAGTGACGGAAGTAAGGTCTGGTCTAGAGAAGCCGATAGAAGGTTCTGAAGATTTTCATCTGTGCTGTAGCTGGACCCCAAAACAATGCTGTGTCAGCATAAAAAACAAAAAACAACAAAATAACCTAGTGCCAGTGCTACAGATTATATAGTAGTATGTAGAAATAGACAGTTAAAGCAGAAGAGGACCGACGCTGGTCCAAGTCACCCTCACCTTTCCTGTGGCATACTTGTAGTAGCCTCCTAACAGGCCTCCATGCTTCCAATAGTGTTACCCCCTTCTCTGCAAATCTGTTTTCAACACAGCAGCCAGAGTGATTCTTTCAAAAAGTCAAGCCACATCCGAACCTCCAGCGGCCCCACTTCAGAGTGGCTCTAAAGGCCCTGTAGGAGCTCTCCCACTTTGACCTCATTTTTCTTCTCCTCTTCACCCCTGTTCATTCCAATCCAAGCACAGTCCTTGCTGCTTCTCAAAATCGTCAGTCTCTCATCTTAAGGCCTTTTTACTGACTGTCCCTCTGCCTGAGGCAGTCTTCTCCTAGATATCCACATGGCTAACTTATTCTTGATATTTTGCTCAAATGTCACCTTCTCAATGAGACATACCTCTGACCATCCTAGTTAAAGTTTTCAATTTGCTTCTCTTGCACCGTATTCCTGTAGCATATCATCTTCTAATATAGTATCTAATTTACTTATTCGTTACGTTCATTATCTATTATCTGTCTCTTCCCTGCTTAAAAAGCCACAGGAGGGCAGGGATCCTTGTCTGTTTTGTACACCAATGTACCCCATGCACCTAAAACAATGTCTGTCACATAATAGATGCTCAAAAAATACTAATTGAATGACACGAATGGATTTAAAAGCTTGTAAAGAAGATGACACTTACCTAAGAGAAAGTTGTACGCTAGCGCGAGTTTTTGCCTGAAATATCACAGAATCTCAAACCAACAGGTTGTACTATATCACCAACTTAGAAATTGGTTTCAGAATATAATTTGCACATCGTTGCTAATGTATTAAGCTATTACTCCAAAAGTCTGAGTTTATTCCTGGTAGGATGTTAGTTGTTCTCAATAGTGCAAAGCCCACTTTAAATGTGCCCCTTAGTTTAAACCTTATTTCATGACTCTAGATGGATAACAGAAGAATTTTATATAACTTTTTTATTCCAATATGAACTCTGTTTCTTTTTTATGATTTCCTTATAGATGATGATTGGCAGGAAGCACATGAGCGCCTGGCTGAATTGGAAGAAAAGCTACCCGTGGCGGTTAATGAACAAACAGGCAATGGAGAAAGGGATGAGATGGACTTGTTGGGTGATCATGAGGAGAATCTGGCAGAAAGGCTCAGTAAGATGGTGATTGAAAATGAACTAGAAGATCCAGCTATCATGAGGGCAGTACAGACCAGGCCAGTGTTGCAAGTAAGTTACTGTGATCTGAGAGCTATAGCAGACTGATGATTAAAGCAAAGTATTGGGCTTGGCTATTTTATTCCACCTACTATACTGAGAGAATTACATGTGCTATAGAA
Source organism: Globicephala melas (assembly GCF_963455315.2). Taxonomy (NCBI): domain Eukaryota; kingdom Metazoa; phylum Chordata; class Mammalia; order Artiodactyla; family Delphinidae; genus Globicephala; species Globicephala melas. The sequence goes on from NC_083321.1 coordinate 10,826,694, forward strand.
ATTTGGTAGTATAATTCCTGATGATAGCAATTCTAGAGATGAAGTCGGGAAATAAGGTAGATTCTAGAACACTGTAGTTTCTGTTCTCAAGCAGTTGAGGCGCTTTGGGAGCTTTGCTCACCGAAAGCTGGTAAGTTGCCCAGCGAGCCCGCCCTCTTCTAGACTTTGTGTGTGTGTTTTCCTTTTTTGTTAGCCCCGACCAGGAAGTCTCAATTCCAGCATCTGGGATGGATCTGAAGTTCTGAGGCGAATCCGAGGACCACTGCTTGCTCAGGTATTAAACGTTTTCTCGTTGTATAAAAATCCTAATACCCCAAAGCTGGGTCCTGTTGTTGTCCTTTCCTTACTGGAACAATGTATGGATGTATATCCTCTGCCGGTCTTAACGTTGATTATGTCGCCAGCACCCATAGCTGGACCTGTTGACTGTGCCCTCCCCCAGACTCTGTGGTAATGCTCACTTGACTGTGCTTTCTTTGAAATGGTTGAAAGGAGCCATTGGGACTCAAAATTTGACAGCTTATGATCTGAATTACTTAAAGTCATTTTTAGGCAAAACTATAGGGACAGAGAACAGATCAGTGTTTGCCAGTGGTTGGGGGCGGTAGGAGAGGTTGACTACAGAGGAACAATACAAAGGAAGTTTGGGGAGTAATAAAACTTATGTGTCTTGATTTTGGTGATAGATCCAGGACTCTCTGCATTTATCAAAATTTAATGCTATACACTAAAGAGGGTAACATTTTTACTGGATGTGAAATAAAACTAAATGAAAAATTTTTAAATAATTTCTCAAGATATCTGGCATCTGTAAAGGTTATTAAAACATTTCAAGGTAGCTAATTTTTTTAACACTACTTCCTCAATTAGGAAATGCCTACAGTGTCTGTGTTAGAATATGCCTTGCCTCAGAGGCCCCCACAGGGCCCAGAAGATGATCGGGACGTTTCTGAGCGTGCATTACCGAGGCGGTCAACTTCGCCTATCATTGGGAGTCCTCCTGTTAGAGCTGTCCCCATAGGCACCCCACCTAAGCAGATGGCTGTACCCAGCTTCAACCAACAGGTACCTCTCATTAACAGGCACTCAGCCCAGGATATTGGGAATCTGGGCAAAATTATTTGGGAAATTGGTGATGCTGGGAGGAGGGTGGAAGTTTGGGGTAGGCATTAGATTAGAAAGAAAAGTAGCCAATTAGAGGAAAAGGTAGTACAAATAAGAGACACATTCCCCAATGCCCATTGCTGGTGCTACTACTGTTGCTGCTGCCTTTTAATTGGGGGAGAAAAAGGGTAGTGAACCACATTTAGTGTAAATGTCCTTTTTAAAGTGTTTTGCTGGCTGCCCAAAACATTGGCAGAGAGGTAACTGAAAGCTGGGGGGAGTGGGAACACACAGCATTGTCCACATCCCTTTTTACCTTTAAGATATCCCTGCTTTCCCTAGAGCCTGTGCAGTCCTGTTCCATAGACTTTCCTCCACCTGAAACCAGCAGCTGAAAAGGAAGGCCAATTTGGAAGGTATGGGGGGAGGGTGGTATTGGTATGGCCTAGTTAGGCTCAATATCCTATGAAATGGTGGAGTCACAACGTACACGAAAGAGCTGAGCATGGCGGCCATATCATAGGGACTTCAGAATAGGACTTAGTTAATCCTCCAGCTTTCTTATCATTCCATCTCCCTCACTGCTACCAAAATATATCCTCTTGGAGAGAATTTGCAAGTCAGAATATCTGCTGGTACCTCCCTCAGATAGCATGGAAGGGTGGGGATAACTGGAGAATTAGCTAAATCTTCCTCAGTTAAAAGTGGCACATTGCTTGATATTTGTGAGAGGAAGTGACCAAAGGTTCTGTATGTGGACCAAAGCCATAGCAATTTGCTTAGAAGTAGGGCTTTGCATTGAGTTCTGTGTCTCTGCCGGTACTCGAGGGGAGGAAGAATAGGTAGAGGAAAAACTGACTTCACTGAGTGTAGTTGTATATATGTTTGTCCTGATAGGTTCTGTGTCCGAAGCCTGTCCATGTTCGACCCCCAATGCCACCACGCTATCCTGCTCCCTACGGTGAGAGGATGTCTCCAAACCAGCTCTGCAGTGTCCCGGTATGTCACTTTACAATCTAATGAAAATATTTTCTGATCACTGCCTAGTATATAGACATCTCCTAAATCTTACATGTTTTTTATAATCTCCATACTTGAATTTCTGGATCTTCTAGTCCCCGGGTCAGAAGACATAGTTCATCATGTTCCGCTATTTCTTACCTTAACTCTTTTCTTATCTTAAAAATCTAAACTTGACATGATCCGGTTTCTTGCTATTATAGTCCCTCATTCTACTTCTTTCTCTTTCACGTTACATGATCATAGTGCTTTCTAACTTCTGGCATTACTCTTTCATATTCCTTCAGTGGACAGCTCAGCTCTACAATTTGAGAGTTTTTCTATCTAAGTTAATTCTGTATTTCTATTGAGTTCCCCTGTTATTTACGTTTTTTCGTGGTATAAATATAATTTTTTTTTTTTTTTAGAACTCTTCCCTACTGGGTCACCCTTTCCCTCCTAGTGTTCCTCCTGTTCTCAGCCCCCTCCAGAGAGCGCAGCTTCTTGGAGGAGCACAGGTAAGCCTAGGGTTAGCTCAGCCCTTAAAGAGCTTTCTCACTTTCCAATGGTTCACTAGCTGATAACCCCCTTTTTTGCTGTTAATCAGTCACTGCCGCCTCTTATTTTTTCCTTTACTTTCTCAAACAAAGTTACTGATGGAAGCAGTATTCACTTTTCTGTGGATAAAAGTAAGGGGACTTGCTGATCAACTGAATCTAAGATCTTGTGCCTCTTGTAGCTACAGCCTGGACGGATGTCTCCCAGCCAGTTTGCACGGGTCCCTGGATTTGTTGGTAGTCCACTTGCTGCCATGAATCCCAAGTTGCTGCAAGGGCGAGTTGGGCAGATGCTTCCCCCAGCACCAGGCTTCCGTGCCTTCTTTAGTGCTCCAGCCCCTGCTACACCGCCTCCTCCTCAGCAGCACCCTCCTGGCCCAGGGCCTCACCTGCAAAACCTAAGGTACACAAAACAGTTGCCTCCGTTTATCCATTGTCATCTAAGCCTCCTGATCATTGACGTTTAGTGCTGTAACATAGAAGTCTGTTGATATTTGCAAGTGATATATTTTGAGATGTTATTTGATCCTCACGTTGCCAAACACAGAAATGTTTGACCGTCTCCAGGCTTTCTTATGAATCACATTTCCCTCCAGTCACATGCTTCCTGTGTACATTTGCACATTACTAATCACCTTTTTTATTTCTCCTGAAGTTTCTTGTGTCTCACTTATTTTACAAACACACACATACTTACGTATGCACGAAGTGTTTGTCATTTAACAAGAATTATCATACACTAAGGAACAGAGAGGAAGTTCCCTGGCGGTCCAATGGTTAGGATTCGGTGCTTTCACTGCCATGACCTGGGTTCAATGCCTGGTTGGGGAACTAAGATTCCGCAAGCTGCACGGCTCAGCCAAAAAGAAAAAAAAAAGGGAACAGAGATATAGATGTTGAGTTGTCAGCTAATCTCAGTGCTAGCTAGTTGCTTGCTTCCACTGTGATTTTATAACAAGAGGGGTTTAAGTTCCTGCTTCAGTGAAATTGTGTTTTATTACATATCGTATTGTATCAGTTAGGATTCTCCAGAGCAGCAGAACCAGTAGGATATAGATAAATAAGTAAAGAAGAAATTTACTGAAAGGAATTGGCTTGCATGATTGTGCGGCTGGCAAGTCCAGAATGCATAGGGCAGGCCAGCAGGCTGGACATTTTGGTAGGAGCTGAGGTTGCAACCTTGAGTCTGAATTTGTAGGGCAGGTGGGCAGGCTGGAAATTCAGTCAGGACTTCCGTGTTCTAGTCTTGAGGCAAAATTCCTTCCCTGGGAAACATGTTTTCCTTTCAACTGATTGGGCAAGCCCCAACCACATTATCGAGGGTCATCTCTTTTTTTCTTAAGGTCAACTAATTGCAAATGTTAGTCGCATCTGCAAAATGCCTTCACAGCAACATCTAGTTGAGTGATTGTCCAAACAACTGGCCAGCTTAGCCAAGCTAACGTATAAAATTAACTATCACACATATATGTTTCAATGTCATTCCCAAATACTTGAAACTAAGTACATTAAATCTATTAGAGACTTCTCTTTAACAGGAGCAAAAAGAAAAAGAGTTAAACTGCTTTACTGCTGATTCATTCTAATTTTATGATTGTCCTCTTAGGAGTTGAGAATTGGCTTTTGTGGAAGACATAAAAATACAGTGGCGTCTTCCTTCTGAAAGATCTTAGAATAGACTTTAGCATTCCCTTGGGTGAACCTGTATGAAGTTATCCTGTACTGACCACATTGTTAAAAACTTCAAGTCATCAGGATGACAGAATTGCACATCTTTTCCCTTTTTGTTTAGATCACAGGCCCCAATGTTTAGACCAGACACAACCCACCTTCATCCACAGCACCGTCGACTCTTGCATCAGAGACAGCAACAGAATAGGAAGTAAGTACTTATCCTACTCCTTTGTGGTTTCTTAATTTAGCTTTCATTTTTGACTGATTTAGTTTACTTTTTAAGTAAATGTAATCAGTATTGCACTTATTTTAACTGGTTAAGTCAGATCATATATGCTGTTATTTTATGTTTCAACTGCACAAATTCTTCTTTTTTTTTGAATTTTTGAATTTTACTTATGTTTTATACAGCAGGTTCTTATTAGGTATCTATTTTATACATATTAGTGTATACATGTCAATCCCAATCTCCCAATTCATCCCGCCACCACCACCCTTCCCCGCCACTTTCCCCCCTTGGTGTCCTTGTCCATATGTTTGTTCTCTACATCTGTGTGTCTGTTTCTGCCCTGCAAACCGGTTCACCTGTACCATTTTTCTAGGTTCCACATATATGCATTAATATACGATACTTGTTTTTCTCTTTCTGACTTACTTCACTCTGTATGACAGTCTCTAGATCCATCCACATCTCTACAAATGACCCAATTTCATTCCTTTTTATGGCTGAGTAATACTCCATTGTATATATGCACCACATCTTCTTCATCCATTCATCTGTCGATGGGCATTTAGGTTGCTTCCATGACCTGGCTATGGTAAATAGTGCTGCAGTGAACATTGGGGTGCATGTGTCTTTTTAAATTATGGTTTTCTCTGGGTATATGCCCAGTAGTGGGATTGCTGGATCATATGGTAATTCTATTTTTAGTTTTTTAAGAAACCTCCATACTGTTCTCCATAGTGGCTGTATCAATTTACATTCCCACCAACAGTGCAAGAGGGTTCTCTCTTCTCCACACCCTCTCCAGCATTTGTTGTTTGTAGATTTTCTGATGATGCTCTTTCTAACTGGTGTGAGGTGATACCTCATTGTAGTTTTGATTTGCATTTCCCTAATAATTAGTGATGTTGAGCAGCTTTTCACGTGCTTCTTGGCCATCTGTATGTCTTCTTTGGAGAAATGTCTATTTAGGTCTTCTGCCCATTTTTGGATTGGGTTGTTTTTTTAATATTGAGCTGCATGAGCTGTTTATATATTTTGGAGATTAATCCTTTGTCCATTGATTTGTTGCAAATATTTTCTCCCATTCTGAGGGTTGTCTTTTCATCTTGTTTGTAGTTTGCTTTGCAAAAGCTTGTAAGTTTCATTAGGTCCCATTTGTGTATTTTTGTTTTTATTTCCATTAGGAGGTGGATCAGAAAAGATCTTGCTGTGATTCATGTCAAAGAGTGTTCTTCCTACATTTTCCTCTGTGAGTTTTATAGTGTCCAGTCTTACATTTAGGTGTCTAATCCATTTTGAGTTTATTTTTGTGTATGGTGTCAGGGAGTGTTCTAATTTCATTCTTTTACATGAAGCGGTCCAGTTTTCCAAGCACCACTTATTAAAGGGACTGTCTTTTGTCCATTGTCATGGATTAGTGTGTGGGTTTATCTCTGGGCTTTCTATCCTGTTCCATTGATCTATGTATCTGTTTTTGTGCCAGTACCATATTGTCTTGATTACTGTAGCTTTGTAGTATGAAGTCAGGGAGGCTGATTCCTCCAGCTCCGTTTTTCTTTCTCAAGATTGATTTGGCTATTCGGGGTCTTTTGTGTTTACGTACAAATTGTGAAATTTTTTGTTCTAGTTCTGTGAAGAATGCCATTGGTAATTTGATAGGGATTGCATTGAATCTGTATATTGCTTTGGGTAGTATAGTCATTTTCACGATATTGCTTCTTCCAATCCAAGAACATGGTATATCTCTCCATCTGTTTGTGTCATCTTTGATTTCTTTCATCAGTGTCTTACAGTTTTCTGAGTACAGGTCTTTTACCTCCTTAGGTAGGTTTATTCCTAGGCATTTTATTCTTTTTGTGGGATGGTAAATGGGATTGTTTCCTTAATTTCTCTTTCTGATCTTCCATTGTTAGTGTGTAGGAATGCAGGAGGTTTCTGTGCATTAATTTTGTATCCTGCAACCTTACCAAATTCATTGATTAGTTCTAGTAGTTTTCTGGTAGCGTCTTTAGGATTTTCTACGTATAGTATCATGTCGTTGGCACCAGGGACGGGATGGTTTTACTTTTTCTTTTCCAATTTCCTTTTATTTCTTTTTCTTCCCTGATTGCTGTGGCTAGGACTTCCAATACTGTGATGAATAATAGTGGCGAGAGTGGATATCCTTGTCTTGTTCCTGATCTTAGAGGAAATGCTTTCAGATTTTCGCCATTGAGAATGATGTTTGCTGTGGGTTAGTCGTATATGGCTTTTATTATGTTGGGGTAGGTTCCTTCTGTGCCCACTTTCTGGAGACTTTTTATCATAAATGAGTGTTGAATTTTGTCAAACGCTTTTTCTGCATCTATTGAGATGATCATATGGTTTTTATTCTTCAGTTTGTTAATATGGTGCATCACATTGCTTGTTTTGCGTACATTGAAGAATCCTGCATCCCTGGGATAAATCCCACTTGATCATGGTGTATGATCCTTTTAATGTGTTGTTGGATTCTGTTTGCTAGTATTTTGTTGAGGATTTTTGCATCTATATTCATGAGTGATATTGGTCTGTAATTTTCTTTTTTTTTAGTATCTTTGGTTTCGGTATCAGGGTGATGGTGGCCTCATAGAATGAGTTTGGGAGTGTTCCTTCCTCTGCAGTTTTTTTGAAGAGTTTGAGAAGGATGTGTATTAACTGTTCTCTAAATGTTTGATAGAATTCACCTGTGAAGCCATCCGGTCCTGGATTTTTGTTTGTTGGAATTTTTTTTTTTTTTTTTTTTTTGCGGTACGCGGACTTCTCACTGTTGTGGCCTCTCCCGTTGCGGAGCACAGGCTGCGGACACACAGGCTCAGTGGCCATGGCTCACGGGCCCAGCCGCTCCGCGGCATGTGGGATCTTCCCGGACCGGGGCACAAACCCGTGTCCCCTGCATCGGCAGGCGGACTCTCAACCACTGCGCCACCAGGGAAGCCCTGTTGCAAGATTTTTAAACACAGTTTCAATTTCATTACTTGTGATTGGTCTGTTGATGTTTTCTATTTCTTCCTCGTTCAGTCTTGGAAGGTTATACCTTTCTAAGGATTTGTCCATTTCTTCCAGGTTGTCCATAGAGTTGCTTGTAGTAGTCTCTTATGATGCTTTATATTTCTGCAGTGTCTGCTGTAACTTCTCCTTTTTCATTTCTGATTTTATTGAGCCCTCTCCCTCTTTTGCTTGATGAGTCTGGCTAAAAGTTTGTCAATTTTGTTTACCTTCTCAAAGAACCAGCTTTTCGTTTTTATTGATCTTTGCTACTGTTTTCTTTGTTTCTATTTCATTTATTTCTGCTGTGATCTTTATGATTTCTTTCCTTCTGCTAACTTTGGGTTTTGTTTGTTCTTCTTTCTCTAGTTCCTTTAGGTGTAAGGTTAGATTGTTTATTTGAGATTTTTCTTGTTTCTTGAGGTAGGCTTATTGTATTGCTATAATCTTCCCTATTAGAACTGCTTTTGCTGCATCCCATAGGTTTTGGATTGTCGTGTTTTCGCTGTAATTTGTCTTTAGGTATTTTTTTATTTCCTCTTTGATTTCTTTAGTGATCTCTTGGTTATTTAGTAATGTATTGTTTAGCCTCCAGAAGTTTGCGTTTTTTATGTTTTTTTCCTTGTAATTGATTTCTAATATCATAGGGTTGTGGTCGGAAAAGATGTTTGATATGATTTCAATTTTCTTAAATTAACTGAGGCTTGAGTTGTGACCCAAGATGTGATCTATCCTGGATATTGTTCCATGTGCATTGAGAAGAAAGTGTAATCTGCCGTTTTGGGATGGATTGTCCTATAAATATCAATTAAATCTATCTGGTCTGTTGTGTCATTTAAAGCTTGTGTTTCCTTATTAATTTTCTGTCTGGATGGTCTGTCCATTGGTGTAATTGAGGTGTTAAAGTCCCCCACTATTGTGTTACTGTCAATTTCCTCTTTTATAGCTGTTAGCATTTGCCTTATGTATTGAGGTGCTCCTATGTTGGGTGCATATATATTTATAATTGATACATCTTCTTCTTGGATTGATCCCTTGATCAGTATGTAGTGTCCTTCTCTTTTGTAACATTCTTTATTTTAAAGTCTATTTTATCTGACATGAGTATTGCTACTCCAGCTTTCTTTTGATTTCCATTTGCATGGAATATCTTTTTTCCATCCCCTCACTTTCAGTCTGTATGTGTCCCTAGGTCTGAAGTGGGTCTCTTGTAGACAGCATATATATGGGTCTTGTTTTTGTATCCGTTCAGCGAGCCTGTGTCTTTTGGTTGGAGCATGTAATCCATTCACGTTTAAGGTAATTATTGATATGTATGTTCCTGTTACCATTTTCTTAATTGTTATGGGTTTGTTTTTGTAGGTCCTTTTCTTCTCTTGTGTTTCCCACTTAGAGAAATTCCTTTAGCATTTGTTGTAGAGCTGGTTTGGTGGTGTTGAATTCTTTTAGCTTTTCCTTGTCTGTAAAGCTTTTGATTTCTCCATTGAATCTGAATGAAATCCTTGCTGGGTAGAGTAATCTTGGTTGTAGGTTCTTCTCTTTCATCACTTGAAATATATCGGGCCACTCTCTTCTGGCTTGTAGAGTTTCTGCTGAGAAATCAGCTGGTAACCTTATGGGAGTTCCCTTGTATGTTATTTGTCATTTTTCCCTTGTTGCTTTCAATAATTTTTCTTTAATTTTTGTCAATTTGATTACTATGTGTCTTGGCATGTTCCTCCTTGAGTTTATCCTGCCTGGGACTCTGTGCTTCCTGGACTTGGGTGGCTGTTTCCTTTCCCATGTTAGGGACGTGTTTTTTGTTTGTTTGTTTGTTTTGTTTTGTTTTGTTTGCGGTATGCGGGCATCTCACTGCTGTGGCCTCTCCCGTTGTGGAGCAACAGGCTCCGGACGCACAGGCTCAGCGGCCATGGCTCAAGGGCCCAGCCGCTCCGTGGCATGTGGGATCTTCCCGGACCGGGGCACAAACCCGTGTCCCCTGCATCGGCAGGCGGACTCTCAACCACTGCGCCACCGGGGAAGCCCTAGGGACGTTTTTGACTATAATCTCTTGAAATAATCTCTTCATCTCGGATCCTTTCTCTCTCTCTTCTTCTGGGACCCCTAATGCAATTGTTGGTTCATTTAATGTTGTCCTAGAGGTCTCTTAGGCTGTCTTCATTTCTTTTCATTCTTTTTTCTTTATTCTGTTCCACGGCAGTGAATTCCACCATTCTGGGTTCCAGGTCACTTATCCTTTCTTCTGCCTCAGTTATTCTGCTATTGATTCCTTCCGTTGTATTTTTCATTTCAGTTATTGTATTGTTCATGTCTGTTTGTTTGTTCTTTAATTCTTCCAGGTATTTGTTCTTTAATGCTTCTAGGTCTGTGTTAAACATTTCTTGCATCTTCTCAATCTTTGCCTCCATCCTTTTTCCGAGGTCCTGGATCATCTTCACTATCATTATTCTGAATTCTTTTTCTGGAAGGTTGCCTATCTCCACTTCATTTAGTTGTTTTTCTGGGGTTTTATCTTGTTCCTTCATCTGGTACCACGTCGTCTGCCTTTGTCTTTCTGTGAACGTGGTTTTCCTTCCACAGGCTGCAGAACTGTAGTTCTTCTTGCTTCTGCTGTCTGCCCTCTGGTGGATGAGGCTATCTGAGAGGCTTGTGCAAGCTTCCTGATGGGAGGGACTGGTGGTGGGTAGAGCTGGCTGTTGTGTTGGTGGGCAGAGCTCAGTAAAACTTTAATCCACTTGTCTGCTGATGGGTGGGGCTGGGTTCCCTCCCTGTTGGTTGTTTGGCTTGAGGCGACCCAGCACTGGAGCCTACCCACTCTTTGGTGGGACTAATGGTGGACTCTGGGAGGGCTCACGCCAAGGAGTACTTCCCAGAACTTCTGCTGCCAGTGTCCTTGTCCCCACGGTGAGCCACAGCCACCCCCAGCCTCTCTGCAGGAGACCCTCCAACACTAGCAGGTAGGTCTGGTTCAGTCTCCTGTGGCATCACTGCTCCTTCCCCTGGGTTCTGATGCGCACACTACTTTGTGTGTGCCCTCCAAGAGTGGAGTCTCTATTTCCCCCAGTCCTGTTGAAGTCCTGCAATCAAATCCCGCTACCCTTCCAAGTCTGATTCTCTGGGAATTCCCCCTGCCGTTGCCAGACCCCCAGGTCGGGAAGCCTGACGTGGGGCTCAGAACCTTCACTCCAGTGGGTGGACTTCTGTGGTATAAGTGTTCTCCAGTTTGTGAGTCAGCCACCCAGCAGTTGTGGGTTTGATTTGATTTGATTGTGATTGCACCCCTCCTACCGTGTCACTGCAGCTTCTCCTTTGTCTTTGGACACGGGATATCTTTTTTGGTGAGTTCCAGTGTCTTCCTGTCGATGATTGTTCAGCAGTTAGTTGTGATTCCGGTGCTCTCACAAGAGAGAGTGTCCTCCATCCATTTCCACCTTCCAAAAACCGGAGCCCTGAACTTTAAATTACGTTATTAGATTTAATACCTGCCTGCATACCAATGCACAAGCTATAAATGACAAGAGCTTATCAACTTATTTCCAAGTTACTATAATTCTGAAGTACAATTTAGATCTGGGGGGTGCGGAATCAACATTTTATATTCACTGCTTACCAAGTTCTTACCATACTTTTAACTACCTTTTGTTGACCATCTCAGCTCAGACATAATCTTGAATATAGTCTCTAGCATTACATTTGGGTCTTACGTAAAGCCAGCAGTCACTCTTTATCTTTGCCTCTGTTTAATCCTCATTCAAATATATATTTATATATGTGACCTCAGCTGTGTACCAGGCACTGTAGTCAGTTTTGGGGATTGAAAGAAGAACAAGACATATCAAACCCTTGCCTTCATGGAGCTTACGTTCTATCACCATTCTTATATATAAAATAAGAGAATTAAACATAATTTTGAGGGGTTTTTTCAACCTTTCATTTTATGGTTCTTTGTGTGTAATTTATTTTTTCTTTCAAAAAAATTCCAGAATATTTTTTTCAGGGGGAAAAAAACCAATATGGACTCTTAAGACACAAAAAGTACAAACCATAAAGGAAAAGATTAATACATTAGACTGTTAAAATATGAAACTTCTTGTGCCTGCAGTTAACATTATGGTATTATGTACTTCAGAATTTAAGAGTGTAGATCTCATGTTAAGTGTTCTTACCACCACCAAAAAAAGAGAAAGAAAGGGACACGAGGAGTAGGTGTTGGATGTGTCCGTTACTTTGTTTATGGTGATGATAACACAAGTGTTTGCATGTGTCCAAACTCACCGGCTTGTACACATTAAATGTGTGCAGCTCTTTGTATGTCAGTTATCGCTTACCAAAGAGTTTAAAAGTATCTTAATAAAATTTCAAAAATATGTTAAACTTCTGTGTAACAAAAGGCATCAGACACAAGCATGTAATTTCAATAGAGGAAACGTACATGGCTCAGAAAAGTGAAAAGATTTTTCAGATTCACTTGTAATCAGAAGAATGCAAATTAGATAACCATTTTATATCCTCAGGCAAAACGTGAAGTGTCTCAACTGTCATTGTCGGCAGGAATGGCACGCACAGCCTTTTGAGAGAGAATTTGGCAATAAATAATAAGATTGATAATGTGGATACGCTGCATCCTAGCAGTTCTGCTTTTCAGTATATGCCTGTGTATGTTATCATCAACATGGATAAATATGAAAGGCATAATGTTGAATAAGAAACAAGGAGCAGAACTGTATGTCTAGTACCAGTTATGTAAAATGGAATAACACTGTATAATATTTAAAAGTAGATGTACAAGTAATAAAAGTATAAAAACATTTCATGGAGGTTGCATAACAAAGTCAGGATAGTGGTTCCTATAGGAAGGAAGGGAAGGTGGAAACCGTGATCTGGAGGGTATAGGTGGGCCTTCAACTGTAAATGTCACACTGTATTACTTTAATATTACTTTTTAAAAGTCTGAAGCAAATTTGACCAAACAATTTTTTTTTCATTAAGTCTAGATGGTGAGTAAATGGATTTTTTTTAATAGTATTTGCTGGGCTTTTCTATATGTTTGAAGTATGTCATGATTTTCATCAAGTTTTTTTAAAAGTATATAGACTTGGGGTCAAATTGGCATGTGTTCACAATCTCTCACTCTGCTGCCTGGTATCCTGCTTTAGGCTAGCTACTTGATCTCCTTTGGCCTCGGCTTGTTGTCTTACGTGGAGAAAATAAATCTACCTTATTACCTCGTAGGGTTATTGTGGGGCTTGTACAAAAGTCCATAGGCGAAAGTGCTTAGCTTATGGTAAGGCACTTGGATCTTAGTTTTATCTCCTTAATTATGTGTTGCACAGCTCTTTCCTTTCAAATTCTGTTAAGATTCGATTCTTTTTCACTCCTCTTTTAACAGAAGCAAAGGGGAACCTTTTTTTCAGTTGGCCTGGTTTACTGCAGTGCTGTTACAAGGCATAATTCATGTATCCGCTTGGAGTGAATGTGGCATGTATTTGTTTTTCAGTCAGCATCGGAATCTCAATGGCGCAGGAGATAGAGGAAGTCACCGGAGCAGTCATCAGGATCATCTCCGAAAGGATCCATATGCCAATCTCATGTTGCAGCGAGAAAAGGATTGGGTCTCTAAAATCCAGATGGTGCAGCTGCAAAGCACTGATCCCTACCTGGATGATTTTTATTACCAGGTAAGTACTCTGTGCTAGTTTTGAGGATAATAGTTTAGTCCCTTACCCTGGTGAAGGTACTCATTTAAATATTGGTAGAATTAAATATTGATAGAATTTTCTTTTGAGGTAGTCTTCAAGTGGGTAAGAATTGACTAAGCAAATTCTGTCCTCTTTTCAAGCTGAAGAACCTGTCCCACTATTCACTCAAAGGTTTGCATAAATGCCTTTTATTTCTTACCTACGGAGGCTCTCAGACCAATATTTTCAAATCTTTTCGGCATCAATAATCTGGTTCTTTCAATGAAGAATATTGGCAGTCTAACTTTAAAGATATTTCCATTGATGATTATTTTGAAGGCTGGGATTTTTTGATAAAGTAAATTCATAGCAATCTAACAAAAATTAAAGATCAATATATTTATAGAGTACAAGTAGTGTTGTTACCACTAGTATAAGTTAATTATTTCATGATAAAGAGAGACCATATTCTGTGCTTGTTGCAACTGAAATCATCTTCTCATGTGGTAGAATTATTTTGAAAAACTGGAGAAACTGTCAGCTGCTGAAGAAGTGCAAGGTGATGGCCCAAAAAAGGAGCGCACCAAGCTCATTACCCCTCAGGTGGCCAAACTGGAGCACGCCTATAAGCCAGGTGAGGTCCTTATCCCCACAGCCATAATGGAGAGATGTGGTGCTGCTGATAGGATAGAATAAAAATAACTGTAAAGATGATTGGATAGAGATGTGTGAAACTGATGTGTAAAGTATCATTGTCCTTGACAAATGCACAGGTCAGCCTTATTCAAGCATGGAGTGAATGGTTTGACACATGGCCTTTTAGATCCTTTTCTACTTGAGATTCCATGACTTTTTAAAACCTGTTATAATTTCTAGTATCCATAAAATAGATAAGGGGGAAATACTTCAGAGTTTTATTTATTATTACAACCCAAAAAATGGGAAAGGATAGATGTTGATAAGAGATTGCTTTAGATAATACATAGATTTTTGTAGTAAATTGTTAGGCTCTGTGTAAAGAATAGAGAATATAAAGATCTTCTTTGAAAGCTGTCTGCCTGCATTTCTGAGTTTTTATTTGTTGGAAATTTTTTGTCCCTGCAGTGCAGTTTGAGGGCTCTTTGGGAAAGCTTACTGTCTCTAGTGTGAATAATCCCCGAAAAATGATTGATGCTGTTGTGACATCTCGGAGTGAGGATGATGTAAGTGTCTGTAGAATTGTGTGTTTAAAAAAGTCTGGGTCATCACCACTTCTTTGGGGGTCAGTGGATTGGAATCCTAAGGCAGCCAGGCGGGACCGGGGTGGCAGGAGCCTTTGAACTAGGTCAGTCTGGCTGCAGGCAGCATCAGCTATTGACTCCAGTTTTTAAAACTATGATTTTCTCTGTGTTTTAAGATTTTCCTATGATATCCTCATCTTCCACTGCATTGTGCAACTACCTCTTGCCTATCTGTGTGTTCAGTTTATGTGTGGGTTGATTCAGTCAACTCTATGACCTTTGTCCACATTAGTTTTGTTTTAGAGTATTAACTTTCAAAGAGTCAGTATTCTCAAAGTATTGTTACAAATGGAATTACCTATGTGCCAGTAAGTTATTTTTAACATGGGTAAAGAGTTCACATTGAGGAGTCTTGTCTCTTTTTAGGAGACAAAAGAAAAACAGGTTCGGGACAAAAGACGAAAAACCCTTGTCATAATTGAGAAGGTAAGTTTTAGAATTTGTTACTGTAGTTAGTTTCAAATAAGGAACTATTAAATGTATGTGTACTCAACAATGGGAAAGTAAACCATCAGTTAGTGTTGCATGATTTTAATTAATGGATATATTTGTGTAAAGTGCCTATTGTGTGCAGGGCACGCTAGAAAGGAATGTGGCATACCTCACCTATGGTCTCATGAAAAGAACACTGCAATTGGAAGTCCTGGGTTTTTTGTCCAAGCTTGTTCAGTTAACAACTGTGAATG
This sequence comes from Globicephala melas, assembly GCF_963455315.2. Taxonomy (NCBI): domain Eukaryota; kingdom Metazoa; phylum Chordata; class Mammalia; order Artiodactyla; family Delphinidae; genus Globicephala; species Globicephala melas. The sequence goes on from NC_083321.1 coordinate 10,841,904, forward strand.
TTTTGGGGCAGGTCATCTTCCTAAGAAAATGAGAATAAAAATTACACTGTTCTGCCTATGAATTAATTCAGATCTATTTAGTCAGCTCACATATATTTATTGGACATTCTCTGGGTGCTGGGCACTGTCCTGGGTTCGAAGGACAATCAGGTAATATATAAGCAGTTTGTGTTAAAGCATAAATACATATTGCAAGGCATAGAGCATAGGGGTTAGGAGCACAGACCCTGGAAACAGTCTACAAATCATGTCTTTTCCATTTCTCAGAGCTGTGACTTGAGGCAAGTTATTTAACCTTTCTATGCTGTCCTCAGTTTCTTTATCTTTAAAAATGAAAACTATAAGAGTCTGTTTCTCACTGGGCTGTGGTGAGTTAGTATTCAGTAAATGAGGACTTGCAAAGTGTTTAGAGCAATATGCCTGGCACCCAGTAGTAAAATTAGCTGTGACCGTTTTTATTAACATAAGGCATTACTTGGAGCAGTGGTACACGTTGTTTATCTTACAGTGCTGTTGCCGCTGCTGGAGAATTTGGAAAGTGTGTAATCATTTTCACTGTCTGCCTTCTGGATTAGAGGTCAAGGAGGTACAGGGAATGATGTTCAAAGAATTTTTTAAGTTATTCCACTATGTTTTTCTGGGTTTAAAAGAGCACTTTTTCCCTCTCAATCTTATTACAATGCGCTCTCACTCTTTTGTCTTTATCTGGTATTCCTAAACTGTGAAGTTGTTTATCTAATACTCTGAGCTTGCTGAGGCCTGCTTTGTCTCTCACTTAGACCTATAGTTTACTCCTTGATGTGGAGGATTATGAAAGGCGTTACCTCCTAAGTCTGGAAGAAGAGCGACCTGCCCTGATGGATGAAAGAAAGCACAAAATTTGTAGCATGTATGACAACTTAAGGGGGAAATTGCCTGGACAGGAGAGGTAAGAGTAGTGTACTTTGGTAAAAACATAGACTAGCTAGACTCCTTCCTCTGCTACATTGAACTTTATACGTTCTACCCTTTGGATATCCTTCCTTACCATCTCAGTAAGCTCAAAGTCTTCCCTTTGGCCTCAAATGCCACGTCATATAAAATATTTCATAATTCTTTCCAGCCAGGAAAAAAATCTGTTTATTCTGAATTCATTTTTTTCAGCAAGTACCTATTCAGGTATCTGCTAGGAACTGTGCTGGGCACTGGAGATACAGTGGGGAGCATTATTTAGCTTGTGTTGTTGAGCTTACAGATTGCATCTGGTTTATGCTTACTAATGTTCAACGTTGTGATCTTTATGTATTTTCTTTCCTACTAGGAGGGAAAGTATTATAACACTTACACTTCCTTGGGATTTCCATACAATACTTATTTGCTATGGAAACCAGTTGGTTTTCCAGTGGAGACTAAGCTCCTTAATATAACTTCTCTATATCTCTCTCATCTCTCTCCCACCCAGTATCTGGAACAGAATCTTGCTAATGGTAAATGTTCTATAAATCACAATATTTATTTGATGAATGCGAGAGGACTGTGTCTCCTAATCACTCCCTTTCTCTTTGCCCGTTCAAGAGAATTGATGATTCTTCTAAGCCAGGACATACGCAAAACAGAACTTCAAAAAAGGACCTTCTTTTCGGCACACCTTTTCTGGAGTCGGGCTGACAGGGAACTGGTTGAATAAGTTTGGGTTTATCCATAGATTTGACTGTTATGCAGCCATTAAAATGTATGTAGTTAAAGTATTATTTATTGCCGTAGAAGAGTGTTTACAAGAAGTTGTTGAGTGAAAAAAGTCAAGTAACAAAGCCATATAAATTACATGGACCCTTTCTTTTAAATGAAAGATAAAAATATACAATAGACAGCAAAAATGTCTTCAAAATGATAACACTAATAAATTATCTCTGAGATTATGAATATTTTATTCCTTTTTTCTTATATATATTTTCAGATTTTGCTGTTTTACCCATGTCATTTGTATAGTTACTTAAAAGTTAATAAAGGAAATTAATGCAAATAGTTTGATCAATTCTTTAACATAACAGTTTTTGAAATGATGATTTTCAGTATTTATGAAACGAAGAATCACTTTTTTTTTTTATTATTCTTTGAGACTATACCAAAACTCCACAGTAGCTTCTTTATTTATTTAGTTTTGGCTGCATTTGGGTCTTCGTTGCTGCGTGTGGGCTTTCTCTAGTTGCAGCGAGCAGGGCTACTCTCTGTTGCAGTGCGCGGGCTTCTCATTGCGGTGGCTTCTCTTGTTGCAGAGCATGGGCTCTAGGCGTGCAGGCTTCAGTAGTTGTGGCGCGCGGGCTCAGGTACTCCGTGGCATGTGGGATCTTCCCGGAGCAGGGCTCGAGCCCATGTCCCCTGCATTGTCAGGCGGCTTCTTAACCACTGCGCCATCAGGGAAGCCCCGAAGAATTACTTTTTATTATTTGGTTGAGAGTTGGAGAAGTAATTCTATTTTGTAGTACAGATAATTGTAGAGTGAAAATAAATGCAGTGTATTTACTCAGTAACATGTAAGAGGAAAAAAGGGATTTTTTACATTATTCTTGCTGGCCTAAGTTAGCATTCTTCTTTCCCTGCAGGCCCAGTGATGACCACTTTGTACAGATCATGTGCATCAGAAAAGGGAAGAGAATGGTTGCCCGTATTCTTCCTTTCCTCTCCACAGAGCAAGCAGCTGACATTCTCATGACAACAGCCAGGAACCTCCCTTTCCTTATCAAGAAGGATGCACAAGATGAGGTGATCCGCCATGTGTGGGACATCTTTCCTTTGGGTCTTCATAGTTGAAAAGATTTCTAGAATCCAGATTTCTTTTTGTCTCCTTTTCCCTTTTGTACTCTTTTATCTTTGGCAGAGTGATATGATTATTTAAGGCAAAAACTTTACTCCAGGCCTGTATTTTTAATGTCACTTTTTATCCAACAGACCATGTTCCTAAACAGGAGGAAAGCAGTAATTCTGTCTTACTTGGAAGTAGTTGTAAAAGCTGTGGTCTGTATCAGAATTGCTTGGGAAGCAGATAATTCAGCCCTACGCCAATCTTGCTGAATCAGAATTTACAGAGAGACGATCAGGGCTTCTGGGTTTATAACAACATCCCCAGCTGAATCTGATGCTCACTAAATTTGCAACTTATGATCTTGGTTACTTTGTTGGATATAAAGTATCATTCATTGGGCTGTTATTAGTAGCTAACATTGACCTGTAGACTTAGTTGAATGGTGTCCCACAGGAATTGGGCCAGTGCTTTTAAATAATTTTATCTAACCTAGACTGGGCTGGAATTTGAAACATGATTATCAAGTTGATAAGTTAACTCTTGGTAAGAATTGCTCTCTGCTTATGCATGTTGTAATACTTGAAAGATTAGCACAATTTAAAATAGTCTTAGAATTTCAAAACAAGGAATTGATAAGGTTAGCACAAAGGGCTAGCTAGTATTACTCAATGTGAGATTCAGAATAATAGAATTTATGAGCGTGAACCTGAAAGATGTGAAAATTATTCCTTCTGAAATGATAATAGGATTGAAAGAATTTCTTCATTCAGCAAATATTTATTGAATACTTCTATGTACCAGGCACATTTAGGTCCTAGAAATATAGCACCTAGTTCTAGGTGCTGAGAGTTAGGAATCCAAAGATGCCTGCTTTGGTAGAGCTTATCTGCTAGTGAGGAAAACTTGGTTAAGTGTAGAGGCTAAGTTTTTACCTGTATGCGTTAAAGAGTAATAGACCACATCTCTAAACACCATTTTTTTGAAGTAATAGCGTGTTCCAGGTCCTGAGGCATAAAATGTACGAGATAATTCTGGAATATCTTGTATCAGAAAGCATGGAAGCTAAACGATTGCTAGGGTCCTGTGTAGAAGATGCACAGACCACTTTGAAGGGGTCTCCTTTTGGCCAAAATGGGATCATTTGCATCAGAAAGAAAAGTTATAGGAGTGGATTGAAGTAAATCAAATATATTTAATTTAATGAGTTCACAATGGTGTGAAAAAATATACTAATCACCTTCAGAGATTGCTAGGCTATCAACTCATTATTCTGAAAGATGGTAAATAAAGGAAAAGAAGCATTTATCCTGCCGCATTACAACCAAATGTCATGGTGACCAGAGAGTGATAATAGAAAAGTTCTTCTTTATAGAAGGTATATCAGCTAATAAATTCAAAAGAAATGATAAAACTAGAAAATTGCAGTTTTACAGCTCCTAATGGAAAAGCAATCAATCTAGGCAGCAACCATTACTGGTGCTACAAAAGCATTAGGTAAAAGGTGGATGGGGACCTTTACGGTGGTTGGAGCAGCCTGGCGACACCTGAACCCACTGATGACTGTTTTTGGTTTTATTTATGTATGTATGTATGTATTTATGGCTGCGTTGGGTCTTCATTGCTGCGCGCGGGCTTTCTCTAGTTGCAGCGAGTGGGGGCTACTCCTCATTGCGGTGCACGGGCTTCCCATCGCAGTGGCTTCTCTTGTCGCGAAGCACGGGCTCTAGGCACGCGGGCTTCAGTAGTTGTGGCATGTGGGCTCAGTAGTTGTGGCTCGCGGGCGCTAGAGCGCAGGCTCAGTAGTTGTGGCGCACGGGCTTAGCTGCTCCGCCTCATGTGGGATCTTCCTGGACCAGGACTCGAACCCGTGTCCCCTGCATTGGCAGGTGATTCTCAACCACTGTGCCACCAGGGAAGTCCCCCAGTGTTGACTGTTAACACCACTAAGGGGGACAACCGGACACTATGTGCATCTTGATGTGATGCAGTAGAAAACACACAGCTCTCTCCATGAAGTTTTCTTGCCATGCACCACCCTGACCCCTCCATTGAACTTGAATTGAATCGAACCTCTAATTATCAGTTTTTATGGGGAAAAACAGAGGATGGTGAAACCTGTTAAGTGACACCACAGGGGTGCAATTAGCCAGATCCAAACTATGGGACAAATGACCCAGTTTCTTCAACAAATAAATGGCATGAGAAAAGGAGATGGACAGTGACAAAGGAGCTATTAACAGATTTTAAAAGCCTTACCAGCCGAATGCAATGTGTGGATTTATTTGAATCATGATTAAAATAAATCAGCTACTGGGACTTCCCTGATGGTCCAGTGGTTAAGACTCCACTCTCCCAATGCAGGGAGCCTGGGTTCGATCTCTGCTCAGGGAACTAGGTCCCACATGCTGCAACTAAGAGTTCGCATGCTGCCGCTAACCATCCCGCATGCTGCAGCTAACCATCCCGCATGCTGTAACTAAGACCCAGCGCAACCAAATAGATAAATATTTTAAAAATAAAAATAATAATTCACATTGCTGGTCCTAGACTGAATGTCCATCAAGCTAGGATGGGCATGTACCATATTGGCCAAAGCATTGAGGAAAGCCTTTGCTGTGTTGGACTATATTAACTGATGGCATTTAAAAAAAAAAAAAAAAGAATAAATCAGCTGTTAAAAGACATTTTCGAGACAGTTGGACAGACTGAATTTGGAATAAATATTGGATGATAATTAAGGAATTAAACTTTGTTAGGTGTGATAATATTGTGAGAGATTTTGTTAGCGATGCCAATTGAAGTATTTATGGATGGAATGATCTTATATGGGAATCTATATCTTAAATATAGATTTAATAAGGTTGGCAACCTGTTGTTGATTGAATTGTTGTTGAAGTTAGGTTATGGGTATGTGGACTTCACTATACTGGTCTTTGTACTTTTGTGTATGTTTAAGAATGGTTTCATTTTTAAAGCTCTGTTTATTTAGAGTAGTAGATCATGAAAAGGAGTTTTCTGCATCCTTGGATGCTGTTTAAAGTAGAACCAGCCATCACTTTTTATGCCATGGGCATTGAGTGCTGGAAGCACCCTCAATTTCCTTTCAAGTGTCATAACCTAGTTATACCAGTAGCTCTGTATTTTAACTTCCCAGTCCGGGCCTTAAGGCAAAACGGAATGAGTGGACCAGCAGGCTGGAATCCAGCAGCCTTGGAGTCTGGTTCCAGCTCCTAGCTTTGTAACCGAACACTGAGTTTCTGATCACTTAGCTTCTCTAATAATCTATAAAAATTGATTAATCATTTCCTCATTCAGCTTTTATAAAAAGATAAAACAAGGTACAGTTAACTCTGAAAATACTTCTCGATAACTCTGTAGCACTGAGAATTTTACCTGTGTTAGAGTCCCTCTCACAATGCATTAAAGTTGCCAGTTTACTCATGGCTTCTCCTCTATGCCTTAGACCCCTGAGGGTCTGTCCTGTTTACTATTTGTTTTTACCTCACACGCCTGGAACACATCTGAATGTGTTGAAGCATCTAACTGTTTGCGGAGGGAATACTGACGTTTATCGTGAATCTTGCTATGGATTTGAGAAGGGATGTTTACACCCTTGGTTCACACAAGTAATGCTGTTTCCTTTACAAGTTGAATTGAAAAAGTTCTCAGTAGCTACCATAGAATCCGCTGTTAAGATGCTGGTAGTATCTGCTAGGCTTGTCAGCCCTTTTTGGTTAAATCTTGCCTCGGGAAGTTGAATATACAACTGAGCATCCTTCCATCCGTGCCCACTGATGGGGTGTGACTGAAGTAACAGTTGCCGAGATGTGATGCCTTTTTTTTTTTTTTTTGGTAGGTGCTGCCATGCTTATTGAGTCCCTTCTCTCTTCTCCTCTATCATCTTCCATCAGTGACTGTCACCAGCCTTCTGCAACAGCTAATGAACCTACCTCAGAGTGCAGCTGCACCAGCACCCTCCAATCCTCACCTCACTGCTGTGCTCCAGAACAAGGTGGCCTTGCCCTTTTATGTCCCTGAACTTTGAGAGGCGTTTAAATTTGAGTTATGAGTAAAGATAATGACTGCTGTGGCAATTGTAAAAAAAAAAAAAAAGGCTTCCTTCAGCCTTTTACATTAAGCTTATAGTGATAAAAACTAGAAATAACAGTGGTTTCAACAAAATAGAACATTCTGTATCTCATGTGGAATAAATCTGGTATGGTGACTGCATGGTGTCAGGGGTACAGGCTCCTTCAGTTTCCCTTCTTTGCCATCCTTAGCAGTGGCTGCCATGCTTGTGACCTCTAATGGTCCACGATGGTTGTGGAATTTAAGGTTCCACTTTGCACCAGGAAGAGAGGTGTGTTTAGAAAGCCAAGAGGTGTGGAGTAGCTGTCTGTCCTCCTTATTTGGACCTTTTCCAGGAGCTCTAACCACCAACTTCTACTTAATCTCAATGGCCAGATCTTAGTCACATGCCATGCCTAAACTGCAGGGAAGGCTGGAGAACGTCTTTTAGTTCACGCCATTGTCACCACAAATAGATCTAATAGGAGAAGGAAAGCATACAGTATTAGGTAGATAATTAACGGTCTCTGTCATAAGAGACTATTTCATATTTCATCTATATCAGGTTAAAGACCCAGAGACTCCTAGGGGAAGCTGGATACAGAAGAAGAACATGAGCTTTGAGACAGAGCAGGTTTCCACTCCTTCTCTGCCACATCCTAGCTCTGGGACCCTGAACACATTATTTCACTTTGCTGAGCCACACTTTCCTGATCTGTAATGTGGAGGTGATGAGGTCAGTGTCAGAGTTGTCCTGTTTCTTAGAAGAGAAAGCAGCCGTGAACGGTTCAGTATAATGCCTGGTACACAGTGAGCACTCACTAAGGGCCGTCTGTTACAGTAGAGGGAAAAGCAGACCCAAGGCCTCTTTCTTCTTATACCTGAAAACCTGCCAAGCATGGCTCGGAAAGGCCGCGAGTACCTCAGAGGCTGAGAGGGTGATGGTGCCTCAGGGGGCATAAGACAGGGGTTCTGGGGTAGTCAGTTGTGTGCCTTCCATGTTATTTGGTCTCTTAGCTTTAATTTTGATAAAGACAGTAGAAAAGCATGAAGTCAGACAAGGTTATGTAACCCGTTGTTTTTCCGACAATGACATGAAGGGAGCTTTTTTGGAAGGCAAGGTTATCCTGTATGAGGTGAACTCAGAAAGGAGGGGATGGAATCCCAAAATATCCCCAGCTTCTCTTTATGGTCCATTATAGCTGTGATTCATACATTTAACCTAGGACTTGAACATCCTGTCTAAGCCTTTATATTTCCAGATATGTGTGTCCTTTTTTAAGGAAATTTTCTCTTCATTCCCTGATCATCGCAGTTACCTTTCTTTGTATGTTTTCTCACAGGTCTTAACACCATTTTTCTTAATTCAAATTCTATTTAATGTCTTTTATTCTATGAACTTTAATTTTCTGTATCAAAATTTGTCTTCATTTAACTCTCCTTTTTAATCCATTTCTGTTCTGGTGAACAGGAGAAAAGCTAAATCCCACATTGCCCATGGCAAGGAGAAGTCGTCTTGCCCCGTCGGGGTGGGGTGGGGTGTGGAGGACTGCTGGACACTGGGCAAGGAGAAGTTGTCTTGCCCTGTCGGGGTGGGGTGGGGTGTGGAGGACTGCTGGACACTGGGCAAGGAGAAGTTGTCTTGTCCTGTCGGGGTGGGGTGGGGTGTGGAGGACTAAATCCCGCATTGCCCGTGGCAAGGAGAAGTTGTCTTGTCCCGTCGGGGTGGGGTGGGGTGTGGAGGGCTGTCCCGTCGGGGTGGGGTGGGGTGTGGAGGACCGCTGGACACTGGGGCTTCCTGCTTCCTTTGGGGGGGCTTGTTGCTGCTGTGCCAGGAGAAGGACACGGCCTCTCGGCTCGGCCCGATTCCACAGAGCAGCACAGCAGTGGGGTTCTTTTGATCCAGCGCCGTTGCCCATCTAGCGCTGCGGTCCGCGCAGCAGCGGTCCAGGAGGACTGGGTGCAGCGCCGTGTGACGCCCTCTGTCTCCTCTCGCAGTTCGGCCTGTCACTGCTCCTCCTCGTGCTGAGCCGGGGGGAAGACCTGCAGGGCTCAGACCCCACTTCAGAATCAACGCAGAGCAACCAGTGGTCAGTCTAGACTGTGTTTCTTCTCTTATTTTAAGTTCTTTTAGGTAATCTTTTCATTCTTTTTTTATATTGTTATTTTTGATTTTCCCTTTCAGGACGGAGGTGATGTTCCTGGCAACCCGAGAACTTCTGCGGATTCCCCAGGCAGCCCTGGCCAAGCCAGTCTCTATACCCACAAATCTAGTATCCCTGTTTTCTCGTTACGTTGACCGACAGAAACTGAACTTGCTGGAGACAAAACTGCAGTAAGTTGGAAACAGGAGAGTTCCACATCTCACTGAAGTTGGCACTTTAGAAGTTATGTTGAGGAGGCTGGGGGGGCATAAAACTGCATTTGGTGGAAGAGATTAAAGATTTCTGTCAAATGCATGAATATCTGCGAGATATAAAAGACTGTATTGGATGCAACAGAACCCTCATTGTTAAATAAATGTGAAGGGTACAAATATCTTAGGTGTTTTGTTACGAGAGTTCATACAAGGATGTAACTCTGATACAAATGACTGACTTCTGTTTTAACTCATTTATACAGGTTTCCTTTCTCTCTTTCTTTGTACCGTAGGCTAGTTCAGGGGATACGATAAAAGATCTCCACATGTGTCCTGTACCTCCTTTTGGCTGCCGCCTGCACTGCTGCCACCACCAATGGAGTGTTGTTTTTAGTGAGGGGGGGAAGGTAGCGTGTCCCCGAGCGCCTTGTGGGACCGACCCCTGTTCACGGGGGCTGGCTCTGAACGCTAGCTGTTGCCCCGCTGGTCTGTGAGATGTGGCTGGGCGACACTTCTGCTGGTCTCTTCTTACCGCCTGTGTTACAATTCTGCATGTCCTGCTTTTACCCAATTCTTCTCAAGTTTGCATTTTCTTTGCCCTAGAAACACAAATATAATCTCTCCCTTTATCCCACCACCACTACTCCAGTTCAGAGTAGATTGTAGCTTGCCAAAGGATTCCTTCCCTCATCCTACTGAAATCTTTTTTCATTGCCCCATATTAATATGACTGTAGGAGAGCCAATTAAGTAGAAGTCTATATATATGCGCGCACCCCCCCCATACACACACTTATGTGGTCTCCAAAGGATGCTTAAAGAATGAATTTTAGATTGAGAAATATTTAGGTGACACAACCCTTCTTTAACCACAAACCAGTTGATGTATTTTTAATCTGATTCTCGTCCCTCTTGTAATGAATTTGGTGGGTTCTACTTGTTTTCATATAAATATAGGGTATGGAGCACGTTTAATAAAACCAGAACTCTTAATTGGCTGCTGCCCAGCTCTAGGCTGAGAAGTTCTTTATCTCCTCCCCACTTGTATTTCCTTTGGTTCTGTCCACCTCAGTGAAAACAGCACACGGTTAAGCCTTTTTCCTGCTACAACTGCGGTGTACTTGAGCCTGTCCCCTCGAGTGCATGGAAGGTCGCCCAGGATGGCCGTAACCTAGAGCCCGCTTCCACAGTGCAGCTTTCGCACACTCAGTCTGTCTTCCTGAGGCTACTTCAGTAAGCCATGCTTTCACTCCTCTCGTTTCTGTTTTTATTTGGTGCCATGGGGAGAAACCTCCACACCTAACCATGGAAGCTAAGTCCGGCCTGTGCTGCGCTTCAGTTTCCTCCACACTGTGGGCAGAGCTGCCGTCCTCGCTGCTTCATCTCACCCAGGTCCCATTCCCAGGCAGCCAGGGGCCTGGGTCTGAATGCGAGCAGGGACAAGCCTGCTGTGACCCTAGTCACTTATCCCTCCCCCATTCAGCAGTCAACCAGGATAAAGGGTTTTGATCCCTGGTGATTATAGCCCTCAAGAAAATTAAATCTGAATTAATTTCACATGACTGTCCTGATGCACATTTTGCTGTTCTAGCCTTTTCGAATGTAGTGGGGGGACAGGTTATGATATTTAATGAGATTTAACATTTTGCACATAAATGTACAACAGTAAGGTCCTCAGTTATATCCAGCTCTCCTTGTTCTCCACCTCCATTTCTTCCCATTCAGTGGCCCTAGGTCCCACCAGCTGTTCCCCATGACATTCCCTAGCTTGCCCTCTGCCATCATTTTCCACTAGGCGCCTTTCCTACCTTCCCTTCACAACCGATCAAGTGAAGGCTTGATTATTATTTCTTCTTTTCTGTGCTTTATCTTTTTTGTTTGGTTTTAATTAATAAAAATTAAAGTTTCTAAATTTACATTTTTATAGGGTATTGTAAATAAAAATAAATTGTATACTTGAAAAAAAAATGTGCCTCCATTTCTATTTATTCCTTCTGAGCTTTTTAATGTGTTTCTAGCATATTTAGATAGACCTCTTGGTGTTGTGGATTGGTAAGGATATTATTACCTAATTTTTTATCTTTTTTATTTTGTCATAAGGGAGACAACACATAAAGATCTTATGTTTACGTGATAACTTTCCTTTAAAAACCTAGCGTGCTTTCAGGACTTCCCTGGTGGCTCAGTGGTTGAGAGTCCGCCTGCCAGTGCAGGGGACGTGGGTTCGAGCCCTGGTCTGGGAAGATCCCACATGCCGCGGAGCAACTAAGCCCATGCACCACAACTACTGAGCCTGTGCTCTACAGCCCAGGGGCCACAACTGCTGAGCCGACGTGCTGCAACTACTGAAGTCCGTGCACCCTAGAGCCCGGGTTCCACAACAAGGGAAGCCACTGCAGCAAGAATCCCGTGCACAGCAACGAAGACCCAATGCAGGCAAAAATAAATAAATAAATTTATCAAAAAAACAAAAAGCCTTTTTAAAAAAACCTAGGCTGCTTTCGACCATTGTCATTTGCCCGCAACTTTTTCTTTTATATAAATTTGTTTGTTTGTTTCTTTTTGGCTGCGTTGGGTCTTCATTGCTGTGTGCGGGCTTTTCTCTAATTGTGGTGAGCGGAGGCTACTCTTCATTGCAGTGCGCGGGCTTCTCATTGTGGTGGCTTCTCTTTGTTGCGGAGCATGGGCTCTAGGCACGCGGGGTTCAGTAGTTGTGGCTCGCTGGCTCTAGAGCACAGGCTCAGCAATTGCAGCACACAGGCTTAGTTGCTCCATGGCACGTGGGATCTTCCTGGACCAGGGCTCGAACCCACGTCCCCTGCATTGGCAGGTAGAACCTAACCACTGTGCCACCAGGGAAGTCCCTCCTCTCCAACTTTTAACTACAAAGCAGAATTATAAATTTCAATAGATGGACTGCAGTTCATCTTCATCTCTAGACATATGAGACATTTTAAAAAAAATTTTGGCTGCGTTGGGTCTTCGTTGGCGTGTGCAGGCTTTCTCTAGTTGCAGCGAGTGGGGGCTACTCTTCGTTGCGGTGGCTTCTCTTGTTGCTGAGTACGGGCTCTAGGCTCACAGGCTTCAGGAATGATGGCTCACGGGCTCTAGAGCACAGGCTCAGTAGTTGTGGTGCGTGGGCTTAGTTGCTCCGCGGCATGTGGGATCTTCCTGGACCAGGGATCAAACCCATGTCCCCTGCATTGGCAGGTGGATTCTTAACCACTGTGCCACCAGGGAAGTCCTGGCATATGAGACTTTTTAAAGAAACTTCACGTAGCCCAGTTTGGCCTTAAGCTGCCCTCATGGTTAGTATTTCCTTAGCTCTCACTCATATCTCCTCAAAAGAGGTGGAAAAAAGTTGGTCATTCTTTATAGTAAATTCATGTTAATTATTTCAAACTTATCACAGCATTATTCATAATAGAAAAATTGAAATAGCCTAAATGCCCAAGATCACAATAATGGCTAAGTAAGTGATAATCTGTGTCATGGACAATTAGAATATTTAACCATGGAAAGTGTTCATGATCTAGTATGGGGGAAAAGCAGAAAGTATATATGCTTTGAATCCAATTCTTTTTTAAAGAAAATGTATATATGATGAGAAAAAAATTGGGAGGATATGCCCCTGCAGTTACCGCTGAAGGTGTCCATCTGTAGATGGCGGGATTACGTGGAACTTTCTTTTGCTTTCAGTATTTTCCAAGTCTTCTATAGAGAAAATGCATTGCTTATATCCTCAGAGGAAATATTGTCTTTGAAGAGCTTAGTTACATGGGAAAATACTTAATATAATGTTAAGTATAAATAGTGTTTATATGTGTATATGACTTAATCTGTGTGGGGAAAAAAATGGGAAAGGAATGCAATCAAGGGTGATCAGAGAGCAGTGGATGCCTTTAAGGGGAAGGGTTGTGGAGGATTTTGTGTGTAGTTGATTGTTCCTGCTTTTCCATTGTCCAGATTGTCTTCAATGAGCATGTATTGCGGTTACAACCGAAAGGGGGTTATTCTCTAAAAACAGCTAAAATTAGTAAACCCTCTACTTTCTGGTGAGAAAATAAGTTCTAGTGGGACAAAAATGTCTGACCTAGTTGTGCTTGGTTTCAGAGCCAGTGCATTTGACTTTGTAGCAGATGAATGTGCTGAAAAATATGTGGAAACAAGGCAATTATCCTGTGAGATGTGGTCAGGTATTCCACTATTGAACATTTAAAATGATATACTAGGGACTTACCTGGCTGTCCAGTGGTTAAGACTCTGTGCTTCCACTGCAGGGGACACGGGTTCGATCCCTGATTGGGGAACTAAGATCCCACATGCCATTCAGCATGGTGAAAAAATAAAATGATGTACCAGTTGAGGGGGTCGAAGAACCACTTTGATGAGTCCAAGCCATATCTCCCAGTAAGCTTCCATATGTACACGAAATTGCATTTTTTCCTGACTGCTAAATCAAGATACATGGATCCCAGCTCCATCTCCAGAAAGATCTGCTCAAATCCATTTTGGTCTAAGTTCCAGTCAGCTAGCTTTCACCAAACCTGCCCTGTCAGTCGTCAGGAAGGCCAAGACGATCTTCTGAATTTGATAGAGGTCACTGGATGCCCTCCACCATCTACTTTTGGAGAGCAATAATGACCATTGTGTGAAAAGTCCAAGTGGGAGATTGGAAGGCGTCTTATACTTTCCTTCACCCAGCTATATTTAAATATATTGATACTGTGATCCTTAAGAAATTTATTTATGGGTTTTTAGGCAACAAGTCTTTAATCTGAGGAATCCGTATCTTACAATCACCATTTACCTTCTTGAAGAGAGGCACAGTTGTGAATAGATTGCAGGTCTCATAACAGCCTCTACTTTGCCTTTTATTTTGTGAATGTTGCACGTAAGGCTGTTCCAAGGAGCTTGTCATTTATTATTCAGCATGACTCTCTAAGCTCCCCAGTTTAGGCGAGTTCATTCTCCAAGGCAGTATTAACCTAAATCAGACCTGAGAGCTGGGAAACATCTAGAAGGGGGCTAGGTAATCAGTGATGTGTGCACTTTGCCAGTTGCGAATAGAATCTCTCCTAAGTTGCTTAGATTTTACCAATCTAAAAAGAATTCCACCACCACCACCACCACCCCGGAAAAACCATGGCTAACAGTTTGGCATATCGTCCTCTAAGTGATTTTTCTATGCAATTGCATACATAGATAGAATGGTAGATATTTTTACTTTTTTCTCAGTACATTGTGGATATCTTTCTGTGTTAGTATATAGAGAGGTATCATGTTTGTTTTAATGGTTGTATGGTGTTCCACTGCGTGCCATAATTTATTCAACTGCTCCCCTATTAATAGATTCAATCTCCAAATATTTTTTGCCAGTCATTATTGTTCATCCAACAGTGAACAAAGGTAAACCCACAATATCGCCTTACATTTCTGTAGGGTTTTTTTATAGTGTAAAAAGAACACTAACATGCATTTACTAGTTCAGATCTTCTCTATAACTTTTTGAAATAGCATGGGCAACTGCAACTGTACAGTACCAAAACGAGATCAGCAAGACCATCCAGCTGGTAAGGGCTAACACTAGGATTTAACCCGTAAAGTTTCAAGGTCCACATCAAGCGTCCTGGCTACAAGAAGGCTCCTGTTCCTGGACTCAAGTTTCATGTAAGAGCCACCTGAGAAGCTACAAGCATTTAAGGACACATCTGCAAACCCTTTTGATTGGGTTTTAATGCCTTCATTTTCAGTAGACAGATTAAATAATTCCCTCTCAGTAATGTCCAAAAAGGGTAATTCAGGTTTTAACTATTGGAGCCAATTGCAATATATAAGGACCTGAATTACAGAAAGGCAGCTGTCAGGCATCTGTATGATCCTTTTGGTTTAAGCATCTTGAACAGGAGATTTAAGAAGAGATTTCCTTCCACACCACTTCATCCCAATATTTTGAAATGCATTTTTTATATTAGATATATTCGGTCACAGGTGGTTGGCTCACTAATTAGTTCACTGTGTTAATATGTGAACTCCACAAATGCAGCAACTGTCTTGTTCACAGCTGTGCCCCAATTCCCAGCACAAGGGCAACACCTAGCAGGCATCCAACAAATGTTCATGAAATAGTTGGGCTGTGAAGAAACAGCTTAAAGGGGTGATTCAGAGGACAGACCTTAATGTAATAAGTTAATCTGTGTGTGCAAGGCCCATTCCACGCTACACTGTCACTCATTTTATCACAACAACCCCTAGGTCAGGAACAATTCGATAAGGTAAATCAGACAAACGTTTGTGAATGTCCAGCGTTACTCCAGGTACAGTGGTGACAAAAACAAAGGCTCTGCCCTGGGAGGATAGTTGGTGATAAGTGCTAAGAAGAGAACAAACGAGGGTAAATGAATGAAGAGTGATGGGATTTGTACTTTAGACAGAGAGGCCAGGAAAGGCTTTGATGGGCATATGATATTTAAGCAGGTACATGAATAATGAGAAGAGGACAGCCATGCGAAGGTCTCAGAAGAGCATCCCAAGTAAAATGCAGGAGATGGCCTCTCCCTGAGATGAGAATGGGTGAGGAGTTCATGGGACCACGGCGGGTTAATGTCGCTAGAGTGAAGGGAGCTGGTAGAGTGACCACGCTACCTTGAAGGGATTTATTCACATTGCAACGGGAAGCCTTTGCAGAGTTCTTAAGGAAAAAGTACAAAACATCTGATTTATGCTTTTAAAAGTCACTTTGCTAGCTGAGGGGTATAAATTAGGAATTTGGGATTAACAGATACCCACTACTGTATAAAATAGATAAACAAGGACCTACAGTATAGCACAGGGAACTATATTCAGTATCTTGTAATTATAAGGGAAATAACCTGAGAACGATTAGATAGATAGATAGATAGATAGATAGATAGATAGATAGATAGATGTATAACTGAATCGCTTTGCTCTTCACCTGAAACTAACACAACATTGTAAATCAACTATACTTCAATTTTTTAAAAATCACTTTGCTGGAAATTCCCTGGCTGTCCAGTGATTAGGACTCGGGGTTCAATCCCTGGTCGAGGAACTAAGATCCCGCAAGTCGCGCTGCACTGCGAAAAATAAAATAAATTTAAAATAAATAAAAAATAAACATCACTTTGTTGTATGGAAAAGGAAATCGGCAAAAGAAGGGGCCACTTATGAGAAGGCCTCGCAACACTGTTCCTGCTCTACAGAATGAGGAGAGCGAGCCTTTAAAAGGCAAAGTGACCGAGGGACTAATTTTTTTTAAGTAGATTTAGGACGGATGTTACCTTGGGGGGTGTGTGGGGCTGTCGTTAAGAGAATGGGATTGGTATAAAGATGTGGGAAATAGGTCATTTATATTTCTTACGTTGAGTTGTGGGATGACAGGGATTCATTTTATTTTTGTGCTTCGTCACTTTTATATATCATGTGTTCTGTGAATGTTATGGGCTGAATTTTGTCCCTCATAACTCAAGTTGAAATGCCATTTGCAGCAACATGGATGGACCTAGAGATCATCATACTAAGTGAAGTAAGTCAGAGGAAGACAAATATCATATGATATCCCTTATATGTGGAATCTAAAAAAATGATACAGATGAACTTATTTATGAGACACAAATAGAGTCACAGATGTAGAAAACAAACTTATGGTTACCAGGGGGGAAGGGGGGAGGGATAAATTGGGAGATTGGGATAGACATAATCATACTACTATATATAAAATAGATAACTAATAAGGACCTACTGTATAGCACAGGGAACTCTACTCAATACTCTGTAATGGCCTATATGGGAAAAGAATCTAAAAAAGAGCAGATATAGGTATATGTAAAACTGATTCACTTTGCTGTACAGCAGAAACTAACACAATGTTGTAAATTGACTATACTCCAATAAAAATTTTTTAAAAAAACCTCAAGTTGAAGTCCTAACCCTCAGTACCTCAGCATATGACCATGTTTAGAGACAGCACATCTGAATATGTATTAAGTTAAAATGAGGTCATTAGGGGAATTCCCTGGCAGTCCAGTGGTTAGGACTCTGAGCTTTCACTGCCAAGGGTGCGGGTTCAATCCCTGGTCGGGGAAGTAAGATCCTGCATGGCATGGCCAAAAATCTGAAGTCATTAGGGTGAGTTCCAATCCAATATGACTGGTGTCCTTACAAGAAGTAGTGGTGAGGACACAGGCACAGACAGGAGACCATATGAAGATACAGGGAGAAGACAGCCATCTAAAAGTCAACACCTCAAGACTTCCCTGGTGGCCCAGTGGTTAAGACTCTGCACTTCCACTGCAAGGGGCACAGCTTTGACCCCCTGTAGGTGAACTAGGATTCTGAATGCCACACAGCCAAAAAAAAATTAAAAATAAATAAGTCAGCACCTCAGAAGGAACCAACCCTGCCAACACTTTGATCTCAGACTTCTAGCCTCCAGAATTGTGAGAAAATGAATTTCCATTGTTTAAGCTACCCCATCTTTGGTACTCTGTTATGACAGTCCTGGAAAACTAATAAGTTTAGGTGTCAAATATTTCAACATTAATTTTTTTTTAATTTTTAAAAATCCATAGGATAGTATGTATCAAATATGTATCAAACTGTTAACAATGGTCATTTCTGGAAGGTGTGGTTATGGGGAATTCTGATTTTCTATATTTATATTTCTGAACCCTTTATATCTTTTATAATGAGTATATTTTGGTTTGTATTTAAAGGAAGGAAGAAAAGGGAGAGAGAGCATGGACATGATTTGTCCAATATTGTAGTGAGTGAGTGGCAGAAAAAGAAAAACTGGATTACATTGACAATCATTTTCCAACATTTCTCCATCTAACAGAGAAGCAGACATGTTGTATGGGACTTCCAAAACTGTTCCTTAAAAGAAAGGAAATTCCCTTTTGTCCTCGTTCCTTCCCTCTTCTTCCTGCCTAGAATGGAGCTGTAATGACTGGAGCTCCAGCAGCCATCTTGGGGCAAAAGATAATCTCAACAATAGTAACAATGCACAGTGGAGGAGAAAGACGGAGGCTGTGTCTCTGAAGACTTCAGTGAGCTACCATACCAACCCTGAGCTGCCTACCTCTGCTTTCTTTTCGATGTGAGAATAAACTCTTACGTGTTTAAACCAACATAAATTGGACCTCTGTTACTTGCGAATAAACCTAATCCTAATTATTACAAAGGATTTTTTGTTTGTTTGTTTTTGTTTTTTTTGCGGTACGCGGGCCTCTCACTGTTGTGGCCTCTCCCGTTGCGGAGCACAGGCTCCGGACGCGCAGGCTCAGCGGCCATGGCTCACGGGCCCAGCCATTCCGCGGCATGTGGGATCTTCCCGGACCGGGGCACGAACCCGTGTCCCCTGCATCGGCAGGCGGACTCTCAACCACTGCGCCACCAGGGAAACTCAAAGGATTTTTTTTTAGTCATTCGATATTAGAGCTCATTAAGTGCTATTGGGGAAAAGTTATTTGAATAATCTTTTTAAAAAAATATTACTAATTTGAGGGAATTCTCCACCCACAGCCTCCATTTTCTCTGAAGTGCATGATTATCTGATGTGAAACAGGAGGGTTTGTGTAGCCTGAAGAGGGTGGTTAAAATGTTGGTACAAGTTCCTGGGAGGAACAAGAACAGGGGCAGGGCTAGTGATAACTTTTTAAAAATAAAAGAAACTAATTCTATTTTCTGTTATCAATTTTAACTAAACATCAGTTCATTGTGTGGATGACACATGACTTAACTATTTGAATAGTTTCTGTTATTAAGAAAAAAAAAGATTCCAAGCCACCAGCAATATGAAGGCTGCCAAGGCTGAAGGCCTCTTCATATCTGTGTTTGAATGCTGGCTTTGCTTTTATAAATTATTTTACTTGTTTGAGTCTCAATTTCCCCATCTGTAAAAGGGATGGCAAAAACAACTGGGATTGTGACAAAGAATAGATGAAATTACATTTGTAAAAGTGCTTAACACTCAGTAAAAGCTATTCCCTCACTTTATTAATCCATTTGTACCTCATATAAAGTTCCAGTATTTCTAGGCTTGTCATACCCCCAAGGAAGACCTGTGGGTCCCACCTGGATGAGTTATGTTGTGCTGCAAATATAATCTTAAATAATTAATAATTTCAGTTAGTGTTTATTGATCATTTACTATAGACCAGGCACATCATGCGTTTTTATTTAATCCTTCCCCAAAACCTTGAGAAATAGATGCTATTAATATGGTCATAAGGAAACTAGGAGAGGTCAAGTAAACAGTCCAAGATTTTTTTTTTTTTTTTTTTTGGCCATATGGCACGACTTGTGGGATTTTAGTTCCCCAACCAGGGATCGAACCCAGGCCTTCGGCAGTGAGAGCTCGGAGCCCTAACCACTGGACAGCCAGGGAATTCCCAACAGTCCAAGATTGCATTCACTTAGGACAAGCAGGATTTGAACCATGGAGACAGTAAAAAGATAACTGGTCGCCAGGGGTTCAGGGAGAAGGAGGGAGAGATGCGTAGGAGGAGCACAGAGGATTTTTAGGGCAGGGAAACGATTCTGCATGTTACTGTAATAGTGGATGCATGTCATTATACATTTGTAAAACTCACAGAATGTACAACACCAAGAGTGAACCCCAACGTAAACTATAGACTTTGGGTGATAATCAATTATAACAAATGTACTACTCTGGGTACTGATGGTAGGGGAGGCCGTGCGTGTGCGGGGATGGGGGATATTAGAATTCTCTGTACTTTTGGCTCAATTTTTCTGTGTACCTAAAACTGCTCTTTAAAAGCCTATGTTTAAAAAGCATGAAAATGTCCAAAGCATTGGTGATTGTCAGGTAAAACAGTCTGGACTAAACAGAGGAGTAAAACAATGGGATAGGAAAGGAAAGTTTGAACCCAGTAGTGAAGGGCCTTAGACAGTCAGGTGGGTAATTGGGACTTTAGCCTGTAAGTCAGCGGGGGTTGTTGAGGATTACTGAGCAGGGAACTCAGGTAAAGAACAGACTTGTAGGAATAAACGTCTGGCTGCTATTGTGTGAGGAGAATTCGGGAAGATAGAGAGGAGGCAAACAGAGTAGTGAAAAAGCAGGTAAAAAGCACAAGTGGGGGGATTTCCCTGGTGGTGCAGTGGATAAGACTCTGTCCTCCCAATGCAGGGGGCCCGGGTTTGATCCCTGGTCAGGGAACTGGATCCCACATGCATGCCGCAATTAAGAGTTTGCATGCCACAACTAAGGAGCCTGTGAGCCACAACTAAGGAGCCTGCGAGATGCAACGAAGACCTTGCACAACCAAGTAAATGAATAAATAAATATTAAAATAAATAAGTAAAATAAAATAAAACACCAGACCATAGGGTAGAATTCCAAATGATATTAAAAAAAAAAAAAAGCACAAGTGGACCTGTAAAGAAAGGGGTGCATAGCTGTTGGTGGGAATGTAAATTGGTGCAGCCACTATAGAAAACAGTATAGAGGTTCCTAAAAAATTAAAAATTGAACTATCATGTGATCCAACAATCCCACTTCTGGATATGTACCCCAAGGAAAGGAAATCAGTACATCGAAGGGATCTGCACCCCTCACTGCAACGTTATTCACAATGGCCAAGACATGGAAACAGCCTAATTGTGTGTCAATGGATGAATGGATGAAGAAAATGTTATATATACATATGAATATTATTCAGCCATGAGGAAGAAGGAAATCCTGCCATTTGTAACAACATGGATGGACTAAGTGAAATAAGTCAGATAGAGAAAGACAAATACTGTATGATCTTACTTATATGTAGAATCTTGTTTTTTTTTTTTGGCTGCGTTGTGTCTTTGTTGCTGTGCGGGGGCTTCCTCTAGTTGCGGCAAGGTTGCGGTGCGCAGGCTTACTGCAGTGGCTTCTCTTGTTGCGGAGCACGGGCTCTAGGCACGTGGGCTTCAGTAGTTGTGGCACACAGCCTCAGTAGTTGTGGCGCACGGGGTTAGTTGCTCCGCGGCATGTGGGATCTTCCCGGACCAGGGCTCAAACCCGTGCCCCCTGCATTGGCAGGCGGATTCTCAACCACTGCGCCACCAGGGAAGCCCCTTACTTATATGTAGAATCTTAAAAACCCAAATTCACGGACTTCCCTGGCTGTCCAGTGGTTAAGACTCCACGCTTCCACTGCAGGGGGTGCAGGTTGGATCCCCGGTCGGGGAACTAAGGTCTCACATGCCACGTGGTGGGTCCAAAAAAAAACGGGCTCACTCTCCTAATCCCTTCAGTTGCTTCCTGTTGTACCTGTAACAAAACCCACACTCCTCAGGAGGACTTGTAGGCCTTTCACATCTACACTCTCCACCTCTAATCCCTCTACCTCAGGTACTGCCTCTCTTTTCCCCGTCAGGTCTTCACACAAGAAAGACTATCTCCATCTTTTCCTTTCTTTTCTAACTCCTCCCTGGTTGCTTAAAGTGAGTTTAATCCCTGTTTGAAACAGGTTACACCGTCATTCTCTTTCATAGCACCTTGGTTGTTCTCCATGTTACCTCAGGTATATCATTACTGTACATATTTTCTCTATGCAAATACTGTATATATTCGTTTGTATGCTTCTAGTTTAATACCTGCCTGTCCCCAAGATCCTTTACATTCCATGAGAAAATAGAGCCTATCAGTACGTTCACTACTCTGCCCCCAACACTTGGCAAAAGCCTGGAGATGCTCAATTCATATTTGTGAAATAAATGAATATGCTAGGCTGTGTGCTGTCATGCGGGAACCAAAGATGAAACACTGGAGGAACTCACCCTCGAGTAGGGGTGATACGGCAGGAACATAAATAACTGTAGAGCGAGACAATGAACATCACAGGAAATTCTATGAGTCCCGAGGAAGGGGCATTATTCTAGGCAGGGAATTCAGAGCAGACTCTGTGGAGGGAGAGTACTATGTTGGGCCTGAAAGGAGGGAAAGTGGAAGGCAAATGTGGATAAGACATAGGGATCAACTTAATTGGAGTATGGAGTATATCAAGACAAAAGAGTCAGAGAAGCTGGGAGAGAAGTGACACCAGATTGTCAAAGGGCTCACTTGCCAGGCTAAGAAGTCTGGACTGTACTCTGGAGGCAGCAGTGGGGCAACAACATTAACTCAACTCACCCTTTGAAAGCCTTTTAAAAATGTTTTCAGGTATACAGTAAAAGTAGAGATACTAGTACAATAAATACCTGCATGCTTCTCACCAACATTCAACAACTAACATTTTGCCTGTTTGCTTTGTATATAGATATACAGTTACGCAGATGTAGATATATAGATATATGTGTGTGAGCATTTCAAAGTTTGTGTTACTTTTCCCTTTTTCTTCCCGTCTTTCCTCCTTCCTCCCTCCCTCCCTCCCTCCCTTCCTTCCTTCCTTCTTTCATTTTCTGAACATTTCAAAAGAAATCAACAGACTCCTAACATTTGTTCAAAATTTTTTTTGTCTTTATTTATTGATTTTCTTCCAGTTTTCTTGAGATATAATTGACACACAGCACTGTGTAAGTTTGTGTACAGCATAATGATTCGACTTACATACATCATGAAATGATGACCACCGTAAGTTTAAAACCCATCTGTCATCTCATATAGATACAAAAGGAAAGAAATAGAACAAAAATGTTTTCTTTCCTGTGATGAGAACTCTTAGGAATTACTCTCTTAACTTTCATGTATAATACAGTATTAATTATATCGATTATGTTGTGCATTACAGTTTCTAGTACTTATCTATCTTATAGCTGAACGTTTGTAACTGTTGGCTGCCTTCTACCAAGTGCTCCTCCCCCACCCCTGCCTCTGGTGACCTCAAATCTGATCTCTTTTTCTACAAATTTGTTTATTCATTTGTTTTTCTGTGTGTTTTTTGTGGTACGCGGGCCTCTCACTGCCGCGGCCTCTCCCGTTGCGGAGCACAGGCTCCGGACGCGCAGGCTCAGCGGCCATGGCTCACGGGACCAGTCGCTCCGAGGCATGTGGGATCCTCCCGGACCGGGGCACGAACCAGTGTTCCCTGCATCAGCAGGTGGACTCTCAACCACTGCGCCACCAGGGAAGCCCCATTTGTTTTTGAAGTATAACTGACTGACAACACTATGTTAGTTCCTGTTACACAAGATAGTGATTCGATATTTCTATATATTTCAAAATGTTCACAGTAAGTCTAGTTACCATTTGTCACCATACAAAGATATTATATAATTATTTATTACCCACACTGTACATTTCATACCCATGACTAATTGATTTTGCAACTGGAAGCTTGTACCTGTTAACGTCCCTCATCTATTTCTCTCCTTCCCCCAGCCCCCTCCCCTCTGGCAACTGCCTGTTTGTTTTCTATATCTATGACTCTGCTTCTGTTTAGTTATGTTTGTTCTTTTTTGTTTTTTAGATTCCACGTATAAGTGATAACATACTTTCTTTCCTGCCTTTCTCTGTCTGACTTATTTCATTAAGCACAATACCCTCCAGGTCCATCCATTTTGTTGCAAATTCAAATTTTCATCCTTTTTTTTAAGGCTGAGTAGTATTCCATTGTGTGTGTATACCATATTTTCTTTAGCCATTCATCCATCAGTAGACAGGCTGTTTCCATGTCTTAGCTATTGCAAACAATGCTGCAGTGAACATGGGGGTGCAGACATCTTTTTGAATTAGTGTTTTCATTTTCTTCAGATAAATACCCAGAAGTGGGATTGCTGGATCATATGGCAGTTCTATTTTTAATTCTCTGAGAAACTTCCGTACTCTTTTCCATAGTGGCTACACCAATGTACATTCCCACTAACACTGCACAAAGGTTCCCTTTTCTCCACATCCTCGTCAACACTCGCTATTTGTTGTTTTTTTTTGATAACAGCCATTCTGACAGGTGTGAGGTGACATAACATTGTGGTTTTGATTTGCATTTCTCTGATGATTAGTGATTCTGAGCATCTTTCCACGTGGCTGTTAGCCATCTGTATGTCTTTTTTGGAAAACTGTCTATTCAGATCCTCTGCCCATTTTTTAATTGGGTTGTTTGGCTTTTTGATGTTGAGTTGTATGAGTTCTTTGTATGTTTTAGATATTAACCTCTTATCAAATATATTGTTTGCAAATACCTTCTCCCATTCAGTAGGCTGCCTTTTCATTTTGTTGATGATTTCCTTCGTTGTGCAAAAGCTTTTAAGTTTGATTAGGTCCCATTTGTTTATTTTTTCTTTGTTTCTCTTACCTGAGGAGACATATCCCAAAAAATATTTCTAAGACTTATGTCAAAGAGCATACTGCCGATGTTTCCTTCTAGAAGTTTTATGGCTTCGGGCCTTACATTTAAGTCTTTAATCCGTTTTGAATTTATTTTTCAATATGGTGTGAGAGGGTAGTCCAGTTTGATTGTTTTGCAGGTAGCTGTCCAGTTTCCCCAATACCACTTATTGAAGAGGCTATTTCTCCAGATTCTAAAGATGCTTTCACTCATATCCATCATACCTACATTGAACATACATACATTGAACAAATACATTGAACAAATGTAATAACTGCTTTTTACTGGTATTAGATCATCTAATACCAGTCCATTTTCAAATTTCCCCAGTTATCCCCCAAATGTCTGAAAAGCAGTTTTTGGGGTTTTTTTGTTTGTTTGTTTTTTCAGAACCAGAATCCAGTCAAGCATTTGATTGTGTGGGTTTCTTTTTTAAATTAAAAAAAAGTTACAACAATCACCACGTGACTCTTTGTTATGATATCACTTTTCCTTAATCTTTATATCTTATCTTCTGTAAAACCAGTTGTCTTATAGAATGTCTCACATTTTTTATTTACTTGATTGTCTCCTTGGGGGTGTTGTTTATCTGGTTCCTCCAGCCCCTGTAACACCTTACGTTTTTGTAGCTGTTTAGTTTATCAAACACGTTCGTATGCATTTAATCACAACAGAATCGCTATAAGGCTTTATCCCTATTTAACAGAAACGAATACTGAGGCTTGGAGTGCTTAAATGACTTTTCCAAAGCCAGAGAGCCAGTAAGTAGCAAAGGCAGGACTCAAGCATAAAGGGATTCACTTTAGTTGAGTTAAAACAACAACAATTAATCCCAAATAGCCTACATCTAACTGCAGATTTTCAAAGTGCATTCTCTCTCCAGAATTCAATAGATATTCCTTTTCTTTTAAAAACGTTTTCAGAAAAAGGACCTTTTGTTGTTGTTTGTTTTGTTTTGTTTTTGCGGTACGCGGTCTTCTCACTGTTGTGGCCTCTCCCGTTGCGGAGCACAGGCTCCGGACGCGCAGGCTCAGCGGCCATGGCTTACGGGCCCAGGCGCTCCGCGGCATGTGGGATCTTCCCAGACCGGGGCACGAACCCGTGTCCCCTGCATCGGCAGGCGGACTCTCAACCACTGCACCACCAGGGAAGCCCAGAAAAAGGATCTTTTAAGAAATATTTTATTTTCCTGATACCGTGAAGCACATTGCCAAGAAAAAGCAATTTGTTTTACAACGTCTAACAGCTATTTCTCTTGTCCAGCAAAACTAGCAAAATGTAACAGATATCAGGTTCCCCTCAAAGCTCCGTTTGTAACAACAGTTCACAACGTCTAAACGTTAAATGAGTTACTGAATTTATGACTTTCATAAATGTGTAAACAAAGTCAATTTATCTAAAAATAACTATTCTCTGTGCAAAGTTAAGCATATACGTGTGCGCTTATGATGCTAAAACCAACAAGGGCCTTTAGGACTGTTAGAGACGCCGTTCGGAAGTACACGTAAAGTCAGGTCTTCAGTCTATTTTCTCCTCACAGCTGGGTCAGAAACTCGTGGAACAGAATTAGGAGAAGCTTATAACAGTCTACAATCAAGAGATAAGGGGTGTGGTGCGACGATGAGCAAACCAGGCAAAGGAATTAGGATGGTGGATTCAGGAGGAAACTGGGGAAGACATTTCTGGGCTCCCCAGGAATTCAGGCCTCCAGCTTGGAGCCAGCTGCTAGAAGGGGGCCCTAGAAGGGAGAGACTTAGGCAGGGGCTGAGTACTGAGAAACACTGTTCTCAACAAGAAACTATGGAAATCTTAACTCAGAGAGAGGGATTCCCAACACTGCCCATACATCAAAAAACGTTTTAAAGAAGCTGACTGGCTTTCGCCTCTCGCAAACTTCCACAAAGGTGGAAGCAGGCGAGCACGCCCCGCAAGTGCCCTTCCCTGGTTTTATTGGCTGCCCTGACCTGCCCCTTTCTCAATCTGTTTCTTTCATTGGTTAGCATTGATATGCTCCTGCTTTCACAGACAATTCCCGGAACCAATCATCTCCAATCACCGCTCCGTCTCTCCGCCGACTGTGAGTGGCATCCTTTCCAACCAATAAAAAATGAAAGTGAGGCTGTGGAGACTACACTCCTCCCCTTTCTCCTCAACTCTTTCTGCAAATGGTAGAAAAGGTTGAGCAGCTGATACGAACCACCAATCCGTAAGGGCGGAAGAGGGGCGAGGAGAAAAGTGATGGGAGGGGGTTACGTGGCGGTGACGGAGGCATAAACTAAAATGAGTGGCAGAAGTCCTAGCCAATCGACAATCACACTGGCTGGGTAGTCTGCATTCTCGAGTCCTCCCTGAGCGCTGGAGACTTCGGGAAAGCACCAATGAGCTTTTCATGAGTCTGATTGGCCTTCACCTGCACCAATCAACGGCGTGCCTGGCGGAAGCGTCCCACCACGGGCTCTCACTGGGCGCTGGTGGAATGACAGGCCCAAGAGAAATGCCAATGTCCGAGGGGTCTTCCGCAAGTGACACTCAGCGTCACCAATCGACTTCCTCCTTCCCGGCGGCAGAGCCCTCCTCCCCGCGGCCGGCCTGGCTGGGCGGGGACGCTGCGCGGCGGCGGCTGATGCGCTAGCCGAGTGGGGCCCTCCGGGCGGCGACGGCGGCTCTCGTAGGCGGTTCCGGTCCTGTATCTCCGGGCGGCGGCGGCTCATGGCGGCGACGGAGCTGAGAGGAGTAGTGGGCCCGGGCCCGGCAGCCATTGCGGCCCCGGGCGGCGGCGGCGGCGGCGCCGGTCCCCCCATAGTGGGAGGAGGCGGCGCCGGTGGCCGCGGAGACTCGGGGCCGAGCTCTGGGATCGCCCCGGGCACGGTGGCCGCGGTGGCTGCGGGCGGCCCGAGCCCCGGGGCCGGGGGAGTGGCGGCGGCGGGCTCGGCTCCTGCGCCGCCGGCGGGGGGCTCGGGCGCTGGGGGTTCGGGCTCGGCTCGCGAGGGCTGGCTCTTCAAATGGACCAATTATATCAAAGGCTACCAGCGGCGGTGGTTCGTGCTGAGCAACGGGCTCCTGAGCTACTACAGGTAACTGCTTCCGGGGCGCCGTCCCCCACTGCAGCCCACAGCCCCTGTGCCGTTACCCTCTCCAGCCCGCGCAGCAGCCAAGGTCGCCCCAGGCCCCTTTTCCTCACTTGCGCTCTTTGACAGCCCGCGACACGAGTCCACCATCACGGAAGTGAACGCCCCAGGACTTACCGCTCCACCTGGGTGATCCACCCTTAGTGCCATACCTTCCCCTCGGTCCCTGGCCCTTCCAGTTGTTCGGAGAGCATCTACTCTTCCATTGGGTTTCCAACAGCGCATCGGTGCAGTGATTAATTCTGCAAGAAAGGCGCTGTTGTAGGTGTTTAAGGGACACGTATGGGAGGGCAAAGTCCAGGCACCGCTCGCAAGGAACTTACTGTAAAAAGTCCCAAGGCTTAGCTTTCTGTGCCTAGTCTCCAGAATTCAAGGTTATTAGCAGCCCTTTATGTACCCGCCTTTGCTGTCTCCACATTCAAGAACAAGGACACCACGCGTAGGGTGGCCTCGGTATCTGTCCCCTCTCTTTATCTCTTCAAGATTTGCCTAGGCTTTCGCCTTCTGGACAGACCAGAATGGAGAAGTGCACTCCAGTGTTTCTTTTTGCCTGCCCCACGTCCTCCTGTGGGAATCATTAAGTGTTCCATCCAGTATTTCTGGGATCTCTCTGGTCAGTGAGGTTTAAGTTTCATTAAGAGAAGAGTCCGTGTCTTTTGTATGACTGCTTCTGTTCAAAAATGCTTGTTTTGGGATGTTCAATATATTTTTACGGTGACCCACAATCTTCTCACAACATAACATGCTTTTGGCTACTCATGTTACTATAGATAGAGAGGTTAGGGCACTGAATTTGGAGACAGGACATAAACATTTCCTGAGTGCCGGACAGTTTGGATGGGTGTTTAACATACGGTATTCTTTGACTCCCCAAAACAATCTGGAAGTTAGGAGATATTCCCATCTTACCAATGAGGAAACGGAGACTTAGCTTGGGCAACTTTCCCAAGGTCTTGAGTCAGGATTTGAAACTAATTCTTTTCACACCAACACAACCTAAAACCCAGGTTAGTGTTACATGGATCAGTCAGATATAGAGATAACTACTTATCCATAGCTAGTACATTTATAGATCATGATACTATGTATATTTCATACAAAATGTATAGAAGTTCCCTGTAAGGGAGATTTTGCTTAATATAATGGCATTTCTAAGTGAAATCTTTTTATAAAGACCATTCTATTTGGGCCCCAAAACAGTGTTGTTAAGAACGGCTCACTCTATATTTCTTTTCCTCTGCCAGTAGTCACTTTGCCACCAGGAGGATTTGGGTGAACGAATCTCTTTTCCACCAACTCCATTGTATTGGCTCTTAAAGAATTTTGAGAGGAAATTGAAGATGGGAGTTGGATTGATGGAGAATGAACAGTTTCTAAAAAAAAAAAAAAATGATGGGGGTTGGAGGTTGTTAAAGTAGGAACACAGGCTTATCTGGTCTCTAACAGTGGAAAATACCTTAGCACATCCTCACTGCTTAAGCCACATTAATTGTGAACACTTGTGTATTACGTTTCTTTTTTTTTTTTTTTACCATCTTTATTGGAGTATAATTGCTTTACAATGTTGTGTTAGTTTCTGCTGTATAACAAAGTGAATCAGCTATACGTATACATATATCCCCATATCCCCTCCCTCTTGCATCTCCCTCCCACCCCTCTAGGTGGTCACAAAGCACCGAGCTGATCTCCCTGTGCTATGCGGCTGCTTCCCACTAGCTATCTGTTTTACATTTGGTGGTCTATATATGTCAGTGCTACTTTCTCACTTCGTCCCAGCTTACCCTTCCCCCTCCCTGTGTCAAGTCCATTCTCTATGTCTGCGTCTTTATTCCTGTCCTCCCCCTAAGTTCATCAGAACAATTTTTTTTAGATTCCATATATATGTGTTGGCACAGGGTATTTGTTTTTCTCTTTCTTACTTCACTCTGTATGACAGTCTCTAGGTCCAATCACCTCACTACAAATAACTCAATTTCGTTTATTTTTATAGCTAATGATTCCACTGTATATATGTGCCACATCTTCTTTATCCATTTATCTGTCGATGGACACTTAGGTTGCTTCCACGTCCTGGCTGTTGTAAATAGTGCTGCAGTGAACATTGTGGTACATGACGCTTTTTGAGTTATGGTTTTCTCAGGGTATATGCCCAGTAGTGGGATTGCTGGGTCGTATGGTAGTTCTATTTTTAGTTTTTTAAGGAAC
Organism: Globicephala melas; assembly: GCF_963455315.2. Taxonomy (NCBI): domain Eukaryota; kingdom Metazoa; phylum Chordata; class Mammalia; order Artiodactyla; family Delphinidae; genus Globicephala; species Globicephala melas. The sequence goes on from NC_083321.1 coordinate 10,871,729, forward strand.
CTCCATACTGTTCTCCATGGTGGCTATATCAATTTACATTCCCACCAACAGTGCAAGAGGGTTCCCTTTTCTCCACACCCTCTCCAGCATTTATTGTTTGTAGATTTTTTGACGATGGCCATTCTGACTGCTCTGAGGTGATACCTCATTGTGGTGTTTTTGGTTTTGTTTTTGTTTTTGCGGTACGCGGGCTTCTCACTGTTGTCGCCTCTCCTGTTGCGGAGCACAGGCTCCGGACGCGCAGGCTCAGCGACCATGGCTCACGGGCCCAGCCGCTCCGCGGCATGTGGGATCTTCCTGGAACAGGGCACGAACCCGTGTCGCCTGCATCGGCAGGCGGACTCTCAACCACTGCGCCACCAGGGAAGCCCCCTCATTGTGGTTTTGATTTGCATTTCTCTAATGATTAGTGGTGTTGAGCATCCTTTCATGTGTTTGTTGGCCATCTGTATGTCTTCTTTGGAGAAATGTCTGTTTAGGTCTTCCGCCCATTTTTGGATTGCATTGTTTGTTTTTTTGATATTGAGCTACATGAGCTGCTTGTATATTTTGGAGATTAATCCTTTGTCAGTTGCTTCGTTTGCAAATATTTTCTCCCATTCTGAGGGTTGTTTTTTCGCCTTGTTTATGGTTTCCTTTGCTGTGCAAAAGCTTTTAAGTTGCATTAGGTCCCATTTGTTTATTTTTGTTTTTATTTCCATTTCTCTAGGAGGTGGGTCAAAAAGGATCTTGTTGTGATGTATGTCGTACAGTGTTCTGCCAATGTTTTCCTGTAAGAGTTTTATAGTGTCTGGCCTTACATTTAGGTCTTTAATCCATTTTGAGCTTATTTTTGTGTATGGTGGTAGGGAGTGTTCTAATTTCATTCTTTTACATGTAGCTGTCCAGTTTTCCCAGCACCACTTATTGAAGAGGCTGTCCTTTCTCCATTGTATATTCTTGCCTCCTTTATCAAAGATAAGGTGACCATATGTGTGTGGATTTACCTCTGGGCTTTCTATGCTGTTCCATTGATCTGTATTTCTGTTTTTGTGCCAGTACCATACTGTCTTTATCACTGTAGCTCCATAGTATAGTCTGAAGTCAAGGAGCCTGATTCCTCCAGCTCTGTTTTTCTTTCTCAGGATTGCTTTGGCTTATGTATATCATTTGCATTATTATATTCAGAGTTGATTTTCATTTTAACCCTTTCTAATTACTGATCCAGGACTATCAGTTTAAGGTTAAATCACAAATCTAAAATTTTAGTCTGCTCCAGAGTTTTTCCCCTACTCAGGTTCATGTTTTCCTGTTACACTGGCCATCATTCTAATGTTCAATTGATTCATGTCCTAACTTGGCTTGTAAGTCACTGTTAACACTGATTCCCCATTTTCAAAAGTTGTGTATCAGCTGAGGGCCTTAATGTGTGGTCATTTTTCCTCATCCAAGTTCCTAATCAAATCTGCTTTCTAGCCCAGTTGAGCCTTTGATCAGTACCAGTCTTGATCAGTATTGATCTTGGTTGGACAGTAATAACCTGTATGTTGCTATCTTTTAAGTACTTGTAACCCCTTTTCACTTCTCTCTTACAGTAGCTAGTGGTACCTGTCTGACTACAGCTAAAACTACTTCCAAAACATATCAAACCACATATTGGGAAATATACCACGGGCCTGTCCTTGCCAGCTAAGATGGTTCCACCCACACACCGACCAAGCAACAGGATCCAAAGTTATCAAATCTACACCCTACCCTCAGAATCACATTGAAGTACTTCCTATCAACAAATTGGTAGTTTATTCTTTCGAACAGGTTCTTTGGGACCCCATCTCCTTATTTAGCCAACTCGTCTTTCCTCCTGCTTTTCTTGCCTCCAAAACCAATCGTATCTTGTATATGCCTTTTACAAAATACTGTTTTCTTTTTAGCTGAGTACTTCCTAGACGCATGCTCTGATGAACTGTCCTAATAGGCTTTGGCAAGCCTTCTTTTTACCTATCCTGTTCTTCCTCACAAAGTTACACAGATCTCCGGTTACTTAAAACCATATGTAGAACCCCAGCTCTCCTAGACACATCATGACAAGCTCATAGTATTAGTTTTCCTGGCTAGCCTCTAGAGACTGAGTTACTATTTCGGCTGGCCTTTTCAGGGAAGACCTTACTAACCAGAAAATACCACCTAATACTGAGGTGCCTAAAGAACTTATCTTGCACTCTGAAAAGCATGTCTTTCTCGCCTCTGCACTCACCATTTATAAGCATAGGTGTACCTGCTTGAACCCAAGAGGTCCGAAGTTAAGCCCGCCCTACTTCCAGAGTTCTTTGGTATTTTAAAAACTGCTACAGACATTATGTGATTTGAGAAACTTCTTTAGTTCATGAAGATGACCCAAGCAGAAGAGATTCCTAGGAAGTGGCTTGTGGAATATACCAACACGTTGTGAGGAGTGTGGTAGACGGTCCAAGCAACACCTTTGGAGTAGAAAGCAAGGGTGAGCTGGCCTGTCAGCTGCGGGTCTGTAATTCAGCCTGCATTATTCATAATGTAACTGAAGCTTGGGGGCAGGGGAGGGGAGGTAAGAATAGAAAAACCAGGGATTCACGTTACAGTGTGGCAGGTGCGGGCGCGATGGAAGATGGCCTGGTTTATTGAGGACCCGTACCCCCCTCCCCCCGCCCCGGCCATCCCCTACTGCTCATTTGTGCATCTGAGGAAGAAAAACCAGTTTCATGGGACAAACCGAACGATAGCAAATCTGTCTTCCTAAACACAGCACACAGACTTTCTCAAAGCCACCAAATCTTAGTTTCCAGAGATGGAGTGTGTGTCGTCTCTGGCATGCAGGAATTCTGGACGTGCCAGGTATGTTTGGCCGCTTGGCACTCGTGAAAGAGAAACGGCTCTGCTTTGCACTGTGGCAGTTGGCAAAGGACTTTGACCTCTTTATGTTCCAAGTTGGTCAGGGAAAAACTGCAGTCTCAACATGCAGGTCCCTGGGCATAATCAGCGGGTGGGGGGAATGAGCACAGTTTGCCCTGTACTCTCAGTTGTGCTAGCAGCTTGATCTTTTATGCCAGGTCTCTTGTAGCTTGTTGTCACCAGCCAGTGCTGTAAAGTTCAAAAGTTAGTCTATTAATAGAACTGTCAGTCAGTAGAAATGGGGAAAATTTTTATACCCAGTCCTCTGAGAACAGATTTGCTGAATCTCTCCTAGCTATTAATAGGATGGCTTAGGAGTTCTCACCAATAGAGGTCAGTGGACCTTAGGAAAGAATATATTCCAGAAAGATTATACCACCTGGTGATTCTTTAATGATTATTCTTTCTTTACTCCCACAGAAAGCTAGTTATTCCTATTTCATATCATTTGAGCTGTAGTCAGTATTTAATACTCTAAACGTCTAAGGGTGCCTTACACTTCTGCAAGATAGTTGTTAAGAGTAGTACGAGAATTTCATTTGGGCTGAGTTATAGTTGGGGGAATGGGTTGTTCAATACATGTAAAATGGAGCTATTCTTTCTCTTAGAGAATAAGATTATTTTACAGAATTTTGTTGCATGAGTTTATAAAGCACTATTTCATAATTATATCTTGCTAAGTAAAAGGTAATTCCTGACTGCAAAAGGGCATGAGGGAACTTTCTGGGGTGATGGAAATGTTCTACATCTTGATTGTGGAGGTGGTAGCACAATTGTATATATTTGTCAAAACTCACTAAATTGTACTCTTAAAATCGTTGGGTTAATACCGTATGTAGTTATCCGTCAGTGAAGCCTATTCTTTAAAAGCTAAGGGTGAGAGGGACAGCAGAGCAATAAAATCTTATAGGCTCTGAAAGGAAATCCCTACTGATTGTTTTTTGAATTTTAGGGAGCCATTTGAGGGAAATATCAGAACTTGCTAGTTCCTAAGACTGCTGTATTTTCGAAAGGCTTAGAGTTATGAAATGGAATGTGATGAAGGATAAAGCACGCATCAACTTTCTACTTAGCTTGTCTTTGGCTCGTTATTGCAGGTCAAAGGCAGAAATGAGACATACCTGCCGGGGTACCATCAACCTCGCCACAGCCAACATCACAGTGGAGGACTCCTGCAACTTCATCATTTCCAATGGGGGTGCTCAGACCTACCATCTGAAGGCGAGCTCAGAAGTAGAGCGGCAGCGCTGGGTCACAGCCCTAGAACTGGCCAAGGCCAAGGCTGTGAAGATGCTGGCAGAATCAGGTAGGGAGCAAAGAATATTGTGTCTGGGGAACATTCTGTTTGCCCCTCTTATGCACGAATCTTATTTTGTCCCTCATTGTCATTGTCATTTAATTAGCAGCTATCTCCTGGATGTCTCAGCCTTCTGCTCACCAGGCAGAATTTCTCCTGGAGTGCTGCTTTTCAGCTGGGGGCAATTCTGCCCCAAAGGGGACATTTGGCGAAGGCTGAGCATTGGTGGTGCTAATGGCCTTTAGGGAGTAGAGGCCAGAGGTGCTGCTGAACCTCCTGCCGATGCACAGGGCAGCCCCACAGCAGAGAGGTAGCTGGCCCCAAATGCCAGAGTTGTTCAGATTGGGAAGCTGTCTTAGGAGCATATGTTATCCTTTTGGCTCTTAATGCCAACTGACTACCTTAAAATTTTGAGAAATAATTATTTTATTGATAGATCAGTCAGGATTATTACAACTCACACTTTGGATCTGTCCTTACTTTTTTCTTTTCTCCTGACATCTTCTTACTTAACTCTTTTCTGGTTGAATTGAAACCAACAGTCTTCGTAGATGGCCAGAAACATTGTATGTGAAACCCCCTGGCAGTGGGCAAAGAGACACCTGATGGGTGGTGCTGCTCTTATATCAGTCTGGGCAGAGGAGTGCCCAGCCCTTTGTTCAGCCCAGCTTGGTGCCTGGGCTGGTGGCCAGAGCTGTTTCATGCTTGAGGCACATTAAAAAAATAATAATTATATGTGACATTTTCTGTGAAAAATCTTTATTTTGCTACCATAGTCTCACTAAAAAGAACAATCTAATTATGTTTTGATTTTTCTTAAAGGAAAATGGTAGGATTTCCCTGCAGATGTTGATAGTTTAGTCGTTCTGAGCTTGTTCACTTAGAGCTGACCAAGATGCTCACCTGCTAACTTCTGTTCATCTCTTGTGTTTCTTATCCCTTGTTCTTTCCCATGCTGTGTTTAATATCTCTTAAGCAATGAAAGGAGAGTTTGCTGCTTTGTAAATCTCCGGGTAACAGGTTATATTTTGACTCTGGCCCTGCCTGTTTGCCTAACACATAGGGCAGGTCCTTCCTTGTTTCTTTTGTTTTGATTTTAGTGCTGATTCTAGCTCCCCCAAAGGAAGTGACATTGCTGGAAAAGAACTTTGCAGTGACAAAGTGTTAAGGACAAAACTGATAGCAAGAGGCACAACACAGCTCTCTGCTTGACTTATTATTTGAAAGTCATTTAACAGAAGACCTTGCACAGCTTTCAGTGCAGGGGTGGCTTTAGTGGCAGATGAGCTCATCCTGAAGTTCCTGAGCTCTCCTTTAGAAAAGATACGTTAATGAGTCTTTTGATGATGTGGACATGGTTTACAGAGAGCATCTAGACTGCAGTTCTCAACCCATGTCATACAGGCCCACTGATCACCCAACAGATGATAGTGGATTTGCACTAATAATCAGTGTGACTGGATTGGGACCCTCAAGCTAGGGTTAAAAGGCTCAATAATTCATTCCCAGCCCCAAGAGCCATATAGCTTCTCCATCCTGTCCTCTGGATCACTGGTTCGCAAACCTCAATGTGCATCAGAGTTACCCAGACAGCTTATTCGAAGTACAGATTTCTGGACCTTGCCTCACACCAGCCAAATCAAGGTTTTTCTGGGGGTGGGGCCAGAGACTGCACCTTTAAGAAGAACCCCAGGGTTGGGACATGAGGGGATGGAGGAGGGTGGTCAAAAAGTACAGGCTTCCAGGGACTTCTCTGGTGGCGCAGTGGTTAAGAATCCGCCTGCCAATGAAGGGGACACGGGTTCAATCCCTGTTCCGGGAAGATCCCACGTGCTGCAGAGCAACTAAGCCTGTGCTCCACAACTACCGAGCCCACGTGCTGCAACTACTGAAGCCTGCACGCCTAGAGCCTGTGCTCTGCAACAAGGGAAGCCACCGCAACGAGAAGCCCACGCACCGCAACGAAGAGTAGCCCCCACTCGCCGCAACTAGAGAAAGCCCACTCACAGCAACGAAGACCCAACACCGCCAAAAAAAAAAAAAAATAGATTAAAAAAAACAGATTAAAAAAGAAAGGTACAAGCTTCCAGTTATAAGATAAGTAAGTCCTGGGGATGAAAATGCAACATGATGACTGTAGCTAACACTGCCGTTCGGTGTATTTGGAAGTTGTTAAGAGAGTAGATCCTAAAAGTCTCATCACAAGGGAAAAAAAACCTTCTTTTTGTATCTATATGAGATGATGGAGGTTAACTTATTTTAACCATTTCACAATATATGTAAGGTGTATATGCTGTACACCTTAAACTTGTAGCAGTGCTATATGTCAATTATATGTCAGTAAAACTAGAAGGAAAAAAAGCGTGAGCAGAAAAATTGCTTATTGTTGTCTGTCCCAGGAAAAAAAAAGTAGTAGTACCCCAGCTGTTTGTGACACAGGTGGGCTGTGGACCACCTGTAGGCGAATCGCCTGGCAATGGTGAGCTCTCAGTCGGTCAGAACGCACAACCTGAAGAGTGTCAGTTTGGTTGTGGGCAGAGTGGGTAGGGTTCCGACTCTCAGCCCTGGGCTTGGAGTCCTATCACTCACCTTTCCGCCCGTACAGATGAGTCAGGAGATGAAGAGTCCGTCTCACAAACCGACAAGACCGAGCTGCAGAACACCCTGCGGACCCTGTCCAGCAAAGTGGAGGACCTGAGCACATGCAACGACCTGATCGCCAAGCACGGCACGGCACTGCAGCGCTCGCTCAGCGAGCTGGAGTCCCTGCGGCTGCCGGCCGAGAGCAACGAGAAGATCAAACAGGTCAACGAGCGGGCCACGCTCTTCAGGATAACGTCCAACGCCATGATCAACGTAAGCGCGCACATGTCTGCCTTGCTTTTTGCTTCTTTCCCTCTTTGAAATGTAATTCTTCCCAAATGCTGGAAAATTGTAGTTGGTAAAGCATAGGACGTTAGGTCCTGCTTAATCGTTCAAGGGATTTGAGTTACATTTTTTTTGTTGCATGAAATGGAACAGGGTGCACAGATGGAATGACATTCCCGCTCTGCTTGAATGGTCAGGAGGACTCTGCTCCAGCCCTGCGTCTGCCACCAGCAGGGCATCTGATGGTGATGTTAGTTGAGTCCCTTCACCTCTCTGGGTTGTGGTTCTATCTATCTACCTACCTATCTATCTATCTATTTTTCTCTAAATCTGTTGGAACTAAAAGGTTTTCATGGGCCCTTTCCACTTCCATGTTCTTTGAGATTTTGGTTGGAGTCTGACCCCTACTTTGCTAACGCACCCTGGCCTACAGTGTGGTAAGTGGGGGCTGGATTAAGTACTAGTGACAACCTTGTAATCCTGGTTAGTCCCATCTTGAGTCTTGGATTTGAGGGGTAATTCTGGGTGATAAGACAAAATATTCAACCTTGGGTACTTTTCTTTTCAAAAGAAGGGGCCACTGCTTCTGCCTCCTTTTGACTAGCTCGGGTGCTGTCGTTGCTTTAGGGAATACTTTGGCTGCTTGGGTGCAGGGCTCCAGGTAAACCCAACGTGCCACTGACGTTGGTGACGTGTGTCTGATACTGGGTGATAGGTATGGAATGAGTGCACAGTTTAAACAGCGCCCTTTTTCCTCTGCTGGCGACTGATCCTCACCCGGCAGGTTCGTCAGCTTCCGCATAGGAACACGAGAGGATGCTTCATACGGCACGTGAGAACACTGCTCTTTGAGAAGGGGCTTGTGCAGGTGGTGGTTTTGTTTTTGTTGTTTTCCTATCTAATTAAATGGGATGAACTTACTTCACTAGGGTCAGATTTTTCCTTGTTTGAGGAGTGATAATAAGGCATCTGCTTAGAATTAGTTGCGTTCACGTGGCTCTTAGAGATCGAAGGTCTTTTCCTATGACCAAGGGAAAATTTGTTTTTTTTGCACTTAAAACCCCTTTGTTTCTTAATAGAAAGTTGTAGTAACTTTTACTTTTGTGTCATTTTCTGAAGCGTTGAACACTCTCTTCAGTGCTCCGACTCCCACGAAGTAGAGGAGAGAAATTATTTTGTCCCCTTAAGGACTGCAGGCAGATCAGTGTCTCCCAGCACCATTCTGCAGACCAGCACTGGCGCTTGTGTTTCTGATGTTGGGTCGTGTGCTCTCTTTCCAAACTCTCGTACTTCTTGGTTCCTGTGTGCCTGTTTTTCTGGTCCTCCTGTGATCAGGGAAACCTCATAAATCATACAGGTCATTTAATCAGTAGTAAATAAATATACTTTTGAAATAGAACAGCTCAGGACACAACCATCTGTTAACCTTTTATCCGTGTCAGGTGAACACCCTCCTCCATGATAATTTTTTTCCTACTCTGATAGGAAAAATTTGCTAAATAAAACACCTCTTGATTTAAAAATGTCTCATAAAACTAGAACTTTATTTTGGACTTTTCTCTTGAAAATATGCTTATCTTCGTTCCTGGTGACAGTTCTTTTTCCCTGAGTTCTAGGTATCCAGAGTTTGTGTCAGTTCTCATTCTGTTCTCTCTGGGTGCACTGTCTCTGCCCCTTTTATAGCCAGTTACTGCAGGAAATGCATTTTTTAGCCCTGTGCTATTTCCTTTATACCTTTTAGGGGATGATGGCAAGGCCTTAAAACTGACATGCTAGCACATCACATCTCTAAACAGGCAGTGTTATAGCAAAGGAAGAATGCACTCATTTCACGCAGTTGCTTGCTTGCTTAGGATATAGCTTTTCTTATTGTCAGAGTGAGGCTAAGCAGGGGAGCGCATTTGACACTGTTAGCGTATGCATTTGCTAATGCAGTGAACACCTATTGAGCACCTTCTGTGTTCTAGGCACTGTGCTGGGGATATAAAACTAATGTGGCTGTGGTCCCTGCCCGCAGGGAGATTACCGTCCAGTGAGGGGCCAGAGAAGTGAACAGATCGTTATGGAGTGTGCTGCATGCCAGGAGAGATGTGAGCACAGGCTGCTGTGCTCTAGTACCATGGGATTGTCTAGCTCAGACCAGGAGGATCTGAGAAGGTAGCCCCCCAGATAAATTCTGAAAGACCCGAGAGAGTCTTCTTATGAAAAAAAGGCAACAAAGAGTTTGGGGTCCTGAAGTCCAACTGCCCCAGTTCCCCTCTCTGTGACCTGGGGCACCCTAGTCCCTCGGTGCCCCCAGTTCCTTTTCTGTAAATGGTGATGATCCTAGTAGCTGCTCTCAGGGTGTGGAGAGGCTCTTATTAGATAGTGGATGTCGAGTGTTCAGTAAAGTGCCTGGCATATAATCGTCTCTCGCTAAGTTTGAGTTGTGACCCCTGTTCTTCAAAGGAAGTGAGGGAAGAGAGTTGATCCAGGTGAGGTGTGTGTGGATCCCTCCCTCTCTCCCAGAGTCTGGGAACCACTTGCAGTTGACTGTTACCCAAGCAAGGAAGTAGCTAGAGATAAGGCTGAAGAGGAGTTAAGTATGGGGGGTGGGGGGCTGTGTGCAGATCCTACCAATGGGCTTGGTAGTAGTGGATTAGAAGAGGATAAGACCGATTTTGATGCAGGCTTAACTCTTAATAGATGACACCTTATTGAATGATTACTGTGAGCCTGGTCTAAGTGCTTACATGTTAAGCAACAACTTTTGAGATGGCTACTGTTGTCATTCTTTGTTTACAGATGAGGAAGATGAGTAACTTGCTAAAAATTCCGTAGTTAGATAGTAGGATGGAGCTGTGACAATTCCAGAGTATGTCCTCTATACTGCTTCTGAGTGTGGAGGAACAAAAGAAATGTACAGAGTCCAGAAGTATGGAAGAAAAATCAGTAGGATTTGATCATTGGATGTGGGGAGGGAAGAAAACTAAGAATCAAGGATCCCTCTTAGTTTTCTGGCTTGGGCAGGTGGAAGGGCCCTGGAACTGTTCTTGGGATGGAGATGCAGAGTCAGAAAGGGAACATGGTGAGTTCATATGGGACCCACTGATTCTGAGATTACTCTGAGCCATTGAGTAGGCAATTGGATAGTCTGGTCTGCAGCTCCGTGAGCGCAGAGCTGGAATTACTGATTTAGTAGGCATCAGCCCATAGGCAAAGGTTGAAACCATGGGAGTAGATGTTCTATTTACCTATTAGTTTCTCTTTAACAGGGTATAGACTTTTAAGCTTACATTGCTCCCTTCCTTTATTTATTAAGCAAACTGCATCAGGCTCTCGCTATGTACAGAGCAGCTCAGTTAGGAGCTGGAGATAAGTATGTGAATAAGCTGTAAACGGTGTCTTCAGGTGGCTCACAAGTCCATCTGGAGAGAAAGTCACGATCCTGCTGTGGATGGTGTGAAATAGAGATATGTGCAAAGTGCTGTGGAAAGTAGAGGAGAGACGGGGGTTGGGGGGGGTCACAGAAGAGGTAACATTTGCCATAGATCTTAGAGAATGGAGAGGACTTGGCCAAGCAGAGAAAGGGAATAGGAGAGCATTCTAGGCCAAGCAAATAGCACGTGCTCCGATGGGCAGGCCTGAAAGAAATCTGCATGTCTGAGAAAGGGTGAGCAGTTCAGGGTGGCTCCATGGCAGGGTGCAGGGGTGCGTCCAGCTGCCTGGACAGGAGGATACAAGGGCCATTTATGTCCATGACCCGTAGTTAGGATTTGGTCCTAATGTCGATGGGGAGCCAGTGAAGGGACTAATATGGTCAGGTTTGTGTTTTGTCTCTAGATCTCTTCTTCGATTCATCAGGTAGGCTTCTAATTTTTAAGATCAGTTGTTATCTTAGTGACCAAAATAAAAACCAATTAAATTTCCCCATATTTGGTTTAATTCACTGCAGACTCCCTGTTCTCAGTGTCTGAATTCCTCAGTTTTAGGTGACTTGAGTTTAGTTGAGAATGTATTGAAAGCAATACATGCTTATCCCATGCTTTTCCTCACCTTTTAGTCAATAGGTTTCTTCTTTGGAGCAGTTCACATAGCTGCCCTTTGTGATGTTGCACAAATACCTTGTCTAGGTTTGTTGCTCACTTGGTATTTGTTGTTTGGTCCTCATGACCAGGAAAATATGAAAGAACTATGACAACCACATTCAATATTTTTTTCTGGAGTTGACCTTGATTGTGTCATGGAGCTGGCTGTCCCTGATACCGTGAAATAACAGGGAAGGCCTTTCATTTTAATTTGCTAGTTCAGGTTCCCAGAATAAAGTTACTTACTGGGCTTACAGAGGCCTGAGGGGAATCTCTGACTAGCTGAGTTGAGGTGACCTATATCGACTCTTTCTCCATACAGGCCTGCAGAGATTTCCTTGTGTTAGCCCAGACCCACAGTAAAAAGTGGCAGAAGTCCCTGCAGTACGAAAGGGACCAGCGTATCCGCCTGGAAGAGACCCTGGAGCAGCTGGCAAAGCAGCACAATCACCTGGAGAGAGCCTTCCGAGGAGCCACGGTGCTGCCGGCAAACGCTCCTGGCGGCGCTGCTTCTGGCAAAGGTGAGCTGCTGGCTTGGCTCTTGGACGGCCTGTCTGATCCTAGCCACATGCTTTTCTGCAGCTGATAGAGAGAGCTCCAGATTCTCCAGAATCAGCGACTCATGTGAGATGGAATTCGAGCCCTTTATTCTTCTGACTTCCCCATTGCTTTCTACCATTTGTTACTAGGTTTGTGGTTAATATTTGAAAGCTCCAGCTGTGCCAGGTTTTGATAAATGCAGCCCAAGGAAACAAATGCGGCTTCCTCCTTGCAGGTCAGTGCTGCTCCGGCAAAGGAGACGTGAGTGATGAGGATGACGAGAATGAGTTCTTTGATGCTCCTGAGATCATCACCATGCCTGAAAATTTGGGCCACAAGTAAGTCATTCTTGATTCCCACCCCCCGCAAAATGAGCATATCTGGCCATGGAAAAGTTAGAAATGTTTCAGTGGAAGTGTCATAGTTGTTTACTAAGATATGGACTCTTCCTTACGTAAGTGGAAGACTGTCAGCTTTTTTACATGAACAAGTTCTCCAGAGATGTCTGTTCATACGTACTGCTTTCTAAGTGTCGTCGTTTGATCACTCATCAATAAATTTGTGCCGTGTCCTTAGCATTCTGCTTTGTAAAGACATGGTGAGGACCAAACTCTAGTTCTGATCTTTATGCTAATTCTCATACGCTTCCCATCTGTGTAGACGTACTGGCAGCAACATCAGTGGAGCCAGCAGTGACATCAGCCTTGATGAACAGGTAACTCTTATTTGGGAATTACCAAGACTGGGGGACTTAGGTGTCATTCCCAAGGATTTGCTTATAAAGTACTAAGAGAAACAGAAAGTACTGGGGGTTTTTTTGTTTTTTTTTTAAGCATGGGGGAAGGGAAGCTTATAAATACTGGGTTTTCTGTTCTTTGTGAGTGATTGAATGGCTTTGTTTTTGCGCTTAGTACAAGCATCAGCTGGAAGAGACCAAGAAGGAAAAGAGAACGAGGATACCATACAAGCCGAACTATAGCCTCAATTTGTGGAGCATCATGAAGAACTGCATCGGAAAAGAACTCTCCAAGATCCCCATGCCGGTGAGGGTCTTGCACAACCAGGCTCTGCCCGGAAGGCCTCTCAGGCCCTGGCCAGAGGAGTGCGGCCGGGACAGCCTCCACCCACTCCTGTGGCAGTTTTCAGGCCCCGGCCAGAGGAGTGCTGCCGGGACAGCCTCCACCCACTCCTGTGGCAGTTTGTGGCACGGTCCTTGTTACCTTACAGTCATAAACGATCCCTTAAAACTAGCTGCTTTAATTTTCGCTAGGGATCTGGTATGTTTCCAGATCACCTAGAGTCAGATGCATTTGTTCAGTAACAGTTATTTATGAGCAAATTCCTATGCCAGATGTGCTGAGGACCTGCAAAGATAAAATTCAGCATCGTTTCTGTTTTCAAGAAGCATGTAGTTCGAGAGACAGACATGAAAACATGTAGAAAACATTCATTTCTATGATGGGAAGTACTGTGCATACAAAGGTTTGGGGAGACCAAAGCAAAACCAATTCATTCCAACCAGGAAGCTGTGGACCATCTCCCTGGTGAAGGAGGTGTTTGGACTGACCTCCCTGCCTCCTGTCATGCCCTCCTCCAATCTGTCCACACTGTTTTCAAAAGGAATCTTTTCAATATTGCAAATGTAGTCATGTCATTCCTTAGCTTAAAGTCCTTTACTAGCTCCTACTGCTTTGAGAGTAGTCCCGGTCCCTTAGTGGGCTTGATACTTCCTCCCTAAGGACAAGGCTCCGCCCATACACGTGCCCAGTGTTCTGGTCTTTGGGAGTTACCTTCAGGGACTCACCGGCATCTTTTTTCTTTTCCCCTCAGGGCATTTGCACACACTGCTCTTTCTGCCCGAACTTTCATCAGCTTCCCACCCACCTATGCCACTTTTCTTTTGTCCTGGCTGATACCCTTTTTTTCAGGATTCGACTGTGGTGTCGTCTCTTTCAGCAGACCTTCACCCGTGCATCTGGTCAGGGTGAGCTGTCTCTTCCCTGTGTTCCAACAAGTGCCACTGTTTATTTCTGGACAGTGGGTTTAACTTGCTGGTTCACTCCCCAAGAGTTTAATGACTGCCTAGCTGCCTGGGGTTGTATCAGTGTATCAGGTATAGGTTCAGTTTAAAGAATCCAAAATATGTTGGTTTAGACCAGGGGGCAGCAAACTGTGGCCCTGGGGCCACATCTGGCTGCCATCTGTACAGCCTACAAGCTAAGCATAGTTTTTATGTTTTTAAATGGTTGAAAAATATCAAAAGGAGGATAATATTTTGTGATGTGAAAATTACATACTATTTACATGTCAGTGTCCGTGAAGTTTATTGGAACACAGTAAATGCTCCTTCATTCACAGATTGCCTGTGGCTGCTTTCATCCTAGAACAGCAGTGCTGAGTAGGTGTGACAGAGGCCGTATGGCCCTTGAAGCCTAAATATTTACTATGTAACCTTTCACAGAAAAAGCTGGCCAACAAATATTAGCTTAACTCATTATCACGTTAAAGTCCAGAAGTAGGTGGTCCAGGGCTGGTACGATACTCCACACTGTCGTGACCAGGCTCCTTTCTGTCCCGTTGTTCTGCTGCCTGTGGCCTCAATTCCCAGGTGTTAAGTGGCTGCTCCAACTCGGGCCGTCAGGATCGCATTCCAGTCAGCGGGAAGAGGGAAAGAGGAGAAGGGCATGTCCTGCCTTTGAAGGGTGCTTCTTGGAAATATCATGAACCATTTTGCCTTCAATCTCTTTGGCCAGAACTTAGTTATATGGCCTCAGCTAGCTGGAGAGGAGACTAGAAATGAAGACTTCTGTTCTTGGTGGCATGACCTAGTTAAAAATTGGGGATTCAACTACTTGCAGAAGAAGGGAAGAAAGGAGAGTGGGGGATGGCTGCAGGCTCTGCCCATAGCCAGTTGCACGGCATACATTCTCCTAGCCTCCTAGCATTCTCCTAGCCTCTTGGGGCTGATGGACCAGTGAGTGGTTTCTTTCTCTCCATAGACTGTTCTTCACGGGCAGAGACTGGTCTTTATATCCTTGATGCTTAGCCAGTGCCTGGCACATATATATCATTCAGCAAATGTTAAAGTAATTAGTTAACTGAGTCTTGGGAAAAAAATAGATTTGTATGTAAGTGCATAGGATTTCTGTTAGAAAAATGTTGACCTCCAGACAGGAAATGGCCATGAGTAAGCACACTGGAGAAGCGTAAAATAAGTGGTTGACTAGGGGCCTGAAAAGAAGCCCCGCTTCTTTGCCTAGTGCCTTGAAGGAAGTGGTGGAGAGGTAGGCTGGAAATTGCAGCCTCAGAAATGCAGTTCCTGCTTAGAGATAGGTTCTGAGTCCAGGTGACCTCTCTGTCCTACTTTACCATAATTTCCTTGTTGACATCGTTACAAGGAACGTGCAGTCCGGTACCTGTTGGCCTGTGGATCTGGTCCTCACCCTTGCCCTGCTCTGTGCTGTGTCACAGGAAAGCTGATCCTTCTGGGCTGTGTTTCTCAGGCTTCCATGCCTGCTGACTCTGGCTGGGCTCCACCAGTGCAAGGTACCAGAAGGAGTTTGGAGCGGGAGGATGGGAGAAGTCCCAGGGCACTCCATGCCCCGGCTACATTCTCTTGGGCAATGCTCTAGCAGCAGCTGTGTGGCTCTAGTTTCCACTGCAGGCCCCCCTGAGGCTTTAGCTTCTGTGCACGCCTCTGGCCTCTGCGCTGCGGTAATAACCACCACTGCTCTTTGTTCCTCCTGCCTGTCAGCAGTTACGGCTTCCTGCCGCTGCTAATCTCCAGGCTGTCATGTTATGCTGCCCAGCTCTCCATCAGCCATATAACTAACGCCCTGCTTCTTTCCACTGTAAATTCTCAGATTTGTTTGTTTCCCTGTTAGCCCTCTGAGGGATAAAATGACCAGTATAAAAAGCTTGGCCCTTTCAGAGAAACTGTAGTTCCTGGAACAGCTGTTGGGGGGCAGGGCTGTGTGTGTGTGATAAGCGGTGATGGGCTAAGTAAGGATATACTGATTCTAGGCCCAGGTGGTTCTCATCTGTCCTGTAGCCACCAGCGGAGCACATCGCCTGTCTCATTTTCCTCGAAATGTATGGAAATGTTACTGCATGTTGCCTGCAGTTCTGCCACGGAGAGATTTTGTTGGCATAGTTAATAAGTACCGTCTTTTAAAAAGACGCTTGAGGATTTGAGTTCTGTCCAGCCGTTTACCCTCGGTGTGCATTTTTCTTATCATAGTGCTTTTCTCTGTGCGGACAGCATGGCTTTGGAGTGTGGTACAGTGTTTTTAGCTGAGGGTAGATCCTACTTCCCTCTTGGGAAATTTTCACAGAGAAATGCTTAGAATATTTCTCAGAAAAAGCAGGCTCTAGTATTTTTTTATGTATAAATGCATAGAAACAAATATGAAACTATTAATAGTGGTTATCTTTGGGTGATGGTATTTCAAGTAGATGTTTTCCTTTATACTTTGTTTCCAAAGTTTGTTGTAGTGGAAATTACAAGATGTTTCATAATTGGGAGGGCAGTAAGCATTAAGGTAGTATGTGACTCCGAGATTGGGGGGTAGAAGGTTGGATTAAAATGCAGAAAAATAAAAAGAGGTAGGACTGTAGGAAAGAAAAGTGTTGTTTTTGTTTGTTTTATTAACTGAAATTTTGCTTTAGGTCAGCTCCATTCAATACAAAGGACATTTTTTTCTTCCTTCCTCTCTTCTTTGGACTCAACTCAGGCTAGTGATATTCAGGCTTATTTAGCTGTATTGCTGGTTAAATAAGCTTTATGGACTGGCCTGGGAACCTAACCTCTTTTTAGAGTAAGTTTTTAAAGTAGTAAAGTCATCATAAATTCCAGACAGTCAACTTAGAAGCTCATTCTTTGGGGGATGAGGGGACAATGTCTCTTTTGTTCACTTCTCTATGCGCTGAGTTGTATAGGGTCTGGCACACGTGAGGGCTCAATAAATATCTGTGGCACGAATGGACATCTTCTGCCCGACAGAGGTGCGCAGACACACCCTTGCTTCATCCTGTGGCTGAGTGCCCTAAGTTGGCTCTAAAACTTGGAGGGTAGAAGCACTCAGAGCCCTCTCTTCGCCCCCATCATGAATACTCCAGCTGCAGAAACACAACTGTCCAGCCTCAGAGAAGAAAGCAGAATCCTTGCCTGATGTAGAACTGAACTGAGACTCAGCAATGGTCTAGTCTGGGAGTGGAAGCTAACTACTGTAATGTTTTTTCCACTAGTCAGGACACGACTGCACTTAGAATTTACTACCCTTTCTTTCCTCCCTCAAAAATGTTAAATACCTAACTTCTTCTCTGCGTGTACTTGTGCTGAAGTCCATTTCTCCTTTTATTCGTTCATTCAGTACCTATTTGATGACAGTTTCTCATGGGCCAGGCATCAGTGGCTCTTGGATATGCAGTGGTAAGCAGAAGAGGCATGGTTCCCATCTCAGAGTGCTTCCAGTTAGTGAAATAAATGAAAATGGAATTTCAACCACTCATTGACATGAACAGTTGGCCGAGGAGAATGGGCTGCTTTCAGGCTAGATCTTGGAGTTGCTCTACTGAGCAAAGGCCTCTTCTTTTCCCAGTGATTTGTTTTATCATCTTGACATCTTGATATGTGTCTCCCTCCGACTGCAAAAAGGAAAAAAAAGAAAGGAAGAAATTGTCTCATTTGGATGTGCGGACAGAGTTTTTATATCTGCTCTTTTCCTGACAGGTAAACTTTAATGAGCCCTTATCCATGCTTCAACGCCTTACTGAAGATCTGGAATACCACGAGCTGTTAGACCGAGCTGCAAAGTGTGAGAACTCTCTAGAACAGCTCTGTTATGTTGCAGCTTTCACCGTGTCCTCCTACTCCACTACTGTCTTCCGTACCAGCAAGCCGTTCAACCCACTCCTTGGGGAGACCTTTGAGCTAGACCGATTAGAGGAGAATGGGTACCGATCCCTCTGTGAGCAGGTAAAGGAGCCTCAGGACTGTGACACGTCTCCTTTTTGAAGAAAGGGATGATTTCCTTGGTTGATACCCCTGGGTGTTAACGTTTGCAGAAATTCCAGACCCCGTCATCCCAAACTGCCTTCTTTTCCTTCAGGACTTCAGCACTGGAGGCCCTGGTATTCATCTACTGCTATGGGTGTAAAAATGTCAAGTGTGAATTTGGGGTGTTTATCGCCAGTTAATAGGCAGTATCTTTTTCTTCTCCTTTCTTCCTTTTAATTTGAACCACTGATTTCTTCAAGGTGAGTCATCATCCCCCTGCGGCTGCACACCACGCTGAGTCCAAAAATGGCTGGACGTTGCGTCAGGAAATCAAAATCACCAGCAAGTTCCGAGGCAAATACCTCTCCATTATGCCGCTTGGTAAGGCCACCATCTTTGTAAGCATTTGTGCTCCAGGAAGGAAAGCTTTTCTGGCAGGATGGAGGCGGTTACTGGTTCAGTAGTCAGGAACCTGGAGGTCTGATTCAGGCACTGAACCTTACGAGCTAGCTTTGTGCAGGTCATTTAACTTCTCAGCTCTGGGTGGGCGGGGGTGTGTGTGAGACTCTTTAAGGACCCATCCGGTCATAAGTTCTTTGTCTTCTTAGCTATATTTAACGCATCTTTAAGTACACATTTTAGAATACACATTTTAGCATGCATTTAAAAAATTCTTTTAGTTGGTGTTGTTTACCCCATTACCCTAGCAATCAGCTTCTCTCTATAGATCAGAACTCCTGTGACTGCAAAAGGTTAGGGTTCCTGGGTAGCCCGTCCTCCTCCTCTCCTTTCTCCCCTCACTCTTCCTCCACTGGAGGGGTTAGGTGTCATTTATGTGACAGCTGAACTCCAGGTAAAATGAAACTTTATTTTAAAAGATCTTATTGGATTACAAGTTAATTTTGCACCAAGATCAGAAGGGTCAGGCCTGGGAATAGGAATCCTAGTATGCAGTGTTTGTGTGTCTGTACTTTAGGGGAAATGAGATTATTCAGAAAGGGTAGTAGATTCTTGATGCTCTTTTGAACTAGAGCCAGCCACATTTGGCCACGTGTGTACTGAAGAGTGAACGTTGGTCTGAAGAAAAAGAAACACAAAGCAGGCAGAGAGAAAGCAAGTGGATCCCTAGAGACAGCGCTGGTAGCAACTGCCTGAGCTCTCGATGGCTTTCCATTTCCTGGTTCTAGTCTTTCATGTGGCAGAGCTGCAGTGCTGGGTTATTGCAGTACAGTCTTCTGCTTTAATAAATCCCCCTTTCTCTCAGAAACAATGTAGCAGGTACAGTGCAAACTAGAAATTAGCCAGAAAAAAATCCAGGGATGTTCGTAACATATTAAAAGACAAGAAACTGAAATGTTAACTCTGTTGCCTCATGGTTAATATGCAAGAGGCCCTTAGATGAAAAGGAGACTAAGTGATTTTGGTCTTGATCTTTACTGAGAACCTTTGAAAAGGTTCTAATTGCTTAACTGTCTTTGAAGCTGATAGCTTCCGAAGTGTGTTAGGTTAAGAGTAGTAAACACCTGAGATGTTCACACCTAATCTGCAGAAGCAGGGTGTCAGTGGTCATATTGCAGTATAACTTTCATCCATGCAGAAGGGTTTCAGAGGCCCCCTGAGGATTGCTAAAGGGATGGGTTATATGTATTTAATTCTAAGGAAGTTTATATACATTTTAAAAACGGCAGTAAACCTAAATTACCAGCCATGTGCTGTGCATTTTCTCTGTAATTTGACTAATCTAGAATTCTTTGAGGGGTAAATAACTATAGGAACATGATATAAGTGGTAGATCTAATTTTTTAGAGTTAAAAAAACCTTTGATAGGATTTCATTCTTTGGTTGTTTAAGGATTCATCAGGATATATTATCTTAAGTCACCCCATCTATTAGATACTGAGTATACCTACCATGTACTAGGTATGGTTCTAAGGTGCTCGGGAAATGCAAGTGAACAAAACAAAGATCCCAGCCTTTGTAGGGAGATTGAACAAGAATTGACATCGTGGGACTTCCCAGGTGGTGCAGTGGTTAAGAAATCCACCTGCGAATGCAGGGGACATGGGTTCGATCCATTTTCAGTGGTGTTCAGCTCCCAGAGGGTAAATTATTAAGCCAAGAGATGCCATTGAAGAAAGACAGATGGACGGGGTGTGAGTGAGTAGGCAGGTGGATGGGTTTTTGAGGTGGTGGAAGGTAGTCTGAGTCTTCCAGTAAAATTGACTGAAAAGGTTAGAATTCTTGCAGTCTGGAAAAAAGAATGCTTCTAGGAAATATGATTGAAGTTTGCAAAATTATGAAGACTGCGGTAGAGGGTAAATATGAGTTTGCTCATCCACTCATTTTGGAATTGGGTGGTAGCTTCAAGTTTAAAGAGATACATTTACATAGAGGATTATTTTATAGTTTGGAGTTCTCTAACCCAAGAAGAATCACAATTTGACATTATGAATGAAACAACCACTCAGCCTGTTGATCTCTGTGTCAGTGACACTGCTGGGCTCCATGCACCTTGAATCTGCCCCAGCAGCACTTTAGTCAGAAAGTCCTCCTTATATATTTTATCCATTTTTCCAGTTTCTACTTTTTGATTAGAGTGATTAATCCATTTATATTTATTATAATTACTGATTAGTTAGGATTTACATCTGCCATTTTGGTATTTTGTTTCTGTACATCTTATGTCCTTTTTGTTCCTCCTCTACTCTGCCGTTCGTTCCTTCTTTTGTGTTAAATAGATATTTTTCTAGTTTACCATTTTAATTCCCTTGTTATTTCTTTTACTATATTTTTTAAAGGTATTTTTATGGTTATCCTGGGTATTAAAATTAACACCTTCTAATAATCTAGTTCAGATTAATACCAGCTGAATTTCAACAGGATATAAAGACTTTGCACTTACATGGATCTATTACCTTTTTCCTCCTTTGTGCTTTTATTTTCATGCAAACTATTTTTCTACATTATAATTCCATCAACATTGTTTTATAACTGTTGCTTTATGTAGTTGTCTTTTACATCATATAGGAGAAAAAAGTTATACGCAAAAAAAACAGATGTATGCTGGTGTCTTTTATGTAGTTTAATTGCTGTTACCTTTACTGGTCTCTTAATTTCTTAAGGTAGATTTAAGTTACTGCCTAGTATCCTTTCATTTCAGCCTGAAGGACTTCCTTTAGCATTTCTTGAAGAGCAGATCTGCTAGCCAGGAATTCTTTCAGTTTTTGTTTTTCTGGGAATGTCTTAGTTCTCCTTGTTTATGAAGGATAATTTTGCTGGACATAGAACTCTGGGTTTGATGGTCTTTTTCTTTCGGCATTTTGAACGCGTCATCCGACTGCCTTCTGGCCTTCGTGGTTTCTGAGGATCACTTGTGTGTGACGCATCACTTCTCTCTTCCTGCTTTCTGGATCCTCTGTTTGTCTGTGTCTTTCTAGTCTGATTACGGTCGGTTTCAGTGTGGTGCTCTTTGAGTTGATCCACTTGGCATTCACTGGACTTCTCGGAAGTGGAGATTAGTGCTTTTCGTCAAATCTGGGGAATTTGGGGCCATTATTTCTTCAAGTGCTCCAACTGTTATCACCACCTGTGGCAGCTGTTGTGTTAAATAATTGCCACTGATTGTTTTGATAATTGCCCCAGGAAGAAGGCTGAGGTGAGCAGCGCGGAATCAGATCAAATAAAGATAAGCCCAGTGAGTGGGAGTTTACTGGGAGCCACCAGATAGGTCAGAGAATGACAGTACTTTGGAGCTGGGCTTTGGGAGCTTCATGTTCTGCTCCCTCCAGTGTTTGCTAGACTGCTTGCTGGTTTTCACAGCTACCATGACTGTGAGGCTACCAGTTTTCAAGGCTACTGCTGAGCTGGGGAGAGAAGGATAGGAATGGGGCAAGTTAGAATGCCACAAAGCTCATTTTGCTTACTGAGAGCCAGCCATTTTTCTTGAGTAAATGTTTCTTGGAGTATTGTAAGCCTTTGGTTAATTTCCAGAGTTATGGAAAAGTTGATTCTGATCACTTTTGTTAGTGTGTTCTTGTTGATTTTACTGGGGAGCTGATACATGGAAGTTCTTACTCTACCATTCTGCAAGTGGCTATCTTCCCCTTTATACATTTTAAATGGCTCAGTTTTGGGATTTTTAACTTATTGTCAAGTTTTCAACACACAAATAATATATGAACGAAGGTAGTCACAGGGTGTTCTTTATTTTTCCACCATCCCAGTGAACTGGAAGGGACACTGCAGAACAACAGGTACATCATCAGGGTGGGATATAGGGTTATGGTATTGGACTGTACACATGTTCTGTTCTTATTTTGAACTTCAGCTCTAGCTGTCTCTAGCTCTGTGACCTTGGGAAAATTATTTGACCTCTCTAAGCTCAGAGTCTTCATTTGGTAAAATGAGGATGTTGTAGGTTGAATAATGCCCCCCTGCCCCCAAATATATCCACATCCTAAGCTCTGGAACCTATGAATTTATCACTTTACACAGTGAAAGGAACTTTGGACATGTGGTTAAGGATCTGGAGATGGGGAGATAATCCTGGATTATTCTGTGGGCCTAATGTAATCAACAAGGGTATTTATAAGAGGGAGACCGGAGGTTCAGAGTCAGTGACAACAGAAGCAAGAGGTTTGAGTGATGCTAGGAAGGGTCCACAAACCAAAGAATGCAGGTGGCTTGTAGTAACTGGAAAAAGCAAGAAAATGGATTTTCCCCTTGAGCCTTCAGAAGGAACACACACCTGCTGACACCTTGATTTTAGACTTCTGACTTCTAGAACTGTAAGAGAATAAGTTGTGTTATTTTTAAAAATTTATTTATTATTTGTTTGTTTTGGGCTGCATTGGGACCACATTGCTGCGTGCAGGCTTTCTGTAGTTGCGGCGAGCGGGGGCTACTCGTCATTGCAGTGCGAGGGCTTCTCATTGCGGTGGCTTCTCTTGCTGGGGAGCACGGGCTCTAGGCACACAGGGTTCAGTACTTGTGGCATGCGGGCTCAGTAGTTGTGGCTCGCGGGCTCTAGAGCGCAGGCTCAGTAGTTGTGGCGCACGGCCTTAGTTGCGCCACGGCGTGTGGGATCTTCCTGGACCAGGGCTCGAACCTGTGTCCCCTGCATTGGCAGGCGGATTCTTAACCACTGCGCCACCAGGGAAGTCCCAAGTTGTGTTATTTTAAGCCACAAAGTTTGTCATAGCTGGTTTCAGCAGCAGTAGGATACAAATGTAGCCTGCAGCTAAGGTATCAACAAATATTTGAGTGCCCACTATATGCTGGTAACTATTTCTAGTTGGGTACATAATGGTGAACAAAAGCTCCTTTGCCCTCATTTAGCTTGCATTCTTAAGTAGACACAAAAGTAAATAAAACAAGTACTTTGATTTTATATAGTGGTGGTTCAGTGAAGAAAATAGAGTAAGCAGAGATGGGGTGAATGATGGAGGAAGGAGAGTGTTGTGTGTTCCCTTGTAGCAGAGTCAGGAACTTCTCTGAAAAGGTTACATTTGAGCAGAGACCTGAGAACAAAAAGAAACAAAACCAAAAGATGACTGGCAGAGAGAACCCCAAAGATAAGGGCCCTGGGGATGGAGCAAGCATAGCACGCATGAGAAACAGCAAGGCCACAGCAGCTGGTTCAGAGTGAGGAGGGGGACGCGGTGGATGAGACCAGAGGGTAGGCGGGAGCCTGCTCTTGTAGTGTCCTGTACACCGTGAAAGGAGTTGAGTTTTATTCTAACTACAGTGGGGAGTAATGGGGAGATTTTATGGTGTGGAAAGTTGATATGACATGTTTTAAACAGATCATTTTGACTAGAGACTTGAAGGGGGGCCAGAGTGGAAGCCGGGAGGCCAAAAAGAGGTTCGGGCAAGAGCTGCTGGTGGCTTAGACCGTAGTGGTGAAGAACAAGCGATCTAGGCCACAGTTCGGCAGAGCAAATGTGTTTGAAGATGGCTGTGAAGAGTAAATGAGTGAGGAGAGCCTAGCACAGTGTCTGGTACACAGCAGGTGTTCTCAGCAGAGTTGCCATTGCTACTGTCAGTGTCGTTGTCACCAGTGTTATCCGCATCAGCATGACTGCTGCTGCAGCCACCAGGGCTACTGTAACCTTTTTGTACAAGAAGGACACGCCTCAGCCACGTTTAGTGTTCGTTTCATTAGTGGTTACAGAGGGAGCTTAGAGTTATACCGTTACTGGAATTAACTGTATTATTTAATGTGTATATCTTCTGAAATTTTTGGATTATTTTGAATCTCCACTCACCTCTGTTGAAGCCACTGATTTTGGCTTGGTATTCATTTGAGATTATAGGAACAGGAGAAGACCTTACGTACTGAGTGCTATAAAGGGTACAAATCAGGACCAGCCCCATGGAGAGACACATAGCAGAGGGTGTGGGAGGATCCTGGACATGAGTTTCCATGCCCTCTCCCCATGAAATCAGGGCCCAGCACCTTCCTGGCACATTGATGTGTTTAACATCCTAGAAGCTCCACCAGGCTTCCTTGTCCAGAGGTTTTATTGGGGTTTCATCGTGTGGGCACGGTTGATCAAATCCTTGGCCACGTGACTGAACTCAATATCCCGGCCTCCTTCCCTCCCTGGAAGGAAGGAAATATCATTCCCAGGAGGTCAGGAGGCCAGATCTAGCCCGTATCAGGTGACCCTCAGCCGCTGCTCTCTAATGACATGGTTGGTCTTTCTGGCCCACCCTCGTCCTAAGTCATCTTGTTGGCATAAGCTATCTAGGGGCCCACCTGAGGCACCTCATTGGTATATATCAGCAGGGCCTTCATGAGTAACAAAGACACTACTGTCACTTGGGAAATTGCAAGGGTTTAGAGGTTGGACAAAGACCAGACAAATTCTTTATTATGCAACACGTGCTCACACATCGAATGAGTGTTGGAGCTGGTGCCCCTGCTCTATCCACTACTCCCCTGCTTTTTTTTTTTTTTTTTTTTCACTATTAAGGCCCATAGGTAGACAGTGGTTTGCTTAAAGTCACACAGCTAGTTACTCACAACAGGGCTTGTCCCCAGTACTGACCACCAGTGTGTGCTCTTTTCCATATGCTGCTTTATTTTTTCATGTTGGGGCAGATGTGACCTGTTCCTGTAAATTTTGCAGCTAGTATGGCAGGTACAGTTAGTGAAAAGATTGGGGTTTTTGCTTTCATTTTTATTTCTACATTTGCAGAATATTACTTCCCAGCTAAGCTGTATCAGCTGTCAATGTTTGTCCTCATTAGTTACATTTTATTCATAAATTTTAAAATCACGTGAAAAATTCAGTCAGTGCTTCCAACATTTATAAAGGTTATAAGTCCTTTTTGACTTATTGTTTTCTTTTTAAAAGTAAGAAATATTGATAAAATCAAATCAATCCATCATTATTTCTAGCCAGCATGGTGCTGTTTTTCTAATATTTGGCTTAATTTGTGTGCCACTCTCTGCTTCTAGGTAGCATCCACTGTATCTTCCACGCAACTGGGCACCACTACACTTGGAAGAAAGTTACCACGACAGTGCACAACATTATCGTGGGCAAACTGTGGATCGATCAGGTGAGTAAAGGGACTCAGCATGCTTCTGAAGTTCAGAAGAATACGTCCATCTTTGTAGTATTTAGGACGTGTGAACTGGCCCCAGACTGCTGTTACTGGTTTATCAGTTTTGCCTAAGGAATTTCTCTCAGGCAGTAATCCCACCCCCAAACTCCCCGAGTTTCTATACCACAAACTATTACCTATAAATGACCAAGTTACAACATTGATTCAGTGACTACTCTACTAGGGCTGTGTTAGGTACTATGAAGAATACAAGAAAACAATAAACATGGCTCCCATCCTTCATCCTTTCATTATTCATCAAACATTTGTTGCCAAGCTGAGTGCTAGGTCTTGGGAATACAAAGTCATATGAGGCATTGTCCTGCCAAGAGTTACTTTATCATTGGAGATATATGACAGATATGTGTAGGATGAAAAGTATTTGCCAAAATAGACTAGTGTAAGAGCTGTACTAAAATACTATCTAGGGGCTTCCCTGGTGGCACAGTGCTTAAGAATCCACCTGCTGATGCAGGGGACACGGGTTCGAGCCCTGGTCCAGGAAGATCCCACATGCCGTGGATTAGCTAAGCCCGTGCGCCATAACTACTGAGCCTAGAGCCCTCGAGCCACAACTACTGAGCCTGTGTGCCACAATTACCGAAGCCCGCGTGCCTAGAGCCCGTGCTCTGCAGCAAGAGATGCCACTGCAATGAGAAGCCCACTCACCACAACGAAGAGTAGCCCCCACTCGCCAGAACTTGAGAAAGCCCGCACTTAGCAATGAAGACCCAACGTAGCCATAAATAAACAAACAAACAAACTGTCAAACTATCTAATTCATTGTCAATTTGCTCTTAAGACAGTGGTTGCAGTAAATTCAGAAAAGAGAGGGAATTCTGTCTGAGCAGTCAGGAAAGGCTTCACGGTAGATGTGGGAATGAAGCTGAGTCTTAAAGAGCTTTTTGGGATTTGCAAGATAGAAAGGAGGAGAAAATGCAATGAATGAAGTGTAGAAAGGCCCACCATATGTAGGGTTGAAACCGTGAGTAGAATACTTTGAAGGGTACGAGTGGAGGATTGGTTTGGGAAGGTAAATTAATATGTGAATATCATCAGTGTGTGTGCTGAAGTTCGAATTATGCCACTGAACATGTGACACAGTTTTTTAAAAAAAGGTCATTTGGCCTTGATTCCAACCTGGCATACCAAGATTACAGAGGGATTCCACAGCATCTCAAGGTTGGCTGAGACCTGAATCTTAAGTACAGGAAAGCTAGAATGTAAGATTGAAAAGAATTATGATGAATGCGGCTTAGCATATATTCAAGTCATCCATTCTTAATAAGACCAATCCATGATTCTTTTCTTTTTATAGTCTGGTGAAATTGATATTGTGAATCACAAGACAGGAGACAAGTGCAATCTTAAATTTGTTCCTTATAGCTACTTCTCTCGGGATGTAGCAAGAAAGGTAAGAGAAGTTGCAATTAAAATGTTTTTCACTTAGTGTGTATCCCATAGAAAGTCTGTTCCTTTGGAGCTGGTGTAGGTGGATGGATTGTGTGTGTTCAAAAAAAAAGGAGAGATAAAGGAGAAAGTCAGCAAAAGACAACAAGTTAGAGAATAAAAGTCAAGAGCAATGAGGGATTGGCATTTCCTGGCGGTCCAGTGGTTAGGGTGCTTTCACTGCCGTGGGCCCCGGTTTGATCCCTGGTCGGGGAACTAAGATTCCAAGCTGTGCAGGCGTGGCCAGAAAACAAAAGAGCAATGAGATTTGAAAATGGGCAACACCGAGGAAGGACGAAGGAAAGGGTTACCGGAAGAAGGCATGGATACCTTGAAGTCTGAGTGAGAGTTCTGGCACCACCGCAGCGGAATTGTGCCGGGAGTTTTGATGGGAGAGTGAAGAAATCTGTCTGTGGCCCTCTCTGCTTTCTGGAGACAAGAATGTAACATAATTCTGAGTACAGTCAGATCTTTCTCCTACATATATCATTACAACAAAAATCTGTACAACAAAATGGTAGTGAATCCTCCAACTCATGACTCAGTTATTTTAAGCAGCTCAAGAAAACATAACAAAATAATTTGAATGATTCCACGGAGTTTGTCATAACAGGATTTAACCAGTATTTACCCTAGGACTTCGGTGTCCAGAGTAGTCAGGGAAGCTGACACAGCGAATGCCGTACTCCAGAGCCCTGGTCTCCCTCTGTAGGTGACAGGGGAAGTGACAGACCCATCAGGAAAAGTTCACTTTGCCCTTCTGGGGACGTGGGATGAGAAAATGGAGTGTTTCAAAGTACAGCCGGTCATCGGGGAAAACGGGGGTGACGCTCGGCAGCGAGGCCACGAAGCAGAGGAAAGCAGGGTCATGCTGTGGAAGCGGAATCCTTTACCGTGAGTATCAGTGTGGGTCCCGCCCGGGTCCTGCTGTGACCTCAGCCTTGGAGCGGTGTTGCGGCACTTCTGCCTTCCTTCCCACTTAATTCTGTGAGGGACTGAGCGCGGGACATTGGAACCTGGAGATATGACCAGAAGGTGGTCCCCGTGTGGTTGGGTTGTAGCGTGCCTTGTCCCAGGAAAGTTCAAACTACTCAAACCACGTCTGCCAGAAACATTTGGTGTTTCCTAAAGGTCCTTTGGATTGTGATTCCGAAGGATGTTTTTCTATAATTTAGAGTAGAACTATTCAGAAGTGGCTAGAGGAGAAAGATGCCCACCACCTGTGGCCCAAAGGCCTAGCAGCAGTATAAAGGTCCCTGAGATAATGTGCAGGACTTTGGAAAGAAATTAAGGTGGAGGCCATTTGTCTCCTGTCACTGTTTAATATGTTCAGTCCTCAGTAATAGCCAAGGTTATCCCAGAAAGAGGTTAAAAAGAAAGCGAAGGAAACAGGAAGAAAGAAGTTTTATTTAGTAGAATGTTTCATCCTTCCTAATTTCACCTGAGCATAGCGCAGGCCCAGAAAACTATCCAGTTGAGTGATCCTGGGGAGGGGATGGGGAATGGTCCAGTCGGGTCTCTTAATTAGGTGAACCTGATGTGGTTGGTCCTGGAGTCTTTCCATCTGTAGCACAGCCAGGGTGATGTAGCCCTTGTAGTGAACTTAGTTGGTGCTCTTTAACTAACAAGGGTCTCAGCTCTGGCATTACCCTTCCTCTTTCTCACCCTTTACTTTTAGGAAGAATGCAGAAAACATGTACTACTTCTCAGAGCTGGCTCTAACGCTCAATGCCTGGGAAGCTGGCACTGCCCCCACAGACAGCCGATTACGGCCCGACCAGAGACTGATGGAGAATGGGCGCTGGGATGAAGCAAATGCAGAGAAGCAGCGCCTGGAGGAAAAACAGAGACTTTCCAGAAAGAAGAGAGAAGCCGAAGCTATGAAAGCCACGGAGGATGGTAGTGGACGCCTTCTACTCTGTTTCCCAGTCCCGACGCGTGGCAAATGCCCATGTGTTTTCGGCTCTGATTCTGTTTTTCTTCACCCTCTTTCCCTTTTAGGCACGCCCTACGATCCCTACAAGGCACTGTGGTTCGAGCGGAAGAAGGACCCTGTTACCAAGGAGTTAACCCATATTTATAGGGGAGGATACTGGGAGTGTAAAGAGAAACAGGACTGGAGCTCGTGCCCGGACATTTTCTGAACCGGCCGTGACAAAAGGAGGAGGATCCAAAGGAGAAGAGGACAGAGGATGCGCGGGAAAGCTGGCAGTTGTGACTCTCTTACGGAGAGCTTTCCTCAAGTTTGTCTGTCTTAACCAATCATTTTTTCCAAATCAATCACCAGAAGCAGACACCGTTGGCGGTGATTGGCTGGTTGCCTTAGCTGATTGAAACTGAAGTCGACATTCTGGATACTGTATGTGTGAGGGAGGCGTCCTGGCGGAGTGTTAGTGTCGTCCCGCTTCTGCAGAGTCACGTGCTCTTGACCCTTTCCTCTCCCTCTGCCCCGGTTTGAGATGCTGTCCCTCACCCTCCCCTTACAGAGCCTGCCCAGCCAGGACCTGCGGAAGAGGATGACGCGGGGGGCGTCTGGTGCAGTTCAGAGCGAGAGCTGATTTTAGAGGTTCCCTTTAAAAAGAAACACCACGTAAGACTTTCCAACAGAGGCATCGTGAATGCTCGTGGTGGAGCTTGGGCGTGACATTATGAAGTATTCACAGATGGGGTCAATTGAATGGGGTGTCGGTGCGGAGAAAACCGTGGCACTGGAACACTTGCGAGAGGGACTGTTCTGCAAGGCCGGGACGTTCAGAGTTAAATTCTTGGAAGTTTCGATCTTCACTCGCGTAAAACACCCTGCTGCTGTTCTCCATCTTCTTTGACAGCACCCGGGGCCACCTGGGTGGTCGGTAGGAGGCTTGCGTTATCCTCACAAAGGGGTTTTACGGACTTGCTCAGGCGGAGAACTTCTGAGAACACGAGGCAGGATGGAAGAACACTGCTGGCCACTCTTGCTTTCCCCGCTCCTCCTCTCCCCCATCCTTCATTGCCTTTCCTCTCTTCTCCCTCCGCGCAGTACTGCTTCGGGTTTGTGCCCTGTGGAGCAAAGCGTTACCTGTCCCATTCTGATATACTTCAGAATCTGAGAGAAGGAGTTTATCTGGAATAAGTTTTCACCATCTCTCAAGCCCCATGGACTGGAGCCACCTCTGGAATAATGCGTTAAGTATCTGTATAGTATATATATGTAGAGAAAAATCTAATTCTTTTTTGGTTTGATTTTCCTTCTTCCCATTAAGAATCTTGATTTTTGATATCACTTGTCTCCCTGGGACTCTCTCTTGGACACACTGATGTGGATTGGAGCCCCCTCTGCTTTCCCTCTTTCAGGGGCAGACGGATTCCAAACCTGATCAGGATCCCGCCCAGCGGTTCCTGAGCAGGGACCTTGTCCATGGTTTGTATCATGAGGTGCCCACTGCTGTCTAAACTCTGCTCTTCTAATTACCTGACTCTTGAAAATGAAATCCTAACCTCTTTCCTACCTTTTTTCCTTCTCTTACTAGGAAGAGTATGGGTAGAAAGTCAGGAGGGTAATTTCCGGTTTGAGCCTGCCTCTGTCAGATCTCAGCACACAGAGCTGATCCCCAAAAGAGCCTTCTTCCTAGGAATCGGGGCACCGTCGCGTGGGGTGGGGAAGAGAACTGCTCCTGCTGGGCCCTGGTTTCTTTCATTTTTTTGTTCCGTACTTGTTTAAGTTGTCTTGTTCAGAAATCTGACCCCGCCGTGCCACCCGCCCCTGGCTGAGGATCACAAATGAGGTGCCTTCCGTGTACGCTTCTCGTTAGTGCTTTTCGTTTCTGTTCCTTAACTGCCGAGCCTCAGCCAGCGTGGGTCCTGGGGGGAGAATCATTCCAGAGGAAGCCGTCCCAGCAGGGAAATTGGATCTGTACTGGGTAAATAGCATCTTACTCCTTCCCCGCCATCCCTTCCTTCCTAGCTGTGATGAACTTGAGACAGGGACACCTCCTGGGGAAGTTCCTCCTGCGAACTCAGCTCGATCCCAGCATAAGCAAGGGATTATTCCAGGGCTGCTGCTTTCAAGGAGGCCCATAAAAGCGTTGATGTAACTGGGGTGGGGGGCGGAGCTATAGACAGCGGGAACTCCCCAAACAGACGGCACTTCCCTGCTCTCTCTCCCGCTCCCCGTTGTCTGCACTACGTTTCCAGCCTGATCCCCAGTGAGGTTCCTGCTAATTAAGAGGCTTCGAGTCCTTCAGGTGAAATAAAGTCACATGAAAACAAAACAAAACTATATATATTTTCGGTTTTTTTGCCTTATTGTTTTTTTTCCAAGAAAACTACTAAATTAAATAATTTTTAAAAAGTCATATTGTTTGTCTGATTCACTTCTACTTAAGGAGGAGGCAGTGGGAAGAGGTGGAGAAGTGGCCCCTGGGTGATTTGTTCTTGGCAGTCTGGGAACTTGATCTTCATGGGAGATGGAAAGAAAAACTGGGCGCGGATTTCCAGATGCTTCGACTATTCAACAACATTCCAGAGGTCCTAATGACCACATGAGTAGTTTTAAGAGCCCCCGATGCTTTAGTGCCATGTCACTGTCAGGGTCCCACCTTGCCATAGGGGAATGGTTTCTAGTGTTTTTGATACTGGGCCTGTTTCGCCTCAAAAAATAAAAGTTCTTGAATTTCATCTCTCTTGCCCATTTAGATTTTCAGGATCTTAGTTAGCTGTTCCGTGTAAGAATTCAAATTCTGTATTTTGAAACATAAGCAGTTGAGTATTGATTTGAAGACCTTGGAGAGAAGTAAAGGACAGTTTTTCTCTGCACAGTTTAGGGAGGGGAGAAGGTGGCCAAAGTGATCGAAGGGGCGTGGAGAGGCCTCCGATGAGGGTGAGCGCCAATTCCTGCCCGGAGGGGGGGCCCGCACATCACTGAGCATCTGCTTCTGCGTCCAGAGTGCTGAGACTGGAGCTCTCAGCATTGCCAGGCTTCCGCTTAAACAATTTCAAGAAGTATATTTTACAATTGTCACGTTGAATATGAGGAAAGGCGCTCAGAAAACAAACTAAATAAATTTCCTCAAGGTCACATAGCTGATTGGTTAGTCACAGTACTGGAATTCAGAGCTGGGTTGGTTTAACCCCAGAGTTTGTGACCTTTACAAACTTGTGCTCTGTGAGAAACTGGGTTGGAAGGCGGCTGGTCGTTAAGTCATTTCCTCCTGGATTATACATCGTGCAGAAATGCGTTTCTCTGTTTCCAGAAGCTTCTTAATGTCGATAATATTATTTTGGGAGTCCCACGTGAAGGAAGGCGCATTGGAGCATTCTTTTTTTTGGCCATGCCATGTGGCATGCGGGATCTTAGTTCCCCGACAAGGCATTGAACCCACGCCCCCTGCGTTGGAAGTATGAAGTCTTAACCACTGGACCGCCAGGGATGTCCCGGAAGGAGCATTCTTGACATTCAGCCTCCTGGCTCCTTGGTTTCTCAAGGCTCTCATGCCCACAAAATCAGCTATGTTGTCAGGGGTCGTCTTTTCTAGCCTGGTTCCTGGGAAGGCCACTTAGCCTTGATGTTAAGTATCGGCAACGTTTTTTTTTTTCTGGCAAGCTAAAAACCACGGTAGTCGACCCTTGACGCTTGTGAGAGCTGCATCCTGCAATTTTGAATACCGTATGGTATGTGATTTCCTCCAATAGGGTCAGTCCAATGTACCTGAAACTTTTGAATAATCCCTCCTTTAGTCCTTAATGGGCTCCTGTGACATGATGGGATGTGGATCGCGAGGAGTGTAGCTTACTCATGATTCAAAATTACACCCGTCAGGGACCTCTGAAGTCCAACAAAAATGTTAAACCTATACATTTCAAAGGTCTGCTCTACTTTCTGCAAGATAAGTGAAAATCAACCTATAGTATAGTCCTAAAAAGAAGTGTAGAAAAGTCTAGAATTTATTCACTATAAGGTATATACCTTGTGAAACCCTAAGACTATCAAAATTTAGAGCTTCTAAAAGCTTATAAAGCTTTTGCCCAGTACTGTGCCCTGCCCTGTGGGAGGCATCCCTCAAGCCTTCCCTGGCTTTCCCTTCTGAAGCTCATAAAATAATCTGTGGTTATGTTCTCCTCAGTCTTTCCTCCCTACTGTCTTTTCAAGTAGAGCGCTCCTTTTGGGGTTCACAGTGATCCCCCAGGGGAAGGAAGCAAGCTGGTCAGATGAGGCATCTTTAAAGGCAAGAACTAAGGAGCTCAGAATCTTCTGTAAGTAGCCTTGCAGAGGTCACACTTGAGTTTGACCAGGTGATTTAAGAAGTTAGTAAAGAACCAGTTGGCCCTGAGAGAGGTATGGCTAGGATTGTCTCCATTCGTTCATTCATTAAACATTGACTTCCAGCTTGTTACATAACATAACATTAGAGATACAAATGGCAAGAAAGAGCTCAGGTAAACGGGCAATTACAATCTAGTTTGATAAATGGCATGAAAGCACTGTAGAGGGGCAACCATCCTATAGAGAGTGGGGAAGGAGGGGATAAAGACATGTCAGGGACGCCTTCTATTCAATACAACTAGGAGAAAGTATCTGAGTTGAGAGTTGCAGGTTTGATAGGGGTTAGGGAAAGGGCACCCTGTAAGATGCTGCATGGATAAAGATGGAGAGCAAAGTCGAGGAAAGCATCCTGCTTTTGGATGGCTGTATGAATGGCTGGAGTTTAAGGTCAAGGAGAGGGCACTGATACAGTGATGGAGAGAGGTAAGGCCCAAGTCATGGAAGTCTTCATATACCACATAAAGAAACCTTGGTTTTCGTTTTCAGCAAGGGAGCCAGTGAAAGATTTGTAAGCAGGGTGATAGGTTCCGGTGTGGAAAATGATTGACAGGTAGTCAGATCAATTAAGAGATTGGAGAAGTTGTGAGAATGAAGAGAAGTGCAGGGATTCCAGTATTGACTGGAATGAACAGCACTTGAGTATGATTATTGGTGGAGAGCAGAGGGAGGGAGGAAGGGAGAAACTTGTATTTTTCTTGCTCAGGAAACTTAGAAGGAAGGTGGTAGCAAGCTAAACAAGTCTAGAGGGAAAGATGGGTTCATTTTGGGGCATTCTGAGTTGGAGGAGCCTGTGGAGAGGTTGAGTAAGCGACTTAAAACATGGGTCCAAATGTAATGGCTACATTTTTGTGAGAACTGAGGAATGAGATGCTGAGAGAGGCTGCACATTAAAATCACCTGCAAGTTAAAAGATATATAATCCTGTGCCCCATCTGCAGAGATTCTGATTCAATTAGGGTTAGGGCTAGTGCAATTTTATATATATATATATATAAACGCAAGGGTCACAAAATTATGAAAAGAGAGGAGGAGGTGGGATAAATCAGCATATTAGGGGATATTATTAAACCACAGCTCGCTTCTCAGAGTTTGAGAGGTCTGAGCCAATTCCACATTTTGACAATGTCTATATGTTTCAATTTTTTTTTTTTTTTTTGCGGTACGCGGGCCTCTCACCGCTGTGGCCTCTCCCACTGCAGAGCGCAGGCTCCGGACACGCAGGCTCAGCGGCTATGGCTCACGGGCCCAGCCGCTCCGCGGCATGTGGGATCCTCCTGGACCGGGGCACGAACTCGTGTCCCCTGCATCGGCAAGCGGACTCTCAATCACTGCGCCACTAGGGAAGCCCCTGTTTCAGATTTTTTAAACGTCAAGATGAGATTACAAAAATTGAGGTATACTTTAAATAGGTTTAGCAAATCAATGCTTTTAACATACAGATACAATGACTCTATGTATACTTCATCAGGAGGTAACATTGAAAATTGACATTTGAAATCTTCACAAATGGCCTTCCTGTCTGTCCTCTTTCATACACTTCTTGAGACCACTTTGACAATATCTGAAAAATTCAAAATGTTCGTGTATTTGGGCCTTGCGAAATCTGCCTTCTCACAAGAAAAACAAATACAAAAGGATAGTCATTGCAGTATTGTTTTTAATAATGAAACCTAGGGGAAAAAAGTCAAAATGTCCATCATTAGGTATTTGATTACATGGATTGTGTTATATCCATACAATCCGATATTGTGCATGGGTTAAAAAGAATGAAATAGGTCTACATACATAGCTGACATAAAAAAAAAAAGTCCACGTTTTATTTTTAACTTTTTTTCTTTTGTGCGGTACGTGGGTCTCTCACTGCTGTGGTTTCTCCCGTTGCAGAGCACAGGCTCCGCAGCTATGGCTCACGGGCCCAGCCGCTCCACGGCATGTGGGATCTTCCCGGGCCACGGCACGAACTCATGTCCGCTGCATCGACAAGCGGACTCTCAACCACTGCGCCACCAGGGAAGCCCTCCACAATTTAGTTTTAAATGAGAAAAGCAAATTGCAGGGTAGTTAAAACAGAGAAAAGTAAAATTATTTATCACATCTAGCTTATAAACAGAGGCCTTGCCTCATCACCTCTAATATTTAAGTGCCTACCTCCAGCTGAACCTATATCCGAATCCTTTTTTGCTGCAATGGAACAGATACTATTTCATTATAGATATGAGGAAAACCTGTTCCAAGGAAAGCCGAAATAGCTCAGTTGGGAGACCATTAGACTGAAGATTTAAAGGTCCCTGGTTCGATCCCGGGTTTCTGTGACTATCCTCTTCTCAATAACGTGTGTACTCGTCTACCCCTCTGTGAGGGGGGGGATCTCAGGCTGCTGCTCAGGTCTCACTTGAGCATGGATGATAATGTGCTTGGGTGGATGCGGAAAAACAGGCCAGTTTTCTTTCTTTTCTCTGGGAAGGAGGAAACCGTAAAGGGATTTATGTCTTTGCTTTTAAGCTGCTCTGTGTGGCTGCTCCGTGTGGCCGGCGGGCTCTCCCCACACACGGTGCGCCGTTCGCTTTCTAATTCATCCCAGCCCGCCGGCTTCTTTCCCACCACTTTCCAGGAGCTGCCGGTGTTGGACTCTCTCTTCGCTGGGACGGGCGCGCCGACGCTCCGCAGGGGCAATTGGCGGTCATGGAGCCACCACGTGCGGGGCGCGGGGCTGCACCGAAAGAAATCGTCGATTTCAGCTTGGGGTTTAACAATAACAAGGACAGCTTTTGCTGATTGATGGTGGCGGCGGCGGGGTGGGGTAGGGTTGGAATTCCTTTCTGGTTTATGTCTACACTAGCGTTATCAAATCAAATACAGGACGCCCAATTAAATTTGAATTTCGGAGAAACAATGACTATTTCTAGTATAAGCCTCCCAAAGATTGGCATGGGACATAATACACATTCGTTATTTTTCTGAAATTCAAATTTAACTGTATTTTTATTCGCTAAATCGCAAACCACTATTGTACATCATATCCCCACACATCTCTGGATGCGCCCCTCCACCCCACACCGCGTCCCCGGAAAGATACTCAGAAACTATAGTCAGGACGACGTGGATTTCAGAAGAGACGGGTAATTTCTTATTCTCATCTCTCACGTTTCAAAATGCCTTTGTGTCCATCAGCTAATTTATTCTCACCACCACCGGACAAGACCTTGGTGGGGATCACCAGGAAACACCCCAGGAATCAGCCATCTCACCTGGTCCCAGGCTTCCAGAGCTGTCCGCTCTGGCCTGGGATGGGGGTGGAGGAAAGGGAGATTTGGAAGCTGGAATGAATCTTAAAAAAAAAAAAAAAAAAAAAAAAAAAATCGGGCTTCCCTCCCTGGTGGCGCAGTGGTTGAGAGTCCGCCTGCCGATGCAGGGAACACGAGTTCGTGCCCCGGTCCAGGAGGATCCCACATGCCGCGGAACAGCTGGGCCCGTGAGCCATGGTCACTGAGCCTGCGCGTCCGAAGCCTGTGCTCTGCAACGGGAGAGGCCACAACAGTGAAAGCCCCCCCACCGCCCCCCCAAAAAAATCGTGTTAAGACGATGAGCCACTCCATTCAAGGCAGTGCAATGGAACACACGCTCAGGGAATGCTTTCTTTTCTGCCAGCTCCCAGGCTGGGACATGGGGAGAGGAATGAGACCTAGTTCTCACATAAAAGGCAACATGGAGAACTATTGCTTTTGGACCTATTATTTGTCCTCCCCTTTCTGTGCCAAGATGCCTGCTGATGAGGGGTTTCAGCCCCCAAAACTTTGCGCTCTTGGGTGGAAGGATGCATTTTGCTTAAGGGACTCTGAAAAATTCAATGATCATCAAAAGGAAGGAAAACAAAATGGTGGATGAATAGATCGGGCAGTTCAAACTTTGCATGATGTATGTCGGCACGTGTGATGGTGAATTTTATGTGTCAATTTGGCTAGCTATGGTGCCCAAATGCCAGTCTAGGTGGTGCTGTGAAGGTATTCTTTAGATGTGATTAACATTTAAATCAGTAGAGACTGAGTAAAGCACATTACCCTCTATAATGTGGGTGTGCCTCGTCCAATCAGGTGAAGGTTTAAGAACAAAGACGGGGGGTTCCTGATGAAGAAGGAATTCTCCTCAAGACTGTAACACAGAAAGCCTGCCTGAGCCTCCAGCTGGCTGCCCTGCTGAAGCTGGACTCAAGATGCAACATCAACTGTTACCTGAATTTCCAGCTTGTTGGCCAACCCAACAGATTCTAGACTTGACGGCCCCCACAATGCCCTGAGCCAATAAAAATAAATAAATAAATCTCTATCCACCCAGACAGCATGCTTTAAAGTGTTACACACAGGTAAGAGGGAAGGGTGAGATTTTTATTATTGCTCCCGAGGAAAAAGTGCTCTGAACGAAGGTCAACCACCTCGGGACCATGAAGGTGGGCACCATACTCCTAGGAAATGTTGGGCCTTTGCCCTGAAAGGGCAAACCCTTCCCAGTTTCCAGCCTGAGGAATCCCTTTGGGAAGTATTTGGATACGTGCAGGAAGCTCCGAGAATACAGGTGTGTCTGCCTGCATCACCAAGCTCGCAAGCCTGGCACACCCCTACTCACCTTTCAAGGCACGGTTCTAATGTCTTTTTTTCCTGCCAGGTTCGGCTCTACCCACCTTCTAGTCATTCCTCGGTGTTACCAAAGTATATATTCCTCTATTAAAGCATTGATTACACGGTCCCGAAGGTCTGCTACCAGCTCTATAGTAGCTCCACAGTGCAGGGGAGGAGACCAGGGATGGTGCGGGTCACCAAGAGCTTCCCCGGTGGGATGGAGGTTAAGCTGAGTCCTCAAAAGTGCTTTGGGCGGACGAGGGGGAAGAAGTGAAAGGGAGGTTGCATTCCAGTTAGAGGGAACACCGTGAGCCAAGGCCCAGAGGATTGAAAAGGTATAGCGGGATCTGTAGTACGAAAATAGTGGCGTGTACGCTTGAGAAGTGGAGGGAGGTGGCTTCAGCCTACCCAGAGTGGGGTGAGCGCGCGTGCGCAAAGGCCAGGCCCGTCGGGGCGGGGCTGGCGAGGGTGGCGAGCGGGGCGCGGGCGCGCTCCTAGAGCCCAGGGCGGTGGTGGCTGCCACCACTTCTGGCTGGATCCCAGATCGTCTCTTTCAGCTCATCCGTTTCGTGGGCGCCTAGGATGGGAACAAGGAACTGCGAAGTGGCGCTTCTCGGGAGAAGTAGCAGCTTGGTACCTTTAACACTGAACTGTGGTCTCCGACCCTGTGCGCTTTGGGTTTAGGGCAAGGAATCGCGGAGGGGCGGGGACAGTGAGTAAGCGGCTTCTCCTCCCTCCGCAGGGTTTTGCAGAAATCAGGATTCACGTTTGCCAAGCGGTCTCTATATAAAAGAGGACGTGTTCTGTTTTATTTGAGAAATCTGTATTCATCTGCCAGAGAACGACTTAATCACCTTTCCACACTCCCCACTTCGCCTGCCCGGCGCCGTGGGATCTCTGGACTGGAATTGGATTGAATCACACACAAAGGAGGAGTCCGGAAACTCATTCGGTATCCCGCCCATTAGCTGCAGCGCAAACGATTACATGGCTTTCACTCACCGGAGTGAAAGACTTTGCTGTGAGCCCGGATAGCTCAGTCGGTAGAGCATCAGACTTTTAATCTGAGGGTCCAGGGTTCAAGTCCCTGTTCGGGCGGAGTTTCTTTTTCTTAACAGGTATTTTAAAAGTGAGAACTAGCTTTAGGGGCCTCTGATTTTTAGCCGGTTGCCTTTGGAAAAGGGAGTAAAATGTGGAGCGTGTACCCTGCGTTTCCAACCACTTCCCGGGGGTAAAAGGCAGGCAGACACCACGGGCCTTTGTGCAAAGACCTCCAGGAGATTCGCAGTGCATCGCTGTAGGGTCTAAATAAGCTGGCTTACTCGGCAGCCGCCGACTGGGCTGCTTGGTCTCAACTACTGCTGCAATTAAAGAAAGGGGGACGAAGCCTTCAGGAAGTCGCTGGGGCTCCCGCAGTCGCCGCCTCCCTTCGCTCTCCGTGAGCGAGCCCTGCAGACCCTCTCTCTCGGGTTCCCTCCCTCAGGGTGCCTGAGGATTGTGGGACGGATCCCGCACCCTTCCACTCCACCTTGCTACCCTTCTAGAGAATATTTTTTGCGCTCTGAAAAGGAAGAGATGCCATCTAGAAACTGAAGCACCAGGCAGGGCAGCTCCCCCTCCCTACCGAGGTCCAGTCTCTCCGCTAACCCCCAAAGTGTGACCCTGAATCCAGGGAGAAGTTGAGGTTGAGATGGTAGCTTCTGCTGGTGGGAGAAGGAGGGTGCCTGCTGGGAAAGAGTGCGTTTGAGGGGCTGGAATGCGAAGTGTCCTGGAGTTCGAAAAACAAAAATGTTAGCTCCCACTGACTGCAAATTAATAAGGACAGCATTTGGCTCCTGAGAAGTTTTGAGGAAGTCGGGTTGTGGACACAAGAGCTCAGGCGTGGATTCACCAAGACTAAACTAATCTTCCCTGTGAGGTGAAGGGACCAGGTACATCCTTGCCTACCTGGAGACTGAGCCTTCCTTGCTTCTGCCAGGCAACAGAAGAAAGTCGATCTTGAACTCATTAACAGGATGGGCATGTGGGCTGATTGAGTCAGCTGCCCTCTTAGGTGATGGACTATGGTACCTAACGTACCCAAAGGACGCTGATCGGTGGGGCAGGGCGAAGGTGGACATAGAACTCAAGTGGGAGGCAGGGCCTTCACCCCTTCACCCTCCAAGCTGAATGCCTTACCCTGTGCCTACACAGACCCACAATTTTCTTCTCTCCAAAGCACAGCTTCCTCATCAGGAGCAAGGGAATGATAGTAACAGCACCCCTCTCATAAACCTGTGCTGATTAAATGAGGTAACAATGCATGCAGCAGTGCTTAGTAGAGTCTTTGCCCCAAAGCGAGCATGCAGTACGTTGCAGCTATTATTATTAAAGAGCTTTCAGTCTAGGGAGGGAACAAAAGACACACTGAAAACAGGTAAGAAACCATTTCAAAGAAATGTGTTCCCAATAGGTGAAAATCATGAACCCGTATTCACGTGACTTGTGTTGGTTGGTATGTGCTGAGGCGACAGCAATGGTCACCGACCCAAGGAAGAGTGGGATTCTTTCTGGAAGGAAGTGAATCATGGCACTCAGGTGGCGTTCCAGGGGAACAAAGTAAGGGAGCTGAGGCAAACACTCGGGTTTTGCCTCTTCTTCCTCAGGAAGTCCCCTGGAAAGTGAGCAAGTCCATTTCTGGCAACCTTGAAAAGTGGAGTCTCTTTGCTCCGATCATTTCCTGACTGAACAAGAACACACCAGGTGGGGGAAAGGAGAGGACAAGGGGAGGAGAGCACTGCGACCTCCTGGCTCTTTCCTCCTTCCTGTCCTCAAGTTCACTCCCTCTCCCTTTCACCAAGGGGTGAAAAGTGAGAAAAAAGCAAAAAAAACAAAACGCCAAAAATTAAAAGGAAAAGACAAATCAAAGTCTCTCTCTACCAAGACCTTTCAAGCTTTGGAGCTGAATAGCTCTGCTTCGGTTCTGGATGATTTGAGGGCAAATTAGTTATTTCATTTAAAAATTATCGTATTATATCAACCTTAAGGCAGGGGTGGGGGGGGTGGGGACTGAACTGACACCACGTAGAGGACGTGCTGGGCACACAGTAGGCACACAGTAGGCACTTAGTAGGCGGCTGTCTTTCCTCTTATTAGGGTCCTGGGGAGACGTAAAAAAAGCCTTAGGAAGACAAGAATATGTAGCCTGGGACAATTTCCCCACATTGACAGAAATTCTTTTTCTCACTCACTGCCCTCGGAATCTCAGAGCTAAAATAAGATGCAATTTGGAAGGTGAAATTGGGAATTGGAAAGGTAGAGATGAAAGAAAGTCTTAGTTTTTAAAATTTTTTTCTTAAGTTTCCTTAACAGGGTCGAGAGACCCATCGTCCTCGCCGAAATAGCTCAGTTGGGAGAGCGTTAGACTGAAGATCTAAAGGTCCCTGGTTCAATCCCGGGTTTCGGCAGAGTTTTTGCTGACTCATCATTGGACGGGACTGGAGTCTGGAGTACCTTCCTTTTCTTACAGTGTCTCCCATGAAGGCTCACCTCCCTCCCCGATCCCACACACTGCGAGGATCCTAAGAGCTTAAACCTCGTAAAGATATCACAAATCATGGAATGACCTGGACCCAGTCCACTTAGACTATGTGTCGGGTGTTTCATAGTGTGATGACCACCACTTCCGGTCTGCACGTAGAAGGTCTTGAGTTTGATGCCAAGTAGAGTTACGCTGGGCTTGCAAGCGTTTCTCATTGACGACAGACATGAAGACTTCAAAAACGTTTGTCTATACACGCAAGTCAGGGTCCTATCAGCGTGTTAGAAATTTGGTGAAGAATGGTTCTCGGCGGAAGATGTGATTTATAAGCACGTGTGTTGACCTGAAATATTTCTTGGAACCCCAGTCTTCTCACCGTGCTTTTAATAAACAGTGTGTGAACTATTATCACTTAGTGCCAAAATTTGCACATTTACTGCCAGGAGCATTACCATCCGTGACTCTGACGATGTTTATTGATGTTTCTATATAAAATAATACATGTTAGTTTTAAGGAAAAAATATCTGAAGACAAAGTATCTATCATACAAGGTTGGAAGAGAAAAGACGGAGGTTGGAAGAGAAAGTTACCAGTTGCTTTCCTCACCTTTCACTTTTTCGGCAAAATCCACCTTTGGTCTGGCCTGGGTTGTAAACTCCAGGAGGGCTGAATCAAGTGTGTTCTGCATAATCTCACAGCTGCTCAGCGAGAGTGGTGTGGACACACGCTCAAATTTGTTTTAGGAGTTTAAAATAACCGCCCGCACAGGGACTTGAACCCTGGACCCTCAGATTAAAAGTCTGATGCTCTACCGACTGAGCTACCCGGGCTCGGAAAAGCAGCGTGGATCCTAGTCTATCCACAGAAAATAGACCACGTGGCCCTATTCTTTTCCTATTCGATTAAAATCCTGAGTCTTTTTGTTGATTACGTGAGCGGTGAAACTGCAAAATCAAGGTCGGGAAGGCGTTTGGCGAAGGAATCTTTTCTGATCCCATTACAGAAAGACTATCAAGAAAATAGACCGTGCTTCCACGCCAGCAGCGCCCCCGCCCCTCGCATCCTAAAGGGAACATCCCAGGAGGAATTCTCCAGATTTAGAACGTCTGGATTTCTAAATCCAATCTTGGTCTGTGAAGAGTCCCGGAGGGTCTTGCGGGTGGAATCTTATGAGTAATTGATTAGGTCTCCAATCTTTATTAGTCAGAACACATCCAGGACCAAGACCCGGTCCTGGTCCTCAGTGGGGTGGGAAGGCACGCAAAACAGAAGTCAAGCGCTTTGATGGTGGGAAGCAGGTCAACGCCAGAAGTAAGCGTCCTGCCAAGTATTCAAGCGGGAGGTGATGCCCGGATGAGCTACCAATGGTGACTGGGGCCCTGAAGGCTTGGGAAGAGAATTTTGAGCAGAGGGAACAACAAAAGGAAAAGGACCTTCGCCAGGGAATCTGAACATTTTCCTTGAAGCTCCCATTGAAGGGTTTGGATCCGGCTGGAGTTTATATTTTTAGGAAGTCCCATTACCCTGGCAGCTGTGTCCTGAATATAACTAATGTGGACACACAGAAAACAAAAAGTTTCCTGCCATTTCAGTAAACAACCCATGTTGCCTATCATTCCACTAAACAACGAATGTTGCAGCCATCCAGCCACCAGCCCCTGCACCTTCCCTGTTGGTGCGCCCAGAGGGGAATTCAGGATGGAGAAAAACAGGATACTGGCCCTAGAGAGTTAAGATGCATGTCAAAGGAATATTTTCAATGAACCCAGACCCTTGCATCTTCCCAAACTTAGAAAAGCACTAAAATAATTAACTTGAGATGTCTGTTTTGTGTGTGTGTGTGTGTGTTTGGCAGTAATCATTTGATGTTCAACTACATGGTTTTTTTTTCCCAGCAAAAAATCCTATATATCCTGGCCCCTCCCTTACCTTCCTGGAACAGTTCCTCAGAGCTGAGAGGCCGATTCCCTGGCTATAGTCTTCAGTAAGGTCCCTGAATAAAACGAAACTCTCAAGTTTTAGGTTGTGTGTTTTTTCAGTTGTCACTAATAGGCTTTTTCATTACTCCTGTTTCTTCATTGCCATGTTATTCATTGAGGCACTGGATAAGATCCCTTGAAAGGGAAGGGAAAGGAATCCTATGGGGATTCCTTTTAGGAATCCCCTCATAACCATTTTAGCTGCCTTCGGATTTCAGAGACACTCTGAACTCTGTTGGGGAAGGACGACGTCTGCAGTCTTTTTTTTTTTTTTTTTGCAGTCTTTTATGGAGAAATATATCCGTGTAACCGAGCAGGACCCTAGGCGGCCTTCCTGAGACAGAGACCCCGAACTCCACCTAGTGTGCTCCACCTGCCTCTTGTTTGTAGAAAAGCTTTAGTCTCCCAGGCCTCCCCAGAGTCAGAAAAAGCTAGCTCAAGAGGTAAGGATTGGAAGAATGTGAACATATAGTAACAAAAGCTAGCAGTTGGGCGAGGAGAACTGGTAACAATGTAAACAGATCAGCCATATACGAGTCACAGAATCTTTAGTTCTTCCCTGAAGGACATAGACAACAGTGTCTGATGCACATTCCTGAGTTGTTTTGCAGATACTAAAACCACCACCAGAGGGAAAAAGCTAACTGCATGATGACCAGACCGTAGCCTCGACACAAACTGCTCCATCTTGGGCAGTACTGAATCTATGACTTGCATACGTCCAGAAATTCGCCTCAAGGAAGTGGAACCAAACTGACCCTGGAGTTGAAGATTAATTGTGCTTAAAACGGGGTGATTCCGACCAGACCACCGCATGAATCATTTTGAGATGATTATCGGAGCTGTCTGTGCTGTGCTGCACATAGCCCGCACACCCCTGAAACTTCCTGGTTTTTCCCTATAAAACCC
Organism: Globicephala melas; assembly: GCF_963455315.2. Lineage (NCBI taxonomy): Eukaryota > Metazoa > Chordata > Mammalia > Artiodactyla > Delphinidae > Globicephala > Globicephala melas. The sequence goes on from NC_083321.1 coordinate 10,915,789, forward strand.
TTTTCCCTCTAACTGGCAACTTGGAGATGGTTTGGGGGACATTAGTTTGCTATCTTCCCAGGTTGCGGGCTTCCTGAATGAAGCACCAACCCTTGTGTCTCTCGAACACTGACTTTTGAGTGAGATCAGCTGAAACTGAGCTCGGTTCCGGCTCCGGTTGGTAACCTCAGGAACTATGAACAAAGTTTAAAAAGTAATCCACTAGGGAAAGATAGTCACGTTATGTTAAACAAAAATGACAGAAGGTGCTAAACCATACGTATGATATAATATTTGTGGAAAAGTCAAACGATGTGTATATGAATATATATCCTGTAATTGTATATATAATTAATTATATATATTTGTATATTTGTTGCTTGCATATACATAAGAGATGTTTAAGGGTAGAAAACAATCTGATAAAAATGACCACCTTTTGAGGAACGGCAATGAAGCGTGTGAGAAGAGTCTCTCACTGTTTCCTTTACGTACATCTGTATTATTGCATTAAAAAAGCATGTATTGTTTTCAATAATAAAATAAATGAAGAAGAAAAAAATTGTCAGTTAGATTATTCCATCCTTCTGAGATCACGTAGGCAGCCCTTTAGATCAAAGCATCCCTGATCCTGTGTTTTCTACAGATCCCAGCAAAGGAAGGTGAAAAGCAAATTTCCTTCCCAGTAGAGGCATCCTCCATGCTTCAGGGTTTTGGAGGGGAGTATCTGGTGTTGGGGAGGAAGGACTTTTTTCCTCTATCCTTCTTAGTTCTGGCTGGTCTAAGAATTAAATTGACAAGACAGATTAACAGAAGAAAACTAAACAAAAGTTTAATAATATGTGTACATGGAAGGGACCCAGGAAAATTAAGTAACTTGCCGAAATGTCTGAAAACCTCACCTTAAATATTATCTTCAGCTGAAGCGAAAAGAGGATGTTGGGGATAGTGATTTGGAACCTCAAAGGGGAAGAAGGAATTGGCAAGAATATGGAAAAGCAAATGTTTGGTAAACACGGTTTGCTGGGCCGTGCAGAGACCATGGGACACAGAGAGGAATGTTAACACTTTTAGACTTTGCTAGGTTTCTCCCTGTCTACCCACCTGGTTCGTACTATAGTAATCTATGGTGATAACTCCTTTCCTGGAACAGATCCTTCATCTACATTCTTTAGGCCGTTAGGGAGAAGGTCCAGAGTCAAACTTTCTTCCTGAGTCTTTTGGGCCTTGATTGTTTTCAGCTCTAAACAATCCGCATGCCAGAGAGACATTTTGGGGTGGTAAACTTTGCTCCCCTACACTGGTATTGAAAAATCACCAGTGAATTAGGTGCGCTTTTCACAAATGAAGATGTAGATCCCTAAGAATCATATGACATGGCTGGATTTAGCCAAGAAAAATAAAAAGATTCTCCACCCCGGAAAAAAAAAAATTGCCTGTAAGATGAAGCCAATCCTCTGGGGGAGTTAGTGAGCCTTTGGTCGAACCTCAGCTTCCTACAACAGTTCTGTACTCAGCTTTGAATGTAACGCAGGAGAGCGTGAAGATATGTTTCCTGTTCCCCTAAGGCAGACTAGATTGACAGGCATTGAACCCTGAGAACAAAAGTCTCAAACTGTGTATAATCAAGTGTTAATGGTGTGGAACTGGGCTGCTTAGCGTAGGGACAGTTAACTGGAGCTGTGTGTAATTTCATTTAACAAACTATCCTGTTTTTTTTCCTACGCACCACCCCTCCATCCCTCCGTCCGCCATCTTGAAATGCCCCCTCTTCCCACTTTCTAAGTTCTTTGGTTTGGGAAGTTCCCTCTGATCCTTAAAGACAGGGATCAGAACTTGCCGCAGAGATCTCTGCTTGATCCTCTCCAGAGGGGGTTGGGTCCCGAGGACTCTGAGACTGTCCGTATTGCTGCTCCCACCACAACCTCCCTTCAACACCTGTTTAATGGTCTGTCTTTCCTCCTAGAATGTTTCTGCTGTGAGGACGGCACTTCTCTGTGCATCTCCACTGTTATCCAAGCAAGCTCTCAAAAACTGCTGAATGAATGAATGGACAGTTGACTGAGGGCCAGGGGTCAGGGAAGGCTTTTCGTGGAGGAGGAGGGGGCAGAACTGGTCCTTGGAAGTTTTTGTTTGGTAGAGAGAGGGGAGAACATTACTGTCAAGGTGAATGATTTCCATAATCAAATGGAATAAGTTTGTCCTGAAAAAGTTCTATGCCACTCTATCGTGCCACCGCACTTAATTCTTTGTAAGAGCTTATCGCCATCTGAAATCCTGTTTATGAACCACCTCTTCCCTCTGTCCCTCTGTCCTGTAAGTGCTTCTGGACAAAAACCTTGTCGGTTAAGGACCTTCTATTTTTTTTTTCTTTTCTTAATGTTATTTTCTGTTTGGTTTACTTTCTTTTCTTTCAAATCTTTGCTTTCCCACAACCTCAGCGTTTAGAACGGTATTTGGCACATAGCATGATCTTAGATAATCTCTATTTCAAAAAGGGAACGTTTTTACTGCGCAATGTACCCCTCGCCCCCTCCCCTACAAAGCAGTATAGTTTCACGCAGACGTTTACTTTTCACCTTCCAAACCGTCGGTTCTGAAGCTATTGCTACACTTTCTACATCTGCTACAATCTTTCAGATTAAGTCCTCAGGAATTCGGAAAAAATGACGCATGTCATGTTCGGAAAACCAAATTGACTTGTACCAGAAGTGGGGTTCGAACCCACGAGGATATAAATCCATTGGATCTTAAGTCCAACGCCTTAACCACTCGGCCATTCTGGTATCCGCCAGACTCGTCTTTATTTTTACATAACCTGACTAATACTGAGCTGCGAAAAGTTGCACAACAATTTAAAAATTTTATACCTTATGTAAAAGAACAATACGGGGATGGGGGGGAATGGGAAACTCGGTAACTTTCATCACATCCTGTGATTTCCTCATGTCCAGTCACCAGAAACTGGAGCCACACGAAAGCGATGAAGACTCTAGTAGCAGGATCCCTAACACATTCACGTCTGAGGACACCACAGGGTACTGGAATGGGCTCCTTTTCAAAGTGGGCGAGTCTCCTCGGAAATCGTAGGTAATGTGTCTTCCTCCTAGCGCTTTCCTTATTAAAACAAAAGCGACTCTGGTGGGACTCGAACCCACAACCTTTGAATGCCTCCATCTAATCTAGAAGTCCAATGCGCTATCCATTGCGCCACAGAGCCCGACGAGTCAAAAATCCTCCGCGTTGCTTACATCAAGGCAGGAGCGGCGTCTGTCTGGGGGACGGTCGCCGGCACGTCGGGTCACGCTTTCTTTCTCGGACAAACTGGGAAGCCCGCGTCGCCAAGAAGCGTGGATGGGCATTGCGCTGGAAAGTCTGAAATCTGTTTGAAAGTTTCTTCTCGCGAGCGATCGCCAGGCATCAACTCTCAACTTCATTACACATCGGGAGGAAAGTCTTTGTGTGAATAAAATGTCTTTATTGTAGCCTGGCGCAAAAGTGCAGCGGGAGGTTCCATAGTGTAGCGGTTATCACGTCTGCTTTACACGCAGAAGGTCCTGGGTTCGAGCCCCAGTGGAACCACAGCACGGATTTAACCTTTTTCAGGGATATTTTAACGTTTCTTTTTGCCAGCCGGAACTTGAGTTTTACTCCAGGAAGTGGGAGACGCTGCCGTTTCCAACCGGGCTCCGCGCTGCGCCCCGAAGCGCAAGCTAGGCTCCAGAGGTGCCCGCGCACATCGGCCACCAAGGCTGCCCCCTCGTGGCGCCACTAGGGAGGTGCAAGCGGCCCCGCCCTGCTCAGGTCATCGCGCGTCTCTGCGCCTGCGCGCTCCCGACTACCCCCCCGCCCCCGCAGTTCCGCCTCCAGGTGCCTGGGTAGGAGTCTGGATCCCGCTCCTTCTAAACCCTGCTTTGCCACCTTTCAGTGTTGCTGCCACCACTCAGTTAGGGGTTATCCCGAAGGTCACCTCTCTCCTTTGTTGATTACTTCCAAGTCCACTGACCTCGTACTTCTATTTAAATTAAAAAAACTTTTTGAAAAATTATATGCTCATGGTGGAGAATTCAAACAGCCCCACGTGTTTTACGGTGCTGTTTCCCTCTGGCAAAGAATTTTCCTTTGACTAAACTCTAGCTGGGCTCCTCTGAGCCCTCCTCTCAACTAGGCGGGCTATAAGACTTGAAAAAACAGTTAGCACTAATAATAGTTTTTAGCAGCTCAAGGCTGCATCCCTAAAGTGACTCTAGTTTCAGTGAAAGTGTCAGCCTGAGAAAACTGAATGCTGCCGCCGCCCCAGCCCCATTTACTGTTTGTTCCAGCCAACAGCTGAATCTGGGGGCCCGGATCAGCAGTATAACTGTACTTTTTCTTTATAAATCACTTATGATTAGTGTACAAAGGTAGCGTTGCCAGAGGTACTGCTCCACCCCAAAAATATTCTAGAAATCCTTCTATTTCCTTCTTAAGCCTTCACTCATCTTTTCACTTTCGGTGTTTGGATATATCCTAATTCTTTAGTCTGTGCTTTTTGATGAGCGATTAAATTGTATTCAGTCTTACAGACGATACCGTAGTGGAATTCCTTGGTCATTGGTTTTGGGGTGGATCACTATGTAGAACAATAATAGCGGAAATCTTGAATAGTCATTATTATCTAACCCATTTTACAAAGGACTAAGAGGAAGCACAGAGAAGTTACGTAATGGCCCAAGGTCACACACTGGCCCTAGACAATTAAGGTGCAGATCAAAGGAATGATTTCAGTAAGCCCAGACTCTTGCATTTTCTCATACATAGAAAGGTACTAAATTCATTAATTGAGATGTCTATTTCTTTAATCACCAGTACTCTTTTGATGTTTGACTATATTTTTTTGTTTTTGTTTTGTTTTTTTGCAAAAACTCCAATATATCATGGCTCTCTCTTACCTCTTCAGAACAGTCCCTCAGAGCTATCTGAGCGGCTGTATCTCAGGCTTAAGTCCTCGGTAAGTCCGCTGAATAAAACATAATTCTCCACTTTTAGGTTGTGTTTTTTTCTTTTCTTTTTTTTTCATTCGACATAGGTTTTGAGGCTTCGTCTTTGGAAATAAAAATCTCAGTTAAATTCTTAAACGTCCGCCAAAGGGAGAATCATGGAAAAGGAATAGGTCCCTCTAGTGGTGAGAAGACATTATGAAACATTTTGCTCTGTAGACACTGCTCCTAGATTTAAGCGGTTCTTTGAAATACAGCTTCCCAACATCTCCCAAGGTGAGAGATGTTGAACATTTAGCCAAAACGCAAATACCCTGTGTTAGAATCCATATGTTAAAAGATTGTTGTCAAGCAACACGTTCTCATTACATGGAAGGAGAAGGAACACATTTTCATGGGAAATAGATTTTAATGTATACTGCTTCTCTCCAAAGTACTGTGGTCTTTTAGGAACCCAGTAATCAATTGTCTCTTAAAAGTAAGTGTGTGTGTGTTTGTGCGTGTGTTTGTGTGTGTATGTGTGTGTATCCTGGGATAGTCTCAAAGTAAAAAGTGTGTATACATGTGTGTGTGTATTTTTTTTTTCCTGGAACTAGTCTCTTGTGAATCCTCAATTCACTATTTGCCTCTAGAAAGTAAAGATTAAGTGCTAAAAGAGGTATGTGAGGGCTTACCTGGTGGCGCAGTGGTTGAGAGTCCGCCTGCCGCTGGAGGAGACACGGGTTCGTGCCCTGGTCAGGGAAGAATCCACATGCCATGGAACAGCTGGGCAGCGGAGCCTGTGCTCCGCAACGGGAGAGGCCATAACAGTGAGATACCCGCGTACCGCTAAAAAAAAAAGAAGAAGAAAAACCGTATGTGGAAGGGAAGGTTTTTGGTTTTGTTTTTTTGTTTTTTGGTAATAAAAAATGATTCGCAAGGAAGAAAGTAGCTGCTACTGTTGATAAAGGAACATACTAGTTATGGCAGAATATGATTCTGTATTCTTTGGTTCCAAGGGAAGCTTGAATTGTTTTTGACGTTTTTGTTACATGGGTAATTAGGTACAAAATTCAAGGCTGAAGTCAAAAGTGTGGTGAATGATTTTAATTCTAGGTAGGAAGTAACAACCACCCCAAAGAAGCAAATGTAGATTTTTAAAAGATCTTCCAACTTTAGTAAAGCATCCATGAGTCCAGGATCAGACGAGAAAATGTGAATTTCGTCAATAGCGTCTGCCTTGTGTTGACCCTGCCACCTTGCTGAAGCGTTCCACCCTTCTGCACCTGGGTCTCTGGGCTACCTTTACACCCCGGACTTGGACTTACCTCCCTCCCATGCACCCGCTGCAGCTTTCCTGTCCTACATCTCTTCCACTCTGGGATGACACCTGGTGCCTTTGGCTGCGCCAGTAGACCACCTGAAATTAATCCCTAGTGAGGTAATACTGAGAATGGATTTAGAGATTTGACTTCCAGTGGACCTTGAGCCCCATTATATGCTCATTGTAATATATTAGCATCTAAATGACATGCCCACAGGCACCGTGACAGTTCTGAGGCCAACCAGGAAAGGCCAAAAAGTGGGCGGTGGCCCAATTCCTGGAAGTCCCCGCCCCTTCCCCAAAACAGTTAGAAAACCCCTCCCACTCATTAGCCTTTGAAATTACCCAGCCAAGGAACTGCCTGGTGGTCCAGTGATTAGGATTCCATGCTTCCACTGCAGGGGGCATGGGTTTGATCCCTGGTCAGGGAACTAAGACCCTGCATGCCAAGGCCAAAAAAAAAAAAAACGTTACCCAGCCCATAAAAACTAGCGACCCCATATTTGGGTCCTCTCGCCTTCTGAGATGGCCCACACTCTGTCTATGGAGTGTATATTTCTCGAAGTAAATCCACTTCTTACCTATCACTTTGCCTCTCACTGAATTCTTTCTGCGCTGAGATATAAAGAACCTGAACTTCAGCAGGTCCTGAAGCCAGGTGTGTGATCTCAATTACAAGATAGTGGGTTCGCGTCTGGAGCCTGTGCTCCGCAACGGGAGAGGCCACAGCAGTGGGAAGCCCGCGTACCGCCAAAAAAAAAAAAAAAAAAAAGATAGTGGGTTCAAGACCCAATCTGAGTTTTGGCAGGGTTCAAGTGCTGGCGGGAGTTGTGTGTTTTCAGTGGCGTTGTATCTAGCTTGAACCCCATGAACTGTGTCTAATTTATGAAATATCCCGCGAACAGGAATTTCAGGACAACACCAAGGGAGCAGCAGTAGGCAGTGATAGAGCTGGTTGGGAGGGGCTGGATTTTGGAGCAAGTTTCCCTTGTTTGTGTTTCCCTCCTGAATCCCTCTGTGCAAATGGCTCTTTACTTCCCTTACATCTGTCCATCAGACATGGCTGGGAGATTAGACTGGGATATAACAGGCCAATCAGTACTTCCAGTCCAAATTTTAGTTGACTACAGTTTTCATCTATTTACTCGACAAAAATAATAGGTTGCCAGGAGACCCGCTGGAATTTATTTATTTATCGTTTCTATTCTCTTAATGCGGAGGCTTTAAAGAAAATGCTAGAAAGAGGAACGAGGAAGAATTTAGAATGGGCTGATTTGTAATCTTCTAGACAATCAGTCCCTGAATAATGGAAAGTCAGTTTATTCTTAAGCCTTTGCTTCTTGTGAACCTGGGACTCAGGCACATTCTAGCGAAGCAGACAGGGTAGGGTTCCTTTCTCCCTTGAGGGCTGGGCCAGAATAAATGGCAGGAAAATGATGCTGAAATTCTTAGAGGTACAGAAGCCTTATCATATGTACTCCTCGGTCAGATAATGACAACAAAGTGTCTTTCATGACATTACAATAGAGGATAAATTTTTATAGATGAGCTTGATGCCCTCAAATCCTGCCTGAGGCAACAGGAGTAGTCAGACATGCATTTAGCTGATGGTCAGAGATCTCAGATCTAGCCTTGCCCGAGCCATTTATTAGCTATGAAAACTTTGAAAAAATATGAACGTTATCTCATCTTCTGTAAGGGAAACCCAAAGGCTTCCTTAGAAAAACAGAACTCATATCTTCCACGGTGGGCAATGGAAAATTTCCACAAAGGGAGGGGTGGCTGGATTTTATAGCCTGGACTCCTGGTCCCTGGAGATCGTTTTACTAATTATTGCTTGGGCTGCACACATGGTACAGCCACAACTCAAGAACTGAGAGGTAATCTTCTCTCAGACTTCATTTCCTCACCTGTAAAGTGAGGTGTTCGAGTGATATAAGCTTTAGAGTCCCTTTCAGAGCTGACAAGTTACAGACCTGAGACTCTAAGTTGCTGACAACCACGCCACGAGACGGTTATTTCAGACCATCCTTATTAGAGGATTCTGCTGTAGGGCAAAGGGAAGACTCTGGCCTCACGATGGGCTGTTGATTGGGGTTTTCTATTGTGTTGTGAGAAAATACTTTTCAATTCTGACTCTTCCAATCTGGACTTCACGGCATCTATTTCTTTTTTTAAAAATAAATTTATTTATTGTTGGCTGCATTGGGCCCTCGTTGCTGTGCACGGGCTTTCTCTAGTTATGGAGAGTGGGGTCTCCTCTTCGTTGTGGTGCGTGGGCTTCTCATTGCGGTGGCTTCTCTTGTTGCGGAGCGCGGGCTCTAGGCATACGGGCTTCAGTAGTTGTGGCCCGTGGTGGGCTTAGTTGCTCTGGGGCATGTGGGATCTTCCCAGATCAGGGCTTGAACCCGTGTCCTCTGCATTAGCAGGCAGATTCTCAACCACTGCGCCACCAGGGAAGCCCAGCAGGTGGATTCTTAACCACTAGGGAAGTCCCCTATGGCATCTATTTCTTTTTGTAAGGCCCAAATCTCCTCTTCAGTCTTTTCATGGCTGACTTCATCTCCTGGTTCCTCAGGGTGTAGATCATGGGGTTCAGGACAGGAATGATGACAGTGACGGTCATGGAGACAGCTCTGTCCATGGGGAGGGCAATGAAGGGCCGGGCGTAGACGTAGACGCAGGGCACAAAGTGCAAGGTCACCACCATGATGTGGGCTGTGCAAGTGTCCTGCCCTCCCCAGTGTGAGACCTCAGCATCGTCAAGATGACTGTGTAGGACACAAGCAAGAAGATGAACCACAGTGCAAAGATCAAGCCATTATTGGAAATCATTAAGACCTCAAGGGCAAAGGTGTCGGTGCAGGTGAGTTTGAGGACCTGGGGAACATCGCAGTAGAAACCATCCACAACATTAGGTCCACAGAAGGGGAGTGGGAGTAAGAGGGAAATCTGCACGATGGAGTGGACGGAGCCCCCCACCCAGGAGGCCACAATGAGGGCAGTGCATCACCCCCTACTCATGATAGTCACATAGCGCAGGGGCTTGGAGATGGCCACGTAGCAGGCAAAGGCCATCACAGAGAGAGAGAAAACATCTGCCCCACCGAGGAGGTGGAAGAAAAACATCTGTATGGTGCGACCATTGAAGGAGATGGTCTTTCTCGTTGTAAGAAGGTTTACTAGGACCTTCGGAACAGTGATGGAGGAGAAGCAGATGTCCAAGACAGAGAGATTGCAGAGCAGGAAGTACATGGAGGTGTGAAGGCAAGACTCACAGGTCACGGTGACAATGGCGAGGAGGCTTCCCATCACGGTAGCTGTGTACACCAAGGATAACAGAAGAAATAAGACCAGGCTCAGCTCTTGGGGCTGGGTCAGTCCTTGAAAAATGAATTCTTTTACCCTGGTGTAATTTCCCTGCTCCATCGGGTCATGTATCTTCTTCTTCTTCAATTACCTGGAGAGAAAACAGAAAATAGAATATAGAAAAGGTATCATTAGAAACAAAAGGAGTGGGAGTTATATGACCAGGCTGCCTTGGGGGTTATTTTTATGATTATTTTTCTTTGGGGCAGGGATGCCTACAATTCTATCTGTAGTAGATGGCATTTTCTGAGTTCTCTCAGAGCAAACCAGAGAGTGGGTTTCCAACGGGTGTAATTAACTGAAGCTCCTAAATCAGTACGTTATTAAATTCTTATTAAAAATTTTACAGGCTTATCATTTTGTAGATTCTATATGCCTCTTAAAAAGTCACTGAATGCTCTGAGAAGTGAAGAGACTGGTTTTGCTTTTGTTTTCATGCACACTCATGTATCTCATTGTTAGGAGGTGGGAAACACGTGCAGGGGAAAAATATAAAACACGGTCTGTGGCTCTAATGGAGGCTTATAGTTTCTTCTCTCATCTTCTTCCACAGGAGACCATCTGCTTGGCATAGTCCGAGCAGATTTTCATGATACCGGTGACCAGCTCTAAATTAAGGCCAAAAAACCAGTTTACGGTTTACTGTCTCCCTAGGATAAATAGCTTTGCAGCAGCTAAGACAATTTAATTGAGTAAATCACTGTTTCTTTCTTCTTCTTTCTTTTTTTTTTCCAGTCTCCCTTCTTTTGGTGTCTTGTTTTCCTCTGATTTCCCTGGCCCAAGATTGGGACTTGGTAACTGATAGCTATAGTCCCTGCTCTCCATAATGCTCTTGGCAAGAACTTCACCCTCCAGGACACTGGACAAATGGTTTTCCTTTCTCAGGCTCCCTTCCTTTCATCACTTACATTTGTACGTCCCTCCTTGCCGTCTCAGTATTTGTAAAGGTTTTAGTTTTGCACAAAGAGCAAAGATGTTAGTATCAGCAGAACTGAATTTGTGTGTGTGTGTGTTTTAAAAGTTTATTGAAGTATAGTTGATTTACAATGTTGTGTTAATTTCTGCTGTACAGTAGAAATTATTTTATAATTTTATTATAAAATATTTTATAGAAATTAAATTATATATTAAATTATAATTCTATAAATTATATTTATAGAAATATAATTTTATTATAAAATATTTATAGAAATTATTTTATAATTTTATATTTTATCAGTTAAACATGTATATATATGTATATGTATATACATATATATATATATATACGCTTTTTCATATTCTTATCCATTATGGTTTATCACAGGATATTGAATATAGTTCCCTGTGGTATACAGTGGGACCTTGTTGTTTACATTCTATATATAATAGTCTGCATCTGCTAATCCCACACTCCCACTCCATACCCCCTCCCCAAAGCCCTGGCAGCCACAAATCTCTTCTCTATGCAACAGATCCGAATTTGATAGACTCTGTCACTTAATTGGTAGGTAGCTCTGAGCCTCAGTTTATCATCAGTAAAAATGCGTATAAGCATGTTTGCTTTACAGGATTGTGAAGCTTAAAGAAACTTGTTTAATTCACTTAAACTGAGGTCGGCACAGACCATATTTCCGCTGCGTATAGCACAGTTAACATTTTGCAGAGCCAATCTTTTATACACATTATTTCAGAAATGCTGACGAAAATACACTTTTTTATTCTTTTCTTATAGAATATGATTCTTTGAAATAATTGCAACTATTATCAAATCTAGCATTTCAAAAGCAGGTACGTTTCACACAATGGGATATTATTCAGTGATAAAAGGAAATGAGCTCTCAAGCCAAGAAAAGACATAGAGGAAACTTTAGTTACATTACTAAGTGAGAGAAGTTGATCTGAAAATGCCCATACTGTACGATCCCAACTATATGACGTTCTGGGAAAGATAAAATTATAATGAAAACATTAACGGTTGCCGGGGGCTGGGTGTGGAGGTGGGGAGGGATGAATAGGTGAGACACAGGGGATTTTTAGGGCATTGAAACTATTCTATATGATACTCTGACTGTGGATACATAACATTATGTATTTACTAAAACCCATAGAATGTACAACGCTAAGAGTGAGACCTCATGCAAACTATGGACTGCAGTTAATAATAATGTATCAATATTGGTTCCTCAATTGTTACCTAACGTAGCACACTAATGCAAGATGAATTAATAATAAATGCATTCCTAATAAGGGAAACTGGGGTGGCAGTGGGGAGAGGGGGCACTCTGTACGTTCTAATTTTTATGTAAACCTAAAACTGCTCTAAGTAGTAAAATCTGTTACTCTAAAAACAAACAAACAAAAGTATGCCAAAGGATAAAACAATTTAGAACATTTCTAGTTTGCAAAGGAGCACAATTTTTTTGTTTTGTTATTTTGCGGTACGTGGGCCTCTCACTGTTGTGGCCTCTCCCGTTGCGGAGCACAGGCTCCGGACGCGCAGGCTCAGCGGCCATGGCTCACGGGCCCAGCCGCTCCGCGGCATGTGGGATCTTCCCGGACCGGGGCACGAACCTGTGTCTCCTGCATCGGCAGGCGGCCTCTCAACCACTGCGCCACCAGGGAAGCCCAGGAGCACAATTTTTAAAAAACTTTTATTACCAAGATTCCTTTCCTATAAATCCTACTTGATGCTTTTCTCCTGTTTCCCACCCTGTTTTAAAGAAAACATTTAGAATAAATTCCAGTTCGGGTGTTGACAGGCATCAGGCTATTGTGATTTTGCCAACTGCTTAAAACAAACCTGTCTTTTGTGGCTTTTTTTTAACCGGCTTTGTTGCCGTGTAGCTTCCATACAATGAACTGCACACGTTTAGAGGTAAATTTGACGAGATTTGACATACATGTACACCCATGAAGCCATCGCCACAATTAGGATAAGGAACATCTCCATCACCCCAAAGTTTCCTTGTGCCCCTGGGAGCTGCAGAATCTCGGCACCTAATGACTCTGTCCAGACCTGCACCAAGAGGTGACCAGACTGTAGCATGGCCTCTGGCAGCGCAAGGCTGTGTCCTTAGGATGACCCCAAACCCCCATTAAAACGCCTTCCTGGGAAAGCACAAAGCCGCCAGGTGAATTTACTGCTTGTTCCAGCCAACATCTGAGATAGGCCGCTGACCTCCTTTACTTAGAGCATGTATGGGAAAGGCCTTGTAATTGTGAATATGTATATCTTGTGACTAACAAGTGTCTCTCTCAAGGACTGAGAGCCTTTCCTCTAACTATGATCAACAGGAAGGAAGGGGCCTCTGTCTCCCAGTCTCCGTGGGGGGATTACTTCCAGCTCCCAGACACAGCCAGCCTAATCGCACTGACACTGACTAACTCTTTGCAATTTTTCACTTTTCTGGCTCTACTGAGCCCCAGCTTGTCCCCCTCACTCTCCCTTTAAAGCACCCAATCGCTTTGGGCAAATAGGCTTGGAGCTTAGCCTTTTCACTAACACTGGGCTGTGTTCACCTTTGACATTTCTTTGTACCACTTCCCTCTGTATTCTGTCTGTATTGAAGCCAACCTCTCATCCTGCTGTTCATGACTCAGCTCTCCGGATCCCACTGTACTTTATTTTTCATTTTCTCATCAGAACAGAACTTCTATATTACTAACTTTCCTCCTATTCCCTTTCCTTTGAAGCCCAAGCAACACAAAGCTAATTTTCTTAGCTCACTCCCAGTGATCTATGAATCCATTAATAACTCCCAGAAGATTTCATCCTTTTCAAATATTTTTAGTTTTTAAAAGGACCAGTTAGGGACTTCCCTGGTGGCACGGTGGTTAAGAATCCGCCTGCCAATGTAGGGGACACGGGTTTGAGCCCTAGTCCGGGAAGATCCCACATGCCACGGAGCAACTAAGCCCGTGCACCACAACTATTGAGCCTGAGCTCTAGAGCCCTTGAGCCACAACTACCGAAGCCCGTGTGCCTAGAGCCCGTGCTCCACAACAAGAGAAGCCACCGCAATGAGAAGCCCATGCACCACAAGAAGAGTAGCCCCTGCTCGCTACAACCAGAGAAAGCCCGCGTGCAGCAACGAAGACCCAAAGCAGCCACAAATATATAAATACATTTATTTTTTTAAAAAAAGGGCCAGTTATTTTCTTCAGAGTAAATGGTTTTTACAGATTCTTAAAAGAAAATGATCAGAACACATGAAGTTTTTTAGATAATGCACAGAGGATTTTTCTTTTTCTTTCTTTCTTTTTTTTTTTTTTAATGTTGGACTATGGTGGGAAGTATTGTGGCACAGAGAAAAGATACCAGCTTGGGAGATCTGAGCTCTGAGGCCTTCATGGAACAATAGTGGAATCTTTAAAGGCGTGTAAACTCCAGGATATTCAGTCTTTTCATGAGTGAAATGGGAGCCTTCACTGCCTTGAGTCCCTTTGCAAGTAGGCAAGTTCTGCACAATATTAAACAATATTAAATGGATCCATTGATCTAGGTGATTTCTAGACCTTTGGAGCTTTTTTTTTAATTTTTAAATTAAAAAATTGTTTCCTGTTGGAGTATAGTTGCTTTACAGTGTTGTGTTAGTTTATACTGTACAACAAAGTGAATCAGCTACACGTATATACACATCCCCTCCTTTTCAGATTTCCTTCTCATTTAGGTCACCACAGAGCTTTTTAAAAAATATATACATTTTGGAGGACTTTCCTGGAGGCCCAGTGGTTAGGACTCCACACTTCTACTGACGGGGGCCCCGGGTTAAATCCCTGGTTGGGGAATTAAGATCCCACGTGCTGCGTGGTGTGGCCAAAAAAAAAAAAAAATATATATATATATATATATGTATATATATATATAAATTTTTTTATTGGAATATAGTTGATTTACAATATTGTGTTAGTTTCAGGTATATAGCAAAGTGATTTGGAGATATGTATGTATGTATATATCTATATTCATTTTTTCTATTCTTTTCCATTATAGGTTATTACAAGATATTGAATATAGTTCCCTGTGCTATACAGTACATCCTTGTTTTTTATTTTATTTTATTTTATTTTTTTTTATTTTTTTATTTTTTGCGGCACACGGGCCTCTCCCTGTTGTGGCCTCTCCTGTTGCGGAGCACAGGCTCCGGACGCGCAGGCTCAGTGGCCATGGCTCACGGGCCCAGCCTCTCCGCGGCATGTGGGATCTTCCCGGTCCTGGGCACGAACCCGTGTCCCCTGCATCGGCAGGCGGACTCTCAACCACTGTGCCACCAGGGAAGCCCCCTTGTTTTTTAAATCTATTTTATGTATGGTAGTGTGCATCTGTTAATTCCACATTCGCAGTTTATGACCCCCCAACCTTTGGAGTTGTAATACTCAATTGTTTTAAATAACGTTGCCCTCAATTACCTCGTGACGAGTCTAAGACTGTGTTCCGTCCATTGCTTTTACCAACATTTGAACCTCAATTAACTGTAAACCTCAACTGTTTCTTGACAGTTAACTGATGGCTTATTAGTGGTGGCAAGAAAAACGGCTGTGATCAAGAATTTCCAGGGGCAGTCTACCGTAGTGGTTAGGAGAATGGGCTTTGTAACCCAAATGCACGAGGTTCTGTGCAGAAATTAGTCGTGAAAGTAATCAAGTCACCAATGCAACTGAAAAATGGGTACACTTCCCTGCACAAAATACATGCACAACTAAGAAAGTAAAGATGGAGGATGGGAGGACAAATGAGAATCCCTCTGTATGTGTGTCTGTAACAGGAAGGAAGAAGAGAAAACAGAGAACTATTGTTTATAAGTTTGCTGTTGTCCTTGCTTTTGGCAAGAACGAGTTCACGATCTCAAGAACTGCTTTAGAAATAGGCCGAGGTAAACCCATTCTAATAAAACAGGCTTGGGAATTTCCTGGCGGTCCAGTGGTTAGGACTCGGGGCTCTCACTGCCGGGCCAGGTTTGATCCCTGGTCAGGGAAATAAGATCCTGCAAACTGCACAACTGGCCAAACAAACAAACAAAAAACCAGAAAAAAACCCCCCCAAACCCCCCAAAACAGGCTTATTGAATTTCATAGAGTCCCCAACTTGAGGGAATCCCCACCCCAATTGTCCACCAAGCATATGTTCCTCTATCCCTCTTGACAAGCTGACCTTCTCTCTATGCTCCTCAAGTCCCCTTCCTAATACTGAAGCACTAATTATCTGCTGTGCATCACTAAAGTTTTTAGCTTTAATATACAGTATCCTCTACCTTTCAGGAGCATTATTAACATTCAAAATATTTCTGAAATCCACAATAATATTTCAAAACTGGTAGTGCATGGGCACACATGCACAGACGTATAGTCAGACACACAAGCACATAGTCAAAAGCCCCCAATGTCACAAAGTATCCTCCCTTAAAGCTCCCGACCTCTAATCCCTACCCAAGAAGCAGTGCTAGCCATTCGGTTGCATACACTGACCTTAGGAATGATTGATTATCAAGGAATACTCCTCTTTAAGGTAGACATGCCTCTGGGGGTTGGTTGGTACAGTACCTTCTCTCCTGATACAGGAGGCAAAGGGTAGGCTCCCAGAATTGCCTCTGAGTGGTCCTAACACACTGCCCCACGGTGCCGCTGCCGTGAGCACCAGTCTCTCAGCCCCAGTGGAAGGATCCCCAGAGGGAACACTTTTGGAAGTGATTGTTGAACCTGAGTAGCCAGACTTTCCTATTGGGATGCAGCTCCCTAGAGTGTTATTAAGAAATTGAACACACACTGGAAGGGGTATGCGAACATGCACATCTTGGTTTTGAAATTCTCCTAATGCAGGGGAGGAGATGTATCCTCATAGACCTTGGGATTAGAGCCCAAATATCTTTGCCTGAAGGGCTCATAGGGGACAAACAGAGGAGTCTGTCTCCTTAAGAGGCGGGAATGTAGGGAAAATAAATAGAACTCCCAGGAGGGTGTGTCTCAGTCCATTTCATTTCTTTCTTTCTTACTTTTTTTTTTTTTTAGGCAGGTGGTTTTCTTGTTGTCCTAATAATATACATAATCAGATGCATCATAAAGACTGGGAAATGCATTTTCTCCTTGTTTTCCACCAAACTTCTCACACAAAGAGGGAATATAGCAGACAAAGGATGGGTTGGTACCATTCATCCATTAAATATTTAATTATAAAGGATTTACTGAGTACATTCCATGTTCCAGGCCCTATAATTCCAAAGATTTCCATTTTCTCTCTCCTCTCATTTCTTGTTTTCTTGTTTTCTTTTTTCTTTTTGCCATACCGTGCAGCACGTGGGATCTTAGTTCCCCTACCAGGGATTGAACCTGTGCCCTCTGCAGTGGGAGCTCAGAGTCTTAACCACTGGACTGCCAGGGAAGTCCATCTACCTCCCCTCTCCACCCCCTCATTTCCAATATCTTTTTTTTTTTTTTTCGGTACGGGCCTCTCACTGTTGTGGCCTCTCCCGTTGCGGAGCACAAGCTCCGGACGCGCAGGCTCAGCGGCCATGGCTCACGGGCCCAGCCGCTCCGCGGCATGTGGGATCCTCCCAGACCGGGGCACGAACCCGTGTCCCCTGCATCGGCAGGCGGACTCTCAACCACTGCGCCACCAGGGAAGCCCACCTCTGCCCTTTTTAAAATTGGATTTTTTTCCTTCTATTGAGTTGTATGAGTTCTTTATACATTTTGGATATTAACCCCTTATCTGATATATGATTTACAAATATCTTCTCTCATTGTGTAGGTTGTCCTTTCATTTGTTGATTATGTCTTTTGCTGTGCAGAAGCTTTTCAGTTTGAGGTAGTTCCATTTATTAATTTTTGCTTTGTTGCTTGTGTTTTTGGTGTCAGATCCAAAAAATCATTGCCAAGACCAATGCCAAGGAGGTTTCCCCCAGTTTTTCTTCTAGCAGTTTTATGATTTCATGTCTTATGTTTAAATATTTAATCCATTCAAGTTAATTTTTGTGAGTGGTCTAAGATAGGGGTCCAATTTCATTATTATGCATGTGGTTATCCAGTTTTCCCAAAAATATTTATTGAAGAGACTATCCTTTCTCCACTGTATATTCTTGGCTTTTCTCCAATTCATAAATTAATTGATTGTAGTTGTGTGGAGTTATTTCTGGGCTCTCCGTTCTGTTCCGTTGGTCTATATGTCTGTTTTCATGCTACTGCTATGTAGTTTTGATTATTACAGGTTTGTAGTATAGTTTCAAATGATAAGTGTGATGCCTCTAGCTTTGTTCTTTCTCAAGTTCACTTTGGCTGTGGAGGGTCTTTTGTGGTATCACACAATTTTAAGGATTGCTTGTCTATTTCTGTGAAAATTGCCTTTGGAATTTTGATGGGGGTTGCATAGAATCTGTAGCTATCTTTGGATAGAATGGAAATTTTGTAATAAGAATTCTTCCAAACCATGAGCATGGAATATCTTCCCATTTATTTGTATTTTCTTGAATTTCTTTCATCAGTCTTGTATGGTTTTCAGTGAACAGATCTTTCACCTCCTTGGTTAAATTTATTCCTAGGTATTTTATTCTCTTGATGCAATTGTAGATGGGATTGTTTTCTTAATTTATCTTTCTGACAGTTTGTTGTTAGTGTATAGAAATGATGTACTTTTTGACTTTGGTGATTTACAGTTTTGCCACAATGTGACTATATGTGGACTACTTCTTATGTATTCTAGGATGATATGTTATGAATATGGGAATTTGTATTTCTCATCAATTATAGAAATTTCCCAGTTATATCCCATAAAATAGTGACCCTTCCTCATTCATATTATTTTTTCATTCTGGAACTCATGCAGATATATTACTTATTAGATTTGTTCATTTTCTTTTCCAAGTCTCCTAACCATCCTTCTGTGTATATATGTGACCAATTTCAGGGAGTTATTCAGTTGGTTATAGCTTTCATTTCTAGAAGTTCTATTTCATTCTTTTTACAAATCTACTTTTTTTCTTTTATTATCTTTTTTTCTTGCTCATTTAAAACACTCTTTTAAGGGACTTCCCTCGTGGTCCAGTGGAGAAGAATCCACCTTCCAATGCAGAGGACGTGGGTTCGATCTCTGGTCGGGGAACTAAGATCCCACATGCCGCGGGGCAACTAAGCAACTGCTGAGCTTGTGCGCCTCAACAGGAGAGCCCGCGTGCCACAACTAGAGAGAAGCCCACATGTAGCAACTAGAGAGAAGCCCACTCACTGCAACAAAGATCCGACACAGCCGAAAAACAAACAAACAAACAAAAACTCCTTTAATTTTTTTAGCTTCTTATTCACATTACATTCTGTATATGATTACTCCAGTGTTCAGGTCCTTGAGAGTCTGTTATGCTTTGGTTGTTTCTTTTGATTCTTGCTAATAATGGCTAGTTTCTTCATGAATTTTTAATTATGAATTTATGTTCAGCTACTTATGTGGAAGTCTTGGAAGGCTCAGGTTCACTGTGCATTCCTTCAGAGAAGGCAAATATTTGCTTCTTCCAGGCATCATAAGTCATTATTAACCCTGAATTAATCTTAGTTAATTTTTCCCTTTGGAGTTTCCCATTTCATGTAGGCAATGCAAGCTTGAACCCAAGACTCCTGTCAGGGTTTTGAATTCTCAGAAGAGATGATTTTTTTTCCACTCAAAGCTCAGGTTGAGGCAAACCATTTCATTGTGATCTTTGCTGTAGGATGATTTCTATCCAGTTTACCCTTCCACTGATGGAGGAGTATTCAATTCTCTGGTTTTCTGCTTTATGTTTATTTGTGGTCCTGAGGCTTTCCCTTCCCTTCTTGTGAGTTCTGATATGCACTGAAGTGTATATTTGCAAGAAGCAATGCATGTGCATGTTTAAATCAGGACTTTACTTCATGATATGTGGTCTTTCATTTTGCCTAAAATAGCACTTATTATATTTTCTCCATGAATATTGGTGGTGTATAGAAAAAAATGATGCATGTAATTTGATTTTATATGTTACCACCAAGTTGAATTCTTTTACTATTTTCAATAATGTTTCAGTGAATTCCTTATAGCATTTTGGGTATATCTTCTCAATATCTGAGAATAATGACTTTTTTTCCTCCAGTTTTCCCACCTTTATATACTTTCTCATTTTTGTAGTGTTTTTGAATTGTAAGTGAATTCAAGTTTAATAATTAATATTAGTGGTGACAGTGGGCATTATTGTCTATTTATGAACAATATTAAAATTGTTTTAATGTTTAATCATTAAGTATAATGTTTGCTATATCGTTCTTGTTGATATTATTTATTGAGGTGGTACACTTTTTTCCTCAGTTCCTGGCTTCTTAGGTGTTTTGTTTCCTAGGGATGTAGGTTGAATTATAGTGAATATTTTCTGCATCACTGAGATAATTGCCTTGTTTCTTCTTTTAATCTGTAATTGCAGTGAATTATATAAATATTTCTCTCTGAATTTCTGGAATAAATTCTATTTGGTCTTGTTGCTGTGTAATACATTGCTATGTAACTTCCTAATGTTTTATAAGAATTTTACATCCATCTCTAAAGATGTGATTGGTATGTACACCTATATTAGATATGTGATATTATTAGATCTATTAGGTGCTATTATCTAGTTTTTTAATAGGGTTACGCTAATTCTTATAGAATGAGTTAAGGAGCATTCTAAAGTGTATAAGATTTGTAAATTACTGGCTCTTGAATATTTATTGGAAATCGTCTGCAAAGTTATTTAGGCCTAGCATTTTTTTTTTTTGAGGTTTTTAAATAACATAGAGTTTGTTTGTTTTTTTTTTTAGGCCTAGCATTTTTTTTAAACAAACTTATTGGAGTATAATTACTTTACAACGGTGTGTTAGTTTCTGCTTTATAACAAAGTGAATCAGCTATACATATATCCCAATATCTCCTCCCTCTTGTGTCTCCCTCCTACCCTCCCTATCCCACCCCTCTAGGTGGTTGCAAAGCACCAAGCTGATCTCCCTGTGCTATGTGGCTGCTTCCCACTAGCTATCTACCTTACGTTTGGTAGTGTATATACGTATATGCCACTCTCTCACTTCGTCCCAACTTACACTTCCCACTCCCCGTGTCCTCAAGTCCCTTCTCTACATCTGCGTATTTATTCCTGTCCTGCCCCTAGGTTTGTTAGAGCCTTTTTTTTTTTTCAGATTCCATATATATGTGTTAGCATACGGTATTTATTTTTCTCTTTCTGACTTATTTCACTCTGTATGACAGACTCTAGGTCCATCCACCTCACTACAAATAACTCAATTTTGTTTCTTTTTATGGCTGAGTAATATTCCATTGTATATATGTGCCACATCTTCTTTATCCATTCATCTGCTGATGGGCACTTAGGTTGCTTCCATGTCCTGGCTATTGTAAATAGAGCTGCAATGAACATTGTGGTACATGACTCTTTTTGAATTATGGTTTTCTCATATACTGGTATATGCCCAGTAGTGGGACTGTTGGGTCATACGGTAGTTCTATTTTTAGTTTTTTAAGGAACCTCCATACTGTTCTCCATAGTGGCTGTATCAATTCACATTCCCACGAACAGTGCAAGAGGGTTCCCTTTGCTCCACACCCTCTCCAGCATTTATTATTTGTAGATTTTTTGGTTATGGCCATTCTGACTGGTGTGAGGTGATACCTCATTGTAGTTTTGATTTGCATTTCTCTAATGATTAGTGATGTTGAACATCCTTTCATGTTTTTGTTGGCAGTCTGTATGTCTTCTTTGGAGAAATGTCTGCTTAGATCTTCCACCGATTTTTGGATTGCATTGTTTGTTTTTTTGATATTGAGCTGCATGTGTTGCTTGTATGTTTTGGAGATTAATCCTTTGTCAGTTGCTTTGTTTGCAAATATTATCTCCCATTCTGAGGGTTGTCTTTTTGTCTTGTTTATGGTTTCCTTTGCTGTGCAAAAGCTTTTAAGTTTCATTAGGTTCGATTTTTTTACTTTTGTTTTTATTTCCTTTTCTCTAGGAGGTGGGTCAAAAAGGATCTTGCTGTGATTTATGTCATAAAGTGTTCTGCCTATGTTTTCCTCTAAGAGTTTTATGCTGTCTGGCCTTACATTTAGGTCTTTAATCCATTTTGAGTTTATTTTTGTGTATGGTGTTAGGGAGTGTTCTAATTTCATTCTTTTACATGTAGCTGTCCAGTTTTCCCAGCACCACTTATTGAAGAGGCTGTCTTTTCTCCATTGTATATTCTTGCCTCCTTTATCAAAAATAAGGTGACCATATGTGTGTGGGTTTATCTCTGGGCTTTCTATGCTGTTCCATTGATCTATATTTCTGTTTTTGTGCCAGTACCATACTGTCTTGATTACTGTAGCTTTGTAGTATAGCCTGGGGTCAGGGTGCCTGATTCCTCCAGCTCTGTTTTTCTTTCTCGAGATTGCTTTGGCTATTCGGGGTCTTTTGTGTTTCCATACAAATTGTGAAGTTTTTTGTTCTAGTTCTGTGAAAAGGAAGGACACTACATAATGACCAAGGGATCAATCCAAGAAGAAGATATAACAATTATAAATATTTAGGCACCCAACATAGGAGCACCTCAATACATAAGGCAAATACTAACAGCCATAAAAAGGGGAAATTGACAGTAACACATTCATAGTAGGGGACTTTAACACCCCACTTTCACCAATGGACAGATCATCCAAAATGAAAATAAATAAGGAAACACAAGCTTTAAAGGATACATTAAACAAGATTGACTTAATTGATGTTTATAGGACATTCCATCCAAAAACAACAGAATACACATTCTTCTCAAGTGCTCATGGAACATTCTCCAGGATAGATCATATCTTGGGTCACAAATCAAGCCTTGGTAAATTTAAGAAAATTGAAATCATATCAAGTATCTTTTCTGACCACAATGCTATGAGACTAGATATCAATTACAGGAAAATATCTGTAAAAAATACAAACACATGGAGGATAAACAATACACTACTTAATAACCAAGAGATCACTGAAGAAATCAAAGAGGAAATCAAAAAATACCTAGAAACAAATGACAATGAAAACACGATGACCCCAAACCTAAGGAATGCAGCAAAAGCAGTTCTAAGAGGGAAGTTCATAGAAATACAATCCTACCTTAAGAAACAAGAAGCAACTCAAATAAACAACCTAAACGTACATCTAAAGCAATTAGAGAAAGAAGAACAAAAAACCCCCAAAGTTAGCAGAAGGAAAGAAATCATAAAGATCAGATCAGAAATAAGTGAAAAAGAAATGAAGGAAACGATAGCAATGATCAATAAAACTAAAAGCTGGTTCTTTGAGAAGATAAACAAAATTGATAAACCATTAGCCAGACTCATCAAGAAAAAAAGGGAGAAGACTCAAGACAACAGAATTAGAAATGAAAAAGGAGAAGTAACAACTGACACTGCAGAAATACAAACGATCATGAGAGATTACTACAAGCAACTCTATGCCAATAAAATGGACAACCTGGAAGAAATGGACAATTATTAGAAATGCACAACGTTCCGAGACTGAATCAGGAAGAAATAGAAAATATGAACAGACCAATCACAAGCACTGAAATTGAAACTGTGGTTAAAAATCTTCCAACAGGGGGCTTCCCTGGTGGTGCAGTGGTTGAGAGTCTGCCTGCCAATGCAGAGGACACGGGTTCATGCCCTGGTCTGGGAAGATTCCCATATGCTGCGGAGTGGCCGGGCCCGTGAGCCATGGCCGCTGAGCCTGTGCGTCCAGAGCCTGTGCTCCACAACAGTGAGAGGCCCACGTACCACAAAAAAAAAAAAAAAAAAAAAAAATCTTCCAGCAAACAAAAGCCCAGGACCAGACGGCTTCACAGGCGAATTCTATCAAACATTTAGAGAAAAGCTAACACCCATCCTTCTCAAATTATTCCAAAATATAGCAGAGGGAGGAACACTCCCAAACTCATTCTACGAGGCCACCATCACCCTGATACCAAAACCAGACAAGGATATCACAAAGAAAGAAAACTATAGGCCAATATCAGTGATGAACACAGATGCAAAAATCCTCAACAAAATACTAGCAAACAGAATCCAACAGCACATTAAAAGGATCATACACCATGATCAAGTGGGGTTTATTCCAGGAATGCAAGGATTCTTCAATATACGCAAATCAATCAATGTGATACACCATATTAACCAAATGAAGGAGAAAAACCATATGGTCATCTCAATAGATGCAGAGAAAGCTTTTGACAAAAATTCAACACCTATTTATGATAAAGACCGTCCAGAAAGTAGGCATAGAGTGAACTTTCTCAACATAATAAAGGCCATATATGACAAACCCACAGCCAACATCATCCTCGATGGTGAAAAACTGAAACCATTTCCACTAAGATCAGGAACAAGACAAGGTTGCTCACTCTCACCACTATTATTCAACATAGTTTTGGAAGTTTTAGCCACAGCAATCAGAGAAGAAAAAGAAATAAAAGGAATCCAAATCGGAAAAGAAGAAGTAAAGCTGTCACTGTTTGCAGATGACATGATAGTATACATAGAGAATCCTAAAGATGCTACCAGAAAACTACTAGAGCTAATCAATGAATTTGGTAAAGTAGCAGGATACAAAATTAATGCACAGAAATCTCTTATATTCCTATACACTAATGATGAAAAATCTGAAAGAGAAATTAAGGAAACACTCCCGTTTACCATTGCAACAAAAAGAATAAAATACCTAGAATAAACCTACCTAAGGAGATAAAAGACCTGTATGCAGAAAACTGGAAGATACTGATGAAAGAAATTAAAGATGATACAAACAGATATAGAGATATACCATGTTCTTGGATTGGAAGAATCAACGTTGTGAAAATGAATATACTATCCAAAGTAATCTACAGATTCAATGCAATCCCTATCAAACTACCACTGGCATATATTACAGAACTAGAACAAAAAATTTCACAATTTGTATGGAAACACAAAAGACCCCAAATAGCCAAAGCAATCTTGAGAACGAAAAATGGAGCTGGAGGAATCAGGCTCCCTGGCTTCAGACTATACTACAAAGTTACAGTAATCAAGACAGTATGGTACTGGCACAAAAACAGAAATATAGATCAATGCAACAGTATAGAAAGGCCAGAGTTAAACCAATGCACCTATGGTCACCTTATCTTTGATAAAGGAGGCAAGAATATACAGTGCAGAAAAGACAGTCTCCTCAAAAAGTGGTGCTGGGAAAACTGGACAGCTACATGAAGAGAATGAAATCCCTAACACCATACACAAAAACAAACTCAAAATGGATTAAAGACCTAAATGTAAGGCCAGACAGTATAAAACTCTTATAGGAAGACATAGGCAGAACACTCTATGACATACATCACAGCAAGATCCTTTTTGACCCACCTCCTAGAGAATTGGAAATAAAAAAAAAAATAAACAAATGGGACCTAATAAAAAGTAAAAGCTTTTTCACAGGAAAGGAAATCATAAACAAGATGACAAGACCACCCTCAGAATGTGAGAAAATATTTGCAAATGAAGCAACTGACAAAGGATTAATCTCCAAAATTTACAAGCAGCTCAATATCAAAAAATCAAACAGCCCAATCCAAAAATGGACAGAAGACTTAAATAGACATTTCTCCAAAGAAAATATACAGATTGCCAACAAACACATGAAAGAATGCTCAACATCACTAATCATTAGAGAAATGCAAATCAAAACTATAATGAGGTATCATCTCACACCATTCAGAATGGACATCATCAAAAAATCTACAAACAATAAATGCTGGAGAGGGTGTGGAGCAAAGGGAACCCTCTTGCACTGTTGATGGGAATGTAAATTGATAGAGTCACTATGGAGAACAATATGGAGTTTCCGTAAAAACTAAAAATAGAACTACCATACGACCCAGCAATCCCACTACTGGGCATATACTCTGAGAAATCCATAATTCAAAAAGAGTCATGTACCACAGTGTACACTGCAGCTCTATTTACAATAGCCAGGACATGGAAGCAACCTGAGTGTCCATCAACAGATGAATGGATAAAGAAGATGTGGCACATATATACAATGGAATATTATTCAGCCATAAAAAGGAATGAAACTGAGTTATTTGTAGTGAGGTGGATGGACCTAGAGTCTGTCATACAGAGTGAAGTAAGTCAGAAAGAGAAAAACAAATACCATATGCTAACACATATATATGGAATCTAAGGGGAAAAAAATGTCATGAAGAACCTAGAGGTAAGACAGGAATAAAGACACAGACCTACTAGAGAATGGACTTGAGGATATGGGGAGGGGGAAGGGTAAGCTGGGACAAAGTGAAAGAGTGGCATGGACATATATACACTAACAAATGTAAAATAGCTAGTGAGAAGCAGCCACATAGCACAGGGAGATCATGTAGGTGGTTTGTGACCACCTAGAGGGGTGGGATAGGGAGGGTGGGAGGAAGGGAGATGCAAGAGGGAAGAGATATGGGAACATATGTATATATATAACTGATTCACTTTGTTATGAAGCAGAAACTAACACACCATTGTAAAGCAATTATACTCCAATAAAGATGTTAAAAAAAAAAGTCATGGGATAGCATGCTGCCCAGATCCCATGGTACTGGGGGAGATGTAGTGAGGAGCGAAGGATGGAGAGGTATAGCAAAAAGTAAAATGGACTTTGCAGTGGCTGGTGAGGACATTTTAACTTGGCCGCAAAGGGGAGCTCATGAATGTTCTTGAGAGCTGGCCTCAGAAACTCAAATTAATAAAGTGACAAGTGTTAAAAGAACTAAGAATGCAAGATAGTCACTGCCCCACCCCGCTCCACCACCCCCCGCACACCGCCCCCTCCCCACCCCCCAAGATGCCTAGGTCCTAATTCCAGGAAATCGCAAATAGATTACCTCTCAGGGAAAAAGGACTTTTCAAATGTGATTGTCAGTCTTTTTTTTTTCTAAGTATTTTAATTTTATTGGAATATAGTTGATGTACAAGAGTTATCAACCTTGAAATGGGGACATTGTTCTGGATTATCTGGGTGGGCTCAGTCTAATCACAAGAGTCTTTAAAAGCAGAGAATGTTTCAGATGAGAGTAGGTGTGACATTGCTGGCTTTGAAGAGGGAGGAAGGGGACCATAAACCAAGGAATGTGGGTGGCCTCTACAGAAGCTGGAAAAACCAAGGAAATGGATTCTATCCCAGAGCCTCCAGGAAGGAAGGCAGCCCTGCTGGTACCTTGATCTCAGCCCAGTGGGACCCCTGTCAAACTTCTAACCTACAGAACTATGAGATAATAAATGTATGTTGTTTTAAGCCACTAAGGTTGTGGTAATTAGTTACAGCAGTGATAGCAAATTCACACGCTCTTCTTCAGATAGAACTTTGTAGAGGCCACAGTTTATTCTGCTTCCACGTAAGGCTCTCTCATGAGATCAGATGGAGAGTCTAGGGTACGTGAACTGAGACGGCAAGTAAGGCAGATGAGGAAGAACAAAGGTGTGTGTGTGTGAGTGTGTGTGTGTGTGTGTGTGTGTGTGTGTGTTTTAACTTAAAGGAGGAGAAGAAGGTAAAATGAATTGAGAGTGAAAAATTTGTAGATTTCCTTTAAGGTAAACTCATTCCAAAATTTTCATAAATTGAATCACTTTCTTTAGGGAGAAAGACTAATTATACTTAATCAAAAGTATTCATTTGGATTGATATATAACAGAATTCTAGCAGGTCAATTCAAAACTTCAAAGGACTGATCTATCCCTATGTCTCTAACTCTGCTCCGCTTGGCCAGTCTGGTCCCTCCATTCCATATTACATTTGTTTTTTTTTGTTTTTTTTTTAACGGCGTGCGGGCCTCTCACTGTTGTGGCCTCTCCCGTTGCGGAGCACAGGCTCCGGAAGCGCAGGCTCAGCGGCCATGGCTCACGGGCCCAGCCGCTCCACAGCATGTGGGATCTTCCTGGACCGGGGCACGAATCCTTGTCCCCTGCATTGGCAGGCGGACTCTCAACCACTGCCCCACGAGGGAAGCCTCCATATTACATTTGAACTAATCCCAAAGACTTCCTCACATCACACTCAGCCAGCTGAGGAAACAGAAGACTAGAAGGGTCCCGGGCATAGCATCCATCAATCGAGATGATTCCCAGAATTCCCAATACTGTGCCGTATAGGTCCTTCCTAACGTTCAAAAGGGTAACTGATAAAGGAATTTCAGGAGAAATTACCTACTGGGTAATATCTTTGGGTATTATCCGTATGAGTCATTTTAAATTTGCTTGACCTTGAATGGGAATGGACTTAGGAGATTGAAAAACCCAGGAGACCTGAACAGAGGTCTTTCCTCTGCCATGAGTCATTTATGCTCCTCCAGATACGAAGGAAATAGTTAATCCACTTATATGAACAGTGACGTAAAGTCAAATCCATATCCAACATACCACAGAGGGGAGAGGACAGAGCCACAAAGCAGTGAGAGAGGGGTTTGTCCGCAGAAATATTTGTCCCTGACAACTCCACTGTAAGTGTCTTCTATGAAGGAGTAATGATAGCCTGGGATATACCTCCCAGAGATAAAGGCAAATAATACTGAATGTGGGGATTCAAGGGATAATCCATTTGGGGACAGAAACAATTTATAGGAGCAATAGGCTCAAATAGAAAAGAGGAACTCAGAGCGTGGTGATCAAAAAGGGGATGGAGCTGTGAAAAGGGGGATGGAGCTGTGAAATGAAGGTGGTAAAGGAATGATAGGGTTGAAATCAAGGAGATAGAAAAGTAGGCAGTTCAGGTGATTGAGACTGGGAAGAGAAGAGCATTGATGTGATACCACTGGACTCAAATTTTCCAGGTCCCTCCGTAGGTGACATAGAAATGGCAGCAATGGGTAATGTCCTTCAGTATTTGCTTAAATAATTTTCCAGTAGCCACAATGGGAATCCAAGAGGGATAGCTCAGAGAGAGTGTTTAATGGAGTAGGCATCTTGTTTTGCAGTTTATCTCAACTACACATAGTGTATCTTTTTGGATTCTTCCATATTCTAATGATAAGAGCTATACTCTTGTAAAAATTCAGGGCTGTTTGTTGCTGAACGTGGAAGGCAACATTTGGGTAGAGCATGGGCTCTGGAGTCAGGAAGACCTGGGTCCGAATGGGAGTTCTGCACCTTACTTCCTGTATGACCCTGGGCATGTCGGTTTTTTGTTTTTTGTTTGCTGGGACTTCGCTTCCTCATTTGTAACCTAGGGATAGTGCCATGTGCATCGTAGCACATAGTAAGTACCCAATAAAAGGCGCTTGTAATACCAATTGTGAGAATAGGTTATCTTGGGGAATTTGTTTGTTTGTTTGTTTTACTGAAGTAATCTCTTTCTCCTTTTGACTATCCATGTTGGGGTCAGGAGACAGATGACCACGAGGAACGGTGAGAGAGTCTGGCAGGAGTCTCCATTTGCAAAATGCACACAAAACATCATTTACCTAAAGCCAGAGGTGGAGGTAGGTGTCATGGACCATTTAAGTCTCTAGCAGTTTGGAGAAATATGTTTTCGATCATGAACTAGGAAAACACTTTCTTCTTCTCCAACACCTTCCACAGGGCATCTTTGATCTCTTTGCTCCTCAAACCGTAAATGAGAAGCTTTAGCATGGTGATCACCAGCAAACAGAACACAGATACCACCTCGTCTCTGCCGAGTAAGCAGCTGGAGCTGGGTCGCAGGTACGTGAAGAGGGCCATCCCAAACAACAGAGTCACGGCCGTCAGGTGCGAGGCGCATGTGTTGAAGGCTTTCCTTCGACCTTCCGCGGAGCAGATCTTCAAGAAAGCAGCCACTACGTAACTGAAGGAGCTGACGAGGATGAGGAATGGTGTGTCCCCAGCAGTGACCACCGCGAGGAACTTGCCCGCTTGACGGAAGAAAGTGTTAGAGCGAGAAAGTGCCAGGACTCAAAACCAGAAAATACAGATCAATGGAATAGGATCGAAAGCCCAGAGGTAAACCCACGCACATATGGCTGCCTTACCTTTGATAAAGGAGGCAAGAATATACAGAGGAAAAAAAAAAAGAATATACAGTGGAGAAAAGACAGTCTCTTCAATAAGTGGTGCTGGGAAAACTGGACAGCTACCTGTAAAAGAATGAAATTACAACACTCCCTACCATCATACACAAAAATAAACTCAAAAGGGATTAGGGACCCAAATGTAAGGCCAGACACTATAAAACTCTTAGAGGAAAACATAGGCAGAACACTCTATGACATACATCACAGCAAGATCCTTTTTGACCTACCTTCTAGAGAAATGGAAATAAAACCAAAAAAAAAAACAAATAGGACCTAATGAAACTTAAAAGCTTTTGCACAGAAAGGAAACCATAAAGAAGACGAAAAGACAACCATCAGAATGGGAGAAAATATTTGCAAATGAAGCAACTGACAAAGGATTAATCTCCAAAACATACAAGCAACTCATGCAGCTCAATATCAAAAACAAAAAAACAACCCAATCCAAAAATGGGCAGAAAACTTAAATAGACATTTCTCCAAAGAAGATATACAGACTGCCAACAAACACATGAAAGGATGCTCAACATCACTAATCATTAGAGAAATGCACATCAAAACTACAATGAGATATCATCTCATACCAGTCAGAATGGTCATTATCAAAAAATCTACAAACAATAAATGCTGGAGAGGGTGTGGAGCAAAGGGAACCCTCTTGCACTGTTGGTGGGAATGTAAATTGATACAGCCACTATGGAGAACAGTATGGAGTTCCTTAAAAAACTAAAAATAGAACTACCATATGACCCAGCAATCCCACTACTGGGCATATACCCTGAGAAAATCATAATTCAAAAAGAGTCATGTCCCAAAATGTTCATTGCAGCACTATTTACAATAGCCAGGACATGGAAGCAACCTAAGTGCCCATCAGCAGATGAATGGATAAAGAAGATGTGGCACATATATACAATGGAATATTACTCAGCCATAGAAAGGAATGAAACTGAGTTATTTGTAGTGAGGTGGATGTACCTAGAGTCTGTCATACAGAGTGAAGTAAGTCAGAAAGAGAAAAACAAATACCTTATGCTAACACATATATATAGAATCTAAAAAACAAAAAGAAAGAAAAAAAATGGTCAGAAGAACCTAGGGGCAAGACAGGAATAAAGATGCAGACCTACTAGAGAATGGACTTGAGGATACGGGGAGGGGGAAAGGTAAGCTGGGACGAAGTGAGAGAGGGGCATGGACGTATATACACTACCAAATGTAAGGTAGATGGCTAGTGGGAAGCAGCCGCATAGCACAGGGAGATCAGCTCGGTGCTTTGTGACCGCCTGGAGGGGTGGGATAGGGAGGGTGGGAGGGAGGGAGACACAAGAGGGAAGAGATATGGGGACATATGTATATGTATAACTGATTCACTTTGTTATAAAGCAGAAACTAACACACCATTGTAAAGCAACTGTACTCCAATAAAGATGTTAGAAAAAAAATAAATAAAGATGGCTTCACTCACATGAGAAAAAAAAAAAAAAAAAAAAAGTGCCAGGACTGGTGGGAGGTCACAGAAGAAATGCTTGACGATGTTGGGTCCGCAGAAGTGGAGCTGAAACATGAAGCTGGCTTGGACCAGGGAGCTCAGGAAGCCACTGACATAGGCCCCAACCACCATGCGTGTACAGAGGCCCTGGGACATGACAGCAGTGTACAGCAGGGGGGCTGGAAATGGTGGCGTATCGGTTGTACGCCATAGAAATCAGGAGGAAGCACTCAGTTAGACATATGCTGACAAAGAAAAAGAACTGAGCAGCACAGCCCAAGAATGATGTGGTCTTCTGCTCCTGGAAGACGTCAGTGAGCATTTTGGGAGCCAATGCGGAAGAGTAGCAAATGTCAACGAAGGACAGGTTGCTGAGGAAGAAGTACATTGGTGTGTGTAGGTGGGTGTCACCTCTGATCAGAAAGATGAGGGCCAGTTTCCAGGCGAGGGTCACAATATAGATGCCCAGGAAGGTCACAAAGAGGGGGGCCTGGAGTTCTGGATGGTCTGCAAATCCCAGGAGGATGAACATGGTCACTGACGAGCCGTTCCAGGCCTTGTGGACATGTTTCCCACGGACCACAAGGACGAGACGCAGACCTGGGATAATAATGATACTCCACAGGGCAGGCGATGTCTGCAAATCATTAAATGCACGAGAGGAAGGGCAGAGTATTACAGGAGGTACAACCTATGCAAAGATTCTCTCTCTCTCTTTCTCTCAGAAGGCAAATATCTTAAATATTTGCTTTTTAACATAATATAATATGGTTTATATGAACTTAAACTTTGGATTCAGACTCCTGTGATTAACTCCTGCCTCTACCTTTTAGTAGCTATGTCACTTTGGATGAGAAGTTAACATCTCTAGGCTTCAATATCCTTATCTTTAAAAAGGGTGACTTTATCTACTTCACATATTTGTTTTAAGAATAAAATAAAGCAAAGTGTATAAAGTGACAGACAATAGTAAGTCCACAGTGAAAACAGTTTTGTGTTTCCCAGGGGAATCACGCCATGCCCTGAAGTAACTATTTATCTGACATTATTCCAGTTTCAGTATTGGAATGGAGAAACCAACAGATGGACAGTATTCAGCTCTTCACTTGTGAAACAGTCAATCAGACATTTTGAATGTTTTTAATCCAAAGGATTAGGCCAGATGTGCATAGAAATGCTCTTAATTGTCAAATATTAGATCTGAATATACTAACGTGGTTCCAGTCTCAAATTTGTGTTCACTCTGAGCTCTCTAAGCTGTTCGTTAAGAATGAGGACTCTAGGGCTTCCCTGGTGGCACAGTGGTTAAGAGTCCGCCTGCCAATGCAGGGGACATTGGCTCGAGCCCTGGTCTGGGAAGATCCCACATGCCGTGGAGCAACTGGGCCCATGCACCACAGCTACTGAGCCTGCGCTCTAGACCCCACGAGCCACAACTGCTGAGGCCCGTGCGCCTGGAGCCCGCGCTCTGTAATGGGAGAGGCCATTGCAATGAGAGGCCTGCGCAGCGTAGCAATGAGTGGTCCCTGCTCGCCGCAACTAGAGAAAGCCTGCGCACAGCAACGAAGACCCAATGCGGCCAAAAAAAAAAAAAAAAAAAAAAATGTGGGCTCTGGATTTGGACTGCCTGGATTCAGTTTCCAGCTTTACTACTTAATAGATGTGTGATCTTGGACAGGTCACTTGAACTATCTATGACACTCTGTAAAATTAGAGATCATAATAGCACTTACCTTGTTATTAGAAACTATCATATCTATATATCTATCATCTATCTGTCATCTTTCTACTCTCCTTTAGGACATTCCTGGCCCATAGTAAGCATTCTACAAGTGTTTGTTGTTGCTATTGTTTAAAACCTAAATTGCAAACTATCCTCGACCAAATTCTTAGAATTTTCAATGTATGAAGCATCTTTCGAGATCGGGGACTTGATTCCATTCAATCCACATCTGTAAGAATTCCCATCACCACCTCACACATCCACACTACATCTCAGTCCACATCAATCAGAAGAGAACTCTGCCATTGGTCTCTGAAGCTGAGGTCCTGTCCCTGCAGGAGACTCTAGGAAAAGTGTGGTCAGAGGACTTGGCGGCTCATGGTGAATGACCCTTAAACGTTTGGAATATATCTTGATCCTTCTTCACGTCTTCACCTAAACAATTTGGAAATCAACCAAATTACCTTAACTGTCTTTTAAGCCATATTTTCAGCCTATTCTACCTAACTCTTAAAAATATAGTAAATCCCACAAATTTCATTTACTTTTCAAAAACAAAATGTTATTTTATGAATTTTAAAGCAATATGTGAGAACTGTAAAATAATTTGATCAGCAAACAACCGTGAAATACTAAACCTAAAAATCATGTGCAATTCCTCATCGACACACAAAAACCCTCCAAACTGGAAATTATGGCCTTCTAGCCCCTGAAATAAAAGCTTTTAATATTTTGGCCTGTTCTTCTCATGTGCAAGGATATGTATATATGTGTGGGTGTTTGTATCATAGTACACAGACCCTCTATAACTTACATATATTATAGAAAACATTCTAAGTTAGTAACTTCACAATTTGGGAAGTAACACTTTCTCTATTTGCTCTGAATTTTTCTGGCTCTCTTTAGGAGTGTGACCTCATTTTAATATCCCCAGTTTTTCATAAATCATTCCATATCTACCCATTGCCAGTCAAGGTCTCATTGACCTTCTTCACTTTCTTCTTGGTACTTGCACAGACAGATGCCCTTAGAATTGGGGTCCACCTTCTTCCCTCTCAATAGTTCCTACTACAGATTTTTCAGTGCTAAAATGCTCAAATTTGGATAGTGAGACAGTGTGAACCTCATTTTAGCCATCACCATGCCATCATTTGTGCAGTTTAGGAGATCTCTCACAATGCTAATCTTACCAATGTGGTTTTAAGATTTATCCTATGTTCAGAGGTTATGCATCTGTTTGTGAGAGGTATGTAGAGTTCTGAGAATCAAGAGAGGATTCTTTCCTCTTGAAGAAAAGCAAGGGACCCACAGCAAAGTTTAGCATGGTCTGCCACAGGTGGAGAGTCACATGGAGAAACTGAGAGCTAAACAGAAACAGCTGTGCTGGAGCCCTCACCCAATTCTGAGTAGGGGCCACCATTTAGCAAGTTAGGGACCTGAGGTTCGTGGTGTGGTTCAGGTTGTTTGGGGCAGCTATTCAGGTTAGCAGAAAAGGGATAAGGTAGTGGTTATGATTCTGGGTAGGCTTCAGGACAAGCCGGGTTCTAATCCTGACTCTGCCACTTGCCAGTGGTGGGATATTGAAAAACTCATTTCTCTGTTCTGAGTCTCACTTTCTCTATTAGCAAAACAGGGATAACAGTGACTACGGAGTTGTTTTAGGATCAGTTAACAGAGTTGTTTGAGGATCGCATGAGACAATGTGTGAAAGGTTCATGGGTCCTGAGATAGAATGTTTGCTTAATAAATTGGCACTGTGATTGCTATCAGCACTGAATTCTTTTTCTTTTTTTTTTTTCAGTACGCGGGGCTCTCACCATTGTGGCCTCTCCCGTTGTGGAGCACAGGCTCCGGACGCACAAGCTCAGTGGCCATGGCTCACGGGCCCAGCCGCTCCGTGGCACGCGGGATCTTCCCGGACCGGGGCACGAACCCGTGTCCCCTGCATCGGCAGGCGGACTCTCAACCACTGCGCCACCAGGGAAGCCCAGCACTGAATATTTTAATAACCTCAAATAATTATTTATGAAACTGAGCCTTTATTGGAAACAATTCCTCCTCATGTGATAGGTTAAAGTATGCTTTTCTTACAGAAAAAAGGAGTTCACTGATGGACCATATAGGATTGTAAGAGGTGTACAGGGGTGAGGTTGCAGAATTTGACGATCTGGAACTTGATGTGTCAACTGAAAGTCTGTTTTGAATGTTACCATTAGGAGGGAAAACTTTCATATTTAAGAATGAAATTTTCCATCCCCAGAAACAGAAAGTGAAGCTGGGCATATTGAAACAAGAGGAGAAGCTTATCCAGGGTTTTATTCTCACATATGCGTGCCCTGAATGTTATTCTAGACCATTAAATGGAAGTTATCTTAAGCGTTTATGAAGCACTTTACATCGCTGAACTCTGCTCACAAACAGGTGCTTCTTCCCTTGAGAAAGGAAATCTCCTTCATTCTTGCAGCAAACTCTGGGAGGTTCAGTTTGGTCTGAATCTGGACTCCCTATGATCCTGTGGTGTAGATATAATCAACACCAAGCCTATTTTACAGAGCTGAAGAGAGCTTGAGAGGCTCAGTGACTTTGTTGGATTTATACCTGCTGGGGCTGCATCTCTGTGAATAACACTAGCCTTCAAAGCCATGGTGAAGAGATAACAGTGCAGTAAAATGAACAATCTAGCACGTGGAAGACAGGCAGAGACTGATGGGATCTGGTAGCACTGATTTATAACTCAACTCATCTTTTATGAAAGATCTTCAAGAAAGTGTTAAATTTTATCACTAACTATGCCTAATCTGAGTTTAACAGATGCAGTTGGGAATGCAAGAAAAAAAATGCAATAATGACAAGGAAAACCTCAGCCAAACTAGTTTTCTGTGATCTTGCCATCCTTCCTGAGTTCATGAGCCCTCCTCCCCTCACTGGCAAGAGCCCAGTGCCCTCAAGGCTTGCCCTTCTAGGTCTGTCTATCATCTGGATGTACAAATGATTGACGGGACTGAATGAGTCCCTCTCCATGTAAGGTGAGAACTCAAAAGTGCCAAGACATTAAGATTCAGATGGCAAAATTCAAGTCATCAGTCAGAAGAGAGAAGAAAGTTTTCAGAGGTCTCTGCATTGTTTGGAAAATCTGCTATGCAAAGTCTGCCCCAATTACAGCCCTTTCAGACAACTTGTTAATAATTGGGGCCGTGTTCAAGGGCATAGAAGTTCCTTCAGAAATTTTATGTCTGCTTAATTCTATTCCTAGTTGCAAGGACTTAATATGGTTCCAGATGCCCATCAAAGGAGCACTAAGGAGAATCAAGATTGGGGCTGAATTTGGGCAAAACAGGTAGAATTGAGAGGTACAAGGGGAAAAAACTGAAAGCCAAATAACTCTTTCGTCATCTACATAGGCTCGTAGATCTAGGGTGCTCTCTAAGGTAAGATTAATATGGACATGAATATGAAAAGTAAAAGATGAATGACTGCACTTACCCCTCCCTCTTGTTGTGTCTGTCATTTAGCTTATACTTGTCTTGCGTTCTGCTTTGGAAGGAGCTAATCATGCTTCAGTACCTGCTTCCAGTACCCAAAGTGCTAACAAGTTTGAAGAGCAAGTTTGAGGTTGGTTTGTTCACCAAAGATAAAAATATCCACTTGTTGCCTAGAATGTGTGTTTGTGGGGAGAAAAGTAGAGGGAAAAGATGTATCGGGAGAAGAAGGAGAGGATGTAATCTTTAAGAATCTCTTCTGGTATCAACTAGTGTCTGCATTTGAGGTCATTTTGGAAGTTTTAAAACCTGGGGTTGGGGGTGAATTTGAGAAAAAGGGCTTTTTCTCTCTCCTTGGAGATGTTTTATTACATTTGCCCTGGAGGGTCTTTTTTTTTTAAAGAGAAAGGAATGTATCACCCAAACTTCACAGATTTGTAGCTAAGTGGTCTCTGGGGTGGAATGGAGAACACATATTCACATAAATGCTCTGAAGACAATGCTTATTAAGCTCTATCCCAGTGGCCAGGTCCTCCGATCCCCCAAGGCTAATCAAGATCTCTTCTGGTACTTGGTGATCAAACTCAGGATAGCAGCAGAACACAAAGGATAAGATAAACACTTACTCTGTAGAAGAAAACATGATTGTATATATATATATATTTTTTTTTTTAGAAAGTTACTTCTTGTTTATATCTATATAATATATACCCCCAGAAATAATTGTATTGTGTACACACGTTGCATATAAGTATGCAATGTGTATATACACATGTATTCACATTTACTTTCTTCCACTCCTTCATAGAACCTCTTTGGCCTGAAATATGTTAGATGAATGGGAACTCAATCTTATCAAGCTCCTACCGTGTGCTAAGCTATGCGCTAACTGTGCTGGGTGCTTTATGTGTGTTAACTTACTAAATACTCCAAAATCCCCCTTGAAGAGGAGGAAACCGAAATTTGGAGAAGCTAAATAAGTTGCTCAAAATCTTATAGTTGCTTAGGGATTGGTTCAATATTTGAACCCATGACTATGTGACACCAAATCCTGCATATGAATATATGGTACATGTTGTTGTTTTCTTTATTATATTTGTTGTGATGATTGTGATCAGTGGTCTTTTTTTTAAATAAATTTATTTATTTATTATTTATTTTTGGCTGCATTGGGTCTTCGTTGCTGCGCATGGGCTTTCTCTAGTTGCGGTGAGCGGGGTCTACTCTTTGTTGCAGAGCATGGGCTCCAAGCACGTGGGTTTCAGTAGTTGTGGCACAGGGGTTCAGTAGTTGTGGCTCGAGGGCCCTAGAGCACAGGCTCAGTAGTTGTGGCACATGGGCTTAGTTGCTCTGTGGCATGTGGGATCTTCCCAGGCCAGGGCTCAAACCCATGTCCCTTGCATTGGCAGGCAGATTCTTAACCACTGCGCAAACCAGGGAAGTCCCGTGATCAGTGGTCTTTGATGTTACTACCATGACTCACTGAAGACCCAGATGATGGTTGTCATTTTTTAGTAATAAAATATTTTTATTTTTTAAAATTAATTAATTAAAAAAATTTTTTAAAATATTTTTAATTTTTATTTAAAAAAATTTTTAACATCTTTATTCTAGTATAATTGCTTTACAGTGTTGTTAGTTTCTGCTGTATAACAGAGTGAATCAGCTATATGTATACATATATCTCCATATCTCCTCCCTCTTGTGTCTCCCTCCTATTGTCCCTATCCCACACCTCTAGGTGGTCACAAAGTACAGAGCTGATCTCCCTGTGCTATGCAGCTGCTTCCTACTAGCTGTCTATTTAATATTTGGTAGTGTATATATGTCAATGCTACTCTCTCACTTCGTCCTAGTTTACACTTCCCCCCTCCCCCGCCACCACGTCCTCAAGTCCATTCTCTACGTCTGTGTCTTCATTCATGTTCTGCCCCTAGGTTCCTCAGAACCATTTCTTTTTAGATTCCATATATATGTGTTAGCATACAGTATTTGTTTTTCTCTTTCTGACTTACTTTATATGACAGACTCTAGGTCCATCCACCTCACTACAAATAAATCAATTAAAAAATTGTTAATTTAATTAAAAATTTTAATTAAAATTTTAATTAAATTAACTTAAATTTAAATAAAAAAATAATTTTAATACATTTTTTAATTTTTAAAATTAAAAATATTTTTATATCTTTTAAAATATTTTTAAATTAAGGCATGTACATAGCTTTTTTAGACATAATGCTATTGAACACTTATACACTACAGAATAGTGTAAACATAAATTTTATGTACACTGGGAAACCAAAAAATTCTTGAGACTCCCTTTACTGTGATTTCCACTTTATTGCAGTGGTCTGGAATCAAACCCACAATATCTCCGAGGTATTCCTGTATTCCCCCAGGATTTTCCCCCAATAAATCGACAATATCTCTCAAGCTTGGGAGGAATAACCTCTCTTCTAAAAGGTTAGAGTTTGCACTTGTTCTCCTGGAGCATGCTGATTTTGAATCTAATAACAGGCTGGTAGCAATAAAGCCTGGTTTGGTGGGTCTGGACATAAATAGGCATCCTCTTGCAAGGCAATTGCTTCACATGAGGTTAAGAAATGCCACTGAGCAAGGAATGGCTGGTCTCTTCAGAGAGGTTAAGAGGGATTGCCTCATGGCTAGAGAAGCTCAGGGTAATTCGGGAGTTCAAGATTACCAGCTTCATTTGAGCCTACTAATAAGTCCCTGGTCCGAATCTCAGGGTCTTGTTCTTTTTCAAACATGTCATTACATTAACTTAAGAGGCTCTGCAACCCGCACAGTTAAACTGGGTCCTGATTTTAAGTCTTATCGACCCTGAATCTACAATAAATAAAATATTTATTTTAGTTAGAGAGGGTGTGGGGAAAATGGAACCCACCTACACCGTTGGTGGGAATGTAAATTGGTGCAGCCACTATGGGAAACAGTATGGAGGTTCCTTAAAAAATTAAAAATAGAGTTACCATATGATCCAGCAATCCCACTCTTGGGCACATATCTGGAAAAGACAAGAACTCTAACTTGAAAAGATACATGCACCCCAATGTTCATAGCGGCATTAGTTATAATAACCAAGACATGGAAGCAACCTAAGAGCCCACTGACAGATGATTGGTTTAAGAAGATGTCACACACACACACACACACACACACACATGCTGGAATATTAATCAACCATAAAAAAGAATGAAATATTGCCATTTGCAGCACACGGATGGACCTAGAGAATATCATACTAAGTGAAGTCAGTCAGACAGAGAAAGGCAAATATATGATATCACTTATATGTGGAATCTAAAAAATAATACACGTGAATAATACAAATGAATCTATATACAAAGCAGAAACAGACTCACAGATATAGAAAACAAACTTACGTTTGCCAAAGGGGAAAGGGAGGAGGGAGAGGCAAATTAGGAGTATGTGATAAACAGATACAAACTACTGTACATAAAATAGTTAAGCAACAAGGATTTACTGTATGGTACAGGGAACTATATTCAATATCTTGTAATAATCTATAATGGGAAAGAATATGAATATATATATATATATATATATATATATATATATATATATATATAAACTGAAAAAAAGAATTAAAATAGCCTGTATTGGGCTTCCCTGGTGGCGCAGTGGTTGGGAGTCCGCCTGCCGATGCAGGGG
This sequence comes from Globicephala melas, assembly GCF_963455315.2. Taxonomy (NCBI): domain Eukaryota; kingdom Metazoa; phylum Chordata; class Mammalia; order Artiodactyla; family Delphinidae; genus Globicephala; species Globicephala melas. The sequence continues at coordinate 10,955,849 of NC_083321.1, forward strand.
ACGCGGGTTCGTGCCCAGGCCCGGGAGGATCCCGCATGCCGCGGAGCCGCTGGGCCCGTGGGCCATGGCCGCTGAGCCTGCGCATCCGGAGCCTGTGCTCCGCAATGGGAGAGGCCGCGGCGGTGAGAGGCCCGAGTATCGTAAAAAAAAAAAAAAAAAAAAAAAGCCTGTATTGCTAGCTTTATACATATAGCTGGCTATATACATGTATATATATGCATAAAATAGAGGCACTCCAGTTGTCTGGGAAGTGAGCTGAGGGTTTAAAACCTCAAGCGTATCGACTTTTTGCTGTAAGCTCTCTAGTGGAGTCAAAAACAAACAGGCCATCTAGTAGTCACAGTAGTCGTCATTACTAACATAATGATCAAGTGCAGCAGTTGCTTGGTTTTCCAAAGTTTGCCTTCAGTGAAAACTTCATCTGAAGCAATTATTATATAAGCAACATATGAGCAAAGTCCTTACCTTGTCTTCTAGATATGTGTGTTTCTAGCTTCATCAACTGGAATACTAAAGAATGCACTGCATAGATCAATTACAGTAAAGAATTTACTTCCGGTGGGAATGGATGTTAGTAAGTATGAAGGTAGGAAAAACAGGGTGTTGAGAGATAACAACTTTGTTTATCGCTTGAAGGTTGTTTATTGCTTGAAGGTCCTGGACAAACCTCCACCCTTGGCCCTTAGGTTTTCTCACTGGTAAGATGAGGTTGTTACAGGGGCTAGAGCAAGAGATAATGAGGCCTTGAACCTTGTAATCTTCTATTATGGGCTTTATGCCTTGAAGGACTTCTTGACTTACAGGGTATTGATTAATTCTGAGAAGACGTTTTGAAGGATCTATTTGAATCTTGATTGGGAGATGCACTGTGAATTTTGCCAACATCAGTTGGAGATTTTGCCCATAAGGAGAATGGTAGTTAATTCGATAAGGACAAATGATCAGTGTTTCCAGAATCAGCTCTAGTACTGTCACAGATGGAACAAATAAAAGATGTCAAAGTGTTATTTAATTTACCTGGTTGGTTAGTTTGATGACTACTGTCAAATTTTAGGATTATTTCCCCCTTTTGGGAGAAAGAAATTCAAGCATGATACTTCTCTAAGAACTCTCAACCTAATAAATGGGTGGGGTGCAGGAACTAAAGAAAAGAGGGTGTATATCTCTCAAAGGGCTTAAACAATAGGGGATAGGTTCAGAGACAGGAACCTCTTGAGGTTCATTAGAGATCCCCACTATTTGAACTGTTTTAGGACTCCAAGGCAGGGGCTGTTTTATAATAGCAGGGTTGAGCACCAAGAATGTGGCTCTGGTGTCATCTAGGACTGGAAGAGATTCATCTCCAATCTGGAGAAATGTTTCTCCAAGCCAATTAAGAGGGAGGGTTGGGAAGAGCCCCTGTAGTTGCTGGAAAGATCTGTTAGAGAGCTGCAAGTACTTAGATTTATAACAATATTTTTTCCAACGTCATGGCTCTTTGCAATAACAGAAACTAGAAGTGTTTGGCTTCATTTACTAGAGATGAAGGTTAAAAATTATGGTGGTCTTTCTCTTAGGTGACTCATCTAGTGTATGAGAGAGCTGGTTTGCCAGATTAACTAAATCTGGGGTGGACATAGTTTCTCATTCTATCCTGGTCCTTTTTACTGGAAGAGAAAGGTCCCAGTTCAGTCCGTAAATAAACATAGAGTTAAAGCTACCCAAGTGGAATTAACATCTGAAGGAAGACCAGAATTTTCTTTAAAAATAATCTGAAGTTGATTGCAATAGTTTTGAACAGGCTCATCAGATTTTTGTGTGTAAACCTGAATTTCATTCCAATCAACAGGTTGTTATTTAAAATTTTTGCTGCAATTTTCATTATATCAATGGTTAAGGAATTTTCATTTTATGTGTTAATCAACACATAATTTCCTAATGGCTCATTTTGAGTTTAAGTCTTATCTAGTAATTCCAAAGAGTCTAATATACTCTAATGTTTTCCAGAAGTATAATGTTCACATTATTCATAAGTAATTAGTGTTCTTAATAATATTAATCTCATAATAATAAAAAATTGACAGTGACAGCAAAGGTAATTGTTTATCAAAAATCACTATGCCAAGATTTTCTGAAAATGAAAGTCTTTTTAAAACTATGTCCAAATTAGTTGGCATTTTAATTAAAACATATAGTTAGCTTGTATTTAATGAAAACATATAGTCAGCTGGGAACAATAATAATATACATTACCATGCATTTCTAATAAACTGGTATCAGAATATTACAGTTGGAGGTATTTCTTCAGAGACAAATGGGAATTTAAAAATCAAAACGGTAATCTGTCCTATTTGAATAGTGCTTACATAATGGTTTTCATATGGGTTGTATATCATATGATCCTCCCACAAATATACAATGTTGACATGTTTAGGTGCATCTCACAGATGAATGAAGGTCTTATGTGAGATCAGTTGAGGGTCACAAGACCACACAGATGAAAATAGGCAGGATTCAATCCTATGCCATGTGATAACATTATCACTTTTTTTTTTGAAACTATGATGCCCACTCTTTGAGACTGTTCTTTCATTATGTCTTGATGCCTCTTTTTAAGAATTAAACAGTATGATTTTTTTTAAAATGGTACTGTGAATGTGTAACTTACCTGTTCTCAATTACATTAGCCTTCTGAGAATGTATTTGTTCATTAATGTTATTCAATGCTTACAATATACTCAGTAAATTCCCCATCTCCCTGGTCTGGTTTCTTTCCCAGAATTAAACTGCATGAAAGTATCAAGCTCAGGTACTTGAGGAGCTCATGGTAGAGTGATTAGAGCACGATGAGCATACAATGTTTTTGAGGAAGGTCAATTACTACTGCAATGCTGGGTTCTCATGTGGATTTTGGTCCCCCAGTCACCTCTTAAAACTCACCCTACGGGCTTCCCTGGTGGTGCAGTGGTTGAGAGTCTGCCTGCCGATGCAGGGGACACGGGTTCGTGCCCCGGTCCGGGAGGATCCCACGTGCCGCGAAGCGGCTGGGCCCGTGAGCCATGGCCGCTGAGCCTGCGCGTCCAGAGCCTGTGCTCCGCAACGGGAGAGGCCGCAACAGTGAGAGGCCCGCGTACCGCAAAAAACAAAACAAAACAAAACAAAACAGACAACTCACCCTACAAATTAGGCATACTTCTACCAGGTGGTAGCAACATTCCATAGTGGGGCTAAACTAGTAGGCATCTCTGAACATAATGGTTTGTTAATAGTTATCTCAGTTGTAACCATGCTGTTTGGGTTCTTTTTTTTTTTTTTCTCGGTACGCGGGTCTCTCACTGCTGTGGCCTCTCCCGTTGCGGAGCACAGGCTCCAGACGCGCAGGCTCAGCGGCCATGGCTCACGGGCCCAGCCGCTCCGCGGCATGTGGGATCCTCCCAGACCGGGGCCCGCGTCCCCTGCATCGGCAGGCAGACTTTCAACCACTGCGCCACCAGGGAAGCCCGAGAAGATAGGCTTTTTTGCAGTTTACCCAACTACCCAGGAGAAAGTAATGCTCATTCATTAATAATAATTAAATCTAGTGCTTAAGATGGGGATTGGCACAAGACGAATAAAGCAAAAATGATCTGGGGTTTACAGTAAGCCAAGTGTTAAATAAAACTTTGCAAAGAAGTTTATTCATCATGGAGCATATACACAGATCAGATATACATCAAACAGAATATTTTTGTCACTAAAAGAATCAGATATTTTATAGCTATTTGAAACAGGACGAGGTACATCTGTCTCCAGGGGGCGGCTAGCTAGCTGGAGATAAATTCACTTTAGTAACATTACCACAACTCAGGGTGTGGTGCTCATTTCGCAACGTCTGAAAACCTTTTCCAGATGGCCTGAAGTTAACCACGCTCAGAATAGCTGGCTGCATACGCCCGTGTGCCATTTTTAGTTTTCAGTGAAGAACAAAGCCCCCAAGTTTGTACTTGTGCCAGTGGTACCATTTTTCCTCTAGTTGAAGAAACCACGTGGAAAGGCAAATTACAATTGAAAGTCTGTGTGTAGAGACAGGAATCAAAGCAAAGTGGATAACGTATATCAACGTCTGATGTGCCCGGCTACCGCATCCAGATAGGCTGAGGCCCTGGGCCAGGGAGCTACCAATTTTTCTCCCCAAGCATTCATTTTTCTGTCTTCTAAGTGACCATCTTCCCTTTTAATCAATATATTATTTACAGATTGACTAATTGACAGCTTTTCCTTCTTTTGATCTAAGAAATACTTTGCCTCTAAAATGCCTGGTTTACACATTTTAATTATCTATTGTGATCTTGTTTTGTGGCTTGTTTTTTAACATTTCCAGAAACCTGAGTAGTGTCCATATCTACCTTCTACATTTCCCTAATTCTTTGGTAGGTATATATGATTACCCCCACTCCCCCATACACACACTCATTCACAAATTAGTAACTGATGCATTAAATGAGCTCTGATGAGATTTTCAACTTTTTTCTAAAGATTACTAGTCTCATGTTTCTGACCTTAAACCTCGGCAAACCTAGAGTTTGCTTGTTTTGCGCTGATCCACACGAATAAGGAAACATTTGCATTTCACTTCCCGGTGTCCAGAAAACGGATCTGGATTTCCCTGACCTACAACGGAGCAGGGAGAGTCTGAGGTCTTGCCTGCAAGGAGATAAAACATGTATCCCAGAATTCTCCCATCATCTTGATCTACCACTATTATCAACCAGGGTTCTTGGCCTCCTTAATTAATAGAAATTGGTCAGAGGCCAGACAAGAAATTCAGGAAAGGCTTTGTTGGGGCCCCTGCTGCAGCACAGGGGAGTGAGAACAAGCAAGAGATTCCCTTGCTTGCCAGCTCCCTGAGGGGGGGGCATGGGGGCGGGGCGAGCTTGTTCCTTATATGGGTGAAGGTAGGGGTGTGTCCAGGGGTTGGGCTGGAGCGGGGTCGCTTAGGTGGTTTGCCCACCCCTTAGGTGGAGTGTTGTGTGCAGTGGGCATGCACAGTACCCTACTTTTGCTCTGGGCTCTTCAAAAGTGGCAGTTGGGTTTTTTGTCTCTTTGTATGTTTTGTCCAGAATTTGCCCTAACTGTGCATGCATGCAGTTACTTTTAGTCCCATACAGTTTCTTTGTATTTTGTGGCCCAAGGAAAGGTGTGTCCCCATGCGAGCGTTGCAGCACTGCAGCAAAGGGTCCCAGGTCCCAGCCTGTCTCAAGACTACTTTCTCTGAATTTTTGGTGCATCTCCTTGTCTGTAACATCTCCTAAATAACTGGGGAAGAAAAACCAACTGTTTAGTTTTGTTTTTTTGGTTTTGTTTTTGTGGTACGCGGGCCTCTCACCGCTGTGGTCTCTCCCGTTGCGGAGCACAGGCTCCGGACGCGCAGGCTCAGCAGCCATGGCTCACGGACTCAGCCGCTCCACGGCATGCGGTATCCTCCCAGACCGGGGCACGAACCCATGCCCCCCGTATCGGTAGGCGGACTCTCAACCACTGCGCCACCAGGGAAGCCCCCAACTGTTTATTTTTGACTTTTGCTGGTTTTATTCCATCCTCATTCTTCATGCTTCCCTATTCCTTTCTAATGATGGCCCGAATCTCCTATGTGCAATACCACATATGGATCTGGCCAGGGACGAGATTCCCTTCATTCCTACGAGTAAAGAAATAGCCATGGCGGGCTCTTGCAGTCATGGCTTGGAGCTGTTATAAACTGGGTGTGGCAGCATCTCCCATCAGTGTTGCCAGACTGGATGGCTGGCACCATCTGGTTGGAAGACAGAAAAACCACACACTTTGGTGGGACCACACTCTAGAAATAAACAGGCATCTGGGATCCAGGGAGACCTCACGGAAGAACAGAGGTTTCATCTCTCTCCAAGTTCTTCTGAAATAGAATCACGATGTCTGATTGGACTTATATATCAACATAAGTAGAAAAACTGGCATGTGTAAAGTATCACGTTGATATTGTATGGTATATTCTTTATTCTAATAAAACCTCTTTTTTATGCAAAGGAAGGCTGGGTTGTTTTCATCTTACGGAATCCTTAAGGAGCAAAATTGATCCACATGGACCAGAGGGAGGAGATCCTTATATCAGATACACAGTAAAACTCATAGTCCATTTTCTAACAACTATAAGCTAAGGAAGCAGCATAGCAGGGATCGTTTCACCCTTCAACTTGATCCCCAGTCTAGAAAACAACCTCTCTGGGGTTGAGAAGCAGCTGGGAGGTGTCCTTGAGCCTAATCAAGAAGAGGTGGGTTCTGGGAAGTCCTGCATCTCAGCACTCCTACCAGTCCAATCTTTTCTTTACTTATTTCATGTATCCTGTGACATACACTATTTATAATTTGCTGTTATCATCTGTGCTATCTGTCTGGATGACACTTTTTTTTTTTTTCTTGCAGTTCCTCTTTTTACCCAAAGGCAAAGCAAGTATTCCTTCTCTGTTTCACACTTTTGGTGTCTGTGGCTTCCAGATCTCTGAAGTTTCTGGAATTGTTTTTCATCATACGTGCTATTCCTGGTAGTTTTTCAACAGAAGGTCATATGTGAGATTTTCCTGCTTTGGCCAGTTAAACACCTTTGAGGAAAACTCTAGCCTTCTTTATTCATTTGATTTAATTTTGTTTAACAATTACAATTAGGTGTAACTCACTGTGAAGGGGAAAATATTTGTTAGTTTGAAGGGGAAAATAACCTTTTCTGTCCTCAGCCATCATTGCTTGAGTGGGATTTGTTCCAACTCTGGGTTTCAGGGTTGAACCCCGACGGGCTTAGGACAATTAGAAAATATCTGAAATGCAAATCAAAACCACAATGAGGTATCATCTCACACCTGTCAGAATGGGTATCATCAAAAAGTCTACAAATAATAAATGCTGGAGAGGATGTAGAGAAAAAGGAACCCTCCTACACTGCTGGTGGGAATGTAAATTGGCGTAGCCACTAAGGAGAACAGTATGGAGGTTCCTTAAAAAACTAAAAATAGAGCTACCATATGATCCAGCAATCCCACTACTGGGCATATATCTGGAAAACACACAGAAACTCTAATTCAAAAAGATACATGCACCCTAATGTTCATAGCAGCACAATTTACAATAGCCAAGACATGGAAGCAACCCAAGTGCCCATTGACAGAAGATTGGTTTGAGAAGATGGGTTATTACTCAGTCATAAAAAAACAATGAAATATTGCCATTTTCAGCAACATCCGTGGACCTAGAGAATATACTAAGTGAAGTAAGTCAGACAGAGAAAGACAAATATTATATGATATCACTTATATGTGGAATCTAAAAATAATGCAAATGAATGTATATACAAAACAAAAATAGACTCACAGATGCAGAAAACAAACTTATAGTTACCAAAGGGGGAAAGGGAAGAGGGATAAATTAGGAGTATGGGATTAACAGATACAAACTACTGTACGTAAAATACATAAGCTTCAAGGGTTTACTGTATAACACAGGGAACTATATTCAATATCTGTAATAACCGATAATGGAAAATGATCTGAAAAAATATATAACTGAATCACTTTGCTGTACACCTAAAACTAACACAATATTGTAAATCAACTATACTTCATCTAAAAAAAAGAAAATATCTGATAGCCATTGCAGCTAGCTTAGTGTCGAAGTGAGGGGTATAGCCCAGTCAAAACCAGGAAGATGCAAGGAGATGTTTGCTGGGCCTTTTGGGAGAGAAATGTTTTTCTCTTCTGTGGAAGCTACAAGAAGAGATGCTCTCTTCTTTTGGATGATGTGAAGTGACTCTGTGAGATCTAGAACTTGTACAATTTTGTTACCACGGGATGGAATATTTCTGCATAAGGCAAATGAAACAGAAACGAAGAGACTGGAGGTTTATGATACTGTTTGAGCCACTGGATCACAATTTCTCTCACTACTTGTTTTTTTTTAAGCTTTCAAATTGCACATCTTTTATGGAATAGATCAATTATAAAGGTTATTTTTTAATTGCCAAAAGGTACATGAATGAAGTTAAAATGAAGAGAGAAACGCACTGGTAATTCCTGTTAAAGAGTAAAACCTACACGGAAATTATATAAAACAGATTGATACTGATCTACTAACTGACACATTAAATTGGATGTAGAGTATTTAAACTAAGCAAACAGGTGGCAGAAAGCTCAAAGAAACTAAGAGGCTAGCAGAATGGTACATAAATAACCAGCAAGCCAAATATACAGGAGACAGAGAAAAGAAAACAAAACAGTATATATCTGTGACTCTAATATCAATGAAATGAACTGCATTTTAAAAATGAAGCTTTAGTCATTTCAAGAGTCCAAAATATGTACCCAGTACTATCCCTCAAAGAAAGATCTGCATTTAATTACTTGTTAAATTCTTCACCAACTTCCACTTCTACAGTCCAACATATTATGACTACTTCAGTTTTATGAGCTAATAGATTCACTTGATTGTTTTGATCAGTTTTTTTCCTGTCATTAAAAATGAAAGATTCCTGATCCTGGAAATAATTTTGTAATATAGACCAAGAATCAAAAAAATATGATTCTTTTTGCAAAAGTCAACCCTATTCTTAATATATTAATTACTTACTGCTGTGCAAGAAATTGTTACAAAACTTTGTGCCTTGAAACAAAAAGAGATATTTATTATCTCATCCAGTTTCTGTGGATCAGGAATCCGGGGCAACTTGGCTGTGTGGTTCCGGCTCGGGGTCTCTCATGAGGCTGCATTCAGTAGTTGGTCAAGGAGTAGGCTTCTGAAGCTAGATCGAGGCTGGAGGATCCACTTCCAAATAGATCTCTCACATAGCTCGCAAGCTGGTGCCGACTGATGGCAGAGAACAATATTCTCGGTTGCATGGGTTAGCCCTGTTATATATAGGAAGGGTCTACGTAAGTTCAAGGATCATTGGGGACCATTTTGAAGGCTGCCTGTCCCCCTCATTAGAAATGTTTCAGAGTAACTATATTCGAAACATTCATTGGAAATTTGGAAACAATTTATATGCTACGTGAAGAAAATGGTTAAATACGTTAAGGTAAAGTCAGGGGTCTATTACAATGCACATGGAGGAAAATAATATTTGTAATGCACTCATGAGGTTTTGATAATCAATCCACAAATTTAGGGACTCAAGAAATAATTTTTATTATTTTTCCATAACATTATTTTTCCTTTGCCCTCCCCTTACTTCTCTACTGGGAAAAAAATTGGTTAATTCAAGGGGCCTTCGCTCTTCTCCCTACATTTGTGTCTAAGTTCTAGAGGGCTTGAATGATGCCAGGACAACGGGGGCTCAGGTCCTTGACCTCTCTCCATAGCAGCATCTCCTGAAATATCTATTGCCTCATCAGATTCCTGGCTGTCAAATCACAAATGGAATTCTGCTGCTGAATGCCATTTATCCCCATCATCAAGACATGTTAGGTCTGATGACTATTCGTAGCTACTCTTGGTTCAATGGGAACTGTTGAGGAGACTCTGTAGAACCCAAGCCGTCACTTCCCAGTGGACCTGAAGCACTATGATTACATTCTCTTAAGTTTCTGCCTGCCGACCCAGCCTCTATCCATCTTTTGGTTAGGGTCTTTCTGTTCTTGGTGTCTCTAAACTTATTTGATAGCTGTGCTATTGCCCTTGGGCTGTGTCTATAAGCCATCCTGAAGACTCACTCATGTTTTTGACCTCATCACGTCTGCTTCAAGCTCCTTTTGCTGTCACATCTCTTCTCTGAGGCTCAAAAACCTAACAACGTATCTGCTTGAAATAAGGGAATGGTTAGATATGTGGGGAAGAATATATTAGGTAAAACTTTGAAAATATTTCAAAAATATTCCCTTTAAGCTGTCACATACAGCTAAGTGCAAAATTTAAAAAGAGGGTTGGATGGGAATAAACCAAGAGGTTAAAGACATGTTAGAAGCATGAGCAGACCTTATTTCTAATACATCACAACTAATATATTAGAAATAGGCTGGCCTCTTCTATCCCCTCTAAGACGTCCTTCCCATGTAGTGTCTGGGGAGAGAAAAGCCAGACCTTGAGGATCAAAGGACAAGGGCTTAGTCTACCTTAGTGTCTTGGCTACAAAACAAAAATTACTTCTCTTCTTGTACATTTTGAGAGAGAAGACAGCAAAGTGGGGTGAAGGGAGGTGGAAGGACTCCTTGGTGTGTGTTTTGGGGAGATCAGTTTATTAACTTTTCAAAGTTTCCTACACACTTCGCCCAGTTCTCCCTGTTTTTTCCTCCTTGTCTCTCTACCCTTGTCTCTACCCTTGCCTCTACCCTCTCATTCTCCCTTTCCTTCTCTTTCACGCCTTTAAACCAAACAGTTGAAGCCATGGGAGAGAAGAGAACTATTTATGTTTCTTATTCCCGATTCCAAATCTCTGTAAGGTCCTTCTGAACATGATCCGTCGATGCAGTGCCATCCTAAAGTAAAAAACAGAAACCAAAAACGCATTCAAGATAGGATGGTAGAGAGTTGAGACTCACTCTGCTGTAAAGAATCAGACACAGGGAGTCGGGAAAAAGTCTGGACCTGCCGAAGAAGCAAGAGACTTTTTCTTCCCTCTTTGTTTCCTGGTGCGCGAGGAGAGGGGATTAAGAGCGCTGCTTAAAGGAGCTCCAGAGACGGGTGCGAGCTACGGCTAACAGCGCGGACCCCAGAGACGGGCATGAGATGCTAAGGCTGCTGCTGCCGCCACCAAGAAGCCTATGTGCGAGCACAGGTCACTCTCCACACCCCCCTTCCGGGGAGCCTGTGCAGCCCGCCACTGCCAGGGTCCTGGGATCCAGGGACAACTTCCCCGGGAGAACGCACGGCGCACCTCAGGCTGGTGCAACGTCACGCCGGCGAGTGAGCCAGAGCCCCCGAATCAGCGGCTCCTTTAACCCCATCCTGTCTGAGCGAAGAACAGACGCCCTCCGGCGACCTACACGCAGAGGCGGGTCCAAATCCAAAGCTGAGCCCTGGGAGCTGTGCGAACAAAGAAGAGAAAGGGAAATCTCTCCCAGCAGCCTCGGGAGCAGCGGATTAAATCTCCACAATCAACCTGATGTACCCTGCATCTGTGGAATACACGAATAGACAACGAATCCTCCCAAATTGAGGAGGTGGACTTTGGGAGCAAGATTTATGATTTTTTCCCCTTTTCCTCTTTTTGTGAGTGTGTATGTGTATGCTTCTGCGTGAGATTTTGTCTGTATAGCTTTGCTTTCACCATTTGTCCTAGGGTACTATCCGTCCGTTTTTTTACTTAAAAAAAATTTTTTTTCTTAATAATTATTTTTTTATTTTAGTAATTTTATTTTACCTTACTTTATTTTATTTTCTTTTATCTTCTTTCTTTCTTCTTTCTTTCTTTCTTTCTTTCTTTCTTTCTTTCTTTCTTTCTTTCTTTCTTTCTTTCTTTCTTTCTTTCTTTCTTTCTTTCTTCTTTTTCTCCCTTTTATTCTGAGCCGTGTGGATGAAAGGCTCTTGGTGCTGCAGCCAGGAGTCAGTGCTGTGCCTCTGAGGTGGGAGAGCCAACTTCAGGACACTGGTCACCAAGAGACCTCCCAGCTCCACGTAATATCAAAAGGCGAAAATCTCCTGGAGATCTCCATCTCAACACCAACACCCAGCTTCACTCAACGACCAGCAAGCTACAGTGCTAGACACCCTATGCCAAACAACTAGCAAGACAGGAACACAACCCCACCCATTAGCAGAGAGGCTGCCTAAAATCATAATAAGGCCACAGACACCCCAAAACATACCACCAGAAGTGGACCTGCCCACCAGAAAGACAAGATCCAGCCTCATCCACCAGAACACAGGCACTAGTCCCCTCTACCAGGAAGCCTACACAACCCACTGAACCAACTTTAGCCACTGGGGACAGACGCCAAAAACAACGGGAACTACGAACCTGCAGCCTGCAAAAAGGAGACCCCAAACACAGTAAGATAAGCAAAATGAGAAGACAGAAAAACACAGAGCAGATGAAGGAGCAAGATAAAAACCCACCAGACCTAACAAATGAAGAGGAAATAGGCAGTCTACCTGAAAAAGAATTCAGAGTAATGATAGTAAAGATGATCCACAATCTTGGAAACAGAATAGAGAAAATACAAGAAACATTTAACAAGGAACTAGAATAACTAAAGATGAAACAAGCAATGATGAACAACACAATAAATGAAATTAAAAATACTCTAGATGGGATCAATAGCAGAATAACTGAGGCAGAAGAACAGATAAGTAACTTGGAAGATAAAATAGTGGAAATAACTACTGCAGAGCAGAATAAAGAAAAAAGAATGAAAAGAACTGAGGACAGTCTCAGAGACCTCTGGGACAACATTAAACACATCAACATTCGAATTATAGGGGTTCCAGAAGAAGAAGAGGAAAAGAAAGGGACTGAGAAAATATTTGAAGAGATTATAGTTGAAAACTTCCCTAATATGGGAAAGGAAATAGTTAATCAAGTCCAGGAAGCACAGAGAGTCCCATACAGGATAAATCCAAGAAGAAACATGCCAAGACACATATTAATCAAACTGTCAAAAATTAAATACAAAGAAAACATATTAAAAGCAGCAAGGGAAAAACAACAAGTAACAAACAAAGGAATCCCCATAAGGTTAACATCTGATCTTTCAGCAGAAACTCTGCAAGCCAGAAGGGACTGGCAGGACATATTTAAAGTGATGAAGGAGAAAAACCTACAACTAAGATTACTCTACCCAGCAAGGATCTCATTCAGATTAGATGGAGAAATTAAAACCTTTACAGACAAGCAAAAGCTGAGAGAGTTCAGCACCACCAAACCAGCTTTACAACAAATGCTAAAGGATCTTCTCTAAGCAAGAAACACAAGAGAAGGAAAAGACCTATAATAACAAACCCAAAACAATTAAGAAAATGGGAATAGGAACACACATGTCAATAATTACCTTAAAAGTAAATAGATTAAATGCTCCCACCAAAAGACACAGACTGGCTGAATGGATACAAAAACAAGACCCATATATATACTGTCTACAAGAGACCCACTTCAGACCTAGAGACACATACAGACTGAAAGTGAGGGGATGGAAAAAGATATTCCATGCAAATGGAAACCAAAAGAAAGCTGGAGTAGCAATTCTCATATCAGACAAAATAGACTTTAAAATAAAGATTATTAGAAGAGACAAAGAAGGACACTATATAATGGTCAAGGGATTGATCCAAGAAGATATAACAATTGTAAATATTTATGCACCCAACATAGGAGCACCTCAATACATAAGGCAAATACTAACAGCCATAAAAGGGGAAATCGACAGTAACACATTCATAGTAGGGGACTTTAACACCCCACTTTCACCAATGGACAGATCATCCAAAATGAAAATAAATAAGGAAACACAAGCTTTAAATGATACATTAAACGAGATGGACTTAATTGATATTTATAAGATATTCCATCCAAACACAACAGAATATACATTTTTCTCAAGTGCTCATGGAACATTCTCCAGGATAGATCATATCTTGGGTCACAAATCAAGCCTTGAAGAAATTGAAATTGTATCAAGTATCTTTTGTGACCACAACGCTATGAGACTAGATATCAATTACAGGAAAAGATCTGTAAAAAATACAAACACATGGAGGCTAAACAATACATTACTTAATAACGAAGTGATCACTGAAGAAATCAAAGAGGAAATCAAAAAATATCTAGAAACAAATGACAATGGAGACACAATGACCCAAAACCTATGGAATGCAGCAAAAGCAGTTCTAAGAGGGAAGTTCATAGAAATACAATCCTACCTTAAGAAACAGGAAACATCTCGAATAAATAACCTAACCTTGCACCTAAAGCAATTAGAGAGAGAAAAACAAAAAACCCCCAAAATTAGCAGAAGGAAAGAAATCATAAAGATCAGATCAGAAATAAGTGAAAAAGAAATGAAGGAAATGATAGCAAAGATCAATAAAACTAAAAGCTGGTTCTTTGAGAAGATCAACAAAATTGATAAACCACTAGCCAGACTCATCAAGAAAAAAAGGGAGAAGATCCAAATCAATAGAATTAGAAATGAAAAAGGAGAAGTAACAACTGACACTGCAGAAATACAAAAGATCATGAGAGATGACTACAAGCAACTCTATGCCAATAAAATGGACAACCTGGAAGAAATGGACAAATTCTTAGAAATGCACAAACTGCCAAGACTGAATCAGGAAGAAATGGAAAATATGGACAGACCAATCACAAGCACTGAAATTGAAACTGTGATTAAAAATCTTCCAACAAACAAAAGCCCAGGACCAGATGGCTTCACAGGCAAATTCTATCAAACGTTAAGAGAAGAGCTAACACCTATCCTTCTCAAACTCTTCCAAAATATAGCAGAAGGAGGAACACTCCCAAACTCATTCTACGAGGCCACCATCACCCTGATACCAAAACCAGACAAGCATATCACAAAGAAAGAATACTACAGGCCAATATCACTGGTGAACATAGATGCAAAAATCCTCAACAAAATACTAGCAAACAGAAGCCAACAGCACATTAAAAGGATCATACACGATGATCAAGTGGGGTTTATTCCAGGAATGCAAGGATTCTTCAATATATGCAAATCAATCAATGTGATACACCATATTAACCAAATGAAGGAGAAAAACCATATGGTCATCTCAATAGATGCAGAGAAAGCTTTTGACAAAATTCAACACCTATTTATGATAAAAACCCTCCAGAAAGTAGGCATAGAGTGAACTTTCCTCAACATAATACAGGCCATATATGACAAACCCACAGCCAACATCGTCCTCAATCTTGAAAAACTGAAAGCACTTCCACTAAGATTAGGAAGAAGACAAGGTTGCCCACTCTCACCATTCTTATTCAACATAGTTTTGGAAGTTTTAGCCACAGCAATCAGAGAAGAAAAGGAAATAAAAGGAATCCAAATTGGAAAAGAATAAGTAAAGCTGTCACTGTTTGCAGATGACATGATAGTATACATAGAGAATCCTAAAGATGCTACCAGAAAACTACTAGAGCTAATCAATGAATTTGGTAAAGTAGCAGGATACAAAATTAATGCACAGAAATCTCTTACATTCCTATACACTAATGATGAAAAATCTGAAAGTGAAATCAAGAAAACACTTCCATTTACCACTGCAACAAAAAGAATAAAATACCTAGCAATAAACCTACCTAAGGAGACAAAAGACCTGTATGCAGAAAACTATAAGACACTGATGAAAGAAATTAAAGATGATACAAATAGATGGAGAGATATACCATGTTCTTGGATTGGAAGAATCAACATTGTGAAAATGACTCTACTACCCAAAGCAATCTACAGATTCAATGCAATCCCTATCAAACTACCATTGGCATTTTTCACAGAACTAGAACAAAAAATTTCACAATTTGTATGGAAACACAAAAGACCCCGAATAGCCAAAGCAATCTTGAGAACAAAAAACGGAGCTGGAAGAATCAGGCTCCCTGACTTCAGACTACACTACAAAGCTACAGTAATCAAGACAGTATGGTACTGGCACAAAAACAGAAAGATAGATCAGTGGAACAGGATAGAAAGCCCAGAGACAAACCCACGCACATATGGTCACCTTATCTTTGATAAAGAAGGCAGAAATGTACAGTGGAGAAAGGACAGCCTCTTCAATAAGTGGTGCTGGGAAAACTGGACAGGTACATGTAAAAGTTTGAGATTAGATCACTCCCTAACACCATATATAAAAATAAGCTCAAAATGGATTAAAGACCTAAATGTAAGGCCAGACACTATAAAACTCTTAGAGGAAAATATAGGCAGAACACTCGATGACATAAATCACAGCAAGATCCTTTTTGACCCACCTCCCAGAGAAATGGAAATAAAAACAAAAACAAAAACAAAAAAACAAATGGGACCTAATGAAAATTAAAAGCTTTTGCACAGCAAAGGAAACCATAAACAAGACCAAAAAACAACCCTCAGAATGGGAGAAAATATTTGCAAATGAAGCAACTGACAAAGGATTAATCTCCAAAATTTATAAGCAGCTCATGCAGCTCAATAACAAACAAACAAAAAAAAAACCCAATCCAAAAATGGGCAGAAGACCTAAATAGACATTTCTCCAAAGAAGATATACAGACTGCCAACAAACACATGAAAGAATGCTCAACATCATTAATCATTAGAGAAATGCAAATCAAAACTACAATGAGATATCATCTCACACCGGTCAGATTGGCCATCATCAAAAAACCTAGAAACAATAAAGGCTGGAGAGGGTGTGGAGAAAAGAGAACACTCTTGCACTGCTGGTGGGAATGTGGATTGGTACAGCCACTATGGAGAACAGTATGGAGGTTCCTTAAAAAAACTACAAATAGAACTACCATATGACCCCCAAATCCCGCTACTGGGCATATACCCTGAGAAAACCATAATTCAAAAAGAGTCATGTACCAAAATGTTCATTGCAGCTCTATTTATAATAGCCCGGAGATGGAAACAACCTAAGTGTCCATCATCGGATGAATGGATAAAGAAGATGTGGCACATATATACAATGGAATATTACTCAGCCATAAAAAGAAATGAAATTGAGCTATTTGTAGTGAGGTGGATAGACCTAGAGTCTGTCATACAGAGTGAAGTAAGTCAGAAAGAGAAAAACAAATACCGTATGCTAACACATATATATGGAATTTAAGGGGAAAAAAATGTCATGAAGAGCGTAGGGGTAAGACAGGAATAAAGACACAGATCTACTAGAGAATGGACTTGAGGATATGGGGAGGGGGAAGGGTAAGCTGTGACAAAGCGAGAGAGAGGCATGGACATATATACACTACTAAATGTAAAATAGATAGCTAGTGGGAAACAGCTGCATAGCACAGGGAGATCAGGTAGGTTGTTTGTGAGCACCTAGAGGGGTGGTATAGGGAGGGTGGGAGGGAGGGAGATGCAAGAGGGAAGAGATATGGGAACATATGTATCTGTGTAATTGATTCACTTTGCTATAAAGCAGAAACTAACACACCATTGTAAAGCAATTATACTCCAATAAAGATGTTTTTTATATATATATATATATATATATAAGTAAATCAATAAAGTAAGTACAAATAAAAAATAATGAAAAAGTATTTTTTTTAATGTGTAAGATTGTCAAAGAGTAAAGCTGAATAATTATGGGCAGTGTTGAATGGGATGGTAAGGTATATTGTCATAAAATCTTGAACTTGTGTAAACTAGTACCAATTTTTAGACAGCAGTGTGGCAACATCTGTGTGTTTATGTGTGTGCACATGTGTGTGTGCAGAAAAATTTGCCACAAACTATCACGTATAACTGAGAAACGGGATTCCCAATGTTTTTTTAAATAATTTTTATAATTTCTTACATTGTTTAAAAAAGTTATCTTGACTATGGATAATTTTTGTCCAAAAACATGAGACTATATCCAAAACAAGTATGCTTCATAATATTAAAAATAGACAATCATTAACCCAAACTTCTTCTGCAGTTTGAAGAGACTTCAAGACAAGGGCTGGAGGAAGGAACAATACAACAGGCACCAAATTTATCCTCTTGGGATTCTCAGATTCTCCCAAGCTCAAGATTGGTCTCTTTTCAGTGTTCTTGGGGACTTACCTCTTGACAGTGGCCTGGAACCTGGGTTTCGTTATCCTGATTAGGATGGACTCCTCCATACATCCACCCATGTACTTCTTCCTCAGCAGCTTATCTTTATCCTTCTTAGATTTCTGCTTTGTTACTTCTACAACACCCAAAATGCTCTCAGACTTCTTCCGGAAGCCTGGATTCATCTCCCTTATGGGATGCACCATGCAATACTTCTTTTTCGCTAGCCTGGGTCTGACGGAATGCTGTCTCCTGGCAGCAATGGCTTATGATGGCTATGTTGCTGTTTGTAATCCTCTGCTCTACACAGGTATCATGTCCCCCACCCTCTGTGTGCAGGTGGTGGTTGGAGCGTATATAGTTGGATTCTCTGGCTCATTGATCCAACTGTGTGCTTTACTTCAGCTCAATTTCTGTGGACCAAATGGTATCAATCACTTCTGTGACCTGCCTCAATTATTAGTCCTCTCCTGCTCTGAAACCTTTCTCCTACAAGTGATAAAGTTTCTGATAGGAGTGATTTTTGGTGTGGCATCCGTCTTAATCATCGTGATATCTTATGGTTATATCCCTGCCACCATCCTGAAGATCAGCTCAGTTGAAGGCAGGGCCAAGGACTTCAACACCTGTGCTTCTCACCTGGCAGCAGTGACGTTTTTCTTTGGATCAGAACTCTTTGTCCGTATGCACCCCAGCACTGATCATTCTCTGGGCTATGACAAGATGGCATCAGTCTTCTATACAGTGGTGATCCCCATGTTGAATCCTTTGACTTACAGTCTAAGAAACAAGGAAATCAAAGATACCCTTAAGTGGTGTAAGAAGAAGAGAATGTTTTCCCATTGTCACAGTTAATTAAAGGTCTGGTAGATTAGTGACCCTGTTGACTGGAAGTTTCTAGACTATGTAAGAGAAATGCATTTAACGTTATTCCTGGTGCCCTGGCAGGATTTCAAGTGAGTCAACACATCTAAATCCAGCACTGGCTCAGTGCCAGGCAAATCCTGTGGCTTCTTTGAGTCTTGACAGTTGACTCTCCTCTCTTACGCCAGCAATGACTTCACAAATTAATATATTAATTTTTATGTCAATATAACCTTCAGTTTCTCAGTGTTTGACCCTTACATACCCTTTCAGAATTTCAGACTGCAGGCAGGAGAGAATGGGACTAAACACAGGTCAGTAAATGATCTTTCTCATACACAACATCACAAGTAGAACAACAACCACTTTGCTATAGACTTCAAACTCTCTGGGTGCCTAGGTAAATTCCAGTTGATGAAAATGGGGATGTGGAGAGAACCATAACTTTAGACTTTGACATAACTTCCTCACCATGGAAAATAATACCACACGGAGTTTCGTCTAGAGTTTGTTTTCTGAGTTTCTATTTTTAGAACCTAACACTAATAGGAGAATGAACAAGGGATTTCTATGACACTATCCTGACCCGGGAGAGCTAAAGTACAAAGAAAAGAAGTGATCATTTGAATTCTGAAATATATTGAAAAGATTACATTTCTGTTATTATGGCAGATTGAATAGCATAGATGCACCCACCACTGCAAAACTACTAAAGATGCTGGACAAAATATTTTTTAGAAAATATTTAAAAATACACTTCTGAGCAAACAAGAAAAGAAAAGGAGATCTCCAACCTCCAAATGTAAAGAAAAATCAGGAATTCTGAGAGTAAAGGCAGCTCTGAAGATGACTTTCACATTGGGGGGATCTGCTGAACTCTGGTAATATTTGGCCTGTATTGTGACAAGCACATGAGGCTCGGGGAGAGGAGACCAAACCCAAACTCTCGGGGAGAGTTTGATAGGAGACCCAGACATACGTATGAGAGTCCAGTGGACTAGACCTTGATATGAAAGGAAATTAAGGAAAAAAAAGTCCTATCTCGGGCTTCCCTGGTGGCGCAGTGGTTGAGAGTCCGCCTGCCGATGCAGGGGACACGGGTTCGTGCCCCGGTCCGGGAAGATCCCACATGCCGCGGAGCGGCTGGACCCGGGAGCCATGGCCGCTGAGCCTGCGCTTCCGGAGCCTGTGCTCCGCAACGGGAGAGGCCACAACGGTGAGAGGCCTGCGTACAGCAAAAAAAAAAAAAAAAGTCCTATCTCACAAAAAAGAAATCTCAACTCTCTCAGGCTTACTGCTGGGTATGGGGAAAAGTAAACTGAAAATTTGTAACCATGCACCCTCATGGAGGTTCGTGGTCTGAATTCACACAACCTCTGCAGATAAAGGAATCTTAGGTGAGAATTAATTTTAAAACAGCCCCAGGTTGGTAGTACCCTCAAGTACCAATCAAAAGCAAATGCAAATCCTTAAGAGAAAATCTTAAACCCAAGCTGAAATAATTCCCCCATATAACTTTCTGAAGAAAATCGAGTTGTACAAATCTTAAAGTACACAAGGAAACAAGACCTGATGGATGAAAGCTAGAAAGACCTGTCATGTCAAACCTATAAAGACATCAGGAATGGCAATTGTCTTAATACAAATAAACATTAGATATGACTTATATGGTCAAAGTTAAGAAGGGGAATTGAAACTATCTTTAAAGACCAGGACAATGGAGGATTTCTGCATCTGGAGGTGTGGTGAATTATATGCTATACCTGAATGACTCTCGTAACTGAACCACCTGAAATGTTAAATCGGAAATAAAATCATCTTTTAAATGAACTTCCAGTTAACTTAATGAAAAGGAGTAATAAGCTAAACCCTCAAAAGTAGTGAAACCAGGAACGCAGGAGAGTAAACAAGTGCTGAAAATGGCTATCAGTTGGAGAGTCTTGCTAAAGGCTAGAGCCCCTGACTTCTACTATGCGGACTGCATGGGTGGTGGAGGCTCAGAAGACAAGACTTAGGACATGCCCCAGGGGAACTGGAAGGCTATAACCTCAGTATAAATTAGCAAGAATTCCCACAGATTATGTTCAAGAACGAAAAAGAGCAGTTCATTGTAAAAAATAAAATAAGCACAAACCTCTATCTAGAGTCAAACGCCCATAACTGAGAACTGGCAGGGGCAAAAGAGTCCCTAGAAACAGACCTGAAAACTCTTAAGATATTGGCATTATTGGTAAAGAGGATAAGGCAGTGAGACTTAACTACGGGGAAACACAGATGAAATCTCCCCTCAAAAGAGATACCCCCCTCCTCAAAGGGAGAAATACTAAAAATAGGTCAGAGACCTGGTGAGTCAGAGCGCTAAACACTGTAGAACTAAAAGGAAGAAGGTTGCCATTTGCCACAATGTGGATGGAACACAGGGGCATATGCTGAGCCAATAAGCTGGACAGAGAAAGACGAATACATATGATCTCACGTGTATGCGGAAGACAAACAGACAAACAATCTCACAGACACAGAGAACAGATGGGTGGTTGCCTGAGGCAGGGAGTAGGGAGAAGGCAAGTGGGTAAAGAGAATCAAAAAGTACAAACTTCCAGTTATAAAATAAATAAGTCATGGGGACATAATGTACAGCCTGGAGACTGTATATTGAAAGCATTGTTAAGAGGATAAATCTTAAAAGTTCTCATCACAAGAAAAATAATCTGTAGCTATATGACGATGGATGTTAACTAGACGTTGTGGTGAGCACCTCACGATGCATACAAATATTGAATCATTATGTGGTACCGCTGAAACTAATATAACGTTATATGTCAATTATATCTCAAAAAAAAAAGCAAAAGGAAGAGCGTTGGTATATCTATGCAGTGGAATATTATTGGGCCATAAAAAGGAGTGAGGTGCTGACATCTGCTACAATATGGCTGAACCTTGAAAACGTCGTGCCAAGTGAAAGAACCAGTCACAAAGGACCACATGGTGTATGATTCCATTTTAATGAAATCTTCATAATAGGCAGATCTATACAGACAGAAAGATTAGTGATTGCATAGGGATAAGGGGGTGGGGAGGAAAGGGGAGTGGCTGCTGGTGAATATGGGTAAAAATATTTAATGAAAACATCCTAAAATTAGATTGCGGTAATCGTTGAAAAACTCTGTGAATAGACTGCAAGTCACTGAATTGCACACTTTAAAAGGCTGAATTTTATAATATGTGAAGTATACCTCAGTAAAGCTGTATGTTTTGTTTTGTTTTGTTTTTTAAAGAAAGAGGCTGGAAAGTGCACAGGACAAAAGGCAAAGGTCTTGGGAAGGCACAATTTCTGTGGTGGGTATTCCTTAAATATTTGGTAATGAAAGAGAAAAAGGAAGTGAGCAGGGAAAATTAAAGGTCCTAAGAAAAATTTTGAAATCAAGCAAAACACTCACCCATCTCTGTTCCTGAGTAAAGTGACTATACAAAAGAAATTGCTCTTCTCTGTACCAACAGAAGAGGACACCCTTAAGCTAAGAAACCCAGTTTAACGTTCAAGCCCCATTCCCTGTTTGATCCTCATAGAACCCTGCACAGTCTCAGACCTCAGGCCCTGGTAGAAACATGATTGAGCAATACTTCCAGGATCTAGCAATTCCCCCACCTGTTGTGCTGTGGCATGGTCCAGATATATCGTTCACCAACAAGACATATACCGAACAACTCAATGTTCTTGGGACAGTGTTACCTAACTCAGGTCCGACTGCTCGCTGCTCAAAAATCCATATGTGAGAGAGAGACAAATGTTGGTAGAAGGGAAAGTTGCTTTTAATCAGAATACCTGCAATCTGGGGAGATGGTGGACTCCGTGTCCCCCAAAAACCATCTCCAAAGATTCTGCTTAGCCATGAAAGTTTTTAAAGGGAAAAAGGGAAGCAATGTCAGTTAATCATTGAGATATGGGGTCAAAGTCATCCGCATACCCCGCTGTGTGTAGGCTTGTGTGCAGGCTTACTGACTTTTTGTGTTTTTCTTTAGATGCTATCTTTTTCACGCAGCCTGTGAAAGGGGAAGTTAGGGAAGAGATCTGGTCATCTGTTAATTACTTATTCTTCATTTCTACTTCTTTGATCTACAGAAAGAACCAACAGATTAGGCATGGTATTGTGTGGCCAAAATATGTGTGAGGGCCGGAGATGAGTAGAGCGCGGGGGTGCCTGCTTTAAGGTTAGTGACAAGACAACAGGGTCTCCCGCTGAGAGCTCTTTCCTGCGAAAAACCGCTTACAACAGAACTGAGACAAATGAAAGAGCAGGAGGGTGCAGGGAGCCTTTCTGGTCCGAAGTAGAAATGAAGAGATTCACCATAGGTTTCCTTGAAATAGCCATTTCTCTTTATGCATTTAAAATATGGCTTGACTTGTTTAGTTACATATAGATTGTCAAGAATGTATTGCATAGCCATAAAGATGACCAAATTAACCAATGAATTTGAAGAGGCAAGTAAAATGGAACAAAGTCTTATATACATAGGATATATCGGTTATGAGACACCAACATTTGATATCCTGTTAGACTTTCATTAACCAGTAGAGGGAGCTCCATCAGAAGACTCTACTGTAACTGAGGACGTAACACAAGACTAGGAGAGCAGCGGACAGATTTGACTAGTGACAGCGATGACACTGACTTTAGTGTAACTGTTTACAGTTTGTATCCACAAACTTTTGGTCTTCATGACAGCTTGGCTTTGAGACCCTCATCTTATAGATGAGGAAGCAGAACCTCAGCTCACATTTGGAAAGGTGGCCTAGCACACGATCAGCAGACGAGGGACAAGGCATGCACGTGCAACTACATCATCCAAGGGGACAGAATATTAACACGTCTCCCACAGTGGTCCAGATAGGATACTCTTTTCTCCCAGGAGTTGCCACTTTAGCTGGAATTATCCCTTCAAACTCGGTATGGCTGTCTGAGGAAGGCCAAATGCATTCACCACTGCTATGTGCCTAGGACACATGAATACTTACCTTCAGTACTTCTCTTCACCCCAAGGGTTCACAGCCTTTCAGTCCCTTATAACTGTGGATTAAGATAAGAAAATTCTCACTGTAAGAAAACTCCTCCTTGAACTAAACAACAAGCTCTTTCCAAGTAACTTCAACCTGGTTTCATCTGCAAAAGGGACGTGAAAATATCCTCCCTCCCAGCTTCATCAGATGCAAGATGTGACACTCTCCTTGAAGAGGTGAGTAAAGCTACAAAACCCCATTATCTTCTCTTACCCTGTTCAGGAGGAAGACAGTAAGCAGAGAACCCAGCCACACTGTGCTCAGAATTCTGACCTACAGAATTGTGAAATAATAATATGCCTATTGTTTTTTGTTTTTTTTTGAGGTACTCGGGCCTCTCACTGTTGTGGCCTCTCCCGTTGTGTCTGTTTGTTTTTAAGGTTGGCATTCTTTTTTTTTTTTTTTTTAATTTTTATTTATTTATTTATTTTTGGCTGCGTTGTGTCGTTGTTGCTGTGCGCGGGCTTTCTCTAGTTGCACGGAGCGGGGACTACTCTTCATTGCGGTGCGCGGGCCTCTCATTGTGGTGGCTTCTCTTGTTGCGAAGCATGGACTCTAGGCGCGCTGGCTTCAGTAGCTGTGGCTCGTGGGCTCTAGAGCGCGGGCTCAGTAGTTGTGGTGCACAGGGGCTTAGTTGCTCTGCGGCATGTGGGATCTTCCCGGACCGGGGCTCGAACCCGTGTCCCCTGCTTTGGCAGGCGGATTCTTAACCACTGTGCCACCAGGGAAGCCCATGCCTATTGTTTTAAGCTGCCAGATTTGTGTTAATTCATTATGCAACAATGGGAAATTAATATCTTCGTTTACATTTTAGTTTGCTTCTCTGTAAATCTACCCTCCTCTGAACTTTGCAGTTGATACCCTGATGAAGTTTTAAAAGTTCCTGTATAGAAAAATTGTCCTGTTCAATTCAGGAAACAGTCACCAAGCTTCTGCTTGATGCCGAGCACTGCAATACAAAGATGAATAAGAAGTTGAAGCCCTAAAAGACCTCAAAGAGAAATAATACAAGTAGACGCATAACTGTTGTCTGAGTCAGAAAGTGATAGATGCCATGAGAGCGTAACAAGTACAAGCTATGAGAGTTTAGAACAGGGAGAATTCATATCCAGTTGAGGGTGTCAAGAAAGGTTATCTTGGGCTGGCTGTGGGGAATATGATAGGGAGACAACAGAAGGCTCAGGAAGGATTTTACGCAGCAGTGAATTTCTTTGTGGGGTTGTAGACCTCATTTAAATAGCTGATCTCACCAGCAACCTAAGTCTGGGAATAGTACAGGGAAAAAGAAGAAAATCATGAGGGGTGGTAGTAGGAATAGCTTAGAGCCAGTAGACTCATGAACCTGGGAGGGTTTGAGGAACAAAAAGTCACCAAGAATAGGTTCACTGACAGTTGCATAGTAGAAAAAGAAGAAGTTTCGATAAAGGGAAATTTTAGGGTTTGAGATTTTTAAATTTAGCAGTCTCCCATTATGGTGAGGTCTGGGATGGGGCTACCACATTGTGTTACTGGGGTAGCATAGAGGTTGAAGTTGGTGGAGGCATAGAGGTCAAGACAGTGTACAGCTAGGGAATTTCAAGGCGTCAACCTTGAAACCATCTGATTTCTCTTTCCGGTTTCCCTTAATCGTAGAGAGCTAAATAAATGTTGACTTGAGGAGCAAACAGAAGAATGAAAGAATCAGAGTGAGGTGAAGTCAATCCAGAAATATTTCCAGCATTGCTGAGTTCAAAATTTGGTCTTGAGGAGAGGCAACAAATGGGTGAGTAATAGGTTCTTTCTTGCCATTCCTAGCATGTGTGGTTGCTCTTAAGCTGACTGCCCAAACACATTGGGTTAGAGTGACGTGTTGAGACCTCAATCAGAGATATAATAGAGGCAGTGCACAGAGGGAATCTGTTGGGTTTTCCCTCTATCTTTCTATCTGCCACATCTGATAGAGAGAATTTCAAGACCATTTTCAGATTTTCAGCTCATTAATGATTCAGTAAAATAAACAGATACTTGATACCCGACAGCTGCTCTCTTCTCTCTTCCTCTCTTGCCTCTCCAAGACAGCAACATCCATGTAGACTAAAATGTTCCTTATTCATCTGGCTTTTTATGGCCTCATAGACAAGGCCTTTCCCACCATCTGGGATCCAACTGGATAGCGCTCTTCAGTGAACGTTAATCAACCTGACTGCATGTATCCAATCACAGCTGCCTTTTCTCCATGAAATTCAGCCCACTGAAATGTGCTACTTTTAAGATAAAGCAAATTCAGAGTGGTTGTACATTTCCCAAGCAACATCAGCTCTGGGTCATTTTAAGGTCTGTTTTAAGGGACAACTCAGCGTTGCAATACACAGTTAATTGGATGCACGATTCCTACTGGCTCCATGCTTGTCCATGTTCTGTGTCCCAGAAAGGCTTCTTCAGGAACGTCTGGGGTGGGCTCTCTCAGCAGGGGATACCACAGCAATGCGGCTTCCCAGAAGAGCCTCAACCCTTCCCATCACTCCAAACAGCACTGAAGGCTCAGAGTCTCTTGAAGAATAGACAACAGACAGTGTGTGTGAAGGGCGACATCTGCCTGACACGTGTGGTTGAGCAACTATTTTCTAGGTTTTACGGTGCTGGTTTATAGATCTATTCTAAGACTGAGAATGGATTTCAGAGAATACCTTCTCCATTTACCCTGGACCCAGAAAAGTAAATAAACTTCTATGTAATTTTCAGTGAGCTAAAACAATGACTGGCAAAGGCAGACGAGACCAGCTTTAAGCAAAAGCATAGCGTCCTATAATTTTGCCCTCTGTGCCGCCTCCTTCCTTTTTAAGCCCCTCCCTTCCTGATTCTGTGTTCCCTGATTCACTGATTACCATTTACCTCCATTGTTCTCATCCAACCTTCCTTCACCTCTCATGATTGGAGGCACAGGCTTAAATTCTGGCTTCTGCCAATGGCTGGCTGTGATCTGCGAGCAGCCATGACTGAGAACTACTGCAGCAGCGTATCCATCTCCAAGGCCTTTCCTTCAGTCTCCAGATCTGTTCCAATGTCCCTAATCTTGAGAATTCTTTCCCCTGACCTTGCCAGCCATGACACCAGCTTTCCCATTTCCTTCTCTTCTTTTACTGCTAAACTGGGATCTCATTTTTTTCTGCACCTGGCTTTACTCAAACCCTCTCTGATCCCCACTCCAGATATCCCATCTGAGATTGATGGGCTCCTACTGAAACTGTGCTGGGCAGATCACCACTTCCTTCTTGCCACATCCAATGGCTTTTTATTCATATTTTTCTATCTTTGATTTCCATGCCAGGTTCACCAGGCATCACTGGGTGGTAAGGGCTTTGAGGATCAGGGTAAGAAACTTGGGTGTCGTCAGGCTATTCATGAACAATATGAATGAGTATTCTTGAGCAAGGAGAGACACGTTTGGACCTGTGTTTAGGGAGGTCTTCCTGCAGGTCAAGGAGGAAGGAGTGAATTGGAAAGAGTCTGAAGGCGAAAAGAAAGCAGTTGGAAGACTTTGGTAGATTATGACCAATCAGGTGAAAACTGCCCGACAAAAAGGGACTGGGGTGGAGATGCCACGGAAGGCGGACTTTACTCTACTGAAGATATTCTTATTCTGCCAATGTCAAAGAAAGAGAGCCCTTTCTGAAATTTTGCCTTGGGAAGAAGGGAAGGAGATAGGCAGGGGTTTTTAAAAACACCACAGTCTTCCAGTAATTCCATCCTTACACCCTTGACTCTGCAACGAGGAGTAAGAAACTAGAGGGTTTTTTGGGTTTTATTCACATATTTTTTTAATCTAGAAAAGATTAATTACATACAAACGACTGCACTGACCATGGTGACCCTTTCCCCAATGTCAAGCCTTAGAGAGATCCCAAGAATGTAGGCCTAAGGCCAAGAGCTGGGAATTTGGGGAAGGGGTATAATTATT
This sequence comes from Globicephala melas, assembly GCF_963455315.2. NCBI lineage: Eukaryota > Metazoa > Chordata > Mammalia > Artiodactyla > Delphinidae > Globicephala > Globicephala melas. The sequence goes on from NC_083321.1 coordinate 10,983,393, forward strand.
TTAGCTTCACAGTAAGAGATTATGACCCTGATAGGAGAGAAGTGGATGGGGTCTGGGAGTGGAGAAGGGAAGAGGCAGAAGATTTTTCTCATCTGGCTGCAGCTTGAAGAACTGCCAACATAAACAGGGTGTGGCTGCCATCTTTCAGAAATCCTCGAAAGGAGCCACAGAGTCCTGTGGGTTTGCACAATACCCACTTCCTTCTGTTCCTTCCATGTCCTTTCACCAGATACACAAATAGATTTCAAGTCTTTTCAAGTTGGCTATTTGATAAATCATAAACAAAACATGGACATGAAGGAAATCTGGCCTTAGTCAAACACCAAAAGTTATTTTTCTTTTAAACTCCCGACACGTAGTTTTTTTTTTTTTTTGAAAAATGAGGCCTACCGAGTGATTTTTTTCCCCCATTGCCATCCGTTTTTCATGTCCTTGTGGGGGTGGGCGACGTGGGGTATAGAGGACTGAACATGGACTTTGGATTCTGGAAGACCTTAGTACAAATGCCAGCTTTATCACAAGCTCTCTGCATGACCTTTGGTAAGCACTTCCCCAAAATTCCTTTCTCTCACCTGAAAATGCATTTAAGAATGCTTTCCATTGGGAGCTACCGTGAGGCTATTATGAAACAGAGGATACAAAAGGCCCAATCTATACAGCCAAAAATAGTAGTACCTGTCAGTCTTCTTTCCTCTTTTTCCTCATTGTACAAAATCATAGAATCTTAGAATTTTGAAGAACCCATGAGGTCAACTAATTCAGTCTCTCTGTCTCTCTCTCAGATAGCCTATTTATTTTACTTTCTTCCAGTTTTATTGAGGTACAAATGACATAACATTGTATCAGTTTAAGGTGTACAACATAACAATTTGGTACACGTATATACTGTGAAATGATTACCACATAGGTTTATGTAGTTATGATACATCACCTCACGTAGTTACAACGTTCTTCCTTGTGAGGAGAACTTTTAAGATCAACTCTCTTAACAACTTTTAAATATATGATGCACTATTGTTAACTATAGTCACCACGCTGTACCTTACATCTACAGAACTTATTTCTCTTATAACTGGAAATTTGTTTTGGTCACCTTCACCCATTGCCTCTGGCAACCACCAATCTGTTCTCTGTTTCTATGACTTTCTTTGTTTGGTTGTTTTTAGATTCCACGTATAAGTGAGATCATCACTGTCAACTGTACTATCTTCTCCTCACGTACTTCCAGTGATGGAGAATGTACTCCTTTCCAGAACACCCGTTCTACCTTTGGACTGTCCTATTGTTTCCTTATAATTTCTCTGTCTCTGTCTCTTTCTTTCTCTCAAGTTTACCCATTCAGTCCTAGCTCCAACCCTTGGAGTCATTCAGAAGATATTTTTACATTGAAGAAGTTCTGCAAAATAACTAGTGCTTGACAAAGGTAACTGCCGTTGATGATATAGTTACTTATTTCGAAGCCGAAAGCCATGCTTGGCTTTCACTGCCTCTAGGGATACATTACTGGAACCAGACCAGGGACTAGAAATATAATGGAAGCAGGGCCAATGGAAATCAACTCCACCCAACCAAAGCTGGCATCCTTTTTCCCTCCGAGCCCAGATGGGCAGCCGAGCTGCCAGTAGGTTCTCTCTGGGATATGTCATACCCCACAACTAGAGAGATCCAATGGTACGTCAGAGAGAATGGACCTTGCTTTAAAGCCCCATCAAGTCCTTCCCTTGGTGGCCAATCTAAAGTAGCTACGTATAAATTTTGTTTATCTTTTTGGCCAACACCAGTGTTCCAGGTGCAAGCAGAGATGGGTTTCATTTTTGTCACAAGCTTCTGGTCTTAGCCATCTGACCGAAACCCAGAGTTTAGGGAGTTGTGGGTGAGTTTGCCTTTTACCCTTCTTTAGATATGGTTCATGGTGAATTCTATCACAGAATGAGAGAGTTAGAAAGACCCTTGAAAATGAGGAAGGTGGAGCAGGCAATATGCTGGAGTCCTCTTCCCTACTGCTCTGACTTTGACCAGAGGAGCTGAACTTGACCTATTTTATGTTCTGGAATTCTGCAGAAGCTCTCATTTTTAAAAAGTTTCTGCTATTTACAAATGGAAATAAGGAAGGAAAGAAAGAAGGAAGGGAAGTGGACTAGAAAATAATGATCTAAGCTGATTTTTTTCTAGTATAGACAGGAGATAAGAAGATTAAAATTCAGAAAGGCAAATATTTTTTCCCAGGGTAACACAGCAGAAAGGTAGGAGAAACAGGACTTGAAGCACTTTTCTTTTTCTTTTTTTTTTTTTTAAGGTTTCAGTCCAGGGCTTTTTACACTATTCTAGACTCATGAATACGTGCATGTGTGTGTCTGCAATTAAAAGAAAAATCATACAATTTCCTTGGATTCTCTCTAGTGACCACTGAAACTCCAGGTTTTAGAATAAGGTAAAGCAGAAAGAGCTAACCTTGGAGAATGAGATTTAGGTCCTAATTTCACCTCTGGTACCAACCAGCGGTACAGACAATAGCTCTCTCTCTTTGGCTTCAGTTTTATTTTTTATAATGGACAAAGCCTAGGCTAACTGGTTTCTATCTCTGATATTTTATTATTTTAGGTGTATCACCAGAATTTTCTGGACATTCAGGGAGTATTTAAAATAGGGCAGATCCAATAGTCTTGGAATTAGGGAAAGTTTATAATGTCTATATAGTAACTATCTTATAGCCCTTTATTCAACCAGATGACATATATTCATTGGACACCTATAATCTGCTATGCACTGTCACAGAGAAGGAGAAAGAATTGATGAAAGCAGAAAACACATTTCTTTCCTGCATGTTATTCTCTCTAAGTTTTCTTCATCATACCCTACAAAGTCATCTGAAGTGCAAATAGGCTCTATACCTTGATTATATCATTTATTTGGGAATCACCACATTAGAACCTCATTGCTTTTTATTTTGGTAGTGGCTTAATTTTGTTAAAATATGAATGGACTTGCTCAGGTTGAGGAGAAGAAAACTCTTGACAATGATTTTCAGAGTTCAAGTTCCACATAACCAGTCTTGTCCAGTCAGTTGGGATGGGGAAAGTATAATATCTATTGCTGCTCCATCTATACGATTGTCCTATGGATTGCCCAGACCCATGGCCAGGTTCTTTCAAAGCACTCAGGAGAAACAGGCTCTAGAGTCAAAGAATCAGGCGTTTAAATCTTGGTTTAGTCATTTAATATCTCCTTGAGCTGTCATAACTTCAAAGAGATTCTTGTCTGTAATACATGTCTTTTGGAATTGTAAATTGAACTCATTCAGCAAATACTATTTAATGTCCACTATGTTCCAGGCACAGTGCAAGGAATTAAGGTTATAATGCCCTCCCAGACTTCACAGTTAAGATTACAGACAGAACAAGTCAGCAAGCAAAGAGTAAATACAGAGTGCGGTAAGTGTTATCAAATAAGCCAACACGTTGCTATAAATATTGGCAATAACAAAGTTTTTATTACTTCCTACATCATAAAGGGCATATGGCTGATGTAGCAATTATTATGTACAAGCACATGCACCTGGGGTTAGTCAGCCGGTGCAGTGGAGAGCAGACCCTGGATTAGGGATGAAGTACATCTGGGTTCAAACCCTGATAGTGTGGATCCTTTGTTAAATAATAAAAATATTTATTTTCCCCTCCAAAACATGATGTGATTTATTTCATTTAATATTCACAACCTAGGAGGTAGTCCTAGTATTGCCTCCCCTTTACAGTAGAGGGAACTCAAAAGAGATTTGAGAATCCTGTGTCAGTATGAGCAAGGCCACATAGCTAGTGAGTAGTGACGCAAGGATTGGAGACTAGCTATGTCTGACATCAAGGCCATGCTTTGGAGGACCACCAATACCATGAGCGATGTGAAAATTTTGTAGAAACTTAAAAACACTAAAAATAAGTGATGGTGGTTCTCAGACCATGCAAACTAATTTATATATAGTTATTATCATAAGGAAATTTAATGTATGTCTCATACTCTATTTCTGTATCTTTACCTTCAGATAATTCAGGTCAAAGTGACCAGGTTATCGATGTAGTAATCACATAAAAGAATTGGCAATTAGCTTTTATCACACTCTAAAAATGTAATAGACTAGGTATCACAGAACCTTGAGGCTGAAGTAGCAAGAATCAGGATGAATCTTACTAAAATATACCTTTGAAAACAACTGTAAATGTGAAAAATGAGGGGGGAGGGACGAGTTGTCTGGCCATATATGGTTCATCTTCTCGACTGCACTGCAGAATGAATGGTGCTGTTACATCTCAGGGAAGAATTTGTTTCTAAATCTACCTATTTTAATTCAAATCATCATCAGCTTTCTTCCTGGCCTTTGAAGCAACTTTCTATTCTTGCAACTTTCCAATCTTCCTTCTCAGCCTTCTTTCACTCTCATCCATCTTTTACACTGCTTCTGCACTGCTCTCAGTTATATTGTTAAACATGTACTTGAGGACTTCCCTGGTGGCGCAGTGGTTGAGAGTCTGCCTCCCGACGCAGGGGACACGGGTTCGTGCCCCGGTCTGGGAAGATCCCACATGCCGCGGAGAGGCTGGGCCCGTGAGCCATGGCCTCTGAGCCTGCGCGTCCGGAGCCTGTGCTCCTCAACGCGAGAGGCCACAACAGTGAGAGGCCCAAAAACCACGTACTTGACATCTAGTTCCTTGCTTACAAAAAAAAGTAAAATTTAAAAAGCAAACAAAAATAAAATGTTCATGTCTTCCCTTTGGCCATAGGGGAAAGGTCAAACTCCTTAGCATGATATTTATTCAACAAATAGGTATTGAGCATCTACTATGTGCTAAGCACTGGTCTAGGTGCTTGTGATACTTCAGTGAACGAAAGAGACAAAAATGCCTAAAAATCTTGGTCTCCATTGAGCTTACATTCCTGATGAAGGAGAGAGACAATAATCAACAAACCAATGAACTATATGCAATAGTAAGAGGTGATAAGTCCTATCAAAAGAAGAGGGCAGGGCAAACGGGACAGAAGCCCAGAAGCAGAGAGAAGGTTGAAATTAAACATGAATATGTAAACACATATATGCAATTATATATAATAGAGTATGTGCAATTATATACGGAGCAAATGCAATTACGTATATGAAACATTTCAACAAATGTCTTCACAATCTTTGCTTTTGAAGATCTTTCACAATTTGTTCAGCCCCTGCTGTCTCTCAAAAGTAGCCTTATATTATCTTCTCTTTTTTTTTTTTTTTCTTGCGGTACGCGGGCCTCTCACTGTTGTGGCCTCTCCTGTTGCGGAGCACAGGCTCCGGACGCGCAGGCTCAGCGGCCATGGCTCAAGGGCCCAGCCGCTCTGCGGCATGTGGGATCTTCCCGGACCGGGGCACGAACCCGTGTCCCCTGCAACGGCAGGCGGACTGTCAACCACTGCCCCACCAGGGAAGCCCCTATCTTCTCTTAATTCTATTTAGTCTGTGCTCCTGCCATGCTCATGTTTTTAAGGCGCTTCAAACAGTATGGTCTCCTGTGCTTTCACAAATACTTTTCCCATTTTTAATATAAAGCCTTGAGCCAGCCACCTGTCAACCGCTCACACACACAACTTTCATTCTGGTAACCCCTTCCTCATTGCTGGACTCCTCTTCAAACACATCTCCTCTCGGAAGCTATGTCCAGGACCCAGGGCACTGTGCAAATACTACTCTGAGAGCACTGTCACGCTGTGCTGTGATTTGTCTGTTTCCTGACTATCTTATACAGTATGTTGAATATTTTCAACTTAATAGGAATGTTTTATTACTTCGCACATCATCCGCATTTCTCTATCAAACACATGGGGCAAGGTGAGTTGATAATATTTGTGCAAAATGAGCATAAGCTTTTCACAGGGTTGAACTTTTGTTTCCTTATCCCTTTCTTGAATCTCTAAAGGGGATGCCAGTGTTTCAGATCTCTAAGTGCTTCATTCCTCTGCTGTAAGGAAAAAGAACACCTTGACCCCATAAAACCTGGTCAGAACAGACTATGGTGATAAGAAACACAAAATCGCCTCTCTAGGCATTTCTTCTCAAAAAAGAAAAAAAATCTAGTATAAATCTGAGTGGCTCATTAATCCAATCACAATGCTTGGATCAACTGGAAAAAAAATGGGAGTACTTAGTCCAAGGGCTATTAACAACCTCCTTTGATGAAGTCGTGACATTGACAGTGAAGGTGATGATCCAGGTAATGCAAAAATGCCAGTCTCTTCTGGGACCTGTCACTTCTGCATAAACAAATGAATCGGATCAGGGTGGTGACAATCTCTTTGAAAGACCCAATAAATGCTGTAGAGGGGATTTCTGCATTGGATGGGGGTAGGACATTTGCCTTCCACTGTCTCTTCTGGCTCTGGGGCGTCTATGTTTCCATGACAGAACAAAATGGTTTCTTCACCTGGATTTTCTTTGCCCCAGGAATCTCATTTTGGGGCTTTGAAGGCAGCGGAGAGAAGAGAGATGGCCCTGGGAAGGAATATCAGCATGATGACCAGTTTCATCCTTTGGGGATTTTCAGAGCCTCCAGAGCGGCAAGTTACCCTCTTTGTACTGTTTCTGGGGATCTACTCCATGACTCTGGCTTGGAACCTGGACCTTACTGTCGTGATTGCCATGAAGTCACACCTCCACCCCACCATGTGTTTCTTCCTTTGTAACTGTCCTTCACTGATATTTCATACACCTCCTCTATAGCCCTTAAGATGCTCTGTGACTTCTTCAAGGAGCAGAAGACCATCTCCTTTGTGGGCTGTGATGCTCAATTTTTCTTCTTCATTGGCATGGTGAGCACAGAGGGCTGTCTCCTGGAAGCCATGACATATGACTGGTACGCTGCCATCTCCAACCCTCTGCTCTACACAGCCTTCGTGACACCCACCATCTAATGGGGGTGGCCATTACAGCGCATGCTGGAGGATTCCTCACCGGATTGGTCCAAGCCAGCTCTATATTCTGGCTCCATTTCTGTGGGCCACGAATCATTAACCACTTTTTCTGTGACCTGCCACCGCTGCTGGTCTTGCCTTGTCCTAGTACCTTCCTCAGCCAGGTAATGAACTTTCTTGTTGTGTGTACAGTTGGTGGGACTTCAGCTCTTGTGGTCCTGGTTCCCTATGGCTACATCATTGCTGCTGTCATGAAGATCCATTCAACCCAAGGGCCAACAAAGGCTTTCAACAACTGTTCCTTTCATCTGACCACAGTGATTCTCTTCTATGGCTCTGGTCTCTTCTCATATCTCCATTCTAGTGCTGGCTACTCATTAGACCAAGATAAGGTGGTGTCCATGCTCTATGGAGCTGTGATTCCCATGATGAGCCCCATCTCCCCATCAAGGAGATCAAAGATACATTGAAAAAGCTCAAGGAGAGAAAGAAGCAGATGTCCTCTCTGTGTCTTATAGTTCCTTGAGTTTAAAAGAAAAAACAAACAAAAATCCCTTAAGTTTTGCTATATGTAATCATAATAATAAGTGGCCCACTTATTATTAGTAATAATAGGAATCTGAATAATAATTGAAAGAAACTCTTTCAAATAAGATCCCCAACCTACATGCCTACTGTGTAATTAGGCTCTACAAAGGTTTGTTCCTTCCTTTTACTTTTCTTGTCATAGACTGGTAGGGTTTCAATTTTGATCACTTGCAATAGAAAATAAATATGCTTTGCTATGATATTCCTTAGCTTTATGGCCTCAGGTGCTGTGTCCAGGTTGCCTTAGAGCCAGCTGGGGCATGGCCTAGGACCATGAGCATTGATTAGAGACCTGTTTACAAAACACCACTCATACCAGTCCATTCACTATTTGGGACAATTTTTTTGTTCCCTTTGCCTTGGATACTTACCTATCCAAAGGTTGATACTGACCAGGAAGGCTGACTCTCTGACCTGAGAGCCCTCATTGAATTGGGTTCAGCAGTGGTGACTCAGAGCCAGCAAAGCAATAGGGTATCTGTAAACCGTGTGTGAAAAGAGACCAGGGTCACATCTGTGGGGTCATGGTGTCCCCTGGGGTCAGAAATAGGGACCTAAACCAGCAGATCCAAAGATGTGAAATCACAGTGAGCAAAGAGCAGAGATAAGGGTAAGGGAGAAGCCCTAAAGGAGAGCAGAGTGCCATACGGTTAATTTTCTTGGTTGAAACTGCCTAGTGACTGGGTGGGACCTGATTTAAGGAACAGAGTCAGAGAAGAGAGTCTTCCTCTGGCAGCTCTGATTCCATACCTGTTCCCTAGACCAGCTTCCACTCTTGCTCTGTGCATATTTGACTTACTCTCTGTTCTCACCTCATCCCCAATTGACTTTCACTCCATATACTAGAGTTTGTATCTTTTCTACTGTTGCTCCGGAATTTGAATGCAACCTGTTCCCTGATTCTGGCACCCCTGCTTTCATTCTCATGCATTATCTCAGAAGGGGCCCCTTCTGTGTCCTATCCCAGATCTCTATGACATGATTTGAGATAGGACAACCAAGTCAGTGAGTTTGCAGCAGAATTGAATGTGGATTTTAATTTGTCTTTGATCCTATTCTACAAGATGGTTCTTGAGCAAAGGACAAACATTTATGAAGTCTTGCTTCTTTAGTGGTTGTGTATATAAATCATGGTGAAGCGTGACAGCCTTCCCTAAGTTGCATCAACTTTGGCTGTAACTCTTCTGCTTCAGTCCTTCTTCCAGTTCATGCTGGTATTTGATCCATTCTCCTCTGACCACTTGGATTACTGGGAGTTTATGTATAGGAGGGGTATGACTTTGAAGTTTGTCTGTAAAGCCTTCCTTGGCCCTTGACTCCTCCAGACATAGTAAAGAGTTACTGCAGTGTATTCCCATAGCATCCTCTATTTCATCCATCAGCTCCTACAACACTACTATTTTTTTCTTGTTTATTTTTCTTCCTTCCTACTCAAGTTGAAAACTACTCTCTACTGTTTCCCTGAAGCATAAGCTATGACTGGGACAAACTCTGTGTTAATAAATATTTGTTAAATAAATGAATAAATAAATCCAAATTCACTTGGTAGATGAGTTAGAGATTCATCTTAGGCCAAAGGAAGGAATTAACACTTATTAGAAGCTTATTATATGCCAGACATTGTTCTCAGAAGCTTTTATAAACTTCATTTCAACTCTATAACATACAAATTCCCTATTTAAAAAAAATTAAAACACCATAGGTAAAGAAATGTTTAAACCAGAACCCTCAATTTTAATCCCTTCCTGGTCTCCCCAAGAGGTAGCTATGGTTTATGTTGGAAGACATGTAAATTTATAGTTTTTCTGCTTAATAACATTCACATATGTACCAATCAAAAATATATCGTACTGCTTTATGTAGCTCTCTATGTATTCACATAAATGAAATCATATTGAATGATCATTCTATACCTTGAGTTTTTAAAAATTCAATCATTATTTCCTGGACCTCCTTCCATATTATACATATAAATCTACCTTAGTCTTTTTCATTGTTTCGTAGAATTGATGTGCCAAAATGTATGTACCTATTCCTCCCTGATGGACATTTAGGTAGTGTCCAGTTTTTGCTAGTTTATTACAAACAGTGTTGCAACATGCATGTCTGTACATACACTTCCTGCTAATATGCACTTTTATGGTAGAAACTGAGAAGTTGAATTGCTGCTTATAGGACATGTATATTTTAAAATTTTGATAGACACTGCCAAGTTCTCTCTAGAGCGGCTCCCAATGGACCCTCCTGTCAGCAACGTAATAGGGCAGCTATCTCTTCATACCCTTGGTGAAGGATGATACTATCAAACTGAGTTATTTTTCCTCCCTGATGCCTCTTTAATTGTATTCTTTTAATCCTTGAAATGATCCTATTAGATAGGATCGTTTATTGTCCTCATTCACTTACTACAGAAAGTCTCTAATATACACAATTTTTTTTCTTTAGTTTTCACAACCACACTATGAGATAGGGGTGTTAATCGTCTTTATCTAAGAGATGAGATATGTAAGACTCGGGAAGGAGGTTACGTAACATACACAAAGGCACACACTAACAAGCTAAGGAGATCCTAAGTGCATGTCTACACGACACCAAGGCCATTCATTGAAAATACATATTCTTACACGTATGCTTGGCATCGTCCAGAGACGAAGAAGGAAATATTAAAGCAAATTCTGTAAAAAAAAAACAACAGAAAAACAAAAAACGACTAATTTCTCAAGTCAGGCCTGATTTCAGTGCATAAAGAGAAAGGACGACTGACTGACTTCCGTTAAATAGTTAGGATTAGTTTCAATAAGATCACCACTTAAGTTCTATACCAGGAGCTTTATTTAAAACAATAATTTAAAAAGCATTATTCAAAAATAGATTTGTTAATGGAACAAATATTTTTTACATCTTTATTGGAGTCTAATTGCTTTACAATGGTGTGTTCGTTTCTGCTTTATAACAAAGTGAATCAGTTATACATATACATATGTTCCCATATCTCTTCCCTCTGAATGGTTTGATTCCCAAATAACTATGAAACAAGGAGAAACCAAAATGTTAAAACAAAACCAAAATTGAATTAGTAATGAATGAATAATGTTCTTCAAAGGTAACAATAGTAATGGAGCTCCAACCCAACTTATAGCATCTGTTTCTATATTCAGATAAAGAAATGACCAGTTGTGCTGTAGGCTCTGGTGAAGGAAAAGTCTTGAGAGGCAATGTATCAAGATATCAGGGTTAGGGGGATAATAAGAGGCAGGGCAGGTTGATGCCTTGAAGTTTCACTCTGGATTAAGCCAGATAAAAAAGAATTTAGCAGACAACATTGTACCAGCATTCATAGTGAATCGTTTAGCGTGGAGGACCCCAGAAGAATTTTACTCTCTAACTGCTTTCCTATCAACAATTTTTCCATGTTTGTCCCATTAACACCGTGAATTGCATCATTGAATATGGAAACACAAGCTCTTTCTACATTGATTGCTGAGAAGTTTTTTTTTTTTTTTTTTTTTTTTTGCTGAGAAGTTTTGAGTAAAATTTGTGACTCATCTGTAGCAAGAATTTAGGTAAGTCTGATGAGCACTTTTATTCTTACTTCTGGCTCTACTCTGCAACTCTACTTTTTTCTTTCACCACTCTTTTAATCTGTTATTTTGTACATTTTATATATCTTTGCAAGCTGCTTGCTCAAACATTTTGGAACCAAGTAGAATATAAAGATAACCAAAGAGTTTGCTTTACCCACCAGATCGGTGCATTAGAAAGTGAATCCATTTTGGTTCTTTGGGTCACCTATATCTCTAACCTTAGCTGAAATCAAACTTATCTCCCTCATCTGTAGTCATCCAAGACGCCTTTTCCATCATTCTCCCCATTCTCTGTCTCTTTCTGTTTCTTTCTCTCTGCTTCTCTCATCTGTCTCTGTCTCTCTGTGTCTATCTCCTTCTACCTCTGTGTCTCTCTGTGTCTCTGTCTGTCTCTATCTCTGTCTGTCTTGGAGGACCGCCCGACCCGCTGGTCCAGGTTGAGACCTTCCTCTCTGGTCATTTATAACCCTGTACTTCCTTTTCCATATAAAGCATCATTGTTCAGTGTCTATCTTCCCATTAGACCATAATCTCCATGCAGAGCAAGTGGTGTCTGACATAGTATTTGCACAATAAGTTTCTGTGAGTACGTTAGTAATTTGCTCTATCTCAGAACATTTTTAGTCATCAGTGATCTCCTAGTGACTAGTCTATTCCATTTCCCTCTTTCACAAATAAAGAACTGAGCCTCTGGGTGGTGAAATAATTTGAAAATGCCTCACAGCTGGCTACTGAAAGCACTTCTCTCCAGCCCAGCAATCTTCCCATGTCTACACAACAGCTGGCCGTTACCATCAAAATCTTACCGAAACTGCGGTGAAAGGTCCTATAAGAAAGAATGCAATACGGTCTAAAAACCATATTGCCTCACAGTCTGGCAGCTTTGACTTCCTGTTTTCAGGGAAATCTTGCCACTTCAGCTCTGTCTCATGAATTTTATGGCTAGGGAAAGTTTTCTCCTTCTCATAATTATAATGCCCCAACTGGAAGAAACTGTAGAAACTGTACATAGACTGGCAGTTTTCAAACTGTATTCCAGGGACCCTGGTGATCTGCCTCCTCCAAGTGGTGAGAAGGAAATGAAGCCATTGGGCTTTGGGGCTCTGGCCCTTGTTCATTGGAGGCAGCTCTTCTTTTCCATGAAAGTTTCCCTGAAAGACTGCATTTGAAAATAAGGGTTCCACAGCTAAAAGCATGTTTATAATCTACAAATTTAATACAATCCTCTAATTTGGGGAATTAGAATTAGGAAATAAAAGCCCAGAGGAGAGAAGCAATTTGCAAGAGAACAACGAGGCTGGGATTCAAACTGAGTTCTCCCGCCTCCCTGTGTCTTGACCACGCATTTTTCTCTACACACACACACATACACACACACACACACAGACACACACACAGACACAAAACCACACATAGACACACACACTACACACACATACACACACATACAGACACATACACTACACACATACACACACATACACGTACTACACACATGCACACATACACACTACACACATAGGCACATACACACACATGCATACACACAGACAACACACTACACACACATACACAGACAGACACACTACACACAGACACACACAGACACATACACACACTACACACATATATACACACGACACACAGACATGTTCACACACACTCACATGCACTCACACACACATACACAGTCACACACATACAGATACACACACTCACACACACACACACATACACACTCATAAACATACACTCACACATACATGCACTCACACAGTACACACTCTCACACACATACACACACACATAAGTGTGGAAATGAAGGGGAAGGAGGGAAGGAAATGGTTCTCGTTGACATCCTACTGTCTGTAAAATTGGTCCGAGATCTTTCTCCACCAAAGGACCTCGGCTTTCTCCATCCTTCCCTCCCTCCATGTCACGCGGTAAGCAGCTGCTCTCCGTGCCCCGTGCCTCGTGAAACATTCTGTTCTCGTCACTTCCTGTGGAAGCTGTTCACGATGTTCTCCATCTTTCTTCAGGGGACGCAGGGAGAGGGAGAGCAGAGCACATTAGAAGCCCGACTCTCCCTGCAGAGCTGTCCCCTCTGGAGACAGGGTCTCAGACTTCAGTGAAGGTGTTCTTTTACTGGGAGGAAGGGACGTGACAGCAGGAAAGTTTGTTCTCCAAAGCCCTTGTGCTGCAACGTATGTGCCCGCACCCCCATTATACCTATGAAAAAGTTAACTGCACAAAATAATCATAACAAGAGAGGATTTGGCTGGTTGAGCTGATCCAGGGGAGACTCCCACACCTTAGACACACAGGCACAGACCCATTTCCGCAAACACAAAGATTCAAGCTCAAACACAAAGATTCAAGCTCAAAACCAAGAAAGGGAAATCTGCGGGTGCTAGAAAGAGAGCGCTCACAATCAGAGCAGCGAGTGGGTACTTAAGCCCGTGGCTGAGGGACGTTCGGAGCCAGACGCCGACCTCAGAGCAGGGTACTGGGGCTTTAAGGGCTGTGGGAGATCACCCAGGCCACTGGTCCTGTGTACAATGTTCAAGGGAGGCTGGAACCGTCCTGGGAGTCAAGAAGCGCTGCCTCTGCCACCACCTGCCGATGAGGAAAACTCCACCCACGCGCCCGTGGAAAATGGCTAGGATTCCTGCCATCTTAACAGAGATCAGAGAACCCCAGGCATGTGTTGACACAGATGGAAGGTCTTAGTTCACATCGACTCCAAACCAAGAAATTAACACAAACTCTGGTCCAGTATGATTATAAGGCCTCAGCAGAGACAAAATGAAAACCACCTTGGAGGAAGAGCTGAACAAACCGGTGCAAACCAGCCCTGCACAGCAAACCTCAGTGGAAAAGGGGCTCGAGTCACAAATGTCAAACCACACAGGGAAATAAGTCACCAAGAGGAAGTTTCAGCAGGAACAACATGGGAGAACATACACGCCATGACCTGCACAAAACAAAATCTTCTAAAACTTTTAAAATAAAAGATCGCAGCCATAGCTTTCAAATTGAGGCAGGTTGTAACTGGAATGCAGACTCGTGCCTCATGAAGATGCTGGAAAGGACCTCAACACACCCTCTTATTTTACATATTGGGAAACAGAGAGAGAGAGGGGAAATGACTTGCCTAAGGTCACCAGCAGGTTAGTATAGAATGAGGAATAGAATCCACGTCTCCATATTTCTAACCCTGTGCTACTTTTACTGCCCCACGATGCCCTAATTTCCCAAGATAGAAATTAAAAACCTACCTTCAAGAGAAGACCAGGAGGAAAGGGGGGCAGAAAAGCCTACTTAAGACCCAGGAAACCCCCAAATCAGGGCTCTGACTCTTATTAGCAAAGCTCAGGTTTGGTGTTCGAATAACTAGATTTTTTTTTTTGGCCATGCTGCATGACATGTGGGATCTTTGTTCCCCGACCAAGGATCGAACCCGCACCCCCTGCCTGGGAAGCATGGAGTCCTAACTACTGGATCACAAGGGTGGTCCTCTAGAATTTTTTATTAAACCCCTCCTATCACCATTTTGCATTATACTGACCTGTTTTTCTTTCCTATTCTTCCCCTATTTCCCTTAGTCCTTCTCTTGACTGTCCGCAGAATGGAAATGTTATCAGAATTGGGCAAGAATTGTGATTGTTGCTCCTTCGTTCTTAACCTCTGTCCTACCCTCCAGGCAAGCCCTGCTTGCACACTGCATAGGCAGATTAGGGAGACGGAAAGGGAAGAGGAATGGGGTGAGGACCAAGTATCCCAAGGCCAGCTTCACTAGATGCAGATACTTGGCAGGGATGGGAACCAAGGTGGGTATGCAAGCAGGTGTGGGTTCAGTCCTGCAGGATCAAAGCTTTAAATACCAGATCAGACGTAAATAAGGCAGAAGGAGTTGGCACATAGGGACATTCCATCTGGGCTCTTATGATTCATGTATTATGTGAGACACTAAGCTTACGCCCTCCCAAATTCACCAAGACACAATTACAGACCAGAAAACCAAATTAAATTTTGTAATAAGAAATACAAGTCACACAAGCTAGGCTCAGAGTAAGTGCTCAGAGATACTAATGTAAGTTGGAACAAAGATCCTATAATAATTTTGCTTCAGCTCAAGTATTCATTCCCAACCACTCAAGACCTGATTTACTGAGGACATGTTCTAGAAATATTATCAGCTGTGTTGGCTTTATTCATTTGTTTATTCATTCAATAGTAACATATATTGATTGGGTATCTGCTATGTACCAGATATAGCACCAGCCTTGGGTAACACAGGGATGAACCGAAAAAACATGATCTCTTCCCTTTAGGAGCTTACAGTTTACTAGGGGAGAGAGTCAGACAAGAAGTCCATTAAAATAGTGATAAATGCAAGGGATGCTATAGAGCACATAGAGGAACATTATAATATTAATTAATACTCTACATTAATTAATGTTTCATTGGGAGGTACAATCCCAGGGCAGCAAATGTAGAAGGAAAAGGGAGGTAAGGCAGCAAAGGAGACAAAGGAAGTCTAAGGGGCTGTATTACTGAGCTGATCACAGTTTAAGGAAAGACACAGACAATTGTTTAGTCACGCAAATGTCTTCAGAGAGAGCACACAAAACCACCAGTCCTCAAAATAGTCCACTGGAGGGAGAAACGAAGAGCAAATTATGTGCCAGATTCCTCCTATCTCTCAGTGTCACTAGCACAAGGAATTAAGTCCTCTGTATTTCTGGGCTGCGTTATCCAGTATTCTCTTACCAACTACTGGAGAAACCACATCGCACATCTGGTGGCCCAGTGCTTCATGTGAGCTCAGAAGTGAGAAGAAGCCAGGCCTCTTTCGGTCCAGTAGCGTTTAGGGTCTCCAGATACAATACAGGATGCTCAGTTACATTTGCATTTTATTTATTGGGTTGTTTTTTAGTAATTTTATTTATTTTTAAATTTTTTTTTGGCCACACAGCTTGTGGGATCTTAGTTCTCCAACCAGGGATCGAATCCCAGTCCATGTCAGTGAAAGCACAAGTCTTAAACACTGGACCACTAAGGAATTCCCAAATTTGAATTTTAGATAAACAATGAATATCTTTCTGAGTGTAAGTATGCCCCCAGTGTTGCATAGGACATACTCTGACTAAAAAATTATTTGTTGTTTAACTGGAATTTAAATGTAATTGGGCATCCCACATTCGTATCTGCTAAATCAAGCGACCTTCCCCTTGCTGTGGGTCAGGTGGAGACTATGTCAGAGTCCAGACCTCCTCCTGGGAGAGGTCAAGTGGTCTTTGGAGGTGAGGGGTTGGAGGACCAGCCAGAACTCTTCGCAGGGGAAGTATCTGAGGGTTTGGGAGGCTACTGCAGCTGAAGAAAGATTTAGCCTGGAGAATCTGGGGAGTAGTTCAATCTGAATAAACAGCATTCTCTGCTCAGCACCCAGACAGAGGACTTCAAGTTTGTGTAGCTGCCTTTAGCTGTGTTTTTGCCTGCATCTCAAAAGGGAGCTCTTCAGTTCGAGTTTGCCTCTGCAACACCCCAAATAAATACACATTGTCAACATTTTCTTGCATTTTCACACCCCTCATTCTTCTCTGCCCCAACCCCTTTCTACTTTCTGTCTTTATGAATTTGCTGCTTCTAGGTACTGATGCCGAAACTCGGCCTCTGTGCACCAGTGCCGAATTGCATCTCAGAGACAGAGTTTTGGGTGAAGTAGAAAAGAAGAGCTTTATTGTTTTGTCAAGCAAAGGGGGACACAGCAGACTAATGCCCTCAAAACTGTGTGACATGGGCTTCCCTGGTGGCGCAGTGGTTGAGAGTCCGCCTGCTGATGCAGGGGACACGGGTTCGTGCCCCGGTCCGGGAAGATCCCACATGCCGCGGAGCGGCTGGGCCCGTGAGCCATGGCCGCTGAGCCTGCGCATCCGGAGCCTGTGCTCCGCAGTGGGAGAGGCCACAGCAGTGAGAGGCCCGTGTACCACACACACACACACAAAAACAAAAACAAAAAACTGTGTGACCCAATCTGGCGGGATTTGGTGAGGAGTTTTATAGCAATGGTTCCAGGGCGGGGTCACTGATGGGATCAGGGTGCGTGCAGGGCCTGCATTCCTTTAATCTGGCCTCAGGTGCCCTCCTGATGAGCTTCTGTGGTTCTCGAGGTTATCAAACTGCGACCTTCTCTCTAGAATGAAGAATGTTTCATCAAGTAGTTATCTTCCATTTGTTGTGGGTTTTAGTTCTGCAGAAGAGCTCAAAGAGGAACTTCCCTGGCGGTCCAGAGGTTAAGACTTCACCTTCCAATGCAGGGGGTGCGGGTTTGATCCCTGGTCGGGGAGCTAAGATCTCACATGCCTCGAGGCCAAAAATCAAAACACAAAACAGAAGCAATATTGTAACAAATTCAATCAAGACTTTAAAATTGGTCCACATGCAAAAAAAAAAAAAAAAAAAAGCAGAGCTCAAAGATATTGTTACGTGTATCCCTTGAGGTTGAACCAGGATGTCAGTAAACCGCAGACCCCAGGCAAAAGTCAGCCCCCACTTGTTTTTGTAAAGATTTATTGGAACACAGTCATGCCCATGCATTTACATATCGTCTACTTTTTTAAAAATAAATTCATTTATCTTGGCTGTGCCAGGTCTTAGTTGTGGCACGTGGGATCTTTGTTGTGGCATGCCGACTTCTTAGCTGCGGCATTCGGACTTCTAGCTGTGGCGTGCATGCAGGATCTAGTTCCCCAACCAGGGATCGAACCTGGGTCCGCTGCACTGGGAGCATGGAGTCTTACTCACTGGACCGCCAGGGAAGTCCCACGTATCATCAGCTTTTGCAGTACAATGGCAGAGTTGAGTAGTTACCACAGAGACCATTTGGTTGCAAAGCCTGAAAAATTTACCGGCTGACCGTTTACATAAAAAGTTCGTTATTCCCATTCTAAGAGACTCCTGAAATGAACTCTTTGATAAAGCATCCAGTCATTTCTGATTTACCTGTGTTGTTAATCTAGATGGCATGGTTACTATATTGTTTTCCTTAAAGATATGCATATCTTTGTTCAGGATATTAATAAAAAATATTCAGGTGGTCTCTCTGAATCAGTAGGACTTCCCGTGCTATCAAATGGATGAGCAGAAAAAAGTCAAGTTCCTGAGATGCTCTAATACGGCTTTTCTCCCATTCCCCTCCTGTGAGGATTGAACTACAGAGTCGGTCTGAAACCTGCAGCGACAAGTCCAGCAAAGCTAAAAGCTGATATACAGTGAGCTCTTGCTTGGGTCCTACAGAGCTTTACATGCATGGCTTCTGTTAATCCTCTCAACAACTTCATCTACTGCGTAGAGGTAGATGCTATTTGTGTGTCACAGTTGAGGAGATGGGGGCTTAGGGAGACTCTAGAACTTGCCCTAAGTCACATATGGAGCCAGGATATTACCTGTATTTCAATTCTGAAACCTCTATTTCACATCTATGCACATCAGTCTAGCTGTTGAGATATTTTCAGTGACTGTACAAAGCAGAACAAAGTCTAGAGATTAAATAGACTCACAACCCAGCCCATGCTCTTAATTTCGTATTTAGATCACAAAGAAGTAGTAAAGACAATAGGAAAATTTCAGTGGAGGAGCCAAAGCTCCCAATTCCACATAATTCCATGACGGAAGAACAACCTCCCCTAACTCACTTGTTTCCATGGTTATTTCAGGTAGAAAGAAAAATGGTGGCAATTTTTACTTCATCTCTGCTTGAAGTCCCTCTGAAGATCCTGCAGGAAAAGAGGAAAAGATTGAATGTTAGATTGGTTTTGTGTTACCCAATAATGCAACAAGTATAGAAATGTGAACTCTGCCAGCAGTCCAGAGTCCAGAGGCCACCCAATCACTTCTTTTGCTCAAATCTTCCTCCAAAGAGGAGTTACGTGACAGGCAATGCTCGGGGACTAAGAAACGAGGGAATAAGAGAAATCCCACTGTGTTTCCAGTCCTGTTGTGGGCAAAGCTCTCTGTGTTTAGCTGCTTTCAGCAGAAGGAGAATATAAGAGGCACTCTTGGGCTTCCCTGGTGGCGCAGTGGTTGAGAGTCCGCCTGCCGATGCAGGGGACACGGGTTCGTGCCCCAGTCCGGGAAGATCCCACGTGCCGCGGAGCGGCTGGGCCCGTGAGCCATGGCCGCTGAGCCTGCGCGTCCGGAGCCTGTGCTCCGCAACGGGAGGGACCACAACAGTGAGAGGCCCTTGTACCGCAAAAAAAAAAAGAGGCACTCTTCATATTACACTGGTGTCATTAGGAAACCTGAAAGCTGATGGGGAGGGGGAATGGGTTGGTCCTAACTGCTCAGTCCAGTGGAGCTTAGCTTGGAGAAAAGAAAAAAAGGAAGCAGTGCTTCCAAGGGCACACCGGCTCAGCCAGACTCTTAAAAGAGCATTAAATTTGACATTGGCTACTGCAAAAACAGTACCTACAATGGGTGCCTGAGTAATAGGCGCTCAATGAGTATTATTTAAGGGGTGGGTGAAATAGGCTTCCTTTAGAATGTTCTGTGTAACTGGGCTAAGAATGATAATGAGGCAGCCTCAGAGCTCAGTGGAATTAATGGTGAGATTGATTAGTGATGTCTGCCATGACATGCAATAGGGAAGTGGTAGCTTAAAGAGGAAGTCTCTGCCACATTAAGATTTCCTTCTTTAGTGCAGTGGAAGTATCACCTTAAATCACGGACTTGTGTCCTCCAAACCTAAATATGGAAATGGCAAAGAGAAAAAAAAGAGCAGAAGGGGAAGAGTTGTTGAGGAGGAAAAGAATTAGAAACAACATGAGGGACAAATGGTAATAGAGAAAAGAAATAAAATGGTCGAGTTGGCCAAATTCCGGCATATTTATTGGGAATATGTAGAATTTCACGTGGGCCTTCTGTTGGTTTTTTTTTTTTTTCTCACAAGATGAAAAGGAATCAAGAAACCACTGTGTTCTGACTTTTGTGGTCAGGACATAAACAGTCCTGCTGAGAAGAATAGTCTCTGAGGAGAAGGAGCTGACAAAGCAGTTCTCAGAGCATTAGGTTAGCAATCAACTGTTCAGAAAAGAAAATATCGTCCCGTTGTTACTGATTCCTCCTGGATTTGCCAGAACCAAGTTTATTCCAGAGTCTTTGAGAGTCATAGTTCTTTGATCCATTTAGGGACTATTTGTTAGATTTCAGACTCTTGCTAAATCCAGTTTCCTAGATTCCTGCTAAAAATAAGCAAGGGGATGGTCCCTGCAAACACAGCCAAACGTTCCTCCCTATTTCAGACCACAGGTGAAATGCAGAAGTAGGGAACACCTGGACCAGCTCCAAGCCCACACAGAACTGAACCTCAGACATGAATCATGGTTTGGCTCTGCATGAGCTGGTGTCAGAAAGCACGTGCTCAAACTGAGAAAGAAAGCAGATGTGGGACTTCCCTCTTGCCTCTTTTTGGAGGAAGTGAAATCACTCTTTTGCAACACAGATGCATAACTTTTTTTTTTTTTAACATCTTTATTGGGGTATAATTGCTTTACAATGGTGTGTTAGTTTCTGCTTTATAACAAAGTGAATCAGTTATACATATACATGTGTTCCCATATCTCTTCCCTCAGGTGCATAACTTTTGTAGAAAAGTTGCCTTTTCCAAAGTTTAGCTTTTAGACACAAGCCCTTGAGAGTGGCCATTTGGAGAGTTTATGCGGTTGCCTGTGCCTTTCAGGACAAGAAAAAGTGGAAGAAATTGCTGGTGAGCAGAGTAAAGCAAGACAAGAATGGGTGAAATGCTCTGGTCAAACTCTTGGAGGTCGATTCCTCCTATGTGACCATTATGAGCACCAATCGCTGCTGATGGCATATGCAAATTTAAGTTGAGCCGAAATTCCCATTTGCACTTCTTCTTTCATTTTTTCCCCATGAATTGCAAAGAGAACTTCCTTGAGCACAGCAAACACAGTCATAGGCTTTGGATCATCTCCAAATGATATATGGAATATGGAAATTCCAGAAATATTTGGTTTCTTTTGTTTTTTAAATGTATATTTGCTGCTCACTTTTCTGAGTGCAAAAGTGATGGCTACCCATCCCTGTGTTTGGTACTTGGTAGATTCTCAATAAAAATTTGTTAAATGAGTAAAAACATGCTTATTGTTGAAAACTCAAAATGTAGAGAAGAGTGGAAAAAATTTTAATAATTCATAAAACCTACCTACTAGATATAATTACTGTCAATGGGTCCGTTGGTGTATATTCCTCTAGTTATATTTGTACATGGTTGAGGTCATATTGAATGTATGTCATGCCTTTTTCACATAACATTATGGCATAAGAATTTCTCATGTTATTAAAATTGTTTGAAAATATAATTATGATGGCTGTAAAATATTTTGTCATATGGATGTAATACAACTTCACTCTTTCTTGGCTCTTTTAGTCATTTTCAATCTTTTTTGCTATGATAAAAGTGAAGAGGAAGGCTGTCCAAATGTAAATGACAATGACTAAGTGTTTAGAGATATAGGAACACCTGAATATAGAATTATCTATATTCACCTTGTTTGTATTTTCACTGAAGAAGAGCGAAGTCTCATCAGGATCTATTAAAACCAAAACAAAAAGTAAGAAATTGTCAGCAGGTCTTCATAACAATGTAAGTGAGTTTTCTAATTCTGATGAACTAGCCCTGAAAGAGTTTGAAGAGAAGTATTTGGATATTTCAACAGACTTACTGGAAGTACTCAAGGGCTTTCAACTCTAATTTTTCTAATTCTAGCATCACTCTACTGAGCTATAAATTTATAACTAACTGATTTATAAATTAACCAGAGGCTTGCTTCTCTAGCCAAGTAGAAAATGGACACTGGTTCATAAATTAATCCCTCTTGAAAGTAAGTGAATTCCCCAGAGCATGATAACTGAGGCATGAATAGACCCAGAATGTGGTATTTCTGGGTTCACAGAATACTATCAAGGTTTTTTTTAAAATTTATTTTATTCAAGTATAGTTGAGTTACAATTTTATGTTAATTTCTACTATACAGCAAAGTGATTCAGATATCTATCTATCTATCTATCTATCTATCTATCTACCTATATATAGATATATAGATAGAATATATATATAGAATAGATATATAGATATATAGATATAGATATAGATATAGATATCTCTCTCTATATATAGATATATCTATATATATAGATATATCTATATCTATATCTATATCTATATATATAGATAGATATATCTATCTATCTATATAGATCTATCTATATAGATATCTATATATCTATATATATAGATATATCTATATCTATATCTATATATCTATATATCTATAGATATATAGATATATCTATAGATATATAGATATAGATATAGATATATATATATAGATATATATATAGAATATATATATTCTTTTACATATTCTTTTCCAATATGGTTTATCACAGGATACTGAATATAGTTCCCTGTGCTGTACAGTAGGACCTTGTTGTTTATCCATCCTATATATTATAGTTTGCATCTGCTAATCCCAAACTCCCAATCCATCCTTCCCCCACTCCCCCTCCCCCTTGGGAACCACAAGTCTGTTCTCTCTGTCTGTGAGTCTGTGTCTGTTTCATAGATAAGTTCATTTGTGTCGTATATTAGATTCCACATATAAGTGATATCATATGGTATTTATCGTTCTCTGTCTGACTTACCTCACTTAGTATGATAATCTCTAGGTCCATCCACGTTGCTGCAAATGGCATTGTTTCATTCTTTTCATGGCTGAGTAGTATTCCATTGTATGTATGTACTGCGTCTTCTTTACCCATTCATCTGTCAATGGACATTTAGTCTGTTTCCATGTCCTGCCTATTGTAAATAGTGCTGCAATGAACATTGGGGTGCGTGTATCTTTGGAATTAGAGTTTTCTCCAGATATTTGCCCAGGAGTGGGATTGCTGGGTCATATGGCAGCTCTACATCAAGGTTTTAATAACTAGTGGTGCTCAGCCTGTGAAGCTAGGCAACTGGCCTCATTATTTCTGAAAACACTTGTCAGCTGCATCAGTGACAATCTGTGGTAATTCAGTTGCTTGAAACCTTCTTTCCAGAATGCATACAGGTGACCTGTACATTGAACCATGACTTTTTCAGTCTCAGCACTGCCTCCGTTTCACGGTATGGTTTACGGAGCCATAAGGGTGAAACTGGGAGTTTCCATTAACTCCTCTGGATTCCCTGGTTCCCACTAAGTGTACTAGTTGTCCCACAGAATTGACAGAGCTGGGCTTCAGTTAAACCTCGTTCTAGATCAATGGGCCTGGAAACACTGCTCTGAATTATGGGGTTTAATAGACTTAGCATTAGCGTACAGAAACAAATTCAGGAAATTATCTTCTCCTAATAATATAATAAATGAATTGTTGCTCTAAAAAATTGAGTAATGAAGAGCCCCATTCATTTTTACGCACCTATCCTGGTTACATGCACTTAACAATGGAATGAAAAAATTAAAGTTATAGTAGTAGGTACCAGCTTATTGCCAACTGTACACACAGGAAAAGGAAACTGGTATTGAAGTCCCAGGAGAGAGTAGTCAGGGAAAAGCTGAAACATCAAGAGAGGGAACAAAACCAAAGCTTTCTTTCAAAGCTAGAAAACTCTCCTGGGGGTAACAGCAAAGTGTGTGGTTACAGTTTTTCTGAGTGCCCACTGCTGCTGCAGAGTAACCAGCCCTGGGGGAGGTGGGGGGCAGTTAGGGTAGTTAACTGGTAAGGGTATAGGGCTAAGTTTGCATATCTAGTACAACACAACTTTTTCAAAGTCCCGATTGACCTTAATATTCCAATCGACTCTCATTTTCCCATTTTGCGATTAGATTAGCCTAAAGAGGAACTAGTGGCTTTAGGAGAACTGCTGAACTTTCTGTTTCAGCCACGGCTTTCTTTCCCATCAGCTCAGTCTGCCCCAAGCTTGCTGGCTGCTACTTGGTGCTAGTGTGTCAGGCTGGGGCTATCTGAGCCATGAACAGCGTAAGGGGTGCCGTGCTTATCTGGGCAGTGGCAGCATGGGCTAAAATGAACAAACCTCTGGGAGACACAGATGAGGATGGATTTCAAAAATGCAAGAATGCCTTAAAACTACCTGTTCTGGCAGTCTTACCTGGAGGCGGCTGGGATAACCTGCGGAATGTGGACATGGGACGGGTGATGAACTTGACTTACACCTACTGCAGGACCACAGAGGATGGACAGTACATCGTCCCTGATGAGGTCTTTACCATTCCCCAGAAAGAGAGCAACCTGGAGATGAACTCAAAAATCCTGGAGTCCTGGGAGAATTACCAGAGTAGCACCTCCTACTCCATCAACATGGAGCTGTCCCTTTTTTCCAAAGTCAACGGCAAGTTCTCGCCTGAGTTCCAGAGGATGAAGACCCTTCAGGTGAAGGACCAAGCTGTAACTACCCAGGTTCAGGTAAGAAACCTGGTCTACACAGTCAAAATCAACCCAGATGCAGAGCTAAGCTGGGGGTTTAAGAAGGAGCTCATGGACATCTCTGAGCGTCTGGAGAAAAACCAGACGCGGATGGCCACCTACTTGGCGGAACTGCTGGTCCTCAACTATGGTACCCATGTCATCACCAGTGTGGATGCAGGGGCTGCTCTCATTCAGGAGGACCACATCAGATCTTCCTTGCTCCAGGACAGCCAGAACAGCCGCAGTGCAGTGACAGCGTCCGCTGGAATCACCTTCCTAAACATCGTGAACTTCAAATTTGAGGAGAACCACACCTCACAGAACGCCTTCACCAAGAGCTACCTCTCCAACCGAACCGACTCCAGGGTGCAGAGCATTGGAGGGCTTCCTTTTTACCCAGGCATCACCCTCCAGACCTGGCAGCAGGGCATCACCAACCACCTGGTGGCCATGGACCGAGCTGGCCTGCCTCTGTATTTCTTCATCAACCCTGACAGGCTGCCTGACTTGCCAGGACCCTTGGTGAAAAAGCTGTCTAACACAGTGGAAACTGCCGTGAGACGCTATTACACGTTCAACACCTACCCCGGCTGCACAGATGTCAACTCGCCCAACTTCAATTTCCAGGCCAACATGGATGATGGCTCTTGCGAGGGGAAGATGACCAATTTCTCCTTTGGCGGGGTTTACCAGGAATGCACCCAGTTCTCAGGGAATGAGGTTGTCCAACTCTGCCGAAACTTGGAGCAGAAGAATCCACTCACTGGCAATTTCTCCTGCCCCTCTGGCTACACCCCAGTCCAGCTGCTCTCCCAGACCCACGAGGAGGGTTACAACCACCTGGAGTGTTCCCGGAAGTGTACCCTCCTTATCTTCTGCAAGACGGTGTGTGAAGATGTCTTCCGGGTGGCCAAAGCAGAATTTAGGGCTCTTTGGTGCGTGGCCAGTGGCCAAGTACCTGAAAACTCAGGACTACTCTTTGGCGGCCTCTTCAGCGATAAGAGCATCAACCCTTTGACAAATGCACAGTCATGCCCAGCTGGCTACTTTCCGCTGAGACTTTTTGAAAACCTCAAGGTATGTGCCTCTCAGGACTATGAGTTGGGATATAGGTTTTCCGTCCCGTTTGGCGGGTTCTTCAGCTGTGCAGTCGGGAACCCCTTGGTGGACTCTGTCATGTACAAAGATTTAGGGGCACCTTCTCTAAAAAAGTGTCCGGGGGGTTTCAGCCAACACCTAGCCCTCATCAGTGACGGGTGCCAAGTGTCTTACTGCGTCAAAGCCGGGCTTTTTACAGGAGGGTCTCTGCCTCCCGTCAGGCTCCCACCTTACACCCAACCACCCCTCATGAGTCAGGCTGCCACCAACACTGTCCTAGTGACTAATCTTGAGACTGCAAGCTCCTGGATTAAAGATTCCCAGACCCACCAGTGGAGGCTCGGGGAGCCTCTTGAGCTCCGCAGGGCCATGAAGGTCATCCATGGGGATGGTAGTGGTCTGTCTGGAGGGGCGGCAGCTGGGGTCACACTGGGGATCACCACCGTCCTGGCAGCTGTCATTGCCCTGGCCATCTACGGCACCCGGAAGTACAAGAAGAGGGGATACCAGGCGGTCCAAGACGAGAGGCAGAGTTTGGTTACAGACACGGCTGTGAATGGAGATGCCCTTGACCAAGAACAGGTGCAGAGTCCAGCCTAGGCTCTCCCAGGAAACTATTTCTCTCGTCTCCGGCCAGAGCTTCAAACATGTCTTTCATTTTTTCTTTCCACTTCTGCTTTCCTAAGTATTGATGTGGTAAATGCAACAAAAGGCAGGTATAACTTTGGAACTTTCTTAGGTCTTTGGGCCAGAAAATGAATAGAGCTACGTGGACAAAATTGTGGGAGAAGTTGGAGAACAGTTGTGACTTTTTAAGCAAAGGTCCTCCTGGAGCCTAAAACACTAGGGAGGTGTCTTTTCTCTACCTGCGTCAGTAAGTATCTTCACCTGAATGCCCATGTGTAAAAAGAGAGGAGGGAGAATGTTGATATTTGAATCTGAAGACGCGTTTAATCTGAGGTCAGCCATGGTTTCCAATTCATGAGCTCTAAGAATTTATGCCTTTACGTGTTACCCTCCCACTATTTTGTGTTTTTAAAAAGCTGTCTGGATTTCATACTCCTGGAGGCGGACAGAGCCCCCAGAAGACACAGGAGGTCCTGCTTGACTATTGCTTTTCAGCTTTGAGGGCTCTGAATTGATGAACTGTGTCATCTCCTCTGGGTCCTCTCAACATCATCTGAACCGAGAGATGGTGCCTATACTAGGCCCACTTTCTCCACCTTCACCACAGTTAAGACTTACAGAGACCAGGCCACTCTTGGACTTCAGACTAGGGTCATAAAGTCCTCAGAAAACATTTTAACATATAAACTTCTATTAAGAGGCCAAGGGAGAAGGGATGGTTTGGAGACCAGGAGTGAGTGAAGAAAGGGTAAAAACTAGGAAAGATTCTGGTGCTCATGGGAAATTGAAATTCTTACCCACAGCCAACTACTTGGTTTTGTCCTCTTAGCTCATCATAAATGGGCAAAGAAAGGAGCTGCAGGTTTGGATAGATCAAGCATTACCATCTCATTTTCTGTTACCAAGGTACAATCCCTTTCTCTTCCATGGATGGCCATCCCCCCTTCAGGTCGTCCCCATCACATGCACACACACCCTCAAACACACACACACCACCTTCCAACAAGAAGTCTGCATTTTTCTGGGGGTGGGAGACAAGAAAAACATAAGAAGTCAAAGTAAGCCCATACCTAAGTATCACTTCATCCCTAAAACCTAAACAGAGTAAAAATTACCAATTAGGTACCCTACCCTTATTTTTTTTTTTCCAGCAGAAAGGGGGTTGACATGATCAAATCAATTCTTTTAAATGAAACGAAAAAGCCATCCAACGTCATTTGTGACACATTTATTTCAGTTCCAGGCTGACTTCCCCGGGTCATGTAGCATGATACACGATTGTTACTTGGAAGTTGGCGCTTTGCCCAATTTAAAAACAGTGTCACCTAATTGTAATTATTAGGGTGAATCTGTTAATATTCTTCTGCAACATTTTTTAGTTACATATTTCCTCACCAAATCAAATGTCATTGCTGAGTTATCTTTTATGAAGGATAATTTGTCCTCATTAACATTCACAGTCAAGAGTTTAGGCTTATATTAGGTCCTCCTTCGGAGTAGCTTGAAGCATCCCAGACTGTGGGGAGATGGGAGGGGGCGTCACACATTCACCTCTCACTGTGCTACAGGGAAGTGATTCACAGAATTTGAGTCGTGCTCTCAGCCAGAGACATCGATTTCTACAACCTCTCTACCAAACCCCTGCTTCTTAAGCATTAAAATGTTCTCCTTAAGCTCTGGGTGTTTTGTGGGTATGTTTCAGCCAAGCTAACCACTTTCCTGCCAATACTGACTTCCCCGTGAATTCTTTGAAGATTACTGAGTCAGAGAGACCAAGTATAGCTAAAGCCTCCCAGACTTTTTTTTTAAAGAAGATGTTGGGGGTAGGAGTTTATTCATTAATTTATTTATTTTTGCTGTGTTGCGTCTTTCGTTTCTGTGCGAGGGCTTTCTCTAATTGTGGCAAGCGGGGGCCACTCTTCATCGCGGTGCGCGGGCCTCTCACTATCGCAGCCTCTCTTGTTGCGGAGCACAGGCTCCAGACGCGCAGGCTCAGTAGTTGTGGCTCACGGGCCTAGTTGCTCCGCGGCATGTGGGATCTTCCCAGACCAGGGCTCGAACCCGTGTCCCCTGCATTAGCAGGCAGATTCTCAACTTCACCAACTTATATTTCTAAAAACGTTGCACATAAATATGCGTCCAAATGTGTACTTAAGGAATACTCTGTTCGACTGTTCCTCCACAGGAAATCAGAATGAGGGAGTCTGTGGCGTACAGTCATCAATTCACTTTACAAATCAGAACCTCCCTGCGGGGTTCACAGGCTCCGTTTTCAGAATCCTGCTTTCCTGACCGGCTAGCTCAGGCTGGCATCTGTGGAAACACAAACCACACTCCACAGACGATCAGAAATAGAGACACATTTGGGTGACAAAGGCGGCTTTGCAATTGCATTTTATTTTTGTGATCTCATTTGTATCGAGATGATCAATACTAAACATGTATTTGAAAAACAACAGCCTGTAAACTATTGAAACATACACGATAGTGTAGTCAGGTGAAGGGAACTTTAAGAAGCAAACGTTCATGGCTTTTAAGACGGTCTTTCCCCCGCAGTTTCACTTACGTACTTCCCCTGTCACATGGTCTGTTCCTTTAGAGGAACAAGAAATCAAGCTAGGTAACTTGGTCAAACGTGCGGGTAGAAAAGATGTGAAAAAATTAGAAAAAGGGACTCTCCCGCTCAGTGGAAGGGCTTGTGGTTGCTTACGGACTGAGGGAGGTCACCCCAATGCCTCACAGGCCGGTGTACTGGTCTACAGAAAGCAGGTTGACGGCAATTTTGTGGTTGTTCATTTACCATTTATTGTTCTGCACATACACCTCATGAGCACCAGGTGGCGATGTCCTCTCACAGAGCAACACCAAGGACGTCAAAAGACGCTGGTTTCAAACAATGATTTGCGACAGGACATTCACCTGCCCTCTCCCAGACCCACCTTCTCCCCACTCCCCATCAATGTCAGTGGCCACAAACAAGGAAAGAGGACAGGGTCCTTTCTTGTACCACACGGGACCTTGCCCCAATCCTCTCACGCCCACAACAGTGCAATACCAGGACGAGCACTTTTGACCAAGTATAAAACCACAGAGAAGTCCAAGCTTTACAAATGGGGGACGAAAACACAAAGGCACACACAACTACACATACACAATTCATCTTTTAAGGGATGAGCATATAACAAGGTTTGTCTCCAATCCCACGTGTCATCCCTGGAGACTCAGGAAGGGAGAAACTAGGCTGCTGGTGCTAAGACCATGAAAGGAAAGGCATGAAATTCCCTGCACGGGGCAGGGAACACAGCAGGGCTTCCGCTGGGAGAACTTCCTGTGTCAAAGGGATGGACGCACAGGGCCTCTGCTGGAGGGGGTTCTCACCGAACCCGAGACTGTACCTTTCCCGGTTGGCACAAGAGAGAGGGCAAAGGAATGCCTCCCGCCTTGCCTGACACAGTGTTAGAAAGGAAGTTGAAGATTCCTTCTTCTGAGAAGGTCCCACAAATAGAGCAGCATGAGGATGAGGTAGTCCCTACTGTGCATCCTTAGAGAGCAAGAGACACGGGGCGCCGATACCATCAGCGCCCTGGGGGGGAAGGCTTGAAGGTATGAAGATGAACTCTCAAAGGGGTATTGCCCCTGGCACACTGCCTGCCTTACATGTTCCCTGCATCCTCTTTCTGCTCCTGGCCGCCCCCTTCTCCACCCACACCTTCTTCTTCCTGATCCAGGGAAATCAATCTCTCCCCATGGCCCTCTGCCGGTTGTCAAAGCATTCTTCTTTCTTTCCCGTCTCCTACTGCACAGCTCTATCTACCCGCCGACGCTCGGTCTGTTTCCTCGTCCCCTGTGGGTGAGGAACCCAGGGGATACTTGACAAGGGTGCTGACTGAAGGTAGGGATGGTACGAGGCTTATAACGTGGCTCATCTCTGGCACGGCGTAGCCTTAGCCTGGCAAAGGGCATGGACGTGACATCAAAAGCTGCAGGGACGTCTCTTCCGTTGAGTTCAGATGTTTCCT
Organism: Globicephala melas; assembly: GCF_963455315.2. Classification (NCBI taxonomy): domain Eukaryota; kingdom Metazoa; phylum Chordata; class Mammalia; order Artiodactyla; family Delphinidae; genus Globicephala; species Globicephala melas. The sequence continues at coordinate 11,013,733 of NC_083321.1, forward strand.
TCCCCACTGTGGCAGGAAACTGCCCCATGGTGCGGTGAACTCAGGCCCTGGTCTGCTGGTGAGATAAATGACTGATGAGAGAGACTGGAACTCAGCCAGCAGGAGCCATTCCTCCTGTCAGAGCTCCCTCTGCTGGAGCCGATTAACACCCCTATAGCCATTTGGAAAAGGAGGGGAGCGTGACCCAGAAGCTGGGTGACACCCAGGTGAGCCCACTGGCCACCCGACAGTCAAAACGTCTGCAGGCGTTTGGAGCAAGCAGCTCGGAGCCCGCTCTCAGAAAAGCTTGGCTTCTGCTTCTAACTTAAATACCAGTTTTGAAGGTTCTTCCGTTTCCACCTTTCTAGCATCGAAAACCTTCCACATACTATGAAATATATATGCATATATATACGTCAAATCCCCAAACGTGAGGTATATAAAATCAAATTAGAATCCAGAGGAACTTCCCCCAAACACGTAGTTCAAAGAACCCACTTTCAAAGGGAGGGTGGGGTTTCCCTTCTTGGTCCCCCTTCTCTCCTCCCTGACACACAATCCCTTCCTTAACGGGAGCTGAAGGGAATGTCAGGGAGGGGATAGACAGGGTCTTGGGACACAACCCAGACGCAGGTTGGACTGGACCCTAATGTGGCCCCAATCCTGCTGGGAATGGGCTAGGGTCTCCCTCACGCTCTGGGTCATCCTGTAATCGACGAAGGAGGTGAGGGGCCCAGCACCACCTCCGGGCTCTGGTTAGCAAGTGTGCACGGAGACAGAGTGAAGCCCTTGTCGTCTGGCTCAGATCTCATCTTGAAAGAGATATACAAAGGGGTCAGTCCTGCCCTCACCTTACACATCTTCCCAAGCATAGTTCTGTCTTCTTCTGGGTCCAAGTTTCCTATGGGATGGGCTGGCAAAGGGTGAAGAAAGTCAAGGGCCCCCAGCCTGGCTGTTTCATCCCCATCAGAATGGGGGTTTGACATCTTGCAAAACAGAGTGTGAGAACACGACGGGACCCTCCACCAACCTGGCCCAGCAGTGCACACACGCGCACACACGCACATGCACATACACATATATGCACGCACACAGATGGCACAGAGCCCAGCCTGGGCTCCACTCACAGTGACTGGATGAAACTCATGGAATCTTTGAGCCGGTCTGGGATGAGTTGGGAAGAAGGCTATGGGCTCCTCTCCCTGAGGACTGTTCAGATGCTAAGTTGGATGCAGGCTCGGATCTGATCAGAGAGGGGCCGGAGACATCGTGGGATGCGGCCCCAGAGAGGAACCCCAGAGCCTATCCATCTGTATGCCTCTTTGGACAGGTCAAAGGTGGGAGGAGGAGGGAGGGCCCAGAGAAGCCAGGGCGATGATGAGAGCTGAGCCTGCTCCCGGGAGCCTGTGCCACCCTGACCCTCTTGGCGAGACGTGCTTCCTTGCTGTACACCGAGGCACGGATTTCTGACGTCACAGCAGTTTCACGGTTCACCACTTTGCCCCCCAGTCTTGCACAGTGAGAGCCCCTCACCTCCAGCGGAGGAGAGAAAAGCAGAAACTCCGCTCTCGAAGCAGAGTGGAAGCAGCAAGAAACCGGCTGAGGCATGAACCTCCGGCTTCACAAGGCCAGGATAAGGAGTGCCCATACCCTAAGCGTGCTGCCCGCGCCCCCTGCTTAGGGGGGTGAGGGGGGTCCCTGCCTACCCAGCACCGAAAACTCCATGGGAACAGACTGAGGATGGCCCTCATCCCACGTCCCCTTTGCGTTGGATGAGGTTTGTGGATGACACCAACCACCTTATTCATTCTGACTGCTCCCCCCAGCCTGGGGCTGGGAGGGATGGGGGGTGGAGGCAGGACAGGAGGGGAGACAGGGTGTTGGGAGGGCATGGCACCAACTTCCACCTTGACTCTCCCCACTTCCTGACCTGTGGTCCCACGGCCTCTCCCACCCCAAAGCCCCTCCGGTTCAGTCCTTCTCCTGGGCAGTACTGTCCTCAGAAATGCCCTGGGCAGCCAGTTCAGCCAGCACGTTATCCAGGTAATTGGCATCTGGGTAGCCGTGGCCAGTGAGATTAGAGCCAAACTCTGTCTTGTGATGGACCTCATTCCAGATGACGGTATCTGACTCGCCCGTGGTGCTGGACGTACCGATGGCAAAGATGAGACGGCGATCCCAGGCCACAAGCAGCAGCTTCAGGACCTAAGAGAGAAGGCAGGAGATTAGAGTCAGGCATTCGGTGGTGGTCAAAGACTATCCCTTGGGAAGTGGAGAGTCCTCCCAAAGGTCCTAGCCCCTCCTGCATCGTGATACCCTAAGTAGCACAGTGAATAGAAAGGGATTTGCAAATGGAGTCAGGGACCTGCAGGTTAAGTCTTGACTCTGTCGTTGACTAACTGTGTGACCGTGGACAAGTTACATCACCTCTCTGAACTTTCATTTCCTTACTTATAAAACGGCAATGGTACACTTTACCCCTGAAGGTTGTGCGCAACCTAGGGAGTACTATGTGAAAAGCACTTTCACAGTAGTGCTTGGCACACCTACTCAACAAATGCTAGGTGCGAGCATCATAGCTGCATTTTAAAAGCTGGGATCTAGGCATCCAAGGCACTTATGATCTGAGATCTTCTGAGCTATGCCCTCCCCCACTGCCATCACCACCACCTGAATGTGGTATTAATTGATCCACAGCTAAAGTTGTGGAATATCTCTCCAGGGACATGGTGGAAGCGTTTTGACCTCTTCCAGGCTATTTCATATTTATTTTCTCATCTGATCCTCACAGTCACCCTTTGAGGCAGGTCTGGCAGGTACTAATATTATCTCTGTTTTATAGGTGAGCCTCAGAGAGGTGTTAGGGCTTGCAGAATGTTCTAATTCAGCTGCATTAGAAAAATCTTTGTTAAGATGAATGCCTGACACCCTGACCAGCATGAAGAAGGCACCCGATTAAAATGCACTGGGTTCAAAACTGAATGACTATAACCACGGTGCGAGCTGGAGGTGGGGAATCTTAAGAGTAATAAGAGTAGCAGGCTCTGAAACTAAGAGTTACCATTTCCTGAGTGTTTACTTACTAATGCCAGGCACTGGGTCATGTAATGGTTATAATAATTGGCCAAGACAGGATACTCATTATCCCTTCTCTGCAGAAGAGGAAACAGGCTCAGAAGACAAAAGATTTGCCTTGATCACAGCTAGAAAGTGCCAGAGGGGGCCTTGGCTTCAGGACTGCTTGACTTTCCCATCCCTGCTCTCAGTCATGTCTCTGTTGACTCTCAGGTGGGGGTCAGTATAGATTTCACGGAGGAGGCTGCTTCTGAGCTGATCTCAGAGAGAGGGGAGGATGTGAGGTATATTAATAGAGTAGGACGTAGAGACACTGGAAACACATATCATCCAAGGCACGGATAATTGAGATTGCTGCCACCACGCTGGGCATGTTACAAACGCGACCTTCATTTAATTCTTACAACATCCTGTCCGTACAGCTAGAAGCGATCACCATTCTTTTATAGATTAAGTCAACTTCACGTCAGTTCCCACAGCTGGTAAACGGCAGAACTAGGATTTGAACCCAGGCTCGTCTGGCTCCAAAGCCCACGCTCTTATTACTTTGCTCTGCAAAGGAGCCCAAGGTTAGCATCGGGGAACGGCAGACAGGAGGGATAAGGGTGAGGAATTGGCGAGAGGGGACCCACACTGTAGTAGGTCTTGTATATCAAGCAGAGAAGATTGTCCTTGTGAAGAAGGAAGGGAAAGCCATCCTAACAATTTTGTATTGTTTTCTCTCGCTTTATTTCAGTTAAGCAAGGAGAGTGATGCCAGAAACTGTGTTTCAGGATTACTATTCTGGTGACAGATAACTAGGTTGGCGGTGGCAGGATTAGAAAAGGATGCAAGCGGTTTGGAGGGCGGTGCAGGGAGAAATCTGAGCTTCAGGGCCAGAGTCCGAGATGTTCTGTGTCCAGTTTGGTCCCAGGGGTGCCGAGTATGTCATTAACATGAAGAGGGAGGCCTGGCAGAGGAGCAGCTCTCGGCAAGAGGATTCTAATTTTGACGGCAGGACTTGATGGTGGAGACGTTTAGCCAGCTTTAGCCAGCAGTTGGAGCTGTAGATCTCGAGCGTAGAGACGTGGCTTTTCAGGGTGAACAGGTATCAGGACTGGCCCTGCCTCCTAATCTGGGGACACTGAACTGGGCACCTCTTCAGGATGACATGGTTGATTCTCTTATGGTCCCGAACTATCTGATTCTTCCCCTCTGAGAGACTACAGCCACACTCTTTGCTATGAGCCACACTCTTTGCCAAGGGGTCTCTCTGTAGGCAGGGCACCAGCTCCTTGTCTGGCTTGTCCGTGACTTGCTGGGGCCTATGAAAGGTGAGTGGGAGTAACAAGCTTCCAGGAGCAGCTTTAATGGGATTGTACACTCCTGCTTGGATTCTCTCTTGGGAATCTGCCTCATTCCATGGGAAGGGGATGGGCCACGGAAGGGCTGCTCCTTTGACCTGGATTCCAGAACAGGAAGCCACATGGAGCAGATGAAAGCTGACCCACAGCAGCAACTGAGACACAGCCACTCACATGCAAAGTACATGAGAAATAAACAGTGGTTGAAGGAAGCCACTGAGATTTAGGGGTTGTTTGTTACGCAGCGTGACCTAGAGAAAGCTAACAAAGGCACACCTCTTGTTCAATAAATCAACGGTTCTCTTCACTTTTGAGATCAGGGAATGTTTTGAAAATCCAATGATTTTCTGGCCTTATCCACAGGAAAATGAACATGAAATTTTAATTCTAATTTTAGAGTTCATAGAACTGCTGAAGTCTCACCGGGAATCACTAAGAATCCAGAAACCCAGTGATTTTTCCCTCTACCCTTTTGGGGAAAATCAAAGTATTCATTAAAAAATAAATAAGCAAATAAAATTCCACAAATTAAGATCCCTGCCCCAGAGCAGTGCTTCTCAAGCTTTCATACGCTGTCAGGTCGCTTGGGATCTTGTTAAAATGAAGTAGGTCCTAAGGTTCTGCATTTATATCAAACTCTTAGGTCTTGTCACTGGTGCTGGTCCCAGGATCTGCCATTAGACAGCAAAGCTCTAGAGGAAGGATCCTAAAATAGATGAATTATTGCCAGTAAAATCCAGGAGAGGAAAAAGCCAAAAGCCCAGGTCCCACCACCCCGCAAAAATAAAATTCTGAACATATCCATCCTACCTCTAGTTGACTTGACTATGACTTTGCTACGTGGGCATCTAGAGTTACAAGAGACCCAGTTCTGTTTAGGGAGCAAACTTGAGGCCCTAAGAGACAAGAAAATTCCCCAGCCCTTCGCTGAAACCTGCTCTCACCTTTCTCCCCTTCTCGCTGTCTGGAAGGTAACAGTGTCGTGGGAAGCCACGGGCGCTGAAACTTTTCCCAGGATTTGGGTGTTCTGGCCCCTGAAAGCAAAAAAAAAAAAAAAAAGAGAGCAAAGAGCATTTTTCAAAATCTTTTGGATGCAGGGGGTGCAGGCTGTGATTGATTCAAATAATGATGAATACTAATGGCCGCAGAGTCTAGACAGAGAACAGACCCAAACAGCGGTGGGAGTAGCGGTTTAACACATACTCGAGTTCTTGGACCTGGCTGTGGACGCAGAGCTGCTGCCTCCCAGCTGTGTTAGCTGGAGCTGCTCTTCCTCGGGGTGTTAATTCCCCACCCCTTAAATAAGGAAGATGTGGGACGGTTATGAATGTTAAGGCGCACGTTCAGAGCTCAGCAGCTGTTTATCACCCTCATCATCATCTATTCTGGCTCTTTTGTTTTACAAAAGAGGAAAACTGCAGCCCCAGAGGTTAAATGACTTCCGTTATGGTAATGGCTTTGCCAAATCGTAAGCCCAGGTTTCCTGAAGCATACTCTGGACTTTTTTAACCTCTAAACTACTCAGGATAACATAAGTGCCTGTGAGCTTTGAGCCAAGAGCCGTGCGATCAGAATCATCTGAATGATTCTTGGGGATTTTCTCCTTCGTCCTCATGGGTTTTGGTTTGTTGTCTTATTTAACAATATACGTTGGCATATTCACGACTAAAACTCTTCTGACGTTTCAACTGTCATCATCCAATACCCCTATTAAGCAAGCGGTCTCAAGCCACCAGGTGGGAAAGAAACTGAAGCAGAATTTAGCCAAAAACAAGGCTTCCTAATCAGGGTTCAGATTGGTCTGCAGGTCCCTTTGAGAAGCTCATGAAAAATGAGGGATTTTCTCCCAGTAACAATGCACGTATTTTCCCCCTACACACAATATCTACAATTTCTGAGCACCCCTGGCCCCCCTCAGAGTCTGTGAAACCCTGTTTTAAAATCCCGTCTAGATGAAGCCGATATAATATTGATAATTCCACACAGCTCCTGGTACAAGCTCTCACACCGTAGATCAGTAACCGCATCCTGGCTGAACAAACAAATGAGCGAGTGAATGCAGGAATGAATGAATGAGTGACAAAACTTCAAGAAAACACAGATTTTCCATTTTCTCTTACTATGGACGACAGTTCCAAAATGATTGAAAAATTATGGGATTAAAACAATCTTTTTTAATAGCGTGTTCCGGATCAGGCATGATTTTGCAAACTGAACAGCATGACGAGTACAGTGGAGTCTCAGAGAAGGGAAAGATCACAGAAAACGGAAAGAGGCAACAGTGGCTTCTGGGAGCCGCGGGACTTGAAGGTTCTGAATTTGACATTCTCATGAAATCACATTTACAACATTCCCACGGCCACGGCTGTTTCTAAGCCAGGCTGGACAACTGATGGCCAATTCTCACCACGGTTCTGCCCGCTCCTCTCCTGCCCGGGACTTGCCTGCTATGCGGCCAACACAGACACCTGCTTGGCCAGCCCAGCAAGGCTGTGTGCTCCCCGCACGGTGCTAAGCTCAGCAGTCACGACTCTGCCTTGGTCCCGCTCAGAGTTTCTCCCCCAGAGAATCATCGTCTGCAGGGAAGGCAGAGCTTACAGGGCCTCACTCCTCATGAAAGCCCAAGCCTGTGTGGTCCCTGGGGTCTCCAGGAAGGGACTTTGCCCTGAGGGTTCTGCTACCGACTCTCACGGGTGGTCTACGGAACGGCTGTAAGGACAGTGCAAGGATGCATTTTCTTTGACACAAGCTTGGGCTTTCCTAGGGGAGCCATGGCACCTCCAGAGGCAGCAGGCGGGCACCTCTACACCCTAGTGCAGGCTCCCCGTTCTTTGGTCCTGGAGTCCGGGAACAAAGAACATCCTCCAAAGTGGTTGCCCCACCCCGACGTTGCCCACGTCAGTCTGTCCTACTTCCCCCCGAGGCCATTTGGCTGTTTCTCGGGACTCCCGTACTCTCATTCTTGGCCCTATTATACCCTCCCTGGCAGCCCTAGAATCAACCCAGAAGTCTCACTTGCCCTCACATCCAACCATATCTCCCTGGTCCCGGCCCCTCCCTTTTTCATGACTGGAAGCCAAATTATCACAGTGGTCTCCTAACTGGTCTGTCAGGTCACCCCCGACTCTTTTGCCAGACTGGCCTTCCTAAAGCAGCTTCCCAATCACACGACTTTCCATAATCCTAACCAACGCCCGACCACCTTGAGGGACGCCCCGCCACCAGCCTGTCAAGGAGAACCCACAGCCTTCACCCTGGTGTTGAAGGCCTCCTGACCTGGCCACAGTCCCCTTTCTCTGCCCGCTCTCTCACATCCTCCTTACTCCCTCCTCCTGTCACCTACTTTGGCAAATCTTAACCCAAATTAAACTCTTCCTTATGGGCCTTCCACACCCCCCTTTCTCTCCCTTGGCAACTCTGTTGTGTCCTCCAACTAAAAACACTCTCCTCCATTTCTTCATGTCTTTCCTCTGCTACTGCCCCCAGAAAGTCTCCTCCAACCCTCCAGACGGACAGACGTAGGCCCTGTTCCTTACCCTGACATGTAAGATACTCATTAATGATGGAGACCAGGTACTGAGCACCTTGGTTCTGTACCCTGGACCACAATATGCACATATAAACATTATCACCCATCTTTACAAAACCCCCACACATTAGCTTCCCGGATGTGCAGATAAAGCAACAGGGCTCAGGAAGGTCAAGTGGTCAAGGTCCCCAGATCACCAGCTCAGGAGGAATCAGCCAGGAATTGGAAGCCAGGTCCTGTCAGACTTTGAAGCCCTGTGTTGTCTGTCCGTCCTTCTTCCCAAAGCTTGTATCAGTGGTGCACATCAGTGTTTACTCTATAGTTTAGTGATGTGTATTTATTTCTGCCTGACTGGTTGATACGTCCTTCAAAGAAGAACCATGTTTTTGAATTCAATTTTTTACAGGCTATTACATCTCCCTGTTTTATTTCTTCCTTATGTCACTAGAAGGGGGACTTCAGGGAAGCAAGGACTGTGTCTGTTTTGCTCACCATTCTTTCTCTAGCATCTAGAACACGTCTGGTCCCCTGTCCACACTCAAATATGTGTTAAACAAAAGACAAAATGGAGGAAGGCAAGGAGGAAGGAGGAAAGGAAGGTAAACTGATAAATATTTGTTAAACAAATGAATCCAGTGAACACCCTAAACATCTAGAAAAAGCTTCAACGTGTGAAGGAAGGGACACGTTTGTGTTTACTGCCAGGAAAATTGTTCAATTTGTTCCTTAGGGCTGTCTTTTGAAGAATCACAAGAAATGTCCACAAAAGTCAAGGACTATCTATCAAATTACAAATGCAAATACCATTTGACAAAAAAAAAAAATCCACTTCTAGAAAATTATTCTACAGATATACTCACATGCGTGCAGGGTTATTCATGACAGCATTTTGTTGTAGCAAAAGATTGGAAACAATCCATGTGCCCATCAAATGGAGATGGCTGAATATAAATTATGGTACATTTATACAAGGGATGATTATGCAAAGCTAAGAAAGAATGTGGAAGTTCTCTCTATACTGACATGGAAAGATCTACAGACTATATCATTCATTGAAAATGCAGGGTGCGTCCACGTCCTGGCTATGGTAAATAGTGTTGCAATGAACATTGTGGTACATGTGGGAAGCAGCAACATAGGGAGATCAGCTCGGTGCTTCCACGACCTAGAGGCGTGGGCTGGGGAGGATGGGAGGGAGGCTCAAGAGGGAGGGGACCTAGGGACATGTGTACGCATACGGCTGATTCACTTTGTTGTACGACAGAAACTAGCACAGCATTGTGAAGCAGTTATACTCCAATAAAGATCTATAAAAAAAAGAAAGAGAGTGCAGGGTGCAGAGCAATATGTCTGATATGTCACCCTTTGTGTGAAGATGGGAGGAGTGGATGAAATCTTTGTTGCAAATGCACAAAGAACCCTGAAAGGATATATAAGAAAGTGAGAACAGTGGCAGAGAGTCGGGGAGGGTGAGACTGGGTAGACGGGGGACCAGAGTGGGAAGGAGACTTTTCATAGCATAACATTGTCTTAGCAGCTCTGGCTGCTATAAGAAAATAACATAAACTGGGTGGTTTGTAAACAACAGAAATTCATTTTTCACAGTTCTAGAGTCTGGGAAGTTCCAGATCAAGGTGTCGGCTGATTCAGTGTCTGGTGAGACACCACCACATAAATTGTTTTGTTTCACAGGTTCACAGCTGGAGAGGAATTGGCCTCAGAATGAATTCTACCTTGAGTCTCATCCTATCTAATGTAGATGATATTTAGATAAGACTTTGGACTGAAACTTTAAAGTGGGTGCTGGAATGTGTTAAGACTTGGGGGCTATTGGAATGGAATGAATGTATTTTGTGTGCAGGAAGGACATGAATTTGGGGAAGCCACGGGTGGAGAGCTGTAGACTGAAAGTCTGGGTCCCCCCCCCCATAAATTATTATGTTGAAATCTAATCCCCAATGTGATGGTATTAGGAGGTGTGTGGGGTCCCTTGGTGGGTGATTAGGTTATGAAGGTGAAGCCATCATGAATGGGGTCAGTATCCTTATAAAAGAGACGCCAGAGAGGCTGCTCGTCCCTTCTGCCACGTGAGGACACAGTAAGAAGACGGTGTACAAACCAGGAGGCAGGCTGCCACCAGACACTGAATCTGCTGGCATCTCAACCTTGAACTTCTCAGCCTCCAGAACAGTGAGAAATAAAGTTCTGTTGTTTAAAAGTCATCCAGTCTGTGGGGTTTTTTGTTTGTTTGTTACAGTAGCTTGAATGGACTGAAGACAAACATTTACCTGCAAACATTTGAACTTTAAATGATAAAGGCCAGTGGCTAAGGTGGGCTCACCTGAATGCCAGGGGGGATGCTGTAGATGATTCGGATGGTCTTGCAGTCTGGGTGGCCAGGCAGAGAGTGGGGAATGAGGTGGTACTCCATCTTCCCTGGAGGCTGGGTGCCTGTCTTCACCCCATAAATGGTCTTACAGGTTGGACACTGCAAACTCCCGTCCTGAAGAGACAAGGTCAGAATAGGAAACAGTTTTAGTAATGACCTTCCCACACAACCCCAAAAGGTACCAGAGATAAAGGGCTGGGGTCAGGGGCAAACTGCACCCAAATGAGTAACAGACCTGAGTTGCCCCCCTGCTTGGCCACTGAGGCCATTGAAAGCTGAAGCTTTCTCCAAAATAAGAGGAGGAAACTTCCACACCAACCCCATGCTCCACGCTAAGGGACATGTAAGAGAGACCCCATCCTTCATAAGGAGACCGGGCTTTGCCCTGCATCTCAGGACTCTGATGGGGGGATGGTGGGGGACTCTGGGTACAGTGACGTGAGGGGTCGTGCTTTCACAGCGGGACCTGGTGACGTGTCTTCTGGAAGGATAGGAGGAGAGCTTGGGAGACAGCCTGGACAGTAAATCCTGTTCCCAGCTTGCAAAAAGAAAGGGAGTGAGGAGAAGGAAAGCGTGGGCAGGAAACAACATGTGTACAAAGTGCTGTCACACAGAGGGGACCAGAGCTCTCCAGGACATCCAGATCTCCTCGGGGAAGACTGGGATCCTCTGCGGGGCTATTTAAGGACGTTTCCATTCAAACTCTACTCATTTAAAGGGACAACTTGTATTCAGGGCAATGGAAGTTACTCCGTGTTATCAAAGGATGGGAATCCAAGGCCAGGGGTCCCACTCTCTGTTCTGGCCTTAACTTGCTTCGTGACCTTGGATGAATCACTCCATCCAATAAATTCTCTCTGGGCCTTTTCACCCCGCTTCTCTGTTAGGAAGATAAAAACTGCGTGCTTCAAAGTATTAGTGCAAAAGAGAATAAAGGATAGTGTCTTCAACATTTTTGAAGCACCACGGAAATAAACGCAGGAGTCCTAGATTATTCTTGAATACAGTTATCAAAAAAGGGAATACATCTTCTAAGAAACCTCTTTAAACCCAAAATAACCTCTTCAAGTGCCAAATCCCGATGAAACCTTTTGTCTTAGGGTCAGGAAATTGGGCAAGGGATACAGACACACGTGGTTCACGAATAATTGAGCTCTCTGAGACAGAGAGAGATCCCAAGATCAGCCCTTCGGGAATTTCAACCACAGGGCTATATTAGGATGAAGGGAAAAAACATACAGCCATAATACAAAGGAGATACTAATTTGAATAACAATGCTAACAGCACCCTATAAAGTAGGGATTGTTTTATCTCCATTTTCCAGATGGAAAATGAAATGTCCGGGAGGTTGAAAATCTTGCCCAAGGCCATTTGGCCACTGAGCCAGGGTTTGAGCTTAGGTCTGCTGCCTTTACTCTTTTCCCACAGCAAGAGAAGTACAGAGCAGCTTCTGAGAGCCAAACATTTTTTTGGGTGAATAAGCGGTTGGAGGATATCACAAAAATCTCAGACTCTGAGGCAATCCAAGCTGGGCCTGGAGAAATGAGTAGAATTCAAATTCATGCAGATGGGGAATGAAGGTTCTTCCAGGCATGGGAGAGAACGTGAGAAAACTCAATGGCTTAGGCATTGTAAGCAGAGAGTTATCATCTGAGGACACTCCCAGATTCCTGGAAACCGGCTCTCTTGGACAAGACAAGCATCACGGACAGCCTTCCCCTCCTCGAACTAGGACCCTAAGGGACTTCCAGTTATACCTTGATAAAATCTTCAGTGCTTTTGAAGGGGCGGTGAAAGGTGTTTTGAAATTGTCCACCGAAAATGAATTGTAACTGAAAATCACTAGCCCTGGGAGAAGGAAGGGTGATGGGAAATCCATCCATGCCAGTATGACTGGATACTAACCCCTGGCCCATCGTCATGGACCACTCCCCCCCGGGACTCTCAGGGACAGAAGTCTATACCTTTCAGACCACCACTCAGTGTGGATACAGGGGGAGAATCGGGTAGCATAGACCAAAAGGAAGGTAAAGACATTTTACCAACATCATAATTTCGTGGAAAACTGATCCTGCTGAGAACAACCAAGTTCATCACTCCTGCTGCCCTGGGATGCCTTTGAGACTCCCCAAGCCACCTGCGTGCCACTCCAATACGGCCTCCACGCTCTCGCACCCCAGGGCCCCCGTGGGAGGTGGCAGCAGCCCCACGGGCTGGCACTAACCTTGTTGCCGTTGTTGTACATGGCGACCAGGCAGTAGATGTGGTAGATGTGGCCGCATCTGGACAGCTTACCCACTAGGTCAGGCTTGACCGTCGGCTGTGGCCCCTTGTAGCCTGAGGGGGCTGTGAGGCGCTCCATACAGATGGTGCAGTCCTGGGGGTGGGAGGGGACAGAGGAAAGAGGACATCAGCTCTCAATCAGCCTAGGAGGCCTAAGCGTCTCCAAGGTGGTTCCCGCGTGATCTCGGAGGTCAGGTGAGCTCTTTATTCTCCTCTTCTAGAAAGCCCACAAACCAGGGTAAACATGCCTTTGGGAATCGAAATAGAATTCTGCCCTGCTCTGCACCACAGAGAAATTCCTGAAACGATTCCTGGTGGTGGTACATGTTCATTTGGGCTGGCCAACAGAATGATAACCTCCTTGGGGGCTGTGACTGACCGTCCCTCCTTGGTATCCTGCAGTGGCTTGTGGCGGAAATCAATGCTTGCTGAGAGACTCACCGACAAGCTTTACTTAAATGGAACATCTGTAAAGGAATTGTATTTGAAGCGTCCTGGAGAGGCTGCTGCTTAAATAAGTCTACAACAGGATTTCTCAACCTTGGCACCATTGACATTCGGGGCCAGATCATTCTTTGCTGTGGGTGCTGTCCTGGGCCTTCCTGGGCATTGTAGGGAGTTTAGCAGCATCTTGGCCTTTGTCTACTGGATACTATCAGCATCCCCTCTCCCCTCCAGTCACATAAAATCACCTCTGGTTGAGAACTGCTGGGACATCAAGCCCCTTTTAAAGTCAGTGCCCATAGCTTATCATACTGCCTTTCTTAAATGCAGACTCTCATGTTAAGGCAGTTTAGAATCAGTCAGCAGTTTGCTGGATGGGGAGGTGGGAGAGGTTAAGCTGCAGCTATCGCTCAGGACCATGAACCTGGGAGCCTGGGCGTCCGCTCTGACCAGCTCTGCACCAGTCAGGACTTAGAAAGAAGCTCCTGCCGCATCCTGTGGAAAACTCCAGCAGAGGAGGTGCTTGTGGGTGACGGAGAAGGTGAGCCCCGCCCTGTCTCCCCTGCAGTTACCTCGTCTGGTGGATGCCGGACTTTCTGCAGATACTTCTTCAGCACCTCTTCTGGGGTTTTACCTGTGGGGACAAGATATTCAGTGGGCCACCAAGACAAGCTGGATGTGCCAGAGAGAGGGGAGTTGTTAACCAGGCTCAAAGCAGAAAAGGCAAGCAATTCATTGCGCAATTGGATTTAAGAACCGAAAGGGAACAGAGTGGTAGAAGATGGAGGGAGGTGGTCTGAGGAGGTGGGAGGTGTTCACATCCGCCTTTATCTCCTTAGGTCACTTCCTTGACAGCCCCCTGCCTAATTTCAACAAACCCACTTTTTAACTGACAGAGGTTGAGTGGGTTTCTCTTCCACATCATCGAAGAGCCTGGACCCGCCCAAACGATGCAATGAGATGACAAATGAAAGCACTCTGCATTGCAGCTCTATTTACAATAGCCCAGAGATGGAAACAACCTAAGTGTCCATCATGGGATGAATGGATAAAGAAGATGTGGCACATATATACAACGGAATATTACTCAGCCATAAAAAGAAATGAAATTGAGTTATTTGTAGTGAGGTGGATGGACCTAGAGTCTGTCCTACAGAGTGAAGTAAGTCAGAAAGAGAAAGACAAATACCGTATGCTAACACATATATATGGAATCTAAGAAAAAAAAATGTCATGAAGAACCTAGGGTTAAGACAGGAATAAAGACACAGACCTACTAGAGAATGGACTTGAGGATATGGGGAGGGGGAAGGGTAAGCTGTGACAAAGCGAGAGAGAGGCATGGACATATATACACTACCAAACGTAAAATAGATAGCTAGTGGGAAGCAGCCGCATAGCACAGGGAGATCAGCTCAGTGCTTTGTGACCGCCTGGAGGGGTGGGATAGGGAAGGTGGGAGGGAGACGCAACAGGGAAGAGATATGGGAACATATGTATATGTATAACTGATTCACTTTGTTATAAAGCAGAAACTAACACACCATTGTAAAGCAATTATACTCCAATAAAGATGTAAAAAAAAAAAAAAGAAAGCACACTGTAAACTGTTACACATTTAAAAGCATTAGGTAGGCTTATGGCATTCCTTTTACAATGTGCTAAGTACTGTCTCAATCGGTAATGTGGAGTCAAAATGCTATTGTTTTTATGGGAAACCAGGAATTTATGACCACAGCTTCAGGACGGTCTTCTTCGGCTGTTGATGGCATGATCACTGCCAGCAGAGGTAGCCCAGCAGTAGGGAAAGGGTGATGCTCTGGGAAGCAATTACCTGAAAGGTGCATTGATTCTGGAATTTTGGGGAGGGGAGGAACTGGACCCCTAAGGCTAGGCATCCTAGCCTAAAGGCAGGGAATGGGATGATACGGACTCACAAAGAGGCATAGAAATTTGAAAAAAGGGTCAGTGCCTCCCTGGGTGACCTTCTTAACGTCTCTAAGATTCTGTTTTCTCACCTAGGAAATGGGCAAGAGCAACCAACCGCTAGCACGTACTGAGAGCGATGCTTTGACAATTAAATGAGCGAACGGGTGTACAGTTCTTTGGCACTTTACCTGCTAAGAGTCTGATATATGCTATTAATAATAACAGGAAGAGTGGGAAAGTGCAAAATCCTGCCGTTTCCTATGAGACTGCAAGCAAGGCAATCAAGTTTATTTAAGCAGAGAGCTTTTGATAGACTGGAAAAGTAGGACAAGGGTTTGAGGAAGTGGATCCTGCAACATTCAAAAGCTGGGATGCAGGTCCTTCCTTCCCACTGCCCTGCTTCTCTTAGAAGAATCAAGCTTCTATTAACTGAAAGCCTAGTGCTTGCCGGGCTAAGTCACAATATACATGTGATCCCACTGAAACTTCATAACAAGTTTGCAAGGTGGGGACTTAGGGGTGACGGTGAAATCATTTAACAACCAATACCAGAGACTAGAGAGACCAGCCACAGAGCTGAAGTGGGGTCCTTGGTGCCCTGATAAGCACAGGTATTTGACCTCCTAGGTGTAGGATGTGAAAAGGGAGAATGGAGCTCCTAAAGGGGGATTTGAGGGGCCAGAGCACCTGGAGTCTACAGAGGGACACAAGACAGTGGTTACTTCCCTAGTGACATGGATGCATTACAGGACATACCTGCTGGGCACCGGTTGTGCCCCTTGTAAAGGTGAGAAAAGAAGAGACTGGGGTCACAAGACTGCAAGGGACAAAGTTGGGATATGAGTCAAGTCTGGGTTCCAATGTCAAAGCGATCTTTCTCTCTAAGGTATTGATATTTTATCTGTGTCCGCATCCTATTTTATATTTCTCAAGGTGTCGCCATCTGATCCATACCTCACCCACTTTGATGTAATCATCAGAACAGGTACTAGGTAGGCCCATTTAGCAGATGCAGAAATTAAGGCACAGAGGGGGAAGGCATGGGTGTGACCCTCAGTGGTGGAGGCAGAGCCAGGGCTGGGAGCCATGTCTGTGACCTCCCCGCCAGGACCCGTTTCGATAAAGAGGCCGATACCTTTCTTGGCTTGTTTCTTGGTGGTCTTGCGGCTTGTGTTGGAAACCCCTGGGATGGACTTTATTTCACTCTTGCTGACGGGGGGTGGGTGGAGGGCCAGCTTTGGTGGCCTGGTGAGACACACAGGCAGCCCTGCCGCACTCATGAGGATCCCAGTGATTCCTGGAAGGGCAAGAGCATGAAAGAAGGACTGGAGAGTCAGCCCCCCCCCCCCAGTAACCTCCTCGCCTCCTTTCCACCAGCATTCTCATAACTCATGGATTCTCTACGTAGCCTCTGCTTTTCTCGGAAACGTATCCATTCCCTCATTTTCAACAGCAAGCTTTGCTTTTCACGATCAATTCTGCCCAAACTCTTCCTGCCCGTCCAACCCAACTCCTCACATCCTCATTTGTCTTAATCAACATCCGAATTCTCTCTCTTTTTACAAATGCTCACTATACCTATTTCATTGCTTTTGTTTTTCTACCTTCAGCCGGGGGCTTCTCTTACCTGCCAAGGCTGGGTTGACAGGACTGGACCCACTTAGGTTCTTCACTGGGACAGTGGGGACCCTGAAAAAGGAGAGAACAGACACATCATGCTTTTGACAAGTGGGACAAAATGGGCCAGTGGTGGGGACCCCAAAACTTCACCCACTGAGGGGTTCCCCTTTCTTACAGGAACTACTTATTCCTACTAAAGATGCAGTAAGTTCTTAGCCCCTCAGCCAGAGCTGATACCTTCAGACCTTGTCAGTCCACTCCACAGAACCTCAAAACTCAGAATGGCCCTGCAGTTCCCTCAGAGTCCCAGGAAGGCCCACACAGCCCTGCCTGAGCTGCCAAAATCCCCCACCCCAGTCCCCCCAGCTCTCTGGCCTCTCCTCAAGTCACTCGCCTCTTTACTGCACTCTAGCTGTTCCTCCTACTGGCCAAGAACTTTCCTGCCTCAGAGCCTTTGCATAGGCTGTTCCCTCTGCCTGAAATGCTGTTCCACCTGACACCTACTTGGTTCCCTCCTACAACTTCTTCAGCCTTGGCTCAAATGTTCCCTTCTCAGTGATATTCCTGAGGCCAGCTTATTTAATACTGCTACCCACCCCTCCATCCCACCCTGAGACTCCCCCCCCCCCCGCAACAAGCCCTCTTACCCTGGTCTTTTTTTTTTTTTTGGCCACGTCCCATGGTTTGTGGGATATTAGTTCCCCAACCGGGAATTGAACCTGGGCCCAGGGCAGTGAAAGTGCTGAGTCCTCACCAGTGGACCGCCAGGGAATTCCCACGTATGATCTTTGAAAATAAGTTGTTGCTTCTTATCTTCCCTCCTAAAATCTAAGCTCTACCAGGGCAAATATCTTTGTCTGTTTCATTCAGAGCCTGACACTAGTAGGCATTCGACAAATATTGGTTGAAGAAATGAAAAAAACATAAAGAAGCAAGTTCAAACTTGGGTGTACAGTCACCTCAGAAGCTTTTGAAAAGACAAAGCCCCTTGCCTGCGTCAGAAGCTCTACCTGTGGGCCAGGAGAATCTGCATTTTGACGAGCTTCTGCCGAGAGGATGCAGAGGCAGCCGATCCCTAGTCTGACATTTGGAAACCATTGCTCTAACAGCTGTCACTTCTCCTTTTCCCTGAGAAGCATAAATCAGGCAGGGCCTCCTCCCTTTTCTGTCCTTCTCCCCAGCAACTTGAGCCAGGATGGAGAGAAGACAGCACAGCTGCCTGGGAAAGTCGAGGCCTCCCACGGTGCTGAATGGAAAAATATGAGACACACGGGGCTAGGTCTTGCACCATCCCCTTGTCACCCAGGCCTCCACAGCTGGGCTTGGAAGGGGATGTGGGCTTGGAGATGGACTGGGTCACCGACGACTCCAGGAGCCAGAGTTTCTGCTATGGGGGTAGGGTGGTGCTGGGAAAGTAGGGGGAGGGGAAAAAGCACTTGTTTATTTGTTATTAATTTATTTGTCAATTCATACTGAGCGCACTTTGTGTTGGATACTCTGCTGTATGCCAGGGACACAGCAGTGAACAAGACAGCCCACAGCCCTTCATCCCTGTGTTAAAATCGCTAACAAGAGTAGAGTCAGGCACTTAATCCCAGGCACCGTCCTACCTGCTCACAGTATATACATCCATCTGACCCTTCCAACAACCTATGCAAGAGGTGTTACTATTATTAACTCCGTTTTAATAGGCAGGGAAGGTGAGACACAGAGAGGTTAAGCAAACTTGACGAAGGTCACACGGCGAAGGATTAGAACCCGGGAAATCTGTCTCCGGAGCCCATTGTTTTAGCCACTCACTAGGCTGTGCTCTTGTGTCTGTGTAATCCTCATCACACCCCATGCTGCAGACAGAAAACACGAAGCTTCAGGTATAAGGAATGAACCCACAACTCAGAGGGGAGGTTGGAATGTCACCTCAAGGCTGAGCCCTGGGTCTGTCTGTCCCCCACGTGCCCAGAAGGATGGGTGCTTGCCTGGCCACGCTGAGTCTTCTGGGGTCTCTGTCCCTTTCCAAGGATGATGACGTGTGCACCAGGGCTGTGAGAAGGATGTGGAAGTAACAAATGTGGGTGTGTTTGTGTCTCAACAGGCCCCCAAAGGCTACTTGTCCTCAGAAACTGTCCCCAGGATAAGTCAAATCCCGATGGGACGAGGTGAAAGCTGAATTCAACACAAAAGAAAGACACCAAGAAAAAGAGGCACAGACTTGATTCCAGACTCTGTAACCTGCCCCACAGGGCCAGGCATGGTATAGCGGATGGGGGGTCAGGGAAATCAGCTTAAAGACCCAGTCCTGCCAGTAACAATGTCCATCAGCTTTTCTGAGCCTCAATTTCCCTGTCTGTAAAACTGTGAAAGTCTTGGGTTGGAAGCTGCAGAGGAGACTTCCTGATGATTTCCCACCCCAGCACCTGGGCATCCAAGGTGCAGTCTCTGCCCTGGGTCCCCCACCTGGGGCCGATTCTCCTCCCGCCTCTCTCTGGGGAGTGGGGGTGGGCAGGGTCCCTCCTCTGCGCCTGGATCCACACCAGGGGGCAGTGGGCGCCACCCAGCCCAGCACCTGCCTTCCCCCCTCACCATCTCCAAGGCCCCCACTTCAGCTGATAAGTAGCTGTGATCTGGGTGACAAAAGCCACCTTTGTTCCCACAAACTGGACTGGCAGGTTTCCACACCCAACGTGGTTAACCAGGAAATAGTCCAATCCCCAGAGCGCACATCCCGGGCAGCCCGAGAACTCAACGCTGGGGGCAAGGTCTGGGGAGAGGGAGGGTGTGCTGGTGAATACTGCGGAACAGGTGGGTGTCCCTGCCACGCCAGGACAGGGACAACATGGCAGAAGGGCTTGTCAGGAGGCTCTGGATGGTGGCAGCAGGGCTTGGGGAAGAGGGGATATTTGCTTATGAAATACAGAAGGGTCCAGCGGAAGGGGCCCTGCAAGGGGGTCAGGATATCTGCTTCTAGCCCAGCTCTGCACCGACTTTGTGCCTTTGGGAGTAACGCGCAGCCTCTCTGCCATTCAGGACTGCCTCCGAGTTACCACGCAGTAAACAGGGCACCCTAAATCCCTGTCCCTGGGTTCCCAGGGAGGGAGGATTTAGGATCCAGGTCGAATACTTTGTAAATAGTCAAGCCCTATGCAAATTTGGGTGACTGTTTACATTTTTTGGTTCCCAAAGGTAAGAGGAAGTTGGGCTTGATAGAAAGCCTTTTCCTGCTTAATATTCCAATTTTCTCAGATTCTTGAGGATGTCAGGTGTAAAGTGTTAATACAAAGTTGAGTGCTGGGCAGATCGTTGGGCTGGCAACACTTGACTACCCTTCCCTCACCGTTCTTCGTTAAAATGAAAACCAAGAACAGCCTGTATGGTCCACATCGGGCACACCCTGTCGGGGCCCCCAGGGTTGCAGGTGCCTGAGTCCTTTTCCTAGAGGTCAGTAACCCAAAGGCAGGTGAGCATTCACATCCTCCAGGCAGCTCAGCTCAGCAAAAGCTGCCTGAACCAACTACTCGTTGGCCAATCAGCAGACACCCCCTGCCCCCGTGCCGTGGGGAAGTTCCCAGTTATGGAGGGTGCACGTTTTAATTTCTGTCTCTAACATACAAAACTAAGAAAAGAGACGAGCTGGCAAGGTGGCAGGGGAAGGGGGGGTTGATGAGGGGAGAATAGCTCCGCAGATACCATGGTGAGAAGTGTTTTTCTGGGAGTTACGAGCCAACCCAGGAATCCTCGGCGGAACAATGGTCTTGTCTCTCCAGCAACTGAGGTCTCGCTGGAGATAGAGAAGCCTCCATTCTGGAAAAGACGGCCAGAGGGGCGACTCCCGCCCCCCTCAGCACAGCCCTCCTCTCTCCTCTTTAGAAACCCCCTGCTTGTGTCTCTGAATAATTCACAGGATCTTTTGTTCCCCCCAAACCCTTCTCTCCATCCCACCTCTCCCGCCCTCCCTGGTCTTCCTTTTTTCCGTGGGAAAGTTACTGGAAGAGGTCATGGGCAGAGAGGGGAGGGGGAAGGGGCCGTTGGACGACAGAAGGTCGATGGCAACGGCAGACAAAGGGAATAAACACGCTAATTAAATGGCCAAGAAAGACTGGAGGAGAAGATGGTAGTGGGGGTGAGGGAGGTGGTAAGAGGTGAAAAGGAGAGGGCTGGAAGACAGAGAGGGTAGGGAGGGGCCTCCCTTGTCAGGAAAACAGAGCAGAGAAAAAAACAACTTGTTTCTATAGCCCTTTTGAAATTGCACTGCCCAGACCTCCGCCCCAATTCTGCTGCTCGGATTCTATTGGCAGGCAGATACTCGAGCAGAGAGATAAAGAGCTGACGAATCCTTCATTGACATTTAAAGCGATCTGGGGTTCCCCTCCCTCAAGTACGGCATGGGGTCACTTGGCTTTTGTGTAGGGCGCCAGAAATGAAGTAGGGTGTTAGATTCGACTCAGTAACTACAGGGCGCATAGATACTGTTCGTAATAGTAATAGCAGCTAATACTGAAAAGACTCTTATTATGTGCCAAGCACTGTAGTAATTCCACACTGGATATTTCATTTAGTCCTCATGACAAACCCTGTAAGCAAGGTACCATTCCTATCCCCATTTTACAGATGAGTAAACTGAAGATAGAGGATGCAAAACTTGCCCCAAGTTACACAGCCAGAAACTTGGGTTCCAGCCCAGCCAGTCAGATTCTAAAGACTGTGTTCTTACCCACTATAGGAGCCTCCGTCTGCCATGCCAGCAGTCGCCCTGGAACTCCGTTAGGGGCCCTGGGATGCTGCTGTACGCCAGTGTGGAGAAACTGAGCAGCGGCATCGTGCGGGTACCCCTTCCCCTCTGCCAAATACTTCTGCAGGCTCAGAGGAAGTCATGAAAACCCCAGGCATCTGACTAGCATTTGACCATTTATAATAAATTGCCTTTGAATACAACGAGGAGCTGGGCTTTGGCCAAAAGAGCGGCAGACTAGGAGAGGAAAATCTAGGTTCCAGCTCCCGCTCTGTAACACGTGGGCTGTGCCTCTCTCCTTGGGGAGTTAATTCCTAGCTGAGTGCCCATGCCTGACACTTGCATCACGGTGTAAGGTCATGAGTTAATGCCGGCGAGCGCGTCGGGTCAGCTGTTAAGGGGTGACTGCTCTTAGCTGAGGTTTTGACACTGACTCCATGGGGTAGGCAAGGCAAGCATGATGATCCCCATTCCACACCGGGGGAACGTGGACCTTGCAAAGATTCCACGCCTCACCCAGTGGCAGAGGCAGGAGTAAAGGCCCGGCCTCACGGTCTGCAAGCTACCCTCCTTCCTGTCTCCTCCCGGCGCTTAGCCTCTACGTGCAGAGATCTTCCTCTGGGCAGTTGAACTTCACACTCTTGGGTCCAACCTACCTCTGAACCATGCCGAATGTCTGGGGCTTGGGTGGCAGGCAGGGCCAGGCTCCTCCAGAGAAAGGGAAGATTGGACAGATATAAGAGGCCAATCTCACAAGAAATCAGGGGCTGGCAGGCAAAGGCTACGGGTACCACGTGGACCTGCGTCTCTCCCATTTTATGATCAGGAAGGCCAAGAGGATGATAAAAAGCAGTTATAACAGAACCTACAACATCCCCAAGTTGTCACAGGAACGACTGAGACGGTGCATGGGAACTGCCTGGGAGGTAGTAAGTACTCATTAAACACGGGCTGTTATTCCAGTCTGGAGGCACCAGAGGAAAGGGACTAACCCTCACCTGGCACCTGCTGTGTGCTGGACACCGTGGTATGTGATTGACAGGGAAGCAGCATGGCTGAGTGGGGAAGAGTCTGGGCTCAGACCTCCCGAAGTCTGAATCCCGTTCTCTACTGATGATTAGGTATGTGCCCTGGAGCGAGTGAAACTCTCATGTCTTCAAGGGTAAAATGGGATCAAAAATGCCTACTCCAGGGGCTTCCCTGGTGGCGCCGTGGTTGAGAGTCCGCCTACCGATGCAGGGGACACGGGTTTGTGCCCCAGTTCGGGAAGATTCCCATATGCTGCAGAGCGGTTGGGCCCGTGAGCCATGGCCGCTGAGCCTGCGCATCCGGAGCCTGTGCTCCGCAACGAGAGAGGCCACAACAGTGAGAGGCGCGCGTACTGCAAAAAAAAAAAAAAAAAAAAAAAAAAAAAAGCCTACTCCATAGACTTGTAAGGATTAAGTAAAGTGATGAAGTCCCCAAACTAGAACGTGGTGGGAGCCCCTGAATGTTGCCTGCTGCCTCTCGGCAGGCATCACCTCCTGTAATGCTCACTGCAACCCTAACATGAAGATTACGGCCCGCATTTACAGATGAGGAAGCTGGGGCTCTGCGAGGTTAGGGCTCTGCCCCTATCACAGGGCTAGGAAGAGGCAAGGTCTCCATTAGAATCCAGATCTGCTGGATCCCAAAGGCCACATCCTTGCTTACCCACCACACCGTGCTGCCTTCCACCTGCAGCCAGGGGGCCAGGTGAAGACGAGGAGGACCTTAAGCCTCGGCAGCCCTTCCTTCATCTCTGACCCGGATGATCAGTGACGTCTGATGCCCCTGGTCAGTTGACGCTCAGAGGCAGCCATGGAAGCACCTACCCGGAGGCGATCAGCACCCGGGACTGGGCGATGGCCAGTCGCTGCAGGTTGGTCCGATTCAAGGTCGCCAGGGCCACCCTTCCGGTCTTGCCATTGGCTCCCGGGGGGCTAGCAGGGGAGACCGCATTCGCCCCTGCCGGCGTGCTGGAGGCTTGTCGCCGGATCGCCTGCGATGGGACCATCTTCACCGGGCCTCGAATGGTGCCCGTGCTGTCCAGTGGCTTGGCCCCGGGGCCTGGTGGGGGAGGCATCTTGACCACTCCAGACTCGGGCATGTGCTTGCGGGCAGCCGGGGGCTGCAGGGGTCCGGCGCTCCCATTGGCCACCGCGGCCTTGACGCTCATCACCAGGACGCACTGCGGGCAGGAGCAGGGCGCGGCGGGCGGCGCGGCGGCAGGCCCGGGGCTGGCCGGCCAGGACTGGGGCTTGGGCAAGGTGCCAGTGACCATGGGGTAGATAAGATCCAGCCGCCGGCGGACGCGGCGCTGGCGCTGGGTCTGCCGGTTGATCTGGCCCATGGTGCTGAAATCAATGATGTAGCTGAAGCCGATGGAAGTGAGGTCGATCCAGGGGTGCTGCTTCTCGTAGGCGTGCTGGATGGTGATGCCCACTTCCATGTCGTAGGGCGTCCAAGAACCATTGTCGTTCTCCCACTCCCACACCACGCCCTTCCCAGGGGCCGAGGTCGGGTCGTAGTAGTTGCGGCGAACCGGACGGAGGGTCCCTGCCAGAGTGGGACAGAGGAGAGGATCAGGGTCACCAAGGGATGAAACTGAATCGTGTTACGTTAATAGGCAGACATTAAACGAGTCCTACAGTGTGCCGGCACTGGGCTGCCTGTTGAGATATCAGCTTTGAATGAGGCTCATGCCTGCCCTTTTGAAGTCCAGCAGTCACGTGGGGGTGGAAGCAGATGAGTTACACGGGGAAGGATGTGGGAGATAGTACAGGGTACCAGAAAGAGCACTTCCTGGTTTGCAGTCGGGAGACCTTAGTTTGCAGGCAAATTGGATCACTTAATATAACACCCCACAACCTTCTTTTCTCCCCCAAGAAACAAGATGATAACTCCTTTGCTGAGTTTTTGTAAAATTAAATGTGGCTCACTCAATCAACGAATATGCATTTGTCTGTGGCAGGACCTGGATTTCTCACGCGCCCTGTACTCTGCAATAAGGTATATAAAGCCCTTGACACGTGCTAGGCGCTCAGAAACATCATTTCCCTTCTTCCTTGATTCTCCACATGCCTCAGCCCCGAAGGCTACAGGGGAAATGAACACAGGGTCATGGGACCCTAGAGGATAGAGGAAGACTCTGCCCCCAACCCAGGAAGGCTGTCCAGGGCTGGGGGCGATGGCTGGCTCTCTGGACTTCTTTGGGTGTGGTAAAAAAAAAATAAAAGGTCAGGTTGGAAGAACTCTCTCATACTTCCCAGCATTAAGTCTTATATCAACAACTGCAAGAGTGATCGCAAGAATAACTTTCTATTTATCTAACGTCTTCCCCCCCCACCCCCCCCACCCCCCGCCCCTGAGAAGCTCAACCCTCCTAAAGATAGGAGAGTCTCAATTTCGATAGTCTCACAGTGGGGGGGATGGGGGGTGGTGAGGGCAGGGAGGAGATGAGGGTTTGTTGCAGGGGAATAGGACAGCAGAAATGAACCTGCAGGACTGTCAGGGAAAACTAAACCTGTAACTGTTGCCTCTTTCTCCTCTATCTACCGGAACCTTGAATTCAGATCCATGCCCAACCAGGGCTCATTTCATAGATATTAACATCAAGGCTGAAGATGCCTGGTTCAAGGCCGGGTAGGGAGACTGGGGAGATCTCCAAGGATGCTGGAATCTCTGCATCCGTCAGCTTAAGCTCTATCCATCAAAGTGGTGGGAAAAGGCTCCCTTTCCCTGGCCTCTGACCCACCCCCTCCTCCAACCCAGAGGGAGACACCAAGACTGGGGACAGAATCTCATTCAAGGGGGGAAGAAAAGGAACAATGACTATTCAGGCCTTTGCCAGGTCATAACCCCCCCCCCCGCCCCCATCTCCAAGCCCCTTAATGACCCAAAACATCAACATTCAGAAGCAGGAGGGAGAAGCAGAACAATCCCCTCCCTATTCAGCGCCAGGAGGTCTGCTGGATGTGGGGGGAGTGGGAGAGCAGGAGGAACGGGGTGGCCAGTAGGCCCCTGGTTTGCCGCCATTTCCTTCCTAAGGCGCCAGCTTGCTCGGGGACAAACAGCGCAACCTTTGGATCCAACAGCAGAGTTTCCATCCCTTCCAGCTGTGTGATGAAGCCTTAGTTTCCTCATCTGTTTGGGTCCTGGGTAGCTTCTTCAAAGGGTGGATTTGAGGATTAAATGCAGGAATGAATATAAATGCTAAGATAATACCTGTCGCTTGGCAAGGGCCCAATAAAAGTTGGTGATTATGATTGTAATTTATCTTCTATTGTATGTCTTAGCAGGATGGAGAAGTCACGGGGAAAGTTTAGTCCAGGGGATGTGAAGTGTGTGTGTATGTGTGTGTGTGTGTGAGAGAGACAGAGACAGACAGAGACAGAGACAGAGAGAGGAGGACCAGAGAGAGAGTTTAAACTCCCTCTTTGCACAATCTTTGTTACTTAGAAAACACCTTCAGCTATCCTCTCTCATTTGATCTCCCTGGCAATCCTGTGAAACAATGTTTAAAGATGAGGACATTAAGTTTAGAGAGCTTAAATGACACTATTTTATTCTCTCTCCAGGGTAGCAGGGACAAACAATGCCCTTGACCAATTCTCATAAATGTGCTTAAAAGGCATTTTTCACAAGGGTGGTGTCAGTCCCAGCTATGCCTGGGAGTTGCCCCAGAACTTCTGGAAACCCTGCCCTGCCTCTTTCCAGGTGTATCCTCCTCTCTGCCCTGGACAGATGCCCCCTTTTCCTCCTGAACTCCCTCAGTGTTCCCTGACTCTCCGCTGCCCCTGCTATTCACCAGGTCCCGTCTATCAAAATGCCCTCCTTTGCTGCTTTGATCTACTGAAACTTTCCTTATCGTTCAGGTCCTATGCGACTTGCCATCCATTTCTTGAAATGCTCTCCTAGTCCGGGCTCCATCTTCAAGGAGTCTGGGGTGCACAGCTGCTTACGTCTGATGGGTACAAGCATCTTGGCACTTTTCATATCAGTGCCTAACGCAAAGTCCGCAGTAACGAGGGCTCCACAGACGTGCTGTGATGGGGTGAGGACTTCTGGCTACGTTGGCATTTGATCATTTAGCCCACATTGCTGAGTATGCGTTAGCTGCTGTGGGGAATGCAGATTCCCGCACTCCTGAAGCACCTCCCAGTCTAAAACAAGACAAGTGCCTAGTTATGAGACACGCCACCAAAAAGGGTGTCAACAAATGCAACACTAGCAGAAAATGTAACCACAACCCCACCGTGCTTCGATCCCTTCCATGACTTCCTCGTAGGTCAAGACCAAGATGCTCTCCACCCACAACCTCTGTGGTCTCCTCGAATCCTAACACACTCTGCCCACGTTTCTGCCCCACTGGCCTCCTGCAGACTCTCGCCACTGCCTCTTCTCCTCTCTGGGCTGCTTCACAATCTTGGTCCCTCCCCTCACACACTCTGGCATCCTCCTGGCTACCCATCCTTCAGATTTCAGCTCACTTCCTCGAGGAAAGCTCTCTGGGTTGTCCGACCAGGTAAAACCCCTGCTCCTATATTTTGCACTGTCCTGAGGTGCAGTTACACATTTATTTGTGTGATTCATTTGATGAATGTCCACCTACCTCATGGGACTCCCAATCTCATGAGGGGGGGCATCCAGGAGTTTGCTTATGGCTGTAGCCCCCATGCCTAGCATGTCCTGAGGGCTCAATAAATATCCCCTGAAGAAAGGAAGTAATCATAATTTGGAGAACATTTCAAGAAATGGAGAGCATAACAGGGAACATAGGGCCTGAATGAGGAGAACCTCAACAGGTGAAAATGATGAAGAAGGGCCTCTCAGGAGAAGGGACCTTGTGAATAGTTGGTGGGAGGGTGTCTAAGGGAATGCCTGAGAATAAAAGGCACATCTGTTTGGCGGGAGTAGAGGAAAATATGGGCATACAGGAAGATAAACTTGGAAAGGCGCGTGAGAGCCAGGGCGTAGATGGTCTGGACTGCTAGGCTATGAGGGCTTTTATGTACAGGCCACGAGGAACCAGTGAGGTTTGTGACACAGAGAAGTGATGACACCAGAGCTGCTCCGTTTATTAGTTCCAAATGAGAAGTAATGGGGGGGGGAAGGGGGAGGTTGCTGGCAGCAAAAATGAAAAGCAGGTGATAGACCAGAGGGACCCTACGTAATGGGTAGGACCTGACCACAAGTAGCTGAATGCATTCCAAGTGATCCAGGATCACGTGCTTTCGAATCTCCTGGGGAACAGATCAGCAACACCCTCCAGACCTGAGGGCCGGCATCCCTGGGAGCTGGGCCCGGGAATCTGCACGTGAACAACTGCAGAGTGTTCATCGCGAATGCTCAAGTTTCAGCTTCCACATGCCTGTATATGTGGGGCATCCAAAAAGAATGACGAGACGAGTCAAAGACCCCTGAGGCTTTGACCACGGGCGAGCGGTAAGGTAGTGACGCCATTTAACAAGAAGAGGGGTGTCACAAGGAAGAGCTGATTTTTGGAAGGAAAGATGCTGCGTTCAGTTCAGCCCTAGAGGGTTAGTTAAAAACAGAAGGCAGACCTCAGCACGAAAGTCGTGGGACAAGAGAGATGGTGGGATTACATTCTCTGATTATTCTGAGATCACTCCATC
This sequence comes from Globicephala melas, assembly GCF_963455315.2. Lineage (NCBI taxonomy): Eukaryota > Metazoa > Chordata > Mammalia > Artiodactyla > Delphinidae > Globicephala > Globicephala melas. The sequence goes on from NC_083321.1 coordinate 11,041,707, forward strand.
TGACATGGGCGAGTCCTGGACCTTTCTATAATCAGGACCCTGAATTAGATGATCTGAGGAAATCCACTGGGTCCTAAGGTGCAGTGTGACCCAAGGACAAGGCTTCTAATGGCACAGGGATAAAGGATTTCACAGACTAAGGAGGAAGAAAGAGGAAAAAAGCTTCTTCCAGCAACTCAGACACGTACATCCCAAAGCACCCAAGTTGTTCTGGCTCCTGGGAAATGAGAGACGACACCTTTCAGGCATGACCCTAGGACTCCAGGGCACTTCACCCACGTCCATACAGCACTGAGCTCCTGTACCCAGGAAATCCCAGGCCTCTCTTACTAGCACCCCTCACCCTCACTAGAATGTTCCATGAGGGCAAAGACTTGGATGGTTTGCTATCGCTATATCCCACAAGCCTGGAACAGTGCCTGCAAGAAGTAGGTGGTCCTCCAAATGAAGGAGGACATGGGCACTTGGTTCAGAATCTCAGCTCTGCCGTGGACTAGCTGTAAAACTTTGAGCGACTTCATCTTTTTCAACTTGTTTCCTTTCCTATGAAGTGAGAACAATGGGTCCTTCATAAGATGGCCGAGGATGAAACCAGATGATGTATGCAATGTGCTTGGTGCCTCCCTCATACTGGAGCTGTCACGTGGTCGTGCCATTTGCTCCCACCACTCTTGTGCTCGCACAGGGTGGGGAGTATAGTTGGGCGGGGACTAAAAATCAGCTTCTATCAAACCCTTGAGTCACTCTCCATCTGACTCTCGTCACTGCGTTAAAGACATAAAAGAGGCAAAAGTTGCACAGAAAACTGAGCTGGAAAGAACCCTCCCTCATAGCATGTTACTTCTAATTAGCGTCATCACTGGCGCAGAGTCCAAGAGTTCGGAGTTCAGAGTTCAGAGTCCAGAGTTCACCTGCCGATGTGCATGATGGGAGGAAAGGAGCCAGAAGGAACCTTAAGGCTGCTCTTCATTCTACGAGGGAGAATGAGGCCTGAGCAGTCGAGGCACTTGCTGAAGGCCACAGAGTAAGCCAGTGGGTCTGGAATGAGACCCTGAGTCACGTCTCCCACTGCCAGCCCGGGTCCTCCCCCATCCTGCTGCCAGGCCCTGAAAATGGCAATGATCAGGTATGTTGGAAGATACAGAGCACAGGGATGTTGGATGTTACAGGGGACAGAGCTCCAGCCACTGCCCTACAACAGAAAAAGGTCAGCCCAGTCAAGGTGAATGATCGTGGGTGGAGAGGACCCAACAGAGGCTTTTCGAAGCAGCCAAGACTCCTTCACCTCTATCTAGCCCTGTCTCTTCCCTTCTTCCCCATTCTCTAGCCCAAAATGCCTAGAGGAGACCAGCATAGAATGCAAATAAGCGCAGACTCAGAGCCGGTCTGGGGAAGGAGAAGGGTCCAGGACAGACAGAGGTGGGCAGGGGGTATCTGCAACCTCCCAGCCATCTCCCTGGAGACAGACTGGATGAGGTCGGAACCCAGGGGAGTGGAGAGTCTGAGGACTTCCTTGGCAGCAGGGCAGGGAACTTCTGAAAAAACACAGCTCCCATGTCAGGAAATGTCCCCACACAGAGGAGGCAACAACAAAAAAAGAGAGGAATCGCCTCTGGGCAGGGGACTTCCAGCTCTCCTTTGTTTATGGGGATGTTTCTGGTTCCCAGCTTCAAACTGTGGCTTGGGGATGGTGGGTAATTTAATTAAACGTTGCCAGGGCTTGGCAGAGGTTGCCTGGGAGCCGGTGGCTTACAGTTCCTACCCTGTCACGGCTTCATCAATGAGTTATATTGAGAGGAACTGTGTGTCTGTTGATGGAGAAGACAGAGGAGGGGGGCTGTGAGCCCAGAAACCCAGAGATTCTATTCTGCTTTGACAAGCTCCCCGACAGACCCAGCAGTCCTGGGAATTCAGCCCAGTGCCTTCTCACCCAGCGCACCCAGCGCGGGGCCTGGCGCTGAGGATGGAGGCTCTCAGCCCATGTTGGCCGATGAACCAGTAGAATGAGTGGATGACACCAAAGCAGTCTGAATCCCTCAGAGACAGACAAAAAATGTAAAACACACCCTGAGGCAGTTCGAAAAATGATCCAGGGCCAGGTCGGGTCTAAAATCTGAGGAGCTCCAGCCTCCGACTTAACTGTGAACCACCAGGCAGTGGGCAGCCTGTCCTCAGGGAAGCGTGGTCAGACCTGGGGGAAGTAGCAACTGTCCTTCAATCCAGTTTCCTCCAGAACTTCATTTCTGTAGTAAGAGCCCTTCAGGCCATGACCCTTCCTAGGAACCACGCCCATCTCAGACATCCCTAAACACTGATGAAACTTTCCCCCTTCTCAAATGTGGGACAAGGCCTGGGACCTTTATGTCACCAAGACGTCTCTCCATCCGCTGCTGAGACTTAGTCTGAAATAGAAAAGCTAACACCTGCCCATCTATTCTGAGCAGGATTGGAGTCCCCTGTCAGGTAGGTGTCTTGACTGTCAGACTCTCTGACCCCACCTACAGGGCTAGCTTCCCCCTCCCCACAGTCTGATGCCTCCACCCTCACCTCTCGGACTTCTGTCCAAAGTACACAGTTACCTTCTCCCCCCTCCCCCTTGGCCACACTTAATCCTCTTTCTCGACCTCCCCACATTCCTCCTTATTCCCTCTTCCTCCCAGTCCCTCTCAGCTCCAGCCCCCTCCCTTTCCCACCAAGGTTTAAGCCCCTCCAGATGCTAACGCTTCTGGAATCCTTTCCCCAGAAAGCTTCACTCAGTCGGTCGGTGTCTACAAAGTCCTTGGCAAAGAGGTTGTTAGGAGTTATGACTAAAGATGAGGACACGAGGGTGGAAAGATACCCCTTTCCCATGACAATCCTAATTAGCGCACAGGATGCGGGGGCTTTCCAAGGAGGCGGAGATGCCTTTGCTCACACAGCTGTTCTCTGACCCTCTGGGACTCACCCGGTCCTCCCCTCCCGTCCCTCCCTTCCACACCTGTCTCTCCAGGCTCCTGGGTCACACTCTCGGGAGAGCCGAGCCAGAATCCCCAAAACGACTGCCCACCTCCGTGAAGAGGCTACTGGAGAGACAGACCTGTCCCAGGTAAATTAAGCCTGGGCACCATGCGTGGGCCACGCAAAAGATGCAGCCCCCCCTCTGCCCCTCATGTCAAGGACCCGCCACCCTGACCTCCAACCTGCAGGCTCTCTTCTTGGCTCTGACCTGGAAAGGCTGGCCAGCTGGGATGTGGGATTTGCGGTGGCCACAGTGGCAACTTGATTCTCACAAAAAGATAGGAGTTTAGTGTCCCCCATAGGGGACCTTTACGGGGCGAATCTTGGGGACAGTTTCTTTTTAGGAATTCTTCTCCTCCAAGGACAAAGCGATCAGCTTCCCAGCCAGGCATTCCGGAGCTGTGTCCCTCCCCCGCCTCCCTCCATCTGCTCTGGCCTGTTGCTTCAACGCTTGGAGTGCCCAAGCAGAGGCACTCACCAATGCCACAGCAACCCAGGCGTTTCCTGCCCTGGAATCCCCCAAGTCCACCTCTGTTCCCAGAAAGGCCCCTCCCTGCCCGTACTAGACCACAGTGAAAGCCTCCCGGGAATCCCTTCTTCCTCCCCCCCCCCCCCCCCGGGATGCAGCTGTGGGAAGCCATCCCACCCCGGAGGGGTAGAGGCAGCAAGGTGGTTGACCAGGGGAACGTGTGGCAGGCCCAAGGGTGCCTGAGGCACAGTAGGGTCAGTCAGCCAAGGTGATGTGTGAGGAATGAGAGCAGCAAGCCTTTCCTATCAGCTGGGATTGCTTGTGGGCTGGTGAGCCCCGGAATTTCTACTAGAGCCACCAAGCGTTTCAAAGGGGGGCGTGAAAGGGGGTTTTTAGGAGCTAGGTTGAAGCTCGGTTTGCATAACCAAACCACGGGTACTATTTGCATGGACGTTTATTGCAGGGGGTATCTTAAGAGCATCGTGGGGCGTCAAGCGCCCCCTCCACGACCCCCTCTCGGTGACACCAGTGTATGGAGATGCGGACAAAGGTGGGCCCCGGTGGGCTCGCGACGTGGGAGACCTCAGGGCAGGCAGGGGAGGAGGCGCGGGCGGGGCAGGGGTGGCCGGCTCACCGGTGTCCTGGCGAAACTGGTTCATGGACTGCAGGTCGATGATGTAGGGCGCGAGACGGCTGTCCACCTGGCCCAGCACCACGCTGCCCCCGGCGCGGGGGCCGGCGCGAACCACCGCCTCGATGTGGTGGCTCACGGCCGGGCTGTAGGGACGCCAGCGGCCGTGCTCGTTCAGCCATTCCCAGACCACCACGGCCGAGGCCAGGAGCATGGCGAGCCCGGGGCTGCGGCGGCGGCAGCGCTGCGATGCCTGCCTCCCGGGCCCGGCGCGCCCGCCCTCCTCCGCTTCCTCCTACGCCGCCGCCTCCGGGCCTCGACCGCGCCCCCCGCCCTGCGCCCCGACACCCCGGGCAGCCTCAGCTCCGGCCCATGGGCCGCCCCCCAGCCGCGCATCCACCGGGGCCCGGAGACCAGGGCCGCCGGGGTCCGACCGCGCGCCGCCGCCGCCGCCGCCCGGGTCCGCCGCTGCTGCCGCTGCTCCGTGGGGTCGAGTCGCTTCATGCAAATGTCCGGCTCTCTGCAAACTGGCCCCCGCCTAGCAAAGCCACCCGGCGGGCGCGCGGCCGGAGCCCCGGCGGCCGCGAGCTGGGGTTGACGGCGAGGCGAGCATCAAGCCCTCGCACCAGTTGCGCCTCGGGCTCTGCAGACGCCGGGGTGGGATCTCGCCGCGCGATCGCGCTCGGACTGGCACGCCGAGTTCCCCTCCCCTCCCTCCCCACCCTTTCACCGCACGTTCAGTTGTCGCCGCCTGGAACAGAGCTCCCCCTCCCTGTGGCTCCGCTCAGCTGCTTCTAGAATGAGTCGCCCCTCCCAAGCCCGGCGCTCGGGCAAACCCGCGCCTGCGGAGGGTTTCTCTGGTCCCTAGACACGGAAAAGCGACCCCCCAGGACAAAGCCCCGGGACTGCAGCTGTCGCCGTCCGTAACTTTGCAGTCTCCCTCCCAGAAATGGAATTTTCTTTTTTCTTTTCTTTCTTTCTCTTTAATGCAGTGTGATCGATGTGCGTACAGCGAGCTCCGAGACACTTAGTGTCTTGCACACTCACGCTCGCACGCACACGCGCCCACATCCGCACGCTCTCCTTGGTGTGGTTGTATTACCTCATCTTCGTCCGCATCCTCAGCTGTCCGTCAAGGATGCAGAGCCACGCCCCCTGATGACTGGAGCAGGTGCCCTGGAGCTCACGCGCTCCCTGCTGGCCTAAAGAGACGCGTGCCGGCCGCTGGCCACACACTAGTTAGATCAACTAACTGGGCCTCTCTGCTTGCGAGACCCAGTCCAAAGGGATGCGGCAATTTGAGAGGTGACGGATTAACACTGTCTATGGTAGGGAGCAAATGTGTTTTTTCTGGGCTGCTTAGACGTTACCAGAATCAAGAAGACACATGCTAAATTGATTTATTTTGCAGGATTTCTATGACCGAAATAATGAGACACTAAGACAGACACAAGGTAGACTTGGTTGTTTTGGTCATCAATAGTCAACGTGGAAAATAATCTAAAATGGGTGCGTTCTGTAAAAAGGTAGATTGACATCGGGCTTACATATTAATCTTGCCAGAAAACACAAACTTTGTTTTGCTAAAGTTGCAGCTACGTAGGACAATGAATTCATACACTCAAGAGCCAGGATAGCATATAGAAAAATAAAAGTAGACTATGTGTTAGGAACCGGGATTATGAACCTTTCTGAAATAATCGTTTTCTTTCATAATATATGATCTCTTTTGCTTTGGAAGATTTGCTTCCCCTCCCTGTTTCTTGCTCTCTCTTGAATTATACCTGTCCTTTCTCCCATCACTCGTTCTTTCCAAATCTTTTTCACCCCTCTACCTTTATTTACCTCCCTCCTCACTGAGTTCTAAGTACAAAATAAAAGGAAAAATATCAAACATGCTCTTCTTCGGCCTCCAAAAGCACCAGGCTTGAGGCTACTCTGAGCTTTGTTCTTGCTGGTCCCCTTGCCCAGAAATCTCCCCAGGGTGACCTCCAGAATCTCCAGTAAACCTCTTCCCTAAGGCCAGTCTCCCAATCCAACCCAATCAACACCATTCATTAAAACATGGAATTTTAGGGTTTGAAGGACAAAAGGAAAAGGAGTTAAGGCTACCTCAGTTAATCCTAACAAGAGTCACCATTATTCCCATGTTATAAATGACAAGGCTTAGGGAATTTGAGCAGTTTGCCCCAGTTACATGTTTAGCAGAGGGGAAACTGGTATCCAAAAATTAGTTGGGCAAAAAAACCCAAACCAAACCAAACAAACAAGCAAACAAAAAACTCACCTTGTTCCATAACGCAAGTTACACCTTGTTCCATAACGCAAGTTATGTGATGAGGAGATGGTGTGATAAGAGGCAAGACATATGGCAATGTAAAAGTGCCTCAGTGTGAAAGAAAGGAAGGGAGAAAACGAGGATAGAGTGTTCTGAGAGGACACAAGTAGAATTGAAGAAAAGGTCATGTAGGGCTTCCCTGGTGGTGCAGTGGTTGAGAGTCCGCCTGCCGATGCAGCGGACACGGATTCGTGCCCCGGTCCAGGAAGATCCCACATGCCGCCGAGCGGCTGGGCCCGTGAGCCATGGCCGCTGAGCCTGCGCGTCCGGAGCCTGTGCTCCGCAGCGGGAGAAGCCGCAACACTGAGAGGCCCGCGTACCGCAAAAAAAAAATAAATAAATTAAAACCAAAAAAAAAAAGGTCTTGTAAATTTGTATTGAGCTCTTTTTACTTCCAATCAGGAGACCAAGTGTATGAAGGCCCTGGAAACTCTCTTGTGGTCTGGGAGGTACAGATCCAGAAACTATAAACTATCAGTAACGACTGAAGGGGAGGCTGGAAGTACCAGGGAGAAAACAGCATCTGACCAGCTAAACCAGAAATTCCCAAGTAGAAAAAGCCTAACCCTGCTAAAAGGGGCATGCTCTATGGGTGCTCAAAAGGAATGTGTATTCTGTTGTTGAGTGGAGTGTTCTATAAATTTTCATGAAATGCTATTGGTTGATGACTTTGTTTCATTCTTCTTTAGCCAGGCTGACTGTCTGTATAGTTGTTCTATAAATTATTATTATTATTATTTTTTGCAGTACGCGGGCCTCTCACTATTGTGGCCTCTCCCGTTGTGGAGCACAGGCTCCGGACGCGCAGGCTCAGCGGCCACAGCTCACGGGCCCAGCCGCTCCGCGGCATGTGGGATCCTACTGGACCGGGGCACGAACCCGCGTCCCTTGCATCGGCAGGTGGACTCTCAACCACTGTGCCACCAGGGAAGCCCTCTATAAATTTTTGAAAGAGGTGTACTGAAGTCTCTAACTACAACTGTGGATTTGTCTACTTCTTTTAGTTCTATCAGGGTGTGCTCCACCTTTTTTTTGCCACTTTGTTGTTTGTGCTTTGCACATTTTAGATTGCTACATTGTCTTGGTAGATTGATCCTTTTATCATTATATAGTATCCTTCTCTGTGGTAATTTTCTTTGATCTGAAGTCACCTGTATCTAATATTAAGATAGACACACGTTTTTCTTTTATCCATGTCTTCGTGATGTATATTTTTTCCATCCTTCACCTTCAATCTGCCTATGATGTTCAATTTGAACTGAGTATTTTTGTAGACAGTTTATAGCTGGGTCATGTTTTAATCTACTCTGCCAATCTCTGCCCTTTAATTGGTGTACTTAAACCATTCGCATTTAATGTAACTATTGGTACGTTAGGGCTTAAGTCTGCCCGTTTATTCTTTGTCTTCTGCCTGCTCTGTCTGTTTTCTTTCTCCTGCAGGTTACTTGCACATTTTGAAGATTCCATTTTGACTTATGTATAGTGTTTTTCAATGTTTCTTTTTGAATAGCTTGTTTAGACGTTGCTCTAGGCATTACACTATATATTTACAACATCACAATCTACTAATGTAGTCATTTTGGCAGTTCAAGTGAAGTACAGAAATCTTACTTCCCTTTAACTCTTTTTACCCTCCCCCCTTTATAATTGCTCTATATACATTTAGGACCACATCCGTGTTACGTTCTGTCGACTGATTATTTTTTCCCAGTTAGTTGGCTCTCTTCTTTTTCCTGCAGTGTTATATAGTGCCTCCTCACCCTGATGTGAATAATCCTCTGAAGTTAAGGCAAATCAGGTGGGAGAGTCCTGATTTGATTGCTGTTTCCAGATATGTAGTCAACTGAGTCACTGAGATGAGAAACAAATTTGGGTTACTTTAACTGGAGTGCAGCTGCTTATCAGTTTCCCAAGGCAAAGAGCGTGGTACAATATATTTTCCAGAAATGCCCTCAACAATATTTCTGGTCCCATATGCTCTTCCAGAACATTGTCACTCCTTTATGAAGAGGTTCCATCTGTGGGATCCTTAGCTGCGTTGTCTAATAGGGCACCACAATAGAAATGACATTATCTGACATTCAGGGGTAGGTTATAAAAGACAATAAAGTGTAAAAGTCAATATGGGATTTCAACTTCTGGGAAGAAGAAGTAGACACACTTTTCCCTATGACTCTAGCTAAGTACAACTAAAAAACCTGGCAAACCATGTGAAGACTCTGAAAGTTGGAGGAAAGACAGATCATTTAGGGACCTTGGGACCCAAGGAACAAAATGGTGGTGTTTCCCTAGTTTTCCTTTTGCCTCCTATACCCAAGACTTGGATTGGAAGAAGCCAGCAACTTGGAAATGCCGTGGGCATGGACCCAAAATGAACAAACACAACACGAAAAGCCTACTCTCTCTAATCAAGAAAACAAAGAAAGGGGCAGCATAGCAAAGCTGAAAACTTTTAAATAGTAACCACTCTACTCTAGCCAAACCGTGGTCCCATCCCCACCAGTGACCACAAAGGCTGAGTGGGGAACCTATGTCCTTGCCAGACTGTCATGAGACACCCCAATGCCACCAGGTCCTTGCTGATTTTCTCCTTCTGTTTTGACAGCTGAGTGACACATACATGTTTTCACTTTCATCACTTTTAAGCTTGCCTTTACTTTTTTTTGCATTTCATGTAGTTTGTATCCAAAGCAGTGGTTAATTTCTCCTTTTAAGGAGTTGTCTGCCCTTTGGGATTTTCCTCAGATGAATATAATCCTTGAGTGTGAATGCCAGCCATCTTTCTTGAACTTTTCCTGAAGCCTCTCTGACCAGAAACAGAAAGATTTCTTTGAGAGTACCTGACTTACCTTAGTTGTCTTTGGAGTCCTGAAAGTAAATACTTCACAGATCTAAATTCCTAAAGCAACTGAAACGTTTGCTTCTATTTTGGTACACGATGTACAGTTTTTTTCTGTGCAAAGTTCAGAATAAATCTCAAAACCTGGGGAATAAAATCTGATCAGAGTTGGACGTGGGACCTAAACTACAGACTAAGTGTCCTATCACAACCTCTGTTGCAGGTAGGGTTCTCTAGAAAGCCAACTCTGAGACAGAGCTTAGTGAGCAGAATGTTCATAAAGGAGCATCCTTGAGCTTAATACCTAGGAAGGAAGGAAGGAAGGAAGGAAGGGAAAAGGGGGCAAGGATTGGGCAAAGTGAGCTGCGTTGGAATGCCGGTTCTGTGGGCAATAAAGCATTAATTGTACCCAAAGAAAGATTTGGCCCTTTGCCTTTGGCTCCTGGGAGGTAACCTCTAAGCCTTTAGAATGTCCTGATTGATAAGAGTGTCTTTGTTTAACCTGGCGGGCTTGGGCCATGACAGATAGTTTATACTAACACAACATGATATATGGTAGAGGACTTAGGGCACACAATATCAACTTGACATTTGGAGGGGCTGGCGACGAAGGTCAGCCTCCTGGGTGGTCAACCACATCTACATGACAAGCCCCTAATAAAAACTCTGGACTCAAAAGTTTGGGGAACTTCCCTGGTTAGCACTACTCATGCATATTGTCACAAGTCATTGCTGGAGAAATAAAACACAAGCCACACAAATCCTCTGGGAAGGGACAGACAGTGGACAGCTCCACACCTGTTCTCTCCCTATCGTCTGTCCCTTTGATGATTTTTAAAAATTAATACACTTTAGTTTGGGGGCAGTTTTAGGTTTATAAAAATGCTTAGTGGAAAATACATAGAGTTTCCATGTATCCCATCAGTGCCCTACCCCTTCAGTTTCCCCTAATATTAACATCTTGGGTTAGTGTGGTACATTTTGCTATAATTGCAGAGCAAATATTGATACATTATTATTAATTAAAGGCCACATTTTCCGTTAGGGTTCACTCTTGGTGTTGTAAATTCTGAGTTTTTATATAGAACCCATAGAACATAGGTAGTTGTAGCTCATTACTGTTTTAAGTTGCAGTTTTCTAATGACGTGTGACATTGAGCATCTTTTCACCTGCTTTTTTGCCATCTATCTTTGGTGAGACGTCTGTTAAGATCTTTGCCCATCTATTTAATAGGGTTATTTGCTTTCTCGTTGTTGAGTTTTAAAAGTGTTTGTGTATTTTAGATAACAGTCTTTTCTCAGATGTGTCTTTCACAAATATTTTATCTTAATCTGTGGCTTGTCTATTCATTCTTTCTCTTTCTCTCTGTCTCTCTTTCTCTCTTTAAAGTAACAGGAGTTTGCCCCAGCTAGCCTGCTGCAGGTGCCATAGGGCCCAAGAGTGACAGGAAGTACCTCGTGTCCCAGTGCTCAGGCTTACGTGGACTTTCTCCAACCTAGCCAGCACTTACCTTTGCAGTGCATGGTGGTGGGGGTGAGGTGTCTTTCACAGAGCAGAACTTTTCAATTTTAACCAAGTCCAGCATAACATTTTTTTCTTTCCTTGGTTATGCTTTCGTGCCAAAACAAAGTTCACCTAGATTTTCCTTTGTTATCTTCTAGGAATGTTATAGTTACGTATTTTACATTTAGGTCTATGATTCATTTTGAGTCTACTTTTGTGAAAGGTGTATAGTATATATCTAGATTCTTTTTTTTTTTGTTTGATTTTTTGGCATGGAGATGTCTAGTTGTTCTAGCACCTTTCGTGGAACAAACCATTTTGCTCCATTGTATTCCTTCTGTTCCTTCATGGAAGATCACTTGACTATATTTTGGTGTGTCTATTTCTGGGCTCTGTTCCACTGATTTTCTTCTGTATTCTTTGACCAACACAACCCTATCTTGATTAGTGCAGGTTTATAATAATAAGTAGTAAAGTCAAGTAGTCATAGTCTTCCAACTTTGTTCTTCTCCTTTAATATTGTGTTGGCTCTTCTGGGTCTTTTGCCTCTCCTTATAAACTTTAGTATCAGGTTGTCGATATTCACAAGATAACTTGCTGGGATGGTGATTGGGATTACATTGATGACAGATCAAGTGGGGAAGAACTGACAATATGACAACACTGAGTCGTCTTATACATGTACATGGAATATACCTCCAGTTATTTAGATTTTCTTTGGAGTTTTGTAGTTTTCATCGTATAGATCTTGTACATATTTTGTTAGATTTATGCCTGAATATTTCTCTTTGCGGGGAATGGTAAAGTAAATGGTATTATGTTTTAAACTCCAAATTCCAATTCCTCATTGCTGGTTCATACAGAAGCAACTGATTTTTGTATATTAATCATGTATCATGCAACCTTGCTGTAATTGCTTATTAGTTCCAGGAGTTTTTTGTCAATTCTTTGGGATTTTTTGCAAAGTACTTAGACAACTATCTCATCTGTGATCAAAGATTAGTTTTATTTTTTCCTTCCCAAATAGTGTAACTTTTACTTCCTTTTCTTGTGTTATTGCATTAGCTAGGACTTTCAGTATGATATTGAATAGGTGTGGTGAAAGCCAACATCCTTGCCTTGTTTCTGATCTTAGCAAGAAAGCATCTAGTTTCTCATCATGAAGTATGATATTGGCTGTAAGATTTTTGTAGGTGTTCTTTATCAACTTGAGAAAGTTTCCCTCTATTTCTAGTTTGTTGATAGCTTTTATAAATGGGTATTGGATTTGGTCAAAATTTTTTTTATTGGAGTATAATTGCTTTACAATCTTGTGTTAGTTTCTCCTGTACAATGAAGTGAATCAGCTATACGTATACTTATCCCCTCCCTCTTGGACCTCCCCCCGCCCACCATCCCACCCATCTAGATAGTCACAGGGCACTGAGCTGAGCTCCCTGTGCTGTACAGCAGGTTCTCATTAGCCATCTATTTTACACATGCAGTGTATTTATGTCAAACCTAATCTCTTATTTCATCCCACCCTTCCCTTCCCCCACCATGTCCACATGTCCATTCTCTACCTCTGCATCTCTATTCCTGCCCTGTAAATAGGTTCACCTGTACCATTTTTTTAGATTCCACATATATGCATTAATATACGATATTTGATTTTCTCTATCTGACTTACTGCACTCTTATGACAGTCTCTAGGTCCAACTATGTCTCTACAAGTGACCCAATTTCATTCCTTTTTATGGCTGAGTAATATTCCATTGTATATATATACCACATCTTCTTTATCCATTCATCTGTTGTTGGACACTTAGGTTGCTTCCATGTCCTGGCTATTGTAAATAGTGCTGCAATGAACATTGGATACATGTGTCCTTTTGAATTATGGTTTTCTCAGGGTGTATGCCCAGTAGCGGGATTTTGGGGGTCATATGGTAGTTCTATTTTTAGTTTTTTAAGGAACCTCCACACTGTTCTCCATCATGGCAGTATCAATTTACATTCCCACCAACAGTGCAAATGGGTTCCCTTTTCTCCACACCCTCTCTAGCATTTATTGTTTGTAGATATTTTTGATGATGGCCATTTTGACTGGTGTGAGGTGATACCTCACTGTAGTTTTGATTTGCATTTCTCTAATGATTAGTGATGTTGAGCATCCTTTCATGTGGCTCTTGGCCATCTGTATGTCTTCTTTGGAGAAATGTCTATTTAGGTCTTCAGCCCATTTTTGGATTGGGTTGTTTGTGTTTTTGATATTGAGCTGCATGAGCTTCTTGTATATTTTGGAGATTAATCCTTTGTCAGTTGCTTCATTTGCAAATATTTTCTCCCATTCTGAGGGTTGTCTTTTGGTCTTGTTTATGGTTTCCTTTGCTGTGCAAAAGCTTTGAAGTTTCATTAGGTCCCATTTCTTTATTTTTGTTTTTATTTTCATTATTCTAGGCAGTGGGTCAAAAAAGATCTTGCTTTGGTTTATGTCAAAGAGTGTTTTTCCTGTGTTTTGCTCTAAGAGTTTTATAGCGTCCAGGTCTTTAATCCATTTTGAGTTTATTTTTGTGTATGGTGTTAAGGACTGTTCTAATTTCATTCTTTTACATGTAGCTGTCCAGTTTTCTCAGCACCAGTTAGTGAAGAGGCTGTCTTTTCTCCATTGTATGTTCTTGCCTCCTTTGTCATAAATTAAGTGACCATATGTGCGTGGTTTTATCTCTGGGCTTTCTATCCTGTTCCATTGATCTATATGTCTGTTTTTGTGCCTGTACCATACTGTCCTGATTACTGTAGCTTTGTAGTATAGTCTGAAGTCAGGGAGTCTGATTCCTCCAGCTCCATTTTTTCCCCTCAAGACTGCTTTGGCTATTCAGGGTCTTTTGTGTTTCCATACAAATTGTGAAATATTTTGTTCTATTTCTGTGAAGAATGCCATAGCTAGTTTGATAGGGATTGCATTGAATCTGTAGATTGCTTTGGGTAGCATAGTCATTTTCACAATATTGATTCTTCCAATCCAAGAACATGGTATATTTCTCCATCTGTTTATGTCATCTTTTTTTTTTTGTTTGTTTATGTCATCTTTGATTTCTTTCATCAGTGTTTTATAGTTTTCTGAGTACAAGTCTTTTGCCTCCTTAGGTAGGTTTATTCCTAGGTATTTTATTCTTTTTCTTCCAATGGTAAATGGAATTGTTTCCTTAATTTCTCTTTCTGATATTTTGTTGTTAGTATATAGGAATGCCAGAGATTTCTGTGCACTAATTTTGTACCCGGCAAACTTACCAAATTCATTGATTGGTTCTAGTAGTTTTTTTGTGACATCTTTAGGATTTTCTGTGTATAGTGTCATGTCTTTTTGAATGTTTTAATGTATCTGCTGATATGATCATACGGCTTTTCTTCTTTAGCCAGTTCATGTGATGAATCACATCAATAAGTTTTTGAATGTTGAATCAGCCTTGTATGCCTAGAATAAATCTTACTCCTTTGCTGATTTTTATCTGTATCCTTTCATTGTAATAAACCATATCATGAGTATAATGGTTTTCTGAGCTCTACTAATCTTTTAGCAAATTATTGAACCTGAAGTTGGTCTTTGGGAACTTCGGAACTTGTACCCTATAAGACTCTTGCCCAACGGGAAGCTCAGGAGCTAAAAATGATCAATCAGAGTTGCCTCACATTTGCCCTTTGTCAAATAACTTAACATGTTCATAGGTTCCAAGAATAAGAACATGGATGTCTTTGCAGGAATGCCTCCCACATTGCCCATGCAACTCCCTTGTGATTTTTTTCTCACTCATGCTCAGTTCTGGGTGTACCACTTCCAAATTACAAGAGGATATTTTCGGCCACACCTGAATTATGACTTGGCAAATCTGATAGAACTCACCACACAATGGGCAGTTCTGGATGAATTGTCACATGACGTCTCACGGTCAGGTGCTCCATCTTTACCTGGGTTCACTAGCATACCAAAAGTTGTTATTCCAAAGACATATAATTCTCCACTGCAAATGGCATGGCCTTGCTGCAGAACCACGGGAGTCTGCATTGTGATTCTCCCACGTGTGCCGTAAACTCTACATGGCATCTTTTTTCCACATCTGATACTTCTAATACCATAGGGTCAGCTAGGCTGAATCACCCAAGCAGCAGAGCTCTTCACCACAGACTGGATTTTCGGCAGAACCGTTTCCTAATCTAAGTCCCATTCAAAGCTGGCAGCCTGTAACTGGGCCGAAGCAGTATACCCAGGTGTGAAATATGCTACTGTCAGAAACCAGAGGCAATGTGACCTCCTTCTTCATAGTGGGATATATCATTTTCTTTAGATGAGATGTCCTGACACGCCCCTGACTTAGGGGGTTCTCCATAGGAATTATCTCCCAATATCTGAAATGTGTGAGTGCCAGGGCCTCTAAGATGTTGACTACTTCTTGGTCATCTGGCTTGATTAGCATATCATTGATATAGTGGACTAATGGGATAGTCTGCCGGAAGTACACACCACCCAGATTTTTCTCTCTCTATTGTAACAAAAGGAGAGGGTGTTAATACAGTCTTGGGGCAAAACTAAACAATATATACTATTGTCTCTTCTGTGTGAGTTCAACTACTTATGATCCCCTTTTCTAATAGTGAAAGAAAAAAAAATCACATTCATCCAATCAATGACCACATACCGTATATCCGAGACCGTGTTTCTTTGCTTTAGCAAAGATACCACATCTGGCACAGTGGCTACAACTGGACCTACCACTTGGCTGACTTTGTGGAAGTCCACTGTCATTCTCCAGGACTTACTAGATTTCTGCAAGGGCAGACTGTTAAAGCAAATGCATATACGACAGAGATGGTTAGTTCTGTGTTCTTCAGATCCTTAAGGCTCGCACTAATTTTTAGGCTTCCCCCACCCCAATGAGGGTAGGTAAGTCAATGAAAAGCGGAGCAGAGTTGCCTAAAGGCTTATAGTGCTGATGAGATAAAAATTGGAGTTCAGAATTTGATAAGGGAAGGGGTATGAGTAAATATGCCAAGCTCTCAGCTGGGACCCCTGGAGGGCAGAGCAGACCAGAGGTAGACAGAGAGCCTCAACATTTTGTAACTCCGTTTCAAGGCAGTTTCATCTCTGACTGGATTAAGATGATCTAATTTCTCTCTATCGGAAGGCAAGGTGACTCCTCCTTGGAGGGAAAAAAAAGTGCTGGGGCGGGGCGGGGATGAAGTAGGGGTTAAGATTTCTCCCAGAAAGGCAGCTGCCACTTTTTCATGTAAAATCCAACAAGATGCCCAGGCTGGGGGCTGACTGAGCTCCTGAATATACCATTTGCATTTGACTGCCAATGCCTTTCAATCCTTCCTTTGTTAGTCGGTGAGTCGGAGTTGAAAACCCCCCCAAAATGGGACGCCAGATGGAAATTCCCCTGGTCAGTTTCAACATCAGTTTAACTACCGGTGAAGGGCTGCTTTTGTTTAGAAAGTGTGCATTTTGTAGCTCCATCCGGCAGGTGGCGATGTGGTACCAGGAAACGGCCTCTCTGAGAGTTCAGGCCCCCTTTCGGTCTTTAAGCAAAGCCCCGAATTCGCTTTCTCCTTTTGGGATTCTGTATTATTTTTTTGCTGGAATATCCAGGAGGGACAGGGAAATAGTTTGGGGACAATCTACACATCCCACATGAAGCAGTTCCTAAACAGGAGAATCCCCTCTGGTACTTATGAGATGGGAGTGGGGGCACATATGGCATCAATTCCACAATAGCCGTACATTGAGTCCATCCAAAGGGTCTCATCCACAAGTTCACGTCATTTCTTTCCTCACCTCAAATCTTGCTTAAACCCCATCGACTGAACTAGGTACCTTTCCTCCTATAGAAGCACAATGTAAATCGGGGGTTGCAACAGAAGCTACCATCTAGGGGGCCCCGGAAGTCCAGGGTGGTGGAGGAAGGCCAGCTAGGGTTGAACAGGGACGCTAGTGGCGGTAGGAGAGAGGAAACCTGATTGTCAGTCTCCTTTCCTCCTTTGGCCCCTTGCTCCAGGGCCATTGCCCAAGTGCCAGTGCTATTTGCTTTCCCATGTACATCTCAGTGTCTGGTGAGAACCAAGTTCAGGGACTTCTTTCTCCCTCCACACACACTGCCTCAGCTCCATCCCTCAGGGCTTGCTCCTGTGCCCAGAATCTTTTCCTCTTCCAGGGCAAGAAAGTGACTTGGGTGCCTGACTAGCACAATGACTGACACATTAATATGTTAACTTTTTCTTTTCCCTCTTGGTAATGGTACTAATATTTTGGATCCAAAAAAAAAAAAAACACCAAAAAAGGAACAAAAGGTAATATAAAGGTACTCTGGGTATACATACAGACTCTCAAAAAGTATCCCTTCAGCCTAATGCTTTCAGAAATGTCATACACCCCAATGGAACACTGTAATGGATTTCTGACTAGTTAAAAGATTCTTGGGCAGATATAGACACTTTCAAAAGGGGACTGGGGGGCTTCCCTGGTGGTTGAGAGTCCGCCTGCCGATGCCAATGCAGGAGACACGGGTTCGTGCCCCGGTCCGGGAAGATCCCACATGCCTCGGAGAAGCTAGGCCTGTGAGCCATGGCCGCTGAGCCTGCGCGTCTGGAGCCTGTGCTCCGCAACGGGAGAGGCCACAACAGTGAGAGGCCCGCGTACCGCAAAAAAAAAAAAAAGGGGACTGGGGTAGTACATGGTTATCAGCTCACTGGATCATGGAGTAGGACAGAGAAAAACAGAACTATGTTGGTCTTGGCTTTTCTAGATACAGGGATGTTCTAGTTAGAACCGGATAAAAGAAAAGTTAAAGGTTTTTAACTTGCAGTCTCAAATGTTTACCATTTCTGAGCCTTCTGGTTGAAAAATTCAAGGAGCGTTTTAGACTCAGGAAAGGAGATGATGGTTTGATATGATAACAGAGCCCAGTTAGTAGAAAGAGACCCGAATTAATGTCAGTAAACTTAAGTGCAAGTCTGCACTTCTGCCTTAAGCAACAACTCACAACTCAACAACTTAAGCATTCCACTTCTGCCTTAAGCAACAACTCACTCTCCTCTCTCCTCGTCAACAAATTGAGGATAATAAAATCCTCCCTGCTTGCCTAACAAGGTTATGGTAAGAACAAACATTAAAAAAAATTGTTTTATAAACTGTAAAGCATTATATAAATGTAGGTTACTATTGTTATTGAATAGATCAGCCATGTTTGGGATGGTGTATATTTTCATGTTATGAAATAGCATTCACGTTGTTTTCATTCCATAGTTTACTGTAATATGTTACATTTGATTTCTTGGTGTTGTTCAGGAAGTGTTACAATAGCTTTTTTTTTTTTTGCGGTACGTGGGCCTCTCACTGTTGTGGCCTCTCCCGTTGCGGAACAACAGGCTCCGGACGCGCAGGCTCAGCGGCCATGGCTCATGGGCCCAGCCGCTCCGTGGCATGTGGGATCTTCCCGGACCGGGGCACGAACCCGTGTCCCCTGCATCGGCAGGCGGACTCTCAACCACTGTGCCACCAGGGAAGCCCTGTCTTCATATTGCAGATGGAGAAAGTATAACTCAGAGAAAATAGGTGACCTGCCCAAGCCCAGAGTTACAAAGCAGAGATGGAATTCAAATGCAGGTATAAATACCGTACAGATGGATCTTCAGTGGAGAATTCAGACGTGTGTTCTAGATACACTGATGCTAAAATCTGGCCTCCATTTAAGATGAAGATGATACCGAGATGGTATAATTATAGGGAAACAGATGGGAAGAGAATTGTGTAGTGCCATGAAGGCTAAATAAATGTAAAGTGAGAGTCCACCTGGGAAGTTAGTGAGAAACTTTTGCTCCAGCTTTAGTTTTTAGTTTTAAAGAGGGATTCTGTATTATTTTTCCCCATCTATCTTCCCTCTGATGTCTCCCCAGAAGGGAATGAACAATGTAAATAAAATAGTGAAATCTTCAATAGTGATATATACCACTAGAATGAAAGCCATGGAGGGTAGCAGCCGTCTGTCTTCAGAATTCCATCATCTAACACAAAGCCTGGCCCAGGGCAAGCCTTCAGCAAAGATATAGTCAATGAATGAATGAAGTGTGCATGTGAGGAACTATGCCCTGTTCTAATTGCTTTTCATAAACGACCTCATATAATTCTTACAACCCTGTGAGATAGGTATTATTAGTCCCACTTCACTAATGAAGCCTTTGAACCCCCAGACAGATCAAACTGTTTACTCAAGGTCACAAAGCCCCAGAGAGTATATTTTTGGTGACTTTTGATTATGAACATTTTCAAATAGAAAAAAAAGAGGATAGTATGATGAGCCTCCATATACTTGTAACATAGGGTAATGTGCTCATTTTATTTGCAAATTTACATCATCTTCTTATTTTACTACATTATTTTACACTTAGAGACATCATGACATTTTAACCCTAATTACCACTTTCCATCTGAAAAATTTTGGACTTTTTCTTATATCAGACCAAGATCCAATTGAGGTACATAAGTTGTCTTTAATTATTATGTCTTTTGAGCTCTTCTATTCTAGAAAAAGCAACGATTTGTTGAAGAGAACAGAGAAATTGTTTGTAGAATGTTCACCTCCTGGGTTCCTTCTTCACCTTGTTTAGTTTAAGTTCTAGCCCCTGCATTTCTGGTCAAGAAGAAGTTATGTAAAGACTATGCTTATTCACATGACTATTTCACAATGGAGCAGAGGTACTGGCTTCATCATTTACTGGGAATGAGCTATTTAGGAAACTCACTTCAGCCTCTCTGAGCCTTAGTTTTCTGTTTGTAAAATGAGAGATGATTCTCTCCTATCTCTCTCTCCTCCCTTTCCCCTCCCTCTTCTCTCTTTTCCTCCCTCCTTGGCCCCCTTCTTTCTCTCCCCCACCCCCACCCCCGCCTCCTCTCCCTCTTCCCTACCCCGCTTCTCACTCTTCCCTGGCTCGGGCTCCCCAGAGCTGAGCCTGGCCATTGTCGAGAGGTAGGAATCAGATCGCGGCTGACCCTAGGCTTCGTCCGAGCCCACCACCCCGCTCCCGCCGGCACGGAGCATAACACGAAGCAGCCCCTGAAATAGCTAGTGGGAAGCAGCCGCATAGCACAGGGAGATCAGCTCGGTGCTTTGTGACCGCCTGGAGGGGTGGGATAGGGAGGGTGGGAGGGAGGGAGACGCAACAGGGAGGAGATATGGGAACATATGTATAACTGATTCACTTTGTTATAAAGCAGAAACTAACACACCATTGTAAAGCAATTCTACTCCAATAAAGATGAAAAAAAAAAAAACACAAGCAAAAAAACCCCCTGCTCCTACTTGGGTCCCCCACGTGGGGGACGCTGCCTGGCCCAGGCCCTGGGGCCCCGGTCCCTTCCCCTCCCAGTCCCGAGGGCTGGCGCGCACCTGGCTCCCCCGTGCTCACCCGCTCCGCCGCGCACCTCGCCCGCCGCCAGCGCCCCACCCAGGTCACTCCTCATCTGGCGAAGCGAAGGCCTCGCAGCTCCGTCCAAGGCTGGCGGAGGAGAGAGCTCCCTCTTCCGCTCGGACAGCTTGAAAGGAGGGAGGTGGGACTAAGACTGCCTGACTTTCGGGACTTCGGAGGCTTTCGCCTTCCTTTCCTCCCGACTTCTTCCGGCCTTCTCTGGGTTCTTCTGTTCTTTGGACAACCGGGGAAGCGCGAAGTTGACTTTAAATCTTTTGATCAGATAAGCAAAACGATCCCTAAAAACGTTTCTTTGCTCCCACGGGCAAAATAAACTCATCACTTGGGGAATTCAACAAAGAGAAACTGGAGTTCAACTTAATATATGATTCACTTTCCCTACCTTTGAGTGCAGAGTGCCCGGAGAGAAAGTTCAAGGGACCTCAGAGGAACACAAGGATTCTGAGTCGGAGGTGTTGGGCTGCGGCAACAGAAACTGACTAGGTCTTGCCGGGACCTCCAAAAATGTCAACTGTCGGCTCCTAGAAAGATCCGCAAAGCAACCTGTTGCTACGACAGAGCTTCGTCATTTGCTTCTAGAAGTCATGGAGAGCAATAACTTGACAGAATTTTGTTTGTGTCTCCGAGGGAGGAGAGCAAGATTGGGTTCTTTATTAAGGTTTTGAAGTCTGGTTTAAGTTGTCTTTAACGTAGAGGATTGATTAGGATAAGGTAAGGGTTGGGTAACAGTTTCGGACGTGGATATAACAAGGCGAGGACGTTGAGGCAAGGGTTCAAGAAGTCTTGGGAGGTAAACTGTACTTTGAGCTTTTCTGTTGAAGAATGGTTGGGTGTTTGAGCAAAGTTACTGAAATAAACAGTGAAGATATTTGCAGCTTTCATGTCCCTGGGCAAAAGCTTGCGGAATTACGTTGATGAAAAAGAGTGAATAGGTCATATAAACGTAGTCACTTATAGATCTGTGTGAATGTAGATGGCTTCAGTTCTCTCAATGGTGAACCTGCCTGTGAGAACGTAATCAACATTTGTCACTTAGAGTGTTTTATCCTGGAAAGAAGTTCACTCAGGAAAACACGTTTGCCATGATTTGTTTGTTACATACAGAATTCAGAGAGAGAGTGATCTTAGGAAACATTTTTTATGAAGTTAATGTTGGGTCTTAGAAGACCCATCTGTTTTTAAAATTAGAACGTGCTCCCCCCGCCCCTTGGGCATCGCAAAAGAAATACACATCCTTTTACTTTATTCTGTTCTTTTTACGTTTCCAGGGACAGACCTCATTTCCCCTTTCAGAAACAGCTGTAGCCAGGACTACGTTCCGGCTCCTCCACCAAACCTGAGGGTTTTTTCGAATTGTGCCCCAGCCAGTGAATTTCCCCCAAACTCCAGATCAGCCCCAGGATCAAAGGTGTAACTCACGTAAGGGAAGAAGTGTCTTTCCCCAACCAAGCTCCCACTCGTCTGCTCAGGTAACGAGGCGGGAACCTCCCTAATTCCGAGATCTGGGGAACTGCGCCTCTTGCCAGTGGACAGAGAGATCTTGGAGTCCTGCTCTCATTGGGTAACAACTCTGCTACTGAGGAAGCCGATTGGCTGAGCTCTAGCCTAGGTGTGGAGCGAGAGAAAAGATGAGTGTGGGCTGGTCCACCTCCCTCCCAAGAGCTCTTTCTCTTGGTTAAGATCGTGCTCCGCTACTCCGCTGTTCACTGCCAACAGGGCCTGCTTCAGCTCTCTAAGTCCTGAACAGGGGAAAGAGTCCGGGAAGGAAGAGGGGTCCGGGGGCGGGGAGGAGAGCCGGGGATGCGGCTAGAGAGGACTCGGGAGCGGGAGGCCCTGATGGCGGGAGGAGGGGCCCCTGGGGAGGCCCTAGCCCCAAGAGCCAGACCCGGCTGCAGAAGGCAGAGTGGGCGGGCGGAAAAGGGGCTCCCGGGTGCCCGGCAGGCCCCGCCTGGAGATCGCGGCGCGGGACCAGGCGAGGAGACACTAGCCTGGCGTCTGCAGCGCACAGCTCCAGCTGCGCAGGCGCACAGAGGACACAGCGCGTGGGTGGGGAGGAGGGGCCTAGGGCGACTCGGGCAATTTCCAGGGGTGTCATTCCCAGCAGCTGGGACAGGACCCACGACAAGGACAATTAGGAAGAAGCCGCGAATGCAGGCGGAGTGAACAGCCTCGTGGGACAAACCGATTCTCCAAACGTGCCTGCTGCATACGTGCAGAAGTTTACCAACCGGAGGAGGGAGACATTATGAACTCCAGGACGGGGCATCTCAAAGCCGACAAAGATCTCGATCGGAAAGGGCTTGCAGAGGCAGCCTGCTGTTTTAAGAGTCTCCGTGGAGAGCAGGCATGCAAGTGTTCCAGGCTGTGCTCGGGAAGGGATCAGCGTCGCAACAGTGACTACTTCTATGCAGTTTGACAGAGGAATATACGATGTATATAAAGGTACAGGGTTGAAAAGTGTGTTGGTAATTTCAATACGTGTGGTGATTTGGGAGAACTGGCCTTTATGCGCATACAATACACCTGAAGCGGCTAAAGTTCCTGCTTCCTCTTCTGTGGGTTCTCTGCTGTTTGGATAGAGGAACCTTTAAAAAGCAAAAAAAAAAAAAAAAAAAAAAAAAGGCAACAACAACAACAAAAAACCCAGCGTGTACAAAAGTTTCACCACTTACTATCATTCTCTGAATCCTTGTAGGTTTCTACATCTCTGCAGTTATCACCAGAGAATTAGAATCTGGCTGATTTTTTTTTTCATTGTGGATTCTCAAGCAGCAAACATTTCCATGACAAGTACAAGGAGTAAAGAACACTAGGGTTGAAATTGCTGAAAACTCTGAGCTATCCTGGTGGCTTCCAAACACTGAACAGCATCCTGCCATTCGATCTGACTTATTAATATCTGATAGGCTTTTGAGACATTGCCTGAAAATTAACACACGGATCTCAGAAACCTATAAAGAAGAGTGAAGTCATCCTTTTTGGAATAAACACAGGTATTGTTGAAGCCACTACGTGTACAGTGAGAAGAACTATGATGGTAATAAATACAACTGAGTCCACTGAGAATGTGTTTGTGCAGATGTGAATCATTTGTTGTGGTTTTTCCCTCCCTCCCTTCTTTTTTTTTTTTTTTTTTTTTTTGCCTTTTGCCTTTTGTATACTTCAAAGTATAAACAAAGTGATTTAATAGACAATAGGCTTTAACACTTTCTAAGGCATGGATATTAAGAATTCAACATACTCATAAATTTTGTTCACTGAAACAGTGCACAAGAAGATAATAAAACGTTACAATTACAGAGGGTATAAAATTTGTTCCTCTAATATCTATGCTACTAAACCTACTATGTAGTGAGATATCTATAATTTTTTCCTAAATCTTTACGTAATTTTGTACAATTTAAATAATCTATATATAAAAAAAACATTTCTGGCTTGGTAAATTAGGTGTTGGTTTATTGGGAAAAGAGTGTAAAGTAAGTAATTCTTAAACCTTAAATATATTTTCAATAAAATACATTTTGGCTTAAGGTAATAGGAATATAAACTTTTTTGGATGAATGATTACTGTCACATTTTTTTCACCATCCTTACATCTTTTCCTTTTTTTTTCTTTCTTTTTTTTTTTTTTTTTTTTTTTTGCGGTACGCGGGCCTCTCACCGTTGTGGCCCCTCCCGTTGCGGAGCACAGGCTCCGGACGCGCAGGCTCAGCGGCCATGGCTCACGGGCCCAGCCGCTCCGCGGCACATGGGATCCTCCCGGACCGGGGCACGAACCCGGCATCGGCAGGCGGACCCCCCAACCACTGCGCCACCAGGGAAGCCCCTGCATTTATTTTGAAAGGCACGCCCACGAGCTTTGTTTACGGATGGGGAGTTTAAGAAACAAGAGAAAAAGAGGGCTCAGCGATGACTCCTGGGCTTTTGACTTGAGCGACTTGAGCAAGGATAAAGTCTTCCTTGACGGGTATGGGAAATCCAAGGAAGGAGCGGGGTGTGTGTGTGTGTGTGTGTGTGTGTGTGTGTGTGTGTGTGTGTGAATTCTACTCTTGACATGTTGACTTAGAGATATTAATCCACTCCAACTGAATGACAAGGAGTGAAGTGAAAGGATTCACATTCGATACGTGACAGTGAATATCCAGGGAGGATCAGGAAGGGACATAGGACTGGACATGGGAAGGAATAACATAGACCAAAGTGAAAGAGAGAGAGAGACAGAGAGAGACACACAGAGAGAGACAGAAAAGCTTGGACTTTATGATGGTAATGAGGTTGGCCATTAACTGAGAACTAAATTTGAGATGCAGTGAAAAGGAAAAGGAAAAAAGAATTCCAAGGGAGATAGCTCATCAGAAGATAAAGAAAAAGCTTGCCTTGTTTCCCCAGATCCTCTGTTTCTTAGGTGACATTTATATTTTTACCTCCCAATGGACTTTTGCCCATTTGTAATGGCATCTCAACCAGCACATAGTTCCTGCCAATCCCAGAGCATCCTGGCTCCTTGAGCCTAGCTAATAGCTGATGCTTTACTCCTTGTCTGCTTACTGGTCACTGGAATAGCAACTGAACCATATGCTTGGAATAATTGGCCTGATGTCATTTTAGGTGGCAGTCTTCCATTTCTGTCTTAAGTGTAAAAGTGACCCTCACCAGAAAACTAACAGCCTAGAGCTGGCTGAATCAGGACCTGTAGGTCCGTGGCAGAGCCCCAGCATTGCTTTCCCTTTCGAGGCTGTGCTCTGAAAGCTTCGATGCAAACCCACCTCAACTTGGCAACAGTGACAGAGTAGGAATTGCTCAAGGAATCTGCTGAGTCACCAAGGAGACTTCACTTCCGGCTGATGCTGAGATGATGCTGTTGAAATAGTTTGACATCCTTGAGAACAGGTGTTTGCCTTTGATAAGACTACACGCTGCACAGTCGCTTGGACTCAGCACCTTGTTGGCCGTATGTAATAAGTAGCCTGCATTTCATTATAAATGTGACAAGAATACGTCTGGCCACGTCGCAGGTGGTTGGGTTATTTAACTGTTGTCAATCCCATAATGAGGTAAAGACCACTCACATGTTCTGGAGAGATGGGAATTCATCAAATACTAAAGCCAAGCCTGAGAGAGTCAGGGGGCAAGGCCAGTGCTTTGGAATAGTGACTATTCCATGAATCCTGACAGATGTCTCTCCCCCCCACCAACACTCAAAAAATCCTAACAGAGAGGGCTGATTTCTGTATTTAGTTGCAAACAACATGTTCTGGGAAAAGAGAAGAGACTATTGCCTCTACCTGAGGACACTATGCGGGCGGCGGAAGAGGGAGAGAGGGATGTAGATTTGCACTTGATAGGTGAGGGATGAAGGGAACTGTCATCGGATGCACAAAAGCAAAAGCAGCATGGAGGGCTAGAGCGCTGGCCTCTGGGGAGGAGCTGGGGATGAAGGCCTGGATATCCTCTTCCAGAACTGGCCCTGAGATATGCAAAAGCACAGAAGGGATGGTCTATTCCTCCTCTCCTATAGGTTCACAGTGGGCTCACCTCCCTTTGGCTTAGAAGTTGTCCTCCTTTTTAAAAGAGGACAGGAGTGGGGTCTCTAAATTTCCAGAAGCCACATAGGGTCAGCCCTGAAGGCCTAGCAGCTAAACTGTCTACAGAGACCCCTGGTCCCTCCTATCCTAGGAAGACAGTGCACTCATGGAAGGGTAAAGCCCTCCCTCCCGGGACACCAGAGGCTCCAAGAAGGAGGCCGCCAGC
This sequence comes from Globicephala melas, assembly GCF_963455315.2. Classification (NCBI taxonomy): domain Eukaryota; kingdom Metazoa; phylum Chordata; class Mammalia; order Artiodactyla; family Delphinidae; genus Globicephala; species Globicephala melas. The sequence continues at coordinate 11,067,695 of NC_083321.1, forward strand.
AAGCCAGAATTTTTCTCTCTCCAGTAAAAGAAATACAAGGGTCTGTCGTACAGAGTGAAGTAAGTCAGAAAGAGAAAGACAAATACCGTATGCTAACACATATATATGGAATTTAAGGAAAAAAAATGTCATGAAGAACCTAGGGGTAAGATGGGAATAAAGACACAGACCTACTAGAGAATGGACTTGAGGATATGGGGAGGGGGAAGGGTAAGCTGGGACAAAGTGAGAGAGAGGCATGGACATATATACACTACCAAATGTAAGGTAGATAGCTAGTGGGAAGCAGCCGCACAGCACAGGGAGATCAGCTCAGTGCTCTGTGACCACCTAGAGGGGTGGGATAGGGAGGGTGGGAGGGAGGCAGATGCAAGAGGGAAGAGATATGGGAACATATGTATATGTATAACTGATCCACTGTGATATAAAGCAGAAACTAACACACCATTGTAAAGCAATTATACTCCAATACTGTATTGGACACTTCAGTCCAATCTATATCCCCAGTGGGGACTTATCTGGGTCGCATTTGACCTTCACAGTCACCCCTTGATCTAGGTGTGACTTTTGCCCCCATTTCACAGGTTACGAAACAGGATAGTTTGTTGGAGGCTACGGGTCTAGTTGCGGTGGGTGTAGGGGTGTCCAGGAGGAGTTTAACCTTAGAGCCTCACAGCTTCTTAGGACCCTGCGGGGAGACCTTAGGCAAACTCCCTTGCCTCTTGGTGTGGGGGTGGGTGTTCTTATTTCCCTATTTGTAAATTAAAGTGATTGCCCATTTGTGATTCTCCATCCATTCCTGTTCAAACTCATCACTTGAGTAGCATTTAAAAACCACAGATTCTGGGACTCAATCCCAGTGTAAGTTCAATAGGTCTGGGGTGAGTCTCCGTAACCTGCATCTTTTAACAAGTAGAGGCATCAACAGATCTGCCTGAGAAACTCAGACCAGTGCTTCGCAAAGTTTACGCTGCATCAGGATCCTCTGGGGAGCTTGCTGAAACACATTCCTGAGCTCCTGTGAGATCCTGATTCCGTAAGGCTAGAGTGTGGCCAGGTGCATTTCTCAAGAGCTGATGCCAATGGTGCTGGTGACCATCTTTCTTCATTGAACAAAACTACTGTAAGGACTTTACAAATATTAACTAATTTTATCCTTATAACAGCCATAGGAGGCAGCTACAGTCATCCCCATTTCAAAGGAAACTGTCTCCACAGAGACATCAAGCAATTGACCTCAAGACACACAGCTCTTAGCAGAGCCTGGATGACCCACCAAGCAGTTGGCACGTGACTCCCCTCCCCCCCCGCCCCGACATTGCTTCTCCGCTATTGTTCTAATCAGCTTTCACTACCCCAGCCCATCTCAGCACTTCCCGGGGCTGCTCCACTCCAGTCCCGCTCCCCGATGCCCCAACCTATCCCTTTGTGACCCTCCCTCACTGCTCCTGGGACAGATCGGCGCCGACAGCCCCTTTCCAGGTCCGCCCGGGCACACCAGCAGAGCCGGAAAGAACCTCGCCCAGCCCTAGAGCAGCTAGTACTCGCTGCGGGCAAAAGCTTCTTCAGGGCGGATGGAGTTCCGCGTGAGGCCTGCAGATGGCGCCAGAGGATCAGCCTGGGGAACGGTGGGGGGAAGGAGGCGGAGGAAAGCGGAGGTGGGTGAGAATTGACAGTCATGACGGCCAATGGCAGCATGGTGTGGTTTGCCCAACTTCCGTGCTCTGGCCCCCAAGAGCTTCCCACCGCTTTAGGGGGCTGCAATTGTGGCAGGGAACGGAGAGGTGGAGGAGCCGCCTGCTGCGTCACGTGGTCCCTGAGTGTACCCCTGTTAGTCCAAGGTTGCAATAGCTCATGGGGGCTCAACCTTCCCCCCCCCACCAACTTATCTTCCTCTCAGTTCACTGAGGCACATCTTACCAGTCTCTGGCAAACTTGTGTCTCCATCACTCTGGGTCCTTGTAGTTTTGGTAAAAGGCATTACTGTCGCTCTGTAGTATAGTCTGAAGTCAGGGAGTCTGATTCCTCCGCTACCTGTCATTGTCTTAGCGGCTGTTTCCCGCACTGACGGTGCAGAGCGGGCTGCTTGGCGGGTGGGGATGAGGGGAGCAGAGTGAGGGATGAAAGGTGGGAACCACCCCCTAAATGCCAGGCATTGTGTTTTGGTGTTTGCCACAGGATTGTCTCATTTCATCATCTTTGTCTTTAATCCATTTCCTGTTTCACAGATGAGGGAACAAGGTGAATAAATTGTCCGTGGGCAGTCCTTGGATGATCTTGACTCCTGTCAGCCGCCAACGCCCAAGGGCTTTTTATTGTGCCAAGGCTGCCTTTGCAGCGTTTCAGTGCATACAGTTACGGTAAATCACCTCTCCCCACATAGATTCACCCTTCCGACCATCTATTCATTTATTAGGGACCCACCCGCAAGGCATAGGCCTAGTTGCTATTAAAAATACAAAAAAAAAAAAAAAAAAGAAAAAAAAAAGAACTCTGCTATGAAGTAGAGGAGATAAAAAAGATATATACAGGAGAGTTAAAAAAAATATATACACGGAATAGTGATACCTATTTTGTTCCAGATAATATGATGGTGTCTGAAGACAAAGACATGGATAAAATCTACCCTTGCCTTTCAGGAGGCCTTAGGCAGGAGTAATCTCTGAACTTTTAATTTCCCACCCCCACAACTTTTAACTAACTGAGCATCCACTCCATATATATTATTTATGTTATATATGTATATATTCTTTTGTAATTGATACATTAAATGTTAGCTCACTTAATTTCTTATTTTGGGGGTAAAATTATAAATGGAGGTGTAAGCATTTTTTTCATTCACTCCAGTGGAGCATCTTGGGCGCTTCCTGGAGAGCTTCTGTGATCCGGAACCCCCAGGCCTGGTACATGCCTGACCCTCTCCCTTCTTTCTTTAGATCTCTGTTAAATGCCAGGTTTCCAGAGAGGCCTTCCCTGACCACTCCCTCTCCTCCTCTGTCATCTTCTGTCCCCTTATCCCAATATTTCATATACTACATTTCACTGTATAGTAAATATCATTATTTTTTGTTAGTTTAGTTTTTGTCTCCTTGCACTAGAATGTAAGCTTCAAAGAACAACAGGGTCCTACTGTATAGCACAGGGAACTATATTCAATATCCTGTGATAAACCATAATGAATAAGAATATGAAAAAGAATATATATATGTATAACTGAGTCACTTTGCCGTACAGTGGAAATTAACACAACATTGTAAATCAACTATACTTCAATAAAATTAAAAAAAAATAATGAAAGCTTCAAGAGGGGCAGGAAGGAGTCCTGAACACTGGGGGCTTTGAGACAAAAGCAACAAAGCCAGAAGGTTGGGGATAGAGGGAGAAAGCCTTACCCAGTGCATCCTGAAACCCCCCTGGGCTGGGGTAGGAGTAGAGGGAATATGGGGACTGTTTATTCACGCCTCTCCTGATTGCTGCATTCTTGCAATGCTCAGGGCCAGTATCACCCAGCCCTTCCCTCTCCCCCAGTTATCTATAGTCTCCCCTTCTTCTCTCTGATTTTTAGTGAGGAATTGCACATTTTCAGTCCTCACCCCCCACAGGTAGCAAAGGTAAAGGTCTGATACACAAAGACTCTGCTGTTTGTTTCTCTCAGCATCTTCTCACTTAAGACGTTTGTGGTTGTAGAAAGTGTTCTGGCCTAGGAACCAGAAGACCTCATCTCTGTAACTGGATTTGCCCCTGAAGAAAAGAGTAAAGGGGATGGTTGAACACCCTATTCCCACACTATCTGACTTCCATCCCATACACAGGAGCCAAGGACACCTAGGAGTTGATCTTGGATTGAGCTTCTTACCCAAACTGTGTCCTGAACTAATGAGAAATGAGGAATCCTGCATGGTTGCCTGTTTCTGTGTAATGTGAGGAGAACATGGTGAGAAACCTACACAAAGTGTAGAGATTTTTATTATGATTTATAATCATTGGGTCCCAGCTGCACCAAGGATGAGAAGCAGTCACACACCCCTGAAGACCCAGGGAGGACAGCACGGTATAAAGTGGAGTGCACCGACATGCAGTAGGTTCCCTGTACTGACAAGGTGCACACCCATGCCAGCCTCACCTCTGGCCAGCTCTTTGCACTCTTACACCATTTTATAAACTTGAAATTGGGTTAAACTCTATTTTATCCTATGATTTTGATTGTTACTCCCTATCTGAGCCCCCCCCCCAATTACTAGTCACCCGCTTCTTACTAGCTATGTGACCTGAACAGGTTACCTTCTTTTTTGAGCCTCAATTTCCTTTCGTTTAGAATGGAAAAAAAAAATTGGTTATTCTAAAACCAATGGGGTCACAGGGTCAAAGAAAGATATTGTGGATTTGGAAGACTTCAGAAATTATATCACTAACATACTCATACATAGAAAATACTAGAGTAAGAATTCTAACCAAACATCAAATAAATAGGAGCAGAGACCTCAGTTAGGAGCAGAAAAAAAGGAGAGCAAACAGTGGTGAGCAAAAGAGTCTGGCAAATTTTATCTATATAGTTAAATCTAAATGGACAGTGATGGACACTCTGGGAATGTGTAATAAAAGTTTTAAAAAAGCATTCTTTAAGTGGAAGTGACTCACTGCAAGGGAAATTCTATAATATCTGGAGCTGAAACATTCAGGGTTTGGCTCAGGGGGACCACAGGTAGAGGAGTAGTGCATTTTGTCTCACGCGTCATACTCTTCTGGATGTGGGGAGGGAGATAAATAGGGGAAATGAATCTTTTGGAGAGATGTCATCTTATTGGGATGCAAGTGGAAGCAGAGGGAGAATAACTGGTACTTTGCCCATCTATAATAGAAGCGAATTTTTGTTCAGCTCTGAGCACTAGGAAAAATACTATTGACTGAATAAAAAGCTAATAAGAGAATGTGATGAATAAGCAAATCATAAGATTCCTTAGTGGAGGTAATATCTGTTGCTTTTCTATACACTAATAATGAACCATGAGAAAGGGAAAACAATAAAACAATCCCATTTAAAATTGCATCCAAAAAACTAAAATACCTAAGAATAAACTTAACCAAGGAGCTGAAAGACTTATACTCTGAAAACTATAAAACATTTATGAAGGACACTGAAGATGATATGAAGACATGGAAATCTATCATGTATTCTTGGATTGGAAGAATTAATATTGTTAAAATGTCCATACTACCCAAAGCAATCTACAGATTTAAAATGCAACCCCTATGAAAATACCCAGGACATTTTCCCCAAAACCAGAACAAATAATCCTAAAATTTATATGGAACCACAAAAGACCTGGAATCACCAAGAAAATCTTGAGGAAAAAAAAGAACAAAACTGGAAGTATCACACTCTCTGACTTCAGACTATACTACAAGCCTACAGTAATCAAAACAGTATGGTACTGGCACAAAAAAATAGACATATAGATTAATGAAATGGAATAGAGAGCCCAGAAATAAACCCACACACTCATGGTCAATTTATCTAAGACAAAGGAAGAAAAATACTATTGATTAAATAAAAAGCTAATAAGGGAAGATGATGGATAAGTGAATTCATAAGATTCCATAGTGGAGGCAATATCCCCAGTAAAAAACAGCCCTTATCTTTTGAATAGACACAGGGTACAATCTTCAAAAGAGGAAAAGCATATACAGGGGAAATAAATTAATTTTCACCCCATTCTCAAGACACTACCTTTCCTGGGATAATTGATGACTATACAAGCATAATAACTCCTTTTCAACATATTTCACAGAAGCTGAGCAGTTCAGTGTTCATGCATAAGAAGACTGGCTGATCTGGCAGGAAATGAAAATTTTACCTTAGATATATTTCTCATGAATAGTTTTTTAGGTGGTGAGTGAGTATGCTCAAAAAGGGATTCACAAGCCTCTATAATACATGAGTTTGGGACACAGAAAGCTAAAGATTTGGACTAAGTTTAGATGAGATCAGGAGCCAAAGAGGCTAGCAGAGGTGTGTATGTGTGTGTGTGTGTGTATGTGTTCACATAGGGACAGGTAGGTAGCCGTTAGGCTGCTAGTGAGGTACCATGATCTCCAGGTCCCGGAGTAGGTCCTTGGGAAGACAGACTCTTCTAAAAAGTTGGTGCCCTTACCATTTTAAAATATTTTTATTATTACTCCTGGGCATCATCGTTCAATTTTTAAAAATATCTCACACAGGCTACTATTCCCATGGTGACAAGGCAAGTCTTGGTTGCCAAGAGCTTCTGTTGGACTGTCCCTAATTTTTCTTTGTGAGAACAGGTGCTTCTTCAGGGTAAGGAAGGGAGGTGGGAAGGTCCCTAGTAACCTACTCCCTCTCCCTGTTCAAAGGACTCTAAAAGAGCACAGCAGAGACAGTCCACTGGGATCAACTTTAGTGCTTCCCATACTCCTGAGCTGAGGCTTTCCCTGAAGGTAAAAGAAAAGACTGTTCACTGGGTCATGGGAAGATTCATATGTAAAACCCAAGACTCAGGTACTGTTTCAGGGGAGTTTGTATCCACGGTAAAGTAGGATTGGCCCAGGTTCATCTGACTGCAAGGGCAACAGTATAAGGCAAATATGAAGGAACTGATATGATGTGGAGGGTGGGACCAGCCTGGGAGAAAGAGTGGAAAGGGAGAAAGTTAGGTGGAGAGGGTGAACCAAACACGTGTCTGTCTTCTTCAAACCAATAACTATATGAAATAATGGAAAAAATAAAAAGAAACAAAAACAGAATAAATCTGCCCCAATAAGGTACTGTCATGGAGCCTGAAATTTTGAGCAGACAGATGAACACCAAATTGAAACACTTATGGGAGCAGACTGCTGTGAAGATAGGAACTGTAAAAAAAACCTTGAAGTTTGGGCATGATGGAAGTTGGGTGGGAGATGGCCTAGGATATCTAGTCAATCCCTGTCTCTCCTCCATCCTCACATCTCTGTTTCTCCTAAGCAACATTTATCCACAGGCAAAAGTGATGAGTGTCAGCACAAAGCTAGAGATACAAATCTTACCCAATAGGTAGTTGATGAGCACAAGCAGGGACCAGAATTAAGACTTAGAGACAAGTTTCCAGTGCCCCCCATGTGGACGCACAACCCTCGCCTCCCCCAGGGTCCCTGTAGGTCAGCCATGATGAACAGACAAACAGATGAACAGTTCTCAAACACAGAAGTAGAAAACCAGAAATCACAAAAAATTCAAGTTATAATGGTATTGTATAAATCCAACTGACATTATGTGGAGTTTCGTGTTGAAAATAAGTCTGCAACAAAAGAATATGACACACATCTTAAAGTATGTGTATTGCTCAATAAATTTCGCGATAATTTAGCATAAATGTTCATTTGTTCACATGAAAATAATAAGTATTATCTCAAGGTACACAGATTGAGCATTTATAAGCCAAGCTTTAAAAAAAGTGTATGCTACAAGATGGAAGAAGTTGAGGCCCCCTAAGAAATCATACTAGCTGCCCTCTCTTCCTTGCTAATTCTATTTTGCAAGCTGGCTAGGTAGGACCCAAAATCCAAAAGCACAGAATGACAGATAATAGGAGCTAAGGAAGAAAATTAAAATGGACAGATGCCCAGAGTTTATTGTGTCAGATAATCTTTCTTTCTAATAATAGAAGTCGAGTAAAAAGACTGAACAAACAAAATCTACTTGAAAGGTCATTTAAAGCCATAGTTAGAAGTGTCAGCTGGTGAAAACAGAAGGAATGGGTGTGTGTGCGTGGGCCAACTAATGGGATACAAGCAGTTGTATTATCAGTCTGTTATAATAGTGTAACGTAATTAGTCTGCACCCCCAGTGCCTAGCGCAAAAGAGGGATTTGGGGAACTAGGAAATGTTTGGAATATGGACACGGCGGACCATGATGTGATAATCAGAGGACACGGAAATATTTCTGAGAAAGTAGTAGAAGAAAGGGAAAGGATTGTTTCCCAAAAGATGACTTAGGAGAATAGCATTGAAAGGGTAAATAACAAAGAAAAATAAAGTATTTTGAAATTTTGCCAGGTACCTGTCCTTTCTCAGTTCACTGAACACCTTTCCACCTTAAGGATGTGTAAGTAAGTATACACATACTTAACTTTGTCTTTAAGTATTAAAACAAGGAAAAAGGAAGGACAAAACAGATGTATGTTTGAGGAAGGAGTAGGCAGTGGTAAGCAGTTACGGTAAACTGGCTGAACTGGGCTGGACTTTATTGTTTAAAGTTTCCAGATCTGCTAAAATTAAACTCTTAGTTGCAGGGGTATGTGGGGTGGGCAACAGAGAAGGGCCTTAAGTTAATACCTAGGTTGCATTTCTTCTCTTTTTGAGGGTTATAGAAGCAAGGGTTAACAGCCAGGTTTTAGAATCAGGTAGCCTTTGTTTAGAATTCTGGTTCTTCTTTAAGCCTGAGTTATCACATCTTAAAATGGACAATAATGGAACTTTCTTTACAGAATTATAATGATGACTAAAACAGATAATGCATGAGACATGCTTCTTACAGTGCCTAGAACATGAACTTTCTACAAATATTCCATGTTGTTATTTATTTTTATCTGTCAGGGTTGTCAGGGGAGTTTGGATCAGGTGATAAGGAGTGTAGCTTCAAAGTTAATACAAATGGACTCTACAAGAAACCTACCTCTTTTTGGGTGTGATCCAAACCAACGCAGGGATTCAAAAAAAAAAAAATCAGATTGGAACCTTTCTGAGGCATCCAGTCCAAATGATGGAGAAGAAGGGTGAGAATAGATTTTGGGCACTTCTGTCTACTGAACTATCTTGCTCAGTAGCCCAAGGGATTAAAATAGCAGAGGGTAGAGTTGCTTGGGGTGTGTTGGAGAGGAGGGACATCTTGGGATAGATTGGTTTGGGGTGTCACACCTATGAGTGGCTACTTTGGGATATGATTTGAGGGACTGTGGTTGAATTTGGGTATAGGATGACTGAGCTAAGATATGAGGGAAAACCTGTGCAAGATATATGGCAGAATGATCTAGAATCAAAAAATTCTTCATCTCTATATCATATGGTTCTTGGTTGGGAACTTTTCTTTGCAGAGAAAATATGGGTTGCAAAACGTCTTTGCTAGAGGTCTCCCATGAAGGGCTGGTGAACAGTAACTGGAAATTTGGTCTGAATGATGGACTCTGAGTTATGTCCAAAGCTGCCTCCAGCATTTACTGACCTACTGTGCCCACTCCATTTTCTGGAGTGTGACGGAGCAGCCCTGAGAAGTGAGAATGCCTTTTACCCACCCTGATCTCCACCACTATGGTTTCGCAAGAGCAGGTCACAGGACACATGGCGAAATCCTTCGCTGAGCAAAGGCATTTCATTTTATGGACACGTGGCAGAGCAAAATGAACAAATCCTGAAAAATCAACAAACACTCAGGTTTCCGAGTTGCTTCCTGCGGCCGGCATCAGTGGCAATGTACTCCTACTCAGCTTAGCCCCATCAGTGACCCCAAATCATCCTAGCCTGCTGGAGTCAAGGGATATTTGTCACACATCTTCTGTCATACCTGCCCCTTTCTTTTGTCTGATAAGTTAATGATACTTATTATGTGAAGGTCAAAGCTTAGAAGTTATTAAGACATCTTTAGACGTTTGAACTCAACAGACCTCAGAAGCTATCCAGTCTAATTTCCTCAGGTTTTCCACTGGTTCTCTACACCTACTCTTACCCCATCCCTGAAAACACCTCACTACACCTCCATTCCTGCAGCATTCAGTTATGAACTTAAGAATGACTCCCAAAGGGAAATTTTCCATGACTCATCCACCACTAATACCCTAGCTAGATCCATTTCTTCTGATGCATGTTCTCTTAAAACTCTGTATATCTCCTGCACATAACTCATCCCAAATGCAGATAAATATTTGTACAGTTACTTGTAAGATGCATGCCTCCTCCTCGACACTGGAAAGTAGATCCCATGAAGTCAAAGAACATATTGAAATGGTAGTCCCTAGCTAGGGGCTTATCAGTCAATACCCACTTGACGGATGAATAACGAATGAATGTAAATAATGAATAAATAAATAATAAATGAATGAATGAAACTTCATAGAGTAGTTGTGAAGATAAAGTAAAAAAAGAATACATCCTAACATGCACAGTGTCTGGTGTATATTAGAAGCTTATGAAATAATATTAGATCCCTTGGTAGCTAACGCTTGAAGGAAAAGCATTAACATTTTGTATTCAATGTTTTTATACTTACTGTTATGACATAAATATTTCCCGTACTATTTTTTAACTTAATTAATTTATTATTTTTAACAATTTTTATTTATTTTTGGTTGTGTTGGGTCTTTGTTGCTGCACCTGGGCTTTCTCTAGTTGTGGCGAGTGGGGGCTACTCTTGATTGCGGTGCACGGGCTTCTCACTGCGGTGGCTTCTCTTGTTGTGGAGCACGAGCTCTAGGCGTGCGGGCTTCAGTAGTTGTGGCACATGGGCTCAGTAGGTGTGGCTCGTGGGCTCTAGGGCACAGGGTCAGTAGTTGTGGCTCACGGGCTTAGTTGCTCCACGGCATGTGGGATCTTCCCGGACCAGGGCACAAACCCTTGTCCCCTGCATTGGCAGGCAGATTCTTAACCTCTGCGCCACCAGGGAAGCCCTCCCATACTATTAAAGTCTTTGGATAAACACAATTTAAATGATTCCATGATATAGTCACATGGTATATTAGTTTGGGTGCTTTTGGCTTAAAGTAAGAAAAAAAAAAAAAAAAAGCCCTGATTCAAAATGGCTGTAGTAATAAGGAAATTTGGTATCTCATCAAATTGAGAGTCCAAATGTAGACCGGGCTTGAGGTTGGTGCCTAGCAGCAAGCCCTTGATGTCATCAAGGAAGCAGGTTCTTTTTCCTTCTGTGATCACCATTGGTTTCATTCTGAGGTTGGTTCTCTTTATGATTGACTTGGCTGCCAGTACAGGGTCTTGTTAACATGCAAGAGATACACAGAAAGAAGTTCCAACCAGACTTACACTTTCCAGGAGAACATCACGCTCTGATGGCTCAGACCAGTGGTTCCCTAATAATTACGAATATGAATTCTTAAATTATCATATTTTATCTTGAATTAATATGACTCCATTTCACATACAATGTAATAACAACATAATTTCATTTGCCTCCCCCCTTTGTGCTATCGTTAAATAATTTTCTGCTACATTTGCTATACCTCTGTGGTATCCAGTTATTATATTTGGATTTAAAATAGTCAATTGTTTTGAAGGAATTTAAGAAAAGAAACATAGGTTTAAACCACTTAATATTTTCAATGGTCTCCCTTTCTAACTGCAGTTCCAAAAATGTCATTGAATTTAATTCCCTTTTGGCCTACAGACTTTTTTTTCTTGTAGGGCAGATGTGCCTTGTTTATCTGAAAATGTTTATATTTTGCCTCCATTTCGAAAGGATATTTTGCTTGATACGGAATTTTAGGTTGAGAGTCGTTTTTCTTCCAGCATTTTTAAAATGTTATTTTATTGTAATAGGAAAGAGTCTTTGTATTCTATTACAAGTTAATCACTAAAGGGATGTTGCCTGTAAGCTTAAGTTACACATAATGGCCTATCTCTGGGAACCCTGCTTCTCAGGTAATGAACATTAAGCTAAAATACCTTTGTTAAGCTCACAAGAAACATCCTGACCAGGCCCACCTGTGAATGACTGCAGGGAGGAAGAAATGAACACATCCCCTCCAGAGGCTGATGGGAACCAGGAAGTGTATGACTTTACTCCCTCCCCTTTTAGGATAAAAGAAACTTGAATTCTAACTCAGGCAAGATGGTTCTTTGGGACACGAGTCCACCATCTTTTTGGTCTGCTGGCTTTCTGAATAGCTGCTGTTCCTTGCCCCACCGGCTTGTCTCTCCATTTATTGGCCTATTGTGCTGCAAACAGTACAAGCTTGGACTTGGTAACAAATTTGGGGGAGCCAGCCAGCCAGGGGCCTTGCTGCTTGTGGCCAGCTGCCCCACACACCATGCCCCACCCCCCCACCCCCATTGGGGGACTTTTCTGGTAAGGCCCTAGCAGCTGCTGAGACCACTTGTCCTGAGAATCTGCCCTTCAAAATTCCCCAAAGCAGCGCTCGGCAGTTGGAGCAAGGAATTGACATCTGGCAGATGACGGGCTCCATACAGTAGGGTAAGTCGCTCTGGTGTGGATAGCTGGAAACTCTATTTGGGGCTTTTTCTCTGGAATAAGCTAATTTATTTTGTATTTGAGAGGGAGGCCCTATTGGAGAGAGAAAAGAGTTGTTGGGCTTCTACCCAATTTGTGAACCGGTTTGTCTGTTTCTTTGGATGCTAGCATTTGTGTGTGCCATTTGTGTTTTGTTTGTCTTGAATTTCTGTCTTTTTTTTTTTTTTTGCAGTACGTGGGCCTCTCACTGTTGTGGCCCCTCCCTCCGTGGAGCACAGGCTCTGGACGCACAGGTTCAGCGGCCATGGCTCACGGGCCCAGCCGCTCCACGGCATGTGGGATCTTCCCGGACCGGGGCACAAACCCGTGTCCCCTGCATCGGCAGGCGGACTCTCAACCACTGCGCCACCAGGAGAGCCTGAATTTCTGTCTTTAAAAGTGGATTTTTATCCACTTTCTATCTATAAAGAAAATCCTCTGAGGCACATTTTGGATAAGTGATCTGATTACAGCCATGAACCCATGACTGAGAGGAAAATGATATTTTATAGTAACGATGTGTGGCCACAGTACCCGTTAGGATCTCCACAAGGGGTTTAGGCATGGTAATCTTGGGACCCTGTGTACCATGTACTGTCAGCCTTGCTGTGTTAATTACATAGCTTGTGGTCTCCTGTGTTGTTGGTATATGTAAAACCCCAAGACCAAACTTGGGGGTTTATCTAGGATTTTCTCTTTGTCTTTTGGGGTTTTTCGTTTCATTTTGTTTGGCACTGTTTCTCCATTTACAGCCAAATCAATTTTGTGATATTTAAAACTTTTACTGGTGTCAAATGGAGGAAAGGAATAGAAAGGGGAAAAGAGACCTGTCTGTGGGACATTCCCCGGGAGAAGAGAAAGGTTCAACCTGGTTTCTAAAATCACCAAAAGCCCCAGCCCAGAATTCAGCCCAGTTGCTTGATACCAAGGCAAAAAGTCATCCTTTTAATGGTTAGAGATGATCAAATCCTATTTATGGCTTTACAGTGGCTTTTTGAATGATTCTATAGCTATTTTGTGAAGAAGCAGGGAAGAATGATGAAATCCTTTATGTGTAAGCATTTGTGCTATTATATCAGGGAAAATAAGAAAAGGAAGAGAAAAAGAGTAAGGATATGTTCCTTCAAATCTTAAAATCTTAACTCCTCCAACTGAGCTAGCTGTCCCAGCCGCTCTGCCTGTTCTGCCAATACATCCACCCCTTCCACCACCTTCCGTTCCTATCCAGCCCCAATTCCTGACACTGGGGGCCAGGACTTCCCCTCCTTCTAGGGATCAATTAGAAAATCCTATGTTAGTTTCTGGGGCACAGGGACTTGGTCTGGTATCATCTTCTAAGACCCAACAGGGCAGCCAGTTTGGCCAGGAGCCACTCCCAGGGCAGGGCAATTTCCATTATCCTACGTGTGCTGTTATCACACGTAGGGGGCTAAATGCAACTGACCAGGCAGTTGGGTTTCTCAGGCTTCTTTAACTGGAAGGATCACAACCCTTCTTACAGGAAGGATCTTCTACACCCGAAGCCCATTTGGCAGTACCCACAGCTGAACCAAATTGGGACCATGATAAAGGAAGAATGCACTTATTAGAGCATTATTTATTAGTGCATCTTGGCAGGGCTTTGAAAATGGACACCAAAGCGAATGAGTTTAAACAATGTTCAAGAAATTCAGCAAAACAAAGGAAGACTTCTCTGAACTTTTGGAAAGGATTTATCAGGACTACAGATGCCATACTAATACAGACCCCAAAGCCCCTGAAAATATTAGAATGGTAAATTTGACCTTTTTTTGAGCTAAGTACCTAAGATATGAAGAGAAGTTTGCAAAGATTAGATGGTGCATTTAGAATGAACCCTTCTCAACTGGTAGGTGTTGCTTTTAAAGTGTGCAACAGGGAACAACAGAACGCCACTTTCCTGGCAGCGGCATTGAATACCTAAAAGGCAAGTAACCCAAAGAGAGGTAAGCCACTGTTGGGGAAGGAATAATGCACTTACTGTAAGGAAGACCATTGGAAAACAGAAGAAAGATGATAAAAGATGAGAGCTTCTCATACGGTAGAAAGAGAGGAACACAGTGATGAATGAAGAAGCCCAGAGGCTCCCTTGGACTTGAGGCATCTAATTCCCCACAGGAGCCCCCAGTGAAATTGACAGTGGGGAATGAGCTGATGAACTTTCTGATAGACCTCACCCTGAAGTTTTTCACCAGAACAGCTTGACATCAGAGTTTCACCAGACCACACTTGAAGCCTACAGATGGCGCTCATGAAAATCCCAGGAAAGGAGACGGAGCTCTCCCCCCACCCCTGCCCCCAGGTCTACAAAAAGATTAGACCAGAAGTGTGTGCTGTCAGCACCCCAGGGAAGGCCGAAAACACATGGTCAGTATGAAAACCATTAAAAAGGAATGCTGGGACACCTAATCTAAAACAATATACTCTAGGCAAGGGGATCACTTCTCCCACAGATTGACTTGTCAAAATACAAACCAGTGTATTCAGAAAAGGACAGAGAGGGCCAAAGAGTGGGGTTTCACTTGGATCACACCTCATCTGGCTGGAAATGTAGTGCACAGCTGCTTTGATCCCTGAGGCACTCTTGGGCACTGTGCTGTAGCACATTCAAAATAGTGCCCATTACGGGGGAGATGCCAAATTACAATGGATTCAAAAGTATATAATGGGGCCTTACCTACACAACACCATCCAGCGAGTCAATCAGAATTGCATGATTTGTGCTAAAAATAAACCCAAAGACTGCTGTTGGATGTCCCCAGATGAGGACCCAACATAGGAACCCGTGCCACTGAGGACTGGACTCAAATGCCTTGAGCTGCAGGAAATTTCAGATACCTGCCAGTATTTGTGGATACTTTTTCAGGATGGGTGGAAGCATATCCCACCTGGACAGAAAGTCTCTGAAGAGGATGCCTGGGTCTTGAACAAACTGAAAGCTGAACGTGAGTGTGGTATCACCATTGATATCTCCCTGTGGAAATTCGAGACCAGCAAGTACTATGTGACCATCACTGATGCTCCAGGACACAGAGACTTTATCAAAAACATGCTGACCCAGGCTGACTATGCTATCCTGATTGTTGCTGCTGGTGTTGGTGAATTTGAAGCAGTTATCTCCAAGAATGGGCAGACCCATGAGCATGCCCTTCTGGCTTATACTCTGGGCGTGAAACAGCTAGTTGTTGGAGCTAAAACAACAGATTCCACAGAGCCACCCTACAGCCAGAAGAGCTATGAGGAGGTTGCTAAGTAAGTCAGCACCTACATTAAGAAAATTGGCTACAACCCTGACATAGTAGCTTTTGTACCAATTTCTGGCTGGAACAGTGAAAACATGCTGGAGCCAAGTGCTAGGTTCAAGTGGTTCAAGGGATGGACAGTCAGCCCTGGAGATGGCAATGCCAGTAGCATCATGCTGCTTGAAGCTCTGGATTGCATCCTGCCACCAATTCATCCAACTGACAAGTCCTTGTGTCTGCCCCTCCTGGACATCTACAAAATTAGTACTGGTACTGTCCCTCTGGGTCGAGGGGAGACTGGTGTTCTCCAGCCTGTCATGGTGGTCACCTTTGCTCCAGTCAACATTCCAACTAAAGTAAAGTCTGTTGAAATGCACCATGAAGCTTTGAGTAAAGCCCTTCCTGGTGACAGTGTGGGCTTCGTCGTCAAGAACGTGTCTGTCAAAGATGTTCATCATGGCAATGTGGTTGGTGACAGCAAAAATGACCCACTGATGGAAGCAGGTGGCTTCCAGCTCAAGTGATTTTCTTGAACCATATCAGTGCTGGATATTCACCTGTGCTGGATCGTCACACAGCTCACATTGCTTGCAAGTTTGCTGAGCTGAAGAAGAAGGTTGATCATCATTCTGGGAAAAAGCTGGAAGATAGCCCCAA
Source organism: Globicephala melas (assembly GCF_963455315.2). NCBI lineage: Eukaryota > Metazoa > Chordata > Mammalia > Artiodactyla > Delphinidae > Globicephala > Globicephala melas. The sequence continues at coordinate 11,083,839 of NC_083321.1, forward strand.
ATTCTTGAAATCTGGTGACGCTGCTATCGTTGATATGGTGATTGGCAAGCCCATGTGTGTTGAGACCTTCTCTATCCTCCTCTGGTCATTTTGGTGTTTGTGACATGAGACAGATAGTTGCTGTGGCTATCATCAAAGCAGTGGACAAGAAGGCAGCTGGAGTTGGCAAGGTCACCAAGTCTGCCCCGAAAGCTCAGAGGGCTAAATGAATATTATCCCCAGTATCTGCCACCTCAGTCTTAATCAGTGGTGGAAGAACGGTCTCAGAACTGTTTGCCTCAATTAGTCATTAAAATTTAATAGTGAAAGACTGGTGAATGATTAACAATGCATGATAAAACTTGCAAAAGGAAAGGAGAATGCTTTGTGGACCACTTGTTTTGTGTGTAGTAGTTTTTCAAATCAGCACTTTAGAAAAACTCACACATAAATAAAAAATCAGTACTTTTTAATTGGTTAAAGCCCTCCTGAAGGAAATTGTCCCCTGATTTGGATTAAGGCATTGGAACAACATTCATCCTGGAGACCGCAATCAACAGGAAAAACTGAGAAAATGAATATTAATTTAACTTGGGATACAGCCTTGTCAGCTGCCCTGTTATGGGTCAGTGGCTCCCAGAAGCAGGCTTAAATTAAGCCCCTTTGAAATATTGTCTGATAGGCCATTCCAGGTGTCTGCCTCAGTGGGAGAATCCAGAAATGCTCTAAAAGAACTAGCGGTTGCCAAATATGGTAGAATATTGAGCACTAAACTCTGTTCATGAGGTCTGCCTATCCAACGGAAGTAAATGGTGATTTCACTGTAGCTGGAGAAGCATCAACCGATTTGTTTATTTTTGTCCAAATAAATAGCATAGGAATTTAGTATATGTATTGGGAACTGGAACGAAAACTCCAAGTTCAATTACAAATTAGACAACAAAATGCTAAGGGGCTTCATCAGATTCAAATAGTTGTAGATAAAAAAGGAAAGAGGATTTTACTACTGACTAAAGATTCTAAGGAATATTCATCACCCCCATTCAGCAGAAAGTAGCCAGAGTGGTCTTCATCCCTTTCCCCACAAGATTGTGGAATATGGACACTGACAGTGGGGAACTGTGATAAGGAACAACCTTTGTATGCTATTATAAGTTAATCACAAAAGAGATGTTGCCTATAAGCTTAAATGATACATCATGGCCCATCTCTGGGAACCCTGCCTCTCAGATAATGAGCATGAAGCTAAAATACCTTTGTTTAGCTCACAGGAAACATCCTGACCAGCCCACCTGTGAATGACTGCAGGAAGGAAGAAATGAACACATCCTCTCCAGAGACTGACTGGAACCAGGAAATGTTTGGCTTTAGTCCCTCTCCTTTTAGTATAAAAGAAGCCTGAATTCTAACTCAGGCAAGATGGTTCTTTGGGACAGAAGTCCACTATTTTTTGGTTTGTTGGCTTTCCAAATAAAGTTACCATCCCTTGCCCCAACAACTTGTCTCTCGATTTATTGCCCTATCGTGCTGTGAGCGATACGAGCTTGGACGTGGTAACATTATCTTCTAGACCTTACTCTATAACTTCTGAAAGTCAGCCATTATTTGTATTTTCATTCCCTTATGTAGAAAATGTTTTTTCTCTGGCTACTTTTAAGGTTATCTCTTTAAATGGGGTTCTCAGTAGTTTAAATATATGCCCGGGTGTGGTGTTCCTTCTGTTTATTCTGTTTGAGGTTTACTGAGCTTATTCTAAGGGGGAGAATTCTAAACCCTTTAGTCTTTCCAAGTAATTTCTTTACTTATGGTAAAAAAAAAAAAATAGAGCTCTGATTTATACATCAAATCTAAACAATAGTTGTCCCTTGCTTTTGCTGCAGGTATTTATGAAAGGGGAGAGAAGGAAATAGGTATTTCTTGTAGTGATCCACCTGCCTCCCAGTTCTTAGCCAGCTGGTTTCACAGATCAGAGTTGCTGAGTGTTGACAGGACCTTTAGGACCAGAAAGCAGCTCAGCCTTCTGGAAAAAGAGCCTCAGGAGGCACTCTGCCAATGTCTCAACATTACAGAGCCATGTCCTTGAACATGGGACCCGGAGGGAGGGAGTCCATCTCGCACTCCACTGCCAGGCATGCAGCTTGGTGCATGAATTCTATTACGAACCTCAGCTCAGCAGTTTTTGGATCAAACAGGTTAAAGTACACTTTTCAAGACCACTATACCCAGAAGACATATTTCATCTTCTAGAAAAATCGGCCGCCTCTTTTTTTTCTGAGGACCTCTGCAGAGACTGAATGAGAAGACAGCTTTGCAGGTGAGAACAAAGGATCATTGCTCTGAGACTCCTCATCTCTTTCTGTTTCCGCACTGAAGTGGAATGAATAAAAATGCTACTGTTGGATATGGATAAGAATTTCTCATCTGTGTTGAGAATTAAGCCAGATGAAACGGAATTATGCCAGATGAAACGGAAGCTATTCCCTTTGAGAAACCCGTATCAGGCATCTACTGTGTGTACGGCAGTATCCTAATTCTGTGAGAAGTTTTTCACTGGATAAAGACAGGCTTTTATTCTGAATTGATAAATTTGGAGCACTTTGGGAGCTTGCCATTGGTAGATGGGTGATAGAAAATGTAATAGCATCTGGGAAGGAATAGGCTGGTTCAGGTCTCAGTATATAACAGAGATTGTTGACATACTATGCAAATATGATCTTATTTAATCCTCTAGTAATGTACTAAGTTACATAGTCAGACTCTTTTCCCCCTTGGATAAATGATGCCCAGGGAAATTAAGTGCCCTGCTTAAAGTGTCAAAGAGACAAGGTAGATTCTAGTAAAAGAATTACAATACAGGTGATATTAAATATGAATTTAAAACCATAAAAAAGAATGTAATTTTAAAAATCTCAGCTGTAATGCCCCTATATTTGGTGTTTCCTTCTAATTTTTTATCTTTACATGATTTATGTAAATATGAACAGAAAAATACTTTATAGCTAGTTAGAATTTTTGCACTGTCATTTTAATCCTTTTCATGTTCATCTTTAAGACTCTCTCCTATGACAACATATATATCATAACTTTTATGTTAATGGGTTTTAGAGTAGTAAAATAATGATAGATCATAGTTTATGTAAATTATAGAGAGACATTGAGATTGTGTCCAATACTTCCCTGTTACTTAATATTGTATTGCTTTACAAACTTTTTCAGAGTATTTTTCTTCATTTGAATTGTTTTCTTTGAATAAATTCCCAGTTCTGGAATGGCTTTGTGAAAGGTTTCAAAGTGTGCTCTATAGGACTTTGCCCACTATCAATGCTGGCAACCCACTAAAATGAATCTCCTCAGTTTTAGTCAACTGCGTTTACTGAACACCATATTTGTGTTTTCAGTGTGTGTGTGCACACACGTACAGAAAGTTCTCCCAAATGTACTTGTTGATACTTTAATATCCCCAGTAAACTGGCATCAAATTGAATTTTTCATATTTTCATGTAATCTTTTTGTGAAATGCTCCTCGCTAATGTCTGATTAGTCTTTAGAAATGATACATGTCTACTACTGTCTTGATACTTTCCAAGATATGGCACAGGTACTTCTATTCTGGTCTGAGCCTTTTTTCAGAGGAGCAACTAGTAGAAATTCCCATGCCCAGAACATAGTTGGCCTTCTGCAAGTACTTGTTGAATGAATGAAGGAGTCTTTTTCCCCTTGGTAAGCAGAGTGACTAAATCGATTATGTTGATACAAATACATAGTACATTCAATCACTAAACAGACATTGAGTCCTTACTGTGTGTAATAAACATGGAGAATAATAAAATAAATCATTGGAGGCCCTGCCCAGAGGACTGATAATCTAGAAGACAAAATGCAATTTACTGTAACAAGTTGTGTGATTGAAATATGTACATAACCTTAGGGGAGTGCAGAAAAGAGAGTGATTTGTATTGTTTGGATTGAGGAAATAGAGGGAGTCAATAGGGGAAAACCTGAAATTTGAGTAAGACTTTGAAACGGGAGCAAAAGCTGGATTTAGAAGGTCTTCTGGAAGTAGAGCATAAATAAAATGAAGAAAGGCAGGAGTTGTTAAATCAGATACTGAGTTAAAGAAATAGTCTGTGGTCTTCTGGGGAATAGAAGGACGACAGAGGAGACTAATAGACTTTACCTTGATAGTAAAAAAAAAAACAACTCATTTACAGGACTTAAGTAAGTCTTACCAGTCCCAGTGACTGCCCACAGCAGCTACAGTCAAGATACAAACAACACTTTAAAAATTAACTTAAAATGGGTTAAAGACTTAAATGTATTAAGACTTGAATTCGTAAAACTCCTAGAAGAAAACATGGGGGAAAAAACTTGACCTTGGTCTTGGCAATGAGTTTTGGATATGACAACAGAAGCACAAGCAACGAAAGCAAAAAATAAAGTGGGACTATATCAAACTAAAAAGCTTATGGAGGGCTTCCCTGGTGGTTGAGAGTCCACCTGCCGATGCAGGGGACACAGGTTCGTGCCCCGTTCCGGGAAGATCCCACATGCCGCGGAGCAGCTAGGCCCGTGAGCCATGGGCACTGAGCCTGTGCATCCGGAGCCTGTGCTCTGCAACGGGAGAGGCCACAGCAGTGAGAGGCCCGTGTACCGCCAAAAAAAAAAAAAAAAAAATGCTTATGGAGAGAAAAAAAACAGTCAACAAAATGAACAACCTATGGAATGGGAGAAAATATTTGCAAACCAATAAGGGGTTAATATCCAAAATATGTAAAGAACCCATACAAGTTAAAAGCAAAAAATATATATTGTATATATATTTAATCCTGTTTAAAAATGAGCAAAGAAGCCCTGAAAAGACATTTTTCCAAAGAAGACATACAAATGGCCAATAAGTACATGAAAAGATGCTCAAAACAAAATCACAATAATACCTCACACCTGTTTAAATGGCTATTATCAAGCAGACAAGAGATAAGTGTTGTCAAAGATGTGGAGAACAGGGAACACTAATGTACTGTTGGTGGGATTATGAGTTGGTGCAGCCACTATGGAAATAGTATGGAGGTTCCTATAAAAATTATAAATAGAACTACCATATGATCCAGTAACCCCACTTCTGGGTACATATCTGAAGGAAATTAAATCACTATCTTGAGGAGACACCTGTACCCCCATGTTCACTGCAGGATTATTCACAAGAGCCAAGACATGGAAATAATCTAAGTGTCCATAGATGGATGAATGGATAAATAAGTTGTGGTATATCTATACATTGGAATATTATTCAGTCATGAGAAAGAAGAAAATTCTGCCATTTGTGACATGGATAACTTGAGAGCATTATGCTAAGTGAAAAAAGTCAGATAGAGTAAGACAAATACGCTATGATCTCAGTTGCATGTGGAATCTGAAAAAAACCAAACTGATTGAAACAGAGAAGAATAGTGGTTGCAAGCAACCAGGGGTTGGAGGAGATGCAAAGATGTTGGTCAAAGGGTACAAACTTCCATTTATGAGATAATTGCTGGAGATCTGGTGTGTAGCATGGTGACTATAATTAACAGTGCTGTATTATGTACTTGAGAGTTGCTGAGGAGTAGATCTTAAATGCTCTCACAACAATGCAAAAAGAAATATGTGATGTGATGGAGGTGATAACTAACCTTATTGTGGTGATCATTTTGCAATGTACCTATGTATCAACTCATCACATTGTACACCTTAAACTTACACAACATTATATGTCAATCATATCTCAATAAAGGTGGGGAAAAAAGAGAGATAACCACCTCCTTAGTGGTTCTGGTCTAGATTCTCCTCCCCTCAAATCATGAAGGGACCTCCCGGTTAAATGAAGGGACTATTTTTTCTCCCCAGATTACTGACAAAAAGTCCAGGTAAAAGGGAACACATATGCAAAATCAAAACATTAATTTGTCCAAGATTCTCCAACATGTTAAGACAGCAGGATCAAAACATGAAAAGAAGTCTTTGGTAACTGGAGCATGACTGCCAATAGACGCAAACTAATACTAGTTCCATTTCTCCAAGTACAGATTCTACCTGCTCATCCCAAAGGACCAGTGTTCCCAAAGGGTTGAGCTGAAGAGGAGCAGGCCCTGAACACAGTGACCAGAGAGCTGGGAAGCCAAAGTAAGTAGAGAAGAAGCCAGCTGAGGTCAGTTTCCTAGCATTGATGAGCTAAATTCATGGATACGAAAAACAGACCGGGGATGACCTTTAAAAGAACAGTCAGGAACTTAGGCAAATAAATGAGTTTAAACAACAATGACTTTCTCCTAATATCTACAGGGTTCTGCATATTCCAAGTTTAATGCCATTTTGAGTCTAACAAGAACTTTCTCCATAGTTCTTGTCAGGAAGAGTTAGCCAGTCATTCCCAGGGATATGACAGCTGACATCTAACACCATCCTCTCTTCAATGGCCAGTTCTAGTGCAATCTCCTTTAAGAACGCTATAAGCTTCCACTGAGAAGTATTCTCTGTCTTTTGTGAATCTCGTAGGCCTTAGGCAGAACATTTGATTTGCCACAGTCTTCTGTCTACATTTTTAGTCAGCATGTTATGATCCAATTCTTCTGATCATCCTAATTTCCAGCGTGAGTCAAAATGCAGAAATGCTGCTTTATATTACATAGTAACATACACTATACACATCAGACTCTTAGGTTTAGGGATGGGCTAAGGCTCAAGAAGAGGTGAGGATTGGGGATAGGGTGATTGAATTCGTTTTCAATATCATTTGGTAATAAAAATGAGAATAATTTATATTTTAAAGCATATCAAAATGGCTGCTTCAAAATGTCATGAATAGGCAGGAATAAAGACGCAGACCTCCTAGAGAACGGACTTGAGGTTATGGGGAGGGGGAAGGGTGAGCTGTGACAGGGCGAGAGAGAGTCTTGGACATATGCACACTAACAAACGTAGTAAGGTAGATAGCTAGTGGGAAGCAGCCGCATGGCACAGGGATATTGGCTTGGTGCTTTGTGACAGCCTGGAGGGGTGGGATAGGGAGGGTGGGAGGGAGGGAGAGGCAAGAGGGAAGACATATGGGAACATATGTTTATGTATGACTGATTCACTTTGTTATAAAGCAGAAACTAACACACCATTGTAAAGCAATTATACCCCAATAAAGATGTTAAAAAAAATGTCATGAATTCTATAGCATTGTGATTGCATATTTATGGGATAAGTTAGCTCTCTCTATGGGGCATATGTTTGTTGTGTACTTGTTTTATTTTCCTTATTAGATTATGAGTGCTTAAACAACAGGAAATCTAAGCTCACAGTTGCTCAGAGAGTTAGTTGATCAAAATTAAGTGTATCAGTCAGGGTCCAAGCCGAAAAGTAGATTTGTTACAGGGAATCGACCGTATGCAACTGTGTGGACTAGTTCAGCAGTTTCTGTAAGGCTGTTTCTTCGCACCTGGTGCTGAAGACTGAAGTACACAGGGAAGGTAGCTGGGAAAGGAACGTGAGAGGGAAAAAGAACAAGCTGAAACCCACAGTATAAGCTGAGGCTCACGGGGCCAGAGAAACTTTGTCGGTCCTACTGACCCTGACCTTGGTAGAATGGGTGTCCCGCAGAAGCCAGGTTCCTTTGGTAAGGAGCTAAACACCCACACCTGGCCCAGGTGACAGACAAGCTGAAAGCAGACCTGGGGAGAGTGAGGCACTTGCCAACCCAGCCCCTACCTTGGGTCGTGAGTTTAGCTGCAAAATGCCTGCTGCTTCAACTCTGCCCTCCAGGTCCTCCTGAGGAATCTCTCTGTGGCCCACCCTAACTGGAAATGTGCAGGGAAGGGAATTCTGAGAAATGTAGTTCAGCCTAGCTGAGGTGACACTCACCACAGTTGTTGAGATGACAGTGAGTTCTCAATAAATATTTATTGAGCGATTGCATAAGTGAAAGACCGCATGGATGAATAAATCAATACTTAGGTTTCCAGGCTAGTCACAAACGTCTATTTCAATGGTAATGAAGCCATACTAAGATACCGTTGAATAAAAATCAAGGCCAGACTTTGGGAAGGAGAGCCTTTATTTGAAAGGATTATTTCAAGAGTGGGGAAAAGGAGTGCTGTAACAGAAAGAGGGTATTATTTCAACAGGAGAACTCTTAGACCATAACATCTGCAAACACCTGAAAGGTCAGGCAGGAAATGGTTATTCTTTTACGGAAAGGAGTAAGCAAGGTTCATGGGGGATCATTCTGAATGCTAGTGGTGGCTCTGGCTGAGCGTAGGTCACAGTGCAGAGCCCTGTGTGGAGGAGAGAAGCTTGACTAATGTGCGCTCAAGCCCATAACTTTTGTTAAGACATCAGAACACTTTGTTCTGATGGTTCAGTGGGGATAAACGGTCAAGCTAACCATTTATGAAGGAAGAGTAAACAGGGTTGCAAAGAACCCAGTTCTTCTGCCCATTTTTTAATTGGGTTGTTTGGGGGTGGGGTTGATGTTGAGTTGTATGAGCTGTTCATTTGTTGAAGATTGGGAATTTGAAGGCTTAGTAGCTGGCCTTGTCATAGGTAACAGGGGGACACGGTGAGTCTTACTACGCCAAACGGAAGAAAGGACAGTGCTTTGCAGGAAGACATTTCAAAAACACAAACGGGATGGAGAAGTTTCTTTAGCAATTGCTGTTTTCCAGGATAACAGGGCTTAGGTGTCTTTGTATGTCTTGCAGCACTTCTCATCCCTTGGTTTTCGATCCTCTCTTTAGATTAAGGTACCTGCCAAGATGTTCCACTTACAAGGCCCGCAACTGCTGCAGATGTTAGAGAAATCCTTGAGGAAGAGCCTCCCTGAGTCCTTAAAGGTGAGAGTGGAACATTCTTAGGGGAAAAAGGACTAGCAACAGCCTCAGAAAAAGGTGGGCAAGAGAACAAGCATTCACTGAGCACCTACTCTGTGCCAGACGCTCACTCATCTTGCATCTCATTTAGTTCACATCATCTCTCTGCAAGGCAGGTACATCATGTCTGTAGAACCAAAGAGGAAACGGAGGCTCAGTTATGACTTGACCAGGATCACAGCAATAGTGAGTGGCAATGCTATGATTGGAATCCACTATGTTCTTTGCTGTGTGATGACCCCAAAACTTTCCCTTGTGCCCTTTCAACTCTTATGTTATATAACACTGGAAGTTTGTCCAGAACTGGCAAAGTTAATGTGTAATTTATTCTTCCCAAACAATCAAGTGCCTGATGAAAAGTTAACCATTGTCATTCTTCTTTGTAATTAATAACTGGTCAATTTCTGTTTTGTCAAACCCCAAAGGATTATTATGTTTAACCTGGGGTGAGACAGAAATTGTGTTTAAGAAGTGATCTTATACCACAGAGAAGTGTTTTTTCTTGCAATAATATATGTTGCAAAGGGACTAGGCTATTGTTAAAGAGTGCCACTGCATTATGATAAAGGCATTAATTCATCAAGGAGACATAAGAAAGGCTGAAATGTATACACCCAACAACAAAGGCTCAAAGTACCTGAGACAAAAACTGATAGAACTGAAAGAACACATAGGGAAACACACAGGTATAAAGACTTCAACTTTCCTCTCTCAGCAATTTGTAGAATAGACAGAAAACCTATAAATATATGTGAACTTATTACATATGAAATACAATGAACCAGCCTGAAGTAACTGGCATTTATAGAATACTTTCCACAACCACAGCAGAGTACATATTATTTTCAAGTGCACATGGAACATTTACCAAAGTAGACCATAATTTTAAAAAGTTTAGAAGAATTGAAATCATACCAAGCATGTCCTTGAACAATATAGAATTAAATTCAAAATTAAAAAAACCTGAAAGGTGTCTGGGAAATACCTGAATTTCTAGAAATTATATACTTCTAAATAAATCATGCTTAAAAATCACAAGTGAAATTAGAAAATATTTTAGTTGAACGAAAATAAAAATACAACTTTTGAAAAGTTTTGGGATGCAACTAAAGCAGTGATAACTGGGAAATAGATAGCATTAAGCGCTTATAATAAAAAAGAATAATGGTCTCAAATCAATGCTTTAAGTTTCTACCTTAAAAACTAGAAAAAAGAGTAAATTAACCTCAAAGAAAACACAATTAAGAAAATTATGAAAGATAAGAGCTGAAATCAGTAAATTTGAGAAGAGAAAAACAATTAAGAAAATCAATAAATCTAGACTCTGGTTCAGTGAAAAAAATCACTAATGTTGGTAAAGTTCTAACCAAACTGACCAAGAAATAGAAGACACAAATTATAAATATCAGGAATAGAACAGGGAGCATTACTACAAACACAACAGACATTATAAAGATATTAGGATACACTGTTTGCAATGCTGAGCTCATAAATTTCACAATGTATGTTCTGTGAAAAGCACAAATTACCAAAGGTCACTGAAGAAGAAAAATGCAAACTATATTGTCCTATATCTATTGGAGAAATTGATTTTGTAATTTAAAACATTCCAACAAAGAAAACTCCATGTCCAGATGGTGTCAGTGGCAATTTCTACTACACATGTAAGGAAAAAATAATACCCCTTCTACACAAACTCTTGCAGAATAGAGCAGAGGAGAAAACACTTCTCACATCATTTTATGAGCCCAGAATTACCCTGATACCAAAATCAGAAGTGGGTATTACAAGAAAAGAAAACTACAGAACAATATCCCTCGTGAACAGAGACTACCCTCAACAAAATACTATCAAGTCAAATCCATCAATATATCGAAAGGATAATACATCATAACCAAGGGGAGTTTATCTTGGAAATGCAAGGCAGGTTCAACATTCAAAAATCAATCAATGTAATTCACCATATCAACAGACTGAAAAAGAAAAGCCATATGATCTTCTCTCAATAGATGCAGAAAAAAATATTTGACAAAATGTAATATTCCTCATAGAAATAAAACTCTCAGCAAACTAGGAATAGAAGGAATTTCTTCAACCTGATAAAAAGCATACTGGAAAAATCTACATCTATCATCATACTAAATAGTGAAAGAGTGACTGTTCCTCCTAAGATCAGTAACAAGGCAAGGATATTCATTCTCACACTTCTATTCAACATGGTACTGGATATCCTAGCCAGTACAATAAGGCAGGAAAAAGAAATAAAAGACATATGTATTGGAAAGAAATAAATTAGTGTTTATTCACAGATGGTATGATTGTGTAATGTAAAAAATCCTAAGGAACCTACCAAAAAGCAACCCTAAAAAGCTCCTAGATATATAACGGAGTTTAGCAAAGGCTTTAAGGTGAATATACATAATACAAAAATTGTTTTTCTATGTGCTAGCAATGAATAATTGGAATTAAAAATTAAAAATCAATACCTTTATAAGCAACCTCCCCCCCCCCAAAAAAAACCAAGAGACAACAACAACAACGAAAAACCTTAGGTATAAACTGTTAATTTACAAGGCTTGTCTCTAAAATAAATCTCATTTTCTTTTGTTGATGAATCACAGCTCTGGACTTCTCAGGGCAGCATGAATATGATGTATAATTCAGTATAGTCAATTACACTGATCCTGCTGATGGGAAACCTGGAAGGAATAGCATCATATTACACCTTTTTTTACCTTTTTCTGGTGCTCTGACACCTTGTATAAGGATCATGTGTAGACTCAGCCATGAGTGCTGAGTGTAGCCCAGAGACACTGATCCTTCTGACTGAGGTAGGGTAGGGAACTGTCGAGAGGAACAAGGTCAGGAGTCAGACTGCTCTGATCCCACAAATTCATTGTTTTCTGGGTAACACTGCAAAAAGTAAACATCTCTAAGTCTCAGTGCTCTTGCATGTAAAATGAGTAAAACTGGAAAGTAAATACACTCGGTAGACATTCCTCAACCTTAAAGAGGGTTATGATTACCTTGCAGAGCTGTTGGGAGGATTAAATAAAATATGATAAAATTTATAGCCAACACTTCTAGAACACTTACCAAATGTCAGGAACTACACAAAGTGCTCGACATGAACTCAAAAGTCTAACTCAAAAGTCATTTGGGGCTTCCCTGGTGGCGCAGTTGTTGGGAGTCCGCCTGCCGATGCAGGGGACGTGGGTTCGTGCCCCGGTCCAGGAAGATCCCACATGCCGCGGAGCGGCTGGGCCCGTGAGCCATGGCCGCTGAGCCTGCGCGTCTGGAGCCTGTGCTCTGCAACGGGAGAGGCCACGGCAGTGAGAGGCCCGTGTACAGCAAAAAAAAAAAAAAAAAAAAAACGACTATGTAGATTTGTGTTTACTGACATGGAAATATGCTCATAGTATAGTGTGTATGTGTACGTATGGGGGGGGAATAGATGTTAAATTAATATGTATTAGGTAATTTCATGTTTAAAAACAATGTGTAAATAAACGGAATAAAATGGAAAGAGAACACTAAATTCTGCAATGTGATAGTAGATGATTTTTAATTTATTCATTTTATTTATCTGGATTTTAAAAACTATTCATATAATATTCTCATTGTTTGACCCCAAAATCTAGAACCTAGTAGAACCTGAAGATTGAACTGAATGCCCTATTAGGTACTTACGCTCATTTCATAGAAACAAACTGGACTGATCAAACGCAAGACACTTTGCCAACCCTTCCTAATAAGCTGACCCTCTCACTTTGTCCGGATACTGCAGGTTTATGGGACCGTCTTCCACATGAATCAGGGAAACCCATTCAAGCTAAAGGCCCTGGTGGACAGGTGGCCTGATTTTAATACAGTGGTTATCCGCCCTCAGGAGCAGGTAAGGTGCTAGGTGTGGAATGAATTTGCATCTATGTTTGTATTCACTATGAACCTACCATGTACCTTGCAATGTGGTAGACCCTGGGGATACCAAAATGAATTGCAGTAATAGTGAACAAGTCCCTGTCCTCAAGAACTTCACAGCCTGGAGGGAAACACAGACAAGCAGATAAATTACAACATGCTTTGAAAATGTACAAAAACATACGAGATACAGAAGTAGCACTGACCAAGAGATGATTAAAACTGTAGATGTCAAGGGATGCAGGGAGAGGATCAGAGAGCCTTCATAACAGACATTTCACCAAAACTGAATTTTGAAGAATAATAGGATTTTGACAGGTTGACAAGAGCAGAGATTGCATTCTAAGTAGAGAAAATAACACCCCAAAATATGTGAAGTTAAACATGAATAATGTTAAAGAAATATAAAGAACAAATTACAATGCTTGTATCTGGGAATATATTTTCAGTACCAGACTTTTAAAAATCACTCAAACTAAGTGGTTAATCTGTTTCAAATATAAATATATTGCAAGCATATTGCAAATATAAAATAAAAATTCATCTCATAGTATTTTGATATAAATTATTTACAAGTAAAATTTAAATGTATAGTGATTTTAAAAAAGCAAATTAAACAGAATACAAAAATAAAGATAATTTAATTATTGAAATCTAAAAATGGAATAATATTCGCTTTTTTATGCAACTTTAAAACAGAGATTGTTGGTGGTATTAATGCTGAGGGCATTTCTGTGCAGCAGCTTCCAGCTATTCTACCCTTGTTGGGTAGTTGTTCTCTCCTCCCTTTGCCTTCAAAATAAATCTCACCCTTTATTTGTTAATTTTGAGCAGATCTTATTGAGCAAGTTTCGCATTTCCGTTTTGTTGGGAATATGAATTATTTTGTAAACAATAGTGCATTGTGGGTTACATTTTAAAGACATCACGTGTCTTCACTCTGTATAGCTTTATCGCATGTGAAAATTCTAATACAAAGTTACCTGTGTCAATTTCAATATTGTTTTCATAATCCATTTGTTCTGAGACTCTTTGAAACAGAGTAACATTTACTCTTGCAATGGAAACTTGTCTTTGACAAAAATTCCTTCCTTCTCCTGAGGATTACAGAATTACTGAAGAATGCTTTGTAAACTGGTACGTGTTTGGCCGATTTGAAATTGTAATGTAACATATAAATACCTAGTTCATCAAGTTTTTCTTACTCATAAGTGGAATAATTCATTAAATCCTTTACTTAGTCTTATGATGTAAATGATTCAGGAATGATGATAGTACATCAAGAAGAATATCAATATTTAGGTTTGTAAAACATCACTGTATAATAAATACCAAGCACAAGTATTCCAATCACTGGGTCGAGTCAATTTGATTTATTTATATTACCCAACCAAACAGGATATGGCAGATGACTTTGATCACTACACCAACAGCTACCAAATCTATTCTAAGGACCTCAAGAACTGTCAAGAATCCCTTAGCACATCAGACGTCATCAACTGGAAACAACATTTGCAGATCCAAAGTATGTAAGGGATCTGGGATATGTGCTGGCTGCTAGGACTGCTCATATCTATATACCCGTAGGGTCACTTTTTATCCTGAGTACATCCCCCTACAACCTTTATTTCCTTTTACCAAACTCCAGACACTCAGCTTGATGTTCATGCCCTGTATCAGCTGCCACCACCTCTTCAGTGGAGTTGAATTCAAACATTACAAACTCTAAGGTTCCTTTAAGAACGTGTGAGTGATGCAAGTTCTCGTTACCGGAGGATTCATGATATATTTTTCAGTCATATCCAGGATCCCTTAGGGTGATTGGATGTGAGAGCAGAGCTCCCCCTCTGGCCTTCCATTCCTAGAATTAGAATGATAAGTCCTTGTGCCACAGAGCACCACCCCAGTCACAAGAACACCTGTCATTGTTGGAGTCAGACTCCCTTGGGTGATATCCTTGCTCTGCCTGTGACTTGCTTTGTGATCTTGTGCAAGTGATGTAACTTAACTATTATTCAGTTCCCTCACATATAAAAAATGAAGATAATTAAAGTACATAACACATAAGGTTAATGTAAGGATTAAATGTGGTATCAGACCAATACCTGGGCATGTAGTATGTGAACAGGCAAGGTTGCCTACTGTTTTCTAAATACCAATTCTCCTTGATTTCACAGTACTATAGTCAGGATTTCTAGTATTATCTCTGTATTGCAGAAGAGAAAACATGCTTAGGTAGCTACATGGCCATGGTCACGTGGTCACTTGCAACAGCAGAGGCAACATCGTCTGACTTTAAGTCCTGCATAGCTTCTGTTGGGAAGCTTCGTGAAGCATCTAAATGGACAATTGCTTCTCTCCTAACTTTATCCCTCTCTAGGTTCACAGTCCAGTCTGGATGAGGTGATATGGAATCTTGCAACCACTAAATCCGTTCAGGTCAAGCAAACACAATGCATTCTCTATGTGATGTCTGAGACAGCGAGGAAACTTCTTCCTTCCCTGCCGGAGACAAAGAACTTACCTGCTGGATATGGCAGACCCAAAGCCATGTGAGTTTGAAAAAAGACGCTCTGCACTATTCGCATCTTTCACTATGGAAGTAGCCTTCCAACTTCTCCCCTTATATTCCCTCTTGTCTCCCTACAGTCCATTTCCAGGGTGATCGCTTTTCGTAGGGAATGTGGATTATGTCCATTCACCTGCCAAGAAGCCATTGAGGTTTCTCAGCATACTTTTTTTTTTTGTGGTACGCGGGCTTCTCACTGCTGTGGCCTCTCCCATTATGGAGCACAGGCTCCGGACACGCAGGCTCAGTGGCCATGGCTCACGGACCCAGCCGCTCCGCGGCATGTGGGATCTTCCCGGACCAGGGCACGAACCTGTGTCCCCTGCATCGGCAGGCGGACTCTCAACCACTGCACCACCAGGGAAGCCCTCAGCATACTTTTAATAAAACCAAACTCCTTTATGGATTTTCAAGATCCCGTAAGACCTGGAACCCATCACCTTTGGACTTCATTCTGTCCCTCTAGCTAACTCCCACCAGCAGCTCTGGCCATCTTTCTGCAGCTCAATCTCATACATTCACACATGCATTTGCACTTTGTCTGCCTACAATGTCCTTCCCTGTGATCTTCATATATTTGCCTCTTTCTGTCATTCATACTCTCAAATGTCATTTCCTCAGAGAGGTCTTCTCAGAGAACCCTGTCTAAAACCACCGCCTCCCATAAGTCTTCAACTGCAAAACCCAATTTTTATTCTTTATTGCATTTATCATTATCTGAAATCAGCCTGTTTGTGTATGTGCTGACCTGTTCGTTCTTTGACCCTCTCCCCTCCAACGTTTCAAACTCCACAAGTGCAGCGACCTTCTTTATGTTGTTCACTGATAGATCCTCAATACCAGACTGAACACACAGCAGATGCTTGAAAAATACTCATTTAATGAGTTCACTTCACAGAGCAAAAGTTTTCCAGTAAAGAGAAGTTAAACAAATTATATATTTTCCCCCATTGATGTCCAGTCTAACACTGAATAGAACGGAACACTGATGGTGGAGATTTGAGCTGGAGATGCCCAATCCTATGACCCTCTGTGTGTTAATGTACCTGGAAAAGCTTTATTCACATTGTATCACATGTGATACCTGAAAAGCACCTGCACATCTATAATCTCATTTGATTCTCCTGTCCACCCCATGAGATAGACAAGGTAGGAGATATTATCCCTAGTTTCCTGACGGAAAATAGGCTCAGATAATGAAACAGCTTGTTCAGGTCCCATGGATGGTTAAGGGCATAATGGGCTTGAGTCTAGATCTCCTAGTTCCACATGGTGGGCTCTTTCTAGGACCCCCCCCCCCACCGAAGCCTCTTTACAGCCTGCAGATGCCTTCAGATTCAGTGTTCTGTACTTCGGGGGCCACCTGCATGCCACATCACTCCCCCTCTCTGGACTTCATTCAGTTCCCACAGTGGCCAAGGACCCTCTGATGCCAACATTCTATGATTCCATGATTCTAAGCTCTGGCTGTACATACAGCTTGCTAGCACGTGCTTTGGGGCACTTGCCTATTTTCTGTTTACCTATTTTTCTTATCTGTAAAATGGGGGTGATATCAATTCCCTCATATTAAGGGGAGAGTCCCTGCATTGCTGAAAGGACCGATACTTAATTTTTAGGTACTTATTGTTTATGGGCACAAGTCCTAGGTACTCATGATGTAGTTGCTCTTATATCAGTATTTTTGGAAGGTACTATTAATATCCCTGCTTTATAAAGAAGAAATGGAGGCAGAGAGACATTACATTGCCTGCTCGAGATCACACAACCAGCCAGGTTATGAATCCCGGCGGTCTGGTTGCAGAATCTGTACCTTTACCTGTGCTCTAATTTGCATTGTCTGAAGACAATTTGGGGGCAAACAAATATGATACTCCACAGTATGTGTGATTTATGGACTGTTCTTTTTCCTTCTTCTCAATAGTAACCAAGAGATGTTTAAACTCTCATCCCTGGATCCTACCCACGCTGCCTTGGTGAATAAATTCTGGCATTTCGGTGGCAATGAGAGGAGCCAGCGGTTCATCGAGCGCTGTATCCGGACCTTCCCCACCTTCTGCCTGCTGGGGCCTGAGGGGACCCCTGTGTCCTGGTCCCTGATGGACCAGACAGGAGAGGTGCGGATGGGGGCCACCCTGCCTGAGTACCGGGGCCAGGGTCTCGTCTCCCATATGTTGTTTGTCCACAGCCATGCTCTGGACAAACTCGGCTTCCCCGTATATAACCATACAGACAGAGCCAACAAAATCGTACAGAAAATTAGTCACAATCTGCAACACGTCCCCATGCCCTGTGATTGGAACCAGTGGAACTGTGTGCCTCTGTGAAGCAGCCACGAACCCAAGACAGTGCTGGGTGGGCTGGTCACATGGCAAGAGATGCTGGCGGAGGGGTGGGGGGGACAGAAAGAAAGAATAAACTGTAATCAGCAGTAAAGCAGTGTGTGTTGTTTGGGCTCTGGGGAAGCAGCGTGAGTGGTCAACAGAACCACCAGAGTCCCTTCTCCCAAATCACTCATGAATTTCCCTTTGGGTCCAGCAGACCTTCCTACTTCCTCCACATTCCAACCGTGGCAACCACCATTCTATTCTGTGAGTTCAACTTTTTGTTTTTGAAGATCCCACGTATAAGTGATATCATGCAGGATTTCTGTTTCTGTCTGGTTTATTTTACTGGTTCACAATTTTCTTTTAATACATATGGCTAGTAAGGAAACTATCCCTAATCAATAAGGAATAAATGCAACCCACTGCTCTACTGGTGCCATTATTCTTCTTTCCAGCACCATCATATCTATCTCTACTTAGAACGTGTACATGGAATGCAGAGTAAGACAACTTAAGTACTATAGCTTGTCATATCACAATAGCACGACAATTTAACATCTTGTTTTCCAGAAACAACACACATGCAAAAAGAAAATTGTTATTTAACAATAACTGTTAAAAGGTATGTGGCAGAGATACTTTGAATTTGAGGTAAATCAGGAAAAATCTATAAAATTGGATCGAATTTGTGGGAAATTATCACACATAACATTTGTACATTCTGTGAACTAGGTTAAATCTGTAAATACTGAATATGACTTTTTTTTCCTAAATTGACAAGATAAAAAAATTGGCATGTTATCAACTTGTTTCAAGTTGCAGGATGAATATGAATTACTTGTATCAAGACAAGACTACTCTAGGTAGAAAGGGATACTTCAAATGTAATGTTCTTTTGCGTGTAAAGAGGAGTTTTACAATTAATATCAGCCATTATTCTCATACCAAGCTGTAGGACATTTTATACAATTTAATAAAGGACTTTACATACTGAAAACCCTCCGACTAACATTGTATGTTATGCACTAGTGTGCTGTGCGGTTTCAGAAAATTAAAGCTTCGAAAATGTTCAGGAAGATGCCTTTACTCTCAACTTTCTCTTGTAGTACAATCCACCCTTCGAAGAGTTCAGAAAGGAAACAAAAAATGTTGCATTGTCATCAAATATATTTTTAAGATAATGAATTTTTTGTCTTCCTCAAAAAGGAATTTGAGAATAGAATAGTGCATTAGGTACTAGTCTCTAGTGGTATGCATCTATATATTTATGTATATATATTTTTTTCCTCCAAGACACAGGAATTTTAAAAAATTCTCACATCTCAATAAAGCCATGAAACAACAAAATTCTCACATCTCTAATGAATTAGTGTAATCATAGGTATGATTATCAGAGAAGAAAGACACTGAGGATGTACCAGTGGTAGAAAAAAAAAAAGGATTCTCCAAGCTGGTACATCAAGGAAGAAGCCCTTCCTTATCTCGGGAGATGACCTGAAATCCTGTTGGTCTAAAACAGCACTTCTGTATGACATCTGCAATCATCATCGCATCACTGGAATTTTCTGAATACTGACAACGTAAAACAGCACAGATTCTAGTAATAAATTATATTAGCTGCTTATTTTTTACCTGAAAAGGGCTTTATTTTATTTAAAGTTTGAAGGGTATTTTCACTAAGATGTAGAATTTTATCACTGTTTTTCCTGAAGCACTTTTTGCGATACTGTTCCAGTGCACTCGAACTTTGTAGTGACGAGAAGTCAACTGCAATTCTTATTATTCCCTGAAGGAAGTGTGTCTTTTATGTCTCTGCCTGCTTTGTCCCCCCACTTTTTAATTTTATGTATTTTATTGTGGTTGAAAAATATGAGATCTTAACTGTGTACAGCACAGTATTGTTCTCTATGAGCACAGCAGACCTCTGGAATTTTTTCATCTTACAAAATGGATACTTTATACTTATTGATAAGCAACTCATCATCTTTCCCTCTCCCCAGCTCCTGGTAGCTACCACTCCACTTTTTGCTTGTATGCGTATCATTACTTTAGATACCTCATATAAGTGGAATCATGCACTATTTGTCCTTCTGTAACTAGCTTATTTCACTTAGCATAAAGTCCTCAAGTTTCATTCATGTTGTCGTATATTGCAGCATTTCCGTCTCTTTTAAGGCTGAATAATATTCCATTCTGTGTATGTACCACATTTTCTTTATCCATTGGTCTGTCCGTGGACACTTAGGTGACTTCCACATCTTGGCTACTGTAAATAATGTTTCAATGAACATGGGTGTGCAGATAGCTATTCAAGACCTGAGTTCAACTCCTTTGTCTATATACCCACAAGTGGAATTGCCGGATCACATGGTAGTTCTAGTTTTAATTTTTGGAGGAACTGTTACACTGTTTTTCGCAGCGTCTGCACCATTTTACATTGCCACCAACAGTGCACAAGTGGCCGAATTTCTCCACATCCTTGCGAACAATTTTTTGTTTTTGCTTTTGGGAAAAGCTGGAATTTGGGGGCTTCGCCTTTGCTCACTCTGCATTAAGCTGGGGGGGAGGGGCTATTACCAATGAGCGTGCACTAGTTCAAACCAGCACCTTTGTTCTCAGTGGTTCCCAACATGGGGCTCTTTCCACTCAATACTCAGACTCAGGCAAGATGGAAAAATAAGTCCCTCAGGCTGCTCCTGAAAAGTCAGACCATTGCATGTCCGGTCCAGTCCTCTCATCTTCCCTGGGACAAGCTGGGAGTTGGGGTCTTCCTCCCAGCGTGAAGTGCTGTGCTGCAGGGCTTGGGGGATTACGGTAAGAAGGTACTGCATATTTCCCTAGTGGCTTCAGTACTCCTGGTTTCATGCCCACCTGGTGTGCAGGAGCCTCTCAAGTGGTCTCTGGATTTCTCACAAGGGGAGTTGAGCTGTGTCTTATTTTAAAATTGGCGTGCCTAGGCTTTGGGGAGTGTGGGGTTTCCTATTATGCCATGTTACTGACTCTGACTGCTTTTATGACTTTCCTTTTATCTTTGCCTTTCAGAAATTTAATTATTATGTTTCTAGGCTTGTTTTACTCTGTGTTTATCATGCTTAGGGTTTATTGAGATCCTTGGTTGTGTAGGTAGATATTTTAAACCAAATTTGCAATTTGGGGGCCATTAAAAAATGTTTAGTTCCTCTCTTTTTTCTCCTTCTGGGACTGCAATTATACATCTGTTAGATAAATTGATACAATCTCACATGTCACTGGGGATCTAGCCTTATGTTATTCAGAATTTTGAATATTAGAACCAGAATTAGCTAAATTATCAGACATTCATGAACTTCACTGGCCTCCTGAGTATGACTGGACCTAGGGCCCTAAGGAAAGAATTATTGCCACTAAATTTTTTTTTTTTTTTTGCGGTAAGTGGGCCTCTCACTGTTGTGGCCTCTCCCGTTGCGGAGCACAGGCTCCGGACGCGCAGGCTCAGCGGCCATGGCTCACGGGCCCAGCCGCTCCGCGGCATGTGGGATCTTCCCGGACCGGGGCACGAACCCACGTCCACTGCATCGGCAGGTGGACTCTCAACCACTGCGCCACCAGGGAAGCCCCAACCACTAAACATTTTTATGCACATTAGCAGATGCATATTGCATTGTATTAGATAATTTTTCATTTAGTTAATATAACATTTCTATATGCTTACCATGTACCAGGAACTTAAGTTATTATTGTCTAAGCAATTATAACTATGCATATCTAAATTAAGAAAAGATATGATCTTATTTCTGCTTCTACCTAGGATTTAGAAAGCGGAGAAAGCTTTGTTCCCACACTAATGATGAGAAAAGGCTGGATAAACTACAAGATCATATATTTCCTGGAACTCATTAGGGATCAGTAGAGACAGGGAAACCCACTTGCCTGAATTTCCCTATTAGATAAGAGTACTATTATTTACTCCTTATTGTAGATACAGACACAGAGACATGGAAAGATCAACTAATCAGTCCAAGGTCACAGTAGGTAAGAGGTGCAGTCAGGATCTCAACCCTGTTAGTTCGGCCCCATCTTACTCATCTGAGCCCCTCTGCTGTGCTGCTTCTGTCGTCATTGGCAGCCCTAACCCAGCACCCAGAGAAACACTTCCACGAAAACTGATGCCAGTGCTCCTGAACCTTTTCCCTTGTACCTGACCCCAAAGTGTGTGAGAAGATTTATGTCTGCTATCCTGTGTAACACAGCAAAGGTAATAACCACAGAGTCAAGGAAGTGTCACCGGCAAATCCCATTAACAATTCCCGGGGAGTGTGTACATGTCCATCCTAAACTCCCAATCGATCCCTGCCCCCTCTCACCCTTCTGCTATATTTAAAATAGATAACCAACAAGGACCTACTGTATAACACAGGGAACGCTACTCAATATTCTGTAATAACCTATATGGGAAAGGAATTTGAAAAAGAGTAGATACGGGTATGTGTATAAGTGAAAATTCTTTGCTGCACACCTGAAACTAACACAGCATTGTTAATCAACTATGCTCCAATATAAAATAAAAATTAAAAAAAAAATCAAAACCAGTTCCCGGGGAATACAAACAGAATCTGGGTAATAAAATAAAGGCTAACCTTTCTCTTTTCTTTTGTGCTTCATCTGGTTTCATTTGCTCACAGGGTGCCTCGTGCAGAGGCCTCACACCCGGTGCTTCAGACCAGAGTTCCCGGTGTAAATGGCTGCACGGACGCTTCAGCTCTGAGGGCCTTGTGCAGAAGCACTGCCCACAACGCCAAGATTCAAGATGGTGGCAGCAGCAGAGGGCCGTGCGCACAGACCCTGCACCCGACACTGCCACCTGGAGCCCTGAGCAATACGCCTGCCCCAGACCCCAGAGAACTCCGCACCCGCCCTGCCAAGGAGAGAAACCTATAAGGCAGCCCTGCCCACCACCTGTCAGGGACAGTGTGTGCCCTAGAGCCAGAACTTGCACCTCTCCATTCCCTGATGGAAGAATAAAGCTTTCCTCTGCTTCTAAGCTGAACTAGTTCTCATTTTCTTGGTGGGAGCGATGCCACGCAGGAGAATCCTTCTTGGGGACCCACTGGAGAGGGTTGGTAACAGAAGAGCAGAGAAAACCCGACATGGCAACACTTTTTTTCCAGCTGGGAAAACATTCCAGAGAGGTTAAGAGAGTAGTTTAAGGTTAAAGGGTAATAGAGACTCTTGAATCTTCTGACTGAGTGAGTGAGTGCAAGGGCTGAAAGAGACAGAGGACCAGGGGTCTGGGTTCAGGTGGGAGAGAGAAGGACCCTACTCTTGCGTTGTAGATAGTCTTTGTGGGATATGGACTCTACTGGGGCCAAGGTGTCCACTAGGCTGACCCCTTCCCCACCCCACCCACTTTCCCCTTCGTTAACCGTAAGTTTGTTTTCTATGTCTGTGGGTCTATTTTTGTTTTGTTTTGTAAATAAGTTCATTTGTATCTTTGTTTTTTTCAGATTCTACATATAAGCAATATCATTTGATATTTGTCTTTCTCTGTCTGGCTTACTTCACTTAGTATGATAATCTCTAGATCCATCCATGTTGCTGTAAATGGCATTATTTCATTCTTTTTTATGAATATTATTTTATATATACATACATATATGTATATGTTTGTATATACATACCACATCTTCTTCATCCATTCATCTGTCGATGGACACTTAGGTTGCTTCCATGTCTTGCCTACTGTAAATAGTGCTGCTATGAACATTGGGGAGCATGTATCTTTTCAAATTACAGTTTTTGTCTTTTCCAGATATATACCAGGGAGTGAGATTGTAGGATCATATGGTAACTCTATTTTTGTTTTTTTTAAGGAACCTCCATACTGTTCTCCATAGTGGCTGTACCACTTTACATTCCCACCAACATTGTAGGAAGTTTCCTTTTTCTGCACACCCTCTCCAACATTTATCATTTGTAGACTTTTTGATGATGGCCATTCTGAGACAGAACAGTTTCAATGGCCTTTAGCCTTGGAGAAAGAGTAATGAATAATTATAACAACTTCAACTCCAGGAGACAAGATGGAAAATTAATATTCTAGGAGGACAGAAGTGAACATGTGTAAACTTGTGCTGTGCTGGTTTATGGACTGAAGGAGCACACAAGGTTTTTCAACTTTCTGGACACTAGGCAACCCTGTCCCTGCTCCTCTGATTAGAGTGACTCCTTCCCTCCACTGCTGAACAAGGACAAGAGTGATGAGGTCGAGAACCCAGATAGTGTCAACCTTCCCTCCCTGGTCATTTCACAGAGTGGGCTCTCTTTTCTATGAACCCTCCTTTCTCTTCTGAGAATGGTAGAACAAGTGTTCATGTGGGGTACTGGGCACTTTGGAGTGAAAGGCTCTGGGTTTAAATTCTATCCAGTTCAGCCACACTGAGCCTCAGTTTCCTTCTCTATAAAAGTGAGACTAAGGGCTTCCCTGGTGGCGCAGTGGTTGAGAGTCCACCTGCCGATGCAGGGGACATGGGTTCGTGCCCCGGTCCGGGAAGATCCCACATGCCGCGGAGCGGCTGGGCCCGTGAGCCATGGCCGCTGAGCCTGCGCGTCCGGAGCCTGTGCTCCGCAACGGGAGAGGCCACAACAGTGAGAGGCCCTTGTACCGCAAAAAAAAGTGAGACTAAGAAGTGCCCGAGTTGAATCATTGTGGGGATGTTTAACGGGAGCCTCAGAACGGGCAGGGGAGAGAACACAGATTATCCTAAAAAAGCGAGGGTCCTAGGAGCTTTAGTCAGCCTGTGCAATTGTCTGTACTGCATACGTGAAGGAAGAAAAGTCAGATTCTGCAAACCAGACCCGAACCATATCTTTCCTAATATCTTTCTCTTATTGCAGGTACTTGAGAATGGGAAGGGGAGGAGAAAGGCATTGCCTGTACAGCGTGACCCTTCCAGTTCCTGGCTCGTTGGCTTCACATAGCTTGGTTATCAGAGTAATGACAGGGACTGCGGGCCAAAGAGCAGCCCGGTGTTTCAGAAAGAGAAGCTCAGATGGCGCACTGGCAGCCTCCCAACCTTGCAGAACCAGCTCCCTCAACATGAGACCCAGAGAGCAAGGGAGAGATTTCACGAGAGCTAACACCCAACTTTTTGCCTAGTGCAAGGTCCACATGACAAGCCTCGGCTCGGCAATTTGTGAAGAAAACGTACCTAAAAGCGCTCTGCAAGACCTGCTTAACTGTCTACACCAGAGGGAAATTTCATGATCTAAAGGTCGCTCCCCTTCATTTGTTCCTGCAAAGCTCGGTGTGAAGACAGCTTTCCAGGTGAGAACTCATGCCAAAAAAAAAAAAAAAAGATAATCATTGCTTTATGACATCCTCTCCACTTAACATGAGACAAATCAAAATGCTCGTATTTTGTTCTGTTCAGAATACGATGACAAATACACCTAAGGAAAAGGAATAACTTCAACGTAAGAAACGTGTATCTGGCACCTGTTCTGTAAAAGGCAACTCGTTAGGTACTATGAAAAATTCTTGCAGTTTTTGGATCTGAACTAATACAGGAATGAGGAAAGACCTGGGCATTTTCTGGCACTAGGGGTGCTGAATGGAGCACTTAATGTGTGAAAACACTCTGAACGGCACCCTGCTGAATCCTCCTGGTTATATTTTAAAGTAGGCAGTTTTTTGTCTCCATGAAGGTTGCTGTACATAAAGTCAGAGAGGAAATGAGTAGCTGAGTAAGGACAAGAATACAGACCAGACCTATTGTTTATTTAAATCGTATAATAAACAAACTTACTTGAAAGCTTTCGCCTATATTGCTACTACCACAATCTATCTTTTTATTTGTCTGTGTCCTCTTATAAATGTATGCTTATGTATGTGGTATGTGAACTGTTTTAGGCCCTACATTTTCTCATTTTATTTCAACCCTTTCCCATGTGTCCATATGTATAGGAATTATGCTAATATCATGGAGTCGCACCATAGTTTATATTTCCTTACCCTATTGTTGAACATTGGGATTTTGTTCAGTCCTTGCTTATCTTTGTGTAGCTTTATCGGATTCTGCTGGGAGCTTTTTTCTTCTTTTGAATTGTTTTCTTTGGATTAATTTCTTCTTCTGGGAATAACTAGGTCCAAAGTTCTGAATTCACTCCCAAGGACACTGCCTGTTGTCCAGTTCTGCCAGCTCACAGTGAGTGTGTCCAATGCCCTGGAGAATCACAGTCTCAGTAGTTTTCAATCTACCTTATTTATGAGACACCAGGATTGGTTGTTGGTTGGTGTGTGCATCCTTGGAGGGTGGTTCCAAACCCTATACTTTTCAGGAAATATGGTAATATTACACCCCACAGATATTTTAATTTTGTTGAAGTATAGTTGATTTACAATGTTGTGTTAATTTCTACTGTACAGCAAAATGATCCAGTCATATATACATATATATATGTTTTATAAATATATATATATTCCTTTTCATATTCTTTTCCATTATGGTTTATCACAGGATATTGAATACAGTTCTGTGTGCTATACAGTAAGACCTTGTTGTTTATCCATCCTATATATAATAGTTTGCATCTGCTAATTCCAAACTTGCATTCTATCCCTCCACTACCCCCCTCCCGCCTTGGCAACCACAAATCTGTTCTCTGTGTCTGTGAGTCTGTTTCTCTTTCGTAGATATGTTCATTTGTGTCGTATTTCAGATTGCACACGTGGGCGATATCACATGGCATTTGTCTTTCTCTTTCTGACTTACTTCACTTAGTATGAGAATTTCTACGTCCATCCATGTTGCTGCAAATGGTATTATTTCATTCTTTTTTATGACTGAGTAATATTCCTTTGTATAATATATACATATATATGTATGTATATATATATACGTATATATGTATGTATAACTATATGTCACATCTTCTTTATCCATTCATCTGTCGATGGACATTTAGGTTGTTTCCATATTTTGGCTATTTTAAATAGTGCTGCTATGAACATAAGGGTGCATGTATCTTTTCAAATTACAATTTTGTCTGGGTATGTGCCCAGGAGTGGGATTGCTGGATCATATGACAACTCTATTTTTAGTTTTTTGGGGAACCTCCATACTGTTTTCCATAGTGGCTGCACCAGTTTACCAACAGTGTAGGATGGTTCCCTTTTCTCCACACCCTCTGCAACATTTATTATTTGTAGACGTTTTAACGATGGCTGTTCTGACTTCACCCCACAGATTTTTTTTTTCTTTTTTTTTTTTTTGCGGTAAGCGGGCCTCTCACTGTTGTGGCCTCTTCCGTTGCGGAGCACAGGCTCCGGACGTGCAGGCTCAGCGGCCATGGCTCACGGGCCCAGCCGCTCCGCGGCATGTGGGATCTTCCCAGACCGGGGCACGAACCCGTGTGCCCTGCATCAGCAGGTGGACTCTCAACCACTGGGCCACCAGGAAAGTCCCACCCCACAGATTTGACATTCATCTTTATGTTGCATCTTATACTCCTTGTGAGTTGCCTCTAGATAAAAGATAAGATTGGCCTTCAGGAATGCTATACTTTTTACAGTCTTAAGAGCCTCTGGATTCAATTCTATCTACTCTCTTGAATAAACAATCCAGTGATGTCTGGGTAGTAGCTCTTTTTTTTCTTATCATAGATGACACGGTAGCACTGGATTGCATTCTGAACGGCTGCTGCAACTTTCGTGTACCGTTCTACGTTCGGGACCCGTGCCTCAAAAACTAGCAGCACCCCCTCAAATAAAGAAAATCCCCTTGCCGTTTCCTACGTCGTGAATCTCTTCAGTTCTCCAGTTACTTCTTCTTCCTCTTGTGTCTCTTCGTCCTTTCTCTGGGCCTCCAGTTCCGTCAGGTCTTCATCAGTAAGCTCCTTATGTGGCACAGCACGGAGTTCAGTGAAGTCGTCTTATTGCAGATCTAGCTCCAGCTTCTCGCTGAGGGTCACTAAGTGGCTGGAGACCTCTTTGGACTCCTCATCCACCTTCTCAAATCCACAAAAGTGCACAAAAACTGCAGGTAAATGTTCTTCCCAACCCCATTCATGGTGACGGCTGTAACCTCACGACAAGCAAAGTCAATGTTTTTTATGGCTTTGTAGATGTTATCATCCTTCCAAAATTGTTGCAAGATTGTTCCTGATTCATCACTCACCTTTACTGCCAGGCGAAAAGTGTGAAATAAATAATATTTCTTCAAAGTCACTATAATTGAGACTTCCCAGGTGGTCCAGTGGTTAAGACTCTGCATTCTAATGCAGGGGGCCCAGTTTCGATCCCTGGTCGGGGAACTAGATCCCACATGCCGCAATGAAGATCCCGCACTCGGCAATGAAGATCCCACGTGCTGCAACTAAGACCCAGCGCAGCCAAATAAATAAATATTAAAAAACAAAAGTCATTATAACTCCTTGATCCATAGGTTGGATGAGCGACGCATGTTCGCATCTCTTAAAGTTCAAAACTTGAAATTTCGTATATAAGGGACTTATTGTATTCCACCTTGGCCAAAAACAGAAGTGCCCTTGCTATTCTAAAAGCACAAATTTACCCAGTTCTGGCCTGGAGCATGTCATCTCAGGCATGGTGGGTTTTAATACAACATCTTCTCAGAATACCTCTTCGGCGCCTTCATTAAAAAGTAACTTAGGGGCTTCCCTAGTGGCGCAGTGGTTGAGAGTCCGCCTGCCGATGCAGGGGACGCGGGTTCGTGCCCCGGTCCGGGAAGATCCCACATGCCGCGGAGCGGCTGGGCCTGTGAGCCATGGCCGCTGAGCCTGCGCGTCTGGAGCCTGTGCTCCGCAACGGGAGAGGCCACAACGGTGAGAGGCCCGCATACTGCAAAAAAAAAAAAAAAAAAAAAAAAAAAAATTCATGCAGTATACAGCACGTTAACTCAAGTGGGGAGAAGGAAGGGGGGGAGAAGAGGAGGGGAAAGAAAAGACAGTAAGGAAGAGGAGTGGTAGTAGTAATAACATAACATATGTTCAGTGTTTACTATGTGACAGATATTCTTTAAGCACTTATTTACTCTTTTAACGTATTAGCTCATTTAATTCTCACAACAATTCTATGAGTCAGGTAACACTATTATCCCATCTACTTTGAAGAAACCAGGGTAGGATTAGCTCATTTAATTCTGACAACAATTCTATGAGTCAGGTAATACTATTATCCCATCTACTTTGAAGAAACCAAGGTAGGATTAGCTCATTTAATCCTCACAACAATTCTATAAGTCAGGTAATACTATTATCCCATCTACTTTGAAGAAACCAAGGTAGGATTAGCTCATTTAATTCTGACAATTCTATAAGTCAGGTAATACTATTATCCCATCTACTTTGAAGAAACCAAGGTACAGAGAAGCTAAGTAACTTTCCAAGGTTGCACAGCTTATTACTGGTAGAGTCAGAAAAATCACTGATAGCAACTAAATTTCAAAAAAAAATGTTATATATACTTTAGAATGTGCTTGTTAATGTAAAGTGAAGTTAATGACTAGAATTCATCAAAGTTTTAAGAAGGTGAGCTGAAAAATTCAGAAGGCAGGCTCTGCACTTTCTGCCAGTCTCATCCTTCCTTGGAATGGCTGATGACTTTAGTGAAGAGGATGCCAATAAAGAGAGATGGAAGAGGGCTCTGGCAATTAGCAGAGAACTTGCTGCTTTTGTTTCTGAATCTCCTCCTGCTCTTCTCATTCCAGGCTGTTTCCTGGTTGTCTCTCCAGAACAGGCTGTCTTGCACGATGTTCCCATTGCAAGGTGCCCAGATGCTGCAGATGCTGGAGAAATCCTTGAGGAAGAGCCTTCCTACATCCTTAAAGGTGACAATGGAAAATTCTGAGGGGAGTAGGAATAGAAAGTTCCTGTGATGAAGGGAAAGAGAGACTAATATTTATTTATTTATTTTTTGCGGTATGCGGGCCTCTCACTGCTGTGGCCTCTCCCACCGCGGAGCACAGGCTCTGGACGTGCAGGCTCAGCGGCCATGGCTCACGGGCCCAGCCGCTCCGCGGCATGTGGGATCTTCCCGGACTGGGGCACGAACCTGCGTCCCCTGCATCGGCAGGCGGACTCTCAACCACTGCGCCACCAGGGAAGCCCAAGAGACTAATCTTTATTGAGCACCTATTCTGTGCCAGGCACTGGTGCACATTTTCTCTCATTTAATTTGCATAATCTCTCTACAAGGCATTTGCTGTTATGCCCATGTCACTGATGTGAAGGTGGAGGCTCAGTGAAGTGCTTCGCCCAATACCCCACAAATAGTGAGCTGCAGTGCTATGGTATAGACGTAGGAATGCCTGAGACCTGGCATTGCTTTTTGCTCCAAGCTGACTCAAAAAGTATTCCCTTGCTCCTTTCCAAGAAACGTTCCATAATAGCACTGGAAACTTGCCCAGAGTTCTCCTACAAAGTTAGCTGAGACTACATGTTAATTTTTAAATTTGTTCTCCTTAAAAGAACACTTGCCAGGTGAGAGGTTAACCGTCATGAGCCTTCTTTAAAATTAATGATAAGTCAATTTCTATTTCACTTAGATTTTCCAATTGCTCCGAACTTACGGCATATCAAGCTATTTTGTGCCTGACTCTGAGGACCTCTGTTAACCAAGTACAATTGATCAGAAATCTCAGGATTAAATAGACCATATACATAGATGCCCACATCCAGAACTGTTCGAGAGCAACTCTAATGATGGTCTGGGGTCCTCACCTGTGTTTTTCTTTAGCAACCAAAGGGATGGGGCCCATTCCAGTGGAATTTAAGTACAACCGTGTGTGTGTGAATGTGTGTGTGTGTGTGTGTGTGTGTGTGTGTGTGTATTTGGAGAACAACTTGTTTCCCTGAAAGTTTTTTGTAGAAAGAGAACTAGATTTCTACTGTTTTATAAGACACTCCTATAAGATGCATACATTTTAGATAAGATAAATGCATTCATCTGCCTCACCCCCAATAGATATGTTACTCCATCTTTCTGTATAAAGGAGAAAAATGTTAGCATTATTTTATTTGTGGATCATATGGCTTCATTTTCATTTATTAGAAATAGACTAATGAAACAACTCGCCCTGTTCTTTAACTACTGCCGAAAATGCTTTCAAATCCACTAATTTAATACTAAAATGTCACCCACTTTGGTGGATCTCACTAATATTAATCTCTGTTACCTAATATTTAACTACTTTCACTTGATAATCCTTAAGATCCAGGCAACCTCTCAAAGAGACAGTCAATTTTTCTTAGAGGTTACATCAGTTATACATGTTATGAATGCTTGCCTAAGGTATTTTTATGGTAAGTAGCTATTTTTGAAAATTCTTCAACCTAAAAGTTTTTCTTCCATGCTCTGTAGTATAGAATTTTGTGATTTAAATTTCTCTTTGGTCCTTGGGTTAAGTGGACCCCAAACATCTTGAGGAAACTCTTGGTGGTTCCCAAGTGTCCTTACTTGGAGCACCTCTGTGGTAAGATAAGGCGGCCCTCTTGGGTCCACAACTTTCATGAAGAAACAGCATTGGTTGTATATGAAAGATATACATTCTTACCCTAGTTGAAATCTAGAATAGCTGTTTGCCAGGTACCTTTAATGGAGGTATAACCTAGAACTCAATACTTGCTTGAGTCTCGTTGACAAAACGTCCATCTGTTCTTCTAAGTGTTGGATATTAAGTACATTTTATTGCATGTGTCAACTCCAGCTGAGTTCATGTAGAGTAGCTGCCTGGCTCACTACGTTCTGAGTTCAGCAGAAAAAAAAAAAGAAAAGAGTTTTAATTAATTCAGCCCGGAGAATAAGAAAGAGGAAGAACTACACATATTTTCAGATCCTGTAATGGATAATGTATTAATCTAAAGCAATTTTACACACCCCCAAATGCAAAGGCATAAAAAGAAACATCTATATTTTGCCAAACTATACGGAATTTCTATATCAAGCCTCCATTCATGGCTGAAAACAATGATTTCAGATAAGCTCAGGCAACTTAGATTTTTTTCCCCTTCTCTTTCTCCATAGTGTAACATCAATAGTCCACGTCGGGTGGAGGGTGGTAGGAGGGAAGGATGTTGGTACAGTCTTTGGTCATCATCTACCCATGGTAGAAGCCATTAAACTGCATACATTGTTTTTTGACCTTTGGTCGTTGGCACGTTTCCATGCTGGTATCTGCAGAGGCTTCATGTTCACAATAGTCATGTGGCCCATGGTGGTATCCACCGCTGCATTCCCCCACCCCCAAACCACCAGGACACTTAATGTCCACAGGCTATCTCATTCATCCTCTCCCTGCTTTCCCCTCTCTCTCAACAACCTATGCAAAAAGGCGGGGCTGGGGACTCAAGACTGGACCGAGACTGTGGGCTTCCGCAGCCCATTCTCTTGAGCATTTTGCTTTAGCCTTTGCTTATTGTGGGAGGAAATTACCTTTCCAGAGGGTACTGTGGAATACATGTTAAAGAGTTTTAAACATGTCCATATCCTTTGAACCAGCAGTTACCTGATGGATAATCTAAGAAAATATCAGGTGTCCATGCAAAGATTTCTGTGCAAGCATGCTCTGCAAAGAATTAGTTGTTAAAATGAAAATTTGGAAACAGCTGAAATGACCCTCAGTAGACAAATGCACAAATGAACCATGATACAACCATATAATGGAATCCTATCATTAGAACATAATTGAAAAATTTTGTATTTATGAACATAGAGATACACCCACAATTTATTCAGTGGTGAAAAATACCATGTATCAGATCATTTTACATTTGTAAAATTGTGTATCTCTACGAGTATGAATGGAAGAAAGTCTGGGAAAAGATAATATTAAATCCTACAAAAAAAAGAATGGTGTTCTTATGATCATTAACTTTATTTGTCCCAATATTTTACCATATACATATTTGATTTATATTAGATGGGAAGAAAAAGCTCTCATCTGAGGTTAAAAAAAGAAAGTAGCGTGTGGAGATTTTAGACACAGATGCCCTATTTGTCCCTTTACCGCTGTAAAATTTCACAATTTCATAGACATAAACCTGTCCTGGTCAAACAAGACACTTTGCCATCCCTTCCTAATAAGCTGACCCTCTCACTTTGTCCGGATACTGCAGGTTTATGGGACTGTCTTCCACATGAACCAGGGGAACCCTTTCAAACTAAAGGCCCTGGTGGACAGGTGGCCTGATTTTAATACAGTGGTTATCCGCCCTCAGGAGCAGGTAAGTTGCCAGATGTGGAATGAATTTGCATCTATGTTTGTATTTGCTATGTGCCTACCGTGTGCCCGGCAATGTGGTAGACCCTGGGGCTACAGAAATGAATTGCAGTGATAGTGAACAAGTCCTTGCCTTTAAGAACCCCACAGCCTGGAGGAGAATACAGGTAAGTAAATAAATTACAACTTAGTGTAAAATGTTCAAAAACAGAAAATGTACAATATATGGAGATAGCACAGGCAAAAGCTGATTAAACTATGGAGTTTGGAGATGGAGGTTACAGGATCAGATTAGATATACTTCTTAGTGGATGTTTCATCTGAACTGGGTTTTGTAGCTAAATATGTCTTTGTTAGGCTGACAAAGAAAGGAGGACAGTCTAACCAGAGAAAGTAACAAGGACAAAGATAGGAAGGTATGAAACAGGACAGTTCGTTGGCTGATTATAAAAAAATTTTTTATAATATTAGAATTTCCATATACATTTTGGGGAAACATTTAGAAATTAGTGAAACTAAATAGTTAATACATTTCAAAGACAAAAAACCCTAAGTTTATTTTAAAACATCCAGTAAAATTATAACTTTATAAAAATACAAATATATCTTTCCTACAAATAATAAGTTATTTAAAATCCATGGAATTAAACAGTATATAAAATGAAGAAATTTATATTAATAATTAAAACTGAACTGCAATAAAATTATTTGACCTTTTATCTTAAATGGGATCTTAAGAAACAAAATGTGTTAGTGGTATCATTGCTGACTTGTGAGTGTATTTTTGTGCAACAATTCCAACTATTTTTGAAAAGGTTTCGAATTCTGCACTCAAAATAATATTTTCCTGTTTCTTCTTCCAAATAATCACATCTCTTATTTAATAATTTGAGGGGATCTTTCTAAATAAGTGGTTTCTTTGTTTTTCTGTAATTACAATTTGTTCAACTCTTGTATTATTTTATGAAAGCATTTCTAATTGGTTTTCATCTTCTTTGTCTTAATTTAGTATAGATGGAAATGTCAATCCAGAAATGTCAATAACCAAATTTAATACTGTCATCTTCATAGCTTCTGTATTCTGCAAGTGTTTGAAATATAGAAACATTTATTCTTGCAACAGAAGCTTTTCCTTGTCAATTGCTTTTCTCTTCTTCCTGTTGAGGAAGATGAAAATATAGAAGAATCCTTTCTAAATAGTTGTGTCTTTGCTTGAGTTGAAATTTTAATACAATATATGGGTAGAGAATAGTATTGTTCTGTAGTTTTTCATCATAATTTGAACACCTGAATCTCCCATCTTGATCTCATGATTTAAATGATTCAGAAAAATTTCTAAAGCACCAATACAAACACCAATATTTTAGTACTTAAAAATACCACAGTATAGTAGAATTTAGAAAAAAGTATTACAATCATGAAAAATAAGACATTTGTTTTGCCCCCCTTTTCTCAATGATAACAGGACATGACAGATGACCTTGATCACTACACCAATACTTACCATATCTACTCCAAAGACCTCAAAAATTGTCAGGAATTCCTCAGCTTACCAGAAGTCATCAACTGGAAACAGCATTTGCAGATCCAAAGTAAGTATAAAAGGAATGGAATCTGTGCTGAACCACATCTCCATCCTGAACAATTTCTCCTATGACATATATCTCCTTTCTCCAAGCCCCAGACCCTCAGCCTGCTGTCAGTTTTTTTTACTCAGCTGCAACTATACCTGTAAAGGGGGAAAAACACCCTCAAAGCTTATACCTAATGGGCTTCATATAGAGGACTGTAATGTAATCCCCTGAGAGCTAAGGATTTATGGCATATTTTGTGGACATATCCAGCATGCCTTAGGGTGGTTGGGTATCAGAGCAGAGCTTTCCCCAGGGACTTTCATTCTCAGAATTGGAATGACAACTCATGTCACAGAACACCTCCTAGGTCATAAAGAGCAACTTATATGGTTATGAGCGTGGTCTCCAGAGTCAGACTACCTAGGATGGCATTTGCCTGTTACTTTGCCATGTGATCCTCGCCAGGGACCTGTCCTATCTGAGATCCTGACTTTCATATATAAAAATGAGGGTAATAATTGTACCTAGGACTTCCCGGGTGGTGCAGTGGTGAAGCATCCGCCTGCCGATGCAGGGGACACGGGTTTGAGCCCTGGTCCAGGAAGATCCCACATGCCATGGAGCAGCTAAGCCCGTGAGCCACAACTACTGAGCCCGCATGCCACAACTACTGAGGCTGTGGGCCACAACTACCGAAGCCCACGTGCTCTAAGGCCCGTACTCCGCAACAAAGAGTAACCCTCACACGCCACAACTAGAGAAAGCCCGTGCGCAGCAATGAAGACCCAACGCAGCCAAAAATAAATAAATAAATGAATGAATTTACTAAAAAAATAAATGATGGTACCTAAAACACAGCAGTGTTGAAAAGATTAAATGAAATCTTAGCTAGGAATTGCTTAGTGCAATACCTGAATGTTTCAGTTAACTTTCACTGCATAGCAAACCTCATAATTCTGTGAACCAACAATTGGACTGGGCTTTGCAAGGCAGTTGTTCTGCTGGTCTCCTCTGGGTGTAGCTATGCATCTACAGTCAATTGATGGGTGACTGTGTGCTGGTTACTCTAAGATGGCCTAACTTACAAGTCTGAATGATGGTCTGACTGTCAGTGCTGGCTAGGCCCTGGTGACGTCATGATAAGAGCACATGTCTTCGGCAGGCTAGCCGAGGCCTTTTCATGTGGTGTTGGCCTCAAGTTAACCAGAAGCACAAAGACATGGTGAGCTCCAATGTGCAAGCATTTTTAAGCCTCTCTCTGCATCAAATTTACTCTTTCCCATTGGTAACACAAGTCATATGGCCAAGGTCAGATGCAGTGCAGGAGGGGACTATTCCAGGGAATGGGTACAAGGAGATGTGGGCAAACTGTGGGCCATTACTGCAACAATCTACCGCATTGGGAACATAGTAAGTACTCCAGAGATGTTGGCAACTATAATTATTATTATTTTTAAAAATTTTATTTATTTTTGGCTGTGTTGGGTCTTTGTTGCTGTGCGTGGGCTTTCTCCTGTTGCGCTGAGTGGGGGCCACTCTTCGCTGCAGTTACGCAGGTCCCCCATCGCGGTGGCCTCTCCCATTGCAGAGCAGGGGCTCCAGGTGCGCAGGCCCCAGTAGTTGCAGCTCGTGGGCTCAGCAGCTGCGGTACATGGGCTCTAGAGCTCAGGCTCAGCAGTTGTGGCTCACGGGCCTAGTTGCTCCACAGCATGTGGGATCTTCCCAGACCAGGGATTGAACCCGTGTCCCCTGCACTGGCAGGTGGATTCCCAACCACTGCTCCCCCAGGGAAGTCCCGGAAACTATAATTATTATAACTCACTTTCTTTGATCATCAAAATTGCATGATTGGGCTTCCCTGGTGGTGTAGTCGTTGAGAGTCCGCCTGCCGATGCAGGGGACACGGGTTCGTGCCCCGGTCCGGGAAGATCCCACATGCCGCGGAGCGGCTGTGCCCGTGAGCCATGGCTGCTGAGCCTGTGCGTCCGGAGCCTGTGCTCTGCAACGGGAGAGGCCACAACAGTGAGAGGCCTGTGTACCACAAAAAACAAACAAACAAACAAAAAAACTGCATGATTATGTAGCCCAGAAAACTTAGTTCCAGTCCTGGTATTGCCTCTAATGGCATGACCATGGCTGAATGAATTTCTAGGCATGCTTTTGCTTTTCCAAAACAAGGAAAATTGCACAAATCCTGATTACATGAGCCCAGTCATACAGTAGCAGCACCGAGCCCATCACCAAAATTCTCTGACTAGAAATCCTCAGACACTTCTTACTCCACTGGAGAGCTTCTCCCTAGAATGGGCATAAATCATTGCATTTCTCCTTATAATCCCATCCAGGTTCACAGTCCAGCCTGAATGAAGTAATACAAAGTCTTGCAGCCACTAAATCCTTCAAAGTCAAGCAATCACAAAACATTCTCTATATGGCGATTGAGGCAATAAGGGAACTGGCTCCTTCCCTGCTGGATGTAAAGAACTTATCACTTAGCCATGGCAAACCCAAGGCCATGTGAGTTTGATAAAAGCTCTCTACGCTACTTACGCCTCTCACTGACAGAGCAGCCTCCCAACTTCTCTTTCTGCTTTTACTCTGTCTGCCCACAATCGATCTTCTTCAAAGCGGCCAGAAGAATCTTTTTTAAAAACGTAATTCAAACCGTGTTTCTCCCCTGCTTAAAATACCCCACCATTTCTTGTCTCACCTGGAGTACATCAGGCCTATGTCAACTTCTTTGACCTGTCTTGTCCTTCTAGCTCACTCAGTCCGACAACATCGGCCTTCTTTCTGTCCCTCTGTCATTACAAGCTCACTTATACTCCAGACTTTGCGTTCGCTGTTTCCTCTGCCTACTCTGTCTCTCAAGATACTAGAGGTAAGAACAAATATAAACCTCTAAACTCATGGACTTTGCTTTTCTCTTGGAACATCCATAGTGACCAAGAGATGTTTAAACTCTCATCGTTGGATCCTACCCACGCTGCCGTGGTGAATAAATTCTGGCATTTCGGTGGCAATGAGTGGAGCCAGAGATTCATCGAGCGCTGTATCCGGACCTTCCCCACCTTCTGCCTGCTGGGGCCCGAGGGGACCCCTGTGTCCTGGTCCCTGATGGACCAGACAGGAGAGATGCGGATGGGGGGCACCCTGCCTGAGTACCGGGGCCATGGTCTCGTCACCTACGTCATCTATTACCAGACCCAGGCTCTGATCAAACGTGGCTTCCCCGTGTATTCTCATGTAGACAAGAATAACAAAATTATGCAGAAAATGAGTCGCAGTCTGAATCATATCCCTGTGCCCTGTGACTGGAACCAGTGGAACTGTGTGCCTCTGTGAAGCAGCCCTGAATCCAAGACAGTTCGGGATGGGCCTGAGGATGCAGCTGGAGGAGCCGACGGGTGGGTGGAGGGAAAGAACCAATTGTAACTGTAATCGTAGGTAAAGGAGTGGACATCGTGTGGGTCCCGGGGCAGCAGTGTGAATGGTCGACAGGACCACCACCGTCGATGGGCTTGCCTTAGATACCTCAGCAGAAGCAGCATCCGGTCCTCCTGCAGTGGTTTCATACTTCTGGTCCCCAAGCTTCCAGTATCTCCACCATGCTTCTTCATCCGCTACATGTTGCCCCAAATGGCTTCCCCTGGGACTCTTAGGGCATGGGTTGGTAGACCCTTGCCAGTTTTTCCAGGGAGGGCTAACACTTCCTGGGCATTATGACTTATTCCTCTCTTTCTATGGCTTTTCCCTTAGTGAGGAGCAAGTGGACTCTACTCTTTAGGTCTGTAGACATTATCCTCTCCTCTGATTGCTGCTTTATAGGTATATTAAATATGTTATATACAAATATATATGGTATATTATGTTAAATATGTTATGCATGATATAGCAGGGAGAGTTATTAAGAAAAAGACTAACTTATGTTAGCCTGTACCCCCCCACCCTTCCACTCTGGGGAAAATGATTCAATATTGCTCCTAAAAGCTGAGCTTCCTAAAGTCACCTGAAACCCTCAAACAATAAAGAGATTTTGTGTTTGATTGTATAAGCTGAAGCTAAGTGGTTCGTGATGAGGAAACATGGTGTGAGTTAACGGGGAGAGGAAAGTGGGAACACCCAGCCTCAGGAAGGTGGGGCTTGAGAAGAGATGGAAGTTGAGGGGGTGGGGGTTATAGCATGGATGCCTACTGTTCCGCTTGACCTTGGCATATTACTTCAAGATGCCAGAACTCTGTGCGGTTCAGACCATTGTCTCATGGGAGAATCTGGTTGCTGGTGTGGAAAGATATTCTTCCTGGTTGGGACAGATTAGGTGGGAGAGTTTCCTGCCCCAGCCCTTCGAGAGAAACAGCACTAAACACCAGTACCGGGCAGCAAACAGAGCACCTGAATGAAGGTGATCACCTGGATTAAGAACTCGTTCCCTCTGGTCCACCTAAGCCTGAAATTAAGCTGTGGAATTGGGGATGAAGACCCCCACAAATATACATGCACGCGCACACCCACACACACGCACGCGCGCACACACACACCCACCCACCCACACACACACACACACACAGACACACTCAACTGAGGTTTAATTTCTTCGCCAGTTGAGAGAGAGAAGGCTCAGTTTAGAGCAGGTTTCTCGACTTTGGCGCAACAGACATTTTAGACTGGACAACTCTTTGCTGTAGGTCCGTCCTGTGCATTTGTAGAATGTTTAGCAGAATCCCCCACCTCTACCCACTAGATGTCATTAGCACCCTCCATCCCAATTATGACAACTAAAAATGTCTCCAGATATTAGTAAATGTCCCCTGGAGGCAAAGTCACCTCAGGTTGACATTTAGTTTAGTGGTTCTCAAAGTTGAGCCTGCATCAGAATCGCTTATCAGGCTTGTTCAAACAGGTTGCAGGGCCTCACCCCCAGATTTTCTGATTCAGTAGATCTTGGGGAGAGTTCCAGAATTCACATGTCTAGCAAGTTTCCAGGTGATGTTGATGCTGCTGGCCCAGCGACCATGCTTTGAGAACCACTGGTTTAGTGAAATAATAGAATACGTCTTATTCCCTAGACTATAGATGAGAATTCTGTTGCCATACTACTTTCCTTTCTGTATGAGTACAAGGTGATATCCCCTCCAAGAATTCCCTGTAGTCGTCAGGGAGAGAGAGGCTTTGTGGTTCTGAAACAGGGAGAAGGAATTCAGGCTTTGGTAAAGGAAAACACACTGGTGGCAGCGTATAGCGGGACGTTGTTGATAGCTAACATCTTGCCTCATTAGCTCCAAGACCTGGCCCCCCAACAGCCTGTAGGCTCCAGTGCTGGAACACCTCAGGCCAAACAACTAACTAGGCAAGGAACACATCCACCCCCATCTGCAGACAGGCTGCCTAAAGACTAAAGAGCCCACAGCCACCTCTGGGCTTGCCTCTAGACACGCCTAGCCCACCAGAGGGCCAAGACCCAGCTCTGCCCACCAGTGGACCGGCCCTTCCCTCCAGGAAGCTAGACCATGCCTCTAGACCAGCCCCGCCCACCAGAGGGCAGACACAAGAAGCTAGAAAACTACAATCCCACACTGCAGGCCAGATCCCACACTGGCACTGGCTGGGCCCTGGCCCAGCCCACTAGCTGGCCAACGCAACCTTTAGGACACCCTGGACCCCATACCCAACTGAGTCAAGAACCACCCCCCACCAATAATATTAAATGAGCTCTGGGATTCCAGAGCCAGACTCTAGGAACCAGCTGTGCCTACCAGTAGTCTGGCACTAACCCCAAGATCTGACTTAACCAGCCGGTGGGTGGGCAACAATCCCAGAGTCTTTGGGACCCTGACTCCGCCCACCAGTGAGCCAGCACTAGCTCCAGGGACCCCCTAGGATTCTGCAACTAGTCACCTCAGGACCAGACCCCACTATATAGCAGCCAGTTACATCCACACAAGGCAGGGCCTGGCAACCGACCAGCTGGGGGCCTACCTGACTGCCCACACACTTAGCCCAGCCCAACAGAGAAACCCACGTAGCGTTCTTAGGGGGAACGCCTAGAGCACATAGCTTGGGCGTCGAGAGGGGAGTGCACTGCTGGGACACAGGATGCCTCCTACAGAGGGCCACTTCCCCAAGGCCAAGAAATGTAACTAACCTACCACATACATAAAAATACAAATAGCAACTTAGAGAAAATGAGGCAGCAGAGGAATATGTTTCAGGTGAAGGAACAAGATAAAACCCCAGAAGAGCTAAGTGAAGTGGAGATAGGCAACCTACCTGAGAAAGAGTTCGGAGTAGTGATCACAAAGGTGATCAAGGAACTTGGGAGGATAGTGGATATACAGAGCAAGACGTTATAGTAAGTCCCCTACATATGAATGAGTTCCATTCCAAGAGTGTGTTTGTAAGTCCAATTTGTTCGTTAAGTCCAACAAAGTGAGCCTAGGCACCCAACTAACACAATCAGCTATATAGTACTGGACTGTAATAGGTTTATAATACTTTTCACACAAATAATACATAAAAAACAAACAGACACAAAAATAAAGAAAACATGTTTAATCTTACAGTGCAGTACCTTGAAAAGTTCAATAGTACAGTACAACAGCTGGCATGCAGGGGCTGGCATTGAGGGAAGAGGCGAGAAGAGTTACTGACTGGAGGAGGGAGAGGAGGGAGGAGATGGTAGAGCTGAAGGATCATCAGAAATAGGAGATGAAGGGCGAGGTGTCTTTTCCCCTCACTCCAGTCTCTCAATTGTTTTCACTTTTGTTTCCATTGTTATTGCTTGGCGTTTCTTAGCAGTACCGGCTACGTCACTGCTGCTTTTATGCTTGCTTCCAGACATCCTGGGCTTGAAAAAAGATACTGCACTACTGTACTCTATACAGTCCTGTACAGTACACAAAAGCACAGCCACTTGTAGAGGATGCACACACGTGACAATGTACGCCAGACATGTGACCTAACTTACGTGATTAGACATGGGACCATATGTTTGCATCTTTTGAAAGTTCGAAACGTTAAAGTTCATACGTAGGGGACTTACTGTAGAAAATTTTAACAAAGAGTTAGAAAATATAAAGAACAACCAAAGAGAGGTGAAGAATATAATAACTGAAATGAAAAATACACTGGAAGGAATCAGTAGTAGACTAAATGAGGTAGAAGAATGGATCAGTGAGCCGGAAGACAGAGTACTGGAAATTACTGCCACTGAACATAAAAAAAGAAAAAAAAAAGGAATGAAAAGGAGCAATCCAGTGTCCTTAAAGATGAAGAGAAGATATTTTATGGGAAACAAGACTTCCCAGCCTTTGGTGGGTTTATTTGGATATCCTTTTAACGTGTTGATTGCCTTATCGTTTGAGGTAGGTGGCAAAGAAATATCTGGGATACCCCAAGGTTTATGCCCGTGCCTGTCTAGAGACTTGAAGTCTCCAGACCCCGAGTGTCATCGCTCAATTGTCTTGGTAACTTTCTTATTTGTTTTAATTGCAGGATTTCCTGTCTAGGATAAATAATAATGCTATATCAAGGACTTTCATGAGGAAAAGATAACACAATGCATGTGAAAGTGCTTTACAACTGCTACGTGTTGTATAGTTACAGACTATTGCTTTAATACGCCTAAATCTAGTACCCTGGGTAATGGGGTAAAAACATGGGATTGGGGTCAGGAATGTATCTGAATTACGAGTATGGTTCAGCCACTCAGTGTATGATACTGGGCAAATCCCATCAACACTGTAGATCTTGTTTTCCCATTTTTTTTAAATGCAGATAAAAATACATGCACTTGTAAAACTAGATATGAAAAGGATTGCATAAATGCAAGTTAGAGAATTGGCTCAAGATTGCAGATGGAGCCCAGTTATCGTTTGCTGAATTCTCATCAAGTGATTGAATTAACATCAATAGGAGTCAGGGAAGAGAAAAAAGAATTTATTGATGCTCCAGGTGTGCTGGGTAATTCCTATAAGCTGGAGAATGAAAAGGAGTAAGACTATGGTGAAATAAAAGTGTAAGAAACCGGCACCTATAATACATGTGTGAAATGTCCACTAGAAGACCATGCAAGGCAGATCGGCCCCCAGTCAACAGAAGAACAAACTAGGATAAACCTAACTCAGGCCTGTTATTGGTCAGAGCTAGAT
Organism: Globicephala melas; assembly: GCF_963455315.2. NCBI lineage: Eukaryota > Metazoa > Chordata > Mammalia > Artiodactyla > Delphinidae > Globicephala > Globicephala melas. Next base: position 11,126,456 of record NC_083321.1, read on the forward strand.
TATGCAAGCGTGGCTGGTTGGCCTTTGATTCCATCCTGATTTTTGCTAAGCATTTTGCAAATGTGAGTGTTACCAGAGGAGAAGGCAGTGGGGGGTAGGGGAGGGGCTTTGGGGGCTGGAAGCTACAGAGAGCTCTGACCCTTGGAAGAGGGGTGGGCCTCACACAAAGAGGGCAAATTACCGCCACAACTTGTAAAGTTCCAGGCCCATCCTCCAAAATACCAGGGACGTGGAGCAGTAGCTCTTTTAACATTGTGACTAGGAACCCTCAAACTCAAAGATAAAAAGAAAACCAGGAATGACCAAAGAATTGACAAGGAAAGAAAGGCATCAAACTTGACCTGTGGATGAATTCACACCTGCTGAAAGAGAAATAGAGCAATTAGGAGACTTTAGAAAAGTATAGTTGTGGATATTTTATGTTACATTCTTAAAAAGGAATCCACTAGAGATTTCGGAACTTAAATACTGGAACTTTGAATAAAAATCTCAACGGATGGACTGAGTAGCAAAATGGACATGGTTGAAAGATAATTAGAAAGCTGAGAAGTTCTGGTAGAAGGTATATCTCAGAATATCACATAGAATGAAAATGGGATGGAAAATATGAAAGAAGATATAAGGGAACTGAACAACATTGACAAGTTTAAAGACCCATCTAAATGGCATTCCAAAAAATGAGAACAGAGCAAATGGAATGATGAAAATAATGTAAAAGGAAGAAAAAGAAGAGGTGGCAGGTGCACCAGAAGAAGCAGATTTTCCAAAAGTGAGGAATGATTTAAGATTGAAATAACTTACTTAAGACTGAGCGTGAAAAGAACTCATTAGATATATTACCGTAAAATTTCTGAGCACCAGGGCTCTCCTGGTGGCGCAGTTGTTGAGAGTCCTTCTGCCGATGCAGGGGACGCGGGTTCGTGCACCAGTCCGGGAAGATCCCACATGCCGCGGAGCGGCTGGGCCCGTGAGCCATGGCTGCTGAGCCTGCGCATCCGGAGCCTGTGCTCCGCAACGGGAGAGGCCACAACAGTGAGAGGCCCACGTACCGCCAAAAAAAAATTTCTGAGCACCAAAGATGAAGACAAGATCATACAAGGTTCCAGAGAGAGGGGATAAACTGAGGGGTTTTGATAAGAAGAATAAGAATCTTACTGACTTCAGACTTCTCCTTGACAGCCCCAGATACTTAGCAAACAGAGAAGTGATGCCATCAAGTTTCTCTGAAAGGTCTTAAACCTACAATCATAGAGACAGGCAAAATAGTATCTAATTAAAAGGACAAATTAAAGAAGTGTTTGGACATACAACAACGCAACAGGTTTAATACACAGAGAATCTCTCTCTCTCTTTGAAAATGAGAGAGAGAGTAGTTCTGTGGGGTTGAAACAAGCTTACTTACGCTCAGGAAACCTGCATTCTTTTCAAAAAATAGAGCAATTTTGTCACGTCTAAAAATTCTTTCATACCCTTTGCCAATCTACAGCCCTACCAGAGGCAAGGGCTGGTTAAGATCTCTTTAGTGATTAATTTTTCAGGTTCTTGAACTCTGTAAAATTAGCATCATATATTGAGTACCCTTTTATGCCTGGATTTTCCATTCACCAAACGTCTATGAGACTTAAGCCATGTTGTGTGTGTTGGTATTTCATTCATTTTATTGCTGAGTACTATCCCATTACGTCCCATCCTATATGGGTATGATCAGCTCATTGGCAGGCCCACGTCACAGGAAATAGCTCCGTCAATACGAAATTCCAATATTTTACAATCTGATCTAGGCAAATGTTGAAAAAGACTAGTTTAGTACATTCAATGCTACCTTCAATAGGAGCAGGCTGCCTTTCCTCACCAATTACATGATCAATCCTTACATGATCTAAAAGCAGGTGATTCTGGAAAAGAAATCTGAGAAAGACCTCCTTGGAGCCTCCCTGGAAGGGACTTTGTAGGTATTCTTTTTTTTTTTTTTAATAACTTTATTGGAATATAATTGCTTTACAATGTTGTGTTAGTTTCTGCTGTATAACAAAGTGAATCAGCTATACGTATACATATATCCCCATATCCCCTCCCTCTTGTGTCTCCCTCCCTCCCACCCTCCCTATCCCACCCCTCTAGGTGGTCACAAAGCACCGAGCTGATCTCCCTGTGCTACATGGCTGCTTCCCACTAGCTATCTATTTTACATTTGGTGGTGTATATATGTCAATGCTACTCTCTCACTTCGTCCCAGCTTTCCCTTCCCCCTCCCCATGTCCTCAAGTCCGTTTTCTATGTCTGCATCTTTATTCCTGTCCTGCCTCTAGGTTTTTCAGAACCATTTGTTTTTTTAATTTTCAGATTCCATATATATGTGTTAGCATACAGTATTTGTTTTTCTCTTTCTAACTTACTTCACTCTGTATGACAGACTCTAGGTCCATCCACCTCACTACAAATAACTCAATTTCGTTTCTTTTTATGGCTGAGTAATATTCCATTGTATATATGTTTCCCTTCACTGCAAATAATAACTTGTTTAGGTTATAAGGACAATCCCACCCTGACTCTATAATTTACTTCTTCCAAGTTATTGCTGGTTCAGTCAACTTAAAGAATCTCTAGGGCTTCCCTGGTGGCGCAGTGGTTGAGAGTCCGCCTGCCGATGCAGCGGACACGGGTTCGTGCCCGGGTCCGGGATGATCCCACATGCCGCGGAGCAGCTGGACCCGTGAGCCATGGCCGCTGAGCCTGCACATCCGGAGCCAGTGCTCTGCAATGGGAGAGGCCACAACAGTGAGAGGCCCGTGTACCGCAAAAAAAAAAAAAAAAAAAGAATCTCTACACATAGTGGCACCTTAAAAAAAATCCACAAATAATGGATATATATTCAACTGATGCTTTTATATGTGATTTTGAAGAATGATATTCAGAGTATCATATATGTCCATTATTTGTAGATTTTTTTTAAGGTGCCACCATGTGCAGAGATTCTTTAAGTTGACAACAAAAGAAAGTTTCATTAAAATAATTTCTCATCTTTAATCTCTAATGTCTTTAATCTCTACTTTAAAAATCTCTTTATTTTATTCTACACGCAGCTTACCCTGTTTGTAAAGCATCCACCAGTGCAGATTATAAAAACTATGTTTCAACAAGGGACATGCTGGACTTCCCTGGTGGTGCAGTGGTTAAGAATCTGCCTGCCAGTGCAGGGGACACTGGTTCGATCCCTGGTCCAGGAAGGTCCCACGTGCTGCAGAGCAACTAAGCCCGCGGGCCACAACTACTGAGCCTGCGCTCTAGAGCCTGCAAGCCACAACTATGGAGCCCACGTGCCACAACTAATGAAGCCCGCCTGCCTAGAGCCTGTGCTCCGCAACAAGAGAAGCCACCGCAATGAGAAGCCCGCACACCACAAGGAAAAGTAGCCCCCGCTCGCCGCAACTAGAGAAAGCCCACACGCAGCAACGGAGACCCAACGCAGCCAAAAAATAAATAAATAAATAAAATCTATGTTTTAAAAAAAAACAAGGGACATGCCACTGAATGTCATGACTATTCATGTGCTGGTGCTAGTGCTTTCAAACAAATTTGTTTTGTGGGACTTCCCTAGTGGCACAGTGGATAAGAATCCACCTGCCAATGCAGGGTACACGGGTTTGAGGACTGGTCCGGGAAGATCCCACATGCCGCAGAGCAACTAAGCCCGTGCGCAACAACTACTGAGCCTGCGCTCTAGAGCCTGTGAGCCACACCTATTGAGCCCAAGTGCCACAACTACTGAAGTCCATGCACCTAGAGCCCGTGCTCCACAACAAAGAGAAGCCACCGCAATGAGAAGCCCGTGCACCACAACAAAGAGTAGCCCTTGCTCGCCACAAATAGAGAAAGCCCACACGCAGCAACGAAGACCCAATGCAGCCAAAAATAAATGAATAATTTTTTAAAAAATTTGTTTTATGGTGCCCACTCTATTGCATTTTTGAGTAGGTTATAAATCTTGTTAAAACCAATAAAAATATGATTTCAGAATGTTTTAAAAAAATGATACTCTGATCAACTACTAGCCTTTAGGAATATTAGTAAGATACTATGAATAAACATTCATGGAATGTTTGCTGGAAAAATACTTTTGGAAAGTCTTGTTGATAAGAATCGACCAAACTTGATCAAGATTATAAAATACTGTCATTCAACCTAATCATTTGAATCACTCCAACCCTCAGGCAGACTAGCCCTTTATCAATGTTCAGAGGTATTTCCTTTGCAGTAATACTACAAATTAAGTTCCAAACACTCAGACATTTGAAACCTTGAGTTATTCCTAATGAAATGATAAAAGGTTAAAATTTCTCAGACATAAAAAAAAAGTGAGGATTGTACTAAACTGTATTACATTAATTTTATCAATGATGATACACTTTTTGGACAATACTATGAAAAGAAAATTCCTTGTGCTGTAAAGACAGACATACAAATATTCCTGAGAATCAGGAAGTGTTCTTCATGATATAACCCAGATATGGAACACCTACAGAAATAATAAATGTAACCACACCTTATGAGAGGCTCCTGGCTTCTTATCCTATGAGGGAATCAGGTTCTTCTCTTCTAAGCCAGGACTGTGGGAATCTTAGTTAAGACCATCCCAGTGTATTTCCTCCCCGACTCCCCCAGTGTACTATGGGTCCTTTCAAAGAGCCTGGAACTGTCAAGTACACCTGGAGTTATACCTGTTAGCTGATGGGACACCTCTAGCTGCACGTGGTCATCTGTGACTGTCCTTCATAATGACTATCATAATAAAGGACACACTTCAATCTATGCAGCCATCTCAAACTAGTTGATGTTCTTCAGCCCACAGAGTTAAGGATAATGGAACAGTCTTGAGTTTTCTTTGGCTGACTGGTAAGAATCTGTGCCATTGCAAACACAGTGGATTAACACCAAAGGAAAGCTGGAACAATCTATGTGTAAGATAAATAAAATTCTCCCTGGCTTTCTATGCTTATACAACAGGAAACTGTTTCTTTTCCTAAGTTAGTTCCCTGATACTGTAAAAGTAATTTGCCTCCATACTTCTGTCTCCGTTTGCAAGATACATTCTGTATGCTATCTGACTACAGACAATGTTTTAACATGAATTTGTTTTCCTTGGATACCAGGAATCCCAAATTAAGGCAAAACCTTATCTAACATTGTGACGTGTGCATCTTCGCTTATATATAATGAGCTAGTTAGGAACGGCCGCCTTGAGTCAACATAAATGAGGAATTTGGTGAGGAAGCTTCTAGGAAAATCTCACACTGTGTATAACTGTGTAGGATGGTGTAGTAGGACAACATGTCACCTGTTTCTGACATTCTTCTCTTCATTGTGTCACATTAGAATGATCATATCAAAAGGGGCTGGATCCATAACCACAGGGAAAAAGTATTTCACTAAATATTTTGAGAGATATTTACATATGCAGCTTACCCTACATGACGGTAATTTTGTTTTGCTTTGTTTCATTTAAGAGACATTAATATACATTTTATATTTGTCAGGCACTTACCTAAGCATTTCACAAATGTTAGCCCATTTAACTTAAAAAAACAAAAACCTAGGGAGGGATAAATTGGGAGATTAGGATTGACATACACACACTATTTTATATAAGATAGATAACTAATAAGGACCTGCTGTATAGCACAGGGAACTCTGCTCAGTACTCCGTAATGACCTATATGGGAAAAGAATCTATAAAAGAGTAAGTATATATATATATGAAAACCGATTCACTTTGCTGTACACCTGAAACTAACACAACATTGTAAATCAACTATACTCCAATAAAAAATAAAGTAAATAAATAAATAACAAAATAAAATTTATAAGAAAATTGGAAAAAAAAACCCCACAACCTAGTGAGAGTAGGTAGTATTATTTACCTCACCTATAGATGAGGAAACAGAGGCACAGAGAGATTAGACGACTTGGTCAAAGACACACAGCTGGTAAATGGTAGGATGAGAATACAAACCCTTAGTTACAATCAGACTCCCAAATTTGCAGAGGCAGCAGAACATGTGACCCAGAGGGAGGGACCAGGTGCCGCTGGATTCCACACCAGCTAACAGTTGAAGCTTCTCCTCGCTGCTTTTAAATAGACAAGGTCTACTTCAACAGCTTCAATTTAGCTATTTCTGTAGAAAAATTACCTAAACACACTTTGCAGTTCCTGGCTGTACTTGCCAGGGTAAAGGGAAGTTCATATTCTGGAAAAGTCTGCTGCTTCTCATTTGTTCCTGGGGACCTTTTTTCGTGGAGACAAGGTGAGGACTCATCTCATTGGAGAGAATCGCTGCTTTGTGACACCTGCCTCCTCATTTTCCTCTCACGACAAGGTGGGAAAAATCAAATGCTCTTGCTGGTTTCCAAATGAAGGGCCGAGCTTACTTATTGACACTTAGGTTGAAGAAAAGGGAGTCTATTCAATTTGAGAAATAATGCATTGCAGGTACTCTGTATACAGCAGGTGTACTGTGGAAAAAATTCTTGGAAGGATTAAACCAGGGTTCGTTCTAAGCAGATAAATGATATGGAGGGATTTGGGAAGCTGGTGGGTGAGTGGAAAAGTAATAACATTTGCAAGGAAGAATGCTGATCCAAGTAACATTTATCTAGCACCTAATGTGCCGAGATACTAAGCAAACATCGTTCTATTTAGTCCTTTAGGAAACTTTCTAAAGGAGGTAGCTTTTTCTTTAGATAAAGGTTAACCAGGAAAGTGAAGTCGTCTGTTCAAAGTCAAAGAGGAAATATGCAGAGGAATGTGGACTAGAATGCAGGCCAGATTTACAGTTAATTAAAATCATGTGAAGAAGAAAGTTAATTTAAAAGATTTTATCAATAATGCTACGGCCATAAAATGTCTTTTTATTTTTAAATTTATTTTTGGCTCTGTTGGGTCTTCGTTGCTGCGCGCAGGCTTTCTCTAGCTGTGGCCAGCAGGGGCTATTCTCCGTTGCAGTGCCCGAGCTTCTTATTGCGGTGGCTTCTCTTGTTGCGGAGCACGGGCTCTAGGCTCACAGGCGTCAGTAGTTGTGGCTTGCGGGCTCCAGAGCGTCAGTAGTTGTGGCTTGCGGGCTCCAGAGTGCAAGCTCAGTAGTTGTGGCTCACGGGCTTAGTTGCTTTGCGGCATGTGGGATCTTACTGGACCAGGGCTCGAACCCATGTCCCCTGCATTGGCAGGTAGATTCTTAACCACTGCACCACCAGGGAAGCCCCCATAAAATGTCTTTCAATATTTTGTTTTCTCTTCCAAATTTATCTTTCTACATCCTTAAAATTCTCGTATATGTTGCATATAGAATATGTGTAAGCAAAGATTTACCTATTATAATCAGGAATTATGTACTGTTTTATGTTCTACATTTTCTCCTTTTATTTTAGTATTCTCCTGTGTATATGTGTGTGTGTGTGTCATAGTTACTATGTTAATGGTTCCTAGAGTTGCAGCATACTAAGAGATCATAATTTATGTAATCTTATCCTAGTGCTAGACATCAAGATTGTGTCTTGTTTGTTCCTATTTGTTAATGTTGTTTTATAAAACTATTCTTTAGAACTCGTTTTCTCTGTTTGAATTGTTCAACATTTTACAAACATTTCCAATAAGGCAAAGGCTGGGTCTGAACTGTGGACTTTGCCCTTTGCCAAAGCTAAAAGCTCACCCTGACTGTACAGTGTTCTAGAGCCTCTTCAGTTTCAGTCTACCCTATTAACTGGACAATATGTTTGTTGGTGGCGGTGGTGGTACTTTCCACTGTGTGTATGTGTGCATGACTATATGCAGAGCAGTCTCACGTTATGTGATTTGCAGGTATTATAACAATGTTACAACCCCAGAAATTTGGCATCAAGCTCATTTTGCTTCTGCTTCATTTTACCTCTTACAAGATGCTTCTGGATAAAAGGTCACATTTGCCTCTCGGAATGTTAGACTTCCAATATCCTGAGGCTCTCAAGGAGATGGAGCCAATGTCTGGAGACATTTTTGTTTTTCACAATTGAGAGTGGAGGTGTTACTACTGATGGCTAGTGGGTAGAGGCCAGGGACATTACTGTATGTTCTACAGTACACAGAATTGCTTCCCACAGCGAAGAACTGTCTGGACTGAAATAGAAGTAGTGCTAAATATAAGGAACCCTGCTCTAAACTGATCAAGAAGTTTTTTTAAAAGAACATGAATTACCAGTAAAGTGTCATCATGAAAAGGTAAATTAAAACCACAATGAGACAACTCTTCACATCCATAGTTTAGCTAAAATTTAAGAGACCAGCAGTCCGAAAATGATACAAAAGAACTTATTTACAAAACAGAAACAGACTCACAGACTTAGAAAACAAATTTATGGTTACCCAAGGGGAAAGGTGTGGGCGAGGGATAAATTAGAAGTTTGGGATTAGCAGATACACACTACTACGTATAAAACAGATAATCAACAAGGACCTACTGTATAGCATAGGGAACTCTACTCAATATTCTGTAATAATTTATGTGGGAAAAGAATCTGAATAAGAATAAATATATGTATATGTATAACTGAGTCAGTTTGCTGTACACCTGAAAGCAACACAACACTGTAAGTCAAATACATTCCAATATAAAATAAACTTTTAAAAAATAATAATAAATTAAAAGATAAAAAGACCAACAGTCCAAAGCATTGTTGAAGTGTGGAGTAATTGGAACTCTCATGATTTGCTGGTAGGAATGTAAAATGAAACAACTACTTAGAAAACACTGTTTAGCCGTTTCTTATATAGTTAAACATATACTTTCCATTCAATCCAGCTATTCCACTCCTAGGTATTTACCTGAGATAAGTGAAAACATATAACCACTACAAAGCTTTTACATGAATATCCATTGTAGTTCTACTTATTATATCCAAAAAAGGAAAGAAAAGAAACAACCCAAACACCTAACAACAGACGGATGGATAAATAAATTGTAGTATATTTCTACAATGAAATAATACTCAGAAATAAAAATTAACAAACAACTGTTACGTGATCAAATTGTTTTAATCTTAACATCATTATACCACATGAAAAGTACGTAGTATGATTACATTATATTCAATATAAGGCAAACTAATCCATAGTGATAGCTGATCAGTTCCTGAGTAGGCTAGCAGTGGGGAGCAAGTGACTACAAAGAGAAATCAAGAAACACAGGGGATGAAAGGTGGTGATGGTTTCATAGGCATGCACATGTGTCAAACCCATAGAATTGTACCCTACATATGCTTTTAATTATGCCCATTTAAATTATTCAACAATAAATGTATTTTTAAAAGATATAACCACAGCTATAGTAATGCTGTCAAAGACTTTCCCCTCGTCAAACCAATAAGTGAACATAGGGAACAAAATGGCCTGTTGGTCCCCAAAGAACTGGAGAGCACCTGGGAGTGTGGGGCAGGATATACACATGGAAAAGTCAAGAATATTCACTCATTCAAGCAATCTCAAATCTGTTCACACAGCAGGTTCCAAAAGGTAAATGAGATCTTTGGAACCATAAGCATTTTCCCATTGAAAGTAAGCAACACTGGTTCCATCTCTACAAGTCTGTATCTTAACTGACCATGCCAAAGGGCATATGTTCCTAAAAAGAAGAAAGCCAAGAACATGCTGGACAGAGATCTGGAAAGGTGAAGTGCCTCAGCACAAAAGGACTAAGTACATCAATCTACATTTTTCCTGCTTCCTTCAGGGAATGATAATAATAATGACGTATTAATATTATTCTCTGCTAGGCACTCTGCTAAGAGTTTTACATGCACTTTTTCATTCATTTGGTGCCAGTGCGTGGATTACTTCATTTAATCCTCACGTCTATGATTCTTCCCAGGGCACTATTCTAACTGAAGATGTTCGTATCGTGGTCTGTGTTTAAGTTACATCCCATTCCTTCAATACAGAAGAACAACCCAATGGAATGATTTGAATTACTGTGTATTAACGGCCAGGGACAATATTAATAATAACAATAATAAAAATAATAATATTTTGAGTTAATATATGCTGGAAATTTTTCTATGCACTTAATATGTATTCATTCATTTAATTCTCATAGCAATTTTCTAAGATAGGATCTCCTTCCAGAGGATTTATTAATGAGGAAACCAAGGAACAAGGAAGTCAAGTAACTTTTTGAAGATTACATAGCTTGTTAATGGTGACATTGGGATAATCATGGACAAAGATGCACTTGCATATTTAAAGAATCTGTTTGTTCGATGTGACCGACGGGGTTTAATTTCCAAAATATACAAACAGCTCATACAACTCTATAACAACAACAACCAAAAAAAAAACCCAATCGAAAAATGGGCAGAAAACCTAAATAGACAATTCTCCAAAGAAGAAATACAAATGGTCAACAGGCACATGAAAAGATGCTCAACATCACTAATCATTAGAGAAATGCAAATCAAAACTACAATGAGATATCACCTCACACCAGTCAGAATGGCCACCATTAAAAACTTTACAAATAACAAATGCTGGAGAGAATGTGGAGAAAAGGCAACCCTTGTACACTGTTGGTGGGAATGTAAGTTGGTACAGCCACTATGGAAAACAGTATGGAGGTTCCTTAGAAAACTAAAAATAGAATTACCATATGATCCAACAATCCCACTCCTGGGCATATATCCAGAGAAAGCTCTAATTCAAAAAGATACAGGCAGCCCTATGTTCATAGCAGCACTATTCACAATAGCCAAGGCAGGGAAACAACCTAAATGTCCATCAACAGATGAATGGATAAAGAAGATGTGGTATATATACAATGGAATATTACTCAGCCATAAAAAAGAATGAAATAATGCCATTCACAGCAACATAGGTGTAAATAGAGATTATTATACTAAGTGAAGTAAGTCAGAAAGAGAAAGACAAATACCATATGATATCACTTCTATGTGGAATCTAAAATATGACACAAATGAACCTATTTATGAAACAGAAACAGACTCACAGACATAGAGAACAGACTTGTGGTTGCCAAGGGGGACGGGGCAAAGGGAGGGATGGAGTGGGAGGTTGGGGTTAGCAGATGTAAACTATTATATACAGAATGGATAAACAACAAGGTCCTACTGTATAGCACAGGGAACTATATTCAATATCCTATGATAAACCACAATGGAAAAGAATATTTTTAAATATATATATATATATATATATATATATCTGAATCACTTTGCTGTACAGCAGAAATTAACACAGCATTGTAAATCAACTATACTTCAATTTAAAAAAAGCATATGTTTGTTAAAATATATGTGTCTTTAATGACTAAAATTCAGGGTAGTATAAGAAAGTGAAGTGAAAATGATCAGAAAGAGAATCCTGTGCTTTCTGTCCGTCTCATCCTTCCTTGGAGTTGGTGAGGACTTTAATGACAGTGACACCAATAAAAGGCACTGAAGGAGGGCTTGGACGTAGGTATTAGGATAGAATCTTCAGTGCTTGTTTCTTTGTGTCTTCTATGAGGTGGCCCTTTCAGGACCTTTATGATGCCCTTCTAAACTCCTGTCCTTCATAGTAAGGCTAGAAATCTATGGTGACTATACTTTCTCCCCCTCTCCCAAAGCAGTTTTCTAGGCAAATTTATCTCACCTGTTATCTTCTAAGGTTCAGGTAAATGTGTGCCAATCTATTTCTATTGGTTCAGTATCTTCTCATTCCTGGCTGTTTCTTGGTCTTCTCTCTAGGCTAAGGTACCTGCGAAGATGCTCCACTTACAGGGTCCACAGATGCTGCAGATGCTAGAAAAATACTTAAGGAAGAGCCTCCCTGAGTCCTTAAAGGTGAGCATGGGACATTCTTAGGGAACCAAATGGTTGCGTCTTCTTGTAATAGAGGTGAGAAAGAGAATGAGCTTTTACTGAGCACCCATTCTGTGGCAGGAACTCACTCATGCTGCATCTCACATAGCACCTCTTGGCAAGGGAGGTCTATTATACTCATGTCCCAGAAGAGGAAACAGGTCTCAGTAATATGACTTGTCTGATACTTTTAAGTGGCCAAAAAAACGCTCCCTGCAGACTCAAAAACATTTCCTTGATTTCTCTTTAAAAGGTTGATCTAAGTACATATTAATTTTTAAACATTTGTGCCCAAGGCAAGGTTAACCACCATGTACCTTCTTGGAACATTTAATAGGTCAACTCTTATTTCTTTGAAATCCAAAAGATTATGCTCTATCCATGGAGGAGACCTAGAAATTATTATATACTATTCATTTTTTTATTGCAGCAATATTTGTTACAAAGTGGCTGGATTTATGCACGTTTTATTTATATTTTTATTTTTAACATTCAGAGGATTGATGAAACGAGTAAAATGCTTTTCTTTCATTTTTTATTTTTTGGCCATGCATCTTTGTGGAATCTTAGTTCCCCGACCCAGGATTGAACCCAAGCCCTTGGCAGTGAAAGCATGGAGTCCTAACCACTGGGCCGCCAGGGAAGTCCCTAAACTGCTTTTTAAAAGCTCCTTTTACACCTAAAGATAGAATCTTAAGTCACATGCAACCACTGCCCAGCACCGGCACCAATGGGGACCTCGAGGTCAGAACAACGCCAGTGCAGTTCATTAGTGGCAATAAAAAGCACTTATAGCCCTTACCTCATCCCAGCCACTGGGCTTTATCTGTGAACTCATATAAACTTCAAAACTCCCATATGAGGAGGGTGTCACTCTTCTCCCTATGTTGTAGATGATGCATCTGACGAAGGAAACTTAAATAACTTGCCCAACTGGTGACTGTTGAGGCCAGAAATATAATCCATTTACCCAATTTCAACTCACCTGAGCCTACCTGTATGCTGTGAGCAAAATAGGTCCTCCACTTCAGATGCTGTTAAGAATGAGGAGAAACTGGATCTCTCATGTATTGTTGGTGGGAATGTGAGACGGTACAGCCACGCTTGAAAAGCAATTTGTAAGTTTCTAACTAATCTTGCAACCAGCACACAACCAGCAATTACAGTCCTGCGCATTTGCCCCAGACAAATACCAGTTTATTTTCACACAAAACTATGCACATGAATGTCTATAACAACCTTATCCATAATAGTGAAAACAACTCAGATGTCCTTCCATAGGCGAATGGCTAAATGAACGGTGGTACATCCATACTGTGGAATGCTACTAAACGACAAAGAAGAAACGACCTATTGATACCTGCCACAATCTGGACGACGCTCCAGAAAATTATGCTGAGTAAAAAAAAAGCCAATCCCAAGGGATGACATGCTACATGAGTCCATTAATATAAAATTCTTGAAATAACAAAATTATAGAAGTGGAGAAGAGATTGATGGTTGCTGGAGGTGAAGGAGGACGTGAGCAGTGGAGGGTAACGGGTGTGACTCTGAAGAGCAATACGAGTGATGTTCGTGGTGATGAAACTGTTCCACATCTTGACCGTATCAATGTCAAAACCCTGGTTGTGGTATTCTACCGGCACAGAGACACTAGGTCTCTGCACTTTACCAAGTTCACACAGTAAGTGGCCAGGGTTTTATTCCAGGCAGGTTAACCCTTGAAGCCAAGTACTAACCATTATGGCTCATCCACTGGGCATAACGCCTTGGACATTGGTCGATAAAGTTACATATTTCAATTTCTATTATTAGTTTTGTCAAGAACATGCACCCTAATCCTACCATGGGAGTTAGGTTGATGACAGTGACATCGCATTGGTTCTGTGGCTAAAAGGGCAGACTCAGCGTCCAGCCTGTCTGGGTCTGTGCCTGCCTCTTCCACCGTCAAGCTGTATGTCGACACCACATCACTTAACTTTTACATGCTTTTGTTTTCTCATACAAAAAGGGAGTAATGAGGGACTTCCCTGGTGACCCATGGTTAGGACTTGGTGCTTTCACTGCCCAGGGCCTGGGTTCGATCCCTGGTGGGGGAACTAAGATCCCACAAGGCACACAGCCAAAATAAAAAGAAGGGAGTAATGAGAGCTCTAACCTCTTGGGGTTATTGTCAGGATGAGAAGACTTTTTGTTGAACAGGTGGAACTGTGCCTTGCACACAGAGAAGATATGCAAATATTAGCCACTGTTATTACAGATCAGACCATAAATTTACAGTGGGGTGAATTGTGGATGCATCTTAGGTGAGGCTAATGCTTTGAAAGGCCTGGCATAATTTGGGGTGAGTTGAATCTATTCACTTTTCTCAATCTTAACCATTTGTAAACCATCCTTTTACTCTGGGAAAGAGAAAGGTAAGCATTCTTCTACGGGTAGACTATCTGGCTTTATTTTTATTTGCTATAAAAGGACCAAAGAGACAATTGTCCCTGACCTTTAATTACTATAGCCTCCACTTATTGGTAGGAAATATTTACCTTTACCAGAGGATAATTTAAAAATATATGTTAAAAAGCCTTAAACATGTAGATAACTTTAGGCCCAGCAATCTCCCTTCTAAAAACCTTCCCTAAGCAAATATCAGGTACATATGCAAAGATTTCTACAAAAAGATATTCTTTGAAGGGTCATTGTTTACACTGAAAAGTTGGAAACACCTGGAGTGGAGTGTATCTGATATTTTTCATTTTTTGTGAAGTTTGTTGTGTGTGTACATGAATAGAAGGAAATTTATTAAAGATTTTATTAAATTCTACAATGGGAGAGTTCATAACTTTTATTCATAAGTTTCATTGGTCTGAATATTTTCTATATGAATATATATATATATATATATATATAAAATTTCTTTTTTTTTGCGGTACACGGGCCTCTCACTGCTGTGGCCCCTCCCGCTGCGGAGCACAGGCTCCGGACGCGCAGGCTCAGTGGCCATGGCTCACGGGCCCAGCAGCTCCGCAGCATGTGGGATCTTCCCGGACCGGGGCACGAACCCGTGTCCCCTGCATCGGCAGGCGGTCTCCCAACCACTGCGCCACCAGGGAAGCCCTATATGAATATTTTTTAAAGATATATTTATTGGGGCAAAAATTAGAACCTAAAAAACGGTCTGCAGAAATTCTCATTAGGTGCCTTCCAATCAAAAAATTTCATTATTTCATAGAAATAAACCTTGTCCTGATCAAACAAGGCACTTTGCCATCTCTTCCTAATAAGCTGACCCTCTCACTTTGTCCGGATACTGCAGGTTTATGGGACCACCTTCCACATGAACCAGGGAAACCCTTTCAAGCTACAGGCCCTGGTGGACAGGTGGCCTGATTTTAATACAGTGGTTATCCGCCCTCAGGAGCAGGTAAGGTGCCAGATGTGGAATGAATATGCATGTATGTTCGTATTTGCTATGTGCTTACCATGCACCTGGCAATGTGGTAGACCCTGGGATTATAGAAATGAATCGAGGTGTTGGTTAACAAGTCCTTGTCCTCAAAAAGCCCACAGCCTGGAGGAGATTATAGATAAATACACAGATAAATTACAGCGTCGTGTGAAACAGGCAGGATCAAAACACAGATAGCATCCTGCTGCTGCTTAAGACCAAACACACTTTGTTATTTCTTGCACCCAGTTTGTGGGAATAGAGGCAACCAGTGGGAGGTTGTGGTAATGTAGGATTATGTAGATGGTCACTTTTGTTAAAGGTATCAAAGGAGCATTTCCCAGGCTAGAATTTTGCATTGTAATAAATGAAACCCATTTTAAACCCTTAACCCAAGGGGAAAAAAATATTTCCTACCTTTTAAAAACACCAGTTTTGAAACCACACCGACTCATTCATGCTAACTCAAAACTTCTCATTGTGATACTGTCTTCCCATTGAGATACTGCAGGGTGTTATAACCTACTGTCATCAATAAAGCAAATAAAACAGGGCAGGAAAAAGCCTATATGTGGTAGAGGTTGCAGGGAGAGGATCAGAAATGCTTCTTAGTAGAAATTTTACCAAAACTGGATGTTGAAGGCAAATAAGATTTTTTACATGGTGTCGGGGAAGGACTGCCCTCAAAGCAGAGGAAATAGTAGTTGCAAGCCATAAGGTCTGAAATAACAGAGTGAACTAAGGAAAACTGAGGAGCAAATGACATAGTTGGAACTGTCGTTTACATATTGTATGATAATTTTTTAATTAGTGAAATTGAATAGCTAAGACATTTCAAAAATAAAACATATAATGATATTTTAAAATATCAAGTAAAAATCTAAAATGTTAATGTAAATGTATTTTATAGAACTTATATAGCAGTGAAATTGGTAAGAAATATTATTCAAAATAACCAAATTAAATAATCTGAAAATGAAGACTTTTAATTATTGATAGAAACCTGAGCTACTTTCAAAAATACAGTCTTAAAAATAAGAGTTGTCCAGCTTTACGAGCGATTGTTGACATATAAGATTTTGTAAGTATAAAATGTACAATGTGTAGATTTGATACACATATATCATTAAACGATTCCCACCATAGCTTTAGCTAACACTCCATCAGGTCACATAATTACCATTTCTTTTTTTTGGTGAAAACATTCAAGATCTACTTTCTTAGAGACTTTCAAGTACAGTTGACCCTTGAACAACATGGGCTTGAACTGCACGAGTCCACTTATATGCGGATTCTTTTCAATAATTACATGCTACAGTACGACACCACCTGAGGACGGTTTAATCTGTGGATGCAGAACAGCAGATACAAGGGCTGACTGTAAAGCTATATGTGCGGATTTTCAATTGCATGGAGCGTTGGGGTCCATAACCCCTGCATTGTTCAAGGGTCAACTGTATATAATACAGCCTTGTTAACTATAATCCCCATACTGTATATTAGATCCTCAGAATTTATTTATCTATCTGGCACAAACTAGAAGTTTGTACCTTTTGATATCTCCGCGTTTCCCCCACCTAAGCCTCCCCAGCCTCTAGTAACCACCATCCAACTCTCTGTATCTATGATTCAGCTTTTTAAGATTCCACACATAAAGAAGGTCATACAGTATTTGTCTTCCTCTGTCTGACTGATTTCACTTAGCATAACGCCTACAAGGTCTATCCATGTTGGCACAAATGGCAGGAGTTAATTCTTTCTTGTGGCTGACTGAAATTCCATTGTAAAGATATGCCACATTTTCTTTATCCAATCATTTTTTTCCCCATATTTTGGCTATTGTGAATAATGTTGCAATGAACATGGAGTGCAGGTATCTCTTTGAGATCCTGTTTTCATTTGCTTTGGCTATATACCCAGATGGGATTCCTGATTCATAGGACAGTTCTATTTTTAATTTTTGGAGGAATCTCCATACTGTTTACATAGTGGCTACACCAATTTACATTCCCACCAACAGTGCACAGGGCTCCCTTTTCTCCAGAGCTTCCCCAGTACTTGTTATCTCTTGTCCTTTTCTTTCTTTTTTTTTTTTTTAAAAATTAATTAATTTATTTGTATGTTTATTTTTGGCTGTGTTGGGTCTTCGTTTCCGTGTGAGGGCTTTCTCTAGTTGTGGCAAGCGGGGGCCACTCTTCATCGCGGTGCACGGGCCTCTCACTATCGTGACCTCTCTTGTTGCGGAGCACAGGCTCCAGCCGCGCAGGCTCAGTAGTTGTGACTCACGGGCCCAGTTGCTCTGCAGCATGTGGGATCCTTCCAGACCAGGGCTCGAACCCATGTCCCCCACACCGGCAGGCAGACCCCCAACCACTGCGCCGCCAGGGAAGCCCATCTCTTGTCCTTTAGATGATAACCATTCTGGTATGTATGTGGTCTTGATTTGCATTTACCTGATAATTAGTGATGTAAAGCACTTTTTCATGTATCTGTTGGCCATTTGTATGTCAATTCCTCTGCCCATTTTTAATGGGATTGTTTGGGGTTTTTTATATTATATTGTATGAGTTTTTAAAATATGTTTTGGGTACTAACCCCTTGTCTGATATGTGATTTGAAAGTATTTTCTCCCATTTGATAGGTGTCTCTTCATTTTGTTGATTTTTTCTTTGGCTGTGCAGAAGCTTTTTAGTTTGATGTAGTCCCCATTGTTGATTTTTTGCCTTCTTTTCTTGTGCTTTTGGTGTCATATCCAAAACATCATTGCTAAGACCAATGTCAAGGAGATTTATCTCTATATTTTCTTCTAGGTTTTTAAAGTTTCAGTACTTATGTTTAAGGCTTCAGTCCATTTTGAGTTAACTTTTTGAGTGGTGTAAGATTGGTTCTTCTGCAAGTGATTATTAAGCTTTCCCAATACCATTTATTAAAGAGACTATTCTTTCCTGATTGAGTGTTCTTGGCTCCCTTGTCAAATATTAGTTGATCATATATGTGAGAGCTTATTTCTGGGCTCTCAATTCCATTCCATTTGTCTATGTGTCTATTTTCATGCCAATACCTTACTGTTTTGATTTCTACAGCTTTGTAGTATAGTTTGAAATCAGAAAGTATGAAGCCTCCATATTTGTTCTTATTTCTCAGGATTGCTTTGTCTAGTCAATCTTTTGTGGTTCCATATAAGTTTTAGGATTTTTTTTCTATTTCTGTGAAAATGCTATTGGAATTTTAATAGAGGTTGCATTGAATCTACAGATGGCTTTGGGTAATATGATTATTTTAACAAAATTAATTCTTTCAATCCATGAAACCTTAACCAATTCATTAACCATAAATCCAAATGTATGTCTTTCCATTTGTTTATGTCTTCTTCAATTTCTTTCATCAAAGTTCTATAATAGGGCTTCCCTGGTGGCGCAGTGGTTGAGAGTCTGCCTGCCGATGCAGGGGACACGGGTTCGTGCCCCGGTCTGGGAAGATCCCACATGCCACGGAGCGGCTGGGCCCGTGAGCCATGGCCACTGGGCCTGCGCATCTGGAGCCTGTGCTCCGCAACGGGAGAGGCCACACCAGTGAGAGGCCCGCATACCGAAAAAAAAAAAAAAAGTTCTGTAATAGCCTTCTTTTTTCTCTTGTTATCATTCTTGGCTTAAAGTCTATATTGTCTGATACAAGTGTAGCTATTCCTGCTGTCTTTTGGTTTCTATTTGTATGGTATGCCGTTTTCATCCCTTCACTTTGAGCCTATGTGTTTCCTTAAAGCTTAAAGTCTCGTAGGCAACACAGAGTTGATCTTTTTTTTTTTAATCCATCTAGCTACTCTATATATTTTGATTGGAGAATTGAATCAATTTACACTTAGAGTACTTATTGACAGGTAAGAACTTATTAATGCCACCCTATTGTTTTCTGCTGTTTTGTAGTCCTCTTGTTCCTTTCTTCCTCTTGCAACTTTCCTTTGTGAACTGATGCTTTTCTGTGGCGGTAAACTTTGATTCTTTTCTCTTATCTTTTGTAAATCTACTGTAGGTTTTTGCTTTGTGATACCATGAGGCTTATGTAAAACATATTATAAATATAAGAGTCTATTTTACTCTGATAACAATTTAACTTTGATTGCATACAAAAACTCTATCCTTTTGCTCTCCATTTTATGTTTTTTTAATGTCACTATTTATATTTTTTATATTGGATATCCATTAACAAATTATTGTAGCTATAGATATTTTAATATTTTGTCCTTTAATCTTTATACTAGAGTTAAGTGGCTAAAAACCATAACATTACTATATGAGAATATTCTGAATCTGACTATATGCTTACTTTTACCAGTATGCTGTATATTTTCATATGTTTTTATGTTACTAATTAGCATCCTTTCCTTTCAATGTGAAGAACTCCTTTTGGCATTTCTTTTTTTTTTTTTTTTTCAGAAGGAATCGGAACATTTTATTCAAGCCAAATTTGAGGATTATAACCTGGGAAGAGCATCTCAGAAAGCTCTGAGAACTGTTCCCCTTTCAGTATTTCTTATAAGTCAGGTCTTTTGGTGATGAACTTCCTCAGTTTTTGTTTGTTCGTGAAAGTTAGTGAAACATCGAAAAAAATGTTCCAATTCTTTCTTAAAAAAAAAAAAAAAGAAACGCTAAAAGGAGTTCTTCAAGCTGAAAGGAAAGGATGCTAATTAGTAACATAAAAACATATGAAAATATACAGCATACTGGTAAAAGTAAGCATATAGTCAGATTCAGAATACTCTCATATAGTAATATGGTTTTTAGCCACTTAACTCAAGTATAAAGATTAAAGGACAAAATATTAAAATATCTATAGCTACAATAATTTGTTAATAGATGTCCAATAAAAAAACAAATATCACAAACAAATAGTGATAGCAAGATATTAAAAATGATATCTTGCTATCTTTTCTGAAGAACAACTTTGCTGGGTAAAGTATTTTTGGTTGGCAGTTTATTTCTTTCAGCACTTTGAATATATTGCCCCCATCTTCTCATGGCTTGCAAGGTCTCTGAGAAATCTGCTGATAGCCTTTTGGGGGGGTTTGACAGTTTTATTATAATGTGTCTAAGAGAGGTTCTCTTTAAGTTGACTGTTTGGTGACCTACGAGCTTCATAAACTTGTGTATCCAAATTTCTCTCAAGATTTGGGAAGTTCTCAGCCATTATTTCTTTAAATAAACTTTCTTCCCCCTTGGAAGTTTTTATTATTATTATTATTTTGCGGTACGCGGGCCTCTCACAGTTGTGGCCTCTCCCGTTGCGGAGCACAGGCTCCGGATGCGCAGGCCCAGCGGCTATGGCTCACGGGCCCAGCCGCTGCACGGCACGCAGGATCCTCCCGGACCGGGGCACGAACCCGCGTCCCCTGCATCGGCAGGCGGACTCTCAACCACTGCGCCACCAGGGAAGCCCGTTCTTCAAGCTTCTTAATGAGTTTTATGGAGGGATAGAGAAATAATTTTAAATGGATCATTTTTGCTTGGTTTGAAAATTTAAAGCAATAACTGAGTTAGGAGTAGTTTTGTTCAGGACATTTTTCATTGTTAATTGAATCAGGGAGTCCTTGACTTGATCTCATAATGTAAATAATCCTTCAATAAAATCAATACAATGAAAAAGCTAATATTTTAGTATTTAAAAGTGTCATAAGATAATGGAACCCTGAAAACGAATATGGCAATCACTAAATACAAGCATTTTGGTTGATTCTACTTTTCCCAACCCAAACAGGAGATGACAGATGACCTTGATCACTACACCAATACTTACCAAGTCTACTCCAAGGACCCTAAGAAATGTCAGGAATTCCTTGGTTTGCCAGAAGTCATCAACTGGAAGCAACATTTGCAGATTCAAAGTAAGGGAACTGGGATGTGTGCTGGCTACTGAGATCTCCCATGTCTGTATCTGTAGTGTCACTTTTCATTTTGGATGACAGCCCTACATCCTCTATATCTTTACTCCAAGTCCTAGACACTCAGCCTGCTGTCCATTCTTTCTCTCAGCTGCCACCACTACCTCCATAGTTGTTAGTTCACAAACTTATTTGGGAGCTTCCCAGGTGAAATCTGAAACCAGCCCCCATGTACATGTATGGCAAGGAGAGGCCTAAGAAAGGGGCAAACCACTTCCGATTGGTAGGTGGCAAGTTTAATAAGCAGGGGAACTTCCAGGCTTGTTTCCCACAGAAGACTGCAGGATGAGTATATCACCTCACCCACCTGCCAAAATCTTAAACATTTATATAGTGGCCTTAACTGGGTTCAGTCATGTACCCAATCCAGATATCTCAACACCACATTTCAATCTCAAGGCTGTGTCCTTGAAGCAGCTTCTGGGAGCTGGGAAGGCAAGTGGGAAGCACCTTCCAAGGAGGGGAGGGAGTGGGGAACCTCCAATTGCCTGGGTCCAGCTCATGAGTCAACAGGTAGCACGTCTTCTTGATGAGCTCCTCCAACAATAGTGAATTAGAACTTGAAGACTGCAGTACATGGGGTTTACATAGGAAATCATGAATAACATAATTTCTGAATAGCTAAGGATTCGTGGTTTATTCCAGGATCTATTAGGGAGATTGAATATGGGAGCAGAGCTTTCCTTCTGTCTCATCTCCGTTTTATCATTGTCTTATTTACGAAGGAGGAATTTAGTAGTTAAGAATGTATTTGGGAATTCCCTGGTGGTCCAGTGGTTAGGACTCTATGCTCTCACTGCCAGAGGCCTGGCCCAGGTTCGATCCCTGGTCGGGGAACTAAGATTCCACAACAAAGATCTCCCAAGCTATTGTGCGGCCAGAAAAAAAAAAAAAAGTATTCTCTGGAGTCAGACTACCTAAAATTGTGACCTTGTTGGGCCTGTTAGTAGTTATGTGATCTAAGGCAAGGAACAAACTCTCTGTGGATCAGTTTCCTTATATATAAAAATAAGGATTAGGGCTTCCCTGGTGGCGCAGTGGTTGAGAGTCCACCTGCCGATGCAGGGGACACTGGTTCGTGCCCCAGTCCGGGAAGATCCCACATGCCGCGGAGTGGCTGGGCCTGTGAGCCATGGCCGCTGAGCCTGCGCGTCCGGAGCCTGTGCTCCACAACGGGAGAGGCCACAACAGTGAGAGGCCCGTGTACTGAAAAAAAAAAAATGAGGATTAGAATAGTACCCAAAACATAAGCCATTTAAAGATTGAATAAGATCTTGAATGAGAAGTGCTCAGCATCATGGCTGATTTTATCAGTTAGGTTTTCAAACCATCCCCAGAGAGTGACTGCAAACCACAGTCATTTATTAGCTCATGATTTTGTGGGTCAGCAATTTGGACTAGGCTCAGCTGGGTGATTCTTCTGCTGGTCTCTCCTAGATTCACCCATGTAGCTGCAGTCAGCTGGGGGTTTTCAGTGAGCTGGTAGGACTAAGTTAGCCATAATCTCAAGTTTGGCTGTTAATGCTGGCTTTGTGTGTGCTGGCTACTGGCTGTGCTGATCAAGTGGCTTGGGCGGTGTATAGAAGTCACAGGTTCTCAAGAGCAGAGAGAAAAGGCAAACCTCCATGCATAGTCACTTTTCAAGCTTTTTACTGATTCATATTTGCTATTTTTCTATTGGCCAAAGCAAGTTTCATGGTCAAGCCCATAGTCAGTTAAGGAGAAAAAAATCAAGATAGTGAAGAGGAACAAACTCAGACCACTGTAGCAGCCATCTACTATACTGAGTGCATAGAATTTTTCAATCAATTTTGGTTATTATCTTTATACCTCATCTTCTTTGATGGTCATAACTGTACTGTGATGTATTCAGGAATTGTAGTATTATCCCAATTTTGAATTATTTTTAAATATGAGAGTGATTTGCCATTATCCCATAGAAGTCTTTTCATGATGGGACACGAGTTTTAATAATTCGAAACCTGCAAACTTTGCAGCCGTTGGACAGCTTTTTCCTGACACTTAAAGGAACAGTGATATCTCATATAATTCATTTCCTCCATCTAGGTTCACAGTCCAGCCTGGATGATGTGATAAACAATCTTGCGGCTATTAAATTGGGCAAGGTGAAGCGAACACAGTGCTTTCTCTATATGGTCTCTGAGACAACAAAGAAATTGGCTACTTCCTTGCTGGATGCAAAAAACGTATCACCCAATGGTGATAAATACAAGTCCATGTAAGTCTGAAAGAAGTTGCTCTGGGGAATTCCCTGGTGGTCCAGTGGTTAGGACTCTGCACTTTCACTGCCTGCCGAGGGCAGAGGTTCAATCCCTCTGGTCTGGGAACTAATTAAGATCCCGCCCGCAGGCTGCGCGGTGCGGCAAAAAACAAAAACAAAACAAAACAAAAAAGGAAGAAGCCTCATATCTGTCACCACTGAATTAGCCAGCACATTCTAGGACAGTCGCAGAAAAGCACAACGAACTGGAGCGCCTTTAAACAGCAGAAATTTATTCTCACAGTTCTGGAGGCCAGAAGTGCCAAGTCCATGGGTTGGCGAGCCTCTGTTCCCTTCAAAGCCTCTGGGAGGGAATCCTTCTTTGCCTCTTCCAGATTCTGGTGGCTCTAGGCATTCCTTGGCTTGTGGCTTTGATACCAACCAGGGTTCTTGGCCTTCCCCAATCAATAGAAACTGATTAGAGGCCAGACAAGAAGTTCAGGTAAGGCTTTATTGGGGCCCCTGCTGCAGCAGTGGGGAGAGAGAACAAACCACAGGGTCCCTGGTTGAGGCAGGGGGTCGAGCTGGCTCCTTATATGGGGTGAGGGTAGGGGTGTGTCCAGGGGTCGGGCCAGAGGGGTGGCTTAGGTGTTTTGCCCACCCCTCTGGTGGTATTGTGTGCAGGGGGCACGCGCAGTACCCAGCTTTTGCTCCCGACACCCTGTTTTTTGCTCCTGGCTCTTCAGAAGTGGGAATTGGGCGTTTTGGGTCTTTTTGTCCCTTTGTCCATAATTTGCCCCAAGTGCACATGCACACAGTTATTTTTAGTTTCTTTGTATTTTGTTGCCCGAGGAGAAGTTTGTCCAGGTGCAAGCCTTGTAGCACTGCAGCAAAGGGTTCCAGGTCCCAGCCTGTCTCAGCTTCATCTCTCTCATTTCTGAATTTGCCTTCACATGGGCTTCTCTGTGTGTGTCTGTGTCTTTTCTTCTGTCTATTATAAGGACACTTTTGATTGGATTAAAGGCCCACTAGATAATCCAGGATGATTTCATGTTGGGATTCTCAATGTACTTACACCTGCAAGGATGCCTTTTCTGAATAAGGTCACATTTTCCGGTTCCAGGTGGGCACACCTTTCGAGTGGACACACCATTCAACCCACTATACCTCTTACCTTCTCTTCCAGCTTTTGCTTTGGTCTCCTAACCATCCATTTTCTGCCAAGCAGCCAGAGTAATCTTTTTTTTAAAAAAATGCACATTAGACCATGTTCTTCCCCTGCTTAAAAGACTCGAGTACTTCCCATCTCACTTGGAAATAATTCGGAACTCCAACGTGACCCTATAAGAGCCAACACCCATCTACTTTTTAGACCTCATCTCCTCTCTTGCTTACTGCCCCCAACAACACTGGTCTTCCTCCTGCCATCGATCATTGTAAGCTCAGGCTTTTTTTTTTTATTTTTTTTTATTTTATTTTATTTTTTAGACAGCACGTTCTTATTAGTTATCTATCTTATATGTATTAGTGTATATATGTCAATCCCAATCTCCCACTTCATCCCACCCCCCCATCCCCCTTTCCCCCACTGCTGTCCATATGTTTGTTCTCCACATCTGTGTCTCTATTTCTGCCTTGCAAACAGGTTCATCTGTACAATTTTTCTAGATTCCACATATATGCATTAATATACGATATTTGTTTTTCTCTTTCTGACTTACTTCACTCTATATGACAGACTCTAGGTCCATCCACATCTCTACAAATGACCCATTTTCTTTCCTTTTTATGGCTGATTAATATTCCATTGTATATATGTACCACATCTTCTTTATCCATTCATCTGTTGATGGGCATTTAGGTTGCTTCCATAACCCGGCTATTGTAAATAGTGCTGCAATGAACATTGGGGTGTGTGTGTCTTTTTGAATTATGGTTTTCTCTGGGTATATGCCCAGTAGTGGGATTGCTGGGTCATATGATAATTTTATTTTTAGTTTTTTAAGGAACCTCCATACTGTTTTCCATAGTGCTTGTATCAATTTACATTCCCACCAGCAGTGCAAGAGGGTCCCCTTTTCTCCACACCCTCTCCAGCATTTGCTGTTTCTAGATTTTCTGATGATGCCCATTCTGACTGGTGTGAAGTGATACCTCATTGTGGTTTTGATTTGCATTTCTCTAATATTTAGTGATGTTGAGCAGCTTTTCATGTGCCTCTTGGCCATCTGTATGTCTTCTTTGGAGAAATGTCTATTTAGGTCTTCTGCCCATTTTTTGATTGGGTTGTTTGTAAGCTCAGGCCTTTTGAGTCAGCTTTTCCCTCTGCCCCCACCCTACCCAATCCTGACACACATGACTTCTTTTGCTGTTCAGAACTGCTCAAATGTCACCTTCCAGAGAGTCCAGGCTAGACCACTCCACCTAAAATCACTTCCCAGTTATTTTCCACACATGACCCACTTTTATTTTCTTTGTAGCACTTATGATTATTTGAAATTAGGTAATTTAGTTAACGATCTTACTTACTGGATGTTTGAACTCTCCCCAACAACGTTGCAAACCCACGAGAGAGAGCAGGTACCTTCCCTGTCTTGTTCACTGATAGATCTTCCACAGCTAAAACAGTGCCTGGTATATAGTAGGTATTTAATAAATGTGTTCAGTAAATTCACTTGACAAACAAATTTTTCCAATAAAGAGAATTTCAACAAATAATATATTTTCCCCCATTGATGTCCAGTCTAACACTGAATAGAACTGAACACTGACGGTGGAGATTTGAGCTAAAGATGCCCAGTCCCATGGCCTTCCGTCTGTACTGCTGGGAGAGTTTTATTCACTTTGTATCAAAGAACCTCTCTGGATCCCCTTGTCTGCACTGTAGGATAAACAGGATGGGAGATATTATCCCCATTTTCCCGACAGAAAACAGACTCAGATGATGAAATAGCTTGTTCAGGTCCCATGGATGGTTAAGGGCATAGTGGGCTTGAGTCTAGATCTCCTAGTTTCACCTTGTGGGCTCTTTCCAGGACACCCCCCAAAGCCCCTTTACAGCCTGCAGATGCCATCAGATTCAGTGTTCTGTGCCTTGGGGGCTGCCTGCACTTCATGTCACTGCCCCTTTCTGGACTTCAACCTCCCCACTTGTTCAACATGGTAGCCAAGGACCTTCGGACATCAACATTTTAAGCTCTGGCTTCACTGCTTGCTAGCATGTGCTTTGGGGCACTTGTTTATATCTCTGCAACGTTTTCCTTCTGTGTAAAATAAGGATAAGAACACCCGCCCTATCTAGGTTGGAAAGTTGCAGCGGAGGCCAAATGAAACAATTGTAGCTAATTTCTGTAGAGGATTTATTATCTGCCAGGTGCTTGTTCTAAGCCCCTACATCCATTGACTCATTTAAGCCTCACAATGATTCTATAAAGGAGTTGTGATTATCATCCTTATTTATTAGATGAAGAAATAGAGGAAGTGGGAAATGAAGTAATCAGCCCCAAATCACCCAAGGAGTCAGATTATGAATCTAGATAGCCTGGCTACAGAGCACTTATGCTTAAATATGCTCCTAATCCCCTCTCAGAACAATTGGGGCAGGGGACAAATAAAATACTCCACAGTACATGTGATATTGTTACCGAGCCAAACTTGGGTCCACTTGCAGTAAAGCCAATCTACTGACACCAGGTTGTGGTGAAGGAAAGTACAGCATTTATTGCAGGGTACCAAGCAAGGAGAATGGGCAGCTCATGCTCAAAGGACTCGAACTCCCCAATGGCTTTCAGGGAAGGGGTTTTAAAGTCAGTGTGAGGGAGGTTGCTGCAGGGTTGTGGTCAGCTTGTGCACAATTCTTGGATTGGTTGGCATCAAGGTGAAGTTTCAAGCATCATCAAACTCCTGGTTTCAACCAGTCTAGGGTCTATGTTCTTGAGATGAGCAGTTTTCATCTGGTGGGGATCTGCTTCCTATAAAAACAACTTAGAAATGTGTGTCAGGCCCTTATCAATATCTTGCAGAGAACTGTGAGTTCAGTGATTCTGCCATGTGGCAGATTTATAGTCTAAATTGTTGCCAGTTTCTCAGCCCAACAGCTCTTCTGTTTCTAGATCTTCACATTTTCTAATCATTAACTCTGTTAGCCTTTTGACACTGAAGGGAGGTCTGGGAGACTAAAGCAAAAGTTTTTATTTCAAAGGACAGGGATAAACAGGCTTGTATACAGTTTCAATATTATGAGCTATTCTTTCCCCTTGTTCCCAATAGCCATCAAAATGTGTTGAAACTCTCATCCCTGGATCCTACCCATGCTGCCTTGGTGAATAAATTCTGGCATTTTGGTGGCAATGAGAGGAGCCAGCGGTTCATCGAGCGCTGTATCCGGACCTTCCCCACCTTCTGCCTGCTGGGGCCTGAGGGGACCCCTGTATCCTGGGCCCTAATGGACCAGACAGGAGAGCTGCGGATGGCAGGCACCATACCTGAGTACCGGGCCCAGGGCCTCATCACCTACCTCATCTATGTCCAGGTTCAGGCTCTAGACAAACTTGGCTTCCCCATGTATTCCCATGTAGATAGGGCCAATCACATCATGCAAAAACTGAACTTCAAGCTGCAGAATATCTCTGTGTCCAGTGACTGGAACCAGTGGAACTTTGTGCCTCTGTGAAGCAGACCTGAACACAAGACAGTGTTGAATGGACAGGGCATGTGGCTGGAGGAGCTGATGGGTGATGGAGAGAGGAGAGAGGGAATAAAATGTAATCAATGGTAATGAAGGGTCCTGAGCTCTGAGGAAGCAGTGATGGGTAGTGAACAGGATAGCCTCAGTCTCTGTGCTCAAATACCTCCCAGGATTCCCTTAATTTCCTCAGTAGGAAACAGGCCAGGCACCCCAGCTGTCTGGCTGGTACAGCTCCTACACTTCCAGCATCCTAGTCATGCTTTATATTTAGTTGCATGCTTTTCTGCATTGTTCTTCCTGGAACTACTAGCTCACTGACCCTTTCCAATTTGCCAGAAGGATTGTAATAATTTGTGGGTTCTAGGACTTTTTCCCTCTGGCTTTCTATGTGTTGTTTTTAATTGACTATAGAGTCACATGTCTTCTGAGTAGCTCTTTGAATATCCTCCTTTCCCAGGTCACTTCTTAAGCCTTGTATTATAATCACATGAAATATACTATACACACATACCACACATTTCTATATCTATAGATAATGATGGTGTGTGTGTGTGTGTATAATGCAGCAGAGATAATTAAAACAAAAAGACTGACTGGCATTAATATCTTCTTTTGCAACTCCTACTTCAGGAAAGAGATACTAACGTTGTTTCTGTCCTCTGAAATTGCACAAGGTGAGAGCTGGGAGTTTCAGATTTACTGGGGGCTTACTGAGGACTAGCCTGGGAAACAGTTTCTCAGATAGCTCTAAGGAACTCCTCCAAAGAGGTAAGGGGGAAAAGAATGGTACAAATGAACTTATTTACAAAATAGAAACAGACTCACAGATTTAGAGAAGGAATTTATGGTTACTGGGGTGGGGTGGGGTGGGGGAGGGGGAAAAGTGGGAGAGGGGATGTTTAGGGAGCTTGGGATTGACATGTACACACCGCTATATTTAAAATGGATAATCAGTCCTAGCCATGGCAATCAGAGAAGAAAAAGCAATAAAAGTAATAAAAATTGGAAATGAAGAAGTAAAACTGGCACTATTTGCCAGTGACATGATACTATACATAGAAAATCCTAAAGATGCCACCAGAAAACTACTAGAACTAATCAATGAATTTGGTAAGGTTGCAGGATACAAAATTAATGCACAGAAATCTCTGGCATTCCTACACACCAACAACAAAAAATCAGAAAGAGAAATTAAGAAATCACTCCCATTTACCATTGCAAGAAAAAGGATAAAATATCTAGGAATAAACCTGCTTAAGGAGGTGAAAGACTTGTACTCAGAAAACTATAAAACACTGATGAAAGAAATCAAAGATGACATAAACAGATGGAGAAATATACAATGTTGTTGGATTGGAAGAATCAATATTGTGAAAATGACTTACTGCCCAAAGCAATCTACAGACTCAGTGCAATCCCTATCAAACTACCAATGGTATTCGTCACAGAATTAGAACAAAAAATCTTATAATTCGTATGGAAACACAAAAGACCCCGAATAGCCAAAGCAATCTTGAGAAAGAAAAACGGAGTTGGAGAAATCAGGCTCCCTGACTTCAGACTATACCACAAAGCTACAGTAATCAAGACAATATGGTACTGGCACAAAAACAGAAATACAGGCCAATGGTACAGGATAGAATGCCAAGAGATAAACCCACGCACATATGGGCACCTAATTTATGACAAAGGAGGCAAGAACATACAATGGAGAAAAAACAGCCTCTTCAATAAGTGGTGCTGGGAAAACCAGACAGCTACATGTAAAAGAATGAAATTAGAACACTCCCTAACATCATACACAAAAATAAACTCAGAATGGATTAAAGACTTAAATTTAAGATCAGACACTATAAAACTTTTAAAGGAAAACATAGGAAAAACACACACTCTTTGACATAAACCACAGCAAGAGCTTTTTTGACCCACCTCCTAGAGTAACAGAAATAAAAACAAAAATAAACAAGTGGAACTTAATTAAACTTAAAAGCTTTTGCACAGCAAAGGAAACCATAAACAAGACAAAAAGACAACCCTCAGAATGGGAGAAAATATTTGCAAATGAAACAACAAAGGATTAATCTCCAAAGTATACAAACAGCTCATGGAGCTCAATATCAGAAAAACAAACAATCCAGTTAAAAAATGGGCAGAAGACCTAAATAGACATTTCACCAAGGAAGACATACAGATGGCCAAGAGGCACATGAAAAGATGCTCAACATCACTAATTATTAGAGAAATGCAAATTAAAACAACAATGAGGTATCACCACACGCCAATCAGAATGGTCATTATAAAAAAGCTAGAAACAATAATTACTGGAAAGGGTGTGGTGAAAAGGGAACCCTCCTACACTGTTGGTGGGAATGTAAATTGATACAAGCACTATGGAAAACAGTATGAAGGATCCTTAAAAAACTAAAAATAGAACTACCACATGACCCAACAATCCCATTACTGGGCATATACCCTGAGAAAACCATAATTCAAAAAGAGACATGCACCCCAATGCTCATTGCAGCACCTTTTCCAATAGCTAGGACATGAAATCAATCTAAATGTCCATTGACAGATGAATGGATAAAGAAGATGTGGCACATATATACAATGGAATATTACTCAGCCATAAAAAGAAATGAAATTGAGTCATTTGTAGTGAGGTGGATGGACCTAGAGTCTGTCATACAGAGTGAAGTAAGTCAGAAAGAGAAAAACAAATACCATATGATAACGCATATTTATGGAATCTAAAAAAAAATGGTATTGATGAACCTAGTTGCAGGGCAGGAATAAAGAGGTAGACGTAGAGAATGGTCTTGATGACATGGGGTGGGAGGGCAAAGCTGGGGTGAAGTGAGAGTAGCATCGACGTATATACACTACTGAATGTAAAATAGTTGGCTGGTGGGAAGCAGCAGCATAGCACAGGGAGATCGGCTCGGTGCTTTGCAATGACCTAGAGGGGTGGGATACGGAGGATGGGAGGGAGGCTGAAGAGGGAGGGGATATGGGAACATGTGTATGCATATGGCTGATTCACTTTGTTGTGCAACAGAAACTAACACAATATTGTGAAGCAATTATACTCCAATAAAGATGTATTAAAAAAGAATAAGAAGGAAATTTGATAATACTTATAAAAAATAAAAAATAAAATAAAATAAAATGTATAACCAACCAGGACATACTGTATAGCACAGGGAACTCTGCTCAATATTATGTAACAACCTAATTGGGAAAAGAATTTGAAAAAGAATAGATACATGTATATGTATAACTGAATCACTGTGTTGACAACTGAAAATAACACAACATTGTTAATCAACTGTATTCCAACATAAAATAAAAAGTTTAAAAAAAAGAGGTAAGGGGGGAGGTCAGCATATATGTAATTTTGGAGAAGGGGGATGTGCAATCAAACAGACTTTTTTTTTTTCTTTTTTTCAGATCTTTATTGGAGTATAAATGCTTTACAATGTTGTGTTAGTTTCTGCTATACAACAAAGTGAATCGGCTATATGTATACATATATCCCCTTATCCCCTCCCTCTTGAGCTTCCCTCTCACCCTCCCTATCCATCCCTCTAGGTCATCACAAAGCATTGAGTTGATCTTGTGCTATGCAGCAGCTTCCCATTAACCATCCATTTTACATTTGGTAGTGTATATATGTCAATGCTACTGTCTCACTTCATCCCCAGCTTCCCCTTCCCCACCATGCCCTCAAGTCCATTCTCTACATCTGCTTGTTTATTCCTGCCCTGCCACTAGGTTCATCAGTACTGCTTTTTAAAATTCCATATATACGTGTTAGCATACGGTATTTATTTTTCTTCTCATGACTTACTTGACTCTGTATGACACACTCTAGGTCCATTCACCTCACTACAAATAATTCAGTTTTGTTCCTTTTTATGGTTGAGTAATATTCCATTGTATATATGTGCCACATATTCTTTATCCATTCATCCTTGATGGACATTTAGGTTGCTTCCAGGTCCTGGCTATTGTAAATAGTGCTGCAATGAACATTGGGGTGCATGTATCTTTTTGAATTATGGTTTTCTCAGGGTATATGCCCGGTAGTGGGATAAGCACACTTCTTGGTAAGTCACTGTTAGTCACAAGGAACAGATACCTCCGTGAATGATTTTAGTGCTTTTCTAAATATGGGAAGACATAAGAATTGGGGTTCATAAAAGTTTCTCTTGAAAATATCTAACTATCTGAAGACCTGTTCTGCCAGTTTTGCCAGAGCACAAGTGTCTCATTACTGACCTCTGCCCTGAATTATTTTCAGGGGGTGTGTTGAAGGTCAACAACTGCAGTGGCTAATGACTGGATCCTTGTAGAACCAGATGGCTAGTGACATTCTTTAGCTGGGATTTCTAAAAGCTGAGCTTCCTTAATCCCCCTCCTCCAGTCTGCATGTAATAAAGAGGTTCCTTGTGTGGTTGTGGAAGCTTAATCTATATGGTCCATGAAGGGAAATGAGTATAGGGAAAGGAGGAAGTGGGGGCACTCAGATCCAGAACAGGGAGTATCCATTATCAGGGACAGGGGTAGGGGAGGCTCTGTGGAGGGAGGAGACCAAGCAGCAGCACATTACTTTGAGATCCTTGCTCCCTCTGTGGTGTGACTAAGAGTCTTCTGAGAGATTCATTGGTGAGGCCACCAGAGAATTCATCTCTGAGTCTCCCTGGGAAGACTGTCCCAACACTGCCAGAGGAAGAGCACCTACTTGAAGGAGAAAAGAAAGAAAGAGAATGACACCAGTTTGAGACTTGGGACCACCACAGCCCAATTCCTTAACACATCAAAATAACAGCTGTGCCCTTTATACTTGAGTATCAGCTAAAGCACCACCCCCAGGATGGCCCTGACATCCGCAAAGGAGAGCGGCTTTGTGACCCTGGAGTAGGGAGAGGAGACCTCCTGACACTCAATAGAGAAAAAAGACCTCATCATACCAGACAGAGAAAGAGAGAGGATAAATGTCATGCTCCTCAGGCTATAGGGGGATTGATTACTACCTCTTGATGTGCAGCTGGGGAGAGAAAGGTTGATTTTGCATTTATCAGTTAGCTCACTTCAAATGAAATTATCTGAGAGGAGTGCTAATAACACACATTTGAAAGGGTTCACAGGTACATGAAAGGGGAGAGAAGGAAAAGCCTGCTGTAGTAGACATTACTCTGTTAGCTCTTCCAGCCCAAACCACAAATCTTGACGGTATTTGTTCTGCAGTTCCAAAGAGTTCTTTGAGTCCTTCAGGTCATATTTACTTTCCCCTCTAGGCTAAAGCTGCCACCAGATGATGAAAACATAGGGGTTCTCATCTACTCTTTTAAATTCACTCCATGAATTTTATTATTCTGTTTACTCGTCAGTTATGGCTCCAATTTTTAACAATTCCTTTTTAGTAGCCTGTAAGTTACATGTAGATCCATTTCTAAAGTTATTTATATATTAGATACTTTAAAACATCCTAAACTGTCTTTATAAATTCCATTTTCTTTTTAAAGACTTCAATCGTCTGGCAACAAATAGAACCATCCTAAATAGCATAATTGTCATAAATCTAATATTCAAAATTTATGAATACAATAAATTCAGTGAATCTAAGGTTATCTTAGATTTTTCAAATGTTTACATGAATTTAGTAATAGTCTAACTTAAAATCATAACTCTAAATAAATTACCAAGATACACATTTCTAGTTAAACTTAAAGGCAATCACTCTAATAGGTCAAATTCTCTCACAAGTAACAAGTATATAAAATATTAAATATGCAGAGCTTCCTTCCTAGCTAAAAATATTAGTACTGTGCATCTGATTCTACTAAACATCTGTATATTAATTCTAATTCTTATAAGAGTGGAAAGATGCATACTTATTAAGGAAGATCTTACCACCTTGGGTTATTGAAACTTTGACTACCAGCCAGACAGGAGAATGGCAGGATTGTGTTTGTCACCATAATGGGACACAATAAATATGATATATAGACATTATATCAGTAATATCATAACTTCAAGAAGAGAGTGGTCACTAAACTTACACCCCAGGAATGGAGTTATAAACATTATCCAGTTCTTCTGTCTACTCATATAATTCTTCATCTCCATCTAGACTGATCAACTGACTGGGTTTTAAATATTTCAGATATATAAATATATTTCTCAATTTAAATATACAGCCCCTTGAATTTGATGGATTCTTAAGAAATGCAAATATAACAGAGCTTTGTAGCTAATAAAATCTTTCATTCTTTCATATTCTTAGGACCATACAACTACTAAGGATGTTTAAAATGAACAGAATTTTGCATATTTCACATGGTTTTATCAGCTTGAGGCAATGTCCATCAAGGTCATTCTACTGTCATCCCTCTTGGAGCTAGAAAACACATTCTATCTAGATGGACACCTTCATCCAAGCAATCAAAATTACCACCAACACCATGTATCTTCATGTGATATACTGAGGAAAACACAGTCTCATTCATGTAGTATATCTTGCATAAACTTAATCAATTAATGAGGAAACAACCACTCAAATCCAAATTGGGGATATTCTGAAAAACACTGGCCTATACATGTATTTTCCAAAAAATATCAACGTCAGGAATGAAAAAAATCGAAACAACTCTTTCAGATTAAAGAAGACTAAAGAGAGCCTCATCCACCAGAGGGGAGAGAGCAGGAGCAAGAGCTACAATACTGCAGCCTGTGGAATGAAAACCACATTCACAGAAAGATAGACAAAGTGAAAAGGCAGAGGACTATGTACCTGATGAAGGAACAAGACAAAACCCCAGAAAACAACTAAATGAAGTGGAGATACGCAACCTTCCAGAAAAAGAATTCAGAATAATGATAGTGAAGATGACCCAGGACCTCGGAAAAAGAATGGAGGCAAAGATTGAGAAGATGCAAGAAATGTTTAACAAAGATCTAGAAGAATTAAAGAACAAACAAACAGAGATGAACAATACAATAACTGAAATGAAAACTACACTAGAAGGAATCAATAGCAGAATAACTGAGGCAGAAAAATGGATAAGTGACCTGGAAGACAGAATGGTGGAATTCACTACCATGGAACAGAATAAAGAAAAAAGAATGAAAAGAAATGAAGACACCCAAAGAGACTTCTGGGACAACATTAAATGCAACAACATTCACATTATAGGGGTCCCAGAAGGAGAATAGAGAGAGAAAGGACCTGAGAAAATATTTGAAGAGATTAGAGTTGAAAACTTCCCTAACATGGGAAAGGAAATAGCCACCCAAGTCCAAGAAATGCAGAGAGTCTCAGGTGGGTTAAACCCAAGGAGAAACACGCTGAGACAAATAGTAATCAAATTGGCAAAAATTAAAGACAAAGAAAAATTATTAAAAACAAGGGGAAAACAACAAATAACATACAAGGGAACTCCCATAAGGTTAACAGTTGATTTCTCAGCAGAAACTCTACAAGCCAGGAGGGAGTGGCACGATATATTTCAGGTGATGAAAGGGAAGAACCTACAGCCAAGATTACACTACCCGGCAAGGATCTCATTCAGATTTGATGGAGAAATCAAAAGTTTTACAGACAAGCAAAAGCTAAGAGAATTCAGCACCACCAAACCAGCTCTACAACAAATGCTAAGGGAACTTCTCTAAGTGGGAAACACAAGAGAAGAAAAGGACATACAAAAACAAACCCCAAACAATTAAGAAAATGGTAATAGGAACATACATATCGATACTTACCTTAAACATGAATGGATTAAATGTTCTAAGCAAAAGATACAGGCTCACTGAATGGATACAAAAACAAGACCCACATCTATGCTGTCTACAAGAGACCCACTTCAGACCTAGGGACACATACAGACTGAAAGTG
Source organism: Globicephala melas (assembly GCF_963455315.2). Lineage (NCBI taxonomy): Eukaryota > Metazoa > Chordata > Mammalia > Artiodactyla > Delphinidae > Globicephala > Globicephala melas. Next base: position 11,162,515 of record NC_083321.1, read on the forward strand.
AGGGGATGGAAAAAGATATCCCATGCAAATGGAAATCAAAAGAAAGCTGGAGTAGCAATACTCATATAAGATAAAATAGATTTTATAATGAAGAATGTTACAAGAGACAAGGAAGGACACTACATAATGATCAAGAGATCAATCAAGAAGAAGACATAACAATTATAAATATATATGCACCTAACATAGGAACACCTCAATACATAAGGCAAATGCTAACAGCTATAAAAGAGCAAAACGACAGTAACACAATAATAGTGGGGGACTTTAACACTTCACTTACACCGATGGACACATCAGACAGACAATGAATAAGGAAACACAAGCTTTAAATGACACATTAGACCAGATAGATTCAATTGGTATTTATAAGACATTCCATCAGAAAACAGCAGATTACATTTTCTTCTCAAGTTCACATGGAACATTCTCCAGGATAGATCACATCTTGGGTCATAAATCAAGCCTCAGTAAATTTAAGAAAATTGAAATCATATAAAACATCTTTTCCAACCACAATGCTATGAGATTAGAAATCAATTACAGAGAAAAAAACGTAAAAAACCCAAAAACATGGAGGCTAAACAATTTGTTACTAAATAACCAAGAGTTCACTGAAGAAATCAAAGAGGAAATCAAAACGCATCTAGAGACAAATGACAACAAAAACACGATGACCCAAAACCTATGGGATGCAGCAAAAGCAGTTCTAAGTGAGAAGTTTTATAGCAATATAATCCTACTTCAAGAAACAAGAAAAATCACAAATAAACAATCTAACCTTACACCTAAAGGAACTAGAGAAAGAAGAACAAACAAAACCCAAAGTTAGCAGAAGGAAAGAAATCATAAAGATCAGAGCAGAAATAAATGATATAGAAACAAAGAAAACAATAGCAAAGATCAATAAAACTAAAAGCTGGTTCTTTGAGAAGATAAACAAAATTGACAAACCTTTAGCCAGGCTCATCAAGAAAAAGAGGGAGTGGATTCAAATCAATATAATTAGAAATGAAAAAGGAGAAGTTATAATGGACACCACAGAAATACAAAGCATCCTAAGAGACTACTACAAGCAACTCCATGCCAATAAAATGGACAACCTGGAAAAAATAGTTCCAAGACTAAACCAGGAAGAAATAGAAAATATGAACAGACTAATCACAAGTAATGAAATTGAAACTGTGATGAAAAATCTTCAACAAACAAAAGTCCAGGACCAGATGGCTTCACAGGTGAATCCTATCAAACATTTAGAGAAGAGCTAACACCCATCCTTCTCAAACTCTTCCAAAAAATTGCAGAGGAAGGAACACTCCCAAACTCATTCTATGAGGCCACCATCACCCTGATACCAAAACGAGACAAAGATACTACAAAAAAGAAAATTACAGACCAATATCACTGATGAATATGGAGGCAAAAATCCTCAACAAATTATTAGCAAACAAAATCCAATAACACATTAAAAGGATCATACACCATGATCAAGCAGGATTTATCCAGGGATGCAAGGATTCTTCAATATATGCAAATCAATCAATGTGATACTCCATATTAACAAACTGAAGAATAAAAAACCATATGATCATCTCAACAGATGCAGAAAAAGCTTTTGACAAAATTCAACACCCATTTATGATAAAAAAAAAAAGACTCTCCAGAAAGTGAGCATAGGCGGAACCTACCTCAACATAATAAAGGCAATATATGACAAACCCACAGCAAACATCATTCTCAGTGGTGCAAACTGAAAGCATTTCCTCTAAGATCAGGAACAAGGATGTCCACTCTCCCCACTATTATTCAACATAGTTTTGGAAGTCCTGGCCATGGCAATCAGAGAAGAAAAAGAAATAAAAGGAATATAAATTGGAAAAGAAGAAGTAAAACTGTCACCGTTTGCCAATGACGTGATACTATACATAGATAATCCTAAAGATTCCACCAGAAAACTACTAGAGCTAATCAATGAATGTGGTAAAGTTGTAGGATACAAAATTAATGCACAGAAATCTCTTGCATTCCTATACACTAACGATGAAAGATCAGAAAGAGAAATTAAGGAAACAATCCCATTCACCATTGCAACAAAAAGAATAAAATGCCTAGGAATAAACATACTTAAGGAGGTAAAAGACCTGTACTCAGAAAACTATAAGACACTGATGAAAGTAGTCAAAGATGACACGAACAGATGGAGAGATATACCATGTTCTTGGATTGGAAGAATCAATATTGTGAAAATGCCTATACTATGCAAAGCAATCTACAGATTCAATGCAAATTACCAATGGCATTTTTTACAGAACTAGAACAAAATATCTTAAAATTTGTATGGAGTCACAAAAGACCCCGAATAGCCAAAGCAAACTTGAGGGGAAAAAACGGAGCTAGAGGAATCAAACTCCCTGACTTCAGACTATACTACAAAGCTACAGTAATCAAGACAATATGGTACTGGCACAAACACATAAATATAGATCAATGGAACAGGATAGAAAGCCCAGAGATATACCCACACACCTATTGTCAACTAATCTATGACAAAGGAGGCAAGGATATACAATGGAGAAAAGACAGTCTCTTCAATAAGTGGTGGTGGGAAAACTGAACAACTACAAGTAAAAGAATGAAATTAGAACACTCCCTAACACCATACACAAAAATAAACTCAAAATGGATTAAAGATCTAAACGTAAGACTGGATACTCTAAAACTCTTAGAGGAAAACATAGGAAGAACACTCTATGACATAAATCACAGCAAGATCTTTTTTGACCCACCTCCTAGAGTAACAGAAATAAAAACAAAAATAAAGAAATGGGACCTAATGAAACTTAAAAGCTTTTGCACAGCAAAGGAAACTATAAACAAGATAAAAAGACAACCCTCAGAATTGGAGAAAATATTTGCAAATGAATCAATGGACAAATGATTAATCTCCAAAATATACAAGCAGCTCATGGAGCTCAATATCAAAAAAGTAAACAATGCAATCAAAAAATAGGCAGAAGATCTAAATAGATATTTCTCCAAAGAAGACATACAGATGGCCAACACGCCCATGAAAAGATGCTCAACATCACTAATTATGAGATAAATGCAAATCAAAACAACAATGAGGTATCACCTCACACTGGTTAGAATGGGCATCATCAGAAAATTCATAAACAACAAATGCTGGAGAGGGTGTGGAGAAAAGGAAGCCCTCTTGCACTGCTGGTGGGAATGTAAATTGATACAGTCACTATGGAGAACAGTATGGAGGTTCCTTAAAAAACTAAAAATAGAACTACCATATGACACAGCAATCCCACTACTGGGCATATACCCAGAAAAAACCATAATTCAAAAAAACACATGCACCCCAATGTTCACTGCAGCACTATTTACAATAGGCAGGTCATGGAAGCAACCTAAATGTCCATCAACAGAGGAATGGATAAAGATGTGGTACATGTATACAGTGGAATATTATTCAGCCATAAAAAAGAATTAAATTGGGTCATTTGTAGAGATGTGGATGGACTTAGAGTCTGTTATACAGAGTGAAGTAAGTCAGAAAGAGAAAAACAAATATCATATAGTAATGCATATATGTGGAATCTAGAAAAATTGTACAGATGAACCTGTTTGCAAGCCAGAAATAGAGACACAGACGTAGAGAACAAATGTATGGACACGAAGGGGGGAAAGCAAGGGTAGGGGGGATGAATTGGGAGATTGGGATTGACATATATACACTAGTATGTATAAAATAGATACTAATAAGAACCTGCTGTATAAAAAAATAATAAAATTCAAAAAAAAATTTTAAAAAGAAAATGAGGTAGTATACCCCCTACACACCCAACACACACCATCAACTACTGGATTATTTCTAAACAAATTCCATATATCCTAATATTTTACCTGGAAATATTTCATTATGTATCTCTAAAAGATGACTTTAAAAAATATACTCAGTGCAATTAACATAGATAAAATAATTAACAATTTCTTTCTGTTGTAGAACATCTAGACAGCATTCAATTTCCCTACAAGCATCTCTTTATTGTTGATTTGTTTGAATAAAGATTCAAACAAGATCTGCCACTCTTTTTTTTTTTTCTTTTAATCTCTGTTCAATATATGTGTTGAAAAAATGTTGGGTTGTGGGCTTCCCTGGTGGCGCAGTGGTTGAGAGTCCGCCTGCCGATGCAGGGGACACGGATTCATGCCCCGGTCCGGGAAGATCCCACATGCCGCAGAGCGGCTGGGCCTGTGAGCCATGGCCTCTGAGCCTGCGCGTCCGGAGCCTGTGCTCTGCAACGGGAGAGGCCACACAGTGAGAGGTCCACGTACCGCAAAAAAAACCAAAACAAAACCCTGAGCTCCCCGAAAAGTTTCAGCCAAGCATTTTTAAAAGGCAGGTGAGGGGGGATCTCCCTGGTGGTCCAGTGGTTAGAATTCTGCACTTTCAGTGTTGAGGGCCTGGGTTCAATCCCTGATCAGGGAACTAAGATCCCACAAGCTGCCTGGTGTAGCCAAAAAAGAAAGAAAGAAAAAAAAAAAGCCAGGCGCAGTGGGCAGGGTGTGGTCACAGGGTGTGTGATCAGCTCGTGCACAGTTCCCTGACTGGTTGATAGTGAGGGAATAGGATGGTGTCACAGGGGTTAACATTATCGGTCTTTAGGCTCCAGGAGGCCTGGACCTAGGTGTTCATGGTCATCACGTGGTTAACATCTTCCATTTGGAGGGGGGTTTTCACACCTGTAAAATAACTCAGGAAATGTGCATCAAATACTGTTATCTAGGTACTTCAGAGAGGAGCTAAAGCAGAGGATATGGGGGAAGGCCCCATAGGGTCCTGCTCGGTTACACTATGACCACGAGAGCTACTAAAATAGTGTCATAACTTCCAGTACTTAGGTACACAATAGGCCTTCAATAAATACTTGAAGGCAGCTATAGGAATCAACTACATTTACATAGTTTAAATAACCTCTCTAACAACTAAATCAAGTGCTTTAACAGTCTGATTTTTCTTCACCAGTGGGCATTTCAAACAGCAAAGCCAACACCAGCAGTTTTGATATCAAAGGGAAAATTCCCTTATAATCAATTACACCTGAATATTCAATTTTTGCCAGTTAACAATCTAAATCGTCACCTCAAAATAATTTGCTCATGAAAAACATGATTCGTTTACAATTCTCAGGCCTCATAAGAGACCTCTGAGTTATAACCCTTGAAAACAGTAAGTTCTTTGTCAATATCAAATTGGCCATTTATTGGGGATTTTTCAGTGGGACCCCTTGGCAATCCCAATTCCCATTATCCTCCTCCTGCAATTCCACAAAACAATGCCCAAAATAGAATTCAGTGTCTGTAGCTACTGTATCTTGTCTTAATAATAATAATATGTATCTAATTCCACATGGGATGAGAGGAAATTTCAGGGAGCTCTCACGGCATAAGTGGCCTCATAGGCAAGTAGGTTTTGCAGACGTGCTGAGATGTGTGAAGAGAGGGCCAGACAGGATAGTAGCAGGAGCACAGAATCAGGAACTTAAGTGTGGGGCAGGCAGAAGGGACAGTGACTGGCTGATTTCAGTGGAAGAATGGAGCTGAAGCGGCAGGAGAAGTTAGAGATAACATTGGATGGGTAAGACAGGCCCTTTAAACCCTCTCTTCAGATGTCTGAAATTTAGTATGCAGAGGATTGACGAATGTTAAGCAGAGGATGGAATTAACAGAACTTGCTTCAAGGCAATTGATTTCAGTGGCAAGGAGAAGGAAGCAAGGTAGACAAAGTCTAAAAAGGAGAATGACAGTGAGGTGCTTCTCATGGTATTTAAAGTCAGAGCTTCTCAAATGATGCCTTGATTGGGCTATAGGTAGACTTTTCACACCACTGTGCAGAACAAATATAAATTTTCTGTGTCCATGATTTGAAAAACATTAGGAGTGACTGGATCTTAGCTCTTCCTGATGAGGATTTCACAGGGTGGGCCCTGGAGTCTGAACATTTTATGTTTCAGACTTAAAGTTGTGGGTAAGGGAATGAGTGAAACGTAAAATGAAAATGAACTTGTTTTTTAAAAGGAAGAAGCAATTATAAACATGATGTGCGAGGGATTGTTGAAAGAAAGAAAGTAAAAAAGGGAGAGACAGAGGGAGAGAGGAAGGGAGGGGGAGGGAGGGAGGGAGGAAGAAAGAAAGAGGGAAAAGGAAAAAGAAAGAAAGAAAGAAAAGGAAAGAGAGGGAGAGAGGAAGGGAGGGGGAGGGAGGGAGGGAGGAAGAAAGAAAGGGAAAAGGAAAAAGAAAGAAAGAAAAGAAAGAAAGAAAGAAAGAAAAGGAAAGAAAGAAAGAGAAAGAAAGGAAAGAAAGAAAGAGAAAGAAAGAAGGAAGGGAAGGGAGGTGGGGGGAGGGAGGAAGAGAGGAAGAAAGACAGAAAGGGAAAAAAGGAAGAAAAAGGAGAAATGGGACAAGAAATATCTGTTCCAATAACTAGAAAGTCTCACTGGCAACACTGAGGGGCCAGGGACTCAGGAGGGAAAGACAGAAATTCTCAGAAGTCTAAGCACTCCAAACATCTGAGAGAGTCAGGCATGGACAAGTAAATCAGATTATACGAACTGAGAATTTATTATCTGTTTCTGCCTCTAAATTCCTGTGTGATTTTGGGCAACTTATCTACCTAACTGTTGCTCAGCTTCCAACTATGTAACATGGGGATCATAATAATCCCTCCCTCATATGGTTATTTTTCAGATTAAATTAAATAATCCACGTAAAGCACCTGGAACAGGCCTTGAGCATAATTTTTACGTAATAAATGTTGACCAGTATTATTTTCATTTTCTTGATCATTATTGTCCTGTAGAAACAAAATCACAGAGAGATAAATGTCCTGTGTCCAAACCTGCTTATCCATCTCTAGGAACGGTAGAGCCTGAAAAGCCATTGGATGTAAATTCCCATTTCTCTTCCGGCTCTGCTTCCCGCTTCCCTGAATTAGTCCAGATGATACATTTTCTCACTATCCTACCATAGTCTCCCTGTCCTGCACCACTTCTTGGGAACTCAGTCCCTTTGCTTGATTTTCATACATTAAAAATTAAGAAGGACACAAGAGCTTTTGGTGTATAGCAGACTTCCTGATATCTGAGGTAGCAAAGCAAACATCAAGTGGTTGACCAAGAGCCATCCCTTATCTAAATTTTTTTTTTAAGAAGTTGTTGGCGGTAGGAGTTTAGTAAATTAATTAATTTATTTTTGCTGTGTTGGGTCTTCGTTTCTGTGCGAGGGCTTTCTCTAGTTGTGGCAAGCGGGGGCCACTCTTTACCGCGGTGTGCGGGCCTCTCGCTATCGTGGCCTCTCTTGTTGCGGGGCACAGGCTCCAGACCCACAGGTTCAGTAGTTGTGGCTCATGGGTCTAGTTGCTCTGCGGCATGTGGGATCCTCCCAGACCAGGGCTCGAACCCGTGTCCCCTGCATTAGCAGGCAGATTCTCAACCACTGTGCCACCAGGGAAGCCTCCTTATCTAAGTTTTTAACAACCTGAGTACCTGTACATTTCACCCATCGGGATTCCTCTTTCCCATCTCATCTCTCTTCCACACTTTAACCCTTCTGGATCACCTAGTAGAACTCCAAGTCCTTCTCTCTCTATTGTGCAGAGAAGTTGGCTCTTGTGTGTCACTAACTCAAGTTAAGTCCCATCATTTTGCCTTTCCAGCAGCTATTAGGATACACAGCTTAAAAAAACAAAGGATTTGCAGAGACATTGCAATTTCTCCTAAAAATTTCTCCTCTTTAGATAGCGATTGTAGTTTAAGAGGGAAATTTTTCCATCAGTTACACTTTTTTTTAATGTTCACATTTATTTCAAATGAAAAAAAAATTATTGCAGTACAGTTGATCTACAATATTGTGTTAGTTTCAGGTGTACGACATAGCGATCCAAACGTTTTACAGATTATACTCCATTTAAAGTTGTTACAAAAGAAGAGCTGCATTCCCTTGGCTGTACGGTACATCCTCGCAACTTATTTATTTTATACACGGTAGTTTGTACCTCTTCATCCCCTACCTCTATTTTGCCCCTTCCCCCTTTCCCTCTCCCCACTGGTAACCACCAGTCTGTTCTCTATATCTGGGAGTCTGCTTCCGTTTTGTAATATCAGTTCCTTTGCTTTATTTTTCAGGTTCCACATATAAGTGATATCATACAGTATTTGTCTTTCTCTATCTGACTTACTTCACGAAGCATAACACACTCCAGGTCCATCCATGTTGTTGTAAATGGCAAAATTTCATTATTTTTATGGCTGAATATTATTCTACACCTGTTACACTTTTATTAAAGTTGTTGCCCTTATCTTATGTCACTACTACGCCATGAGCTCCTTGAGGTCAGCAAGCTGTGTCCCGTCCCTGTGGGTCTTCCTTCCTTTCCTGCAGCCCCACACCACCCGTAACCTAGCACACTCAGCAGAAACGTGCAAAGAGAAGGTGCTTAGCAACAAGTGACGGGGTGGTGGAGAGGAAAGAGACTCATCCTCCAAAGCTCTCTGATACGTCTGTTGATTGAGGCACATATGGCGATTCAAGAAATAATTGGGGGCTTCCCTGGTGGCGCAGTGGTTGAGAGTCCGCCTGCCGATGCAGGGGACGCGGGTTCGTGCCCCGGTCCGGGAAGATCCCACATGCCGCGGAGCGGCTGGGCCCGTGAGCCATGGCCGCTGAGCTTGCGCGTCCGGAGCCTGTGCTCCGCAACGAGAGAGGCCACAGCAGTGAGAGGCCCGCGTACCGCAAAATAAAATAAAATAAAATAAAATAAAAAAAGAAATAATTGGTTCAGATGCTAACATTAAAAAAGAAAAAAAAGGTCATTTTGATAATCACATTCACATTTCTCTTGAAATCTCAGATCTGGCCAAACGAGACCTTCTGCCCACAAGGCAACAATCAGAGCTCAATACGTTGCCGTCCCCTTGAGTGTGTCACATACTCTCCCGAATGCCATTGAGTGAAAGCCAGCCCGCCATACCCGCAACACTATTTACATCAGCTGCTTGTCACCAGGAGGTATGTGAATTTCCTCCACTCCTGCCCTGGAGGAAAATCTGACATGAGTCCAGTTGAAGTCTTCTAAATTTACCTGCCTTTTTTTTTTTTTTTAGTTTTCTGCCCCTGTCAGGTTTTCTCCTGGTCATGACATTTTTGCAATACATTATGCATTACTGTTTTATTATTTGCTCACTAGACAAGGTCAGTTTGCCCTTTCAGTTGCTCTTCTTTTGGAAATATCAGCCTAAAACAGAGCAAAGGGCAATTTTAGGTAAGCAAAAAAAAAAAAAAAAAAGAGTTTATTTGGGAATAGCAGAAGAATTGCATTTCAGGACAAGCAAACTATGGTTAAAACATAGACAAGTCCAGGGGCTTCCCTGGTGGCACAGTGGTTAAGAGTCCACCTGCGATGCAGGGGACACGGGTTCGTGCCCTGGTCCGGGAGGATCCCACATGCCGCGGAGCGGCTGGGCCCGTGAGCCGTGGCCGATGAGCCTGCGCGTCCAGAGCCTGTGCTCCACAACGGGAGAGGCCGCAGCAGTGAGAGGCCCGCGTACCGCAAAAACAAACAAACAAAAAACATAGACAAGTCCAGAGAATAAAAGAGGAGAGCATTCTTTTATAGAGGAAAGGAGAAAGTTGGGAGGGGTTGTTCTAAACAAAAATTCATTGGAGGACAATGAGAGTTCGAAGTGGCGGAGGATCTTATTGGTTGCAGACCAGGGGAGCCTGCGTTGCTGGGTAAGAGGAAATCTTCCTTCTTCCTGCTGAACTATGCAAGCTGTAATGAGTAGCACGTGCATGAAAGCCCTCCCTTCATGGCTTCCCAACTCCAATTTTGAGTTCCCCTTAACATATTCTCACACTAATGACATGCCAGGTCAACTACAGTGACAGCATAATGACTGCATTTCCTACCTGGAGCAATTAGCCCTAACCCAGACCTACTGAGTTTGTGGTTCAATTTTCAATGCACATTTTTCCAAGAGAACAGGTTGCAAAAATCAGGTCTTGGCAGTAAAGCATCATTTATTTATTCTGCATCAGTGTTAAACAAGACTCAGCTCACCAGATTCTGCAGACTAAATGTACACCAACGAAATGCCTTTTACCTGGAAAATAACTACAAAGGCTGGAAAGCTGGACGCATAGGCCTTATGCAGTTTACCCAAATCATACTTGGCCAAAAGAAAAGGGAGTCTTCATGTGTGGTAACCTGAGATTTTCAGGAGAAGTGGAGCGGGGGAGGTGCGGATGCAATCTCTACAGAGGCTGTGATGCTGTGAATCTTTGCATAGGTCAGACTCATGGTGTTGCAGTCCTAATTTAGAAACATGCAAATTTATGCTTAGTCCCTCATCTCCTCCTCCTCTCTTTATGCTTCTCTCTCAAGGATCTCAGGATCCTTATGTTGCCCAATCTGCTAAGCGTGTGCAAAGTTACAAATTCCTCCCCAAAACAGTCACATTCCCTCGGAATAGCTTATTTGGGGACTATGAAGGGGAACACGGTAAAAAGAAGATTCTATCTTTTCAAATGCATGAGTAGTTAGTGGAAATAAGGGTAGTGCAATTACCAACAGAAGTGGAAAACTTCACCAGTGGAATCCTCCTTATCAATTTGGAGACCATCTTAATGGTCCCAGAGAACTCAGTGATGTTGCTGGAGCCCTGGACCATTACACGGGATGATTTTGAGTCTCCCTTCTCCCAGCTCTTCTCATTTCCTTAATGTTTCTTGGTCCTTTCTCTAGATTAATGTTTCAGCCAAAATGCTTGCCTTAGATGGTATCCAGATGCTTAGAACATTGGAGAAATCCCTGAGGGGGAAAAAAACCCTGAGTCCATGAAGGTAAAGATGGGAGCTTCTATGGGCGAGTATGAAGCTCAATCTCTATTGTGATACAGTCTATGGGGGCCAGCATCCCATGACTCATGCATGCCCTTTCACCTTAACCTCATAATATTCCTGGAAGGAGACACCAATATTCAAAGATTATGAATAGGGGGGGCTGAGGCCTGGGAAGGATGAGCAAAGACTAGCAAATAGTAGAGCTGAGGTTGGCCTGACTCACATTTATCTGACCCTGAAACACTCCAGTCTTTCCCAGATAAGATTTCATGGCAGAGGTGATTTTTACAGGTTATCTCCTCAAATCAAACAAGCGTGCAAACTTACGTCCAAAGTTAGCTTTGATTATTCTCTCAGACATTAGGGAGGATATGCTGACATGGTATTTATTTGAATAGTGTGACAAATCATATCCCGGAATTTTCCAAACAACATACATATGGACATCAGCTACAGTCAGTATTCTGTGGACTAAGGGGGTCACTGGTGGAGACTTCAGAACCATTGGTTCTCATTTGCTCCTCATTCAATGCCTACTAATAGCCAGGTTCTGTGCCAAGCACTAAGGAGGTAGGCGGAGATAAGACACAGATAGGCTGTACCCTCCAGAGTCCTCTAGTCAGAGGGGACAGGGAGGGGCTTCCCTGGTGGTGGTGGTTAAGAAGCCGCCTGCCAATGCAGGGGGCACGGGTTCGAGCCCTGATCCAGGAAGATCCGACATGCCGCGGAGCATCTAAGCCTGTGCGCCACAACTACCGAGCCCACGCGCCTAGAGCCCATGCTCCACAACAAGAGAAGCCCGTGCACCGCATCGAAGAGTAGCCCCCGCTCACCGCAACTAGAGAAAGCCCGCGTGCAGCAACAAAGGCCCAACACAGCCAAAAATAAATAAATTAATTAATTAATTAAAAAGAAAAGAAGGGGACAGGGATAATAAGGAAGTAACAACACTTGTCCATCAACAGATGCATGAATAAAGAAAATGTGGGATGTATATACAATAAAATACTACTCAGCCATAAGAAAGAATGAAATATTGCCATTTGCAATGGACAGACTTGGAGGGCATTATGCTAAGTGAAATAAGTTAGACAGAGAAAGACAAATACTCTACGATATCACTTATATGTGAAATCTACAAATACAACAAACTAGTGGATATAACAAAAAGGAAACATACTCACAGATATGGAGAACAAACTAGTGGTTACCTACCACTGGGGAAAGGAAGTGCAGAGGGGCAAAACAGGGGAAAGGAATTAAGAGGAATTAATTGGAATATAGCCAATGTATTATAACTACTCTAAATGGCATATAACCTTTAAAAACTGTGAATCACTATGTTATACACCAGTAGCTTATATAATATTGTACATCAACTATATCTCAGTATAAAAAGAAAAAGGAAATAACTATACAAATAACTATATAATTGTAACAAGAGCATGGGAGTATACATACAGGCGGCTAGGAGAACGTACAAGTGGCTCCTAATCTCCTCCAGCAGCTGGAGATCAGCACATCCTTTCCTGGGAAAGTTATTTTAAGCTGCCACCTGCAAGAGAAGTAGGGATTGCCTTTTAATTGGAGTGTTTAATATATTTACATATATTATAAGTTAATAATTATATATTAATTTAATAATTAATATATATTTAACTTGTATATATTATATATAATCCAATAATTAATCATTAAATTAATTTAATATATTAATATTAATATATTAAATATTTTAATATTTAATATAGTTACATGTCAGCATTCAAAATAAACAGAAATCAATGAAGGTATCAAACTTGAAGTCCCAGTGAGGTAGATTATTAAAGAATGCTAGAATTCACAAATTTATAGTAGATGAGAAGGACATTCCAAGGAATGTGAAGTTTTCAGGTAAAATTATACCTGTATCTATACCCATTTATCTATTTATCTGATTTATGATTTCTTTTAGACTTGTGCCCAAGATTCCTGAGGGAGCAAGGTGGGGAGACGGGGTGAGAGTGAAAAGTAAGGGAGCTGGCAGCAGAGACTCTCATGCTGCTATTAGTTTTCAAAATATCTGATCCTCACAAAATCCATGTGAGGTAGACAGGTGAGGTGATATTGTCCATCCCTACTGTACATATGTGGAAACTGAGAATCAGGGAAGTGAGGCAGCTCCTCCAATATCACACAGCTACTGGGTGAACTAAGACTTAAAGAATTAAGACTTTAAGTCAGCCTTTGGGGATCCAAAGTTCACTGCTCTTTCAACACAGTGGCTTATCCTGAGAATCTTGCTTCTCTGTCCTTCTCCTGTAGGTTTACAATCCAACTTGGATGAGGTTATAAAAAATGTTGCCTTCACCAAATCAGTTAAGGGCAAGCATGCAGACCATCTTATTTTTGTGAATGCTGAGCTACTGCAGGAACTGTCTTCCTCTCTGCTATATTTAAAGAATTCACCTCCCAGCACTTCCAAACCCAAGGACTCATGAGTTGGTTAATGAACATATGCGGCCATTTCTTTACAGTTTAGGTGACTGTCCAATCTGGTTAGGAAAATAGAACATTTCTGTAAAGTACCTTCTGGTTTCCTACGGATTTGTACTTTAAAAAAATGAAAAATTTCCTAGGGGACATGCAGTCCCAATATTTATTGGGTGTTATATTCCTGGAAGAGCTTTGATACTTTAAAATTTCACAGGCATTATTTTTCAGATGATGAAAGCAAAGATTCTGAAGGAGATGGTATCTAAGCTGAGAAAAGAGGGGACATTTAAGAGTTGACCAGATCAAAAGGGGATGAAGAGTATTCCAAAAGAAGGAATCATATTTTTCACTTATTCATCCATTCAAGCAGTATTTATTGAGCACTTACTATGTGCTCAGATGCTGGGGAAACAGTACTGAACAAGACAGGCAAAGGCTGTGTCACAATAATGCAGCTGCATTACAGGGAGGAGAGCTGTATACCACTTTGGTCCCTAAGTCTAAGTGGTGTTAGGAAAGACTTGAAGGATGAGTGGAAGCAAGCCAAGCAGAGAAAGATGGGGGAGAGAATGCTCTGAGCAAAGGTAATAGCAAGCAGTGTTCTAGGCCTGAAGCAAAACAGAGCTTAACATATGCACTGAACAGAAAGTACAGGATAATCTGGAGCACAGGTAGGAAGAAGGACATGGTGAGACATGAGGCTGACTAGCTAAGGAAGGAAAAAATTATATAAAGTCTTGTAAGTCATATCAAGGATGTCAGACTATGCTAAAGCTAATGGTTAATGAGAGGCTGTGGAAAGTTACTATGGAAGGTATATTAATCAAGATAGTCTGAATTATATTGCAGTGTCAACTCCAAAATCTCAGTGCCTTAAAAAGACAAAGATGAGGGACTTCCCTGATGGTCCAGTGGTTAAGACTCCACGCTCCCAATGCAGGGGCCCAGGTTCGATCCCTGGTCAGGGAACTAGATCCCACATGCATGCCGCAGCTAAGAGTTCACATGCCGCAACTAAAAAATCCTGCATCCTGCAACTAAGACCCGGCACAGCCAAATAAATATATATTTAAAAAAAAAAAACAGACAAAGATGATTTCTCTCTTACTCTTGATCACTTTTGCAATTCAGATGGAGGCTCTATCCCATGTATCCCCATTCTGGAACCATTTCAAATGTAGCTGCCCACCATGGCAGAAGGGAAAATCAAAAGGATGGTATATTGTGCATTGATTCTTAGGGCTTTCTACCCAGAAGTGACACACATAATTTCTGCACTATTTATAACAGCCAAGACATGGAAGCAACCTAAATGTCCATGAACAGATGAACGGATAAAGAAGATGTGAGATATATATATATATATATATATATATATATATATATATACACACACACACACACACACACATATACATGCCACTGTATTATACATGTATTCAATGGAATATTACTCAGCCATAAAAAAGAATGAAATAATGCCATTTGCAGCAACACGGATAGACCTAGAGATTATCATACTAAGTGAAGTAAGTCAGACAAAGACAAATATTATATGATATCTCTTATATGTGAATTTATATAAGAGAATTTATATAAGAGATGTTTAAACTTTCATCCCTGGATGTTACTCGCTGCCTTGGTGAATGAATTTTGGCATTTTTTTTTTTTTTTTTTTTTTGCGGTACGCAGGCCTCTCACTGCTGTGGTCTCTCCCATCGCGGACCACAGGCTCCGGAAGCGCAGGCTCCGCGGCCATGGCCCACGGGCCCAGCCGCTCCGCGGCATGCGGGATCCTCCCAGACCGGGGCACGAACCCGTGTCCCCCGCATCGGCAGGCGGACTCCCAACCACTGCGCCACCAGGGAAGCCCGAATTTTGGCATTTTTGTGGGAATGAGAGGAGCCTAAGATTTATGAAGCACAGTATCCAGACCCTCCCCAACTTCTGTCTGCTGGGACCTGATGGGAATCCTGAGACCTGGACCCTGAAGGACCAAATTGAGAGCTGTGATGGAGATGCCATGCCTGAGTACCAAGAACCTTGTCCCGTATCTTCTACTCTCAGATCCAGGCTCTGAATAAACTGAGTTTTCCTATGTATGCCCGTGTGGACCACGACTTCCCAGTTATACGAAAGGTCAGCCAAAGCCTGAAATGGATGGCCATGCCCTGTACATGGCACCTGTGGAAGTGTGTGCCCTTGGAAATTTCTCCAGGAAAAGAAATGATGTCAAATAAAGACGTGGGGGGAGTTCCATGGTGGTCCAGTGGTTAGGACTTGGTGCTTTCACTGCTGTGGCTTGGGTTCGGTCGCTGGTCGGGGAACTAAGATCCTGCAAGCCGCACGCCACAGCCAAAAAAATATAAAAAAGACCTGGGACTGTAGTTTAATGAATGGGTAAATAATGAAGACACTAAAGCTTCTTGCTTGCTTGTGTTTCTGGAGTGCCCAGTAGAGTGTTTTTCACATAGCTGTTGTTCAGTAAGTGTTCTTTAATAAAAAAGGAAAAACATATTTGATTAAAAGAAATATTTGCTTAATGTAATTTAAGAACCCTCTGAGCAGTTTGGATTCATGTAAAAGCAGTTTACGCAGAGTACACCGATTTCGTTGAACAAATAATATCTTGGGAACAAGACAGTGTGTGCACCGTACTTAAGCCAAGATGAGATTAAAACATCCCTGCAGGTGTAACCTGGACCCTGAGATTGAAATGTGAGATCATCAAGGAGACCAATTTCTACCATGCTTTCATGTACCACTCTAAATATTTTGAATGTGAATACTCTTTTCCTCCTTGAACCATTTCTTCTAAATGAATTCCCAGAATTCAGTGGAGACACTGAATCAAAGGCGGAGTATGAACAACGTCCTGGTTCTTATACGGATGGCCAGAATGCCCTCTGCGGGGATGGCCCGGTGAAACGTATCAGTTTTCCCGCTCCATCCTTCCGTGAACGCCACGTAGGTAGCACCAGGCTGTACAGTAAACACGTGTATGTGGGCGGCACAGGAAAGAATTGAAGGGAGACAGTGATGCCCCCGTTTACAAAGACATGACATACCCTGACGTGTTGAATCAAGGAGAGGAGACGTGCAAAAATAGTTGCTCCGAAAAGTGGAAGGAAATTCTGACACATGTTACAGCGCGAATAAACCTTGAAGACATGAAGCTAAGTGAAATAAGCCAGTCACAAAAAGACAAACACTGTACGGTTCCACTTCTCTGAGGTACCTAGAGTAATCAAATTCATCCAGACAGAAAGTAGAAAGGTGTTACCAGCGACTGGAGGGGAGGGGTGGGGGCGGGGGAATGGTGAGCTGTTTAATGAGCGCAGAGTTTCAGTTTTGCAAGAGGAAACATTCTGGACATTGGTTACACAACATTGTGAATATACTTAACACTACTGAACTATACAATTAGAAAAGGTAAGGTGGTAAATTTTATGTTACGTGTTTTTTACCGTAATTGAAGGAAAATAAAATTCATTATAGCTCATAAAAGAGCCTGCCAACTGATGTCTCTTGCTGTCTGCACTGCCCTCTGCTGGTCAACGATGCCCACGACGCAGGGAGGAGCTCTCCCGGCTTTCAGAATAAAATCAACTGCTCGCCACTAGGGGGAGCCTTTTATTTTATTGCTACTCGGCTTTTAAAACTGGCAGAAGCATGCTCAGAGGGTAAAACCTCGATCGAAAGCCTGCGCCATAAACCAAGAGCGTTGAAAGCCACCGCCATCCTTCACGTTTTTTCCCCTTACGCTCGCCCCTGTGGTTGTATGCCCACATCCTCTCAAAAGTTATTCCAGCCTCTATCAGATAAACCATAACCCGGTAACTTGAAAGATTAAAAGCTACGATTCCAGGAGAAGGGGGATGGGGAATAAATTAGGAGTTTGGGATTAAAATATACACAGTACTATATATAAAACAGATAACCAACAAGGACATACTGTATAGCACAGGGAACTATATTTAATATCTGTAATGACCTATAATGGAAAAGAATCTAAAAAAGAATATATATATAAAATGGAATCACTTTGCTGTACACCTGAAACTAACACAAGATTGTAAACCAACTATATTTCAATACAAAAAAATTTTTAATAATGAAAGTAATAAGACTAAAAAAAAATGTAAACGCTCTCAGGGGAATTTGCTGGTGGTCCAGTGGTTAGGGCTCCGCACCTTCACTGCAGGGGAACTAAGATCCCGCATGCCATGCGGCAGGGCAAAAAAAAAAAACCCCCAAAAAACAAAAACCTCTCAGGATATCAGGATGTATCAGGATAGAGATTTTATCAGCGTAACGCACATTTGATCTACTGGCTTGCAGTGCACATCACAGATTGTTCTGACCCTTGGTGGAGTTTTCCCTAAATTGCTAGTCTCACCTAAAAAGGCCCATTGGCCGCAAAACAGGTTGAATTCATGGAATACTCTTCAGGAGGAGACCAGAAAAAAATCAAAGTTTCCACTCAGGAAGCTGAATGTGTTCCTTTCGACTCCAGCAGGGAACTAGGTGATTTCTGCTTCCCACTGTGGAAATGGGAAGGCAGTTGAGTGAGACAATGCAAAAAGCCCATAAAGGAGTGGTTTTTGAGATAAGGCTTGAAAGTTCATATTTGGTTGACTACTGCTGTGTAACTAGCCACCACAAAATTTACTGGATTCAAACAATAATTCTTTATCATTCACTCTTCTGTGCTTTGACTGGGTTCAGCCGGGCACTTTTTCCTTCCATGGGAGGTTGGCTGGGAGCTCCTACATAGCCTCCATGGAGACGGCACGAAGGCTGAGCTAAACCAGGACACTGGCAGAGCAGGCCGTGCATCTCTCCAAATAGTCACATGGTCTCTCCCTCTCTGTATGGCCTCTCCAGGAGAATAGCTGGATGGTTCAGGGCTCTCAGGAGTGCAGGTTTCCGGGTCTTACATTTAGGCCCTAGTGAGGACACAGCTTACTGTCTGCCACATTGAATTAGTTAAAATGAGTCACAGGGCCAGCCCAGATTCACTGTGGGATAGGACCTCACAGGGGCATGAATCCTGGGAGGGGTGGTTAATTGGGGACCATCACTGGAGACTGGTTACAATAACGGTGAGAAAAAGATGCTGAGATATAGAAGGATGAGCAGAGAGAAGAGCCTGGATAAAAGCACAAAGTATCTAAAGACACAAAAGAATGGGCTAAAGTGTATGGTTTGTAAAAAAGAGTCAGTGGACAATTGGTTTGTAAGTGAGGCAACAGTCGGACTACTGGGGACCTTGTACGTTAGGCTCAGCAATTTGGACTTCATTTTGTCCAGTAGTTCGCAAATCCAACTCTGCCATAGAATCTCCTGGGGTCCAGGGAATGCCAGCTCCCCAAATACCATCAAAAAATAACCAGCTGATGAGACAGGGAGGACTCCATCTCAGCAGAGGTTTGGCAGTGTCTCAGAGAGGGAAAGGCAAGGCTAGAATTAGTGAGAACTGGAAGTTTGGTTTAAGGCAGGTCCCTCAATGGAGAGGAAGGGTTGTCTTGACTAGGACTGGGTAGAGGTCACAACACAACAGTCTAAGGCAGGCAGCAAAAGCAAGACAAGGCAAAGGAGTTGTGCGTTCCTTGAGGCGTTGATGGATATTCTGAAAAGAATAATTAAGCAACTTGTCTAGGCAAGAATCGCCTGGTATAGTAAAATTATGCTAATGAACAGATTGGAATACTAGGTTAACATGAAGAGTAAGCTCTGTGGAGTACAGGTAGTTTGTGTCTCAGAACCTTGTCAAAATACAGATTCTCAGAACTCATCTTCAAAAGTTCCTGTTCAGTGGAACCCAAGAACCTTTATGTTTCACAGGCTTCATTGGGAATCAATGCTATAAGCTGACGGGTAGCAGGGCGGACTGTCCCCAAATATGCTGCTTATTTCAAGCTAAAGGCATTTGGAAAACAGCAAATGCAGGAAGAGGCTTTCTCTGAACTTTCCTTATCTGTCTAAAGAGAAATCTTCCAAAAGGAACTCAATTGTCATAAACCCCCCTCCCCAGGAGCTCAGCATCCAGGGAAGATGTACTACTCAGCACAGGAGAGGAGACTACAGGTCAACACCAGAACCAGATGAACTTTATCACAATCACACCTCCCATCTGTCTTCTAAGGACCCATTCATCTTTCCTAAAAATCACTTGTTCTCCCTCAAGAGGCCTTTGTGGCCACCTCTTCTTTTCCTATTAAAAGGATATTTAAGCCTAAATTCTAAAGCCAACCTCTCTGAGCTATTCATTTCCCCCTGGGTGTCTCCCATGTATACATGAGGTAGACATATTATAAACCTGGTTTTCTCTGGTTAATCTGTCTTTTATTACAGGGGGTCTCAGTCAAGAACTCAGAGAGGTGGAGGGACATTATTTTTCCTGCTCTACAAAGCCGTGAAGCACTGTAGGTTAAGATACAACGACGGCATAAACAGGTTAATTCAGTGACGCTGGTCAGGGTTTTCTAGAGTCTGTATCCACTGCCAGCTTTCCTCATCTCTTCGAAGATTCTGGATCTTCTCCAAGCTAAGCTGCAGAGAATACGTGTATCCATCACCAGGTGAGGCAGACCCAGGAAAAACCCACGAGGAAAAGTATCACAGGAAAGGCAGGGGTTGTGCAGGAAGCAAGGATTCCCAGGTGTCTTTGGAAGGAGGGGAGGAGTGGGGACTGGAAGTTTCTTTATCCTTCAAGTCCCTTGGTCAGATGACTCTTGGGCATCGATGGCAGAGTGAGGGTGGGTTTCCACACAGAGGCGACAGGAGTCACTTAGAAGTTTAACCCAGAGTCCCCAACAGCTTGAATTCAGGATGATTGAGTCCTTAAGACTGGAACTTAGGACCCCTGGGCTGCCCTGACATTGAACACACCAGACTAAAAGTCCCCCAGACTTTTCAGCCTCTCTCGCCCTTAATCGGCATAATCTTGGTTAAATCACCGCGTTCCTCTCCTCCCCCTCACATTCACAGATGTTTACAGAAAAGAAGTTCAAGGAGATTAAGTCACTCATCGAAGATCCCAGAGCCACTAAGTGCCACGCTCTATCCCAAATCCAGTTCTGCCAATCTCCAGCTAACTTCCCCCTCTGCTTCTTTATCATTATTGCCTCTTTCCCTTTGACAGGCAGCATGATTTTTTTCAAGCAGCATGATTACTTGGTCCTTGTCCTTATTTGAAAAATATATACGCAGATAATGCTGCAGTTAATAATGTTGTGATTCTGTTGAAAGGAGTTTCTTCCTCTGTGTTGTTATTTAGGACCACTTTGCATCCTCCTTCATCCATTCATTCATTCATGTATTCCCTCCTCAGATAAGCGTCTAGAAACAAGTAGGGTGTGGAATGAGACTGAAATCAAACAGGACTCTGGAGCTCTCCTGGGTACAAAAGCCCCTCAATGTCCCCTGTTTCTTGTTTGTAGGAAAAAAAATAAAAACAAGTTTTGAGTCTTCTAGGCCTTCCCCAAGTTCCAAAGAGCAGGCTCAGCAGTTAATAGGCTAATATAGTCACAAGACTCCTAGTTCCTCCTGAAAGGCTATAGATAACAATCTGATACACACCTCTCAGTTCTTCTACAGAAACTAAGATCCACCCACCCAGGTGGATGATAGTGACCACCTGCTGACCACAAGCATGTAGACCCCAGACTAGCTGGAACCAGAAGGTTGAGACTCCGGAGACATCGCCCTGTTACTTCACCACCAACCAATCAGAAGAAAGTCACACAACCTGAAGCCCTCATTCCAAATTCTGCCTTTAATTCTTCCCCCAAGACTACTGGGGAGTTCAGGTCTTTTGAGCAGCTCGCTGCCCATTCTCCTTGTTTGGCGTCCTGCAATAAACCTTCCTGCGCTCCAAATTCCTCACTGGTGTCGGGCACACAAACTTGGTTTCGACCATAAGACCCCTACATGCAGGGGACAATATTTAGCCAGTAACCCCAGGAAGGCCACTTGCAGCTAGTGTCCGTTCCGCCTGGCTTCACCGGCAACTTGCAGGGTGTTAAATATTTGGACTGTTTTCTCTGCCTATCTGCCAGGGTAATTGCATGTGTGTCCCCTAGGACTCTCAACTGGAATTGGCACTGCCTCGGGCTGTGAAGCAGGGTGGGGCCTGGACCGAGCCTGGTTGTCAGGACACAGGGACTCAGAGCTGGCCCTGCTACAGTCCTGGCGCACCACACGTTCCCTGGGAATCCATTTCTCCACAGTAAAATCAACATACGGCCTGGTACCACTTTCGCAGAAGAAAACAGTATGTGTCCATGAGCCTGGGTTCACACAAGGAGACATGTCTGGAAGGATATATGCCCACCTGATCACAGTGGTTATTTGTGGGGAATAGAACTGGGTGAAGGAGGACCTTTTCACTTTATCTAATCTCTTGACTCTTCATTTTCCATAACAATCATTTGTTGTGATTTTTAAAAGTGAATAGCTAGAAAAGTCCTAGTTGTTCCTGTTTTGCAGGAAGTCACACTTTTTATCCCTGGTCCCACGGGGGCCTTGACGTCTGACTCAAGGCTGTCCTGCCTGTGTGTTCCTTACGCTGCCTCTGAACAACCGGGGGATGTGAGGGCTGAGCACCGTTTGACCCTCTTAGTCCCCGTGTCTCGGCCAAGGCTGCCCAGGGCTGGTAACAAAACATCATCACGATTTTCCTCGCCCTCCTCTTGCTGGCATCTGATCCACGTCAGCAAAGGCTTAGCCACCATTCAACCAAAGCATGCTTATCTTCTCTTGTATCCACTGCCATAAAACACCCACAAACCTGCCCAAGGTCCTGGGAAAGAGCTATCACCCAACGTGATACATTTCCAGTTGCTTTGAATTTATGACTTGAGGTGTTTGTTCCTAAGTCACAAGCGCGGAATGTGGGAAAGCAGTGTGATTACTTGTCCCTGTCATAGGAAGATACACTGGGGGGGGGGAGCTTTACTGCTTTCCCAGAGAACGGGAATTTGCTTCGCTAGCAAATTCTCCATCCTAAACTACCTTAGGATAAATAAATGACACTTTTTGATCAAAGAATTGCAAACATAGAGATCAGAGGGAACCACACGGTGGTAGAAAGAGCACTAGACTTTGGATTCAGACCAACTTGGGTGCGAATTCAGACCTTAAACAAGTCACTTAACCCATTTCACTGAATGAACACCCTATTTTGTGCCAGGCAACTTGCTGGGCATCTTACATCCAATAGCTCAAGCCTGAAGAGCTTTGTATTGCTTTCATCATGTAACAGAGGAGGGAAGTGGGACTCAGAGAAGAAAGCCACGCTAGTGGGAGGGCTCAGCTGCTGCGATGACGGAGCCCAGACTCCAGTTCAGATCTTGAGATGTCAAGGCCAGTACCTATTCTTCCAGAAATTACTGTCTCTCCCATACACGATGGGGAGAAAAGACCTCTGCCCCAACCACACCACTGCAAACAGGTGTAACCAGGAGTGATACCACAGGGTTCAGTGATCCCACATGCCCTTTCCAGGAGCCTTCTTTTTTTTTTTTTTTTTTTTTTTTTGCGGTAAGCGGTCCTCTCACTGTTGTGGCCTCTCCCATTGCGGAGCACAGGCTCCGGACGCGCAGGCTCAGCGGCCATGGCTCACGGGCCCAGCCACTCCGCGGCATGTGGGATCTTCCCGGACCGGGGCACGAACCCGTGTCCCCTGCATCGGCAGGCGGACTCTCAACCAGTGCGCCACCAGGGAAACCCCCAGGGGCCTTCTTGAACCCCAAAAGCCCTAGGAGAGACAAAAATCAAGAAGACCCTGACACTGAATAGGAAGAAGAAGCCTTGAGCCCAGATCAGTGGATGGAAACTGTGCTTTGGCATCAGATGAACCTGGATTCGAATGCTCCCTCCCCTGGGTACCTAACTGTGACACTGGGTACTTTCCCTGACTTCTCTGGGCCTGTTTCCTAATGTGTAAAAAGAGACTGGTGAGATCTTAGAATGGGATTATAAAGCACTAGCTCAGGGTGTCATTTAGAGCAGCTGCTGATCGCAGGGGCCCTAGAGAGCTCCAAGCAGATGGAAGAGGAGAAAAATTCTTGGGCCCTGGACTGTTTGTGAAGTGTGCTAAGCCCCCTTGAGAAGCTCTGTCCTGCCCATATGTCAGGGCTGTGGAACACTGGCACAGCCATACTTGATTTTTTTTTTTTTTAGAGCTGCCCTGAACCTGCTCTAGTCCAGAAGAAAGGGGCTCTTTTCTGTAATATCTGCTGAAGGCCCACAAGGAAATCAGCCTGGAGTGAATGTGACCTCCTAGACACAGTGCCCACAGGTCAACTGGGGAAAGGCCCCGTTTTCCTGGGCTACTTCCTCACCGAGGCTGAACTTGACACTTGAAATAATAGGACCCTAACTGCGTCCAGGGGCCAAGAGAGAGGTGGAGACTGAAATACCAGGTATTCAACAGATGAGGCTGGATTTTCTTCGCAGAGATGAATTCAATAGGGCCTTCGGGCAATTCACCACTCTGATTTACTCTTCCCGGACCCAAAGCCTGGAGTTAGTTTCACTCCCCTTGGTGCTTCTGATAGGAGACCTGCCTGCCATTCTTTCCTCTGAAGACTTCAGGAGAGGAACCTGGGAGGGGCTTGAGGTGGGCTGAGTCACTGCCTTGAGGCTCACTTAGCATCAGCTCCCAGGCTGAGAATTCCCCCTCTGCGACCCCAATCCTGGAGGAGCTAAGGCGCAGCAGGCTGCCCAGGCGAAGCTCTCCTCCAGCCATGGCCCTGTGCCTTACCTTGCGCCCTTGCTGGTCCTCCTCTTGGCCAGGTGCGGTGTGATGGGGGAACAGAGGGCGCCGGGCTTCCAAGGCTGCAGGCAGACCCTGAATGTGTCCGTGCTGGGGGCGCTGCCAGGAGGCGGCTGGGACCACCTGCGCAACGTCGAGCTGGGGCAGGTGCTCAGGAGAGACTATTCGCAGTGCCTCACCACCGAGGACGGCGACAGGTGGTCCCGCGGCGGGAGAGTATAGTGGAGACCCGCACGGAGCTCATCGACCACCGGGTCAACGACACGGACACCTGGGCCGCCTCCATCAACGCTGAGCTCTCCTTCCTCCCCGACCTCAATGGTAAGCTCTCCGTGGACTGCCGGAACGTCAGGAAGTACAGCCTGGAGTACCAGACGGTCACGACCAGGGTGCAGATCCGCCATGTTATCTACTCTGTGAAGGCCCCGGAGTACCCCGACTTCCAGCCCGACTTCCTGCGACATCTGCTGACCCTCAGCGACCACCTGGAGAACACCCAGACCCGGGAGGCCAAATACCTGGCGGAGACGCTTGTGCTTAGGTACGGCACGCACGTTCTCACCGACGTGGAGGCCGGGGCTGCCTTGGTGCAGCAGTACCACGTGAGGCGGGAGCTGGTGGACAGCGAAGCCTGAGACAAGATCAACATCACGTTCGCCGCCTCGGCCTTGTTCTTCCACGCGGTCAACGCTGGGGATGGGGTTTCCTGCAGGTGCAGAGCCGGCTTCTCCAGAACCTCGGGCGGAACCCGGTGGCCTCCAAGATGCACAGCCACGGTGGCGTGCCCTTCTACCCGGGCATCACCCTGCAGAAGTGGCAGGAGGGCATCGGCAACCGGCTGGCGGCCATCGGTAGGTCGGGCCCGCCCCTGCCGGTGCTGCTCCAGCTGGAGGCGCTGCCCGAGCTCCCAGAGGCCCGCGTGGCAACCGCGCGTGCGCCGGGTGGCGGCCGCGCGTGCGCCGGGTGGCGGCCGCGCGTGCGCTGGGCCATCCACCGCTACTACGCGGTCAACACGCGTCCCGGATGCTTGAAGCTTGGGGCTCCCGTCTTCGACCCCCAGGCCAATGTGGACGATGGTTCTTGCGGAGGCCGCTGCCGCGCCAACTTCAGCTTCGGCGGTGTCTTCCAGGAATGCGAGGCCGTGTCCGGGCGGCGTGCCGATCACCTCTGCCGGGCCTATCACATCCCGAACCCGCTCACCGGCAAAGCCTCTTGCCCGGCCAACTACACGGCCAGCGCCCGGAGCGGCGGGCTGAAGACGTGGAGCGAGGCCGGTCCTGAGTGCCGGCAGCACTGCCGAAGGTGCCGGCTCTTCTTCCGATGCTGCTCGACGGTGTGCGCCATCCATGAGCATCGGAATGCCCTGCGCCTGGCTGCCTCCTGGTGCGCGCCCTCGGGGGCCTCCCTGCCCACCACTGCGGGCCTCCTCTTTGGAGGCCTGTATAGCCCAGGCAACCCAAACCCGCTCACTGGGTCCCAGGCTTGCCCCTCCCACTTCTACCCACTGACACTCTTTGGCGACCACAAGGTCTGTGTCAGTAGCGTCTCAGAGCTGGGTACAGCCCAGGCAGTCCCCTTTGGGGGTTTCTTCAGCTGCCAGGCGGGCAACCCCTTGGCTGGCCTTGTGAAGGGCCAGAGCCCTGGGCTCATGAAAGAGGTGTTCTACCAGGACAGCCCCACGGATTTCCCCATGAAATGCCCAGCAGGGTACAGCCAACACCAGGCTTACCTCAGCCATGGCTGCCAAATCCTCTGCTGCCTCAGGGCTGGGGTCCTCTTGGACAAGCAGCAGGCAGCTGTTAGGATGCCCCCAGTTATTCCCCGTCCCCCCTTGCTCGACAGAAGCATCACCCCCAGGCTCTCTGTCCTGGTTGACTCCAGTGGTCAGCAGGGCTGGGTGAGGCTGCAAGGCTCTGACCGCTGGCAGCAGGCCAATATTAATGACCCATGCCTGTCTGCCAAGCTCTTGAGCCAGGCTGGCTGGGGACCCAGCGTGGGGGCCATTGTTGGCTCCTGGGTGGGTGCCACGGTGGCCCTGGTGGCTCTTGCTCTGGGGGTAAGCTGTGGCTTCAGGTTCTATAAGAAAGGGGGTCACAGGAGGCTGCAGGAAGGCATCCTGATGGAGGAACAGAGGGCCTATGGGGCCACAGAAACCACTGAGAGCCCAGCTTGGTCTGAATGCGTACAGAATGACAAGAATTCTGTCTCGACTTTAACAAAACAGGACTGCTGCATCATTGCTAGTCAGAGCTCTAGCCCCTTCTGTTTCTTCTACTGCCTAGGTAGAAAGATGTAAGATACCTAATCATAGAACTGGCCCCACTTCCTGAAGGTACCAGGACTAAACTGTACTTCCTCAAGCCCGCCTCCAAATCACCTAGCCCAAGCTCAAGTCCTGTAGCAACCTCTCCCTAACGCCCTCTTGCTGAGAGGCGCCCCATTCTCCTTGGTGTGCTCCCATGTTGGGCGCCTCCCTTGTTGCAAGGAGCCAATAAACCCAACTTTGTTCAAATACAGCTCTATTCCTGGTGTTCTCTGCTGGAGGGGTGGGCGAACAGGGGAGACAGTATCAGCATTGACCCCAGGACATATTATGTAGCTTTGAAGTTAGAATTTTTTTTTTTTGTAACTGTTATAAAATTCATTCTGTCCATTTGTTTTCCCAGAATCATTGCCTTGAACCCAAAAAGTTTCCTCTTGGGCTTGGTTTAACTCAGAGGGTCTTTTTGTTTTCCAAATAGGACTGACCTACTTGTGGATGATGAAATGAATTAAGTTGTAATCAGCAAAATTTTTTTAATGACAGCAAAAAGTACATTGCATGAAACAGCTATAATAATTATTTTGTGAAATAGGTTAATCACATAAAATTGCCCATATCCAATATTTTTTTTTTTTTTTGGCCACGCCACGCAGCTTGCGGGATCTTAGTTCCCCAACCAGGGATTGAACCCTTAGCAGTGAAAGCGCGGAGTTGTAACCACTAACCACTGGACTGCCAGGGAATTCCCTCCAATCATTTTTGATTCACCAAAAAATGTCAGTTTTGTATGGTTTATATGGGATCACAATGTAAGATGTGATACAAACTATCAAGATATGATCACAGTCAAAACACTGGAAAGTCAAGGGAAAACTCTTCCACTCTTCCATTTCATTCTATGTTCCATGAAACTTAGCTTTGGAAAACTAGAGTCGTCACCCCCAATGGAAGAGTTTTCCCTTTGGAGATCCTGTTTCTCTCAAGTACACCAGAGTACATTTTCATTCTTTAACCCAAGACTGCAGTCTCTTGGGATCAGTGTTCAGTTTTGCAACGTTCCTAGAACACAAGCCTCATCGCAATTTAAGCCCAGAGTGTGGGTCCGTAGTTGTCACAAGGACAAACAGGGTGTCACATTAAACCCTAACCTTGGAACCACAGGGCATGCAGGACCTAACCCAAATGGGCCCCTCATGTGTGAATTTTAGAGCCAATTCCAAAGGTAGGTGGAGAGACCCTAGGGAGCCGGCAAGCGTGGCCTCACAGGGTTGACAAGACCCCATTTCCATGACCTGAGTGACCTAAGTGAGTCATTGTTCTTCTTGGTGTTTCATCTACTCTGGCTACAAATTGGAATATATCAGGATCTCGATGAGATAGTGCAAACTCTGAGTCCTGAGAGGAAGAGGCAGTTGAAATCCAAATAACTCTAGATGTTTGAGATCATTTCTCCTACTGGTCTGATACGGGCACATTGGAGCCGACTGTGAGCTAAGAACTGACCGACTAGTGGCTCTCCTGAGCCTTCTCCAGACTCGTGGTCACTACCATTTGTAGAGACTTTTTCTGTTTTCCACAGAACTTAAGGTAGGTAAGTAGTTCTTATGCTATGGATGAGGAAATTGAGGCTCACAGAGGTTGACTTGCCCACAGTCATGTGACAAATAATAAGAATAATAATGGCTAGTGCCTACTACAGACTTAGAATTCATTCTGTGCAAAGATTACTTCATTTATTTCTTTGCTGAGCACAGTAGTAAAGCTATGGGCTTGGTCTGGGTCAAATATGGGCCTCTGGAAATCCCTTGTGCCTCAGTTTGGTCCTCTATAAAATGGGGTTAGCATGTTAAATTCCTAGGTTACTTGAGAAGATTAAATGAGCTAATGGATGCAAAGCACCTTGGAACAGCCTGGCCTTTCTAAGTTTGAAATTGATGTGACACTAACACTTTGGGGTCTTATTTGCCACTGCTTTAAGAGTGGGATACCAGAATCAAATCTGAAAAACTGGCCTCAACTCCCAGCACAGCTGCTAACTACCTCTGTGATTACGAGAAAATTGTCTCACCCCTCTGAGAACTAATCTCATCTATAAAGTGGGGATAATCATAAGACTGATGTCATACATAGTTGCAAGGATTAAATGAGACAATGCAAAGAAATACCTTGGCACAGTGCCTCACAGCTGGCATGTCACAATGTGCGGGACTGGGTACACAAAGTTGTATGATTGGGGCTCACAGTTGAGTGGGTAAGACACCCACAAAACATAAATTACCCATCGTAAAAATGTCATAGAGCTTCAAAGAAAGCATTATGGGAAAATGCATGAGGGTCGCAAATTCTAACTGGGAGGGCGCTAATAATGTTTCTAGCATGGGACGGGACTCTTGTCTCAGCCAGGCCCCTTTTCAGATTTGCTCAGTTCTGCTGGCCCAGGAGAATCCTTTCAACAGAAACCAAATGCCCATTTCTGATGGTCTCAGTTCATTTCCTGGAATAGCCCTCCAGGCTCTAAAAACTGAGCTCTCCGACTGATACGAGCAAGATGGGGATCAGGGCATAATAAAAGATTTTGATGTGGAATAAAGAAGAAAAGGGGCAAAATGAACCATCCTATGAGTAGGGTGGCTATGTAAGCGATCATCGAAATCTGGACCCTGTTGAGACCAAAAGGAGGCACTATAAATAATTATATAGGACATGTCAATCAAAAGATACGTCGCTCCAAGGTGACTGTTTGCCATTGGGCCCAGGTCCACTTTATCACCCTGATCTCCAGCTAGTCTCTCCCCATGGTACACATTCCCTGTGCTGATTCCCACATCATGTCAATTCCTGGCTGATGAAATATATATATATATATATATATGTATAATTTTTTTTTTTTTGCGGTACACGGGCCTCTCACTGTTGTGGCCTCTCCCGTTGCGTAGCACAGGCTCCGGACGCGCAGGCCCAGCGGCCATGGCTCACGGGCCCAGCCGCTCCACGGCATGTGGGATCTTCCCGGACCGGGGCACGAACCCGTGTCTCCTGCATCGGCTGCCAGACCCTCAACCACTGCGCCACCAGGGAAGCCCCTGGCTGATGAAATCTTGCTCATCAATCAAGACTGGGTTCAAAGGTCACCTCCCTGAGAATACACAAGAATACATTTCTGTTCGCCCCCTCTCCCCCTACCCTCACATACTCCTTCAATTTCCCAGGAAGAATTTGTCTCTTACTCCTCCTAACCTCTTTAGTAGCATGTAACTACGAGCCTGTCACTTTGCACGAGTTCTCCTTCCAACCCGCTAATGAGCTCTTTGAGTGGGAGAAAAGGAAGGTGTTGTGTTCATTGCAGTTATTTCCAGAGCTCAGCATCAGGCAGAACACCTGGTAGCTGCTCTACAAGTTTGCTGAATGAAAGAAAACCAGAAGAGGTCTTGGGAGGCCCCAAGTGATTAGACCCAGCTATCAAATCCTTTTAGTTTATCTGCCCTTCTGGGATTCTTAACTGTATTATTTCATGATTGAACAAGTTTTTTTTGTTGTTTTTCGTCTTGAGTTCCTTGGGGTTTTGGTTTTTTTGGTTGCACCGCACAGCTTATGGGATTTTAGTTGCCCTGGGATCGAACCCGAGCCCTCGGCAATGAGATCGCAGAGTTCTAACCACTGGACCGCCAGGGAATTCTCATGAATGAACCAGTTTTAAGCCTCATTTTGCCCAGTCTAAGTGCTTGAATAAATACAAAGATAAATAAAACTCAGTTTTCACTGTCTCAAAATATTCTAGGCAAGTAGACAAAAAGTAAAAATAAAAAGGATGGGAGAGGGAGAGGTGGTGGCATGGGGTAACCACCACATCTCCAAGTTCCTTTTAGAGCTCTGAGTAATAGGGTGGACAGCCTGCTGAAATTCCATCCCAGCTGATGATAAAATGGGAGCTGATGGACAACTTGCTGTCACGGAGCTGCTCCTTGGATATCACACAATGTCCCCTCCTGGAACAGGCTTCTCTTGAGCAACTGGGTTGTTGCGATCTTACAGACACTGTAAGTCATATAAAACAAAGAGACCTTTCTCCTTATTTTGACTTCCAGAGAGCCTAGAGCCAAATTTTGGCCCTTTCTTCAACATTCTTGTTGCTAAACTCAACCTTAGTCCCAATTTTTCTGTACTTATATTCCCTCTTGATTAACTCATTTTTCAAAATTTTGTAAGATAGGCATTTACATAAAACACCGTGTATTATTTTTAAAAACTAAAGAAATGGATAACAGAACTGAGCAGTTGTGGAGGAAGATTCACGAGGGTGAACCTGGGAAACCTCTGAGCCCCAGCTTCCAAGCCCTCTCCTTATCCCAGTCGCAGTTTCACTACCTATAGCTTTAGCCTTGGTCCAAATCATCCTGTGGTGTTTGTTCTCTGTACTTCATAGAGAGGGACTGTTGTAAAGCAGATAGTCTCTGGTTATCTCAAGGAGTTCCTGAAAATTTGACAATGAAAGCGAATTTTAAATTTAATTTTAAAACTATGGTGTTGTTTTTAAAACAGGTTGGAAGGGGACTTCCTAGGGGTCCAGTGGTTAAGACTCTGTGCTTCCACTGCAGGGGTCACGGGTTTGATCCCTGGTCAGGGAACTAAGATCCTGCATGCCATGAGGCAGCCAATAAATAAATAAATAAATAAATAAAATAAAACAGGTTGGAGGTGCAAATAAAAGTGGCTGTGTGTCTGTTGTAAAAAGAATGTTGCAGCATTGAAAGGCTGGGAATCACTAAGTTATAGGCAAAAAAATCAGCAAGGTTGGGGGCTCAAAAATCAGACTGGGGTTCAAGGAACCTCTGCTGAGCTTCATGGTTTGGAGAGTCCAGGATGGGGAGAGCTCAGGAGGTACGGAAGAAAGAAGGGTTTTCTGTTCTTTCATTTAAATCATTCATTTATTCATTCTTAAGGGGCTCCTAAGAAGGATGACCCTTTACTAAGTGGGGAAGATAAAAAACACTGGAGGAAAAAATATAGGGGAAAAATCTCTGTGACTTGAGTTAGGCAAAGATTTTTAGATATGATACCAAAAGCACCATTCATAAAAGAACAAATTAATAAATTGGACTTTGAAGGAAACCAGAAAGTCATCCCAAAATATGCTCTTTGACATAAAAATGATTTTGAACTAAAGGCAATTAAGAAGCAGAAAATGCAGAAAAATCTCCCCCTTTTCTGCCTAAAAGCGGAATATAAATTCTATTTTTACTAAGACAGACTCTTATCAGCCCAGAGAAGGCACCAGGGGAACCTGCAAACAAACTTTACTCCATTAATTTTCCTCCCATATATTTATCTTCCCATAGTTCCCCCCCGCCCCCAGAAGCCTAAGCTTTCCTGTGTCGCGTCATTTCTCTACAAATTTATTATTCTTGTTGACGATGCTACATAAATTGGAATTCTAAGCCGCCATTTTGAGTTACTTCTGGTTCAGTTTTCTCCTGAGTGATGTACACTGTATGCTTTTTTAAAAAAAATATTTATTTATTTAATTTATTTGGTTGTGCTGGGTCTTAGTTGCAGCAGGCGGGCTCCTTAGTTGTGGCATGCAAACTCTTAGTGGTGGCATGCGAAATCTTAGTTGCAGCATGCATGTGGGATCTAGTTCCCTGGTCGAACCCAGGCCCCCTGCACTGGGAGCAGGGAGTCTTAACCACTGTGCCAGCAGGGAAGTCCCCACTGCATACTTTAATAAACTGTTGTTTTTCCCTTTTTGTGAAGGGTCTCAGCTGAAAATCTAAGGTGGGTAGCGGTAAAGTTTTGCCTCCCTTGCAACTTCCTCAAAGTTAAAAACTGGGCTGAGAGGAGAAGGACCCAAAGCTCTGAACCATAAAATTCATACAGATCTGGGGTCAGCAAACATGGCCAAAGCCTGGGACCTGTTTTTGTAAATAAAGTTTTATTGGAACACAGCCACACTCATTTGTTTACGTGTTGTCTATAACTGTTTCCATGCTGCAGTGGCAGAGTTGAATAGTTGCAACAGAGACCTCATAACACAAAAGTATAAAATACTATCTGGTCCTTAAGAAACAGTTTGTTAACCCTTCATATAAAGCACGGACTGTCCAATGGATGCCAAGATGTACTGATCCCTTCAACACTACGGTAACTAATTGGGGACTGAGGTTGCCAGATTTACAGTCCTTATCATGGTCCACTTTCCTCCATCCTAGAGCACCCTTCTCCTAGAACCCAGATCCTCTCCAAGTTAGCAACATTATCATTTCTGTCAAAAAGGTTGGGAAACATCAATGTAAACAGTGATCATTCTACTACACACCACCTTCCATTCCCTTCATCACTATATCTACCTGCCTCCCTCCTCTCATTCAGGTAACCTTTGATGAGCATTTACATGATGCCAGGGAAAACACAGCCCCTGGCTTCAAGGAGCCCACACTCCAGCAGAAGAGAGACATAGACATAAATAACCAATATGCAGGGTACTAAGTCGTATAATAGCTATGTAAAGAAAAAATGTATATTTTTTGTATATTCAAATACCTCAATTTGAATCCCAGCTCTGCCAATTCCCAGCTCTGCAACTTTGGGTGAGTCACTTAACCTTTCTGAACTTGAGTTCTCTTATCTGTAAAGTAGAAATGATTATAACCTTGAGTGTGATGGGCTGTTGTGAGGATTAAGTGAGCTGCTTTGTGCAGAGCACCTAGTTCAGTGTCAGAGCTCCATATTATTATTAGCAGCAGCAGTGGTCGTCATAGTAATCAGTAGTAGAAGCAACGGTGATAGTAGATGGCGTACCAGGTGCAAGTCACAGCAAAGACGAGAGGGCAGTGATACAGGTGTATAGATCAGGGATGTTTTCACAAAGCAAGTGATATGTGATCTGGATCCTGAAGCAAGAACAGGAGTTAGTCATGTGGAAAGGGAGGTAGGGGCACAGATAGAATAAAATGAATAAAATGAAACACTTTAGAGATGCAAATTTTCCCAAGACAGGAGATGTAGAATGGGGTGATTTCCTGATGTGCCTTAAGTCTAGTAAAGCTGTAGTGACCATCAGAATCAGATCTGCACTTGGATTTGGACAAGAGAACACTTTCAGTTCCCATTACGACTAAGGCAGAAGAACTGACCTGACCTTTGGTGATTTTTATTTTTCCTTTCCTTCCTTCTTGTCAAGGTTTCTTTTATGCTGACTTTAAGAGGGTCATTGATCTAAAACCTTGAATGGTTCCTCACTGCCTATAGAATGAATCAAGATTCTTTAGCATGGGGTTCAAGACCGTTATTGTTGAGTCCCAACATTCCCAACCAGCTTCAA
The DNA here is from genome assembly GCF_963455315.2 of Globicephala melas. Lineage (NCBI taxonomy): Eukaryota > Metazoa > Chordata > Mammalia > Artiodactyla > Delphinidae > Globicephala > Globicephala melas. The sequence goes on from NC_083321.1 coordinate 11,196,265, forward strand.
TCTCAGTCACTCACCTCCCAACCCCTTCCTCCATGCTACCTGTGCTCCACATTCAACTCAACATATGTGAAAACCAGGCTTGCAACCTCCTGTTACCCCCAGTATCTGTTCCGCCTTCTGTGTGTCCTGCCTAATTTATTCACTCTCCTTCTAGTTGGGAGGGGGTGTTTTTGGGTTCCTCCCTCTTTCTAGGACTCACTATCCTTCTCCCCATCTTCCCATTCCAAACCTCTGTCATGATCTTCAGAGATTTTCTCTTTCGTCCACTCCCACTGTCAGTTTTAATTCAGGTTTTCCATCATCTAGATAATATTTTGCTTCTAGTCTCGCCCCCATAAACCTATCTGTGCATAGTGGCTTGAGCGCTCATTTTAAAGATGTCAACCCTAACATGTCACTTTACAGCTTAAAAATTGTCAATGGTTTCCCTTTGCAGTGTTGATCCCTTTAGCCAAAGACCTCCAGGACAATACCTATAGTCAAACAAAGTTGAGTTTATTGGCTGGTTGCAATGGGTACCTCAAAGAAGAAGGGCTAGGAGGGATTTGAAGCTATAAGCTTTGGAGTTGGGTTAGTTAGTTTTGGGAAGGATTCAATGAGGCATAGTTTTGTTCTGGAGTTGGGTGCTGTCAGAAAGCAGGGCCGGTTCTATGACTGGTGTCTTTGTCATTTTTATCTAGGAGGAGCTGTTCTTTGTTATCTACGTTGAAATACTCTTCACACATTGACTTCTGTCAGAGTTGGCTGTAAACCTGTTGCCTGTGTTCAGCAGTTAGAAGAAAATCCAGTTCCCTTTCCTCACAGAATCTTATTAGTAGTGAGGGAGAAAAAAGGTAGCCTCTGATGTCCAGAATTGAAATGACGATCACAGCTGGTCTGCCATAGTGTTAGAAGTCAGCCTGGGGCTCACAGCCAGTGATCCTAAACACGTTAAACAACCCCATAGAATAGCGACCTCACACAGCTCCCTGAGACCATGATAAATGCAGCAAAACAAGGTCACTTTATAGTTTTATCTAATCACACACAAAAGCAAGGTCACTGGGCCACCGACAAAATACCCAGTCATGGACTAGAGCAAATTCCTTAGGCCCTCCCCCAAATCACCAGCCAAAGACTAAATCCTATATAAGTTCTTTCTAGAACTCTCTTGCTGAGAGAGAGTCTCCCACAGTGTGCGTGCTTCCTCACTGCAACAGGTGATAAACCCACCTGTTTAATTACAGGTGTGTTTCTCCTGGTCTTTGGCTGAGGGCCTTGGCACAGGCATGGTTCCCCTGCTCACCTGGTTTCAGCCATGTTAGCCGTCTTTCAGGCTAATGTGGCTTTGAGGACAGAAAGCTCATTCCTGCCTCAGGGTTTGCACTTAACCGTTCTCTGGGACTTCCCTGGTGGCGCACTGGTTATGAATCCGCCTGCCACTGCAGGGGACACAGGTTCAAGCCCCAGTCCAGGAAGATCTCGCACACTGCGGAGCAACTAAGCCCGTGCGCCACAACTACTGACCTGCGTTCCAGAGACTGTGAGCCACAACTACTGAGCCCGTGCGCCACGACTACTGAAGCCCGTGCGCCTAGAGCCTGTGCTCCGCAACAAGAGAAGCCACTGCAATGAGAAGCCTGTGCACTGCAACAAAGAGTAGCCCCCGCTCACTGCAACTAGAGGAAGCCCACGCGCAGCAATGAAGACCCAGCCCAGCCAAAAATAAATAAATTAAAAACAAAAAACAGTCCCCTGTGATTGAAATACCTTCAGGTCTACTGGTGGCTGCCTCCTTGTCATCATTCAGATCTCAGCAGGAAATAACCACTTGAGAAAGGCCTTCATGGCTCCTACTCCCAGTAATTCTGTATCACTTTTTCGAGTTCCTATATCATTTTTAACACTTGGTTATATTATTGTGTGTTTCTGTCTTCCCCCACCAAAATACAGATTCTAAGACATCAGGGACTGTGTCGTGTTCACCTCTATCTCCTAGTGCTTCTAACATTTCCACAAATAGCTGAAACATATCTTACCTTGAGCAAAAGAGCATCTTCTTAATGGGTCTCTCTGCTTCCAGTAGCTTTCACCTCTAATACAGCTCTGACTTAGCTGTCTGAATTCCTTTTCTGAAACAAAGGGTAGATGCTAGCATTATCCCTCTTCAAAAACCTTTCATAGATTCTTTCTTCAAGGCATCATCCCCTCACTCCTTGCACCTCATCTTCCACTGGGGCTCTTGGGGGAACATTCTGGAACATGCCACATGCCTTCCAGCAGCCAAATTTTGACAAGTGCTTCTGCTTCTACCTGAGATGTTCTTGCCCATCCCTCACCCCCCCCCTTATTTTTTCCTGAGGGCAAAATCCTAGTCATTTTTCAAAGCCTAGCTCCCAAAATGCCTCTTTTTTTTTTTTTTTTTTTTTTTTTTTTTGCGGTACACGGGCGTCTCACTGTTGTGGCCTCTCCCGTTGCGGAGCACAGGCTCCAGACACGCAGGCTCAGCGGCCATGGCTCACGGGCCCAGCCGCTCCGTGGCATGTAGGATCTTCCCGGACCGGGGCACGAACCCGTGTCCCCTGCATCGGCAGGAGGACTCTCAACCACTGCGCCACCAGGAAAGCCCCCAAAGTGCCTCTTTTGAGAGGCTTCCTCCAATCCTTCCTTCCTCTGGGCTCCCCCAGCCCCTGTTTAGACTCTGGTATGACTAACCACACCCCGATTTCTGTCACAGTTGAGTGTGTACCTGTTGTCTTTCTCAGGAGACCATGAATGTTTCCAGGGCAGGGAAGCATCAGCTCTCTCTGTGCCCCTGTTTCTTCAGTTGTAACATAAAAATCTTTGTACCTACCTCATTGGGTTCTTGTGGGGAGTAAGTGAATGAATGCACATACAGCCATTAGATCGATGAATGGCTGAGTAAACACCATATAAATGTCTGCTACTATCATTAATATTCATTTCCGTATTCTTAGTGCTGGTCCAAAGTAGGTGTCATTATGCATTGTTCTTGAATTTGGTTGGAGTCTGGTAGAAGGCTTCTGAAAGATTTAGAGCTTTATTGCTTAGAACCAGGTTGGGAACTTTTATTGGTCTATTTAAGTTATTTATGTAACTCCCAACCCTCCTTCCACCCCAAGCTTTGGGGATAGGAACTAGGGATTGCTAAGTAAGAAAAGAGAAAATAGTCCTAAACCTTTCCTAGTGGTGTCGCCTAACGGTTGGTCTGACCTAAAGATGAGAAACCTGCCTCAGAAATTTATTTTTAAAAAATTTCCCTGGGCCCTTTGTTCAAATGCTACTCACCTGGAAGAAATAACATATTTAACCGTTACCTATGAATGTGTCCCATTTTCCCCATAATATTAGGGGAGGGATGGGATACGGGACCACCAAATTATAGTAGAGATGGGGTCTGGGGAGGCAAAAGAAGTCTGGGTTATGAGCTGCTGTTCCCAGAGCTTCCAAAGGCTTGTTAGAAGGAAGGGTGCCAGAGAGCACTGGATGCAGAAGAGTGAAAGGATGCAAACAAAGAGAACTGAGGCTTCCTAAGATGATATTGGTCTAATGGAGAAGCAGGGAGGCCCAGTGGGGAATGCGCTGGACCAAATTATACTTGTAATTCTACTTTGCAGCCGGGACACCAGGGCATCTCTCTGGCTTCCTTGTGCAATGTGTTTAACGGTGAGATTGAACTAAATGAAGCTTGAGTTCCTTCTTGTGTTGAGGAGGGTGCTGGCCAATGGCGGGGTGACTCCGAGTCTGAATGCGTACTTTAACACATCCTGGGCGGTACCTTGGCTTGCGTGTTTCCTTGGTTCTTTACAGAGCCAGCCAGGCTTCACAAGTCTGATGCTTGTGAAAACCATCTTAGTGGATGTGGTGAACAGCCTGGTCTCACCACTCCAGAGAGGTGGATGATTCCTGGAGGCTGTGCGTGAAACTGGGTCGGCCTCTAATGGCCAAAGGCCCATGGGCACAACAAACAGGGTGAAGTCTAGGCTGTGACCAGATGGATCCTGGGAAGCAACTGGTATTTCTAAGATAGTCTCTCCTCAGTCGAAAGTCTTCTGTTCATCCAAGCTATTTGAGGTATTAAGTATACTTGATGTTTGTATGTCATTTACAAGTATTTTCAGATTCTCAGATTTGTCTAAACCATGTAACAACCTGTGAAGTCATTTCCATTTCATAAATGAGGGAGCTCAGAAAAAGTGACTTGCCCCAAAGTTTGGAAACATAATAGGGTTTGCGACAGAGAGTGATTTTGTACAAGTTTGTGGCTGGCTTTATCCAAGAGAAGTGAATTACAGAGATGGAGAATGGATTTCAGTCTAAGATGATCTCGATTGCTAGCTGTACCATGGCAGCTGGCTACAGTGGAATGAGCCTTGGAGCCAGAACTCTCCAAATCTGTCCTATAATAGAAGAGGGACCGTGGACAAGTTAACACTCATTCTCATTTCCCTTGTTTGTGAAAGAGGAGCAAATGACATAAGACAGGGTAGAGCTGTCTGACATAGTAAGTAAATGCAGTATTCCCTTTCATACGAGTTTGAACATGTGGATAAAAATACTCTTAGCCATGCTTTATACTTTCTCCTGTGTATTTTCCTCAACTTAGTTTCTGCCTTCAAACTGACTAGAAACAGGCTAGTAAGGATCCTTCTGTTTCAAAGGCTTGACTAGGGTTCAAATACTCGAAATTAAACCATATAAAAGGAAATATTTCTCATCTACAGGCTAGCTGATAAATGTAGGGGGAATCTACGTTTTTGAGGCTGACTGGCCTTGGGAGCTGATGCCCGTGGCCTGGCATCATAGAGATTTACCTAGCACGCTTGAGTGAGCCTGGCCCTGGCTGGGAGGATTACATTCATCCAGTGTTGAAATCACTTGAAATTCCCCTTATTCATCCAGATACAGAAATAAAAGGAGCAACTCGTGGTCTTGCTGAGGCAAAATCTTTATTGTTAGCCATTACTGAATCCTTTATTCTTTCATTCTTGCATCTATCTGCCAAAAACAGACCGATCAAAGTAATCTATTATATAAAGAATCACATGCACATGGATTTTCTTATCTCACACCCCACAGTCTCATCAAAAGATCAAATTATATGTTTACTCCATCTTTATCTGTAGACCTTAGAGCTCTATAGAAGCTTTTGAATGAAACAATGACATTTTTATCATTTTCACTTTTTAAATGTACCAACATTCAGAAGGTTCATTCTTGGGTCTGATGCTTGAAGCTGAGGTAGGATGAGGCAGGAGGACAAACTACCCTTTTAAAATGTCCTGGCCTAAACATTTTTGGTAACACACACACACACTCCCACACAGATAAATCAATTCAAGTGATATCCAAAAACTTTTTTTTTTTCCTTTTCCTCTTCACCAATCCCTTTCTCATTCTGCTGGAGGCCCCTCTGCGTCCTGCATTTCTATTTTACTCAATAGGAGAAGTTGCTCAGCTACTTCATGAGGAGTTGAGGATTCACAAACAGAAGTCATTCTAAACAATTTGTCAGGTATGTCTCCCACAAATATTTACTTGTCCTCTCCCTCTCTGACCAGCGGTCACAACAGTGAGTCATCCATTGGGCTTTAATCCACAGCAGCATGAAATAACAGCAATTCCAGGACTATGACCTGACACTTTCCATTTTTATTAAAATTCTCACTTCCCTCAAAACCTGATTGTCTTAAAGTCAATTTTATTCCATGCTTGGACTTTCAGTTTGTGCTAATTTGCAAGTCTTTCCCAAATTATCCTTGTAAATCAATGCGTGAAGTATTTATCAACTCTCATACATACAATTCCTTGACAGATTCAGGAGAACTGAATCTCTCCCCATAGAGGAGACTTTTCTGGAGGGAGTGGGATAGAAGGAATCCCCTTTATGAAATAAGAGTTAGGGGATGGGAACTAAATTTATGCCTTTTAAGACCTTATTAATATATAGAGTTATATGTATATGGCCTATTGTCAGTCCCTTATTCAGTTTGCTTCATCCATTTTAGATGAGCATGATGCAAAGTCTACAAACTCAGAGCCACACGTTTATGTCTTTGTTATTATGGCTAAGATCCCACATGCTGCAGAGCAACTAAGCCCGTGTGCCACAACCACTGAATCCCGCGCACCTAGAGCCCGTGCTCCGCGACAAGAGAAGCCACCGCAATGAGAAGCCCGCGCACCGCGACGAAGACACAACACAGCCAAAAATAAAATAAATATAATAAATTTATTAAAAAAAAAAGAAATTTGAGTCGCGCCTTTCTTCCTTAAATAAAAAAGCCTAAAAGTACTATACAGATAAATCTAAGTGCTTCACATTAATAAGCAAGTAGTTTACCAATCAAAATACTGCTCTTAAGCACAAGTAACAACTCAAACAAGGAAAAGCTCGAATGAAATAAGCCTCTATGCATTCACTGCAAAATTTTTACCATTACCAAAATTACAAACAAAACAAAACGATAAACTTCTAGTGGTAGTGGACCCAAATGTTTATTATTGCCTCATTTTCTTCTAACCGGGCAACTCTTCTCTATTTCTCCCCTCATGACTTTTCTCTTTGTTTGGTACTCAGCCAACCTCTGAGACACAACTGAACTCCTCCCTCCTCCAGGAAGCGGTTCTGGCCCTCACTGATCTCCTTCAACTCCATACCGCTTAAACCCATCCTACGATTCAGGTCTACCAATAGTATTGATCTCCTGTATGCCTACCATTTCCACAGATGCATCCTGGGGAGCAGGGCCGGACCTCCCCTGTTTTGCCACCTTGCCTCACCCAGAGCCCTCTCAGAATATTGACTTCATGGAGTTTTGGACATAAACCCATGCAGGAAAGGACACAAGCTATGGCAGCTAGCCCCCTCTGCCTCATGGTCCTTTTAAGAATATAGAAGCCTCAAATACGTGAACCAAATTGATTTGGGCCCCCCACCCAAGACCTTGAGTTTGAATTGATTGGTAGCGTGAAATAAATGATACACCTGAGAACTTCTGGATTCCCATTTGCACCACGAGTTCATAGGCCTGACTGTAAATGACCTTTTACATTAATGCCCACATTTACTAGTTGGTGCTTTTCATACCGTTTCTCTCAAGAACGTTAAATGCAGAACTGTGCCCTTTGTTCTGAAGCATGGAGGCTTTGCTCTGTATTGTTTCAGAATCACTGGCATTCCCACTGGGAACAGAGTGGGCCTCATCCTCTGCTCATGACTAAGTCCAGAGACTCTGTCTGGTGAAGGAGTTCTGTGACTTTTTAACCTGAGTATTCTACCCATTGCCCGTGAATGCCCGGGTTACAGTGCCTGTATCACTGCACTGCTGATTACAATAAATGTGAGGTAACCTGGTAAGCTGTCCCCAACCCCAAACTCAAGAACATTAGTGGATACTTGAAAGCAACCTGTATGACTGCACACTCCCAGCTTCCAAAGTTCAAAAGTCTGGTGGACTAATCTTAAGATCTCCACTGCTCTCTTCTTTGCCAAATATGGGCAACAAATACTGCCTTTAACATTATCAGGACACAGTTGGGGGTTGCTTTTTCAGTGCTGGGGATAGATTACATGGATACATTTTCCAACTCTCTGCAGCAAAGAGGTGCAGTGATAGACGTTCATAATCAGGCCCTTAAAGTGAAGGGCACTAGGCTTTGGAATGAGAAAGATCTGGGTTCAAACTCAGGGTGCCATTGGCTAGATGGGTAACCTTGAACGAGTTATAAATTTCTGTGAGCCTGTTTTCTCATCTGCCAAATGGAAATAACACCACCTCCCTCAGCAGGGTTGTGAAAATTATGATATACAGAAAACTCCTGACATATTGCTTCAATATAGTAGATACTCAATAAATGTTAGTTACTGTTTTTATTATCCAAGAGTTTGAATTGACTAGAGTCCATGATTTTTAATTCACTATTTCAGTCTTCTCAGAAGAGTCATCCAGGACTAAAGTTAAAAGTATATGGGAGGCTGTTAAATGCCTGTAAAGGTTATTTAGTGGGTAGGAAAGATCACAGCACTGAGGTGGAAGGATGTTGTCCCTGCCCCCACTCCCTTATGGCCCCAACACACACAGACACACACACACACACACACACACACACACACACACACACACACACTCACTCACTCACACATCCCTCCCCCCCAGACTAAACCTGTAGGCCCTTTTGTCCATGTCTCCAACCCTAGCTGATGAAAATGCCTGTGGTTTTAAAGGTTTTCAAAACTAAGAATGGGAAAGTGAGGCCTCAGAAAACTATATATATTCCACTAGAGGAGAAAGCAAGTAAGAGAGAGAGAGAGGGGTAACGCTACATTTTCTTGTCCTTAGCAGTATAATGGCCCCCACGTCCTGGGATCCCAGTTTGACAAGATGAAAGGACTCGAAGGTCATGGACGGACCTCACTGTCCACTGTGAAAGCTCTTGCAGCACCTTTAGGCCCCACAGCTTCTTCTCAAAGAGACCACCATCTCCAACAATAAGGGGCATCCCATCAGCCTCACTGGAAGGGATCTTGTGTTCCAGGAGCACCATTAATTCTTCCAGCTGGTAAGCAAAGGCAGCGACTTGGAGGAGAATGGTATGTATTGCTTGATGGAAGTCATCTTCAGCTGGAGTAAAATGCACCCGTTGGTCTTCTAACATTCTGGCCAACATAACATGGAAGGTACGGTAAGCTTGGAGGTTCTCTTGGAGTCGCTCTGCCTCACTAAGCTCGCTCCACCGATCAGTGCTTGCCACTGGCACACCACGCACAGAGTCCAGGTTCACGTTCTCGTTCAGACCTTGGTGCTTCACCTGGTCAAGGATACAGAAAAACTTCACATCTTCTGTAATCACTCCACCAGTCTCACTTAATCTCTAAATCTCATATAAAATCTTATTCACTTCCCTGATCAAGGATACAAATTGTAAAGAAAATAGAGAGTCTAGATGAGGAACTCTTCATCTGGGAACCTTGACGGACTTTAGGAAGAAGCTATCCTCCCAGAAACTATCCATACTGCTTTGACTACCTGTTCATTTCTCTTGGGAGAATGTACAGCTTTCACTAGGTTCCAAAGGTTGAAAACCACCCACTGACTGGTCTAGAATAATTTTTCCTTCCCACTTGACACTCCCTCCTGGCAACTGGAGTATTATAATCATACTGGAGTTTAAGTATTTTAAATATACCTGAAGACGCTGGCCACACCTAAGCTGTAAAACATAGGCATCGTAGAATTTCTCTAACAGCCTCTCCATTGCTCGCTGTCGATGGCGAGGACAACCCTTTATTACAGGAGTCAATTGCAATTATTTTTTGAAAAACTGGTATTTCAAAGAATCTGATTTCTGACTGCTGGGGTTTTATGAAGATAAACCAATTCTCAGAGAACCTAAATTCCGAACTCTCCACGGGGGCCTGGAGTGTTTCCACGGCAGGCCTTAGATGAAGACCGAGGGGGATCTTCCTCTATCAGAAAACCTGAGATCCATGGTTAGCTCCCTAAGAATCGGACACTTCCCCAGGTCCCCAGTGATTCTTCTACGAGACTTTTTTGATAGTGTAGGTGACCTTTCTATTTAGACACAGGAACACTTTTGATTGTATAGGGTGGCTAATAATGTAATAGGAGAAACTGGTTGGTTTATACTGTTCTTCTCCCAATCCTATAAACCTAACTCCATCTTTCGTTTCTAAGCTCAAAAAATCAGAACAATGTACATGAAGAACCCAAGCTTAGAGGCCTCATGGTTAAGCTATTCTGGCAGAATTCAGACAGGTAATGAAATTAGGAACAGCCTCCAGGACATAAAACCAATTCTACATAGAACCCCATGTATATTTTCTTATTCAAGGAACAACATGTCTCCTGAATAGCCTAGAGAAAGTAAGGTCGTATGACTTTCCTTAAGGGAAGGGGCCATGTCAAATGACAGGTGCCCAATATATAAATGACTATATGATTAGGGCTTTTGTAACTGATAACGGGGCTGGAACATGATGGTAAAGGGCTGGATCAGAAGAGATGAAGTGAAAATAGACGACAGCAAAATAGGCAACTTACATAAGATTCCATAAGAGCAGTCAGGTCTGAACGGATCTTCCTTGCTAGCCAGACAGAGCGGCTACAGAGGTCCCGGCGGCGAGGGGTCAGCGGTGAATGCTCTGTGAAAGCCATCCCCTAACTCAACTGTCCCGGGAAACAAGTGAGCTGGGTTTGTTTCTGTCTATACTGGTCCAAATAAGAAATGTGACTCTCGGGCTAAATCCACTGGGCATTTCCCTACTAATGGAATTCGGCACCCACGCCCCCTGCCTGACTCAGAGGTGGCAGCAAATTCCTGGCTGTGGATTTCTGTGCCTGTGGAATCAAAGGCCCCTTTTCACTCGGCTTTCTGTCCTGCAGCGTCTGCCTCCAACTCTCTCCTCCACTCAGGGCCTAGTGTACTTGTTTTCATGTCATTGTTTTGCTTTTGCACTTGACAAGGTCATTATCACGCTGATCCTCATGACACCCCTGCCTGATGGAATCTATTTATACACACTTATAATCAGTTCATTTTACTATCACCCTCTCTGTGCTCCCCATGTCCTTTTCTTTCTTGGCCTGGTAAATTATTCAATAATATTAAGTTATTATTATTGATATAGCTGCCATTCATTAAGCATCTACCCTAGGCCAGACACTGCTAACAGCTTTAAAGCCTTTATTTGATCTTTAGAATAATTCTACAAGATAGTTTCCTCATTTTACATAAGAAATGGAGGCTTAAGGAAATTAAATAATGTGCACAAAATCTAATAACTAGGTTCAAAATTTAAATATAGGTCTTTGATTCTATAACTGTTCCTCCCACTGAGTTTCCAATATCATTCTCTAGGTAGTTCATATTTTGTTCCAAGACACAAAGTTTACATGAAATAGATCCTGTAAAACTACAGCATTTTTTCATTCCCATCCTTTTGCTGAGTATTTAAATTTACACTTGATTAAAAATCAGTTAAGGAAGCATCTGTAATCTCAATCATGGTGCCTTCCTTGTAGCTATAGGATGAGGAAGGTACTGTTTTAGGCCTGTTCTCTTCCAAAGGACAGGAAACACCCAACCCTGACTTGGTAACATTTCTGAGGCAGTCTCACTTAAGTGACAACATGCTTTTCTTTTTCTTCCTTATCCCAGTCATACCACATTGCTTCTTAACAAAATAAGAGAATGAGCTGGACTGTGAAATGAAGGCAGAGTTTAAAAGCACCTGGAGAGTTGTTGTTCTATTGCATTTAACTCTGTAGGTTAGAGGATGATGCCAATTGGGTAAGAGTTACAAGTTTCATCCCCAAATGAATCAGTTTTCACTATTTTGTATCATGGACATTACCTCTAAATTGAAACACATGCCTTCTCAGGGGGAAATTTCCATACATAAACAATAATCGAGGGGGCTTCCCTGGTGGCACAGTGGTTGAGAGTCCACCTGCTGATGCAGGGGACACGGGTTCGTGCCCTGGTCCGGGAAGATCCCACATGCCACAGAGCGGCTGGGCCCGTGAGCCATTGCTGCTGAGCTTGCGCGTCCGGAGCCTGTGCTCCACAACGGGAGAGGCCACAGCAGTGAGAGGCCCGCTTACCGCAAAAAAAAAAAAAAAAAAAAAGCAATAATCGAGGGACATAGGGGAGAAAGAAATGAGCCTGGGGTGGCTGTCACAGTAGGCTTTTTAAGAAGGTAGGAGGATTCTACTTTTTTTTTTTTTTAAACTTTGTATGGACATCGAGTTTTGTGAAGAAGCACTGATATTAAATGCTATCAGGGTTTTGTCATTATCAGAGCAAAATTAACCCCACAGCTTCCTTAACGTTCTCTTTACTAGATTAAGAATCCACCTTTCCTAAGGTTGAAACATGGAAAGGATTTCCAACTTTGTCAAATGATCATAGGATCATATAGCATCTCAGCATTAGAAATCAAGAACTGAACTAAGTCAAAAGTTAACTACCTGATTCTCAACAAGAGCAAACAACAGTATCCGCCACATAAAACCTGCTCTGAGGGCACTTGTTTTTCTTATTTGGCAGCATCAATTATTTCACCCCAGGATAACTGCAACTCAGTACAACCAAGGAAGACCAGTTGCTTCCATGAAGACAACTTTTATTTTTCTTCTTTACATATTTATTTTGGATATGCCTTACCTAGATTAAGAGAAAACAAGGATTTGAAAAGCAGAGTATCCCTTTTATTATAATTTCTTTTTACATAACCTTTTCAACCTAGATTCAGGTAACTACCTGTCTCTCCCACCAAAGGAGAAGGGTCCTGCATATTACAACAGGCAAAAAAGGCTTCTAGGAAATAAAATATTTTAAATTGATTCATTACAATTTTTCAGTTTTCTTGAGTACACTGGAAAGTGGGAAAAAGACAGGAGGGAAAAATGGTGCTTCGAACAGCCGGACTGTAATAACTTTAGTTAGGTTTAGTACACTCTTTATATTTTTTTCTCCAAACAGGTTCTAAGGAAGTTCAAGTGCTCTATGTGAATGCTTTTCCATACCTCAATGTATCTATTTTTACTCCCAGTAATCTTGGCCAGTGTTTATCTAAATTCTCTGAAGCATATTAAGTCTCAATTTTACAAAATAACTCTGGGCAACCACAAACAAGGGGAAAGATGTATTTCTACAAGATGTATTTCTATATCTTGTAGAAATAATATTTGTATTAAGTACATTTTCAGAATTTAGAATTGCTAATTCAAGATGGAGAATATGCTGTGGGAAGAGTTATTAAAAAGGTAGCAGAATTTGATTAACAGTAGGAAATGTTGGGCTTCCCTGGTGGCGCAGTGGTTGAGGGTCCGCCTGCCGATGCAGGGGACACGGGTTCATGCCCCGGTCCGGGAAGATCCCACGTGCCGCGGAGCGGCTGGGCCCATGAGCCATGGCTGCTGAGCCTGCGCGTCCGGAGCCTGTGCTCCGCAACGGGAGAGGCCACAACAGTGAGAGGGTCGCGTATCGCAAAAAAAAAAAAAAAAAAAGAGTAGGAAATGTAGAACTTTAAGATTAAGAGTTCCTTAGAAGGACAATGAAGTAAACATATGAGGAGCAGAATGGAAAAGGGAAAAGAATCTAGTATAAGATAGTTTACTTTAACCAACTCTTTACTTTGCTAGCACCCCTTTTCTCAAAAGGAAAAAATCTTAAGTCTGTGAAAAATATTTTAAAATTTATCGCAAACTGCTGTAATAATTTATTTAAACAAATTACAGGCAAATGAAGATGAGTAAAAAACAGAGAAAGGAGAAAGTTTCTGAGAACTAGCTAGCTGCTTTTGGTGGGGAGGAGTGTGATACAGGGAAGAATATATTTTCCCTCTATCTCATAAAGTTTTTTTTTTTTTTAAATGCAGTTTGCTTTTGTGTAGGTGGCTAAAACATCTGATGACTAACAACTGCAAATGTAATTTATGGAGACAAAGGATAAGATAAATGTGACAAAGACAAAAAGTAAAGTGGGGTATAGATGCTAGCTAGTGAAACAGTACAAAATGGACTTAATACGGGAGTGGAACAACTTTGTTTTAGACCCATCCAGTCAATCTTATAATATTTTCAAATTTACTCAACATACCAAAGTCATCTCCAAATCCTTACTGTGGGCAGGAAAGCATACTCTATATCCCTTCTAACCTTATTCCATTTTCTACCCTCACACTGAAGGGTATGGCAAATCTGCAACACTGAAAAGAAACAACAGTACATTTAAGACTGCTCACTGTAGGTGTTTCACTCCCTATTCCCTGGCATCCCAACCACTGACACTAGGTGGGTGTAAAGTAAGCCTCTTTCAGAGATGACGTTTTGTTACCCTTCTTCTTGGGGAAAAAAAAAAATCAAAAGAGAAAACTGATAAACTTTGTAGTTTTAGTGTTTGTGAAAAACAAGCTGTTCCTTATTTTGTTCTCAGCAAAACTTCATTCTTTCCAACAGCCATCATACATTTCTGACAAACAATGAATAGGGCAAGCCTTTAATTCCAGTTTCTGAGGTACGTAGGAGAGACTGCCCTTCTAATTCTCTAAAAATGGGCCAAAATATGCTTTTGGTCTTCTGGAAGTTATGAAGTTGTACAAAACTGTCTTTCCCATGGACAGTAAGTAATCCACCCCATGAAAATCCCTACCTCGAGGGAAATGATAATTCCTACAACTTCAGGTGAAAACCAAAGCATTATACAGATTATTAACTTTGTTGAAGGTTTTCTTCTTCTGAAGTGTTATTAAAAGGGAAACAAAACAGAGCAATTTTCTTTTACTTACAACTGTATGACTCAGACTATTCCTTCACTGATGGCAGTGTCCTTCACTAATTGGGAGCTGGAATCAACCAATGATAAAGCAAAGCAAAGCCAAAGCCAAAGCCAAAGCCAAAGCAAGCAAGGGGCCAGAGCTGGGGTAACAGGGAGGTCTGTACAAAGAAATGATGGGGACAAAAAAGAAAATCAACAAATTCACAAGAGAAAACCTTTTATCTATAATTCAGACCCTGAACAACCTTCCTGACCCCCTCAAAATTCCTAAATCTCGATGCTCTAAAAACTCAGACCACTAATTACCACAAACCTAACATCCTTCCCTAAAGAGGTTTCCGGAAAAGCACTAGGCTACTGTAGTGATTTTGTTAGTGCTGAGGACCAGCTTTCTTTAAAGGCCACTAGAGAGCTATGATTTTAGAGGCTGGCTGTGCTTCTTCAACCCTATATCTTGCCTTCTACAAGTACCTCTTATGCAAAGGACCCCATGTCAGAATAATCTAATCTCTCCCAGCCCCACAAAATATAGCAACAAAGACAAAAAAAAAAAGAGAAATCAGACTTTGTTAATAAATAAGGAATCTCAGGTTCCACAACACAAAAACACACATGTTCAAAGTGCAAATTTCTGCCACTAGTCTGGGACTTTTCTCACTGATATAGAACCCTGTCTTATGGTCAGAGAGACCATGTAGACAGTAGTTCCCTCCCTGTTGGGAGCCTGCTTGCAAAGCAAGTGAGCACCACTGAGAACCTTATGGAGGTGTTGGGAGGGGGACTGAGGAAGGTGGTGAGGTGAAGAGGCAGGAGGTGGTCCCCATGTATCCTTCCTTTCCTAAACCCAGGGGGAATAGAGGGAAAGGGGGTGAGAGATGTGTGCTGTTTTAACAGCTCACCCTGCTAAGGGGCCCTAAAGTGCCAAGTCAAGCTGCCAGCCTCCAGAGATTAGAAGTATATGATACTTTGAAGATAAATGTGCTGCAGGGGATAGAAGCCAGAACCATAGGGAAGCAGTAAAGGAGGAGAAGGGGTTTAGAGAATATTAATATATTATTAAGAGTTAAAAGCTGATCCAGAGCACATCAGAGTTACAGGCTGAAAAGGGGGATCTGCTGATGAGCAGGAAGTCTGCCTGGCTGGAACTGAGTATAAGAATAACCGTTACTTTAAGAGCTGCTGCTGCTTTTTCTTTGTCTAGCTTTCTGGTAAAGGCAACATCAATTTTATAAAGGGGACAACAGAGGGAGAAGAGGGGATGTGTGTGTGTGTGCGCGTGTGTGTGTGCGCGTGTGTGTGCGCACGTGTGCTGTGATCCACAATGGAAAAAGCAGGCCCTTCAGTTATTTTACTAGATTTTAAATGCTTTAAATTTTTTTTTTTTTGTCCTTTTTGTCTTTTAAATACAAAGTCTTAGCTGTCCCAGTGCCCAAAGTCTTCCCTTCCTCTAAGGTCCAGTAGAGTCTGAATCTTCAATCAGAACCTCTGTGGTAGCACCGAGTATATCCGAGTTCATGACCAGCCCTTCAGTGCCCCCACTGCTGCCACTTCCCACAAAGATCTTCCCATCAGCCATCAGGCTCACCCGTTCTGTCCCACTACAATATGACTTTGACATCCCTTCAGCTTCTAGCAGAAGGCACTCTCCAGACGTGGAGTTTCCCAAGGGCTCAGGAAGAAGAGGAAGACCCTGACCGTCTGCAGGTTGTGTCAGGGACTCTGGATTAGTGCCCAAGATATCTGTGCTGGTGATGAGGGCGCCTGCATTGGCAGCCAGAGCTTCGGCAATCAGCACCTCAGGGTGGCTTTTTGCTTTGTGAGCCACTACGCTGTCCTTCTTCTCAAATTTTTTGCCACAGATATTGCAAGAAAACTGGTAGAAGGAGTCTGCATCATGCTTCTTCATGTGCCAGTTAAGGGATGCCTTTTGCCGGCAAGTGAATCCACAGATCTCGCATCTAAGGAGAGTGAAAAACGAAATAGCTGATCAAATAGAGAAATAAAGAGACTCTAATTTAGCGTCAGGGTGAGAATTGAGAGGTTACGTTTATAAGCAACAGTCAGTAATATATACTTCTTGTGAAAGATTAGGAAAAGTTAATAGATAGAAAACTAATCTGATTTTTTCCCCTTTCTGTTTGTTTGAAAAAGAGGAAAACAAAAGAAAACATGACTAAGTAGCTCCCCTAATCAATACCCACTCTTTTTTTTTTTTTTTTTTTTTTGCGGTACGCGGGCCTCTCACTGTTGTGGCCTCTCCCGTTGCGGAGCACAGGCTCCGGACGCGCAGGCTCAGCGGCCATGGCTCACGGGCCCAGCCGCTCCGCGGCACGTGGGATCTTCCCAGACTGGGACACAAATCCGTGTCCCCCGCATCGGCAGGCGGCCTCTCAACCACTGCGCCACCAGGGAAGCCCAATACCCACTCTTTAATTTGGTAGAAGTAAAATAGCAGTGCCGGCTGAAATGTCTGTAAAGGGTCTAACCCTCAAGTGGGGTATATGCACTGAGACCCCAGATGTTCACCAGTAAACAAGTACTCACTGTAATGGCTTCTCGCCAGTGTGAATCATCCGGTGCACTGCCAGATTGTGGGAACTCTTGAAGGCTCGAGCACAGTATTCACAGATATAATCTCGTTGATCTAAGAAGAAAAATAATGTGGTTATTTAGTGTTCCATTTAGAATCCCTCTTAAGTATTTTTTCCTAGCTTACAACAAGCAGATGATCAGGCAGGTGAATTTAGAGGACAAGCAATACTGTTTTTAATATATAAGCACTTTGGATAAACAAAACTTATAATAATATCATTTTTATCTCTTCTTAGTCCATTCTTTCAGTAGCATACGAACCTATTTTAAAAAACAAAAATAAAAAACACAGCTAGACAGAAATATGAGAACTGGAATCCTAATCTCAATTTTACCAGTAATCCAGACCTTGGATAAATTGGTTAGCAAGTAAACAACTACATTTTACATAACTTTTATTCTTAAAACAGCTTTTTTCACAGACTGTGAAAGCTGAATGCTTACATATAAAGAATCTAGCGTTCAACAACAACAAAAGAAGTTGGCATTCCCTAAAGAAAAGTGACCCAAATATAAAGTGCTACTCATATCTTCTATTTCAGATTTTTTAAAAAGTTACCCAAGATAAACAATTTAAACTTCTCTCAAAAATTCTATGGGGCAAAGGAACACTGGACTTAATTTCTTATCAACTGGTTGGGGAGAAAGTGGACAAACAGATGCTCAACATACATTTGTTGAATAAATGGCCACTACCCATTTTCTATGCCTTTCACTTAAAAATTACTAGAAATAGTCGCAGTAAAAACACAAGGCTAAGTCAAAAGGCAAACAGCATCCAATTTAATCTTACATTCTATCCCAAACAGTTCTAGAACCAAGTGTGGGAGAAGAGTCAAGTTTTCCTCAAACTTGAATGTACTGAGGACTCACCTGGGGATCTTATTAGATGCAGACGCTGATTCAGTTGGTCTAAGGCAAGGCCTGAGATTCTCCATCTCTTAATGGAGCTAAAGTCTGGTCTATGTTCTACATAATGAGTGGTAGGGTCTAAAAATGCATACTTCTAACTCAGGGACAATTTCTTAGTATCTCTCAGGTCTTGTCCACTTTTCCAGCTCCACAGTCGCATGACAAACCCATGTGGGGCATTCTACTTGCTTAAATAAATTGTATTTTCAAAGGGAGCCAGTAAACACTAATTTGGAAAAGGAAACCTCTCTAACACTGACATCATAAAACTGTATCAACCAAATATAAATATCTAGAATGGACTGAATTTCTAAAACACTGTTTGTCATAGTAGGCTTGTAATATTTAACTAAAACAGTCTAAACTGGTTGTCACAAATTACTTTTCTATAGGATAAAACAGTGTAGCAGGGAGAAGGAGTGGAGAAATGGCAGCTTCTATCAAGAAACAGTGGAGACAGCATACTCTCTGAAGAAACATAGTGTAATGCAAAGACAGTAGACTTTGGAGTGACTAAGACCTGAGTTTAAATTGCGGTGCTATCAGGTGCCCGGCCCTGTGCAATAAACAGCACTTTATAGGTTATCTCATTTCATCCTTGTAATAACTCGGTGTTACTGGTAACATTATTAGCTTTATTTTACAAATGAGGAAAAGTGAGAAGAAATTAAGTAACGTTCCTAAGTCACACATTTAGTAAATGATGGAAAGGGTATATATATGACACTGGCCATATAACCTTGTGCAAGAGACATGAAATCTCTGCTACTGGAATTCCTAGTCTTACCCTCCAAGGATTATTAAGAATATCAAGTGTTTGGCATATGCTCAATTACCACTAATACCCAGCCTAATTTGTTCCTATTAGCTACACTGCACTGAGACTGTCAAGTGGATAAAAATGAATGACGTCTGAATCCATTCTATAACGTGAATTACAAAGACATTCAGTTTCTCTTTTTGAGTCAATAGCTCCTCCTCCAACAGGAGGTTACATGTGAATTTAGTAGCTAGCCTTTACGATTCCAATAGGAGCAGAAGTCGAGAGCTCCTCAGTAGGTAACATGAACGATGAGCAGCCCTCCTTCCCGTTTCAGCTTTCTCCACATACTCCTCATTTTCAGTCCAGGTAGTTACTACGAGTATCTATTTACCTGAGACAGAATTAGAAAACCCCGGTTCTGCTAAAACTAGCTGTGTGACCACAGGCAAGTTACCTAATGTTGCTCAGCCTCTGGTTTCTTAGCTGTAAAACAAACTTGGTGATGTTGAATCAGTGAATTTAGCTACTTGATAAACATTTTATTTAAAAAATACCTGTATGATGTTTGGCATGTCGTAGAAGTTGCTTCTGGAGCCTGAAGAGTCGCCCACAGGACGGATGGGGACATACGTATTTCTTTTTCAGCAAATGCTGATATTTAATGTGGTGCTAAAACAGTAAAAGAAAGTGAAGGGGGATAAAAAATAAGGATTCCAGAAAGCTTAGCTTAGCTCATTCCTTTGCTAAGTCAAAAGTGCTGAAGGAAAACCAAATACTCTGTATATGAACAGGAAGCAGTATAATAAAATGATTACGAACATAGGCTACAGAAACAGATAGACGGTGATTCCAGACTAGGTCTGTCATTCACTAGTGGCATGATCTTAGAATATAATACTTCCAGATGGAAGTATTATATGGAGGTAATGATAACTGTGTTGTAGTGTTGTTGTGGGAATACAGAGATCATATATTGTACGGTGCTTAGTGCAGCAAATAGTACATGACAAAAGAAGTGTAGCTATCATTATTATAGTAGAACCAGAATCAGAAAGTAAGGCCTTAGTCTATGTTATACTTGCTGCTAAATAAAGATCAAACACTTCTTAAGCTTTAGTAATTATTATTTCACCTTCATGTTTTCTGCCAGTCCTAAATACAAGCTGTATCTTTACTCATTAAAAAAAATCTGGGACTTCCCTGGTGACGCGGTGGTTAAGAATCCGCCTGCCAATGCAGGGGACACGGGTTCGAGTTCTGGTCCGGGAAGATCCCACATGCCACGGAGCAACTAAGCCCATGCACCACAACTACTGAGCCTGTGCTCTAGAGCCCGCGAGCCACAACTACTGAAGCCCACACGCCTAGAGCCCGTGCTCCGCAACAAGAGAAGCCACCGCCATGAGAAGCCCACGCACCGCAACAAAGAGTAGCCCCTGCTCACCACAACTAGAGAAAACTCACACGCAGCAACGAAGACCCAAAGCAGCCAAAAATAAATAAAATAAAATAAAAAATAAATTTTTAAAAACATGCAGAACGCACAGCAATTTATAAAATTATTTTAAAAAACCCTGCTCACTTAAAAAAAAACACCTAAAAACTAAAAATTTTAGAATTTATTCTAAATAGGATTCAAAAAGTCATTGGTTTTAGTTGCTAATTTTATTCTTTAAAAATACACATTAAAATAAAATCTGTTCCACTGTGTCTTGGCGTGTTGTTATACAATCATTTCTTGTATCAGGAGTATTTACACCATGAACACTGGAATATTCCAAGATCCCAAGGCAATATTTAAGCTCAGGTTCTAAATCACTTAAAAACAACAACAACAACAGAAACTCAACTGAAGTAATTTGATGTTTACAAAAAGATTTTCCTTGACATTACACATTTAACGATAAAGCCTACACAAGTCCACAAATTGTAAACTCTCATGAAGTATGAGAACTAGAAATGGAACGTAACCTGCAAGGCTACCTTATTTAACAACTTCACTGACCTGCAAATAGCGAGGGTGAGCAAGAACAGTTCCACATCCTTCCATCTCACAACGGACATACTGGATTGGAGGCTTTTTTCTATTAGCAATATGTAGGAGAAAAGTTAGCAACAGAAAAGAGGCATTCTGCACAGTGGCCAAACTGCACTATAGGGAATAGGTATTTTACAGTATGAAGAATTAAAATCTCTAAGTTTATAGCTTGCACAGAATTTATGTTAGAAGTAACCAGAAATTGCCAAATGTTTAGAGTTTTTAGAAAAGAGCACAAAACAAACTAGTAACTCCCCAAAAGGCAAAGAAGTGTTAAAATTTTTAGAAACTTTAAGATCCTGCAATGGAAATAAAAACATAGTAACTCTGCATCAAGGACACTAATGAAGTTGCTTTTGTGAAATTTTTAACTAGCCATTCCCACAGGATAATTATGAGGGCTGAACATGTGAGTGAAGTGCCCACCACCAGAAAGAAGGCACAACACAGCAGGAGTATAAATTACTCACCTCCTTTTGGGTAATCGTGGACTTTTGTCATCTTTTCGCCTTCTTCCTCTCCTATAATTAAAGAGCAGAGTAACTGTCCACATATTCCAGATTGAAGCTTATATAGTAAAGGAGAGCTGAGGACATACCCTCAAGACCAAAGAGCAGGTGGCAGAAACAAAGGATAACCCAGAATACATAAAGCCAAAGACATATCTGGCAAACCAAACAAAGATTTCACTCTGAAGCAATTTCACTTACAAATAAGTCTGCACCACAAGTTAAAATATATACCTTTCATAAACTCCACATTTCTATGGAAGATTTGGATAAACCTCAAGGTTACTACTTGAAGACTTGTTTCAGTGAGAAGTCTATCACTTATATTTAATCAATTTAAAAAGTAGAATAAACAAGTCTATTATCTAAAAACCCTAAGAACATAAACTAGACTCTCCTTGCAATAGAGACAAAAGCCTAGACACTTAAAAAAGCTATTTCTGCAACAGGAAATAATTGTTAGCTAAAAGTTTTCACCTGATCAAGGTTATTACATCATTTGCTTTATTTGCCCCTCTTCTGAGGATCCATATTTGCCATACTCTTCTTGCTGCCTCTACCTCCTCGGCATCCCTAGAGCTATTATTGTCCTACCCACTCAACTGAACGTCTCTTAAGTATTGCTTTGAATTAAACTTTTGAAGCTTTTGAGCAGAGTCTTTCCAATGAAATTGTCAGCTGCTTGAGACAGCAATATGCATATGTCAATATCATTCCTCACACTCCTACCCTTTTTCCACTAGTGGCTTGAAAATCTGTTAAATTTCCATTTTTAGTAGGAATTGCCTACTCACTTCCTAGGAGGCTCCTCATCTTCTCTAATTTCATTCTCTTCTTCTTTCACCTCTACCTCTACTTCCACTTTTATTTCTTTCTTCTCTTTCTCTTCTTTCACCTTCCCTGATTTTCTCCGTGGCTTTGGGGTTTCCCTGAAAATACAAATACATTTCAATACTGGTATCCAGCAAAGGACCCTTTCAAGGACAACTGTGACAAAAGGGTAAAGCCAGGAGTTATCAATGATTTATTATAAAATTATGCTCCTCAGGCTTCCCTGGTGGCACAGTGGTTAAGAATCGCCTGCCAATTCTGGTCCGGGAAGATCCCACATGCTGCGGAGCAACTAAGCCCGCGCGCCGCAACTACTGAAGCCCACACGCCTACAGCCCATGCTCCGCAACAAGAGAAGCCACCGCAATGAGAAGCCTGTGCACCGTAACGAAGAGTAGCCCCTGCTTGCCACAACTAGAGAAAGCCCGCTCGCCACAACTAGAGAAAGCCCACACACAGCAATGAAGACCCAAGGCAACCAAAAATAAATAAATAAAATAAATTTAAAAAAGAGAATATGTTCATAATATATAAAATGAATAAATGCAAAATTTTAAAAATTAAAATAAAATAAAATTATGCTCCTCAGTCCATGAAATGTGGTTTCCAGCCAGCTATTCCTCATATGTACATCATACATATATTTAGAGCCTATGAGACAACCCGCCCCCTCCGCAAGCTAATAATGCCTTAGAATCAAATCTCACTATAGCTGTAAAGAGAAACAAAAGTAAAAAATTCTAAGTATTCAGGCAATTCATGATACCTTAAGATAAAACAGGCAGACATCATAATAATCTGAATATGATCAAAACAAAGTTCTATAAATGGAAGAGAGGGCTATATGAGGGAGTAATAAGATAATGTTAGATTCGCAAAACAAGTGCATAATTAATTACTCATTTAAAATTAAGTCCATATCCATTAGTTTGGCAACAAGGTGAAATAAAAGCATGCAACGATGCTTTCCTAACTTATTTTTCACTGACAAATCTGAGACATACCTTTCTAAGTGGGGTTTGTAGGTCTCATCCCTTGGATCATCTTTGAACGGTATTTCTTCTTCACTGATCAACATCTCGTCTTCCTCCTCTTCCTCCTCATCACTGCTAAAAAGAAGCAAACAGAGGTTAGAAATTCCAGCTGTATGAATTATATCTGACTTGATTTTATTCAGTAATTTATTTAGAGGTAGCTGAAGATTTACAGTAAGTTATCTAGGATTTTCATGCTTATGGTGTAGTTGGACTGCAATCTAGCTGCTTATCCTAAAGAATAATAATTGAAACAAAAAATACATAAATCCTAGACATGTTATCACTCCATTAAAGGCAAGGCAATGATGGCTCAGTGACACTAAGAGTTAAAAAACAACTGACAATTATTTCAAGTAGAAAACAACTTCTGAGTCATGTGATATGACTGACTGTGTTCTACATCCCCAAGGGCTTAAATACGAAATATGAAAAGTTTCTTACCTAATGCCACCTGGAGACTGATGCTCTTCTGCAACATCTAGAAAAAGTCCAAAACAAAACTTTATCTATGTAGGAATAGATATTTTCTCTCTGCAGCCAAGAGACTCAAACCAAATTACTGCCTAGGGTAATTACACAAAAGGAGAATTATCTGCAAAATGTCAAAAAGGAATCCTTCCTATAACACCACACTTACCCCTGAAAGTTAAGCTGTTCTGGTAAATGTTCAACATTACGTTTAAAATCAACAGGCAACTGGTTAATAAATAACCATACTCTATATTCACTGTACCATAATCAAGCTGATCTGTATTTGGTTCTGACTTGCAGATGAGTTGCAATGAACCAGTCTTGGACCTAGAGCTTCGGGTGTTCTCTGTGTCACGATGCCGAGAGGCAGATGTCCTGCTACTGCTACGCCAGCCCCGGCTAGGCTTAGTTGCAGCAACGGAAACTTCCTGAGGGACGGTAGAACCTTCTTCCTCTTTCTCTTCCTTGGGATCTAAATGAAAACATACATCATTCTTTTAAAGTTTATAGTTAACCAATAACAATCTCTGTATATCTACTCTTACAAATATAGTCAATGGAAAGATGATAAATGGTTTTTTTTCTCCCCCCACCCCGGGGGGGAACCTCAGAATTTTACTGATATAATAGAAACAACAAGACGAGAGTAAAATTTGATAAAACTTATCCTTATTGTCATCAGTCTAAAGAAAAAACTTTGTATGTTGCAAAGTAGTTATTTTACATTTATAGTATATTTTATATATATACTAAAAAATAATGCTAAGAGAAATATACCTAAGATCTAACCTTTTGTTCTATATTTTAACCTTTAGATCTAAGACAGAAGAAACTAAATTGAGTGAGTGGTCCCAAAAAGACCAGATCTACTATAAGAAAGAAGCACACGTCTAGACGATTTAATAATCAAACAATGCTTCAAGTAAGTACTGAAGAGGAATTCCATAAAGAGGAATTCCATGGTAGGAATGCCTTCCCTTGATTCTATTCAATAATTTTACTTAGTATATTAAAAGTGAGCCTATATTGACCATGGAAGATCCTTTTAATAATCTCAGAATGGTAGTCCTTTCTAAGAATAGCACAGAATTTAGGTCTTAAGACTGATACATCTGACTATATAAACATAAAGTTTTCTGCATGGCAAATTCCTCTATAAGCAAAGTCTAACAGCCCAACAGAAAAACGGCAACTCAGTAAAAACATATGGTTTTCAGATATATGAACAAACAAAAACAATGACAACAAAGCTCAATCCACTCATAACAAGAGAAACTCAAATGAAAATCATATTGCTGTAGCATATTGGCAATGATCCAAATGTTTGTATTGGCAAGGCTGTAGGAAAATAGGAACTCTTAATAGAGATAACAGTGTGAACACCAGCAAAACCTTTCTATAAAGGACAATCTGGCAACATCTATCAAAATTATAAGTACATATACCTTTTCACGTTCATTTCAACTACTAGGAATTTACCCTACAAAACTATAATCACACTTATAAAACCCACATCCATAAAGTGTCCAAATATTATATATATGTGTGTATACCCGTGGTATAAATAAATAAATCTATGTATTTATATCTATATATCACAACAACACTTCTGGACAAATTTCAAGAAATTGAGATAAATACTGGTCACCTTCCAGGGGAAGGTCCAAAAATACTTCCAGTAATTCCACCTCAAAGTATCTACCCTAGGAAAATGAACTGGCACATGGAGGTTCACTATAACATGTTTATAATAGCCAAAATATGGAAACAACCTAACTCTCCACATTAAGGAGCCACTGTTTATAAATAAACCATGATATATCACCAAGATAGAATAAAACATATGGAGGTATCTGTAAAGAATGACATGGAATTACTGGCAAAAATGTTGTTAAATGGAAAAAATAAAACTTCATACACACACACACACATATAGTATGGTAATTTTTTTTGCTTAACCTTTAAAAAAATGATCTGAAAAACTATAGTTTCCTCCACTATGGAACAAGGTGGTGACTGGGGGATATTTCAGCTTTAACTACACTGTTTGAAAGTTTTATGAGAACATATTAAGGTAATGAAATAACATTCATTTGAAATGCAGATATGAATAGCAGTGGGAACTTTAAAAAAAACAGACATAATTGTTAAATCAGATATACGTTTCCTTTGATTTCCCTTTCACCATTAAAATGTCTTTCTTACCTTTCTACTATCTGAGCTACTTCAAGTATCAAAATAATAATAATAAAAAGTTTACAGTTGAAAATATCTTAAAGATTAACTAGTCTAAGTACAATCCAATGAATTTTCCCCTTAAAGTAACTGGAATGCCAATGAAGACAACTTGTTCAAGATCACAAAGTTATCTAAGCAGACTTGGATTTTAAAATCCTGTCTTGAGACTAGTAATCAAGGACTTCTACATGTAGGTCATGGCTGCTTTTAAGAAAATTTCTTCAAAGGGAGCAATTCAATACCCTCCATAAAGTACTGAACATTAAATAATGAGGAGAAAATTATTTCTTTTACTCAACCCAGCTACGCTAATTTGGACTTTAAACCTATTCCATAACTTCCTATACTCAATAAAGCTCTTTTATACTTCACGATGAAAGGACTGTATGCCTACATCTTCTCATACTGTGGATATTATCCACTGGACAAATAACAGCAATTTGATGAGAACTGCTTATCCTTATAGAGCATAATAGCCTATTTTATTGAATAACATACCCATTCCGTAAAACTCTATAGTTTAAAAACAAAGCATTGTCAGAGAGTGACATCAGCAAAAATGTCCCTTTTCAGAAACACACACACACACCACACACCTGCCAGAATCAACTTTGTAAGAACTATGGGATATAGTCATAGGTTTACAGCAACCAAGTAAACACTGAAGCAAGAAAAAAGTTAAACAAGCCACGTAAGGAAATCTCTGTCAAATCACACGTTGGGCACAAGCTTAACCAAGCAGAGCCTTTAGAGAGACCACACAAGACAAAGAATATGATTTTTTAAAATATGGTCAAACAGCTAAAGGAAATCACTGACAAAGAACTAAAGGAAATCAGGAGAATGATGTCTCAACAAATAGAAAAGTGCCAACAAAAAGACAGTAATTATAAAAAGGAACGAAACAAATTCTAGGGCTGAAAAGTATAATATCTGCAATCATTAAACAGCAGATCTGAGAAAGGAGACAAATCAGCAAACTTTAAGACAGGTCACAACTGAGAGCATCTAGTCCGAAGAATAGAAAGAAAAGAATGAAGAAAAATTAACAGAGAAGAAGAGACCTGTGGGGGACCATTAAGCAAATCAACATACAGAGTTCCAGAAGGAGAGCAGAGAATGGAGCAGAAAGAATACTTGGAGAAATAAAGGATAAAAATGCCCCCAAATCTAAAAAAAAAACACAATTCTACACAGACAAGAAACTCCACATCCTCCTTGCAAGTAATGTTACATTCACAGGTACTCAGCATCTTTTGGGGGGAAACAAACTGATAGCAAGTGGCTCCATCAATATCAGACAAAACAGACTGCAAGCCAAAACACTGTTCTAAGAGTCAAAGAGGGACGCTGTATATTAATAAAAGGGTCAATCAATCAAGAAGATACAAGAATTATAAACCTATACATACCTAATATATGAAGCAAAAAATGACAGAATTGAAGGGAGAAATAGGTATTACTAAGATAATTTGGAAACTTCAATATCTTACTTTCAGTAATGAATAAAATGACTACTCAGAAATTCAAATAGGAAATGAGGACCTGAGCAACACTATTAAAACAAAATTAAACCTAACAGATATATAATACTTCACCCCAAAACAACAGAATACACCATTTTCCCAAGTACACACAGAAGGTTCTCCAGAGTAGACCATATACTAAGCCACTCAAGTAATTTAAAAAGATTGAGGGACTTCCCTGACACCACGCTTCCACTGCAGGGGGCAAGGGTTCGATCTCTGGTCGGGGAACTAAGATCCTGCCTGCCATGGGGTGTGGCCAACCACCACCACCACAACCACAAAACAAAAGAACAACATATCATAAAACATGGGCTGCAGAAAAAGCAGTGTTCTGAGGGAAATTTATAGACATCAATGGCTACATTAAAATAGAAAAAAAAATCACATGTCTAATCAATAACCTAACTTCACACCTTAAAGAAAAAGGGGGCAGAAAGGAGCAAACCAACCCAAAGCTAGCAAAACGAAGGAAATAAAGAGTAGAGCAGAGATATCTAAGAAAATAGTAGACCAACAGAGAAAAATCAATGAAACCAAAAGTTAGTTCCTTGAAAAGATCAACAAAATTGACAAACCTTTAGCTAGAGGGAGGGGAAAAAAAGAGGAGGCTCAAATTACCAAAAATCTGAACACACTTCTAAGAAGTGAAGACACTGAATTAGTAGTCAGAAACCTCCCAGTGAAAGAAAAGGCCAGGAGGAACCACTTCCCAACTCATTCTGTAAGGCCAGCATAACTCTGATACCAAAGCCAGACAAAGACATCACAAGAAAACTACAGACCAGTATTCCTGCAAACCAAATCCAGCACATATTAAGACTATGCAGCACATTAAAACTATGATCAAGTGGGATGCATCCCAGGATTATGAGAGCAGTTCAACACACAAAAATCAACTGATGTAATATACCACACTAATAGAATGAAGGAAAAAAGAACCCACACGATCATCTCAATTGATTCAGAAAAAGCATTTAACAAAATCAACAAACTTTCAAGATAAGAATGCACAATAAACTAGGAATAGACTAGAACTTCCTCAACCTGATAAAAGGCATTTATCAAACCCCTAGAGCTAATAAACTCACTGGCAAAAGACTGAAAACTCTTTCCCTAAGATCAGAAACAAAATAAGGATGCCCTTTCCCTCCACTTCTATTTAACACTGTACTGGAAGTTCCAGTCAGAGCATTAGACAAGAGAGAAAAAAGGCACATATATAGGAGGAGGAAGTAAAACTCCTCTATTTGCAAATGAAATGACCTTATTTCTAACGAATCTGCAAAAAAACCCCCAAACTATTAAAGGTAATACACAAATTTAGCAAAGTTGCAGAATACAAGATAAACAGACAAAAATTACTTTAACTATACCAGCAATGAGCAATCCAAAAAGGGAGTTAAGAAAATTATTCCATTTACAATTCAATCAAAAAGAAAAAAACTACTTAAATATTGCTGAAATGGCAATATTCCCCAAATAGATCTACAGATTGAATATAGTCCCTATCAAAATCTCAGCTTCCTTTTTCGCAGAAATTGAAAATGTGATCCTAAAATTCATAGGAAAATGCAAGGCGCCTAGACTAGCCGAAACAATCTTAAAAGTGAATTGGAGGACTCACTTTGTCCAATCTCAAAAGTTACTACAAAGCTACAGTAATCAATCAGTACTACAGTGTGGGACTGGCATAAGGATGGACATAAAGACCAATGGAACTGTACTGAGAGTCCAGATATAAACCCATACGTCTATGGTCAAATAATTTTCGACGTGGTTGCCAAGACCATTAACGGGGAAAGAATAGCTTCTTCAACAAATGGATATCCACATGCAAAGAATGAAGCTGGACCCTTACCTTATACTATACACAAAAATTAACTCAAAATGGATCAAAGACCTAATTGTAAGAGCTAACACTAAGTAACTCTTAGAAATGAAGAAAATCTACGGAATGGAAAAAAATATTTGCAGGTCATATATCTAGAGTCTAATATCCAGAATATAAAAAACTCTCAATTTAACAACAAAAGACAAACCATCCAATTAAAAAATGGGCAAAGGAATTGAACAGTTATTTCTCCGAAGAAGATACACAAATGGCCAAAAGTCACACAAAAAGATGCTCAATATAAGTCATTAGTGAAATGCAAATCAAAACCACAATGAGATTACCACTTCATACACACTAGGATGGCTACAATAGTAATTTTAAAAATGAGAAATAACAAGTGTAGGAGAGAATGTGGAGAAATTGGAACTCTTGTACATTGCTGGTGGGAATGTAAAATGGTGCAGCCACTGTGGAAAATATCTGGCAGTTCCTCAAAAAAAATAAACATAGAATTACCATACTACCTGGCAATTCCACTCCTGGGTGTATACCCCTAAAGGGGAAAACAGGTATTCAAACAAATACTTGTGCATGGATGTTCCTAACAGTACAATCCACAAATGTGGAAACAAGTGAGATGTCTGTCAAACAATGAATGGATAAACAAACATATCCACACAATGGAATGTTACTCATAAAAAAAGGAATGCAGTACCTTTGGGACTCACATATACACACTGCTATATTTAAAACAGATAACCAACAAGGACCTACTGTATAGCACAGGGAACTCTGCTCAACATTCTGTAATAACCTAAATGGGAAAAGAATTTGAAAAAGAATAGATACATGTATATGTATAACTGAATCACTTTGCTGTATGCCTGAAATTTAACACAACATTGTTAATAAACTATACTCCAATATACAAAAATAAAAAATAAAATAGATTGTTTTTAAAATTCATAAAAAAAAAGGAATGAAGTACCAATAGGTACTACTACATGCCACAACACAGATGAACCTTGAAAATATTATGCTATAGGACAAAAATCAGACACAAAAATCACATATCGTACAATTACATGTACATGAAATATTCAGAATAGAGGTAAATTCAGAGTAATGTTTTAAGGTAACTAAGGTAAAAGCAAATTAATGTTCGTTAGAAGCTAGAA
The DNA here is from genome assembly GCF_963455315.2 of Globicephala melas. Classification (NCBI taxonomy): domain Eukaryota; kingdom Metazoa; phylum Chordata; class Mammalia; order Artiodactyla; family Delphinidae; genus Globicephala; species Globicephala melas. The sequence goes on from NC_083321.1 coordinate 11,226,501, forward strand.
ATGGGGGTGGGGTGGGAAATGACTACCTTTAATGGGTATAGGGTCTCCTTTGGTGGGGACAGAGGTGATGGTGGCACAATACTATAAATGTACTAAATGTCACTGAATTCTATGCTTTAAAATGGTTAATTTTGTTACATGGATTTCACCTTAAAAAGAAAATACAAAGGGAAAAAAAGGAGCACTCCAGGTTCTCAGAGTAGAAACTGACAACAGAGGATAACCCACACATTAGGATAATCATGACAAGATAGAAAAGAACCAAGTTCTGTCTGTGTGATGCTTCAAAAACAATTTGTAGTCGTTTCTCATAACAGTAGTTGACTTTGAAGAGGCTCCTTGATACATAAGTGATAAGAAGAGAAAAGAGCCACAGTAGCCCAGGTGAAGGAAGACACCAGGCAAGCCACTGCAGGCACAGTGAATACAACCACGTTCTGGAAAGAGAAAGAAGGGACAAATCAAGAGTGGCTGATGCTATGAATTGAGATAAAAAGATACTGGTACTACTGGCAGGAATGTTTCTCCCAATTCTTCTAGGTACCAAAAGATGAAACATAAAGTAAATTTTCTCAATCCTAGAGCAACCAATAATCCTTTCAAAACAACCTAACATCAAATTCCAAAAGGTGACAGCCATTTTCATCATGACAAAATACTTCAAGTCTTAAGGTTTATCGTAACATGACCTGGTCCTCCTTCAGATTGCCTCATTTTCCTAACTGAGGCTTAGAGAAATTAAATGACTTACCCAAGATTATAGAGCTAACATTGATTTGGGGTAAATAGGGAATAGTTGGTTGATAGGCTGGAAGAAACCAGAGTAAAAGTCTCATCTCTATTTAAATATTTACGTTTCTTTTGGGAAACTAACAAACCTTAAATACTTGTTAAGTGCCTAATATTTTTTCCCTTTTTCTAAACTTAGTCCTCATAATCCTGCCAAGTAATTATTATTTTTATAGATGAGGAAAGCAAGTAACTGACTTTCCCAAGCTCACATATTAAATCGTGGAGCTGAGATTTGAACTCAGGTATATCTACGTCCAAAGTCTATATTCTTTCTACTATACCACATCTAATCATTAAAAGAGGAATGGGAACGTGCCAGTCCAAGAGCTTAATTCAGATTTGGTTCATTTCCACCCAGCCTTAGGTTCAGAGCCAAAAGAGAAGCTCATTTATGTAAGATACTGACCTAAAAGACCACAAGAAGAATTACTTCAAGGAAGTGAATTCTTAATCTAAAACTGCATGTTTAGAACATTCACAGTATCACTACTCACAGTAGCTAGCTAAAAAGTGGATCAACTGATGAACAGATAGATCAAATGGAGTATTTCCATGCAAAGGAATGAAAATATTTATACGTGCTACAACATGGATTAACCTCAAAAATCTTATGCTAAGTGAAAGAAGCCAGACTCAAAACAAACCTCACATATTGTATGTACAAGTTTATATATAAGAATGTCAGAAAAGGCAAATCTATATAGACTGAATTACACACTTAAAAATGTGTGAATTTTAAGGTGTGTAAATTATGCCTCAATAAATATTAATAAAATATGCACTGCAGCACTAGTCATAAAGGCCAGTAACTGAAAACTACCCAAATGCCCATCAGTAGTAAAATGGATAAATTGTGATACATTCCCCCACAATGGAACACTACGTAGCAATGAAAATAAACAATCTATAACAAATACAACATAGAGGAATGTCACATACAGTGAGCAAAAGAGGCCCTACAAAAAGAGAACATAATGTATTATTCCATTTATATAAAATTCAAAAACCTGCACAACTAGTTTGTGCTGTTCAAAGTCAGAATGGTGGTTATACATAGGAGTGGTTGATCATGTTCTGTTTCTTGAGCTGGGTAATGGTTACATGACTGGACTTGCCTTGTGAATATTCATGAAGCAGTACACTTCCAGTAAGTGTACCTTTGTATACGTATGGTATGTCTTGAGCAGCCAATCAATCAGTAAATAAAATCACCTGTAATTGGGGGACACCTGAGAAATATCAAATGTCCTTCAATCAAGTAATAGTTAAATAAACACAGAACATACATATGTAGTCATCATGGTTGGATGCCCACCAAGTATCTAATTCATCTCTTCCTCTCTCCTTAAAGAATCAAATCCACTATTAAAAAGAGGGTAAGCTAATGGTTTTGAAACTGTAGTTTGCAACCTCCTTTGGGTCCCCAATACCCTTTCAAGAAGTTTTCAAGGTCAAAATTCTTCACAAAAAAACCTGTTGGGATTTTGTTTTTGTTTTTTTTTTTTGGCGGTACATGGGCCTCTCACTGTCGCGGCCTCCCTCATCGCGGAGCACAGGCTCCAGACGCGCAGGCTCGTCGGCCACCGCTCACAGGCCCAGCCGCTCCGCGGCATGCGGGACCCTCCTGGACCAGGGCACGAACCCGCGTCCCCTGCATCGGCAGGCGGACCCCCAACCACTGCGCCACCAGGGAAGCCCAAACCTGTTGGGATTTTGACTTGGATTATACTGCATTTATAGATCGATATGAGGAGAAATAACATCTTAACAATATTGAATCTTCAAATTCATGAACAAGGCACATCACTCCATTTATTTAGGTTTTTAATTTCACTCAGCAATGTTTTATACTTTTCAGTGTATAGGCATACTTCACATCTTTTATCAGATTTATCCCTGTTTTGTATTTTTGATACTATTGTAAAAGATATTTTAAAAATTTTATAATTTCAATGTTTTGCTGCTAATACACAGAAATACAATTGATTTTTGTATGTTGATCTTATATCCTGTGGGGTGACTTCAAGAGGCCTTGCAGCTTTTGGACCATTGACCTGAGCCTACCATGACATGAAAATGTGAACTGAAAGGCCACTGAGGAGAGGAACAACTGAGAAATAACAAATTTTTGTATCTTAAACCACTAAGTTTTTGAATGGTTTGTTATACAACAATGCATAAGAGTTTAGAGAGTCACAGTAAAGAAAATGGGGTTTAGAAATTTTCAAAGAGGTAAAGTTACAGAATCAGTCAATAAGAAGGTAGGATGTAAGTTGGGAGTTCAGGATCAAAGAAGTAAGCCACACGCAAGGAAGCAGGCAGGCAAAAGACAACCTCAGTTACCTCTAAGGGAATTAACTGCACTGAAGCTAAAGGGGTATCTGCCTGGATGTAGTTAGATCAACCTGGCTAGTTTTAATTCAGAGGAGCTTGATCCTTCTTGGACTTAAAAGGTCAGGGGTCATTAAATCAGAGAACTTCTTTTTGTCAGAGGTTCTCATCCACCCATGATCTCAGTGTGAGGATAATGTTATGCTTGCACGTAGAGACGGGTGTCTCTTCAGGGGTTTCAGATTCTTATATGCTGAGTGTCGGCTTGCCCACTCAGGACCTTAGGCTTCTTCTGCTTCAGTTTTCTTCTACCAGGGCATTCTGTTGCAACTCTCAATTGGTTCTGGCAGGGAAAGGAATCTCAATATAAAATCACTATTATATATAACAGAATAAACTGTGTTGAGATGGTTCGGATATGCTGAATCATAATCAGCAAATCATTATAAAGTTATTTTTTTATATGGAAGGGACAGAAAGACTCATTTACCTGAGTGATGAAACATCCCATAACTGAAAGGAGCTGATAATCAAGGCTTTCTAAGCCTATGTCACAATCCACACTAACCATAAATGAGGTATGTCTGCACTTCAGGAAGAACCACAGGAGGTCTGGATGTTTGAATTAGAAAAATGGTTTAAAGGTTATGGGGCATTGCCAACATGGAACAAGATGTTGAGCTGATCATTCTCATACTGAGAGAAATAATATGGTTCCTGTTACCTTAAGATGAAGGGCTAGGAAGGAAATAGGATAGATAAAATGCCTATCTAAACTACTGTCAGCCTCTTGAGACGTAAGCATTATAACAGTCAGAACTTGAGTTTCGGAAACCAGATCGTACTACTCTGTGTATTTCGATAATTATCTCTACTTTGTTTTCCATAAATAATTAGTAAAGCCCATTTTGAAATATTAGCCAATCTCAGCAATATTAAAAGAAGTCAGGGAAAGCGAGTCCTTTTAATGTTTCAAGGAAGAATTGTGAAGACAATGTTCTGTACATCCTTTGCACAGAAACTCAAATGGTAAAAATTAAGTTAGATTTTTCTCGTTAGAGTGGGAAAAAAAGGTGGGAATTCCTGTTCTATATATTAAAGGATGACACAAATATTGTTTAAAAATACTGGAAATGAGAGGATAAAAAATAATCAAAGGTATTCCAACTCAGGAAAACAGAAACACTCTGATGAAATTAAAGCTATGAAAGTTATTAACTAGATAAGGCAAATAGTCAAAACTTTAAACAATCTAAGTAACTTCATAGATCTGTTATGAACTCATTTGGTGATTCTGTCTAGGCAATCTTTTCCAAACATCACTACTCCGTAACAGGAAGAGTAACTAAAAACAGTAAAATGATTTTGAATAAAAGATGAGACCCAAACTTTTATACAATCAAATTTTCAAGCACCCAGGATTCCAAACTGTTTCCCATAAGCTCTAATTTCATGAGCTATTCTTTAAATGGAGGAAAAAAAAGAAAAAAAGGAGGGGGTGTCTTATAGGTAATTCTGCATATTTTGGTATTTACATTGCATAGTACCCGAAATCAAAGTCTCTGAGAAGTCCTGCAATAAATAACTTTGATGACTCAAACACTGCCCACATTTATTTGACTCTGTAATATTTGTTATTATCCCATGAAACTCTTGAAACATTTAATAAAGATTAAGATACTACTGTCTCCTTTTTTACGATTTATCTTGGGCAGTTCTGGTTGGAGGTTTGAAAAGTGAAAGAAATTAAAATTAGCAGACAAAGTAATGCTGGGATTATTAATAATTACATTTAGTCAAACCATTCCTTTACTTCATTACCTTAAGTATAACATTGGTTCAAAACAAAGACCGGAATGAAAACATAAAGCCAAGTTAAAAAGGCATTAGCCAGGCCCCATCCCTCAGAATTTCTGCTAACATTCTTGGAAGCTCCACAATGATGGTGATAATCTCTGGCAGTGGTAAACCAAGGTTTCCTTTTTTTATGCGATCACTTGTTGAATGAATTAATAAACACTATTCGCAAAGCAACTTTCCATTCTTTTACATATACCCATCAGGGTTAAAGAAATGTAGTAGGAACAGGGACCTACACTAATATGTTTCTTTACTATTATTTCAGCTTGAAAAATGAACATGGCATTTTGCAATTTAATAATTTAGAAACAACGGCAAGCTGTCTTTTTGTGTGTGCCAAGTCATTTATTCTAACACGTCCAAAGTTCTTATCTTTAGTTGAAGGGCAGCACATAATTTCAAGTTGTTTGGAGTAAATAAGAGTAAAAACAATCCTGAAAACATCTTTTCAATGTAAGAAAACAAAAAGATAGCTGTACCTTTAGAAAACCAGCCTCCATTTCTTTATTCACTATCTAGTTGTATAAGATAAGATATACTTCTGTACCTATATATACTGTTCATAGAGTTGAACAGCTACTGTACAAGTAAACTAATGCAGAGACTGAGATGGGGGTTGGAGAGTATTTCTTGGAAATTTTACAAACTTAACAACAGCTACCTTTTATTGAGTCCTTACTGGATTCAGTGTATTGGATTATTTGCAATAAAAGGAAGAACTTGAATTCAAACCCTGAGCTCTAACTCTAGATCCAGAGTATTTAACTAGTGGATTAAAGTGGGATTGATTTAGACTGAATTAACCACAATGCAGTTTTAATCTCTCCTCAACTGCAAATCTGTACATAACATGCCAACCTCTGGTTTAAGAAACTGACACAAACAGTGATTAATTTATCTCCAGCAGGGTTCAAAATTTCCACCGTATTCTGTGACCTCGCCTCAAGACAACCCAAAATAATTTCTTTAGACGTAGTCTTTAGACACAGGAGGTACTTTTAGCTCTGATAAAGGCAGGTTGCGGTTTTTGCTTTTTGTCTTAATAGAAACTGCTCTGGTACCTGACTGCCACCTGTCTACATTTCCCCCTCATCCTAAAATTTCTAAAATGATCTCTGAGTAAGGAACACAAGACTTTCCATTCTTAGCAGACATATTCTAATTTCTAAGTATCAACAGCAACAAAATCCAAAACTTGCTAAACAAAATAGTCATGCAAAACTTTCTACACAAAAAACTTGCCTAGTACAAAATACTTACGCCTGGTATACTATGAAATATTAGCCTTAGATTCTAAAATTCAGAGAAAAAAGAAACCTGGTCACTGACGTCTAATTATTTACAAAGCAGCCACCAATTCAAGTTACTGGTTCCTAACCACACTGTCATTCTTCTCAATGGCATCAATTCAGGTTTTACACTTGCCTTATACATATTTGCAAAGCATTCTTTGTAAAAGAAAAGTCTACGTAAGAAAAGTAAGTATTTATGTTATATATATACATAATGAATTAACTGATCAATCCTTTAGGACTGGACCAAGACCAGACACTGTAAATGAAATATGCTTAAAAGTATCTCTGTTCCAGTTTTAAGAAGGACGCTGTGTATCTGAATGCAGCATCAAGGAACACAGCCAATAACTAGGGGAAAAAAATTTAATAAATGAGCAACTGGCCCAACATGACAGGGGCAATTTTAATAACCCCATCTGCAAAGCCAGAATAGTCTTTTTAAAAAAGCATTTAAAAGGATAAAGTGAACATCAGCTTCCCTTCATAATCCAGATAAGCAGAAGAGTACATTTAATACATGTATTTGGTTTGCTTTTTGAAAGACCTAATGACCCGATTTAATTATTCACCAGGCTAAAATCTTAGAAAACTCTTCTCTCCACATTCTTCAAACTGCATTTATAACATGAGTCTCTACAAGCATCAAGAGTTTGTCTATACTCTACTCTCTATACTCTGTATATATAGTCTACATATACTCTGTCGATATATGCTGTCTATATCATTCCTCTCTGTTACTTTACTGAAAAACCAAATAGTTTTAAAAATTGCAATAAAGTGACATCAAATAATCTGATTTCCCATTATTAGGTTTCTAAATAATGCCAAAATGTTCCACTTGCCCAAACCTGCTGCTAATTTAAATAGGTTCTATCTACTCCAGTAATTCTTTACTAAATAAAAGTCACTTTTAAATAGGAACAATTTGAATTATTAGGCTGAAGCTCATTCTAATTTCTATCAGATTATAAAGCAGTCATATAATGTACATGAGGTAAGAATGACTCAGTCTTACCTTTGTCAGATGATACTTTTTCTGTGCATCTGAAAGAAAAGAGAATCAAATATTAAATGAATAATCTTGCACACTTTCTTAAAACACAAATATTTACCTCTTTCAGGTTCATCTCCAGAGTGATGCAGAAAACATCTAGAGTAGTACTGTCCAACAGAACTTTCTGGAGTGATGAAAATATTCTACATCTGCACTGTCCAATACGGTAGTTGCCATGTGGCTACTGAGTGCCTAAAACAGCTATGTAACTGAGGAACTGAATTTTCAGTTCTGATTAACGTAAATTTAAATAGCCACATGTAGCTATCATATTTGACAGCACACAGCTAGAGTATCATTCAAAAGTTGTTTTTAACTGTAAAAAGATATTAATACAAAGAAAATATTGCTAATTTTGTTGTATTAAATGGTCATAAGAGAAAAATGTCCTTATTCTACACAAATGCAGTAACTTGGGGTGAAATGAAATAATGTTTGAGATTTCCTCTAAAACACTTCTACCGAAAGAAAACGAGGGGGAAGGGGGATAAAGGTAGCAAGCATGGCAAAATCTCAATTGTTAAATTTAGGTGATAAATACTGGGGTTTCAATATACTATTTCTCTACTTTGTGTTTATTTGACAATTTTCATAATAAAAATTTAATGAACCTAAAAGAAAACCCTAAAATTATTCATTTGTTAAACCCAAGTCAAAATCTATTTCTAAAAAGGCAACAGACTGGACCTCAGAAATAAATGTAACTTGCACTTTACAAATTGGAGAGGAACAGTAAAGAGGCTAATGTGTAATAAAATACTGGCTAAAAAAAAGTCATCCCCATGTTTTTAATTCAGGAAAATTTCTATCACACATAACTGTCGAGTAAGGTATAATGAATCCCCTCACAGCCATTACCCACATTCAAAGTTGACATGTCTTGGATCTTTACCATAAAGATGCCACACAGCATCTCTGAGCAGTACAGTTTTCTCTTTTTCTCTGAAAGCAAACCTAACACAAATGAAGACTCTTATGTTACAAAAGAATATCTAAACAATTACAGAAGCCACCGCATAATATAAATATTCTGTTCTCTTTAGAAAGACGAGATATCATTTTCTCATCCCATTTTTTAAATAAAGCTTGGTATAACTTTAAATTATGTTATTAATGTCCCAATTAACAACTAACACAAGAATACTGCTAACCATGTTAACTCTAAATGAAAAGTACAGAAACAATTGTTAGATCTTGAAACACTATACAATTAACTTTCTGAAAACCTTCTGGAATGGTTCAATATTTCTTTTACCACACTGATCACTGTTAAGAGGAAAACTCAGGATTTCAGGCTTAAATACAATTGAAGCCTTCTCCAAAGAGTCAAGAAAAGTTTTTCCAATTCAGAATGTTACTGCCTCTTCATTCTCACTATTATGACCATTGCCTTTTCCTTACAAAAGCAGCAAGAAAGTATCATGCTAAGGTTTACTATCATTTTACTTTCAGCAAGAAAATAAACCCAAAATGGAACTCCATATACCAGAAAACAGAGCAGTATTTGTTTCCTTCATTTGTAACCCATCTGAGCCTGTAGGTTTACCTCTAGTAATATTCAGTTTTAGCCTGTATTCCCTGTGGTGAGGAAAGAACACCTTTCCTCAACAGCTAAATGAGAAATTAAAAAAAAAAAAGTATTTAAGTGTTAAATTCTGAAATGCATCAGATAACTAAAGGACTTATTATCACATGGGAGAAAGAAAATAAGCCTTTTACATTTAAAGTAGTCTTATTTTAACAATATATTGTTTCCATATTAGCAGAAAGCAAGAATGTTTTAACTTATGAATCAGAAATAAGCTGGAGTGTGTGGGTGTGTGTGTATATATATAAATTCCCATATACATATACACACACACATATACATTTTTAAGTTAGATGAGTATATAAACATCTGTATTTGAAACACATATACATTTTTAAGTTAGATGAGTATATAAACATCTGCATTTGAAACATAAGAATGTTAACTCCAGAGTTTATTGGTTAAAATACAGCAAATGAAAAGCCTAATTCTTAGTACTGATATATAATCTTTCTCCAAATTTGGTTTATCTTTCCTTAATATTAGCCTTTAAGTTTTAATTTATAATGATTATAGATTTAACTTCATGCCTTTATCTTGAGCACATTCACTGAAAAATTCTTTATTTCCCTTCACAAAGAGTTCCTACTCTTTTCATTAATTTCTGAACATTTCAATGCAAATAGAAAAGTTGTTATAAGCTTAGGAAAGTTTCTAAAAATGATAATTATCATCTAACTATAAAGCTCATTTCACAAATCATAAATTATCAACTAAAGATGAAGCATATTTAAGGAGATTAAGTGACTTGCCCAAGGTCACTTAGTAAGCAGTAGAAAGCAATGTTTTTTCCTCTGTTATTTTGCCTTGTAAGAGGAAAAGAGGTTACAATCAATCCAAGTCTCTGTATTTACTGACATTATTAAGCTACTGTACACTCTGCTGTCTCTTCTATCAAGAGAAACAAATGTAGGTTTAACAGCTGATGACTGGGAATTTATTGGGGGAAATGTTATTTGGAAAGTAGGGCTGAATCAAGGTGAGAAGGCACTAGACCAGGGTTCAGTAAACTGAAATGTCTTAAAGGACTGTTTCTCACTTAATTAGTTTCAAAATTTATTTTATCATTCTGAAAACCTGTAAACCATGTACACATTTGACAAATCTCCACTAATCAATGCATCTTCCTCCTTTACTGCAAAGTCCTTGAGGATAAAGTCCATGTCTCATTTCCCTTTATAAACCCTGGGTCAACACAGTACCAGGACCAGTTACTGCTCAATCAAGGTTGGAGCTGAAATGCTTTAGTTCTTTGATTTCCAGGGCATGCAGTAAATTGAAAATGTGTAACAAAAAAATTATTACAATGAAAATGTATTGTAACAATCCAATCAAAACTGGATTTTATATATATATATATATATATATATAATTAAGAGAGAGTTCTGAGGCTAAGTGAAGGTAAAAGAACACTACTCTCTTTTATGATATTGGATGACAGAGAAAGGGACTTTAAGAATTAAGACTATTCTTCCCTCCCCACAAGGAATACTGTGAGGAAAAAAACTGAAGGGGTTTAATTAAGTCATCTTCATCCAAGTTCAACTACAGTAACATTTATAATGTGGAAATAAAAAAAGACTCATTAGTACTTTTTTGCCAAGAGTTAGGGAACGTAATAAACCATGACAGCCGGTAAAACTACCACTCTATGTATAATCTTAAGAGATCATTTCTATAAGTAAAGCTGGTGGATCAGTAGGAGGGAAACGTGGCAAGGAGATATAGGTATGGGTAGATGAAGATAAAAGGGAATTAAAAAAATATATTAAGATATTAACCTTCCTGTGTATGGTAACAGAAAAAGAATTAAAAATCCAATTTCACAGAATTTACATGAAAAAGACCACTACACACTAGTTTTACCTTTACCAAAGACATCACTGCTCAAAACAGTAACTTTTAGTAAATATTTCCTACATATCATGCTTTGTGTTAAGTGTTTCACAGGGTGTACTTAAGTCTCACAAACGCAGCTCATAGAGATTAACGTTATCGCCTATAGATAATAAAGTTGAGGCACGAGCAGTTTAATTTGTCCAAGGAATTTATATCCAAATAAGGCTAATGATATATCTCTTCAAATTTATGAGAATACAGAAGCTTAAATTTTCTGTGACCACGAAATTAATTTACAGCAATTAGAATCCTAATTGCAGCTGAACCATTTGTAAGTACATATTTTTGTTGTCCACAGAAATTTAGTTTACACAACTCTCTAAATTATGTTAATTTAAATAACATCTAATAATTTGAAAGCACATATAATACACAATAAACCTTTGAATTTTATTTCTCTTTCTGAGAGTCTTCTAAGACAAGCATGCCAAGGTCACAGACTTCACTCTTAATTTCATAACAGGAGTGTTCTAAATCTATCGGGTCTGTACAAGCAAAATATTGCCATGCTCTCTGCTGGGGAGGTAGGGTGGTGGTGGAGGTGGGGGGGCATTTAAAACTGATTTCTCCCCCCCACCTTCAACTTTCCCTGCTTTTACTAATTTTTTTCACTTGAAAGTCAAAAGACACAAATGCCTTCAGTAACGAATTCAATGGCTAATGTGACTGATTTCTAGAATTTACAAACACGTGTGCCTCAGTATTTTCAGCATAGAAACATTTTAATAAACAATTTAAAACATTTATATTTCTGATCATCTTAGTTTCTCTATGATCTCTAGGTAATAAAGAAATTACTTTCAGATTATTCTAATTTTTAAGGACTAAGTTCCTACATTAAAACATATGCAAAAACAAACACATAAGCTACTTGTCAAAAAAAATGAAAGAAAACACCACTCATCTTGTTACATGAAAGACTCTATACTTAAAAATGGCAAGCCACGTTTTACCCGACTACTAAGTCCCAGGTTTTTAAAACGAGTGAAAAGTGATGTGAAAATTCAGTAGAGTGAAAAAAGCTACATAACGATACTAGTACAACTGGCTCTTGAGCTAATTAATGGGACGGGGGGGGTGAGGGGAACGACACAATTTTGAAGGCTAAGATCTAAGCTCATGCTGTAGATTTCCTAATGGGGATGTGATGTAATACTGGAGAGCCGCCCTAAGCGGGAAAGGGATAGGCTGACAAAGGGAGCGCAGATGCCAGAGTGCGGGAGAAGCCTGAGGCGGCAGGGAAGAGGTGGGTCACTAAGGAGCAGAAGAAGTGTATCCTACAAAGGACGCCTTCAGGGAGTGGGGAAGTGGCCGGACAGACAGGCAAGGGGGGCGGAGGAAGCCAGAGAGAAGTGATAAGACCGCTAGGGAAGCGGCGTGACATCTGCCATGCGAGCCGGCAGGGGGCAGAGCAAGCAGTATGTCACGTGGAGTGATCGCTACGGGAGCCGAGAGGGTTGCGTGCGGGTAGAGGGGGGTCTTTCCCACCGCCTGAAAGACTGCGTTACTCACAGGAGTCGCGGACTCTTCTTGCCCTGAGCTGGAGACGGGGGCTTCGCGGCCTGGGACTGCTGCCCTGGGGCGTCGGGAGGCCTGGCGCTGGGGCTGCTCCTCCGCCGGCGGGGATACTCGGCCTTCCTCCGGCGGGACACAGCGGCGGCGGCGGCCGCAGCGGCCCGGCCCCGGTCCCGACCTCCCCTCAGCACGCGGCTGCTAGTGGTCCCCCCAGGGGCCGCCGCCGCCGCTTCAGGGGGCTGTTGCTGGGGCTCCTCCGGAGCCGCCTTGGCCGCCGCCGCCTCTCCCCCTTCCTGGTCCTGCTGCTCCGGGGGTCTCGGCTCTTCCGTCTCCCCCGGCATCGGGACTCGTCCGCCCCCCACCCCCTAGTCCCAGGCGGTGGAGGCGGAGGCGGCGGCGGCCGCGGCGCTGCTCCCCCCGCCCCCCGGAGCGACCGGCTCACTCTCACTCGGCGCTCCTCGTTCCCCCCCTCCCCTCCGCCCGGCTCCGAGGGCGCCCCCCCCACCCCCTGCCACTCAAGGCCTTCTACCGCAGGCGGCGCGCGCGCGCCCGCCACAGACGCGCAGCGGACCAATCGGAGAGGAGGAACGGCTTCTTCGCCCCGCCCCCCAAGGTCTCTCACGCAGCGGCGTACCGGTTCCCTCCCCCACCCCTCCCTTCAACCAATCAGGAAACGGCTCCAAGGGAGCGCGCGAGGTTTTCTTCCCCGCGCACCCGTTCTCACCGTTAAACGGCTGTGTCTCGCGACAATGCCAAAATGACCTTTCTCCCCCACCTCCGGAGCTCAATGCGCGCTAAGGGCAGTGGGAGGGGCAGGTCTCGCGAGGAGGTTGGTGGGAAAAAAACGCACCTCTTTCCCCGCCTCGCGCGCACCCTGGAATGGCTGCGCGCGCACCTGCCTCCCTAAGGAGCCGCTAATGCCCCAAGGGCTCTTTCTATCCTTCTTCCTTAAGCCGCGGAAGTAGCCTCGGCGTTCTTCTGCCCCCACCCCGATCCCACTTTCCTGTCTGTAGCCTTTCTGTCCCCAGCGCCGCCAGGTCTTGCGGGGAGAAGGGGGAAATTTTTTTGAGCTGTCGCTTCTCCTTTAAGAAAAAAAGCCCCGTCGGCTGCCGGATGAAAGTCTCTGAAAAAATGGCGGCGGTAGGACAGAGGCGGGGTCGTGAGGGCAAGGAGGACCCGCCTTTTGGCGCATGAGCATGGTTAACTTGCCCAGGGGCATCCTGGGAAATGAAGTTCAACTTATTCTACGCCTTAGGAAAAAAGATACGGAGCCAGAGGCGGAGAGGATGCTGGGAGTGTTTGACTGATGCGCGATGGGAAAGGTAGTTTACTCTTTTCGAATTTACTCTTCCGGGGAGGCAGTGTTTCCGGGTTAGGCCTCAACGCCTGCGTAGATCTGACCACAATTGTGGGCCCAGTGGCTGGTGGGGTTTGCCTGGCAGGGTTTTCCGTAGTTTCGTACTTGGTGTTGGCGAACCATTTGTAGGGTGGACACGTAATAGCCCTCATCTTTGTCTGGTTAGGTGGCACCTCATCTGGGACCGCTTAGCGTTTATATCTGCAATATTCGTCTTTTGTGTCTGACCCACTAACCTGTGAGCGTCTGGAGGTCAGGGATTGAATCTGGTTCCGTTGGATCCTAGGGGGGCTAGCACAATTCCTACCACTCATTTGATACTTAATAAAAGTTTGTAGAAGTAATTGTAGAATTGCTTTTTTACTAGATGTTGTCGGGGCCGAGGAACTGGTATCGGCTGCTTAACTTGGCTGTGGTCCCTGGGCTGGAAGGAAGGGAGGTGAAGGGTTGTTAGCGTGACCTACCCGGAAAACTGAAGGCCTCCCTCACACTCCCCACCCTGAAACCATCTGCTTCTGCGGTTTTTAAATGTTTCTGCTGCACAGGAAGCATGGTCAGAATAGCAGCTTTGTCAGAAATTACTTTTCTCTCCGCTAGCATGTGAAACTAAATTGCCCTAACGCATCAAACGGGAGTTTCCGTTTGCTTGTCTCCAAGTTGCATTTGGTGATGGCTGTGAGCTTTTTGCGTTGCTTCCTTTTTTCCTTTCATCCATTATAATCGAGGAGCGATTTGCAGGAACAGTTCTTACCCCTGGAAACTAAAGCATCCGGGGTTAAAAATCTCCAACGTAAGTGAATGGAAACAAGATCTCGGAATCCAGTTCTAAATTTCACATTAATCATTTAGTTAAACTGCAGATGGAGTCCAATATCTGCAAGACAAATGCTGAAGAGCATTTTTCCTTCCAGGATTTTGGCTCAGTTACCACTTCAGATTGGGCAAATGTTCGTATTCTCTGTTGAGTGTTTTGCACTTTCATGCGGGTAACGGCATTTCAGTTGTCAAAACTGTTGAGCATAGTGTGGATGGGAATTTTTCAAACCTATGTTTGCAGTGAGCAGACTTTTAGAATGGCACTGACATCCAATGGCTGCTCAAAGTAATGCAGAGATGGGATCTCCTTTACATTAAAAACATTTTTTTAAAGTCTTAGAGTCACAATGGAATGGAGAATGAATGATTCCTTTAGATTAACCTTAAAAAGACCACTGTGTTGTAGAGGAAAGATTACAGGCTTTGAAGTTAAATCTGTTATAGTAAGTAACAAAGCCACCTACTAATTATATTATCTTTAGCAAGTTTCTATTCTTTGTATCTATTTAACCACTGGTAAAAATGGGGATAATATCTATTTCACAGGACCGTAATTTTAGTTCTTTATGTACTGCCTTCTCATAGTAGGCCTTTTGTAATTGTTTTGTTTTATTCAAGGTGAATAAAATCACAGTGGTTAAAAAAAAAAAGTGAAAGTTAACCTCAGTGTCACTTTTTAGAGAAACTAAGACAATATAACTAGGCAGGAATTGTGCTTAATCGAGAATGTCTGCAGCTTAGAACCTGGTGTCTTAAATCTTCCAGTTTCATTCTTCATGACCCCTATAGTTGTTTGCATTTTGAACCACTGAAATAAACTTGGCCCTGAGAATCCAAATGTGAACCTGGTCCTGAGAATCCTGTTCTGCCTT
This sequence comes from Globicephala melas, assembly GCF_963455315.2. Classification (NCBI taxonomy): domain Eukaryota; kingdom Metazoa; phylum Chordata; class Mammalia; order Artiodactyla; family Delphinidae; genus Globicephala; species Globicephala melas. The sequence continues at coordinate 11,241,880 of NC_083321.1, forward strand.
TTTTTTTTTAATCTTTTTATTCTTTATTGGAGTATAGTTGATTAACAATGTTGTATTAGTTTCAGGTATATAACAAAGTGATTCAGTTATACATATACATGTATCTATTCTTTTTCAAATTCTTTTCCCAATTAGGTTGTTACAGAATATTGAGCAGAGTTCCCTGTGCTGTACAGTAGGTCCTTGTTGGTTATCCATTTTAAATATAGCAGTGTGTCCATCCCACACTCCCTAACTACCCCTCCCCACCAATACCCCTCTGGTAACCATAAATTCAGTTCTCTAAGTCTGTGAGTCTGCTTCTATTTTATAAATAAGTTCATTTGTATCTCTTTTTTTTTTTCTGCCTTTAATGGGTTGATGATCTATTCAGAAAACCAGGTAAGCACAATTTCTGGATAATTAAGCAAAATGAATTGGGTGCTAGTTAACTCTGATGGAAATTTTATGAAGGAGATTGTGCTTCCGTGGTCCCTCAGGGGAAAAAAAAATCAGATTCCATCATGCACAGTTACAGCAGGATACCCACACTGGGCAAAAACACAAGTGCAAATCTGCTATTCCCATGAATTCAAAATGAATCCAGGCACATAGTAGGTTCTCAAATTTTGCAAAACTAGTTTTGATTCTTATCACCCTGGCCGATGCACAGCCAGAACTCAAATCCAATTACTCACCTTTTATGTCAGGCTCATTTTTTAAAACTCTGACCTACAAAAAAGAAAAAAAAAAAAGAAAGAAACTCACCAAATCAAATCAAAAGAGAGGAAGTGCTAAGCAAATACAGGAACCAAAAAGGGTTATAGAGGCTGCTTCACGCTGGCTCATTCAGTTCCTTTGCGGTCCTCTTCTTCAACACATGCCAAAACAGTTCTTCACAACCTGTGGTACCAGAGCATCTTGGGTGTGTGACGATGGAAGAGTTGGGTGAGTGAGGAGCTTCTTGGAGGAGAAACTCTGAGGGAATGAAGACTTGGCTGCCATCTCCATGTGTGGTGGGGTATACTTCTAGCCAGATGGAGGATAGTGTTGGAAAATTTTATTTTCACTTCTTTCCTGACCTCAGGCCAACCAAGAGTGAAGCATGAGGAACTATGTTATTTTGGGGAACTATGGGTTTGCTGTTTGCAGAGGCACAATAGGCAGAGAATTTGGTGCTAACCACAGAGTAAACGCTGCACAAATACTTTGGGGCTGAATTGTGATTGAAATTGTCATTTTATTATGAGCATTTTGCCTCTTGGGGGCTGCTGGAGATCATAGGGTGATCACAGAGTTGGCAAGTTCAGAGATGTGATTTGGGGGGAAAAAGAAAGAAAAAGGAGGGGGGTTAAAGGGTGTTCTGAGAAGAAATAGAATAGAAGTACAAGAATGAGGGATTCGCAAAGGTTGGAGAAAGGCCAGAGCAGTTTCATTTGTTCCATGGTTTAGTATTAAATAAGATACAGCACTATTACTCCAGTGCTTTCACTGCTAAGATGTTTATTGAGAGCAATTCTGAAGGAACAGATTACCATGGCCTGCAAATATGATACCTCCTTCCACTCCAAAGCAATTGAAACCAGCAGTGAAGCCATTGACCACACTGCTCAGAGAGATCCCTGATTTCAAACCTTTGGAGTAATGTAAGGTCTGTCATTCTTGGGACTCATTCCATATCTTTTGCCAACTTTTGTTGCTGTCATCCTTACTAACACTGAGTCACCTTTACCCAGTGTTCACGCTGCATAATTACACGGTGTCCTGGGTTTTTGTATGTTTGGGGTATGTCAAAAGTGCCAATGACAACAATAAAAAACATCTTGCATGTTGTCTTTATAAAAAAAATGTATTTTGAGGGCTTCCCTGGTGGCGCAGTGGTTGAGAGTCTGCCTGCCGATGCGGGGGACACGGGGTCGTGCCCCAGTCCGGGAGGATCCCACCTGCCGCGGAGCAGCTGGGCGCGTGAGCCATGGCCGCTGAGCCTGCGCGTCCGGAGCCTGTGCTCCGCAGCGGGAGAGGACACAACAGTGAGAGGCCCGCGTACCACAAAAAAAAAAAAAAGTATTTTGAGAGCTGGAGGAGTAGAGGAAGGAAGGAAGGCAAATTACAGGAGGGAAGAGATGTTAATGAGAAGGAGAAGGGTATTTAATGTTTAATAAATATTGAACTGTTTTGGAAATAAAGTCTGTTTTGATAGTTGGAGTAGAATATATTTTGGATTTGGGGTAGACTCCCAGTTCTTATCCTGTGTGAAGGTTGGAGAAGTTCACATTTCTGTACAAGTTCCTCCAGAGTCCAGTTCTGCTTTTTTATTTTAGGGCTACCTCATGGCTTTAATGTAGGTAATCGGCAAGGGGAGTAATGCTTATTCAGTGTAGCTTATTAAGCTACATTTGTACATATGTTAATCATTTTAGTGTTCCAAGCAACCTTCTGAGATAGGTTTTATCCACTGTTTTTTTTCAAATGAAAAAACTAAGAAAAACAAAATAACTTGTTCAGTGTCACTCTTAGGAGCATCTGACACCAAAACCGATTAAGTGACAAGGTGTTCTCCCATTTTAGCAGTTTGTTGGCTCTGGTGTTCCAGCCAATAGGATAACCCAGATAATTTAATATTTTTTTAAAAAGTAGATTTGTGCAGTTTTGCATTTCCTCAGCAGGATGAATGGTAGAGAAATTTGGTCCAGGAATGTGGAAAGTACCAAGTGGCCTGGAAGGTAACATTCATGTATGTTATCCAGGTGGCTAAACATCATTAGGCTGTTAATAGCTACACCTCAATCGCTTCTTCAAATTGTCATCGGCTCAATAACCACCCAAAAGACTTAGGGTGGGTGTTTCCTCTCCAATGTGGAGAAATAGCATGGAGGACAAGTCAGCCCAGGCGGGCCAATATTTCCTCTCTGCAGTACTGCCCCCAAGGTTAGTAGTTTATATCCACCCAGAAAGTCTTACTTAAACCCTCATTACATGGGGATGCTAGATAAAGGGGAAGCGGGAGCAGACTCTGGCTCTGAGTGAAGTCGTTACAGTCTAGTGAGACCTTCAAGACACCTCACTTACTTCCCTTCCTGTGAATGTTGACACTGTTTGATTTCCACAGATGAGGCGCTATGAAAATGGACTGCAGCGTGTTCAGTCTGATACCCCCTACCCTGCACCAGTAATCCCATATTTGTCATGCTGAAATTAGGCATCTTCAAATCACAGCATCTGGCCAAAAGGGAGATAATCTCGGGGTGTTGGTGATATGTACACTCATAGGAAACAGGAAGAGAAAGGCCTGTTAACTCATGACCCAGAAAGGAGTTTTAGTAACTCTGGTTAGCTGGCGCTTCTAAGGGTAACCTTCTACTCCTAGTGGTATTGTTTGCTTCTCTTGCAGAGGGTCTTCCCTCTCCCCTCATCTTTATTGTAAATGCCTTTTTTTTTTTTTAAGATTTAATTTTATTCATTTTTGGCTGCGTTGGGTCTTCGTTGCTGTGCTCAGGCTTTCTCTGGTTGTGGCTAGAGGGGGCTACTCTTAGTTGCGGTGCGTGGGCTCTAGGCACGCAGGCTCAGTAGTTGTGGTGCACAGGCTTAGTTGCTCCGCGGCATGTGGGATCTTCCTGGACTAGGGATCGAACCCGTGTCTCCTGCATTGGCAGGCAGATTCTTATCTGCTGCGCCACCAGGGAAGTCCCAATTTTTTATTTTGAATCCAAGAGGAACCATGACTTCTGTTTGGAGCAAAGCTTAAGAAATAGAAAAGAAAGAAGCTATATCTTAATAAAGGGCTATAGAATAAAAATTTGGAACTCAGAGATTTGGCATTCAGTTTGGCTAGTAAAGTCCTGAGAGAAAAAGTTTTACTTTCTATTTCTACCTTACTTTTTCTTTTCTTTCCTCTTCTTTTTAAAAACCTTTTATTATAGAGAATTTTAAAATTTACAGAAGGAAAGAAAATAGTTAAAGAGATCTGATGTACCCATCAATCACCTTAAACAATTATCAACTCTTGGTTAATCTTATTTCATGTATACATCCACCCATGCCTTCCATTCCTAGATTATTTTAAAGTGATTTCACACATTGTATCATTTCATATGTAAATATTTCAGCATAAATATATATATATACATTTATACAAATAACCATAATACCATTATCATATCCATAATATCCTTAATAGTAATTTCTTAATGTCATGAAATACCATTATCACACCCAAAATATTAACAGAAATTACTTAATATTATCAAATATCCTATCACAACTAAAATAAGTTAACAGTACTTACTACTTATTGAATTTTCAGTCACTGTTCAGTATTACTAATTGTTTCTTTCTTTGTTTGGATTTTGCTTGTTTATTTAAGAATCATACATTGAAATCGGTTGTAAGTCTCTTATGTCTCTTTTAACCTATTGGTTCCCCCTCTATCTCTTCTTTTCCATTACAGTTTATTTGTTGAAGGATCATTTGCCCTGAAGAGTTTAGCTCAGTTTGCTTATCTCTAAAATGGTGCATAAAATTCATTATATTTGTGAGCTAGATTCTTGAGAAAGATCTGTAGAGGATTTCATTTGTAAGAAATGTTTAGATCTTTTCTTATGCCATTAAGAAATACCCATCCCCGAATATCTGAAATAAAATCTTTTTTTTAATGACCTGTAAAGTTCATTTTCCTCAGCTGAAGACTTTAGAGCTAGGCAGATCCTTAGAAATAATATAATCCAGTGTTTTGCAAAGTTGAAAAACTACAATCTGTGGTAAGATATCCACTGGAGATCTACTAGTGGGTCTCGATCCGCAATTTAAAAAAATACTGTTGTGATACAACTGCTTTATTATGTAGACGAGGAGACAGCTTCAGAAAGGAAAGTGTCGTGCCAAGATGATCCAGAGAATCCACATGGGAATGGGGTCTGGAAGTTTTGACTTTCAGGGGCCAGGGATCAGGTAGCCCAGGATAAGCCGGGTTCTGCACTCAGTAGCAGTGTGGCCTTAAACAAGGTATTTGTCTCTTTCTTAATCTACAAAATAAGGACAATGCTATCACTTGCCTCAAAGCATGAGGATGACTAAATATATAAATATATAATTAAATATATAAGAAGTATATACACTCCTGAGCACAATGCCTGTCCTGTGTTAATTTTATTATTAATATTAATTTCCTCAAAACAGAAAGGTAACAGTGTAATACTCATACAATAAAGTCCATTGGTTTTTCCCAAGAAAACTACGAGAGAAACAAATCTCAGCTGTTTGGATTGCAGCATCTTGCTTGACTTTGCAACATCTGTTTCCCCTCTAATCCCTTTTTCTCCCCACACCTTAAATGACAGAATACTTATACTTTGCTTGGAGAATTTTGTTATGTGCTGGGATATAAGAAAAAAAATTATCAGGATTAAGAATAAGTTTTACTGTACAGGTATGTTTTGGAAAACTGTAATATAATTGCATATATTTTTCAATTGGGAAAAAATATGTAGCATTTACATTTTTCTAATTGGAGATCTTCATGGGTGATCCACTCTAAATAAATGATAAAAATGAACATGCTGCAATATAAAAAGACAAATTGTACAATAAGACTATGAAATTGAATGCAACCGTAGGAAATAAGAAGCAGGCTACAGTATGCAGAGGGCATTAAACATCTCCTGGTAGAATAGACCATATTCTTGAAGTCAAATAAGGAGTAAGGGAGGATGTTTGAATTTAGCCTTCTCTTAAGACCCAAGAGAAGAGGGAGATGAATGGAGGCACAGTGGGGCTATTTAAGAGGATAATTTTTCCAGAAAATGTACATATTCTATGTCATGATTCCCTTGTATCTTTTGATATAGATGCCTTGTTGGAGGAACTGGAATACTCCACCCTCCAGGAGAGTGATGAATACTCCAACACAGCTTCTTCTCCCCTGGATCAGCATTCCAGAAAGGAGAGTAACCATGCTGAGATCTCAAGTGCCCCTTCCATTCCGGATGACTCAAGTCCCTTTCCGGTAACTTTTCATTTATTGGAGTACCTTGAATATAGATATTTGAGTGCATTTCTGGAAATTAATTGTATCTTACATAAAATGATGCAAAAGGAAAATCATATATCCAAGAAAGAGAAAAGAATTACTCAATGATAAGTTAAAGGTGGTTGTTTTCAGAAAGAAGAGGAGAATGGAGAAAAATCATCATAAAAGAATAAACCTTTGAGAAATTTTTTTTTTTTTTTCCCCTGAGGGCCTGGTAACAGGCAGAGTATTCCCTAATTCACTTGGGATATTCTGATATCACCATCTGGGTATCAGAGATGCATGTTGCAGTTTGACTGGACTGGCACTCAGTAAGGCCAGAGGAGAGGTCACCTGGGCAAGGCCAGGCAGCAGCTCAGCCAGATCTTCTCAGGATTTTTTAGGATAGCCACTTTCCAGCTCTTATTTTCTGCTGAATATATTAGGAAATTGAATTAGTATATCTAGAGATGACGAAGCTCTAGGGAACCATCACAAACAAACTAAACTTATAAAAGATTATGTATAAACCCCCCCCAGAAATCCAATTTATTAATTTCTGGGTAGAGCTTAAACTATGAAGTAGAACAGATACTAGTATTTGCTGATATATGTATTCCCTTCCTATGGATAAGTCTACATGCATCTACTTTATGATCAGAAGGTTACTTGATGAGAGTGGATTAGTGTAAGAGGAATTAAGTAGGTGCTCTTCATAGCTGGTGTTTCTCAACTATGATATTCTGATTCATCCTTGTACACTAAAGGAAATCACTAGTAGCACAGACTTGAAATTTGAGCCTATGGGTAGGTTTCCATTTTAACTGTTCTTCCTTCCAGCTACATACATACAGTTTTAAGGACACACATTTATCTCTCTACTAAGGAGCTATTGTCTTTGTTCTCACTGTGAGATTATAGCCATAGATTCCTAACTGATCCCCTATCCTGACCGCCCCCCTGCAATTTATTCTCCAAAAAGCAGCCAGGATAATCCTGTAAAACTTAAATCAGATCATCTTATTCTTCTACTCAGAACCCCAAGATGAATTCTCATCTCATTTGGAATAAAAGCCACAGTCTTTACACTGACTTTATGGGGTGACCTACGTCTTGGTTCCCTTGGAGGAGCCTGGGTTTATGCTTATTTTCTTGACATCCTGTTACTGACTTTACCTTTTACCCCAGATTTTCCATTTTTTTTGTGTGTGAAATCTTTAAAATTAGTATTTGCATTAAAGTAAACCAGCATGGATTACTAGACCTCCATTTGGTTCTTCTGGCTTCTCTCACAGTCTCATGTAGTAGCATATAAAACACACGTGCAGTGAACAGAGTTCTTATTTTATTGTAGCTGGATCTAAAAGACTAATGACCACTTGTCTCTCATTTCCTGATCTTGATAAGACAAAATCTAACTGACAGCTCCCTTTGAAGGATAATATGCAAGGTGCTGGCCGTTAAAGCTAAGAGTTCAAGCACAGCCGTCAGGGGCAGCTAACTCCTCTGGTCTCAGGTGGTGGCAGGAAAAACCTTGAGGTTTTTTTTTTTCCCCTGATGGCCACTTGGTATAGCACCACTCATGCTGTGCTGTGGTCCATGTGGTGGTCTGTGAGATGCAGGGAGCCTCTTCAGGGTCAGAAAGAAATATGGGAAATTGTGACTTAAGGTCATAGAAGTTGTGTCTAGGAAATAGAGGCTGAGCATTCTTGCCATAGAGTACAGTATAATCTAAATGTTCTTGTTAAATCAGTTTTGTCACTAATTGTATATTAAAGCTATAACTGTTAGTTTTATTATTTGGTAATGCTTTTAAATTTTGCAACAAACCAAACCAAAAACCAAACCAAACCAAAACCAAAACTGCACGTTTAATTGTCTCAAGAAACTTGGCTCAAACCAAAACCAAAACTGCACGTTTAATTGTCTCAAGAAACTTGATGATGGGACTTCCCTGGTGGTGCAGTAGTTTAGACTCTGCACTCCCAATGCAGGGGGCCTGGGTTCGACCCCTGGTCAGGGAACTAGATCCCACATGCATGCCGCAACTAAGAGCTTGTGTGCTGCAACTCAGGAGCCCATCTGCCACAACTAAGACCCAGAGCAACCAAATTAAAAAAATAATAAAATAAAATAAAGTTGATAATGGATGTATAATCTAAGTATTTGTTAACGTTTACCATCCACTGTGGGGGGAATAGAATTATCACTGTCCATTTGAAAACCACAAGACACAACTATGGGGAAGAAGCATCAGGATCTACTTCAAAAATTAATGTCTAATTTAAGAAGAATGGGCCAGCAGATGATATTTCAATATGTGAAGCTGCAGGAGGTATGTTTACATGTCATTGAAAAGCACACCTTTCCATTTGGATCAAATTACTCTTCTAAATTAATTTTGCTCATTTTCAATTCCAAGTTTTCTTGTGCTTGTAAGTAAAGTGAATTAGTGATGATTAATTAATTGATTCCCTTTGCAAGCCATCAAATAATACCAGATTAAAAATAATAATAATAATACCAGATTAAATCAATTAGAGACCTCAATTAGAAAATTTAATTTCAAAATGGTTTAATTTTTACATCCAATTCAAAGAATCAAAGCAAAATATTTAGAAGTTCATTCTTTTGTCTAAAATGAGATTGTTAATGCCATTGTAAATTTAGTTGAAAAGTTCAAGAATGGAGATAAAATGTTGTTTTGGGCGGGTGATAATACTAATACAGATTTTGGTGGAGCAGAGCAGAGTGGTAAAATCAATGTTCTTACATACTTAAAAGCCTATGGAGCAGATATGTACTTGGAATTGGTTGTGATATGCACAAAATTCATGACTGCATCCAAATAAGCTTTAGTATCCCACCAATCAAGATAGAAACTGCAATTGTTAAAATTTACAAATTATGTATGTATGTATATTTGTACACAATCAGAGTATATATATAGCTCATCTACAAAACTTTTGTGACAGAAGCTCTTGTTGAATGTAAAAATATATTAGCGTGGCTGTATGTATTTTCTCTCTTCATTGCCTGTGAGCCTGAGCCTTTGAAAAACCACTTTGTAAAGCAGCCTAAATTTAGGCCACATTATGTGCAGAATCAGTTGGAAATATTTAATCAAATTATTCAATGAATGTAGCATGAAAAGTCAGCTTTTGAAGTTTTTAACAAGTTGCAATTATGTGAAACAAAGCTTACAGAAAGGAAGAAGCTCACATTTCTCCCTACAAAAGCCTGGGAGGAATTCAACAAATCAAAAGATGAGAGTTCAAATGGTTTAATTACCTAACTTGAAAACCGTGCTTTGGAAACATCTTGACTTTGATGGACCTCCTGATCTTAATTGGATAAATTTATATTCCCACCAGAATGGGATGAAATTGTAAAGGCCTGTGATTTTGCAGTATCTACATTTGATGAAGTGTTAAAAGGCATCACAAATAGAGACAAGAGCTCTGTCCTGTAAAAATATTATTGAAGAAAGGTGGGCCGAATGGAGGCAGAAATACAGCACATGTGAAAATATTGGAGCTGAAATAATTACACATTTTAATATAAAAAATAGAATTCAGAATATCTTCCATTTAGCAGAATCTGCTCTGAACTTATAGGTTCATCAGCATCTGGAGAGAGAATATTTTCTCAGTTGAAACTATTATGGGCTATGGAGAAGCAGTGTTAACAATTTCAAATGTACTAACCATAAAATGAAGCTTTGTAGAGGATTGCAATTTTATAAAAAATATAAAAATAAATAAGATCATATTGAAAAGAAAGACATTTTTCAGAAAAATTTTCACATCACAATGTTAAAGGCAACAATGGCTAAGTAGCCAATTAAGGTATATATAAATATATCTATATCTCAAGAATAATTATTTACTTATGCTATTTTTAAATGTTTCAATAATCAATATGAAAGGTTTAAATTTTTTTGGCTTTCATGTTCATAGCTGTGTGTCATTTAAAAATATTCTAGAAAATTTTATTTTGAATAGAATTAGTTTATTGGTTCACCAATATAATAAAATAAAATTTTTGGTCCATAAATACATATTTAAATAATTAATGTAATATTAATTATTTTTTAGTCCCCTCTTTCACTCTCACAGGTGTCCCAGTTTGAATAATGAATTATATGGTCACCCTACTTGCATGACTTGGCCCCTTATACTCTTTGCCCCTATCTCACTGGTTCACTCGCCTCCTATCTGTTCCATAGATGCTGCAGGGTGCTGTCTATCTGGATCATGTTACCGTTGATATCTGCATGCTTCCCTCACCCCCTATAAGCCCTTGTCCAAGTGCCCCTTTCTCAGTGAGTCCTTCCCCAACCAATATATTTATAAATGCCATCCCTCCCCCATTTCTTATCTCCTACCCTTCATTAATTTTTATTTTTTTTTTTACATATTAATTTATTATCTGTTTCTCACCACCATAATGTAAGGCTCAGGAACCATTTCTGTTCCTTTGTTTTGTTTTGTTTGTTGACTCCTGCATCCCCAGCCCTGGCACATGACAGGCACTCAATAAATATTTGTTCGTAAAATAAACTACTGGCCAACTACCCTTTAGAGTCACTCATTATTTCTTTTGGTATGTTAAATTTAATTGTGTTATAGTCTTCCCCTAGACACCATCCTGTCTAGTTAAAGGGGCTTTGCTCTGACTCATTTTGTTTGTTTTATGGTTCTTTTCTGAGTACCATGACTTCTCTATGTCAGTGCTCTTAGGGCAGGGAGGGGGACACCGTATTTGTTCACATGCCAGCTACTGTGCTTAGAATTTGGCCTTTCTCTGTGGGATGACTGGTACTCCTCTGCCTTGTGAAAGGAGATTTCAGAGATAGGCTAGTTATCGTCCCCTTTAGAAGCGAAAAACATCTTCTAATTCTGGGTGTAGATAAGTACCAACATTTTTTTTTTATTTAAAAAATTATTTTATTGAGGTATAGTTGATTTACAATGTTGTGTTAATTTCTGCTGTACAGCAAAGTGATTCAGTTATACATATATATACGTATTCTTTTTTGTATTCTTTTCCATTATGGTTTATCACAGTATATATATATATATATTTATTTATTTATTTATTTTGTGGTACACGGGCCTCTCACTATTGTGGCCTCTCCCGTTGCTCCGGACGCGCAGACCTAGCGGCCATGGCTCACGGGCCTAGCTGCTCCACGACATGTGGGATCTTCCCGGACCGGGGCACGAACCCATGTCCCCTGCATCGGCAGGCAGACTCTCAACCACTGCGCCACCAGGGAAGCCCCACAGTATATTTTTTTTAACATCTTTATTGGAGTATAATTGCTTTACAGTGGTGTGTTAGTATCACAGGGTATTGAATATAGTTCTCTGTGCTATACAGTAGGACCTTGTTGTTTATCCAGCATCCAACAGAAATTCATTCTTTCTTCTCTTTCACTTATATGTCTTAGGTGCAGCTCGTGTATGCTACCAAAATCCAGGAGCCCCATGTCCACAGGTATTTTTTAATTAAATATTAAAAAAATTAAGTTTATTAGATAATTGTTATCACCTGTGTTTGGACCATAATTTGCTTTGTAGGTGTTTATTATTAGAATTCCTACTACCCTCCCCCTCTTTACATGATCTGTGAGCGGAGGTGGATTTCTGCCCAGCTGACTTGGCACTTTCTCAAGGAGCCTGGCTTTTAGATGGGTTGTCCAGGCTGGAGGGCTCTGCTATTTCCTTTACCACCTGAAAAAGTGTAAATAGTCCAAGTCACCACAGATGTTTCGGCCCAGCCATTTCAGATATCATGCTTCAGTTCACAAAAGAGAAAACACCTAAAGAAATTTCAGCAGGATGCCGACAAAATCAGACCTAGGATCAGGGCTGCACTAAAACAGTGTGTCTCCATGGAAGATTAATGAATATATACTTCTTTCCATATTTGCTCAAAATGTATTTAGTGATGGAGGGATTTCCTTTTAATAAAAGTTACATATTGAAACAGATCCACTTACTAAATTATCTCTTCTGGCCAAAGCAGAATTGACAGTCTAAAAAAATTAAAAGGCCACTTTTCCTGTCTCTCTTCAGTTATAGCTTGCAATTTTTTAAAAAAAGTGAGACAGCATTCTGGGAAACAAAGTGTTGAAAATGTAGATAGTAAAGGTCCGTGCTTGGTGAAGAGTACCACACCACATGTTACTTGGTTTCAGAATTGCAACCAATAGTGCACACACGGTGTAAAAATAAGGGAAGGACCTGTGCTATCTTTTGAAGTCTTTTTACAACTCCCCACTTTAAGTCACTTTCTACTTTGATGGGAGTGAAGCCAGTTTACTAATACATATGCCAGCTTATTCCAGTTCTAGGAAGCTGCCTGGTGGGCGTGTCTCATAGGCCTTCATGTCTCTCCCCCTTGTAAAAAAATGAAAACAAAGCAAAACAACAACAACAACAAAACAGTACCTGGTACAAAATGGCTCTCAGTTAATATTGATTTTTTTTTAATTGAGAAAACCAAGACTTTAATGGAAATACTAATAATCACAGGAACGTATACGATGAGAACCAGCCCAACCAACAGCCATTTTCCTGTATATCTGGCATTGTGATCGGTTGATGGCATGCCAATGGTAACTTATTGACACCCCCTCCTCTGTAGTACAAATCTGTGATCTATTTCCCATCAGACCCCTTTCTCCCTCTTCTCTTGCTCTGCTCTGTACTCCAGGGGAGCTGAACCCTGCAGGTTGGGTTTTTCAGGCTCCAGGGTCTGTAGGCTTTTACTGGTTTCAACCAATGGGAGGCACTGTGGAGAGACTGGAGGGTGAAAGGCAGGGAAATTTAGGGCCTTTGCTCCCCCAATCTCTCTCTCCACAGTGTCTCTGTCAGCAGTTTTATCTACTTTTATGGCTTCAGCTGGAGAAAAACAGGTCTGCGGTGGTTCCAGTTTATGCCTGTTAACCTGGGCTCCTGGGCTCTGGTAACTTTGCCTCTTTGCTTTGTCCCTTTGGCCTCATGGCTTCCTGCTGTAGCTAATCTCTGGGTTCCCTCAATTTTTCTGTTTGCTTCTTAGCTCTCCCATCACCTGTGTAATCAAATTTCTGGATTAACTTCCTTCTTCTTACTCCTAGTGTTTGTATTTTCCTGAGTGGACCTTGATCGATGTACTTAACCATTACTGAATGATACTTATTGTGTAGATCTGAGTGGGAGAGTGATATGAAATCCAGGTGGCCTAGTAAATATGTAATGGACTGATGCAAACCCGAGGCTGGTATAATTCAGAGCCAGCAAGGCTCACGTGTACAGATGAAGCATGAGACACAGAAACAAGATTCCTGCATTGTTTCCAGCATTTCCTCTGGCTTGCTTAAATTAACCAAACATTAGTTTCAACTTTAAAAGTACCAATACCTTGAAATACTAGTCATGAATATAACAATATGATAGTATTTGGAAATGTATCTTTTATATGAACAGAAAGAATTTTGGTAAGAATAGGGAGGGAGACTTCATAAAAATATTGCAGAGGAATGAATGGGGAAAAAAATTGAAGCCCCTCAGTTGAGAAGTCTGGATTTTTTTAAACGCATCTCTTGTATTTGTATTATTAAAACCTCTGAGTAATGAAGTTGTTGCTGATGGCATGCTAAGCGCCTGTATCATCTTCAATAGGTCTGGGGACAAATCAAAGGAGCTCTGATTTGAGGTTTCTCTCTTTTCACAAACGTTTCCTGTAGTGAGGCAAACATCAACTCTTCAAGGTCTCTTATTTCTTATTTAGAAGTTTATATTGTTGACTCAATTACTCTTAGGGTATTTTGGCAATGATCTGTTTCTCTTTATACACTGCACTAGGAGTCTAGTTAGAAACCAGTAAGAGTTCTTTCAATAAGCACAAGTATACCCCACCTGTGAGATGGACAGGTTTTTATGATCATACAGACCCATATAAGAAACTACATTTATTCTACACTGGGGCACAGGGCAGAAGAATGTGTTCCCAGTCCTGCTGCCTTTTGTATTTCTAAGACACATGCCTGTGGCGGCAATTACTAAGGGATTATGCCTGAAAAGAGTTGTGAGAGAGAGCTCCTCTGTACTTTGTTGGAAGCCTCCAAGAACTAAATCAGTCACTTGTAATCAGTCATCTGACCATTTTTGTTCTTAGATTAAACACCCCTACTCCAAAAAAACAAAAAAACAACCCAAACTTATGTGGGGCAGGAGGCCATGTTGTACCTAAAAGGCAAAGTCTTTTAAGAAGGGAAGAGATCCACTTCCTCCTAAATTTTCCTTGTTAAATGCTCAAACTGAGTCAGTAGCAGGACATGTTGTACCCAAGAGATAGTCTTTTTTTCTTAAGAGAGGAAGATAAGCATCTTCCTTCTAATTTTTCCCTAGCTGATAAATACATAAAAATAAGTAAAATAGTAAGACTTTGTTGTCATTTTTGAAAATATATTTAGTGAAAGACGTAGAATATTTGGTTTTATTTGTTGCTTTGTGTGTGTGTGTGTGTGTGTGTGTGTCTCTGTCACACACACACACAGTTTGGTGGGTTGTTAGCTAAGCTTCTTGGTTAATGTTGATTGCAAACATTATTCCAGAGTCAGTTACCTATATAACCCAGTGATTCCACTTCTCAGAGTGTACTCTATGGAAATAAATATCAAATATTTATGTAGCAGTGTTGATTATAACAGTGAAAATCAGAAGCAATCTAGGTGTCTAACAATAAGTGATTGATTTAATAAATTATGACACATTATGCATTTGGAAACTATATAGCCTTTATATATCATTTAAAAAGATAATTTAGTGATAGAAAACACAAGCTTCACAGTCTGCAGGCCCAAACTCTGTTATTTGCCATCTGTATTGGGTAGAGCAAAGTTTTTAACTTCTCTAGGCCCCAGTTTTTTCATCTGGGAGTGATAAAACTTACCTTTAAGGTTTTTATGAGGATTTAAAGAGAACATGTGTAAAACCCTTTACAGAGTGCCTGGTGTAGTATACACACTCAATAAATGTTAACTATTACGTTTGCAAAGATAAGAATGTGCATAAGGATATGGAAAAATGTTAACTTTAAAACATGAAAAAAACAGTAATATTCAAATTTTCTAAAATCATACACAATCACAGAAGAGTGTAAAAGTATAAGCCAGTATGGGGAGGGGGAAGGGTAAACTGTGACAAAGCGAGAGAGAGGCATGGACATATATACACTACCAAACGTAAGGTAGATAGCTAGTGGGAAGCAGCCGCATAGCACAGGGAGATCAGCTCGGTGCTTTGTGACCGCCTGGAGGGGTGGGATAGGGAGGGTGGGAGGGAGGGAGACGCAAGAGGGAAGAGATATGGGAACATATGTATATATATAACTGATTCATTTTGTTGTGAAGCTGAAACTAACATACCATTGTAAAGCAATTATACTCCAATAAAGATGTTAAAATGAAAAAAATAAATAAATAAATAAATAAAATAAAAAAGTATAAGCCAGCATGTCTAGAGAATTAACTGCCTCTCAAAAGGCAGATTATGTGTGGTTTAGTTTTTTCTTTGTATTCCTCTGCAGTTTTAAAATGTTCTACATTTAACATATTAATTTTATATTTAAAAATAATTTTAGTAGGACTCACAACAGTGTAACTGTATTAATGTAGTATATGGAAGGTTGTTTATGGAATCGTTATTTATGAATGTGTGCATGTGTGTATAACTAAGATACACGTGAGAATTGTACTGCTGATGCCCCATCTGCCACCCCTACCGCCTCACCTGTTTTCATCATTGTTTCTTTTCTAGTATAGAGGACCTTTGTTTTGAAAATACAACTTCATGTACACAATTATTTTATAAACTCACATATATAAAAAGTCAGAGAGGTATCTTCTGCTTAATATTGCTGTAAACTTAAAACTGCCCTAAAAAATAGTCTTTAAAAAAAGTCAAAGAAGGGACTTCCCTGGTGGTCCAGTGATTAGGACTCTGTGCTTTCACTGCTGGGCCCGCGTTCAATCCCTGGTTGGGGAACTAAGATCCCGCAAGCCACACTGGCACCACCAAAAAAAAAATAGTCAAAGAAATGTGAGATATACAGGGTAAGATGTGAGACCACCTCCAGTAGAGTCTTTCCTCCCACCACCTAATTACCAGCTCCTTAGGTAACTGTGCCGGTAGGTATGTCTTCTTACAGACCTTTGTGTATGCATATTCATACTTATGTATCTGTGCTTTTAAAATTACATAAATGGAAGGATATTTTTCATACTGTTCCGGGCCTTGCTTTTTTAAGTTAACAATATAAATTAGAAGTCTTCCTTAGTTCATAAAATTCTATGTCGGCATTCTTTTTAGCACCTGCAGGGTTATTCTATAGCATGGGTGGACCATAATTTATTTGACTGTATTTTCATTTAGTTTAGTTTCAATTTGCTCATAAAAACTATTCTGTTTTTGTGTTTTAAGGAATGTTCTCGTACTTATATCTTTATAGATATGTCCAATTTTTCTGTAGGATAGAGTCTTAGAAGTGAAATTGCTGCATCCAAGGGTATATGCATTTGAAATATTGATAGATGCTGCGTTGCAAAGGGTTTTATAATTTATAATAATTTATGTAGCTACCTGTAATATATGTAAATATATCTGTGTAGATATAACCCTGACTTTTGCCAACACTGCATATTGTCAGTCTTTCAAAACTTTGATTCATGGGGAAAAAATGGTATCTCACCATTTAATTTCCATATTAAAGATTGAGATTGAGTATATTTTTATGTAGTAAACATTCAAATTTCTTTTTCTGAAACTTACTTTTTAAAAAATCCTTAGCTCAGGTTTCTCTTGGGTTATATTTTTACTATTGATTAATCAACTTTTAAATATTTGAATATTGTTTATGTTTTAAATATTTATTCATGTTAAATTTTTTAATACTATCTTTATCACTATGTTTTCTTTTTTGACATCACTTCAGTTTTATGCCTTTCTTAGGAAAGTCTTTATCACTCCAAATTATTAAAAAATCCTCCATTTTCTTCTAGTATTTTTGTTTAAACATTTATATCTTGAATTCATTAAAAACACATTTGTGTGTACAGTGTGTTAGGGATCTAAATTTATTGTGTTCCAAATAGGTTATCATGTACCTTGATTCTAATAGTCTGTTTCTGATTATTTGAAATGCCATGTTTACCACATGCAAAGTGCTCATAGGTACCAGAGTCTGTTTCTGGGTTTTCTAGTCTACCCTACTTTTGATCTACTTGTCTGTTTCTTTACCAACATCACACAAATTAAATTATTATCACTCTATAGGATACCGCATCTACTGGGACAAGTTATCCCTGTTTGTTTTGGGTTTTTTTCCCTTCAAAATTGCCTTGAGTGTTCTCGCTTGTATTGAATTTTAGCATCAGCCTATGAACTTGAATAATTTGGTTATAATTTTTGTATGGATTACATTGAATTTATAGTTTAATTGGGAGAAACTGACATCATATTATGCATCTTTATTTAGGTAGGTCTTCTTTTTAGTGATTTTTCTTCATAGAAATCTTACACATTTCTTGTTAGATTTATTCTTTAATACTTAATATATTTTTTTCTTAGTATTGTGAACACATTTTTCTCCTCATTGGATTTTCAAATCAGTTACCCCTGGTCTATAGGAAAGACACTAATTATTTCATTTTATTCTTGTATCTTGTAGCCATCCTGATTTTTAAAAATTCATTATAATAGTTGTTATATCATTTATCTCTCATTTTCTAGGAATATTATTATATATTTAAAAAGAGTGAGAGTGCTTTACGTTTTTCTTTAAAATATATAAAACTCTTATTTTTACTTTTAAATGCATTTGCTAATGCATTCTGGAATAATATTGGAGACTAGCAATGACAGTAGGAGCCTTGTCCTCCTCTTCCCTTAATTAGAAATGTGTTTAGTATTTGACTATTAAATATGAGGCTTGTTATAGATTTTTATAGACATATTTTGTCAGGTTATGGAATTTTTCTTCTCCTCGATCTTCAACAACAGGAATGGTGGTTAAATTTGTTTTCAATTGCTTTTCAGTACGTCTCAATATGTTTATAAAGATTTTCTCTTTCTCTGTTAGTATAGTGAATTATAATAATCCTTTTTGTAATGTTGAACCATTTTTGGATGACTGGTGTGCACACTACCACACACACACACGTACACCATTCTGTCTTTGGTTTTAGTACCAAGTTTCTGAGATATTCATTGAACCTATTGGGTGATTTTTCCATATTTTATTATGTACTTGGTAATTTATACAACGCTCCCAAAAAGCTGTTAGTTTTTTTGGCTTGTTTTCTGTTTAATTGATTTATGCTTTTATTCCTTCTGTTTAATTATTATTTTATTTTTTATTTTTTGCGAGTCTTGGGTTGGATGTTTCATTTGCTTCTGGTCTTTTTTATTTTTCAATATTGCACCTAAGTCTATTTATATTTTTCCTTTCAATAACATTTTGCTTTCAACTCTGAAGAGCACGTGTGATTTTATAGCTATTTCTAAATAGTTTGAAAATTGTTAATTTTTTCTTTCTCCCAAGAATTACTTAGAATTACTTTTTTTTTACTTAAGTAGATAGAATATGGTCTGTATGATTTACTTCTTAGAATTTATTAGACTCTATTTTGTGTCCTCACATGTGGATCATTTTACTAATGATTATGCAGGTATTTGAATAAAAATCTGTTTACTGTTTCTGGGGCCCATGGACCAATGTCTTCTCTGTATTTATTTATTTTTATGTATTTTATATATTATATAAATGTTATTATATGTTATATAAATATATATTAAACATATAAATATATAGTATGTATATTATATATTTATTTTTTGTCTTTCACTTGACAGTAACTGAAAGAAGATATAATACTTTATAATTTTATTTTATTTTATTATTATTATTATTTTTTGCAGTACACGGGCCTCTCACTGTTGGTGGCCTCTCCTGCTGTGGAGCACAGGCTCCGGACACGCAGGCTCAGCGGCCATGGCTCACGGGCCCAGCCGCTCCGCAGCATATGGGATCTTCCCGGACCGGGGCAGGAACCCACGTCCCCTGCATCGGCAGGCGGACTCTCAACCACTGTGCCACCAGGGAAGCCCTATAATTTTAAAAAGAATGCTGTTAAAATAAAATATACACATTGGACCGTGGTCTTCAAACTCTTTTCAGAGGCTGCCTTTTTCCTGGTCGTTGGGGGAGAATGGCCACCCAGCTATAGGTCCGGCACTTGTCTTCATGCACTTGAGAACAATAGGCAGTTTTTGAGACAACCAGAGGGAGACATGGAGACAAAGGCAGGGAGACCTTGTTCAGATGTTTAGTACCTAGTTTTGAAAAATAGTCTCTGTCTCTAATTTTAGTCATATCTAAGGGGTTAATAGTTAAAACTGCATTTTCTGGTATTTTATACATGGCCTAACATTTATTTGAGTTTGATGTGTTGGTATGATTTTTTGTTTTCTCCCTATAGTGAGGTCCAGGAGCCAAAGGAATCACCACCACCTCCTAAAACCTCAGCAGCTGTGCAGTTGGAGGAGCTGATGGCCCACCTGTGTGAAATGCAGACCCAGGTGAGCACAGTCCCTGCGATACAGCCTTCAGGGTCTTATCTCTGTGAACTCAGCTCTGCATTCCCCCTTGAGAAACTCTCCTAAGTCATTATTCATTTTGCCATACTAAATTTAATTCAATGGATGAACTCAAATTTGTACTATGTATTTTTTTTAAACTGAAGTATACTTAATTTACAATATGTTGTATTAGTTTCAGGGGTACAGCAAAGTGATTCAGTTGTGTGTGTGTGTGTGTGTGTGTGTGTGTGTGTGTATAACTGATTCTTTTCCCTTATAGGTTATTACAAAATATTGAGTATAGTTCCCTGTGCTATCCAGCAGGTCCTTGTTGGTTATCTGTTTTATATGTAGTAGTGTGTATATGTTAATCCCAAACTCCTAATTTACCCCCCTTTTACCCCTTTACCCCTTTGGTATCCATAAGTTTGCTTTTTATGTCTGTGGGTCCATTTCTGTTTTGTATATAAGTTCATTTGTATCCGTTTTGGTTTTTTTTTTTTTTTTTTTTGCAGTACGCGGGCCTCTCACTGTTGTGGCCTCTCCCGTTGCGGAGCACAGGCTCCGGACGCGCAGGCTCAGCGGCCATGGCTCACGGGCCCAGCCGCTCCGCGGCATGTGGGATCTTCTCGGACCAGGGCACAAACCCGTGTCCCCTGCATCGGCAGGGAACTCTCAACCTCTGCACCACCAGGGCAGCCCTGTATCAGTTTTTTTAAGGTGTATTATCTGGACATAAAAGATACTGTGATATGGGTTCTGATCTCAAGGGGCTTGGAGTGTGCTTGATAAAATGAGGCATAAGACTCTGTGACACTTATGGAATAAAAGAAAGATCGTTTGCCACTAAAGCTGGATGAAGTGTGGAAGGGCTGTTAAAGAGAACCCCCTGAGTGGGATGGAGGAGACCCGTGGGAAAGCTGGGTCAGGGCAAGGGAGAGCAAAGTGTGGCTTTGACAGTAGGAAGGATGAGTCCTAAACTCATACTGAGATAAAATCTGCCCCCTTGTTCTAGTCTCCAGAGCATGGGTGGCAAGCTCACTGACCTGGCAGGGAATGGAACTGACATAAATGGACCTAAGAATTTATTAAGGGAATTATCATCTAGAATTCATTCTTTTTTAAAACTATTTTATGTTGGAGTATAGTTGATTAACAGTGTTGTGTTAGTTTCAGGTGTACAACAAAGTGATTCACTTATACATATACAGGTATATATTCCTTTTCAAATTCTTTTCCCATTTAGGTTATTACAAAATATTGAGCTAGAATTCTTAAGGTAGAGAATCCATCCATTCTGAATTGGTTGGGGATATGATATGCACCCATGAAATGACTATGAAATAATTTCAGGGCAGTGTATAAAAATGTGTGTGATTGGAAGGGCAGGAAGCTTATCTCTGTGGCTCACCTTTGGACTTCCAATGCCCAGCACTGTTCCTGATACATTATGAATAATGCGTACTTATTAGAGGGACAAATGAATGAATATCAGAAACAAGGTTTCTTTAATGTCTGCAGTAAAGCTGGGTGCATTCCTCATTGCACTGTATATCTGAAAATACTAGAAAAAAAATCTTTCTACTTTTTACATACCCTTTCAAAAGTATTCTGGAATATACCAGCAAATAGCTATAGATGTAAATGTACGATGTGTAGCTATAGATACATTATTGTGTTTTTACTTAGGTACTTTCAGGCCTTTTCCATGTTAACCTTTTGAACACTACTCTCTTCAGCATTAACTAACATTATATAAGAGAGGAGGAAGGAAATGTGTCATATGATAAGATTCTTGAAGGGAAATGAGCATTTTGGATTAGTGAGGTAATGTGAGGTTATTCCAGGCAGTAAAAAGTGGATAAGTAGAGGCGTGAAGGCAGACAGTAACAGATCACATTCAGGAGACTGCAGGGAACCTGGCTGGCTTTAAACAATGGAGGCTTTTTACTGAGGAATAAAAGATGAGATTGGAAAGGTAAAGCGAGGGCAGTGGATGGGAGACTTTGAATGTCCATCTGATGCTGCAAATTCCATGCTGGAGGGGCTTCCCTGGTGGCACGGTGGTTGAGAGTCCGCCTGCCGATACAGGGGATGCGGGTTCGTGTCCCGGTCCGGGAAGACCCCACATGCCGCGGAGCTGCTGAGCCCGTGAGCCATGGCTGCTGAGCCTGCGCATCCGGAGCCTGTGCTCGGCAACGGGAGAGGCCACAACAGTGAGAGGCCCGCATACCGCAAAAAAAAAAAAAAAAAAAAATTCCATGCTGGAAGCAATGGTGAATCATTGTAGTTCTCTGATCAGGAAGTATTAGATAGATGGTTGCAGTAGCCCAGTTGGAAAGGAGTTGAGAGAGATGCAATCTCAGGACAAGAGTTGACGAAGGATAAGTTGGGCAATTTGTAATTTGTTCTGTTTTGTAATTTGAGGTTTTTCCTTTGAACGTTTTATAATAACTGTTCTGGAGTTTTGCTTTAATAAATCCAATCCATCAGCAAGTCTTATCTGACAACTTCTCACCGCCTTCTCCACTGACACTGGTCCAAGTCATTTCTAGTTTGAGCTGTTAGAATGGTCTCCTGCCTAACTAGTGCGTCTAATTCCACTCTGGCTTGCCCACACCTAATTCCTCACTCGGCTACCACAAGGATCTTGTAAATCAGATTCTTTCACTCTCATGCTTGAAGCAAAATGGTTCCATCACCCTTGGAATAAAACTGCAGCTTTTATCCTGAGGGCCCTATGTGATCTTTGCCTCTTTTTCCATCATTTTTTCCTGACTCACTCCCTCTAGCCCTACTAGGTCAGCCCTACTGACCTTTTTTACTTTTCTTTTTATGTGTCAGACTGTCTCCTTCCTCTGGGCCTTCCTTCCCTCTGGAATGCTTTTCCCACAAATATCAATATTTCTAGATGTCAGTGCATCGCTCAAATATCTGCTCAGATATCACCTCCTTAGAGAGCCTTCTCTGATCACCCTCATCTAAATCAGTTTTTCCTCTCCATTCCACCCTCTGTCATTTGTCTCAATATATAACTTATATCTTATCTCCACCTGAGATATACATCATATATTTATTTCTTTAATTGCTTATTGTCTATTACCCAGAGAATGTAAACTGCATGACGGCAGACACTTGGTTGGTCTTGTACATTGTTCTATACCAAGAGCCTAGAGCAGTGACTGGCACAAACCAGGTGCCCAATAAATATTGCAAAATAAATGAATAAAAGGAAGATAAGGTTAATTGTTGACTTGTAGTCATCATAAGAGATAAAGTATCATCTTCATATATTCAATATCCTATTGCCAGAAAAGATTTGCAAACAGAGGAAGATTAGTCAGATTTCATTTGCCCTGAGGAACTTAGAATGAAAAGGAAATGAAAGCATTTTTATTGGTGTTACAATGTTAGATTCTCCCAGTGCCTTGGAGGAAGGTTAGTGAAAGACTAAGGGATCATGCAGAAGATGCCAGTGAGGATGATTCTCTTTATGGTTCTCTTCGTGATACAGGTTACAGTGAAAGCAGATACAAGCAAGAAACACTTACCAGACAAGCAGGATCAAAAGGCCTCCCTGGACTCAATGCTGGGGGGCTTGGAGCAGGAACTGCAGGACCTTGGAATTGCGACAGTGCCCAAGGGCCATTGTGTTTCCTGCTGGAAACCGATTGCTGGAAAGGTGGGATAGGCCAAGACGTTGATCCTACAGCCGTCTATGTCAGTGTGTATGTCTGTCTCCATCCCACTAAGGATTGCTCTTTCTCCTTATGTTCTAAGACAGTTTAGTAATAGGTACTGATCCCTTACAGTGCTCCGGGCACTGAACAAAGCACTTTACAAGTATTCCTTTATTTAATGGTCACATTAGCCCTTCAGGGGTCACAAGCCCTTTATAAAGATGAGGAACCCGAGGACTCAGGGTCATTAATTGACATGTCCAAGGTCTAGTAGGAGGTAGAGGTAAGATCCAAACCCAGGAGAGTCTGGCTCCCGAGTTTGAGCTCTTAACCATTTTCTTGTACTGCCTTCACCCAGAGGAACTTTCTCACTGCTCCCTCTGTTCAGACATTCTGGGTGTAAATCGATTGATTTCGATTTTTAGCTGCACTCGGCTCCATATCATGGCCACAAACTCCTGCTCAGGCATCATCCTTCACCAAAACCATAATAAAGGGCTTTGAGACCTGATTTTGCGTGGGGTGTGAGATGAGGTGTTCAGATCAGAGGAATAAAAACTGTCATTGGCCTTCTCCTCCTCCAGGGATCCTTTCCATGACAAGATATAGTTAGTTATCTCTTGTCCATCCCTACTATGCTCCATTTTGTTTCTCCCATCCTCTGGGGCAGTATAGTGGAAATGATCATTTATAGGCTTTTCTCAGTGTGATCACTCAGGAAAGTTGGGCACTGTTTTACTATCCATAAAGTATGGACAAGAGACCACATGGGTAGAACCTAGGTCTAGGCCTCAGTGTTGTGTAACTCCAGGGGGAGTCGTTTACATGGAATACTGTTGGAAGAGCGCCCTCCAGAGTCGTGCCCCCTGTGGACCCTAGAGCCCCCAACTGGGCCCCTGCTTGCCAGGCTTTGTTTTGTTCTCCAGGTGATCCATGCTCTAGGGCAAGCATGGCATCCGGAGCACTTCGTCTGCGCTCACTGCAAAAAGGAGATTGGCTCCAGTCCCTTCTTTGAGCGGAGTGGCTTGGCCTACTGCCCCAAGGACTACCACCACCTTTTTTCTCCACGCTGTGCTTACTGTGCTGCTCCCATCCTGGATGTAAGTAAATCGCCCTTCCCCCTGCTTTCATGTATCCTTTACTCCTCACTTAGAGCTGGGGTCATGTTTTACAGCTCCGTAGCATTTTAATCTGTCCGGTGTGTTTCTTTTCCAGAAAGTGCTGACGGCCATGAACCAAACCTGGCACCCAGAGCACTTCTTCTGCGCTCACTGTGGAGAGGTGTTTGGTGAAGAAGGTATGACCCAGGGTGGTTACAAGAAGACCAGCAGAGCTTTTCCCTGATCTGCTTTGTCGGTCCTGGTTCTTGCCTCTACCATCCAAGTGCCCATTTCAGTACCAAATGCCATCCCTCCCTACCTTTTTCCAACATTGATGAATTTTGTTTAAATTGACTTTTTAAATCAAAGAAATACAAATGCATAGTTTAAAAATGCAAATCTTACTTCAAGAGTAATATTAAAAAGAACAGTCCCTTGCTTTTCCTTTTTCCACTGCCAAATCCAGTTCTCCTCTGTAAATTTTTTAGCTTCTTCTATTATTTATTTGTATGTTTTAAATAATATATTACTATATACTGATTTTTTCCCCCCAGTTTTAACCATTATGTATTAACTTTCTACCAGGAGAGATGAGGATTTAGAAATTTTATTACTACCCCACCTACCCCCAACATAATTCCTCCCCCATTCTCTCAGTTATAATTAGGTCATAATTATAGGTCAGATCAGTATTCAGTGTGTATATGTTGACAGTCACATAAATATTGCTCACAGCTGAGCCACGTAACAAACTGATATAGTAGAGCATGGATTTTGGGGTTAGACTGTCTGGTTCAAATCTGGGCTGTGGTATTTATCAGCTATGTGATGTTGTTCAAGTCGTTTAACCTCTTTGTACCTCACTTTCCTCATGAGTAAAATGGGCCTAATAATAATGCTTACCTTCTAGGGTCACTATGAAAATTTTAAGAGACAGCATCAGTGTAGCGTTCACAGCAATGCCTGGCACGTGGAGGCTGGTAACGATGCTGATTATCATTATCATGGTGTCCTTTTCATATACACTTGTTTTTTTCCTGAAGTTAATATTTGGATCCCTTTTTCATTAGCTTAATTTTCATTGTACGTATCACTAATTTATCTGACAGAGCTGTGAAACCCTTCTCAAAAGGGCCAGCCACATCTGGTAATATGTCAGTTCCATGAAGATGTCTCTTCTTGGAGACATCTGTCCAGGAGGCTTTGACCCTTCTGCTCCTGCCTAAAACGGTTTCTCCTCAGGCCTGTTGAGAAGCCGTTATTCTGGGCCGCTATCTTGGGAATTAGGTTTACTATTTCCCTCTATCTTTCAATACATGTTATTGCCTTTATTTTGGTGGAGCACACCTCCAGTAGCTTCTGAGAAAGAATGAATAGGAGGTAAAAGTTTTGAAATAACTTGAATATCTGAGAATATTTTGTCTACCTTAAGTTGCCCTGACATAGAATTCTAGGTGGAAACTATTGCCCTTCATCATTCTGAAGACATTGCTTCACTGTCTTCCAGCTTCCATGGTTGAGAAGTTTTTTCTTAAAATTTTGTTCTTGTTCCTGATCCTTTCTATGTGACCTGTTTTTCCCCTTTTGCAAGCTTTTTTTCCTTCTGTTTTCTGAATATTCTTGATTTTTTTCTGACTTCTTTTCATGTTTCTTTTGAACAAATACGATTCATGCATGGAATCAGAAAGCTTCTTTATTTTTTCTGTTCCTGTCCTTTTAGAATTAACTCACTGGGAAAAGTTTTCTTCTAAATAAAGATTTGGGCAGTCCCATGTCTTTTTTTATTGTTCTTAATAAACTCTTCTAAATAGAAAATCAATTTAAGACACAAAACACAAATCTAAGTCCTTAGGTAATTCAGTCTGTGTGAGAGCTAAAGCTTTCCAACTTTAAAGTGACAGCTACTCTCTCCCCTGGTAGGGCCTTTAAGCTGCAGGAGGCCAGGGAAGGGGGTTGTGGCCTTTCATTGGTCCTTTCTTGCTTCCACTCTCGTACCCATTGCTAATCTTGATAGCTGACCCCTCCAGGGTTGAAACAGGGGTGGAAGAGGTGAGACTGGAGGGCAGGAAAGTTCTAACTTGTCTAATTTGCTTTGTGCTCTCCAGGCCTGGCAGATATTTAACTCTGACTTTCTCTTTTTACTTGGATGTTTTTGTGGATTCAGTCCGGATCCAATTACAAATTCTTGGTGGCCCTTTACATGTCTTGGCTGGCCGTTCTCCCCTTAGTACATGGATCTTTGAGGATCCATTCCACAGAGACTCTTTTCTGCAGGATTTTCATTGTTCCCTCGAGGTGATCACTTAGAAATGATTATGATGGTTCCAGATGAACTCTTTCACTCATAGTTTCACATATGGACCATGGGAAACTTGCATATTTCTCTTGCAGTCAGTGGGGACGGCAGGTAATTTCAGGCGCGTCACTCTACTCAGCGGCCATAGGCCCCTTCAGCCAGATGCTCACCTGGGATGAACCAAGTACCGTCAGCTGTATCCCGCTAACGGCAGGGGACACATACCCAGCCCTCTGAGTGATCCCACGGAGTTCCGTCTCTTGACATGAGGGTAGCCGGAACATACCGCATGCTTCTTGGTGGTGGTGGTGGAGCACACATAGCACAGTTTTCTCCAAGGAAATCCCTCTCTCAACTTCCCCTTCTGTTTACCTGTTTTGCATCCTAGGTGTGAGTGAGGAGTCGTGTTACAGTGGTCTTTGGCAAATGCTGCTGACCTTTGGTTGCCCATTTTTTATTTAAGAATGAGTGAGACGCTAAAATGCTAACTGGCAGCTCTGTGGATGAGGCGGAGCGTGTTGGCTGGTGGACTCAACTGTATGGCACTCAGGTAGGGTGCTCTGGCCGTTGTGCTGCGGGACCCCTGGCTAGTAATATTTTAGGTCTTTCATCTTGAATAGATTTCACCAAAGAGATATTCTCCTTTGCTGACATTACAAAAGTTAGTGAAAGAGATTGGGGGATGGGGTTTTCACCATTCGGCATGCCAACTTTTATTTAATTCTCAATTTTTAGTAGAAAGCTTGACTTCTTTTCTTATGATGTCCAGTATCCCTGATCAATGAGACCCTCTGGTTTGAAATTTATAGAAATAATCACTGCATCTTATGGTAAGATGAGAGATCTGATTTTCTGACAGCTCTTCAGACTTTAAACCAATCCTGTTTTCCGCCTTGAAGACTATTTTATGCATTCAGTTCCTGAGCTCCTTTGATGTTTTGGAGCTCAGGATGGCTTGAGTTTTATTGGCACCTCCCCTCTTCAGAGATTTAGGTTTCAGCTTGTTTTTTCTTTCTGCCAAGCTACATGCCACTCTAATACCTACTTTAAATTTTGGAGAATTTTATTGATATCTCATCTGTGGCATGTCCTTTCCTTTTCTCTTTTTTCCTATGAGCCTTTCTGTTTTAAATAATTCTTTAACTATTGTGGTGATGTTTCAAGAAGGCGTGAAGAGAAACCTGTGTGTTGTGCCATTCTCCTGGAGGCCGGGTCCTAAATATCAGGCAGGTTATTTTGTATATTCCTAACTATTATTCATTTAATCCCCACCACAACTTTGAGAGAATAATTTTATCCCACATTTTACCAAGTTATAGATGGAAACACTGAGCATCAGGGAGGTAAAGTGATTTTTTTAAAGTCATGCAACTCGAAAATCAAAGAATTAGAATTTAAATTCAGTCTCATTTCAGCAAGTTCCGTGTTTTGTTCTGCACCATCATAACTGCCCCTTGACAGAGACTCAATCCCTCTTCTGCTGTTGTTGTGTCTTTACTTTCTTGGCACCGACACGGTATACTTTATTTGAAGACAGACCTGGATAGAGTAGCACTGATAAAATCCATTGTCAGAGTGCTTTGTAGTAATGTGCTTGCTCACTGAAGCTTGTTCAGTGCTTTTCACAAATCATTAGGCCTTTCATTTTTAGATTGCACTTTGGTTAAGCAGCATTTTTCATTGAGATTTAATCTAAGTCATGGTCAGTTTATATTGCACTGGTAGCCTTAGAAGTCTGAGGGTTTGTTGAGTAGAACAGTCAGCAAGTGAATACTGCTCACAGATGATTATGATGTGGAAGTTGCCTGAGAGCAGAATAACAGGATGCAGACATATTTCAAGAAGAGACGTAAGTTAGGTACAAAAGAAAAATACCCTATTCATAGATGATCAGAAAGTACCATGAAGGTAGCTAGTTCTTACTGTTTTTGACTGGGACCCCTTCTAACCAGACAAGGCTGATCTGGTCATTTATGACTTTACATGACAATATGAAGCCACACTTAAAACATACTTATTGAGACAAGTGACAAAAAAGGCCATTTACTAATCAGAAGCTCCTCTTGGGTTGTATTTTTGTTTTCATCCTTTGTTTTCTGTAAATGGGTCTCCTGCCATATGGTTAGTCCATTAATTAGTGCAAGGCATCCTGCCTTGCCCCAAGTCACATAGTCACACACAAAGTTTCTGTAATGACAGCTGAACTACTGAGCCTCCTGGGAAATTCAATTCGTCTGCATTTTTGTTTCAGTTCAGAGAATTCCTCTTTAAGGTTCAGGTTTCTAAGCACATCGGACCTTAGCATCCTCAGTGCCGATGTCTTTCCCTTTCATTGTTCATTATCCAGGCCATGCAGGTGCTCCCTAATTTCCCCTGTGGCTAAGAGCCTCACCAGAGTATCAACACCCTTCTTCTCTCTAAGGCACTTTTAATTGTTAGTGTTTCTCATCCGTCCTCCAGAGGTAATGGGCCCCAGAGAGAGCCTCCAGGAAAGTTAGTGCTGAAACTTCCTCAATTTATTGGATTACTAAATGCAGGGGTATCACAGCAAGTTTGGCTGATTGCTTTTGATTCGTCGCCTGAGACTCACCTGAGTTGAAACGGAGGCTGTTACTTCTCTGCTGTCTCATTCTTGAGACCAGATACCCTGTAAATGCCTAGGTGAGAGTCATTCCTAGGTCAGTCGGAATGTCTTATAATTTTCTCAAGTAACGCCTACTTATAGGCAAGCACAGTTTTACGCCATTTGCTTTATGAAGCATCAGCGTCACCTTGGGGACTTGTCAAGAATACAAATTTTCGAGCCCCGTCCCAAACCTACTGAATCAGAAACTCTGGGTGGGGTGGGGCCCAGCAGTCAGCATACTGACAGACTCTCCAGGGATGGATGCACGTTAGAGTTTGTGTGCCACGCAAAAGCAAGAAAGATGGTTGTGGGTGTTTGTTTGTTTTTCTTAAATAGCAGGACTGCCTGCTTTCAGTTTATTTATCTATTTACTTATGTATGTATGTATGTATGGCTGCGTTGGGTCTTCGTTACTGCGCGCGGGCTTTCTCTAGTTGCGGTGAGCGGGGGCTACTCTTGCTGCGGAACACGGGCTCTAGGCATGCGGGCTTCAGTAGTTGTGGCACACGGGCTCCGTAGTTGTGGCTCATGGGCTCTAGAGTGCAGGCTCCATAGTTGTGGCACAGGGGCTTAGTTGCTCTGTGGCATGTGGGATCTTCCTGGACCAGGGATTGAACCTGCGTCCCCTGCCCTGGCAGGCAGATTCTTATCCACTGTGCCACCAGGGAGCCCCCATGCCTGCTTTCAGTTTTGTATTTGATCAGACTTTAGACATTCTTCGATAAAGTGAAAAAGCGAAGTGATCTCTTCTGTGTGTCAGGGGTAGAAAAGAATACAGGACAGCTTATAAAATGATTAGTTTACATTCTTAGATATAGAGACCTCAGAAGTCTATTAAATTGTCTGCTTTTCAAAGAAAGCGTAGTTGAACAAGGTAAGGCATATCAAGAAGTGACCGCAGATGACAGACCACTGCAGCTACATGATTTGGGCCCCAACCCTGGCTATGCCTATTGCCTGTTTGGGGTCTGGCTGCTACTGTCAAAGCGTATTTCTAGAAATAATGTTTCTTGGATGGGCTGCTTTCGAATCCACAGTGCATGTGTTGCTTACACGCTATTTTGGTGGGGCACAGTTAGAGAGCTCTCATATTTACAAAGTTATTGGGTTATGATATTTGGGCTCAGCTAATACTCTCAGTTCCCACAGAGAGGTCAAGGTCAGAATGCATTTAAGCTAGGGGTGTGACATTCCAAGTTAGGCTTTGAAGTTAGGCCTAGATTTGAATTTCAGCTCTTCCACTGACATTGGTTATACGTAATTTCTTTGAGCTTCCCTTTTCTCACTTGTAAAATGGGAGGAATGCTGTGAAGAATCTAATTTTGATTTAATACTGTAGGGAGAGCCCTCAGTTGGAACCAGTACAAAGTACTTCCCTGCACAAATGGGATTGCTAATAGTCCTCTTCATTTTAGGTAGACTCTCCTTGTAAATGCTAAAGAGAGTTTCTTCCAGAAAAGTTCACCTGTTTATACATGTTCTAGTTAATCTTGAAGTGGGGCAACCCTCTTCTGAAGCTGATGGTCTCAATTTTGCTATTGTAATATTGTTCACATGTCTGCTCATTCGTTAAATATTTATTGAGCAGCTACTATGTGTGTGTCAGTTACTATTCTAGGTACTAGGGAGACAATAACAAAAAACAAAGTTCCTGCCTTCATGGTGCATGTATGCTAGTGAGAAAGACAGACAATAATCAAACTAGCCAACTAACTAACTAATTAACTAACTTGCTCTATGTGTCAGGAGAGGTTGTGGGGAGAGTGACAGGGTTCTGTTTGAAATAGGGTGATCTGATCAGTTGTTCTCTTAAGCAGACTCCTGAGTTAAGTGAAGAACCAAACCATCTGGGTATCTTGGGAAGTGATTTTTGAAGCAGAGGGAATATATCACTTGAATAAGTGCTTGAGGATGCATTAGTTTATTATATTTTTCTTTTTCTTAATGTAAAGACAATAAGAAGACTTTGCATAGAATTTCATTTATAATCTATTACCTTCTTAACCTAATGCAACAAAAAATTTGCCCTACCAATATTTTTCTACATTTATTAATATTTATGAATACAAAAGTTATAGTGTATCTGAAATTCCTTTTTTTTAACTTAAGCATTTCTCCATGTTGTTTCATAATTTTATAATAATAACTTAAATAATATCAGTTATTCCCTTAGGGCTTTCTTTATGTAAACAAATTATAATGGATTATATGCCTGAAGATGTTCATTGAAGCATTATAGTTCCAAATACTGAAAACAACTGCAATAAATGTGCTTGTAATAGTATAGTTAGATTACTTCTGGTGTCTTAGTAGTGTTGTAATGACTATCTATTTTTTTAAATTAATTAATTAATTTATTTATTTGTGGCTGCGTTGGTTCTTCGTTGCTGCACACGGGCTTTCTCTACTTGTGGCGAGCAGGAGCTACTCTTGTGGCTACCACAACTCTACTGTTGTGGTGCGCTTGGCTTCTCGTTGCGGTGGCTTCTCTTGTTGCAGAGCATGGGCTTTAGGCACACGGGCTTCAGTAGATGTAGCACACAGCTCAGTAGTTGTGGCTCACGGGCACTAGAGTGCAGGCTCAGTAGTTGTGGTGCTCAGGCTTAGTTGCTCCGTGGCATGTGGGATCTTTCTGGACCACGGCTCAAACCCATGTCCCCTGCATTGGCAGGTGGATTCTTAACTACTACACCACTAGGGAAGTCCTGTAATGACTATCTTTAAACGTAGAATCTTCTTCTCTTGAATTATTTGTACGGATTAATTTCCAGGATTGAGATATTTATATATTTAAAAGAAATCTTTTTTTTCTTAATCTTTATTGGAGTATAATTGCTTCACAATACTGTTAGTGTCTGTTGCACAGCAAAGCAAACCAGCCATATGCATACACATGTCCCCATATCCCCTCCCTCTTGAGCCTCCCTCCCATCCTCCCTATCCCACCCCTCTAGGTCATTGCAAAGCACTGAACTGATCTCCCTGTTCTATGCTGCTGCTTCCCAGCAACCAACTATTTTAAATGCGGTAGTGTATATATGTCGATGCTACTCTCACATCACCCCAGCTTCGCCCTCCCACCCCATGTCCTCAAGTCCATTATCTATGTCTACCTCTTTATTTCTGCCCTGCAACTAGGTTCATCAGTACCATTTTTTTTTTAGATTCCATATATATGTGTTAGCATACAGTATTTGTTTTTCCCTTTCTGACTTACTTCACTCTGTATGACAGACTCTAGGTCCATCCACCTCACTACAAATAACTCAATTTCGTTTCTTTTCACGGCTGAGTAATATTCCATTGTGTATATGTGCCATGTCTTCTTTATCCATTCATCTGTTGATGGGCATTTAGGTCAGTTCCATGGCCTGGCTATTGTAAGTAGCTGCAGTGAACATTGTGGTACATGCGTCTTTTTGAATTATGATCTTCTCAGGGTGTATGCCCAGTAGTGGGATTGCTGGGTCATATGGTATTTCTATTTTTAGTTTTTTAAGGAACCTCCATACTGTTTTCCACAGTGGTTGTATCAATTTACATTCCCATCAACAGTGCAAGAGGGTTCCCTTTTTACCACACCCTTTCCAGCACTTATTGTTTCTAGATTTTTTGATAATGGCCATTCTGAATGGTGTGAGGTGATATCTCATTGTAGTTTTAATTAGTGATGTTGAGCATCTTTTCATGTGCCTCTTGTCCATATGTATGTCTTCCTTGGTGAAATGTCTATTTAGATCTTCCACCCACTTTTTAACTGCATTGTTTGTTTTTTTTGATATTGAGCTTCATGAGGTGTTTGTATATTTTAGAGATTAATCTTTTGTCTGTTGTTTCATTTGCAAATATTTTCTCCCATTCTGACGGTTGTCCTTTTGTCTTGTTTATGGTTTCCTTTGCTGTGCAAAAGTTTTTAAGTTTAGTTAAGTCCCATTTGTTTATTTTTGGTTTTATTTCCGTTACTCTAGGAGGTGGGTCATAAAAGATCTTGCTGTGGTTTATGTCAAAGAGTGTTTTTCCTATGTTTTCCTCTAAGAGTTTTATAGTGTCTGGTCTTACATTTAAGTCTTCAATCCATTTGGAGTTTACTTTTGTGTATGGTGCTAGGTAGTGTTCTACATTCATTCTTTTACATGTAGCTGTCCAGTTTTCCCAGCACCACCTATTGAAGAGTCTGTCTTTTCTCCATTTTATGTTCTTGCCTCCTTTGTCATAAATTAGGTGCCCATACGTGCGTGGGTTTATCACTGGGCATTCTATCCTGTACCATTGATCTATATTTCTGTTTTTGTGCCAGTACCATTCTGTCTTGTTTACTGTAGCTTTGTGGTATAGTTTGAAGTCGGGGAGGCTGATTCCTCCAACTCCGTTTTTCTTTCTCAAGATTGCTTTGGCTATTTGGGGTCTTTTGTGTTTCCATACAAACTGTAAAATTTTTTGTTCTAATTCTGTGAAGAATGCCATTGGTAGTTTTATAGGGATTGCATTGAATCTGTAGATTGCTTTGGGTAGTATAGCCATTTTCACAATATTAATTCTTCCAATCCAAGCGCATGATGTATTTCTCCATCTATTTATGTCATCTTTGATTTCTTTCATCAGTGTTTTATAGTTTTCTGAGTACAAGTCTTTCACCTCCTTAGGCAGGTTTATTCCTAGGTATTTTATTCTTTTTGTTGCAATGGTAAATGGGAGTATTTCCTTAATTTCTCATTCTGATTTTTTGTTGCTGGTGTATAGGAATGCCAGAGATTTCTGTGCATTAATTTTGTATCCTGCAACCTTACCAAATTCATTGATTAGTTCTAGTAGTTTTCTGGTGGCATCTTTAGGATTGTCTATGTATTATATTATGTCATCGGCAAGCAGTGACAGTTTTACTTCTTCTTTTCCAATTTGTATTCCTCTTATTGCTTTTTCTTCTCTATTGCCGTGGCTAGGACTTCCAAAACTATGTTGAATTAAGAGTGGCTAGAATGGACATCCTTGTCTTGTGCCCAATCTTAGTGGAAATGCTTTCAGTTTTTCACCATTGAGAATGATGTTTGCTATGGGTTTGTTGTATATGGCCTTTATTATGTTGAAGCAGGTTCCCTCTATGCCCACTTTCTGGAGAGTTTTTATCATAAATGGGTGTTGAATTCTGTCAAAAGCTTTTTCTGCATCTATTGAGATGATCATATGGTTTTTATTCTTCAATTTGTTAATATGGTGTATCACATTGATTGATTTGCATACATTGAAGAATCCTTTCATCCCTGGGATAAATCCCACTTGATCGTGGTGTATGATCCTTTTAATGTGTTGTTGGATTCTGTTTGCTAGTATTTTGTTGAGGATTTTTGCATCTATATTCATCAGTGATATTGGTCTGTAATTTTCTTTTTTTGTAGTATCTTTGTCTGGTTTTGGTATCAGGGTGATGGTGGCCTCATAGAATGAGTTTGGGAGTGTTCCTTCCTCCACAGTATTTTGGAAGAGTTTGAGAAGGATGGCTCTTCTCTAAATGTTTGATAGAATTCACCTGTGAAGCCATCTGGTCCTGGACTTTTGTTTGTTGGAAGATTTTTAATCACAGTGTCAGTTTCATTACTTGTGATTAGTGTGTTCATATTTTCTATTTCTTCCTGGTTCAGTCTTGAAAGATTATACCTTTCTACGAATTTGTCCATTTCTTCCAAGTTGTACACTTTACTGGCATGGAGTTGCTTTTAGTAGTATCTTAGGATGCTAAGGTGTATTTCTGCGTTGTCTGTTGTAATTTCTCGTTTTTCATTTCTAATTTTATTGATTTGAGTCCTCTCCCTCCTTTTCTTGATGAGTCTGGCTAATGGTTTATCAATTTTGTTTATCTTCTCAAAGAACCAGCTTTTAGTTTCATTGATCTTTGCTATTGTTTTCTTTGTTTCTATTTCATTTATTTCTGCTCTGATCTTTATGATTTCTTTCCTACTGCTAACTTTGGGTTTTGTTTGTTCTTCTTTCTCTAGTTCCTTTAGATGTAACATTAGATTGTTCATTTGACATTTTTCTTGTTTCTTGAGGTAGGCTTGTATAGCTATAAACTTCCCTCTTAGAACTGCTTTTGCTGCATCCCATAGGTTTTGGATCGTCATGTTTTCATTGTCATTTGTCTCTAGGTATTTTTTGATTTCCTCTTTGATTTCTTCAGTGATCTCTTGGTTATTTAGTAACGTATTGTTTAGCCTCAATGTGTTTGTGTTTTTTACGTTTTTTTCCCTATAATTGATTTCTAATCTCATAGCATTGTGGTCAGAAAAGATGCTTGATATGATTTCAGTTTTCTTAAATTTACTGAGCCTTGATTTGTGACCCAAGATGTGATCTATCTTGGAGAATGTTCTGTGCGCCCTTGAGAAGAAAGTGTAACCTACTGTTTTTGGATGGAATGTCCTATAAATATCAATTAAATCTATCTGGTCTATTGTGTCATTTAGAGCTTTTGTCTCCTTATTTTTCTATCTGGATGGTCTGTCCATTGGTGTAAGTGAGGTGTTAAAGTCCCCCACTATTATTGTGTTAACTGTCAATTTCCTCTTTTATTGCTGTTAGCAGTTGCGTTATGTATTGAGGTGCTCCTATGTTGGGTGCATATATATTTATAACTGATATGTCTTCTACTTGGTTTGATCCCTTGATCAATATGTAGTGTCCTTGTCTCTTTTAGCATTCTTCATTTTAAAGTCTATTTTATCTGAAATGAGTATTGCTATGCCATCTTTCTTTTGATTTCCATTTGCATGGAATATCTTTTTCCATCCCGTCACTTTCAGTCTGTATGTGTCCCTAGGTCTGAAGTGGGTCTCTTGTAGACAGCATATATATGGGTCTTGTTTTTGTATCCATTCAGCAAGCCTGTATCTTTTGGTTGGAGCATTTAATCCATTCACGTTTAAGGTAATTATCAATATGTATGTTCCTATCACCATTTTCTTAATTGTTTGGGTTTTGTTTTTGTATGTCCTTTTCTTCTCTTGTGTTTCCCACTTAGAGAAGTTCCTTTAGTATTTGTTGTAGAGCTGGTTTGGTGGTGCTGAATTCTCTTAGCTTTTGCTTGTCTGTAAAGCTTTTGATTTCTCCATTGAATCTGAATGAGATCCTTGCAGGCTAGAGTAATCTTGGTTGTAGGTTCTTCCCTTTCATCACTTTAAGTATATCATACCACTCCCTTCTGGCTTGTAGAGTTTCTGCTGAGAAGTCAGCTGTTAACCTTATGGGAGTTCCCTTGTATGTTATTTGTCCTTTTTTCCCTTGCTGCTTTCAATAATTTTTCTTTGTCTTTAATTTTTGCCAATTTGATTACTATGTGTCTTGGCATGTTTCTCCTTGGGTTTATCCTATATGGGACTCGCTGTTCTTCCTGGACTTGGGTGGCTATTTCCTTTCCCATATTAGGGAAGTTTTCGACTATAGTCTCTTCAAATATTTTCTCGGATCCTTTCTCTCTTCTCCTTCTGGGACCCCTATAATGTGAATATTGTTGCGTTTAATGTTGTCCCAGAGGTCTCTTAGGCTGTCTTCATTTCTTTTCATTCTTTTTTCTGTTCCACAGCAGTGAATTCCACCATTCTGTTTTCCAGGTCACTTATCCGTTCTTCTGCCTCAGTTATTCTGCTATTGATTCCTTCTAGTGTATTTTTCATTTCAGTTATCGTATTGTTCATCTCTGTTTGTTCTTTAATTCTTCTAGATCTTTGTTAAACATTTCTTGCATCTTCTCGATCTTTGCCTCCATTCTTTTTCCGAGGTCCTGGATCATCTTCACTATCATTTTCTGAATTCTTTTTCTGGAAGATTGCCTATCTCCATTTCATTTAGTTGTTTTTCTGGGGTTTTATCTTGTTCCTTCGTCTGGTACATAGCCCTCTGCCTTTTCATCTTGTCTGTTTTTCTGTGAATGTGGTTTTTGTTCCACAGGCTCTAGGATTGTAGTTCTTCTTGCTTCTGCTGTCTGCCCTCTGGTGGATGAGACTATCTCTATACTGATATTTCTAATATAAGATTACAGGTTTTTTCCTTTACTGAAATTGTTTTATATTATGCTTGTATCTTTTTTTCACACTGAAAACCTTGCCTAGCAAGGGTATTACCAAATTACTATAACTGATTATTTGCTTTCTTATAAATCTACCCATATTATTTTAAAGAAATCAATATAAATGTTGCAAAAACAAGATTATTGAAAAAAGCTTAAAATTTCTTTGTAGCTCTTTTTGTCTTTAGGATAGATCCAGTGTGACTATACAGTCAAAATACTGTGTTTTAAAGCCACATGAATGAATCATTGCCTTTCTTTAGTCATATCATCAATTTGATATACAGTTAAGTTAAATTTGCTTAAACTTGATTTAATTTTTAGGGATTGATTTTTTCTATTTTATTTTATATTTTTTTAAAATTTTATAAAAAAATACTTTAAATCATGAATCCAGTTAGGAACTCTTGTATTAGCTATATTTTTCTGAGATATAATTATCAGATATTTTCCTCAGTTTGTCCTTTGTCTTTGTCTTTGCTTATGATATCTTTTCGTCATGCATAAGTCATTCATATGTATTTTTAATGTAGCTAAATTTATTAGTCTCTAACTTGCTTTTGAAATGTGAGCCGTTTTTATTACAATTTTCTCATTCCTCAATTAAAGAGGAACCTATCCATATTTAATTCAAGTATTTGTAGGGTTTTCATTATTATATTTAGATCTTGCATCGATTTGGAAATTATTACTTAATAGTACTTTATTTTTTAAATATTAGGCACTAGGGATATAATGTGACCAGAGCAACAATATCTAGTTTCTTTCAGAGCAAATGTTCCATTGATGTACGACAGACCACAAAATTTCATATAATGGAAAATGTTATAAAGACAATAAAAAAGATGAAGTGTAGATACAGGCTAAAGAGATGCCTCTCTGATAAGATGATATTTGAGCTAATTTCTGAAACACAAGGCGAAGCTAGCCATATCAAGGCCTGGAGCAGAACTGTACAGGCTGAGGGAATACTCAGTACAAAGGCACTGAGGAGGAATAGACCTTAATGCTTATTAAATGCTTAGTATGAACCAGGCACAATACGGAAACGCTTTACCTGCATTATCTCATATATTTCTTCTAAGAGCCCTTTTGGGTAGGTATCTATTAGCACCATTTTGAATATGAAGACCCTGAGTTTGGGAGAGTTTAAATTATTGGCCTCTTCTCAGTCTCTAACTTGGTTTAAGCTCCCACAGTGCAGTAGTGAACCCTTGATTTTTCTCTCTCCAGGCTTTCATGAGAAGGACAAGAAGCCGTATTGCAGGAAGGATTTCTTAGCCATGTTCTCACCCAAGTGTGGTGGCTGCAACCGCCCAGTGCTGGAAAACTACCTTTCAGCCATGGACACTGTCTGGCACCCAGAGTGCTTTGTCTGTGGGGTCTGTATACTCACTTACCTCTTGGATTTAGGGAAAGTCAGGGTTCTCCTTTCTGAGAGGCAGCTGGTAAGAGGGTTCACAGCTCGGGATGAGAACTTGACAGGGGCCTTCTTAAAAGGAACACAAAACACAGCCTCCATTGTGGGCATTTGCTTGTCTGTCTTGCCGATGGGCAATATTCTAGCCTCTATTTGTCAAGAACCCGAGTGAAGTCCTGCACTGGCAGGAAACTGGCAGGGATTTCAAGGCTGAAGTTTTGCTGATGCTTTTACTGCTTGACATCTGCCTCGCTTTTCTTTTTCTTCTCTCCACCACCCCACCCAGGACTGCTTTAGCAGTTTTTCTACTGGCTCCTTCTTTGAACTGGATGGACGTCCCTTCTGTGAACTCCACTACCATCACCGCCGAGGAACCCTTTGCCACGGGTGTGGGCAGCCCATCACTGGTCGCTGCATCAGTGCCATGGGCTACAAGTTCCATCCCGAGCACTTTGTATGTGCTTTCTGCCTGACGCAGCTGTCGAAGGGGATCTTCAGAGAGCAGAATGACAAGACCTACTGTCAACCCTGCTTCAATAAGCTCTTCCCACTATAATCTCAGCTATACCTACACCCTCTTCTGATTTGCTATAAAATTTAAACCAAGAGAGGAAAGAGTACATTTGTACTTACTGACCTTCTGCTCAATAGGCTTACAGAGAAAGCAAAGATGATGAACAAATAAGGGAACGTCTAGATGTTACATGACTAGGCTTGTGGTATTAAGTTTTGATTTAAAGCCTTACTTTTTTTTTTTATCAGGTACTTGAATTTAGATCTGGGACCTGCTGTCTAGTGCCTCTGCAGATGTATTTTCCACAGGCACACATTCATTCCACACTGGTATACTCACATTTCTCCATTTTCACCCCTATGATGACTCTACTCAGATATTCTCTTTTCTGGCCCTCGTAACTGGGTCTTTTAAGCTGCCCGCATTTCCCTGTGACTCACTTTCTCACAGTCACTGCTGCAGACTTTATTCTTGCTATTGGGAATCATGATATCACTCTTAAGCTCCTTGCATTTCCTTTCAGTGTATTTCTTTTTCAAGAGAAAGTAGATTTTTAACTGGACAACTTTGAATACTGACATCATTGATAAATAAAGTAGCTTGTGGTTTTAATGACTCAATGTCATATTACTTTGGTAAATAAACTTTCTGCTTCCCATGTTATAAACTAGGCACAATGTGCAATTAAATTTGTATCATACCTCTTGTTTACTTCCATACAATGGACACTTCGTTTAAATCAAAAGAAATTAAAAGGGGGGACTCCTAGTCACTAACTTTTCTCTTAATTTGGGCTCATAACATTCACTTTATTTTATTTTTTGCACTTTGGTGATTGATTAAAAGATGGCAAAGCTTCTTAAAAGTTTTTCATCACTTTGTTTACCTATGGAAAAAGTGATTTCCACTAGGCAATTCCAAATTCATATTTGCATATGTATGCATATCTCCAAACTCATAAATTTGTATCTATTTGTCCAATTTTCTTGTATATCAATTATATCTCAATAAAGCTGTTTGAAAAAATGAAACATGCATCTTCCTTAATTCATGTTTGTCTCATAAAGACAAACAAGATGGCTGTTCTTAGAGCATCTCTGAAGAAAGATGCTATAAAACCTCATTTCACCATTTTCCAGTTAGAATTAGGAAATCCCAGGCCCACCTAAAAAAAACTCCACTTAATTATTTTTTCCTCTGAAAAATATTATAAGTAAAATTGTACAGGGCTTCCCTGGTGGCGCAGTGGTTGAGAGTCCGCCTGCCGATGCAGGGGACACGGGTTCGAGCCCTGGTCCAGGAAGATCCCACATGCTGCAGAGCAACTAAGCCTGTGTGCCACAGCTACTGAGCCTGCTCTCTAGAGCCCGCAATCCACAACTACCGAGCCCATGAGCCATAACTACTGAAGCGCCTAGAGCCTTGCTCTGCAACAAGAGAAGCCACCGCAGTGAGAAGCCTGTGCGCCACAACAAAGAGTTGCCACCACTAGCAGCAACTAGAGAAAGCCCGCGCAGCAACGAAGACAACAACGCAGCCAAAAATAAATATATTAAAAAAAATTTTTTTTAATTACTGAGGAAAACTCCTTCACTGGAGGTATTTTTAAAAATAGGGCTGAAGTTGGTGTCTTTAGATTATTAATGTGGGCCCAGAATTTCTTGGAGAACTGAAATGGATTAAATGATTCTTGCTAAGCTGTATCATTTTGGTCTCCTTTATTGGAACGGATGATAAGGGGCTTTTGAAAATTAAAAGGAAGTAGTAACAGTTAGGAACTCCAAAGGCATCCAAACTACATGGGAGGTCACCTAGGTAGTGTGAGCCAGCAGCTGGGTTTTTGTCCTGTTGGGCTGGCTGAGAACCAGACTAAGCAAAGTATATGTTCGATCTCTAAACATCCTCTTTACTGCATGTGACTCTGTGATGTCATTTGCAGATGTTAATATGGTTGCTTTGGGAATTTGACAAAGGAAACTTGGGTTTTAACCCTTAAGAAAGAACATTCAGGGGCTGACTTTTTTTTTTTAAGGATTAGCTGTTTTGAGATTTCAGTAGAATCTGTGTATTTAAAAGTTTCGAAGAAAAACCAGAGTTTACTAAGGTGAAATTAAGAAGTGAAAACTTTTTCTTTTCATGATGAAAGTAAGTGGTTATAGATTTGTTCAAAAGGAGATGCTGCCTTCAGAACCAGGGTTTTAGCAACAAGGAAACCACTCAAAATTTTAAAGTTCGCCTGTTTAAAAAAATACTATTATCACACTGATATATACCTGTTGACTCTTGTTTCTCAGTAAGTTATAGCTTTTAAAATATAAACACAGGGAACTCTACCTAATGCACTGTGGTAACCTAAATGGGAGGGAAGTCCAAAAGGGAGGGGATACCTGTATGTG
The DNA here is from genome assembly GCF_963455315.2 of Globicephala melas. Lineage (NCBI taxonomy): Eukaryota > Metazoa > Chordata > Mammalia > Artiodactyla > Delphinidae > Globicephala > Globicephala melas. The sequence continues at coordinate 11,283,579 of NC_083321.1, forward strand.
TGTGGCTGATTTATTTTGTTGTGCAGTGGAGGCTAACACAACATTGTAAAGCAACCATACTCCAATAAAAATTAATTTAAAGAAAAATGTAAAACCTACCCTCAAAAGACAGGTTTTTCCCACCTGTGGGGCTATATATTTTTATAAAATAATGTGCCATAGATTGGGGACTCTGTTCTCAAGGAGGAAATCCTCAATTTGGCCAATGATTCTTTGGAATAAGTACGGAGCCCTCCAAGGTGGTACTTCGATAAAGATGGCCATCCTTTTTCTATACGAGTTCTAGCACGTAATCTTGTATGATGGCTGCTGGCTACAGGCTCCCTGTTTGTGACCAGCAGAGGGAGAGAGAGTACTTTTCTCTATCTTTGCAAGCAAAAGTCCTGAGATCATCCTAACTGTACTAGCTTAGGTCACGTACCCACCAGTGATTTTTGCTGGGGAATTGTACTACGCAGCTTGCCTTAAACCAGACTAGATCATTTCCAGAGTTAGGGGCAGGACTAAGTTTCTAAAAACACAGGGGCTCTGTGGAGGAGATGTGAATATTGAAAAATCTGGGTACTGGTAAAAAGAGGGCAATCTTGAATTTATATGACTCTATGTTCAAAAACAAAAATATTAAAGAGCTTCTGAGTTTCAAGATAATATGGAAGGTAAACTAGATCTTTCCAGTGCCCTGAGGGAACATGCCTGAGAACTTCACAGGATGTTAAAGCAGAGGAGAGCCAGGAACAGAATGTTAAAAGCAACATATGGCAGAGATACTGACCTTCCCTAGGCCCTGGGGGTGGGGCGGGGCACGGCATTAAGAAACATCAAAAAGCAGCTTCAGTGTGAGACTCTGAGAAGGGAGATCTTCTAGCTGAAATAAAGGTGAGAAGGAGTGACAACTCTCTCTAGGGGCAAGTGTCTCAGGTGTGAGCAGGTCCTTAATAAGGGCAGACGTGGCAGCCACTAAAATATGAAACTAAAAAGGTGACTACTTACCCTCAAAATATTGTGGAGGTTGTGTTATTAGGTAAAACTCTCCATCAGGGCAGCATGTAAGTGCAACCCAGAGGTCAAAGGGGAAATGGAAACCTACTGGGATCCCCTGGAGGAGGAAGAAGGAATTCTCAGATCAGTGCTGGTGCTTGTGTTGTGCTGGTTACAAATGTATAATTTTGCCCAGAGGCAGCAATGTCTCAATCTATTCGGTAAAATACTGTTAACGTAGGAGGTTCCTCCTCCCCAGTTACGGTAAATGCATAGTGTTTAAATCAACTTCCTGTGAAAAGACATCTCGTGACTGTATTTAGGTTGACAGGCCATGGATTCTGATACTTGCATAGACATGCTGGCATCCTGGTGAGAGCAATCCATCTTGCCTCCCTATTTTAGGTATCACCAAATCTCAACAAATACTGCATTCTAGGAATAACATTTCTGCCTGGGAAAACTATCCCAATTCCAGTGAGAGATATCTCAGATCACGGGTGTAAATGATACAACTCCTATAGCTGAGAATGACCAAATCAAGAAATCAGACAGGACTTTACTTCCTGTAAACTTTAACTCAGAGTTGGTGAGACAATTTGATTTTGGATTTTATTGCCCTTGGACTTTGATATGCTATGTTGCATTATATGACGGGGCTAACTTGGGATATGAAACAGAATGGAAGTACATTTCTCAGCACCATTTTTGTTCAGTCTAGTTTCTCCACAAGGAACTGCACGGCTCCCATGTTTCAGTCCAGGTGCTTAGGTGGGGCTGACTTTACGCTCAGCTCCAAGTCTCAGGCCTGACCAGTAAACGTTCTTTGTTCTTCTGGATCAAGGTGATTGGATCAGGGGTAGATATGTGACCCTAGCAAAGCCAATCAGATTGCTCCCCAGGACCTTCCCTGGACTTATTGGGAAAGAGGCCCCTGTTTTGTTTAGGATTCTGGCTCGGAGGATATTAAAAGCCCTTTGCTGCTGAGAAGTAGTATCTTTAGCATCACTTGGGGAGCCTGAGAACAGAGCCTACATGGAAGAAAGTAGAGAGAAATAATGGAGAGGCAATGTCTTCTTTTTTTTTGAGCCACTCAGTCTTAGCATATCAGCATCTTAGCGTCAGACTGGGAAGCTGTAACTTTTCTTTTTTTGCTTCAGCCTATTTGAGTTGGAATTGTGTCACCAATTAATTGAGTAAGCAGAACAGACATATTCTTCCTTTTGTAAACTTAAAGTATTGTGAATAAATGAACGAATAAACTCTATAGTGGTACAGAATGTACACTGCATGTCACCATGAAAAACAAATAGACCAAAAAACTATCTGCTCACTGCCCAGTACTTTTTACATTAGAGCACAGTGAAATGCTGTATTTTAAGTCCGAGGCATCCTGTGCATAGCTCATATATTTAGAAAACAAACTTCTTGTTCCTGTCCAATTTGTTAGTAAAGTTGAGTAATGTGTATCAATATCACTAAGGGGGCAGAAAAGAGGGAAGGGTGCTGCCATCCTCTGAGATGCAGAAATGTATTGAAAGTCGTGTTATATAAGCTCCTTAGTCTAGTGCCCCTGCATAGAAAATGAGCAGATCTTTAATGTTACCGTAATGCTGTGTATTTGTAGTGAAAAATAGTTCAAAAAACTTGATGCCTTACTTGCAAACAAAAAAGGAAAAACATTGGAAAATTATAAGAGAATTATATTTACCTTTACCCGAAAGTTGGTACTTGAAGAAAATTGGGTTTATGAGAGCTTGAGGAAGAAAAAGAAGACATTTATAGAGATGCTGAGAGGAGATTGTAGGGATGCTTTTTAGTGCTCTGGAGGTTGAGGGTGATGGTTTTCATCATGTCCAATGACACTGGGAAAATGTGACTTTCCCTGTCTGGTGCCCTTGCATTTTCAGATATGAGTTAGGAAATATCGGAGGCTCAAAAATAAGGTGGGGGAGCTTAGAGAGAGAGACGTTTTCCTAAAATAATCTGAACATTTTGAAAGAGAGGGAAAGAAGGAGGGGAGAAAGTTATGGGATACACAAGAGAACTTGTGAGTTGGACAAGGTGAAATTTCCAGAGCTTCCAGTAAAGAAGGAAACATGGGGAAACAAGAAGGGTGACGTACAACACACTCTGTGGGGAACAGTGGTTGTAATGGGGATCCTGTCACTCAGTTAATTCCCTTATGCAAATTGCCTGGGGACACTACCTTTCATCCTGGAGTGTCTTTTAGTTTGGGTTTTCCTAGAAGTGGACCCTGAGACTAGAATTCGTGTGCAATAGTCTATTTAGGAGGGTGTTGCTGGATGTACAGGTGGCGGGGGGCGAGGGCATGAGACAGCAAAGGACCAATTCAGCGTTCGTTAATGAACAGGTTGCTGCTGGGGAAGTTGGAGCTCAACACTCATCGTGACCTCTGAGGTTAATTGTAGACCACATGGGATGCCAGCTAGTCCCCCCCCACCCCACCTCTGCCTCCCTCTATGCAAGCTGGACATGCTTCTGACCAAAGAAAGCCTTTAGTCTGAGTCACAGGTGCTTGCAGTAGGAAGCATCAGCGTGCCCCTGGCCATGAGTACCACCAGATATGGAAACTTAGAGCATCTGTTGGGGAAAGTTATAAGGAGGTAAGCATGTAAGAAAAAATTCACTGGAAAGGTCTTCGAGTCACTGATGATCACATTTGGAATGGGTCGTAAGCCATTTGTTTGCAGAATTTGAAAATGTTCTCAGTTCTAGAAAGCTTAATGCATTACACTAGCTTACAGCTAGTGTAGTAATGGTGGAGGGGACTTAGGGAGGAAGAGAGTGGGCAATGGGATTATTATTTCCGTTTTACCTATGGAAAAATGATCAATTACATGAATCGGCCAAGATCACTCAATTTTAGTGATAGCATTAGAACCAGGCCAATGTCTGTTTAGTATCCCTTGCCTGGGACACTTTCTCTTAGGCTTCACTTCAACAGTGTAAAATACATCTCAGAAATATGTCCCATGAGGTGAATTTTCAAGGGATGAGTGAGGGCACCAGGGCAGGAAGGGTGATCCAGTGGTGCAACCTATGTTGTTTAGGGGTATAGTGGCAAGAACTGTAGCCTTGGTATCAGACAGACCCAAGTTCACAGGCCAATTGTACCACTTACAAATTATGTAAACATTAGTTAAGCTATTTATCTTCTCCGAACTTCAGTTTCATAATATACTCAGTGTGGGTAATAATACCTCCCACGTGGGTTTGCTGTGAGGATTAACCAAGATAATAAGTGCGAAAGAGCTTTGTAAACCTCCAAGAACCATACATGAAAGGCATTAACAAAATAGTCCAAGAGATATGCAAGGAAGTCAGTATAGCTTCCCTCTGCAGAATTTCCATGGAGACTGTGAAACCATGGCAGGCTTTTAGTTGTTTTTGGATGATTTTAGAAATCTTTTTTAGGGATAAGGATGAAAGCTGATGGAATTGAAAATGCTGGGAGATTAGGAGAAGAGCTTCAGTGTGAGCTAATAATCTTCCTTTGCAGCAACATATTGACAAAGTAATGCTCAAGACAGAATGATTTCCATGGCACAGGAAATCCATCCAGTTAGCTGCTTCCCCTAGATAGAAAACAGCGAACCCAGGTTAAGGAAGCAGAAAGAACCAAGGGAAAAGAGTTCAGGAACCTTCCAAGGCCATGATGTTCACTGCCTGTCAATGGCTTAACCATAATTCAAGGGAAATTCTCAGGCATCATTATTACTTGTATTAGTTTTGCCAGAGGTGCTATACCAAAACACCACAGACTGGATGACTGAAACAGCAGAAATTTATTTTCTTATAGTTCTAGAGGCTGGAAGTCCAAGATCCAGGTGTCGACAGGTTTGGCGTCTCCTAAGTTCTCGTTCCTTGTCTCGCTGATGGCCACCTTCTCTCAGTTGTCCTCACGTGTCCTTTCCTCTGTGCATGTGTCTCCCTGGTGTCTCCGCCTCTTCTTATAAGAACAACAGCCCTTTTGGATTAGGGTCCCACCCTTATGGCCTCATTTAATCTAAATTACCGCTTTGAAGGCCCTATCTCCAAACACAGACACATTGGGAATTAGGGTTTCAACACATAGATTATTTTTTCTTTCAATTGAAGTATAGTTGACTTACAATGTCGCATTAGTTTCAGACAAACAGCAAAGCAACACATGGACTTTGGTGGGACACAATTCAGTTCATAATATTACTTAAAAGGATACAGTGGCAGAGATATAATTCCACATGCTTTCTGGTCATAAGCTTGGTGGCTTCACTCTGTTATCTAATTCCAAACTCATCAACAGGCAAATGTTGATCCTTTTTTTTTCTTGATCTTTTTTTTTTTAAATAGGCGCTTTATTATAAACATAGGTCATAAAGTCCCAGACTTACCATTAGCCACATAAATATAGATCCTGCTCACTGTTTAATATTATCAAGCTTGTACAACTTTAGCATGGTTTTGAGGCCAGCAACCTCAGTGTCTATCTAAGTGGGGGTCTGATCTTGCTGAGATGTAATATCACTATTTCTGTTCTCATTACCAGCAGCTTTCTTTTGTTCAATGAATACAGTTCTTTGATTCTGCTCTTTTCTACACTGAAATCTAATTTTGTATCTCTTCTGATTTTTATTACTTCATCCATAACTTGTTTTAATTGATATAGTTCAAGTTTCATTTTCTCATTTTCTGCTTTGAAGGATGGAAATTTGCTCCTCTTCATAATAATCATATCCTTTTTCACATTAGCAACCTGAGACATTATCTGCTGAAGAATGATGTCCTGCTACATCTTGGTGACATATCTTTGTAGATGAGATCCATGTTGGCCTCCATGATCTTGACCAATGCAGATGCAACGATTTCTGCTTGTCGAGTAGTAAACCCATTTCCTTCAAGTAAACACACTAAGGCATGGGTTTATGGCTCATTTGGGACTGATGTATTTGAACTTTAGTTAAAATATGGTGACAGCTTTTATTTTACAATTTTTTATTTTATTTATTTATTTGTTTATTTTATTTTTTGGCTGTATTAGGTCTTTGTTGCTGTGCATGGGCTTTTCTTTATAGTTGTGGCAAGCAGGGGCCACTCCTCGCTGGGGTGCGTGGGCTTCTCATTGAGGTGGCTTCTACTGTCGCAGAGCACAGGCTCTAGGCACGTGGGCTTCAGCAGTTGCAGCTCACGGGCTCAGTAGTTGTGGCATGTGGGCCCTAGAGGGTGCGGGCTTCAGTAGTTGTGGCTCGCGGGCTCTAGTAGTTGTGGCTCGTGGGCTCTAGAGCACAGGCTCAGTAGGTATGGCACACGGCTTCGTTGCTCCGTGGCATGTGGGATCTTACCGGACCGGGGCACGAACCCGTGTTCCCTGCATCGGCAGGCGGACTCTCAACCACTGCACCACCAGGGAAGCCCTGGGGACAGCTTTATGATGTGGGTCTTGACTTCAGGTGTAGGCTTCTGTCCAGCTCTACTGCTTACTAGTTCTGTTACCTTGTGCAATATCATTTGACTTTTTATCATCTCTTTGTTCATTCACTCAGTGGACATGAACATCTCTTTTGAGATATATTGTGGAAACTAAAGCTGCGTTAGAAGGGTAGCTCTAAGGATGATCAGAGTTGAGAAGTATTTTTTGGATGTTTGTGTGCTGAGAGGACGAAGGTCACAGAGATGGCGATATTGGAGGCTTAAGATGAATAAGGTAATCAAACTAGATACAACAGGGGACAGATGAGATGGAGGCTGAGATGAGGTGTTATCCTCAGGAATAAGGATGGTCCATCTTCTCGGAGTTTACATATGCAAATGTGCTGTGATACAGCCGATGGCTGTTGGTTTCCTCTTTAAAGGCAAGGGGGAGATATATTTCAAAGCACCAGTTTAAACTGTTTATTTTTCACTAACAAAGAAGCCCTCAGGGTTTGCAAATCTACAAATAGATAATTTTCCATTTTTATTAATGAGAAGCATACAGTGCTTTTTAACATTACCACGTCTGGTGATCGGAATGTTAGTTTGGTGAGTTAAAGACAAATAAATTTGCCCTAAGTGAGCTCCTCAAATGACATCCCTGTTCCTAGTCCAATTTCTTAAATAGAAAATCAGGTAGGATTTGCATAATTTGGTAGGCAGTTACTGTTTACAGGACTGTTCTAGGTTCCAGGGGAAAACCTAAGATAGTAAGACTTAGTCTCTGTCTTCAAGGAGCTTACAGTCTAGGCAGAGTCACACATTCAGCCCTAATATGAGCTTGTCCATACGGGAGGGTTTCTTCCTTGGGAGCAGAGGTCAGGGCAGTGAAAGACGAAGGACCTACAGGTGGGAAACGTGGAAGTATTTGGTTCTGGGAAAGGAAACAAAAGGAGGAAATTTGGAAAAGTGATATAAAGCGAAGGAGGCACACATATTTCTCAGAACCTCAGAAAAACTTCATGGTAGAGAAGGCTCTAATTTGAATCTTCACGTGGAAGCAGGAAAAGAAAACTGGGGCATTCCAACCTGGGGCAGGGCTGTGGGGCAGGGCGGAGAAGCATGAAGTAAGGCAAAGGGGAAAATATGCCTGATATGGTAGGTGGAGAAAAGAGCTCCTTTATTGAGGATCTAAGGTGTGCCTTTCTGGGTGTGCGTGGATAAAGTAGGATACTTGGTAGTAATAAAGAGAATGAACATAATCACACTACTCTATATAAAACAGATAATCAACAAGGACCTACTGTATAGCACAGGGTACTCTCCTCAATATTCTGTAATAACCTATACGGGAAAAGAACCTGAAAAAAATGAATATATGTATATGTATAACTGAATCACTGCTGTACACTGGAAACTAACACAATATTGTAAATCAGCTCTACTCCAATATAAAATAAAAATTAAACTAAAAAAAGGAAGAGAAATAAAACTGCAAAGGTTGGTTGGGGCTAGTTTGCTTTGAATGTCAGGCTGGAGAGGCTGCACATTAATCTGTAGGCAACATGCAAGTCATCGAAGTTGTGAACTTGGTGGGTTGAATGGAGAATGCAAGGCAGAGGGAGGTGTGACCACGCATGAGGTGAGGTTCCAAGCTTCTCACGCACGCTCCATTGTCCCACCAGATTTTATCTACAAAATACATATTTGAAGATAAAATTATTAATAATTTGAAGATGACAACTGCAGAGCATTAAACCCCAAGGATGGGGCCCTTCTGAGCATGGGTCCCCATGTGACTACACTAGATGCATGTCTGTGAAGCAGGGTCTGGAGGGGCCTTTAAGAATATTGCTTCAGGGGCTTCCGGGAAGATGGCGGAAGAGTAAGACGCGGAGATCACCTTCCTCCCCACAGATACACCAGAAATACATCTACACGTGGAACAACTCCTACAGAACACCTACTGAACGCTGGCAGAAAACCTCAGACCTCCCAAAAGGCAAGAAACCCCCCACATACCTGTAGGGCAAAAGAAAAAAGAATAAACAGAGACAAAAGGATAGGGACGGGACCTGCACCAGCGGGAGGGAGATGTGAAGGAGGAAAGGTTTCCACACACTAGGAAGCCCCTTCGCGGGCAGAGACTGCAGGTGGCGGAGGGGGGAAGCTTCGGAGCCACGGAGGAGAGCGCAGCCACAGGGGTGCGGAGGGCAAAGCGGGGAGATTTCCGCACAGAGGATCAGGACCGACCGGCACTCACCAGACCGAGAGGCTTGTCTGCTCCCCGCCGGGGCGGGCAGGGCTGGGAGCTGAGGCTCGGGCTTCGGTCGGATCCCAGGGAGACGACTGGGGTTGGTGGCGTGAACACAGCCTGCAGGGGGTTAGTGCGCCACGGCTAGCCGGTGGGGAAGTCCAGGAAAAAGTCTGGACCTGCGGAAGAGGCAAGAGACTTTTTCTTCCCTCTTTGTTTCCTGGTGCGCGAGGAGAGGGGATTTAAGAGCGCTGCTTAAAGGAGCTCCAGAGACGGGCGCGAGCCGCGACTAAAAGCGCGGACCCCAGAGACGGGCATGAGACGCTAAGGCTGTTGCTGCCGCCACCAAGAAGCCTGTGTGCGAGCACAGGTTACTATCCACACCCCGCTTCCGGGGAGCCTGTGCAGCCCGCCACTGCCAGGGTCCTGGGATCCAGGGACAACTTCCCCAGCAGAACGCACGGCGTGCCTCAGGCTGGTGCAACGTCACGCTGGCCTCTGCCGCCGCAGGCTCGGCCCGCATCGTGCCCCTCCCTCCCCCAGCCACCCCGGCCTGAGTGAGCCAGAGCCCCCAATCAGCGACTCCTTTAACCCCGTCCTGTCTGAGCGAAACACAGACGCCTTCCAGCGACCTACACGCAGAGGCAGGGCCAGATCCAAAGCTGAGCCCCTGGGAGCTGTGCGAACAAAGAAGAGAAAGGGAAATCTCTCCCAGCAGCCTCAGAAGCAGCGGATTAAAGCTCCACAATCAACTTGATGTACCCTGCATCTGTGGAATACATGAATAGACAACGAATCATCCTAAATTGAGGAGCCGTGTGGATGAAAGGCTCTTGGTGCTGCAGTCAGGAGTCAGCGCTGTGCCTCTGAGGTGGGAGAGCCAACTTCAGGACACTGGTCACCAAGAGACCTCCCAGCTCCACATAATATCAAATGGTGAAATCTCCCAGAGATCTCCATCTCAACACCAGCACCCAGCTTCACTCAATGACCAGCAAGCTACAGTGCTGGACACCCTATGCCAAACGAGTAGCAAAACAGGAACACAACCCCACCCATTAGCAGAGAGGCTGCCTAAAATCATAATAAGTCCACAGACACCCCAAAACACACCACCAGACGTAGACCTGCCCACCAGAAAGACAAGATCCAGCCTCATCCACCAGAACACAGGCACTAGTCCCCTCCACCAGGAAGCCTACACAACACACTGAACCAACCTTAGCCACTGGGGACAGACACCAAAAACAACGGAAACTACGAACCTGCAGCCTGCAAAAAGGAGACCTCAAACACAGTAAGATAAGCAAAATGAGAAGACAGAAAAACACACAGCAGATGAAGGAGCAAGATAAAAACCCACCAGACCTAACAAATGAAGAGGAAATAGGCAGTCTACCTGAAAAAGAATTCAGAATAATGATAGTAAAGATGATCCAAAGTCTTGGAAATAGAATGGACAAAATGCAAGAAACATTTAACAAGGACCTAGAAGAACTAAAGATGAAACAAACAACGATGAACAACACAATAAATGAAATTAAAAATACTCTAGATGGGATCAATAGCAGAATAACTGAGGCAGAAGAACGGATAAGTGACCTGGAAGACAAAATAGTGGAAATAACTACTGCAGAGCAGAATAAAGAAAAAAGGATGAAAAGAACTGAGGACAGTCTCAGAGACCTCTGGGACAACATTAAACGCACCAACATTCGACTTATAGGGGTTCCAGAAGAAGAAGAGAAAAAGAAAGGGACTGAGAAAATATTTGAAGAGATTATAGTTGAAAACTTCCCTAATATGGGAAAGGAAATAGTTAATCAAGTCCAGGAAGCACAGAGAGTCCCATACAGGATAAATCCAAGGAGAAATATGCCAAGACACATATTAATCAAACTGTCAAAAATTAAATACAAAGAAAACATATTAAAAGCAGCAAGGGAAAAACAACAAATAACACACAAGGGAATCCCCATAAGGTTAACAGCTGATCTTTCAGCAGAAACTCTGCAAGCCAGAAGGGACTGGCAGGACACATTTAAAGTGATGAAGGAGAAAAATCTGCAACCAAGATTACTCTACCCAGCAAGGATCTCATTCAGATTTGATGGAGAAATTAAAACCTTTACAGACAAGCAAAAGCTGAGAGAGTTCAGCACCACCAAACCAGCTCTACAACAACTGCTAAAGGAACTTCTCTAGGCAAGAAACACAAGAGAAGGAAAAGACCTACAATAACGAACCCAAAACAATTAAGAAAATGGGAATAGGAACATACGTATCAATAATTACCTTAAATGTAATTGGACTAAATGCTCCCACCAAAAGAAACAGATTGGCTGAATGGATACAAAAACAAGATCCATATATTTGCTGTCTACAAGAGACCCACTTCAGACCTAGGGACACATACAGACTGAAAGTAAGGGGATGGAAAAAGATTCCATGCAAATGGAAACCAAAAGAAAGATGGAGTAGCAGTTCTCATATCAGACAAAATAGACTTTAAAATAGAGACTATTAGAAGAGACAAAGAAGGACACTACATAATGATCAAGGTATCTTTCCAAGAAGAAGATATAACAATTGTAAATATTTATGCACCCAACATAGGAGCACCTCAATACATAAGGCAAATACTAACAGCCATAAAAGGGGAAATTGACAGTAACACATTCATAATAGGGGACTGTAACACCCCAAATTATTTCAGATCAGAAATAAATGAAAAAGAAACGAAGGAAACGATAGCAAAGATCAATAAAACTAAAAGCTGGTTCTTTGAGAAGATAAACAAAATTGATAAACCACTAGCCAGACTCATCAAGAAAAAAAGGGAGAAGACTCAAATCAATAGGATTAGAAATGAAAAAGGAGAAGTAACAACTGACACTGCAGAAATACAAAAGATCATGAGAGATTACTACAAGCAACTCTATGCCAATAAAATGGACAACCTGGAAGAAATGGACAAATTCTTAGAAATGCACAACCTGCAAGACTGAATCAGGAAGAAATAGAAAATATGGACAGACCAATCACAAGTAATGAAATTGAAACGGTGATTAAAAATCTTCCCACAAACAAAAGTCCAGGACCAGATGGCTTCACAGGTGAATTCTATCAAACATTTAGAGAAGAGCTAACACCCATCCTTCTCAAACTCTTCCAAAATATAGCAGAGGAAGGAACACTCCCAAACTCATTCTACGAGGCCACCATCACCTTGATAACAAAACCAGACAAGGATGTCACAAAGAAAGAAAACTACAGGCCAATATCACTGATGAACATAGATGCAAAAATCCTCAACAAAATACTAGCAAACAGAATCCAACAGCACATTAAAAGGATCATACACCATGATCAAGTGGGGTTTATTCCAGGAATGCAAGGATTCTTTAATATACGCAAAACAATTAATGTGATAAACCATATTAACAAATTGAAGGAGAAAAACCATATAATCATCTCAATAGATGCAGAGAAAGCTTTCGACAAAATTCGACACCCATTTATGATAAAAACCCTCCAGAAAGTAGGCATAGAGGGAACTTTCCTCAACATAATAAAGGCCATATATGACAAACCCACAGCCAACATCATCCTCAATGGTGAAAAACTGAAAGCATTTCCACTAAGATCAGGAAGAAGACAAGTTTGCCCACTCTCACCACTCTTATTCAACATAGTTTTGGAAGTTTTAGCCACAGCAATCAGAGAAGAAAAGGAAATAAAAGGAATCCAAATCGGAAAAGAAGAAGTAAAGCTGTCACTGTTTGCAGATGACATACTATACATAGAGAATCCTAAAGATGCTACCAGAAAACTACTAGAGCTAATAAATGAATTTGGTAAAGTAGCAGGATATAAAATTAATGCACAGAAATCTCTTGCATTCCTATACACTAATGATGAAAAATCTGAAAGTGAAATCAAGAAAACACTCCCATTTACCATTGCAACAAAAAGAATAACATATCTAGGAATAAACCTACCTAAGGAGACAAAAGACCTGTATGCAGAAAATTATAAGACACTGATGAAAGAAATTAAAGATGATACAAATAGATGGAGAGATATACCATGTTCTTGGATTGGAAGAATCAACATTGTGAAAATGACTCTACTACCCAAAGCAATCTACAGATTCAGTGCAATTCCTATCAAACTACCACTGGCATTTTTCACAGAACTAGAACAAAAAATTTCACAATTTGTATGGAAACACAAAAGACCCAGAATAACCAAAGCAATCTTGAGAACGAAAAACGGAGCTGGAGGAATCAGGCTCCCTGACTTCAGACTATACTACAAAGCTACAGTAATCAAGATAGTATGGTACTGGCACAAAAACAGAAAGTTACATCAATGGAACAGGATAGAAAGCCCAGAGATAAACCCATGCACATATGGTCACCTTACCTTTGATAAAGGAGGCAGGAATGTACAGTAGAGAAAGGACAGCCTCTTCAGTAAGTGGTGCTGGGAAAACTGGACAGGTACATTTAAAAGTATGAGATTAGATCACTCCCTAACACCGTACACAAAAATAAGCTCAAAATGGATTAAAGACCTAAATGTAAGGCCAGAAACTATCAAACTCTTAGAGGAAAACATAGGCAGAACACTCTATGACATAAATCACAGCAAGATCCTTTCTGACCCACCTCCCAGAGAAATGGAAATAAAAACAAATGGGACCTAATGAAACTTCAAAGCTTTTGCACAGCAAAAGAAACCATAAACAAGACCGAAAGACAACCCTCAGAATGGGAGAAAATATTTGCAAATGAAGCAACTGACAAAGGATTAATCTCCAAAATTTATAAGCAGCTCATGCAGCTCAATAAGAAAAGAACAAACAACCCAATCCAAAAATGGGCAGAAGACCTAAATAAACATTTCTCCAAAGAAGTTATACAGACTGCCAACAAACACATGAAAGAATGCTCAACTTCATTAATCATTAATGCAAATCAAAACTACAATGAGATATCATCTTACACCAGTCAGAATGGCCATCATCAAAAAATCTAGAAACAGTAAATGCTGGAGAGGGTGTGGAGAAAAGGGAACCCTCTTGCACTGTTGGTGGGAATGTAAATTGATACAGCCACTGTGGAGAACAGTATGGAGGTTCCTTAAAAAACTAAAATTAGAACTACCATATGACCCAGCAATCCCACTACTGGGCATATACCCTGAGAAAACCATATTTCAAAAAGAGTCATGTACCGAAATGTTCATTGCAGCTCTATTTACAATAACCAGGAGATGGAAACAACCTAAGTGTCCATCATCGGATGAATGGGTAAAGAAGATGTGGCACATATATACAATGGAATATTACTCAACCATAAAAAGAAACGAAATTGAGCTATTTGTAATGAGGTGGTTAGACCTAGAGTCTGTCATGCAGAGTGAAGTAAGTCAGAAAGAGAAAGACAAATACCATATGCTAACACATATATATGGAATTTAAGGGAAAAAAATGTCATGAAGAACTTAGGGGTAAGACAGGAATAAAGACACAGACCTACTAGAGAGTGGACTTGAAGATATGGGGAGGGGGAAGGGTAAGCTGTGACAAAGCGAGAGAGAGGCATGGACATATATACACTACCAAACGTAAAATAGATAGCTAGTGGGAAGCAGCCGCATAGCACAGGGAGATCAGCTCTGTGCTTTGTGACCGCCTGGAGGGGTGGGATAGGGAGGGTGGAAGGGAGGGAGACGCAAGAGGGAAGAGATATGGGAACATATGTATATGTATAACTGATTCACTTTGTTATAAATCAGAAACTAAAACACCATTGTAAAGCAATTATACTCCAATAAAGATGTTAAAAAAATATTGTTTCATTAGAATGGAGGTGGAAATAGTTGAGGCTATGGTGCAGTAGACTGAGGATAGGATGGGAGATGATGTAGATGATAACTGTAAGGGTAGAAGGAGGGATATTCATAGAGCATAAGGGTCTATTAGGGTGGAAGAAAGCCTTTTGAGAGTTTTGGGGAAAGGATAGGTAAATTAAGCATGCTTGCGGACACATGGATTAAGAGCAAGTAAGAGAAGGTATGAAGGATGGGACTAATTGCTACAGTAAAGATCTCACAAGAGTAAGTAAAGATTGTATCAACGGTATAGATGGAGGGGGTGGGAAAAGAAGAGGGCAAGGTCCGAGCTAGGAAGGCAGAAGGCAGCCTGAATTTAGATGGAGTGGCTGATGTGACATTAACATCAGGTGGCCCCCAACTTAGTAAAGAAGATGATGTCATCCGCGGAGAGTGCAGATACCTCAGTGGGGCTGAGGACTCAAGAGAAGTTCGGGAAATTCTGGGGAAATTGATGGATGGAAATGAGTCAGGAGTCTTAGAGCACGGGTTTCAATTATGCTGTTAATCAGCGGCGTGGCTTTAGGCTGATCACTTCATCTCTATGAACCTGTTTATTCCTCGATAAAATTATATATTTACAAGATAACACATAGTTATACAGTGTTCAGTATTCTAAGTACTTTACATCTGTTCACTTAATTCTCACAACAATCCCATAATGAGAAAGAGAGGAATGGAGAGGCTAAGTGACTTGTCTGAGCCATCCAGGCAGTGGTGGGAGAGCTGGGGTTTGAACCCGTGCATCTAGCTCTAGGGACTGTACTTATCACCTCTGAGCCATGGTGTCTTGGGTACCTTAACACCTAGTGATCTCTTAAGTCTTAAAAGGTGCTGACATCCCATGTGTCCATAAAACTAACTTTTTTAGATGGACTGGTAGCTTCTTCACTCTTCTTGTAACCCTCGCAGGAAAGGCTTGCAATGGCCGCAAGGTGGCAGCATTAACTCAGAGATACCTGGCCTTGAACTAACCCCGAAGTCAGAATTGGCCCCTTTCTTCCCCTTTATTTTTCTCAAACCCCAAAGTATACTTATTTGAAGGTGAAGTCACAGCTTGATCTTGTGAGGAGCCCAACGGTGAAGGAGCCACAGAAGTCAAAGCAGAAGTATCCCCATAGGAATGAAGAACCTTTGAGAGGGAAGAGGAAGAAGATAAATCCAGGAGCACGAGGAAATGATGAGTTATCCGTTTAGTAAGCAGCTGATTCTGGGTCTCTCACTCGCCAAGAGCCAGTACTATTCCATTTTACCATGTTAATAATCTTCATTTTAAGAAGTTTAATTTTTTTAGAATATTAAATGCAGATAAAGGAGAGTACTAAATTATTTTATAGAGTCAGATGTTTTGGCTAGATTGTCACAGTTGTTAGATGTTGGACCTACAAGGTGAAGTTTTCTCTTTCCTTCTCTCTCTTTCCTTTCTCCCCCTTCCCCTTCCCTCTTCTCTTTTCTTCTTCTTCTTCTTCTTCTTCTTCTTCTTCTTCTTCTTCTTCTTCTTCTTCTTCTTCTTCTTCTTCTTCTTCTTCTTCTTCTTCTTCTTCTTCTTCTTCTTCTTCCTCCTCCTCCTCCTCTTCCTCTTCTTCTTCTTCTTCTTCTTCTTCTTCTTCTTCCTCCTCCTCCTCTTCCTCTTCTTCTTCTTCTTCTTCTTCTTCTTCTTCTTCTTCTTCTTCTTCTTCTTCTTCTTCTTCTTCTTCTTCTTCTCCTTCTTCTTCTCCTTCTCCTTCTCCTTCTCCTCCTCCTCCTTCCTCTTCCTCTTCTTCCTCTTCTTCTTCTTCCTCTTCTTCCTCCTCCTCCTCTTCTTCTTCTCCTTCTTCTTCTTCTTCTTCTTCTTCTTCTTCTTCTTCTTCTTCTTCTTCTTCTCTTCTTCTTCTTCTTCTTCCTCCTCTTCTTCTTCTCCTTCTTCTTCTTCTTCTTCTTCTTCTTCTTCTTCTTCTTCTTCTTCTTCTTCTTCTTCTTCTTCTTCTCTTCTTCTTCTTCCTCCCCTTCTTCTCCTTCTTCTTCTTCCTCCTCTTCTTCTCCTTCCTCTTCTTCCTCTTCCCCTTCTGCTTCTTCTTCCTCCCCTTCTTCTTCTTCTTTCTCTTCTTCTTCTTCTTCCTCTTCCTCTTCTTCTCCTCCCCCTCCTCCTCCCCCTCCTCCCCTCCTCCTCCTCCTCCTCCTCCTCTCTTTTTAATCTTTCTCCCCCTTTCTCTCCCTCTTTCTCTCTCCATCCTCCCTTTGGTTGTTGTAGTGATCAAATAAAATAACAATGAGGAAAGTCTAGTCCTTGGGTTGGATGTGTGGGTCAGAAGATTAGATCCTACAAAATTTGAAGAGTGGTGCAAAAACATCCTTGGCCTCTTAACACCTAGCTTGCTACTTACTTGGCCACTTCTTATTTTACCAAAAAAACTTAAATTTATTCTAACAGAAATTTTTTTATAAAAGGAAAAGAAAAATTGTAAATAAGCTTCACTTTTGTAGCTGACTCTATTGGAACATGCATTTGTGAGTCCCTGTGGGAAGCAGGACCCTTTTCTGGATTCTGAGAGCAGCCCTGTTCTTCTACACTGATTCCCAAAAGGAGCAGTAGAGCACGGTGTAAAACTATGTAGACTTTAAGTCAGACAGACTTGAGCATCTCCTTACTCCCTGGAGTGACAAGCTGCTCCAAGTTTGTGTGTTGTATCCCTTGCTCTAGTCTTGGAATCAGTCAGTTCTCCAAGGAGTTCCTTTTATTGGAGATTATTATTAGAAACCAAGATTAGGGTGTTAGGTATATACTGAAGTTTTCACAACTGTAAAACTGGAAAGATAATATCAATACATTTCTCATAGAGTTGGGTGAACAGTAAGTGAAAAAACACACTCATATAGTACTTAGCAAGGGCTGAAACATAGGAAGCATCCAATATGTGATCATTCAGTAGGGGCTGGAAGAGAAGACTGCTTCCTGTAAGCTCCATGCTAAAGCGCATTTAAAATCAAGTTGATTGGAAAAAAATTTCATGAAACTGTTTTGATCCATAAAAGTCCTTGTAACTTGAGGTTCCTTAGAGATGGATTTAGGCAAATGGAAATTTTGATGAAGTCTCTCATCTGTATTTAAAATTAGAAATTTTGGGCTTCCCTGGTGGCGCAGTGGTTGGGAGTCCGCCTGCCGATGCAGGGGACGCAGGTTCGTGCCCCGGTCCGGGAGGATCCCACATGCCGCAGAGCAGCTGGACCCGTGAGCCATGGCTGCTGAGCCTGCGCGTCTGGAGCCTGTGCTCCACAACGGGAGAGGCCACAACAGTGAGAGGCCCGCGTACCGCAAAAAAATAAATAAATAAAATAAAATAAAATTAGAAAATTTAATTTCTAATTTTAAATATAGATGAAATTAAAATGAAAATTAGAAATTTTAATTTTAAATAAAAATGAAATGAAAATGAAAATTTCTCCCCGTTTAGTCTTAGAGAAAGTACCAAATCCCACATTCTCACAGGACGTCTTCTATAGGCTGAGTGGGGATGGCTGGACCCTGCAGCTCCTTTGAAGGCATTTTTGATGGAACTTGATCACCAATCATTTTAGCCCTTGCTTGAAGGCCTGGAGCTCCCCCTGGGCCTTTAAGCCTTTCCACATCACAATAATGTTTCATTCCCTCAGGAAAGTGGTGGGTTTTTTGGGGGTTTTTTTTTGTTTTTTTTCTTAGTTGTCTTTTTTTTAACATCTTTATTGGAGTATAATTGCTTTACAATGGTGTGTTAGTTTCTGCTTTATAACAAAGTGAATCAATTATACCTATACATATGTTCCCATATCTCTTCCCTCTTGCGTCTCCCTCCCTCTCACCCTCCCTATCCCACCCCTCTGGGTGGTCACAAAGCACCGAGCAGATCTCCCTGTGCTATGTGGCTGCTTCCCACTAGGTATCTATTTTACATTTGGTAGTGTATATGTATGTCCATGCCACTCTCTCACTTTCTCCCAGCTTACCCTTCCCCCTCCTCATATCCTCAAGTCCATTCTCTAGTAGGTCTGCATTTTTATTCCCGTCTTGCCCCTAGGTGGGAATGTAAATTGATACAGCCACTATGGAGAACAGTATGGAGGTTCCTTAAAAAACTAAAATTAGAACTACCATAAGACCCAGCAATCCCACTACTGGGCATGTACCCTGAGAAAAGCATAATTCAAAAAGAGTCATGTACCACAATGTTCATTGCAGCTCTATTTACAATAGCCAGGACATGGAAGCAACCTAAGTGTCCATCGACAGATGAATGGATAAAGAAGATGTGGCACATATATACAATGGAATATTACCCAGCCATAAAAAAAAACGAAATTGAGTTATTTGTAGTGAGGTGGATGGACCTAGAGGCTGTCATACAGAGTGCAGTAAGTCAGAAAGAGAGAAACAAATACCATATGCTAACACATATATATGGAATCTAAGAAAGTGGTGTTTTGATCACTCGTTTGCATGTTACTGAGCTCTGGATTGGGGTTGAGCCCCTCCAGAGGCTCCCACATCTACGTAGATGCCAGCTTCTGGATGATTCCAGGCCTCTCATACAGTGTGGTACCTCTCAAGCTCTGAAGCAACTGCAATCGCAGCTGAACTGCTTTTACACTTACTTCGTAGCCTCAGGAAATCTTCTACGCTTTGAAATCTGAGGTCTTTTCTGAACAGCTTTTCTTTTCCTTTGCAGGCTTCAAAACCCCCGTAGTTGAAGGCAGTTACGAATTAAGGTCTCAGAATTACCAAGGAACTAGGTATGTTTTCCCTGACTTTTTTTTTTTTTCAACATTCTTCGTACTGTGGGTAAAAATAATGGGGTTTTTTTTAAGGAGAAAGGGGCTCAGAAGTAGGTATAAAAAAAGGACTCAGTTCCATTTTCCCCACTTTCCTCTGCCACATGAAAAACTGAGACAGTGAACCTCTCCTAGGTAATTTTTGGGTCATCTTTTCTTAAACAGAAACTGACAGTCATTTCTAGGTAGAATGCTGCTACCAGCTGGTGTTAATAAAGTCTGGGACTCAAGTTCATAGGACTGACCAATAGTTTTTCAAAATATTTTTTTGTTGAAGTATAGTTGATTTACAATGTTGTGCCAGTTTCTGGTATACAGCAAAATGATTCAGTTATAGATACATATATTATATATAATATATATATGTATATATAATATATAAATATATATGACCTTGTCATTTATCTATTTTATATAGAGATAAATATTTTATATTTTGTATCTGTTAATCCCAAACTCCTAATTTATCCCTCCCCCACCTCCTTTCCCCTTTGGTAACCATAAGTTTGTTTTCTATTGATTGACGGATAGTTTAATGAAAAGATAAATTAGTTTGTATTGAGCATCCACCATAGACCACACAGTGGCTAGATTTTCTCATATTTTATCTTCCTTAATTCTTTATTGTCTCTTTTTTCGTGGAATTTAGTCTTACGGTTTTCCGTTGAGATTCTTCTTTTGGAAATCCCCCAATGGGATGTGATGGCTGAGGGTGGTTCTTCAAACACCTTTAGAAACAATTTTGATAACACTTTTATTTTCAGATTATCTATCTTGGTGGTTTCTACTTTTATAATTCCTTAATCCTTGAAGTTTTTTTGTTTGTTTGTTTTGGTTTTTTTTTTTTTTTGCGGTACGCGGGCCCCTCACTGTTTGCGGCCTCTCCCGCTGCGGAGCACAGGCTCCGGACGCGCAGGCTCAGCGGCCATGGCTCACGGGCCCAGCCGCTCCGCGGCACGTGGGATCCTCCCGGACCGGGGCACGAACCCGTGTCCTCTGCATCGGCAGGCGGACTCTCAACCACTGCGCCACCAGGGAAGCCCCAATCCTTGAAGTTTTAATGGTTTTCAGTTTTCAACACACTTTCTTATTTGTTATTTATTTATTTAGCCACGCCACACGGCTTGTGGGATCTTAATTCCCTGACCAGGGATCGAACCCGGGCCCTCGGCAGTAAAAGTGCATAGTCTTAACCACAGACCGCCAGGGAATTCCCTCATATTTGTTATTTATTAAATAAAGCAGTTGATCACAGGCTACCTTTAAATATTTTCTTTAAATGTCTACTTTTTTTCTGATATTTATTTTAGGCCTATGCAGAAAAGCTTGGCCTTTGTAGGACTTTGGTGGGAGGGAACACAGCAGCAGTGGCAGCAATGGGATTTAGATTCAGGCCTTCAGGGGTGGTGCCGGGCAAAGCAAAGCTTTCCTCTCTCTGCCCTGACTCCAAGTTCTCTTTGCTGCTCTGGATCCAGACACATTTATTAATAGTGACACAATGCATAATAGAAAGTGTTGCCCATCAAGAGAACACAGAAATACTTTGAAGGTTAATTGATAGTATATGAAGATGGCAGTCTGGGGCAATTCAACATAGGGAGTGCATGATAACTGTTAGAAATCAGACCTACAGCTTAGGTACGTATAATTGGGTGGTCAGTATTAACCGTGAAAATGGATTAAATAAGCATTTGAGAAGATGTTTTGGAATAGAATTCAGAAGTCAGCTGCCTTTCATTTTTGGAGTTTTTCTGCGTCGTTTACCCTACCTTGTGTTGGGGAAGAGGTTGGTTTATGAAATAGGAAGGTGAGTATCTCTTTAGTTGAAGGACCACAGTACTTGGCAAGCAGTTCTCCCATCCTAGGCTCCCCCACCAATGAGCAGCAATAATTGGCTGGAATACTAGATCTTGAACTAACTGCTTTATCTCACCAAGTCTCAGTTTCTTCATATATATACATCTACACATGAATATGGGTCTGTAATATATGTGTATGCTGTAAAATATATAATATACATAACTCATGGAATTGTGACTTAGTAAACCATGAACACAAATAGAGTTTTATAATCTCTAGAACAGTGGTTCTCCACCAGGGATGACCCTGTGGACGTCTGGGACACTTGGCAGTATCTGGAGACGTTGTTGTTTGTCACAGCTGGGGAAGGGAGTATGCTCCTGGCTTCTAGTGGATAGAGGCCAGGGATACTGCTAAAGCTCCCACAATGCACTGGACAGCCTTTCCCCTGCCTCACCCCCGCCTGCAACCAAAGAACTGTCCAGCCCATAATGTTTTTCTTAAATTAATTTTTATTGGAGTATAGTTGATTTACAATGTTGTGTTAGATTCTGCTGCACAGCAAAGTGAATCAGTTATACATATATCCACTCTTTTTTAGGTTCTTTTCTCATATAGGTCATTACAGAGTATTGAATAGAGTTCTCTGTTATACAGTTGGTCCTTATTTACTTACCTATTTTATATATAGTAGCATGTATATGTCAATCCCAATCTCCCAATTTATCCCTCCCCCTCCGTGTTTCCCCCTTGGTAACCGAAAGTTTGCTTTCTACATTTGTGACTCTAATTCTGTTCTGTAAATAAGTTCATTTGTACCATTTTTAAAGATTCCACGTATAAGCGATACCATGTGATATTTGTCTTTTTCTGTCTGACTTTCTTCACTCAGTATGACAAGCTCTAGGTCCATCCGTGTTGCTGCAAATGGCATTATTTCATTCTTTTTTTAATCCAGCACGTAATGTTAATAGTGATGAGGTTGATGGGTCCTGCCCTGGGGCTTTGTACAGATATTGCAGTTAAGAGGTCCCAGGTTCCTAATATATATCAGGAAACTGCCTGTCATAGATGATAGGATATTGTGTCTGCTAAATTATAGAGTACACACACATGACAAAAGTCGAAAGGAAAAAAAGAAAAAAGAAGGACTGGCTAAATGTAATGAAAGAGCTGCTGGTTGGAAAGTTAATTGACACATTACTGAATGGAAATCTGTCAATAAGCAAAAGAAGGAAAAAAATATAAAATGCTAGGAATTTATCTTAAGGAAAAAGAAAGGGGCATGAGAGGACATCTACAAGGGTATTCCCTGGAGCACTGTTTATAAAGGTGGAAAATGGAAACCAGGACTGGAGTTTTATCATGCTTCCTGACCAATAGCATTTCCAAACTGGCTGAGCCAGTCTTGTGATACCAGCTGCGACACTCGTGTGTGTGTAATCGTCATCTGAACATGACAGGCTGGGCTGTCTCCATTTGTGGTATAAAAAAGGCTCCTTACCAATCTGATCACTGCACTTGCAGATAACCAAGGTCAGGCAGAGCTGAAGCCTTTTCTCCCTTAAATCCCTTCTTTTTCCCCTTTCTCTCTTCCTCTGTCAGAGACTGTTGTCACCCATTCTGCCACCGGGGACAGGAAAAACCTATAAGGCACATCAGACTGAGGGAAAACAATAGGCGAGAGAGACAGGTCACTAGAATTAGGACACAAGTCTTGCTCCAGGCCTGCCCAGCCCCAGTCTCACTGTTAATTCTGAATATTTTTTATACTACGAGTCTTAGCTAATATGTTGGCAGAAAAGGTGGACCCAGCTAGACAAGAGAACAAGAAGCTGTTTGTGGTGGGGTTAGTTAGCATGAAAAATGTTTAAACACTTTGCTATTGATGTTCTAATTAATTCACCAATATTTAGGTGTGTGATCAAGGGGTCATGGTAGGCTGGGCGGTTGCTCAGCTAATTGTGCGAATCACTCAGGTCTCAAGTGCTTTGGGAGAGCAGAGAAGGGAGAACTTAATTGTAATCAGGATCAATAACAAAGACTTCTGATAGGAAGTGGAGAGGTATAATCTCAATTTAAATATATAAAGATAAAATGCAATTGAATTACTGTTGAGGGATAAACTTCTAAAGACATTAAAACTGTGGTTAAGAGCTTTGGATTTGATATCAGAGAGACCAAGGTTTTAATTCCACTTTCAAGACTTACCAGTTATGTGACTTTGGGCGATATTTTTCTCTTCTTCTCTTCTTCTCCTTCTTCTTCTCTTTTTTCTTCTCCTTCTTCCTCTTCTTCCTCCTCCCCCCTTCCTCCTCCTACACCCCCTCCTTCTTCTTCATCTTATTATTATTACTATTATTTCATCATAATAGCTCTCCAGTCTTCATCTAAAAGCTACTAGATTTTAGGAGCCGATAGTAGCCAGAACAAAGAGACCAAGTATAAAATATACTGACAACTGGAAACAATCTAAGTCAAAAGCAAAGCTCCATTTTCATATTTTATATCATGGGGCATTGTTGGAAAAGGTGAACATTTTGAAATAAGAGTATCGTATATACTCCTTGGGTATATTTTGCACAGTTTACACATTTATACAGTTTCTCCTTGTGTAAAATGAGGAAACTAATATGATCAACCCCAAAGAGTTGGTTTGAGGATTAAATAAATTAACTTCAAGTAAAGCTCTTGGAGCAGTGCCTGGCATACAGTAAGCTCTTACTATGCTTAGTACCATATAATTCTATTGGCATACGGGAAATCTCTGTAGAGGCTATACTCTTAGGAGTAGAATAAAAAAACAAGGAATGAGGGATTTATACTTTTTACTTCATGCTATTCTCTTTTTGATTTTTTAAAAACGGAATAAACAAAATCTTAAAAGCTAGGCTACAAGACATATCATATTTTGTTTCCTATGATGTAAACAGGTAGAATAATTCAAGCTCTGAGCGTATGGACATTGGGTTCAGAAGTATAAGGATGTGAATTTAACTCTGACCCCTACTAATTAGGTTATTCTCGTCAATATTAAGCTCCCAAGAAAGTAGACATAATAGTACTTATCTCACAGGAGTAAATGCTGTAATGTAATAGAAGGGTCTAGCAGGTGCCTTACACAGAGTACTTTCTCAATATATCTTAGTTTTCTATTTTTATATCATCCCTCTATACTTCCATCTGTTTCACTGGCTCCTCTCCTTTAATTGCCAGGCTAAATTGAAGTTAACCTCAGTGGAGAATAGCACAGAAGCAACAGAGTTCATCCTCTTGGGATTCACAGATGACCCCAACCTCCAGGTTCCCCTCCTCCTGGTATTTTTGTTCATCTACCTCATCACTTTGGTTGGGAATCGGGGGGATGGTGCTGGTCATCTACTCAGACTCCCACCTCCACACTCCAATGTACTTCTTCCTCAGCAACCTTTCCTTTGTCGATCCGGGTCACTCATTAGCCGTAGCTCCCCAGACGGTGGCTGCACTGCACTCGGGAAACAAACTCATCTCCCACAATGGATGTGCTCCTCAGTCCTTCTTCTTTGTGGGTTTTGCCACCGTCAAGTGCTACCTCCTGGCCTCCACGGCCTGTGACCCCCGTGCAGTGCTGTGTAGGCCCCTTCATTACACCAGCACCATGATAGCAGGTGTGTATGCCCTCCTGAGGATGGGCTCCTATGTCTGTGGCTTCCTCAATGCCTGTGGCTTCCTCAATGCCTGCATCCACTCAGCAGACACCTTCAGACTCTCCTTCTGTGGTTCAAATGAGATGAATCACTTTTTCTGTGAAGTCCCTCCACTCCTGGCTCTCTCGTGCTCCAACACAGGCATGAGCAAGCTGGTGGCCTTCTTTGTCGTGGGCTTCAATGTCTTTTTCACCCTCTTGGTCATCCTCATCTCTTACTTCTTCATATACATGGCCGTTTGACGGAGGCGTTCTGCGGAAGGAAGGAAGAAAGCCTTCTCCACCTGTGCGTCCCATCTCACGGCCATCTCCATTTTCTATGGAACAATCATCTTCATGTACTTACAGCCCAGCTCCACCCAGTCCATGGACATGGACAAAATAGCATCTGTGTTTTACACGGTGGTGATTCCCATGCTGAACCCCTTGGTCTACAGTCTTAGGAACAAAGAAGTGAAACATACTCTCTGGAAAATACTCAACAAACTTAATTCCCAGTCTTTAAGTGTGAGTAGGAAGTAGGCAGGTAACTAAGGGATAAACCTTCCCCCCAGACCTAGATGCCACCTCAACTTTTGAGGTTTGGCAGATTTCATTTCTTTCTTCTCCAAGAACAGTGGTTACTTCTGCTGTTAGGAAAAGTGGTAAAAAAAAAAAAAGCAGCCCTTTGAAATGTCTCACTCAGAAAAATAACCTTATATTTAGTGAACAACACCCTGGGATGTTTAAACTCTTTCCTGCATTAGTTTCCCGACACGGTTTAAAGCAGAAGATCAAAGCATAAATTGAGTGCACTGACTTTCCCTCTCCCTATTTTAATTGGAAAAAATTTTCCATTTGTTATTAAAACGTGGTGTAAGGACTACATCTTCATTGAATAATAGTTGTCAACTGGAAGGCACAGCCTTATGCTTTTCGTTTCTTTGATCCGTGAGTTTGAAAGTTAAAGTGTCTAATGCTGACAAACGATGTTTCAATATTTTTAATAACGTCTCAAAGAAGGTTGTAATTGAAAGGACAAGGCACTGGACCAAGAGTCAGGTGACCCAGTATGAAATCCTTCTAACCCCGATCCTTCTGTGCCCACTCTCATTCCCGTCCTCACTCATAGATTGTGTACTTTTGTCTTCTCCATCTCCTTCTGTTAAAGTGTTAGGACAACTTTGGTAGAAAACAATAAGCCACCTTGTGTATGTATGTTTCCTTAGATAAATTGTTTAAACTTTAACCTGAATAAGTATATCCCTTTTTAGAGTTCCTGCACTCTGTTCTATGCTTTTGGCCTTGGTCTAACATAATAACCAAAACTTACAGAAGGTTTAAAGAAAAAACTTTTTTTCCAGGGGCCTTGAGAAGGGATATTTGTCTTCTGAATTACATGCTTGCATTTCTCGTCATCCTTAAGTTTGGTGGATCTATTATGAATTCACACAATAGATTTTTGTGCCCTCCTTGCTTCTGTTTTTTCAAAAATTCAGTTCACCTCTGGATCCCTGTTCTATTCAGATGTTCTGTAATTAGATGCAGCAAAAATTAAAAAGCCTGTGTTAGTGTACTTCTTAAGATGGGAATGGCCTGATGGTGCACAACACAAGTCTACCTTCAGGTCTTGTTTCCTGAGCTAAGTTGTGTGAGCGGATGTGTGTGGGTGGGAAGGGAGCGGTGATTCATTTCACTTCTCACATATCAACTGCTTGATGTTTACAGCTACGATTAGTCTACGCTGCCACATATTTCATGATTTCAAGATCTCTAAAAACAATTTTTTTTTTATCTTAAATGTGAAAACCAGAAATCTTGGTGGGCTAAATCAGGGAGCTTAGAAGGTCATATTAGTTTCGAGATGATCAAACTCCATTACGCACAGGGCAGCCTTGGTCTGAAGAGGGTTGATCATGGGTCTTGTGGAGAGAGAAGCAAAGAGGGACATTAGGCTGACCTGTAGGAAAAACTTTCTCAAGCACATGGTCACCATCACCTAAAGGGATTGGGAGCTTCTTCTGGATCCAAGGCCTTGACAACCTAGACTTGCCTCAGCCATCCTCCCCCCTCCCTGCCTTAGCAGTGAGGATTTTCCAGTAACACACAGAAGAACAACCTTGAATGGCCAGGATCCACTTCACCAAGGAGTCCTTCTCGTGACTTATAGAAGTTACAGAGCTCAAGGTACCCAGATTTGGAGATGAGTCTGGGAAGCATCTGTCCGAGCATTAAGTGTGTTCCACTCAGAGCTCAGCTTCTTTTCCTACTTGATAGATATCATTAACTCCTTTTCCTCTTCTTCCTGCTCCTCTTTTCCCTTCTCCTCTTCCTCTTTTTCTTCCTTTTTTCCTCAACCTCTTTCCATCTTCAGCCCGAGCAAGAACTTCCCTCACCACTAAGCAGTAAGATCCCTATGAAAAATTAAAGTCTATAGTTTTTATATTAAAACTGTTACAGTACCTAGTAAGGTGTGTTTCTGGGCATGTTTCTTTCTGCCTCTATATCCCAGTTTAGGCAGAAAAGTATGTGGATCTTCTAAGAGTTAAAGACCTAATGACTACATATTACGTTTTCTTTTGAAGTCATCTCAAACTAGCACTAGAGTTGACTGCAAATGGGTATGAAGGTCCTAGTTCTAGTATCAAGAGCTGGGTGAAGATTCTTACCCTTCTTATCAGTTGTGTGACCTTGAGAAAGTCATTTGATCTCTTTGAACCCAACATACAGGATAAACTGTGAAGATACCATGAAATAAAGTATGCAAACATGCCCATCATAATGCATGCATGATTTATACAGCTGAGAGTCCTGCAATAGCTCTCACTTCTCTGTTCTTGTACTTCCCACTTTTGGCTCCTGAGCTCCCCCACTCTGTCCACCCCATCCACGTCCAAGCCTTTATATCCATTCATTGTTTAATTTCCTGTCCTCCAACCTCCCAGTCCTACAGCAGACACATTTCAATCTGACATCACGTGAGTATTCATTTACATAAGCTGCTCAGAAGGAGATGTCTTGTTGCCAGTAAGACATCAATTTACAGAATACAAATTACCATGGGGAACTTTTCACGTCCACATGGGAAATCTCTCAAATGGAGACAAAATGCTCATTTGGTTTTTAACAACACCCACCCTCAAGTTAGCTCAAGTTAGCACAGTAAAAGCACAGGAAGACTTCCTTCCTGAAACGTCCAAAAACAGAATGTGAAAACACATATATAAGGATAATTATTTACATCAGGGTCGATTATCCTTTTTAAAAAGGATTCATGATTGAATTATTTTAAATAGGAGTCTCCCTTTGTGCATGAAATTATTTGTTTAGCTTTTATGTATATGGAAAGAAAAATTAAAATATTAAGAGTCCTGGACGATTGAAGCCAACGTTACAGAGTCATAGACTCTTTAGCCAAGAAAGAGTCTTTAAAAATAACCTATACCAGTTCTCTCATTTTACAATTGAAAACCCTGATTCCCACAGTTTAACTTGCTTAACCTCCCACGAACCAAATCTTCCTTGACTCTTATTCATCCTTTACTTTCTATAAAGTTCTTGATGTATCAAAAGACATTTTTACTTTCATTTGTTCACTAGGAGACAGATTTTTGTGCTCCAGTTTTGCAGTTGAAGAAATGAACTCTTTGAAAATCTTACTTGCCTAGCAGTAGCAAGAGGAGCCCAGATTTGAACATAAGTCTTGCTTTCCTGCCCAATTCTCTGAGAAAAAAAAGTAGCCTTGTATTTCAGTAAATTTCAATAGACGACTTATTTGATGTATAAATCATTTAAAGACAGTCTTTCATGATATGTCCCTGCTGTGTGGAAAGGCATGCTGCAGAATCCAAACACATTTAAGAATATGAGGTATAATTTCTACTTCAACAAAGCAAATCCTCCTGCATGTATGGTGCATATATGGTGCAAATCCTCCTGCATATGTGGTGACCAATGTAATGCACTTTGAGATTCATGACTCAGTGTTCAACAACTTTGTTGGCAGGAATTTTTCCTATATTCTATGAAATATGCATCGATCAGGGCATATCAGTCTTGATAGTTGGAATTGGCTCTTTGAATGCTGCATCCCATGGGGATAGCCAAGCCCCAGCCAATCCTTACTGGGCACAAGCTGCAGGAAAGGCATGGTGTGAGGCTGTGAAGGAACCAGTAATAGACTACATTGTTCCTGCTTCAGGAGAAGCTTGCAAATAGTGCAGTGGAACAAGGCACATACTTCAAGATAGATGACCACTCAAGGCATTTGTGATTATTGTCAAGTGAGTAGTATAGAAAATAATATTTAGAACTCTTCAGAGATGAGAAAGAATACTGTGGGTGGAAAAAGCTCCCTGGAGGAGGTGGACCTTGAGCCAGAATCTGAAGAGATGATACAGGGAGTCCAGAATTCCGAGACAGGAGACTTGGATTCTAATCAAAACTCTACCACTTACTGGTTCTGAGATTGGCACAAGCCACTTAGCTTTGAGCCAAGTTCCTCCTCATCAAAGTGGAGATAAAAGCACCAGCCATGCCTTCCTCAAGGGTGTTATGAGGGTCAAATGAGATATTAAAAATTGCCACCCTTGTTCTAAGGACATTATTGCTGCTGGTAATTCTATTATAAGCAGAGCTGAGTGGGGGAGTTCCTGACCTATAGGGACCCGTCTGAACTCAGGTGTGGAGATGACATTGCATATGGCAGGATCTTCTGTTGGCAGGAACTTGTAAGAAAATAAACTATTCAGATTAGAAGTAGGTAAATCACCAACTCCTCAGTCCATTACTTCTAGTCAATTAAGACTCCTTCCCATCAAAGTGAAGAGCCTGGGCTTATGGGAACAACTGTGTCCCCACAGAGAAATCATGCTTTTTTTTTTTTTTTAACATCTTTATTAGAGTATAATTGCTTTACAATGGTGTGTTAGTTTCTGCTTTATAACAAAGTGAATCAGTTATACATATACATATGTTCCCATATCTCTTCCTTCTTGCGTCTCCCTCCCTTCCACCCTCCCTATCCCACACCTCCAGACGGTCACAAAGCACTGAGCTGATCTCCCTGTGCTATGCGGCTGCTTCCCACTAGCTATCTACCTTACGTTTGGTAGTGTATATATGTCCATGCCTCTCTCTCACTTTGTCACAGCTTACCCTTCCCCCTCCCCA
The DNA here is from genome assembly GCF_963455315.2 of Globicephala melas. Classification (NCBI taxonomy): domain Eukaryota; kingdom Metazoa; phylum Chordata; class Mammalia; order Artiodactyla; family Delphinidae; genus Globicephala; species Globicephala melas. The sequence continues at coordinate 11,313,545 of NC_083321.1, forward strand.
TATCCTCAGGTCCATTCTCTCATAGGTCTGTGTCTTTATTCCCGTCTTGCCCCTAGGTTCTTCATGACATTTTTTTTTTCTTAGATTCCATATATATGTGTTAGCATACGGTATTTGTCTTTCTCTTTCTGACTTACTTCACTCTATATGACAGACTCTAGGTCCATCCACCTCACTACAAATAGCTCAATTTTGTTTCTTTTTATGGCTGAGTAATATTCCATTGTATATATGTGCCACATCTTTTTTATCCATTCATCCTATGATGGCCACTTAGGTTGTTTCCAACTCTGGGCTATTGTAAATAGAGCTGCAATGAACATTTTGATACATGACTCTTTTTGAATTATGGTTTTCTCAGGGTATAGGCCCAGTAGTGGGATTGCTGGGTCATATGGTAGTTCTATTTGTAGTTTTTTAAGGAACCTCCATACTGTTCTCCATAGTGGCTGTACCAATTCACATTCCCATCAGCAGTGTAAGAGTGTTCCCTTTTTTCCACACCCTCTCCAGCATTTATTGTTTCTAGAAGAAGTCATGCTTTTACAGAGAGACTTCTGTAGGATACCACCACTCAGCTATGCAGATCCAAGCCCTAGAGTCCTACCTCCTATTCATAACATGGGATTTCTCAGCGGTTGGTCTGTGATTATTTCACAAGCAAGGTATGTGTGTGTGTTAGTTGAGGGGGGCGGGGATGGATAAGATTACTGTAGTGTATTTAATCAGCAAAAAGTTAGTGTGCGTGTGTTTGTATAAAATGCTTTTGTTTTAAACTTTCTACAGATCAGTGAGAAAAGTCAGACAACCCAATAGAAAAATACAAAATTTAATTTTCCAGTCTATTGTTCATGTTAATTTGGTTTATCTCTGGTTTGGGGTAAAGATGAACAAGGCTGATGTGAACATTTTTGTCATGTATGTCAGTGCACATATGCCTTCAGTTCTCTAGAGTGTATCTATTTTAAAGTGTAATTGCTGAATCATAGCCTATATACAGTTTCAACTTTACTGAATAAAATGTGTTATTTTCCAAAGTGATTGTGCCAATTTATACTCCCATCAACAGTGTGTGAATTCCCACTGCCAACACTTGGTATAACTGGGGTTTTAAATTATGCCAGTTTGGAGAGAGGTCAGTGTTTTCTTATTGTTGTCTTAATTTGCATTTCCTTGATTACTGATGAAACTAAACACACGTGTTTCTTTTTTTTTCAAATCTTTCAGCCATTTTTCTATTGTTATGTAAAAAGAAAGCACACCGCAAACAGACACAAATGTATGGGAGTGGATGTACAGAGGCTGCTGCTCTATTCTTGACTTAGGTGGTGGATATATTGGAGTTTGCTATTATTAAACTAAAACTAGATGTTTTATGCACTTAAAAATATACATGCCTGTCTCACAGTAAAAATGTTAAAAAAGGTAAGTCAAACATAGCTCCTAAAATCAAAGCGTTCATGTACATTTCTGTTATATACTTTTCTGTATAAGATATATTTCACAATAGAAATGTTTAAAAAGATATATCAAACAGAGCTCCTATATTCAAGAAGTTTATAGTGTAAACTAAAGTGAGGACAATATCTACATATAAGTAACTTTAATTCTATGTGGAAAATTATAAACAACTACAAGAGATACACATAAAATACTATGGTATTTGTTTTTCTCTTTCTGACTATATGGAATCCAAAAAACAAAAAAATGTTATGAAGAACCTAGGGGCAGGACAGGAATAAAGATGCAGACCTACTAGAGAATGGACTTGAGGACACGGGGAGGGGGAAGGGTAAGCTGGGACAAAGTGAGAGACTGGCATGGACATATATACACTACCAAATGTAAAATAGAAAGCTAGTGGGAAGCTGCTACGTAGCACAGGGAGATCAGCTAGGTGGTTTTTGACCACCTAGAGGGGTGGGATAGGGAGGGTGGGAGGGAGGGAGACGCAAGAGGGAAGAGATATGGGAACATATGTATATGTATAACTGATTCACTTTGTTATAAAGCAGAAAGTAACACACTATTGTAAAGCAATTTTACTCCAAAAAAGATGTTAAAAAAAAAAAGTGCTATGGTAGAATA